>NC_051311.1:27154729-28404729 GCF_015220235.1 Choloepus didactylus | reverse complement strand
TGGGGGAACCTATATAGGGTTGCCAAATCTTTATTTTTCCAATTAAAAATGTTTCAAGGAAAACATTCTACCAGCTGCTATTACAATCAGTTAAGGAAAAAAAAAAAAGCACAAACATACAAAACACCAATCTCCAAATTATAAAGTCTTTTAAATTGAATAAATCTGACTTTATTAAAATAAAAAAAAGAAAGAAAGAAAGAAAGGCTTTTCCTCATGACTTGTGCTGCCTTCAGAGACTGGCGCTGGACTGTGAAGCAGCGTCTAAGGGCACTGCCTCCTAAGATCCGCTCTCTGCTTCTCTCACCACACGACTTCCAGATCTGGTCCTCCAGAGAATGGAGAAAACAATCACCACGGGGCATTCCCTGACGCATCTCTCATTAAGTGAATACACTGACACTGGGTTCTAAATCAGGCTTTTTTAAGGGATTTTGAATTGAATCCCTAGAACTTGATCATCAGTGAGTTACTAGAAAGAAATCAAGTTTGGGCCTTCACAAAACGGAGAACCGGACACAGATGTACCTCACACTTCTGAGCCTAAGCAGATGAGAGAGAACAAAAATTAAGGATGGGTTTAACTAGCCTGAAGAATAATCTTTTTGTACATATCCATGTACTTATTTATACCACATTTACTTACAAAGAAGATATGCAGCCATTTACTATTAACAGGACAGATATAACACCATCAACTATTTATGCCAAGGAGGAAGAACAGCGGTAAAAGACCCATACAGTGGCTAATTCATTTGCTACCCTTGGGAGATGCTGCCCCTAAACTTCCCCTGGCTTAGAAAAATCCCCTTTTTTTTAATCAAAAACCAAAAAAACACAGGTTGTCCAATCTTTTCCAAAGCTTTTCTGATTGCCACAGTTGGTAGTAATCACTAAATCTGATCTCCTCTGGCACTTGTCTTTCCCACTCATCAAATACTAGTGACACTCCTGCAGCTGCTGTTGCTACTGCCAACAGTAATTAATAATAACAGAAACGTCTTCTGAACTCTTGCAAATGTGCCAGGCACTGTGCTAAACACTTTACATAAAGTTTTCTCATTTAATTCTCACAACTCCATATCGCCATTTTATAAAAGAGAAAATGAAGATGATTTGCTATTACTCCCACAACTATCCCACAGAAAGAATCTGTTCTTAATCATGATAACATTACCTTGTTTTATAATGACTTTCTTTAAGTAACACGTAACTGAATAAACTATCAACTCCTGGAGGCCAGGATATTTCCTTGTTCTTCTTTGTGGGGACAAGCATCTTGCCCCTCAGAGGACCTCGATAAATATTTATTAATGATGATGACAGTAATTTCCATTTCCTCATTCTAAAGTTCTCATCCCTACTCCCTGCTAGATAACTGCACAAGAAAGCTCAGCTAAGAAGACATGGGAGTCAGACTATAAAGAAATATTATGCTATATTCCTTAGCTTATGGAAATGAATAAACAGGACCAGAATCAAATCCCAAAGGGCTGAACCCCACAGCCCCCCAGCACATTTGGGATTCTTACAGCTCAGGCTCATATTGCCATAACCAATATACAGCACATGTTCAGCAGTTATAATTTTTAGCCACAGTGAAAATATTAATGCATAGGTCTGCTGTATGAAGTTTGTTTAAAGGAATCATGCACCTCTTATTTCAGATTGCTCTTTTGCAAAGGATATATCCTCCCACCTAGAGCTGCTGGCCCAAGGCAAGGCTCTCTGGTTTACTCTTTGCAAATAAATAACTGAGCCCCACACTTTCTCTCCTGTATTTCTAAGCCTTTAAATAAAAAGGGCAACAGTGGACACACTATTAGTTTCACTCTTCTAACTCCTTTAATGTCAGTCCACACCCTGTACACCTGTCAGGTTTTATTTATTGTCCTCACATTCACCAGAAAATGCAGAGCACCAGACTCTCACTTGAATGAGGAAGGCAGGGTGCACAATTGAGAAACAGCAGCCTGGGACACATCCTCTTAGATTCCAAAAATCAAGAAGCATTTGACTCAAAATGGTCTTTCCTTCCTACCCTTTGATTAGAAGTAGCAAAGCGTTTTCTAGAAATAGTATATTATGAAGCCAATTTCCAGGGTCTTGGCTGATCATAAAGTAGGTGAAATTGTCTTTCTTGACCCTCCCACACCCCTCTTTGGTTACACCCTATCCCGGTTTGGATAATATTATGTCCCCCACAAAAGCCATGTTTTTAATCTAGTCTTGTGGGATATTTGGACTAGGTTGTTTACAAGGAGATGTGACTCACCCAACTGTGGGTAAAACCTTTTGATTAGATTATTTCCATGGAGGTGTGGCTCCACCCATTCAAGGTGGGTCATAATTAGATCACTGGAATCCTTTAGGAGGCTCAGGAAGAGAGAAGCAGAGCCAGAGCCGACAGAGATGTTTACAAATTCTTGGAGTTATGGACAGAAGGACGTTTAGAGACGCTAAGCTAAGAGATGAAACCCAGAGTTTGCCCCGCAGAAGCTAAGAGAGGAACCCCAGATGCTTAGAGAGAAACGCCCTGAGAAAAAGAAGCAAGGATGCACAAGAGCTGAGAGAGAGGAGTGAAGACAGAAGCCCAGAGACATTTTCGAGAAAGCCATTTTGAAAGAAATTCCAGGAGCAAAGGACCAGCAGATGCCAGCCACATGCTTTCCCAGCTGACAGGTGTTTCGGACACCATTGGCCATTCTTCAGTGAAAGTATCCTCTTGTTGATGCCTTAGTATGGACACTTTTATGGCTCAGAACTGTAAATGTGTAACCTAATAAATTCCCTTTATAAAAGCCAACCCAGAGAGAAACCATGACGGCGGCTAGGTGAGACAGGGCTAAGGAACACCTCCGTGGAAAACACTAGATAAGGACCAGAGAGTGACCCAGAACACCGGTTACAGCGATGTGCTAGCTGGACGAGATCTGCTAGTTCCCAGGGGCTGTATACTTGGTGAAACTGAGAGTCTGCATTCTGAAACAAGTGAGTAAGCTAGATGGAAGTCCCACAGCCACACGGCGATCCGGGGAAGTCAGGGTTTGGCATCTGGAGACCAACAGGCTCTTTTAATAAAAAAAAATAAAAGAGAAAGAAAAAAGGGGAAAAGCCAGGAGCGGCTGCAGGTGCGATCGGCTGCAGGTGCAATCGTGGGAACTATGCAGTAAAACACAGCAAGTGGGGGCTGGGCCGGCCTCTTGGTGACTGGCCTGGAAGATAGCCTGCTGCAGATATCCCTGGGGCCAGGGGAATGGAGCGGAGAGCCAGAAGCCGAAAGAATCCCCGTGGCTAGCAGCTCGCTCCCGGGAGGGCTGGATAAACTCCTGCCTGGGGCCGTGCCCACAGCCCAGAGCCCTGCCAGTTGTCCCAGAGCTGGGAAGGAGGAACGGTGCAAGGAGGGGGGTGTGGAGATGCCCCATTTGGCCATTTTTGCATAAGACTGAAAGTGAGCTGGCTCGGCCCAGCGGCCCGGGGCCTCCCTTGAGGGATGGCGCGCGCTGATGACATAGCACAGCATTACCTCAGCAGAGGTCCTGGAGGATCACAGCTGGGCAGGGGGACCTGCTCGGAGATCCCAGAGACACTACGCCAAGTCCGGTGGTTTGTGGGACATCGAGAGAGAGGGGCTGGGGCTGAAATGAAATGAAGGCTTGGACTCTTGCGGCAGCCTTGAATCTCCGGGAACTGGGGGGATTTGAATATTGAGGCTGTCCTTCCTCCCTGACCACCCGTACAAGCACCCCACATTCAGGGCGGACAGCTCCAGCAACACACCCAGGCTGAGTTCTCCAGCTAGACCCCACAAGAATCATTTCTCCACTCACGGCGGGGACAAGGTGGAAAACTGACTTGAGAGTATACGTGACTCACAGATGCCATCTGCTGGTTAGTTAGAGAAAGTGTATGTCACCAAAAAGTGTTTCTGAAAAATTAGGTAGGTTTTTTTTTACAAATTAAAAGAACCCTGTCGAGCAGAGCAAATGCCAAGAGGCCAAACACAACAGAAAATCTCAATGCATATGATAAAACCAGATGATATGGAGAATCCAACTCCAAACACACAAATCAAGTTATCAGAAGAAACAAAGTTCCTCGCAGAATTAATCAAAGAAATACAATAGAGGAATGAAAGTATGGCAAAGGATTTAAAGGACATCAAGAAGACCATGGCCCAGGGTATAAGCTACATAAAGAAGACCCTAGAAGAGCATAAAGAAGACATTGCAAGGCTAAATAAAAAAAATAGAAGATCTTATGGAAATAAAAGAAACTGTTGGCCAAATTAAAAAGACTCTGGATAATCACAATACAAGACTAGAGGAAGTTGAACAACATCTCAGTGTCCTAGAAGTCCACAGAACAGAAAATGAAAGAACAAAAGAAAGAATGGAGAAAAAAATCAAAAAACTCGAAATGGATCTCAGGGAAACGATAGATAAAATAAACCGTCCAAACTTAAGACTCATTGGTGTCCCAGAAGGCGAAGAGAAGGGTAAAGGTCTAGAAAAAGTATTCAAAGAAATCGTTGGGGAAAACTTCCCAAACCTTCTACACAATATAAATACGCAAAGCATAAATGCCCAGCGAACTCCAAATAGAATAAATCCAAATAAACCCACTCCGAGACATATTCTGATCAGACTCTCAAATACTGAAGAGAAGAAGCAAGTTCTGAAAGCAGCAAGAGAAAAGCAATTCACCACATACAAAGGAAACAACATAAGACTAAGTTGTGACTACTCAGTGGCCACCATGGAGGCGAGAAGGCAGTGGCATGACATATTTAAAATACTGAGAGAGAAAAATTTCCAACCAAGAATACTTTATCCAGCAAAACTCTCCTTCAAATTTGAGGGAGAGCTTAAATTTTTCACAGACAAACAAATCCTGAGAGACTTTGCCAATAAAAGACCTGCCCTACTTCAGATTCTAAAGGGAACCCTACCAACAGAGAAACACCAGAAAGAAGAAAGAGATACAGAGAATTTTAACAGAAATACATAGTACCTTACATCCCAAAGCAGCAGGACACTCATTTTTCTCTAGCAATCACGGATCTTTCTCCAGAAGGGACCATAAGCTGGGACATAAAACAAGCCTCAAGAAATTGAAAAAAAAAAAAAAAAAAATTGAATATACTCAAAGCACATTCTCTAACCACAATGGAATACAAATAGAAGTCAATAATTTTTGAACTGTAACTCCACTATTTACTTCCTACATGATATAAATTACACAAACCCTAATGACAAATCAATGGTTTTGAACTCAATGTAAAATATGTAATTTTAGACAACTATATAAAGGTAGGGGAATGGAGGAGTATAGGAACATAGTCTATGTGTCCTATTGAAGTGGAGGTGGTATCAAAGAAAAACAAGATTGATATGGATTTAAGAGGTTAATTTTAACCCCCAAAGCAAACACAAAGAAACTATCAGAGAATGTAACCATAGAGATGAATTGTAGAGTTCGGGTTAAGAGAAATGGGGGAATGGGCAATGGGGAGTTAAGAAATGAGGGTGGAGTTGCTGTTTGAGGTGAAGGGAAATTTCTAGTAATGGATGGTGGGAAAGAGCATTACAACATTCTAAAGGTGATTAATCCCACTAATGGAAGGCTAGGGAGGGGGTGGAATGGGAAGATTTAAGCTGTATATATGTTCCCACAACTAAAAAAAAAAAGACAGTCTAAATAGAGGATTGAATGCCAAGGATGAACTTGGATGGAATTAGAGGATAGAGGACAGGTGGCTCAAAGGGACACAGTTGAGACATAAGGTAAAGGAAATATAGAATGTAAGCTTTGTATCATTGTTGAACCTGTTGTACGTCTTAGCTGAGCTTAATGGGATTGCATAAAAGAATGTTCTTGTTCATGGGAAGTGTATACTTGAATTATAGTTATGTTCAAGGATGTGTGCAGCTAGCTCTTCAGAAGACAGAGCAATAAATGATGGATGATAGATAGGGAGGGAGAGAGGGAAAGAAATAGCGATGTGACAGCATGTTAAGGTTGGTGGATTGAGCTATCGGGGGAGGGGGATCAGGGTATGATGCAATTCTTTGTATGGGGTTAGTATTGTTTTTGCAACTGTTCCTATAACTTTGAATTTATTTCAAAATAAAATAAAATAAAATTTAAAAAAAGCCAACCCATTTCTGGTATTTTGCATAACGGCAGCTCTAGAAAACTGGATAACAGTCCCTCAGATCCCCCATAGGCCCATGCTACTCCACCCAGGTTTTACGATTGGTTGTTCTACCCAGATCTGGAACCCCAGGTATCTGAAACATGGAACCTTGTGATCAATCAGCACAGAGAACTCTGAGCCCAAACTGAAGTTTAAAGGCAACTCGTGATTCCAGGCCTCAAATATTACTGTATAATCAAGTACAGTTAGATCTTGAAGGACCTTAAAGTTTGTTTAGTCCAGCTCCCTCATTTTACAGCTGTGGGAAGTGAGGCCCACAGAGGGTCCATGTGACTTGCCCATCATCACTTGGCTAGTGTGCAGAAGAGTCAGGACAAGGCACTGAATGCTGACACTGAATGCTCTCACCTCAGCCCCACACTGCTGAACATGCTGAACCTAGTCAAGAGCCTTTCCTTTTTATTTGTATTTTCCTTTCTACGAATATTTCATTTTCAGTTTTTCCTAGTTTTTAACTTACGAAGCAACCCAGAAAAGAAGCTAAAGGCAATTCAAAAAAAACAAGATGAGCAGAGGACAAAGCAGATAGTTAATAAACTTGCACATCTTTAAATTCATCACTCATTGGCAAATGGCATAAAGAGATTGTGTGATAGTCAATTTCGTGTATCATCTTGGCTAGGTTATAGCGTCCAGTTGTTTGGTCAAGCAAGCACTGGCCTGATTGTCACTGTAGGGTATTTTGTAGTTGGATTTGCATCTATAATTAGTTGATTGGCTCTCTGGCTGATTGCATCTACCGTCAACAAAAGATTGCCCTCAGCAATAAGAATAATCTCCTCATCCAATTAGCTGGAGGTCTGAAAAGCCAGAATTGAGGGCTTCAGAATTCAGAAAGAATTTCTGCCTCTACCTCAGCCAGCCAGCTTTCCCTGGGAAACTCAACTTCCCCTTTATTGGAGTTTCCAGCTTGTGGCCAGCCCTTTGGAACCTGCCAGGCCCCATGATCACCTGAAACAATTCCTATAATAAATCTCTCTATATATGTGTGTTTGTCTGTCTGTCTGTCTGTGTATGTATATAGGTATATATACCATCAGTTCTGTTTCTCTGCAGAACCCTGACTAATACAGCTTATCATTTGTCTACTAACCACACAGTGCTGATCTACAGAAACAATTTATAAACTGATAGATCAAGGACAATTATAGTTTGTGGCTAAGAAAACAGTTCACAGCACAGAACTCAAAATATTACATATATATTTGTTTGTTTTTCTTAACTGATGGCTTCCCTGGTCTAGGAATTTACAGAAGACCTTTCTTAAAAAGGACATCGTTTTCTCACCCCTAACTAGCTACCTCACTGCAAAGTCCCAAAAGACCAAGACAGCAAGATTACAGCACCTCCATGAATAGGTAGGAGAGGAGGAAGGTTAAATCACAGAATCTGCGCTCTTCCCAAAATGGCTAATGAATGCTTCTGGTGCCAGCACACGTGCAAGCATTTTTTTTTTTTTTTTTTTGACAGGTTTTAAACTTTTTTTTAAAAAGTTTTCATTTTTTAAATCAGTTCCCTATTGTATCTCATTTTATTCAGTCTGTTGCAGGGCTTGAGTTTTTTGGTGTTTGCATGTTGTTATTTTCAACAAAGCCCATATTTCTTGACACATTTAATGAAATGTGTCTATTTCTTAAGGCACCTAAAAGGTAAAAGCCAGCTTCATAGGTGGTGCTACATTTCATGGCAAAAACTAGGAAACACAGCAAAATAAATACCTATGGAATAAAAAAAGTCCTTGAGGTCTTCTCACATAGGGACAGATAAGAGTTTCATAAACCAAGAACAGCATATGCAACACCACAGAAAATTATCCCAAGTTATTAAAAGAATGAAGATCCAGGACTGTGAGGGAAAGAGAAAGGGCCTGGTAAGCTTCTGGAGGGCAGGGACTGGGCACCCCCCATGACCAGGACAATGCTGGCGCACAACAGGTATTCAACATACGGCACTGAAAAGAGGTTTTCCTATCTTGCAAATTGTTCAGTTTGGTGGAAAATGAGTACTCTGATCACCGTGAGCATACAGGAACCTGGAATGACCCTCTGCTTCTGGAAATGGGAAGAAAAGATAAATATTTGGTTGTCCAAAACTTTTATGTTCATTTGATATGGGGCATTGCACATGAATTACTGCAGTGCTCATTTGAAGCTCTGAATGACATCACCTTCCCTCAGAAAAGATTCAGTTTGCTTCTGTCTGGTGGCTAAGGGTTCCAACAGTCCTAGATAACCTTACTCCAATTAGGAACTGAGGTGTCCTGTTCCTAGCATACAGCCCTCTGGGGTCACAACTCGAGTCTGTGAGGCACACCAGGGAGCCCTGCCGTGGGAAGCTATCAGCTCCCCATCTGTCTCCCGGGCCCCAGGAGAAGGTTGCTCAGCTTCTTATCCCCTCGGCTCCCTCCACCAGAAGTGGTTGATGGCCCTAGGGGAAGTGGTAGGCGACCTAAAAGCCATGATTCCCGCTCTGGATCTTCTCCTGGGTCTTAGCCCTCTAAGTCTTCACTAATTCCACAGCTTTCTTTTCCTTCTTATATTTCTTATATTTTATCCAGATTTCCTAGCATTCTCAGTGGGAGGGTTAGTCAACTTTCTTAGTCCATCATTACCAGAAAAAAAATTTCTATTTTGTATCTTTGATACAGAAACTGCTTAAAACTTTGTTTTTCAGTAGAAAGTGCTTAAGCCAACGTAGAAACAGCAGTTTCTAAATAAAGATGAGAACACAGTATATATCATTCATCCCACTGATGTTGCCAATAGAGTAATCTTACAAATATGAGTTATATTTTCTGAGTGTTTTACATTTTATTCCAAGTGAATAAATAAATCTCACTCACTGACATTTTCTCAGCTGAAGAAGAGTTGTTAACTCATTTTGAAATGTTCTTAGAATGAGAATCTAAATTTAAAAGGTTTGTTCTGAAGGCTAACGTGACGCATGATGAATAATAGTAAAAAAAACTTACACCTACAGTTTAGAAAGACATTTCTTTCCCTCGTTTTACTTTTACAAAATACTTGGTAGGAATTAATGACAGTTTCCTGGTACAGAATGCCTCAGCAGATAATTAATATTCCTCTGTATTTCATTAACATTTTATGCCAAGCTAAAAAACTTACAATGTTCAGAGAAATGGTGAAGTGGGGGATGGGAAAGGGATTCTGCTTCCTAGAACTGCAGAAAGCATCAGCTTTAGATGTCAAAAAACGAGAATTTCAGATACAGTCTAGCCATTTTCAGAATGTGGTTATATTATCTGAAAATATTCTTCAGTATCCCATTTTTGTAAATAGTCAACATAATGTTTTAAATACATTTGAGAGTAACAGAACTGGAAGGGATTCTGAAAGAATACCAGTTTGGCCTCCTGACTTCCGCCAAGTGCTTGCCTACGGTTATTTTTTTTTTTTTCTTTTCTTAAAGATACTCAGAACCAAAAGAGGCCCTCTATAACCATCCTTAATCACTCTGAAAGGCTATGTCACCCAGGACAAGTCACTCAACATCCCTAGATCTGAATTTCTTTATGTATGAGTTATTTATAAAAAGATGAAACTAGACTAGGGGTACTTTTTCAGCTCTGAAAATCTACAATTGATTTATTCATTTATTCAGCATAAATTACTGACTGTATATATTGAGATATGACCACCCTTAGACCAACTTAACAGTTAAACTTTACCAATATTTACTATATGGACTAACACACACCAAATGGCCCCATGAATCAGGCAGAAGGAACGAGGAAGTTCCTCAGTGCGGACAGCTTGACAGGGGCCCTCACGCATTGCATTTACGTGTGTTACCCATATGTTATGTTACCCAGTGTCAGATGTGTTATCTAGTTCACAACTGGATTTATGGACTAAATTATCCATTCTAACTAAACATATGAATCATATGAACTAAACAATAAGACGGGGATTTTACAAGATACTCACAAAGAAAGTATGGGTTGCTCATGATAGCACAAATAACAGGAAAATGGTAGTGAGCTGATACTTCTTTTCCTACTAGAGCTTTTTTCAGGCACATTTTGAGGTAAAAGGCATGGCAATTTAGTCTCAGCCAGAAGCCAGCCAAAAGTACTAAATATCATCCATAAGACTCTTTCAAATGTGGATTTACATGTATTATCATTAACAATGAATACTGTTCTAGTGTATGTTGTGCCTTGACTAGTAGACAACGATAGCTTGAAGCCATCAAGATTAAAGACATTTAAAACCAAGCATCTAAAACATTATTAAGAATTATTATTAATATTTAGTGAATACAGATTAATACTTTAAAATATTGTCTAATCTCTCATTCTTTCAAATTTACTTTTGAATTTGTTTTATAATAAACATACTGTGAGATCAGTAGTGCATGTACATAATTGGTAAATAAATACATATAATTGATAAAAAAAATATTCCTATTGGGGTATGCTATCAAAAACTCTGTGCATTGCTGGATTAGAGGTAGAGAGGAAAGGTTCAGTGAGAGATAAGGGTAGAGCTAGGCAGGAATGAGATAGTAGAGGGCCTTGCATGTGGTGAGAAGGGCTTTTGGATCTCATTCAAAAGGTAATGGGCAACACTTCTTCCCTTCTATTGTAGTGGAAATTTATTCATCTACACAGATTTCTTCATCTACACATGTAAGGACCAAGTGATCAGCACTTTTCCCAAAAACTCTCCACCTACATTAGGAGTTCTCAACGTTAGCACTACTGACATTTGTTGTAGGGGGCAGTCGTGTGCAGTACGGGATGTTTAGCAGCATCCCTGCTCTCTACTCACTGGGTCTTTCTACTTATCACAACCAAAAATGTCTTGAGACATTGAGCTCCCAGTTGAGAACCACTGGTTGACATAAAGGAACTAATTGCCTCCAGGCTAATCACCCTTCTCTCCTCCAGGCTGTAAATTAAAACAACCCTCTGCCCTTTCTTCAAAAGATGTCTTCCTTTCCTCTATTCATTTATTTTTACATAGCAAAGTAGCATCTTTTGATATAATGGAAGAACTATTGCAATATTTGAAACACGGTAACAATATATTCACACCTGAATAGATTCTTTCAAAATGAGGCTTTGATTTTGGAGTTAGTACCATTTAATCTTCTCCAGTCTTTGTGAGACACGTTATTTTATATGATACCTCTAACAGTCTGGAACTTTCTTTTTTTTTCACAGTGCTTGATTTTAAACTTACTCTGGATATCTGATCTTCTTTCAGAGTTCCTACGAAAAATACTTAATCATTGAACAAATGTTATTTATATTCTTCTCTGGCAGTGTCAATTTGAACTGAACATATCACTTCTTAATATCACTAATATATTTCTTAATTAAGGTCAATAATGCAGTTTACTAGTGTCCTAAAATGAGCTGCATATCTATATTTCACTTCCTCAAAACCTTTGGAGAATAAGAAGAGGCATATCTACATAAATATCCAAATTTTCAACCCCATTGCAAATTTTTGTTTTCTCAGAATAGCACCAAATCAAGACGTTTTTTGAGAACTACATCTTACTTGCCAAAGAGACAAGATAGATTAAACCAAGCAGAATTTTATTTCATTGCTCATTTACCAGATCCCTTACACATTTACCAGAGTTTTTACTAAAAAAGTAATCATTCCCAAATTTATTTGAATATTGCCCTACTTCATTCTCCTAGATGTTTGCTTGTCATATAAATTCCATAAAATGGTTTTCCAGTATACCAGTAATGTAATTTATACATTTCTAGTTATTTGATCTGTATGTATGCACTTGAAATCTCTATGACTGAAGTAAATTGAAATCTAAGTTCCTTATATGTTAAAACAGACAATAATTAGAAATTATAATAGAAATTTAAAAAGTAAATAGATCCTGCTTCTTAGGGGTCTAAACTGAAAACCTAATCTTTATTTTGTAAAGCAATTTTTCATTTAAAAAAGTTTCTCTTTTCAAGTAGTCAAAATGCTTCCTTCTACATAAACCCACAGTGATGAAAAACACATAAATCAGTGTTTTCTGAGTTTTTAACATTCTCATGCTGCCAGTATTTTCCCCCTCTTGATGCTTTTTGTAACAAATAAGCCAAAGCAAACAAGAGCTACAAAGCCTGGGTGGGGGCATGTTCCCCGTGTGAACACTTAAATAAAGAGGTGTGCTAGGTAAACACACTGAGTAAGCCTGGGTGCTGGCCGGCCTGCACGATGACCACGCCAGGCTCATGAGGAAAGAGAAATTTTCAGTCCAGACCTGGTGTTGCAAGAAATGAAAGTTTCAGCACAGTTTTGCATCAGACATCATGGTTTCTCTCTCTATTTCAACTCATCTCTGCCTCAAAATATTTAAAAAGTTGTATTCCAGGTTATAAGGTGTGAAATAGATATTAAGGGCTCAGAGCATGGTTAGGTCTTGCTGGGAAACCTCTAGAGCTTACCTCCTGCAGTACCAACGTTTCCCTTGGGGACAGCCTTTGCTGCTTGAGAACATCCCAGCCTCTCTCCATCTGACACGTCTAACCTTGGCATCCCAATGGCACTTCTGCCTGCACCCCCTTTGACAGGTGTTTCTGCAGCTTTTTCTCGGAGGAAGTAAGGTGGTGCTGACATAATAAACAAAAAGTATAATAAACAGCCACACAATACAAAAATTCACCAACAGCAGCAGCGCAAGAGTCATCACCTGTTACCACGGACTTTAAAAGCTGGTGTCAAGGAAAGGATCAAAAGACTCTGGAAAAGGTTGAAAGGCATAGCACAGCTCAGCAACTAACCCCTCCTGCACCACTAGCATCACCAGAAATAGTACAGGTGGTCTACAAAATCCTGAGATCCTTTATAAATATCAGGAGAAAAGCAAAGTGAATGCTTATCCTTATCTTAATTTCTCGTAAGAGAAAGGCTGCTGGGAAGACACAGGTAAAATACAGGAAGCATGCAACAGTAATCAGGGTTTCCATCAAAAGCCTGATAGCTTTGCCTTTGGGAACCTGATATGGCTCCCAAGCAGGGGGAGGGACTCCAGTAAGGACACTTTACAAAACACTACCAGAGCACATGGGCATTCTAACCAAGAAGCTGCAGAGCCTCAGCTGCCTCACTCTAATCCCTAATGAGGGAACTCTGGACACAGTCAAGCTAAAGAGGACCCAACAGAGTGTGCTAGAAAGAAACCTAAGGTCAAAATCAGAAAGCCTCAGTCCAGGACTCAACTGGAAAAGATTCTGATTGAGTCAGTCGAACCTTCTTGGGGATGGTCAGACGGATACCTCTAAGATCCTACCACTCTGACTTTATTATTATAATCCATGATTACTTTTTCTGGAAGAACATAGGGGTGTAGCATTCCCCAGTTGGGCAGTACAGAAAGTGAGAAGGCTTAGAAGTCATGTGTGAATGGTAGGGTGGGAAAGCATGTTTTCCTTCTTCAACCAAACCCTTCCGGAAAGGTTTCATACTAGAGAGGTGTAAGAATCAGGAGAAAAGAATACGGAGTTGTGGATGATACTTGGTTAGTGAACTAAAGGCTGCAGTTTCCCTGCCTCTACCTCATTCCGTTTTGTTGTATTTTTTTTTAGGCTGAGAAAGACAGGCACAAAGCACAGTTGGGATCCCAAGTGGTACCAGTTTCTGTGTGTGACTCCCAAAGCTTCTAACAGAAGACACAAATGTTTTTTAGTCTCTATCATCAAATGTTTTTAATGCCTCGATAAAAAGAGTCAGACACTTAAAACCTAGACATATCAAATATACTTTTAAAAGTGCTCTGACTTTTTTGTATTTATCAAACATTACATAATAAGATATTGAAAAAGAAAATTTGTAGTATATCTGGAAAAGAGTTGATGCACTACCTCTTCTTAGTACACATTTCATTCAAACTTATAAGAAATTTTTATAACTATTATTAAGTCACATTTATGTTATTCACGTGCTTCAGGCTCTTTGGAGGAATGATACTCCACTCTGTCTCTCCACCAAAGTCCAACATCAAATTGGAAAAACTTGAAGTTTCCAGGAATAACAACAACTAAAATGTCAAGAACTCTACCATTACCAAAGACTCTCCCACCTATCTTATTTAATCCTCTCAAAAATATTAAGAATTTTGTATTTTGCTTATGGTATAAATTTAGAGAGATTATACATGAAGTCCTTTCATTCTTCTTGACTTTTATTGTAAGTACCAACTGTAAAGATTACTGGATTGGAAAGATAATGCAATTTCTCAATTAGTCAACATACTGCACTAAAATGCTATCGTTTGTCATATAATCTGTGCCCTTGACCCATATTCACAAATATGCTCCACCATGTTTTCAGAAATCACATGTATTTTCTGGCTCTGCTGGAATATTCATAATATTCTGAACACACTTATCCCAATTCCTGTTACCTTAAATGATCAATAATTATTTGTTGACTATTTTATGGAATCAGCAACCAAATCACCATGGTAGAGCAGGTATGAGGGGTAGGGTGCTCTTTCTATAAGTACTAATATTTATACTTCCCCAAAATGCCTTTTAGTCCTCTCTCCTGCATTGCAGCTCCAACGACACTTAAATCAGATAGACATTTGATGATGTTAACCTTGACCTATTTTCAGGCAAAAGCAGAGAAAGAGACTCAAGAGCTCCTGAAAGTTTTATTTGTTTGTTTTTTGTAAAAGTAGCAGTGTCTTTGTGGCAAAGAACATGGACATGAGGTGGTAGATGGCTACTCATTCTGCTGCTTCACCCACATTCCCATTCCTTGCCTTCCATTGACAAGTTAAGCTTTCACTGGTGTGGGAGGTCTGGTTCCATTAAAACCTTGGCTATTTCAGAGAACATACATATCGCTGAGTTTGTTTCAAATCATACCAGAGGTTAATTACTGCTTTGAACTGGATTAAAGCCAATAACCCAAATGGAAAAAGCATCAGATTCCCATTCCCAATTTTATTAGCAGCTCCATCCATTTACAAGTTGAATGCATTTCGCTGTTGGAATCAGAATTGACTGGCACCATTAATATAAACGACTTTTCCCTTTGGAAACCAGGTCAGCTTTTCTTCTGAAAATTCCTCCCACCAAACAAACCATTTGCAAACACTCCTTTGTGCTGTATATAGGACATTGCATCAGAAACAAAAATGGGCTTTTAGAACCACACGGTGACACAGAAGACCCACGTCATGGCGGAAATTTTCATTCTTTCCTCCTCCCATCCCTTATACATAAGCTTCTACCAGTATACTTCAGACAAGAATAACTGTAACAAAAACGAGCCAACCTGTACCTGTTTGTTGCCCTAAATGTCAACCTTAAGCGTAACCCACTCTTAAAATGTTCTTATGAAAGTATCCCTCCTTCATCCCTTATGTTTTTATTATAACAAGTCTGAAATGAGAGCAAGCTTCTTTGGTGTTTGTATTACCACCTCCTCCCCCAAAAAATCTGCTGACAACATAGCAAGCATTCTGAACATAAAGATTTTATGGACGCATTAAGTAGAGAATTCTACTGGTGGCATCTGCATTTCCTGACATTACAGGGAAGCTAAAGGTGTCCAAAAACAAGTCATCCATTTCCAATTATCAAAATTCCCTCAGAGAGGCAAACCAAATAATTGCATCTGACAGCCAGAACAAAATCCAACTTTGAAAATCAAAAGACCCTCTTTGCCCTCAGTGCCAAAAAGCATTTTAAAATTCTCTTGGAACAGGCTCAACGAAGCCTAGAAGTTCTAGACCTCCTTAGAGAAAGCCATTTTGACAAATGAAATAGTATGTCCACTCCTTATAACTGTAAGGAAATAAAAGTTGTTGTCCGGGTGGAGTTGAAGGGATCATGTTTGAAAAGCAGGTAGAATCCTTATACTAGGTCCTACATCCCAGAAGATCTACATGTCGCCATATCTTGATATCCATCCGCTTGGTGAAAAAGGAGAGGTTCTGAAAGCCCAGAAACCTGGAATCCAATCCAAGCTCCGTCGTCTACTCCCTGCGTGTCCTGTGGTATATATTTTAAACTCTCCAAACCTCAGTTTTTCCATCTGTGAAATACAGGAATGCTTACCTATCAGGGTTATTCTGGGGAGTTAATGTAACACATACAGAAAGCTCCACAATCAGTAGTTGCCAGGGGTTACATGAGATAGGGGAAGAAGGAACTGTTCAATATCCTGATAGTGGTGGTGGTTTCCTGAATCTATGCATGTCCTAAAGCCCACAGAACAGTATAGCAAAAGAAAAAAGTCAATTTTACTGTAAGATCATTTTAAAAAAAAATCTTAGAAACCTCTGCAATCTATTTTGTATATATTAGTTCATCCCCACCCACTCCCCCACAAGCCTTTGAAGCTGCCTTCACAAGCACGATTACTAGTAGCAAGTGCTAAAGAGAGTGTATAGTGTACCCCTGTGTTTTCTGAACAGCAATTAAATCTATTGGAGGGCACAGACTAAAAACAAAATAAGTACAACATCCTCTTACCCACTTCCACACATGAAAGTTAACACTCAGGTAATCATCTTAAAACACTAAACATCTTCCTTATTTCTTTACCTCATAAACTCATAAATGTGGCCCTGATGTTTGAGACATCAACCTCTGAAGTTCAAAGTTCAGTTTCTAAGACTAAGTTAAGAGTCACCCACATATCAGCTGTAGAAGGTGGACTGATAAACAAAAAAGTTATGTATATGCAAAAGGGTTTTCAGGAGAACCTCACCTGTCTTTACTTCCTGCCCTAGTTACTTAAATAGTGGTTGTGGTGGAGTTGTCAGAGATAGCACGAATTAAAGCAAAAATTTTCCTTCATCCTTCAACAAACTCTGTTTCTGTATAGTTTCCAGGCAGCTGGAAAGTAGATTGACTGCTTTTTTGCTTCTCAGGTTTTCTGGCCTTCTATCAACCAAGATTAGAAAAAAATAAGTCCAGCTGGGTCTATATTTATGAAGATCAATTTAGACTAATGTGAAAACAGCTGCCAGGTGCTTTTATGTGGAACAGAGGGTTATCTGCCATGGATTCAGCTGTTTGCTTTCTCTGGGAAATGGAACATCTTGTCAGAAAAGATAAGACAGGTTCTTAGTTAGCTGAGCTCATTTGGCTTGCACCTACCAAGATACATCTGGATGAAAATCATTTCTGTTCAATTTTTAAGCTCTTTTTCCACCTCTCCACACATAAAGAATCCTTAAACTAGCACTATTTGCACCTAACCAGGCATATCTTAACTATCTACAACCCAAAGCCAGGGTTATTTTTAGTTTGGGCTACATTTAGTTACAAACCCCCTTTGCATAAGGAATTTTGAAATTCTAAGGTAATGTTCCAAGAGGAGGTGGTAATGGAACCCTTTCTTAATAAGACAATTTATGACAGCTCAGCTCACCCTAGTCTCTCCTCCTACTCATCTCCTCTTTCCCACCCCATTTTCCTAACTTCTGCAAGTCCAGAAAAAAGCAAGTGAAAAGCTACATTCACAAATTAGATAAGATGTAAAATTAAAAATAGAATAAGCCCAGAATGCAGAAATTATTGTTCACATAAAAGAATCAATTACTTCTGCAGAGTTCATCAAAACACAGGCCTCTAGGATGATGAGCCTGGGATTACATATCACAACATACCCGCGATCTGATTTACCATGCTGCCATAGTCCTATTCTTTACAGAAAGCTGAAGAACCCAACAAATCAACACATTTCACTATAGAAATTCCTGGTGGGTTCACGGCGATTGGGCCCAACAAAACAGAGGAAAGGAGAAAGCAGACTCCTGCATAAAATTCCACCTGCAAAGTAAGCACACTCCTACACCTCTACTGTGGGCACGACCCAATGATGATCTTGGTAACCAGGTGCAAAAGCAGATCAGCTTTTAAAAGAAGAGTTATAAGGTGCTGAAATCCACAGATAAGTTTAGCACAGAGAGGAAGCCATTTGAAAATCTCTTTTTGTCCCTGCACTACTCCAAGTCTGACACATTTAACTGCCATCTCTGGATACAGGAAACAGCCGGAACCTTCTGCCACTTCACAATGCACCCATTGCATCTGGTTTCAGGGGTGAGCCCACTGTCTCAGCACCTCCTTCTCCTCGCAGTCCAGGGTTTTCCATGCAACCCAACCCAAGGTGAGGCTGGCCCTTTGCACAGGAACCAGCACCTGAGGCTGCAGGAGACAAAGGCAAGCAGGGAAGGAGACAGACAGGCAGACAGAGCTTCACAGGCATAGAGAGACAGGCAAACAGAGCTTTAGCTTTGGAGGAAGGGGGCAGATTTCTCATTACCATACAACCAAACAAGATCAAAGGGTGGAAGGCCCATAGAAGCAAAGGATTTGTGCTTTTGTGGCAGGAAGGATTCTTTGATTTAAAAATAAACAATCACGCCACCTAGTTCACAAAGCAAGCCCGACTCCAGCTCCTCGCTGCTATTTCTCAGTTCTCTGTGGGTTTGCTGGTGAATGAAAAATATGTGTGGGCAAATTGGGAATTAAAAACAAAGGAAGAAAATAAACTATCTCCTGTCTTCAAAGCCAGGTGCATCGGCTAAGTATGAATTTGGATTCTCCAAGCAAAATTTAATGAAAGTTTGACTTTTCAACAAATGAAATTTGTAGTTCTGTAGCAGACGGTGGCGGGCTCTCTATAAGGCTGCCCCTTAAATGTGGGGGCTGCCTAAGCAGCTTTTGCAAGCTGGCCTCCATGTAACTGAAGAATGGCTTAAAGACAAAGGACTTAAAGTCAAGTTAGACTTAAGGAAAGAGTACTGAGAGCCTGGACAAAAGGATGTCTTGAAATTAAAGAGAAAGGCAGAAGGGGGACATGGCCTAAGGAGGGAGCAAAGTAAAACCCAATTGGCAAGTACGTAAAGAGAAGAAAATTGCTAAACTGCCCTGGGCAATGCTGCCTAAAACAGCAAGGTTATTCTGGCTATAAGCAAAGTTGAATCATATCATTAAAAGGAATGTGCCATATTTCTACTCCGTTCAGCTCTGATAATGGTGTCACTGATAATGGGACACTCTGTTCCAAAAGAGAGACTTTAGTACCAGAAAGACACAGGCAAAAGGGGTGGTGCAATGACAGGAAGTTAAAGTGAATAAAGGAGAAAAAGAGTGTCCTTTGGGGAGAGTAGAGGAATAAGGTGGGACATCACAGCCAAGGTACTGAGGCAGCCATGAGGCTGAAATGTAAATAACTATTTTGCAAAGAAGTTAGTATCATGGAGTGTAGCGCAAAGAAATGAGAATAAATTTACACATGGTAGTTTTATCCACCCTGGGTTTCATCAAGAGCTGCTTCACTGTCTAAATGTGAGGAGCTCCCAAGCTCAATGCTAGATGTCTTATACAGAAAGGACTGGTGTTTCAGTCTGGGTAATATCTCACTCTCTTTTCTAATCTACAAGGCTCTTTGATGCAAGAGACTAACAAAAATATTTTGGATTTCCTTGAACTGTCTGTGTTCTGTGGGCCTCAACATGAGGTTGAGTGCTAATAGTGTAAAAAAAATTAGACTACAAATAACATGGCTGGGATCAGATCTAAAGTCAATCTTTGCATCTTCAATTGTTTTTCACTATTTGGAACAATGTAGTTGGTGTGACCATTATCAAACAAGAAGATCCAGAGAGCAGAGAAAGAGAAAACAATGGCAGCATACCACCCCTTTCACTGGAGATTATATATGTGAGCTCTAAGAATATGAGAGCAATGCTCTGAGTGAGGATGGTTCAGGAACAGAATGTTGGGTAGACGGGATGTCCATTAATTATTGGCTTACATAGGCAGATGAGGATACATACAACCACAGGTTGGGTCCAAAAATGGGAAGACCATACTTACATCTTGCTTTCTGGAGATGCTGCTGGGGCAGTCTCCAATTATACCGGGAAGGTAGCAGGTTATATTTATCACCTGGAGTCCTTGAAACAATTCTAATGATGGCTGGGCCCTTAAATTGTCTCAAAGAAATATTGTGTCAGTAAGGCTCCCTGCTGAAAGATGGTATCCCAGTAGCAGTAACACCATTATCAAAGTTAAATGGAGTGAGAAGATGGCATACCCTTTTTGATCATATGATTCCACTTTGCTTTTATGGCAAATAATGAATTTGCTGCTCTAGGCAGCATTGCCCAGGACAATTTAGCGATTTCCTTCTCTTTGTGTACTGCCCAAGTTTGGGTTTTCCTTTACTTCCTCCCTCAGCCACCTATCACTTTTGCCTTTTGCTTTAAGTTTAGCAAAATGTTATCAGCTAGAAATTAAAATGGAAAAGACAGTCATGGAGTGCCAACCTTCACCTCCTGCCCTAAGAAGCCAGGTCCCCTGGAAACACTCAGTGGGCTGATATCAGTATGATTCTGGTTCTCCCTGACCCGTGCCAGCCTTGTGTGTGTGTGTGGAGGGTGGCATCTGGCCAGCTGAGCAGACAGCTCTCACATGGGGAGGTACGGCAATTCAAGCCAGATGAGGGAAGGAATCAAACCCCAGCAGAAGACAACTGGTGCACTCACTGGTCAGTCTTCTTTGCTGATTTGGGGCAAAGTCCCAGAAAGTCTGTGAGCAAGACAGACTTCTTTCAGAATAGGATCCCTTGAGAAGGATGATTTGTGCACCCAGTGTGGAACAGCCAGGAGGCCAAGGATGTGCACTGACCCAGGACAGTGCCCAGTAACTCCAGCAACAGCATCCTGGGATGTGAGGGCCAGGACACACCATGCCATGCCAGGGCTCCAGGCCAGCAGGAAAGGAGCTCTTCTCCGATCCCAACTTTCACTGTGTTGTGTACCACACTGCCAACCGGAGTGGGGTGTGTGAAAGAAGAAGGAGCAAGAGAGAAATTCAGGGGAGAATTCCAGAGAAAAATGGCCCATGAGTCAAGGGAAACTGACAGCCACCCGCCTCCCTGCAGTTTTTATTTGTTTGGGACTCAGATGGATGAAATGCCATTGGAGACAAGAAGGGCACATGGAGACCGTTTACTGCCACTTCCAGAAAAAGAGGAAAGGAGGCCCCCCGAAGAGAGTGAGCCTGAGACCGTGTTTCAGACAGAGACTCTGTATCACTGAGAGGCTGACTCCAGCTTCAAACCACCCCCTGGACCAATATTTGCACTCTCTCTTTGAATACCTATTATTCTAATCTATTCGGTTTAGTCATTCTGGCCTTAAAGCTGCCTAAGGAAACATTGGTTTTATGGTATACCTTCTTAACAAATAAGATTAGCATGGAGGGAGGTGCCTGGGGGACAGAATATTTCCTGGTTTAGAAAAATAAAATGGTGATCTCAGGAAAGAAGCTAATTTTGCACTCACTCCCTGTCAAGAAACCTTTCACCCTTTCCTCTTCTACTTCAGCCAGGGAACGAAAACGTCAGTTTGTTTTTAATGATGGTCAGAGACGACTCATCTAATGAGAGGATGGAGGTCCAAGATTGAGGTTGTGGAGACAAGGAGATGAAGATGTAAGGACCAAACGCGCAGCTGTCTCCCCTTGCTCACTCCCGAGATGTGTCCCGGCACTTTCTCTCCACGCCCTCTCCCCTTCCCAATGCCTGGCACTCCTCAGCACCCGCTCAGAAGCACACGCGACACAAACACACGCTGGGAAATGCACACATGCACGATTCCAAAAGGGGGTACGGCAGACATCCATATTCCCACGCCTCCAGCACACCGACGAGGCCGGGAGAAGGGACTGAGTTCCGTGGCTTGTCTGTGAAGACAGAAGCGATCAGAGCAAGTGGAGCTGGGCTCTGAGAGCAGGGCCTCGGAAGGAGGAAAGATGCGGCCAGAGGGGATCGGGAGCTGGCCGCGGCCAAGGGGAGAGATGCAGGCAGGGAGGGCCCAACGGCGCCGGATTTGCCCGGCGATCTCTAGAGGGAGAAAGCCTCGGCGCCCCAGGAGGAAACTGAGGCAGTGGAGCGAGAAACGCTTGGGATCGTGGGTGAGGAGAGGGGAGCGGACGACGTGGCTGTCAGAGGCAGGCGGGCTCGGAGCCAGCGGAGCAGCTGCCAGCGCGCCCTCGGCCCTGCCGCACCTGTAACGCCGGCTCGCACCTTCCCCGCCGCCCCGCGCCCCCACTCACCGAAGCGCCCCGGGAGCTGACGGCCGCGGGCGGCGACCGGCACGGGGACGGCGAGCGCGGCCGGCGACAGCAGCAGCAGCAGGAGCAGCAGCGGCGGCGGCCGGGCCACGGCGCGCAGGGGCGACCCCATCACCGCGGGCCCATCCCAGGCGGGCGCGCTCCGACTCGGCTCGGCTCGGGCTCCGGCGGGCGGCGCTCAGTCCATGGCTGCGCCCGGGAGGCAGCCGAGAAGCGCGGGCGGCGGCCCCGGGGAGGCGGCGGGGAGAGGAAGGAAGGACGGAGGGGCGCGCGGCCGCCGGCGCCTTCCGGCCCGGCGCCTCTCTCCGCGCTCCTGCAGCGGCGCCCGAGCCCCGGCGCTTCAACACCCCGGACAGCGCCGCCGCCGCCGCCCGCCCTGGCCACGCCTCCCGCCCACCGCCCCGCCCCTCGACGCCGCGCCGGGAGGAGCCCCGCGGCCCGCGCCCTCCGCCCCACCTGCGGGCGCCGCGCCCCTCCGCTCCGCCCCGCGCGCGCCCGCCCACCCCGCCTGCCCGGCCACGGGATGCCCTGGGAAGGGGGCCGGGTGGGTGTGGCATCGCCAGTTCCCAGACCTTGGACACGCCCCAGGGGCCAGAGTCTCTCCCCACCCTTCAAAAAATCGGAGATGGAGATGCTGGCACGCCCGAGAGCGCGCAGGGGGGTGCCCGGGGCCGTTGACACCTTCTCACCACCCCTTGGTCCCCTCGAGACAAGATGGCTGACCAGCGTTAGGGGCACGGCGGGAAGCCTTGGCGGAGTTTTCTGTTTTGTGTGGCTTTCCCGCGAGCGGCCTAATTAGCATGTGCCCTGAGGCACTGGACCAAGTGGCCACACTGTTCCTGCGCCAGCGGGTCCAGCGCCGACGACAGTCCCGTGAGTAAATGGTTGGAATTTAAAATACACGTGTTAAAGAGTCCAAAGCCGTTCAGAATTTTCTGTGCTCTGGCCCCCTAGGTCTGATGGCGACAGCCGTGCTATCCAATCCGGTCTCCACTGGCCGCATGTGGTGGTTGAGCAGCTTGGCATGTAGCTAGTGCGCCTGAGGACCCAACTTTTCTAATTTTATTACATTTAAATAGTCAACCTGTGGCTAGTGACAGCACAGGTGGACACTAGAGTCAGAAGGTCAACCGAAGCGTAAGGCAGCTTTGGGGGCTCTTTCCCTGTGGAAAGGGACGCTGGAGCTCACACACACAAAAAAAGCTGGAGGACTGAGGATCGGACTTTTATGGGAGAATCACCAAAGAATCAGAAGATACAGTTTCTGCATCCAGAGGGGTGATGATATGCACGGGAGTGTGTGGGAGCGGAGAGGGTCCAGGGCCCATTTTCTAACCAGAAATCAGAAAGCCCAGGAGCCAGACAAAGGCGAGTCCGCCAGTTACAGAGGAGCCTGTGGGAACCAAAAAAGTTATGGATGCCGGGTGGAAACCATTTTTGAATAATCGGGAGTTCCTTTCAAAGGAGGTCCGAGGATTTTGCAGTCCTAGGCAAAACGGTGATGTGGGCAGTCTACCTTGGATCCTTGAATCCTCCCATCTTCCCTACCCCCTGCCCCTTCTCAGGGTACCATCCATTCCCAGGTGTCCTGGCTCACAGGTTACTGGGATCCCCTAACCAGGGAAGGGCAATCCAAGGGGCAGTTAGCGCTGGGTTCTTAGGGACTTTGTGTAATTTCCTCCTCAGGAGATTGTTTCTCTAACTTATAAAAAGACCTAAGGCAAAGGCAGCCAGGAGTAATTTAATGATGGTAGAATTTTAGACAGAAAGAGAGTGTGCTTGTGTCTGTGTGTTTTCATAGTACACTTCCCCCAAATCATACCCCAGGGCTGTTGCTTTCAATATACATGTCGCTGCCTGGACAGCCCCAGTCTTCTGGCCTCCTGGGATGATCACCCTTCACTTTATCATACGACAAAGTGCTCAAGCCCTCTCTCACCTACTGTGGCATGTGTGTCCATGCTCTACGTTCTCAAGGTCAGCTCTCATTCCATGTTCTGTTCCTGTACCTTATCCCTCTGGTAATTTTTTTTTCCTTCCCGCCTATCCTTCCTCAGTCCACCCTTCCCTCAGCCCCATTTCCTTCTTTCTCTTAACAACACTGGCACAAGGATGGCCTTTAGAGGAGACTTTTATTGAAGGTTGGGGGTGACAAAGAGGGAATTACATCTCAGCCCAGCACAGCTACAGTTTAAAATGAATATCAGGCATTACTGTCCTCAAGTTAGTTCCCTGCATCACTAGCATTAGGAATTTTTCACTTTCTCCTCTGCTCCATTACCCACTCATTGATGTGTCCCCTCGTTCCTCCCCCACCCTTCTCAAATGCCCCTCTTATCCCTTTTTCCAAGAAAGCAGGTCCTCTTTCTCTCTGTTTCACTCTCTCCTTCAAACCATACATGGGTGGGGGGCAGGGTGTCTTATCTTTTGTGCCTCAAAAGCCCAAGGGGCTATCTCCCTAGAAAAAGAGCCCTTCCAAATCTGAGGGGCCACTGCCCCTCCCCCAGAATGCAGCAGCACAGCAGTCATCCTCATTACCTACCACAGCAAATTTTTCTCCTTTAGGGGAGTTTGTAACCTACAAAATCATGGCAAACTGGTTAAGAAACATGATGGTTTGAGAATTTTTTTTCACAGACTTCAGGTTTCCTCCTTTACTCACCTCGTTATTTTTAGTAGCCTGGACTCTGTGTTAAGGCAGCACTACTCTCACCTCAGTGACAAATGAGACTCCTCAAAGTGGAAATTATCAATGAGATGATTCATTCGCAAATACCATTTAAGAAAGGCTACAAGCTCAATTAGAGTAACAGGCAAACCACGATGTGTATGAGTAGGGCTGACACCAAAATGGAGATTGCATGATGTAGAGAAATAAACCACAAAGAAATCAGAGGGGCCTGGGCTGGAAGAAATCAGGCAGGCAGCCTGAGAAAACAGGAAAGCACTATTGAAGGGGGCTGCAGTGGGAAACAAGACGTGCTCAGATGAATGACTGTATTCTCAGAGGTCCCAAAAGCCATCTGGCAATAAATTTGGTGACAGAAACAACAGGAAAAGAAAAAAATATTAAGATCAAGACCAGCTAGTAGAAAGGAAAGCTTATTTGTGACATGATTCAGAAGTGTAAGGGCAGGACATGTAACTCTTTTAAATGAAATTACTTTGTGAGGCAGAAGGGTCTGTATCTAATTACCTTAACTCTGTTTCCCTGGTATAGACCAGGGGTCTAAGTAATCAGATATTCTGCCTGAAAGAGAGTTGCTAAATTTACATTGCAGAGACTGCCAAGTCTCAAAGAATGATGTCTCAATAAAACATGTTTACACTACATTCTTCCTTAGCCTAATTGTGCCTTTGGTATTTGGGAGGCCATTTTGGGGACTCACTATCTGTAACATTCATTGACGTTTACGGAGGATACTGTAAAGGGCCTAGAAGAAATTTAAGACACCATCATGAACCTACATCCTGGAGGATTATTTTTTGGTACTTCAGTATCTCCCAGTTCTGATTATAAGTCTTGTTTATTGTTAAACAAGTCTCTGGTGGGAAGGGATTATTTGTATTCTCATTATTTGACTTGCTGTTGAATAGCAGTTTTCTGAACAGGGACTTGTTTTATTCTAAGTACCCTGAACACAACTTCAGATATTAAGAGGAAGACTCTGACAGTGTCAAAGTAAAGGTAGTGAGAAAATGCTCCAGGAAAATTGGAAGTGAAAAATCAGAGGCAAGGGAAGAATTAAAAGGAGCATATAGGTGACAAAAAGCAAAAGTCACAAAACCTGCAAGAGACGGTAGCAGAAAGGGGCGTAGAGAGCATTGAATGGATTCTTCCTTTTTGGTGCCAGACACTGAGTATGTTTAACACTGATTCTGACTAGAACAGATCAATCTTGGGCTTCGTGCAAATGTTAACAAAATCTTAGTTCTGATAAAATGATAACGTAAAGGCAAAAAAAAAAAAAAGGGAACTGTAAAAGGAAAAAAAAAAAATTCCTTAGACATAACAAAGCCCAGTTCCAGAAGAACTCAATCTGAGGTAGCCCAGATTTCTGATCTGAAAGAAAATTGTGCCCTGCTCCTTCTGGAGTACTGGCCAGATGGCAACCATCAGATCAGTGTCATCAGTGCCTGGCAGTGAGACGTGGGGATATATATGTCTGTATGTGTATGTGTAGATATGTGTGTCATGTATGTACATGTATTTGTGACCCTGACATGATACCAACACACATATCTCCATGTGTGTCTGCATGGAGTGAAGATGTCTCAGTATCAGGGAAGATAGGCCTACCCATCTAAGGGTGAACAGGTGGCTCAGTTCTATCCAATGAGATACAAGGGGAAGTACAGTGGGGAATGCTGGGAAAATGTTTTCCTGCATATATGAAAGTGGCTCTGAAGGAAGACTCCTCTGCTTCACATTGCCTCTGCTTCCTGTGAAGATACTTGAAGCTGCTTCAGCCTTTTGACAACCTCAAAAAGCTGAGGTCATGAAAATGTCTGCCTTTCTTGATGGAGAGACAAGAGCTGAGAACAGATCCACGAAGACCCAGAGTTATGGGAGGAGAGGAGAAGCAATGTGAGAACCATTCAGAAAATTGGGACTTGTGGCCATTGAGGCATACCAAAGGCAGTCTCCATCTACTTCACAGTTTTTCCGGGGGGAGGCCTGTACTAAAATTCTCTGGAAAGGAGAGTGCTCACACACTTATTACACATAGAGCTTAATATTTCATCAATATCATAGCTTCCAGCCTGCATAAGTAGGTTTGAAAATAAGTTATTCTAACATTGAAAAGAACTAATGAATTAATAGTTTTCTGAGTTGATTTTACCAACCTACAAAGTTGGGTGCAATGAAACCTATAGAGAGAGACCATCCCTGCCTTGCTGAGTTTTCCAGTGCAACATGAAGTTCAAATGTTTGAGCCCTTTCAGGTGGCTGATACACAATCCAAAGATGATAGGCACCCTTCTTTGAACCAGAATGATTTCTTTAGCTTCCCTAGACTGTGTGCTATGTACAGCATTCAAAGATGTCCTTATTCTCTGAACCTTTTAGATGGGAGTGTCTCCTACATGTATTTATGCTTCATACCTTAGTACTTATAAAATTATTTAATCCATTATTGCACTCTTTCTGATATTCATGACATAGTCATGGCATGCCAGGATCTGTATATGATGCAATCTTACAGTTTACAGTGCTTATATCTTTAATGTAATAAGAACATATCCTTAACATTTGTAATCACAGGCCAAGGAATAACTCTTCCAAAAAGATTTTCAAGGTCAAAGTAGCCCCTCCTCAAACACAATACTATCAGGAGCCATGTCTTCTTTCAAGGGACTCTTGTCTGCCTAAGGAGTTAATTTGATGTTTGAACTTTTGGATTACAGTCATTATATCCCAGTGGAAAACATACAGGACTTGTGGCCAAATCCCACTTCTGTAGTGCATCAGCTCTTTAACCTTGAACTTGTCAAATGATAACAAATATCAAACTGTATTTGGCCAATCTGATGGTTTTGACTATATAAACTAGTGGTCCAGATTATACTTAATGACATTTCATAAGGATCAGAAAATATTTAAAGTGGGGCAACTGAGACTTGGAGTCTCTGTGTTAAAAAAAAAAAAAAAAAAATCACACAGCTGTAGAAGGATTAAATGAGATAATGAGTATGAAAACCCTGGAATATAGTTGAGGCTTAATGAATATTATTTAAATTTCAATCCTATTTGCTCATTACCATGAATTCCAAAAGGCTCATGTCTTATCAAACAGTATTAATTGTTTCCTATGTTGGTTTTTCCCTCTTCAGGTTGAAGGTTAATGCTTTTGATTTTCCAATTTTAGTGTCCTTACTTAGAAATACACATGGGCTTCCACTTGATCAGGAATAGCATTACTAAAAAGAGAGAGAGTTGAGGTGAAATTTTAAGACTAAAAAAGAGGTAGGCTTTGCAAGCTATGTGTTTGAGCCTATGCTAACCTGCATAGTCAAAATTATTCATTTTAGACAAATGTTTTGGTCTTCACTAATGACATAGCAGTTCTGGTCAACTATGTTGAAATTTCAATTATTGATTAAAATAGTCAAAACTGCCATATTGGCCACTTTTTTAAGGCATTTTTTTATTGAGATTGTTCACATACCATACAATTATCCAAAGATCCAAGTGTACAATCAATTGCCCACGGTACCATCATACAGCTGTACATCCATCACCACAATTATTTTTTTTTCAATTTTTAGAACATTTTCATCACTCCAGAAAAGAAATAAATATGGAAAAAGGAAACTCAAATCCTCCCATACCCCTAACCATCCCCCCTCCATTATTGATTCATAGTATTGGTATAGTACATTTGTTACTATTGATGAAAGAATGTTAAAATACTACAAACAGTAGTGTATAGTTTGCAATAGGTATATTTTTTCCTATATGCCCCCATCATGAACTTCTAGTTATAGTGTCATATATTTTTCTAGTTCATGAGAGAGATTTCTAATATATGTACAGTTAATCATGGACATTGTCCACCACAAGATTCACTGTTTTATACATACCCATCTTTTAACCTCCAACTTTCCTTCTGGTGACATCTGTGACTCTAAGCTTACCCTTTGCACCACATTCACACACCATTCAGCACTGTTAGTTATTCTCACAATGTGCTACCATCACCTCTGTCCATTTCCAAACATTTAAGTTCACCCTAGTTGAACATTCTGCTCATAATAAGCAACCACTCCCCATCCTTTAGCCTCATTCTATATACTGGTAACTTATATTTCATGTCTATGAGTTTACATATTATAATTAGTTCATATCAGTGAGACCCTGCAATATTTGTCCTTTTCTGTCTTATTTCACTCATTATAGTGCCCTAAAGGTTTCTTCATCAACCCATTTTTTTAAGATAGTTTTGTTCACACATCATACATTCCATCCTAAGTAAACAATTGATGGTTCCCTGTATAGTCACATATTTATGTATTCAGCACCATCGCCACTATTTATATAAGGACATCTCCATTCCTTCCACAAAGAAGGAGGAAGAGTCAAAGAAGGTAGAGAGACAAAAGAAAAAGAAAAAACAAAGAGAGAAAAAACAAAACATGACAACTGGGAAGCAACAAAAGGAAAGATAGAATTAAACTAAAGTAGAATAAAGAGTCAGACAACATCACCAATGCCAACTCCCATACCCTTCCCTGATGCCCCCTCCCCCATCACCCATGCATTTAGCTTTGGTATATTGACTTTGTTACATTAAAGGAAGCATAATACAGTGTTTCTGTTAATTTCAGTCTCTAGTTTGCATTGATTGTATTTTCCCCCCAATCACACTCTATTTTTAACAACTTGCAATGTTGACATTCATGTAAAAACATATTTTTACCTTTCATCACAATCGTTGAGCACCCTAGGTTTCATTGAGTTATACAACCCCAGTCTTTATCTTTCCTTTTTCCTTCTGGTGTCCCTCATGGTCCTAACCAACCATACTCACAGTCATCTTTGTTCAGTGTACTTACATTGCTGTGCTACTATCTCCCAAAATTGTTTTCCAAACCTCTCACTCCTGTCTTTTCCTTTCTGTCTGCAGTGCTCCTTTTAGTGTTTCCTGTAGAGCAGGTATCTTGTTCACAAACTCTGTCATTGTCTGTTTGTCAGAGAATATTTTAAGCTCTCCCTCATATTTGAAGGAGAGTTTTGCCAGATATAGGACTCTTGGTTGGTGGTTTTTCTCTTTCAGTACTTAAATATATCACACCACTTCCTTCTTGCCTCCATGGTTTCTATTGAGAATCCACACAGTCTTTTCAAGCTTCCTTTGTATGTGATGGATTGCTTTTCTCTTGCTGCTTTCAGGATTCTCTCTTTATCTTTGACATTTGATAATCTGATTATCAAATGTCTTGGCATAAGCCTATTCAGATCTACTCTGTTTGGAGTATGCTGTGTTTCTTGGATCTGTAATTTTATGTCTTTCATAAGAGATAGGAAATTTTCATTGATTATTTCCTCTATTATTGCTTCTGCCCCTTTTCCCTTCTTTTCTCCTTCTGGGACACCCATGACACGTACATTCCTGTGTTTCATATTTCATGTTGTCATTCATTCCCAGAGGTGTTTCTCATATTTTTCCATTCTTTTATCTGTTCTTTTGTGTGAAGTCTTTCAGGCATCTTGTTCTCCAGTTCCTGAGTGTTTTCTTCTGCCTCTTGAGATCTGCTGTTGTATGTTTCCATTGTGTCTTTCATCTCTTGTGTTGTGCCTTTCATTTCCATAGATTCTGACAGTTGTTTTTTCAAACTTTGAATTTCTACCTTATGTATGCCCAGTGTTTTCATTATACGCTTCATCTCTTTTGCCATATCTTCCCTAAGCTTTTTGAATTGATTTAGCATTAATTGTTTCAATTCCTGCATCTCAGCTGAAGTGTAAGCTTGTTCCTTTGACTGGACCATAATTTCATTTTTCTTAGTGTAGGTTGTAGTTTTCTGTTGTCTAGGCATCTGGTTTCCTTGGTTACCCCAATCAGGTTTTCCCAGATCAAAAGGGGCTCAGGTCTTGGAAGGAGGAAATAGTATCCGGTTTCCCTGAGGGTGTGTCTTAGAAGACTGATACACCCTGTGAGGCCTCAAGTCACTGTACTTTTCTGTCCAGCAGTGGCACCTGTCAGCCTGTAACTCCAGAGTGGTGTCAGGAGGTGTGGCCAGTGGCTGTTTTCCCCCAGACTCTGGGGTCTGGTCCTGAATGGAAGGCAGGTAGTAAAGCTTGGCACCACCTCCTTCCTCTTAGGGAAGATACAACCCCTGGGGAGAGATCATTTGCATTTGAATAGGCTCTCTGACTCTGCTGTCTCCACCCTTGTCTGGGTCAGAGTGCTGGGAACTGAAAATGGCTGAGGCTTTCTCCACTGAGTCAAAAAAGGGACAGAAAGCCCCCCTTCAGGGCCACTCTGTGGCCACCCTCAGTTTCTTCCATCGGCCAGAGACAGCGCCTGGTCCTCTGGGCTCCCACTCCCTTCCAGAGAGGTCCTCCAGCTTTCCAAGTTCAGTCATCACCAAAAGCCTCAGTCTGCTTGTTGGGGATTCATAGGTTGTATTGATCAGTCCATGTTTGTTAATTAAAACCTCAGTTGGAGCTAGGCTGAGCTCTATTTGCTTGCTCAGAGAGTGCTGCTCTCTATCACAGCAAGGCTTTGCAGTTTGGGCTGTCAGTGGGGGGGAGGGGGCTCTTGACTTGGATCTGCAGTTTTTACTTACAGATTTTATGCTGTAATCTCAGGCATTCCTCCCAATTCAGGGTGGTGTCTGATGAGTGGACAGTCCCCCTGCAGTTATTCCAGATTATTTACTAGTTCTTTCTGGTTGTTTATTAATTGTTCCAGGGGGACTAACTAGCTGCCATCTTCAACATGATATCAACATGATATAGGTTGGGAGCCAACCATTTGCAATCTGAATGTGTCCTAAATGTGCCAGCTCAAGCCTCCTCAGGCCACTTTCAATTAGATTAACTGAGTGTTGCCGTTTGAATTTCTGAACTAGAGTTTCCACAAAGCAGGGATTCATTGTGCTCATTTATAATGTCAAAGCCTCCTCGTTTACAATTTGTCTTTCAGCTTGAGGATTATAAAGGACCTATCAAGCCTTAATTAATTAAACTGTGGCCCCCCTTTGGAGAGGAGAGTATCTCTCTGACCAAATGCAAGGGAGCTAAGACCACAGAGGATGGGTGAATAAAGTTCTAAATTTGAATTCAAATGAGGCTCATTGGCAAAGTCAAACTAGCACAGCTTTGCATCTGATACGGATTCTAATTTCCAATGGGTTACATCTGAGAATCAGGCAACTTGATTGGTGTGAAGAGTAAATTCCAATTTGAATGCCATGTCTTCTGGTTTGCTAATGCTGTTATTATGCAAAATACCAGAAATGGTTTGGCTTTTATAAAGGGAGTTTATTTGGTTACAAATTTATAGTTCTGAGGCCATAAAAGTGTCCATACTAAGGCATCAACAAGAGGATACCTTCACTGAAGAATGGCCAATGGCATCTGGAACACCTCTGTCAGCTGGGAAAGCACGTGGCTGGCATCTGCTTTTCCTTTGCTTTCAGATTGTGTTTCAAAATGGTGTTCTCCAAAAGGTCTCCGAGCATGTCTCTCTTAGCTTCTCTAGAGCAATCTCTAGGCTAGCATCTCCAAACGTCTCCAAGCATCTCTGAGTGTCAGTTCCCAAGTGTCTCTCCAAAAGTTTCTCCCAGCTACTCTTAGCTCCTTCTGTTTGTGTGCTCTTTTGTAGGACTCCAGTGATTAAATTAAGACCCACCCTAAATGGGGAGGGTCCATATCTCCATGGAAATAATTTAATGAAATGTTTTGCCCACAGTTGATTGAGCCACATCTCCATGGAAACACTCAGTCAAAAGATTAATGTCTGCCCTCACAAGATGGCATTAAAGAACATGGCTTTTGGGGGATATATTTCCAAACCAGCACATCATGTATCCTCACTTCCTACTTTAAAGCTTTATTAAAACCTCTTTGTAGGAGGGGGCAAGATGGCGGCATAGAGAGGAGTGGAAGCTAAGTAGTCCCCCTGGAACAACTACAAAAAACCAGAAACAACTAGTAAATAATCCAGAATAACTGCAGGGGGACAAACGAGACCATCCACTCATCATACACCAACCTGAATTGGGAGGAATGCCCGAGAACACAGCATAAAATCTGTAAGTAAAGCCTGCGGAACCAAGTCGTGAGACCCCCTCCCCCATAGCCCGAGCTGCAAAGCCTCGTGGTGCCAGAGAGAAGCTCTCTCCCAGCAAGTGAATATAGCTCAGCTGAGCTCCAACTGGGGTTTTAAGTAGCGAGTGTGAACTGCTCACTACAGGTACACATCCCCAAAAAAACAGAGGCTTTGGGTGACGACTGACCTTGGAGAGCTGGAGGGTCGCCTTGGACTGGGTCTGAAGGGGATTGTTTCTTTTTTGGCTCAGTGGAGAAAGCCCCAGTCATTTTCAGTTTCCAGGGCTGTGACTCGGGGAAGGGTGGCGACAGCACAAGCAGAGAGTGAGACCATTGAAATGCTAATGACCTCCACCTGGGGGCTCTGTCTTCTCTAGGAGGAAAGGGGTGGGGCCTTTTCCATTCAGAACCAGACCCCAGAGCCTGGGGGAACATAGCCATACCTCCTCACACCAGTCAAGAATTATAGGCTAACAGGCATCACCTGCTGGGCAGAAAAGCACAGTGACCTGAGGCATCAAAGGCTGGAGCAATTTTCTAAGACACACCTGCAGGGAAACCAGATACTGAATATTTCTTCCCTCTGGGACCTGAGCCTGTTCTGGTCTGGGAAAACCTGATTTGGATAACCAAGGAAACTATGCCTAGACAACAGAAAATTACAGCCTACACTAAGAAAAACAAAGTTATGGCCCAAAGGAACAAATGTACACTTCAACTGAGATACAGGAATTTAAACAACTAATGCTAAATCAAATCAAAAAGTTTAAAGAAGATATTGCAAAAGAGATAAAGGCTGTAAAGGAAGTACTGGGCATGTATACGGCAGAAATCAAAAGTTCAAAAAAACAACCAGTAGAATATATGGAAATGAAAGGCACAAAACAAGAGATGAAAAACACAATGGAAACATAGAACAGCAGATCTCAAGAGGCAGAAGAAAACACTCAGGAACTGGAGAACAAAACACCTGAAAGCCAACACACAAAGGAGCAGATGGGAAAAGAATGAAAAAATATGAGCAACGTCTCCGGGAACTCAAAGATGAAACAAAGTACAATAATGTACATATCATTGGTGTCCCAGAAGGAGAAGAGAAGGGAAAGGGTGCAGAAGCAATAATAGAGGAAATAATTAATGAAAATTTCCCATCTCTTATGAAAGACATAAAATTACAGATCTAAGAAGCGCAGCGTACTCCAAACAGAAGAGATGTGAATAGGCCTACGCCAAGACACTTAATAATCAGATTATCAAATGTCAAAGACAAAGAGAGAGTCCTGAAAGCAGCAAGAGAAAAGCGAACCATTACATACAAAGGAAGCTTAATAAGACTATGTGCGGATCTCTCAGCAGAAACCATGGAGGCAAGAAGGAAGTGGTGTGATATATTTAAGATACTGAAAGAGAAAAACCGCCAACCAAGAATCCTGTATCCAGCAAAGCTGTTCTTCAAATATGAGGGAGAGCTCAAAATATTTTCTGACAAACAGACAATGAGAGACTTTGTGAACAAGACACCTGCCCTACAGGAAATATTAAAGGGAGCACTACAGGGTGATAGAAGACAGGAGTGCATGGTTTGGAACACAATTTTGGGAGATGGTAGCACAACAATGTAAGTACACTGAACAAAGATAACTATGAATATGGATGAGAGAGGAAGGTGGGGAGCATGTGAGACACCACAAGAAAGGAGGAAAGGTAAAGACTGGGACTATGTAACTTGGTGAACTATAGAGTATTCAACAATTGTGATAAAATGTACAAATATGTTGTTTTACAAGGAAGAACAAGCAAATGTCAACCTTGCAAGGTGTTGAAAATGGGGAGGCACTGGGGGAGGGATGCAATCAGCATAAACTAGAGACTGTAACTAATAGAATCATTGTATTATGCTTCCTTTAATGTAACAAAGGTGATATACCAAGGTGAATGCAGATAAGAGGGGGCGATAGGGGAGGCATGTTAGACACTTGACATTGGTGGTGGTGTCTGATTCTTTATTCTACTTTGATTTAAGGTTATTTTTCCTTTTGCTACTTCCTAGCTGTCATTTTTTTTTCCTCTTTCTTTTGCCTCTCTACCTTCTTTGACTCTCCCTCCTGCCTTGTGGAAGAAATGTAGATGCCCTTATATAGATAGTGGTGAAGATAGTGAACACATAAATGTATGACCATGCAGAGAACCATCGATTATTTACTTGGGATGGAATGTATGGTGACTGAACAAAACCATATTAAAAAAAAAAAAATGGGTTGATGACAAAATCTCAAGGGCAATATACTGAGTGAAATAAGCCAGACACATAAGGACAATTATGGCAGGGTCTCACTGATAGGAATTAATTATAATATGTAAACTCATAGACATGAAATATAAGGTGCCAAGATATAGGACAAGGTTTAAGAATGGGGAGTGGTTGCTTAGTATGAGCAGAATATTCAACTAGGATGAACTTAAATGTTTGGAAATGAACAGGGGTGTTGGTAGCAAGATGTGAGAATAACTAACAGTGCCGAATGGTGTGTGAATGAGGTGGAAAGGGAAAGCTCAGAGTCATATATGTCACCAGAAGGAAAGTTGGAGGTCAAAAGATGGAAATGTATAAAACTGAATCCTATGGTGGGCAATGTCCATGACCAACTGTACAAATACTAGAAATCACTTCCATGAACCAGAACAAATGTATGACAATACAATTAGAATTTAATAATAGAGGGGCATATAGGGAAGAACTATATACCTATTACAAACTATATACTACAGTTAGTAGTATTTCAACATTTTTTCATAAACAGTAACAAATGTACTATACCAATTCTACGAGTCAACAATTGAGGGGGGTTGGTTAGGGATAGGGGAGGATTAGAGTTTCCTTTTCTTTTTTTCTTTTTTCATCTTTCACTTTATTTCTTGTCTGGAGTAATGAAAAGTTTCTAAAAATTGAACAAAAATTAAGTGTGATGGATGCACAGCTGTATGAGGGTACCCAGGGGCAAGTGATTGTACACTTTGGATCTTTGGATAATTGTATGGTATCTAAACAATCTCAATAAAAATGAAAAAAAAAAAAAAAAAAACCTCCTTGTAAGCCACTTTAGTGACCATGGACATCTGTAAATAATCATCAGTGCAGGAGTGTTCATTTGGTACCCACTATGTACTCAGCAGAATGCTAAACTGCTAGGAACGATGACAAGGAATATCCTCTGAAAATAAGGAAAAGGGAAAATACTTGTTAATACCTCCTGTATGTTAGGCACTTCACATGGATACTTTGCCAATGTGAGACGAGTATTAATTTCCCAATTTTACAGTTAAGGAAAGTGAGTATCAGAGAGCTTACATTAACTGGCCAAACCTTACAGCCAATAACAGCTAAACTAGGACTTGAACCCAGATTTGATTTCAAAGCTAATGCCAGAATTTCAAAGTGTGTTTCATAGACATTCAGAACCAAGAGATGCTCCTGGCATGGAAAGTTCCAAAGGTGGACCGGGGTCATGTTAACAGGCCACAGGAACAAACTTGAAGAGCTCCTATTGGCCAATAATGGAAACATTTTATCATAAAAAAAAAATAATGCATCGCAACATTGTGAATGAGATTAATCCCACCTAATGGTTTACTTGGGAGTGGTTGAAATGGGAAAGTCTATGTTGTATATATTTTTCCACAATTTAAAAAAAAAGAAAAGAAAAGAAAGAGCAACTAAAGACACAGTGACAATTAAAGGCAACACATGATACCAGACAGGATCTAACAAGGAATGAGAGAAGGCTCAAAAGAACATTATTGGGATATGGAACTTTATACCAATGTTAAATTTCTTGAACTTGGTAACTGCATGTGATGGTTTGAAGCTGTATGTACCCCAGAAAGATCATGTTCAGAAAAGATCAGCTAATCCATTCCTGTGGGTGCAGACCTGTTGTGTGTGGGACCTCTTGATTAGGTTATTTCAGTTGAGGCTGCCCCAGGTGGGTCTTAATCCTCTTACTGGAGTCCTTCATAAGAGGATAAAAGACAGAGAGAAGCAACAGAAAAAAGCCCAGAGAAGTTTAGAGAGAAGGACACATAGAAGCTAAGAGAGACAGAAGCTAAAAGAGAGAAGCACACAGAAGCTCAGAGAGGAAGCCACTGAGGCACGAAGCGGGAAGCAACAAAACCGGAAGAGAAGGGAAAGCCCAGCAGAGATGCCATGTGCCGACGCTGTCTTCAGAAGCCAGGTATCATCCTGTGGATGCCTTGATTTGGACATTTTCACAGCCTAAGAACTGCAAGCTTGTAAGTTAATAATCCCCATTGTAAAAGCCAACCCATTTTGCAACCAAGAAGTTAGGATTTAACAAATGATTATGATTACTGAATCATTATAGAGATATTTCTTTTTATACTTTCTAGCATATTAGAATAGCCAGAAGGAAATACCTAAAATTACTGAACTGTAATACAGCTGTCTTGATCTTTGATAATGTTGTATAACTATGTAGACTTTATCTTGTAATTATGAAAACCTTGTGACTGACCCCCAATTGTACCCCCTTATGCTGTTTATCAACTTTACAGGTTTATAATCACTAAAGACAGCCCCTAATGTTTATTAATGAAAGGCCTTGAGTCAGCCCATAATTAACCCACTCCAATTCCAAAACTATCTTGCTAGATGGAGCTGGATCTAACCAAAATTGGCCCACCTGACATGCATAATAACTTAAACTTTAGCCTAAAAGTGACCAATACCTCATTATAATACTAAAAATCACACCCACTATCATATTAAGGCTTCCATTTTCCAATATACATTCTGTGGCTAAGCATGTAATCAATCATCTCTAACTTCATCATCTCAAGGGATTGTACTCATTAACCTAAAACATGCCCATTTTTTAGTATTATAAAAACATCAGAGTTACTGCAATTCAGGGAGACAGATGTTTAGGCTGATAGGCCATCTGATTTCCTGCTTCATGCTTAGCAAAAAAACTCTTTCTCTCTTTGAAACCCTGGTGTCTCAAGAATTAGTCATCTGAGGACATTGGGCAAAGAATCCTCCACTTTCGATTGGTATAAATTTCTGGTATATTGCACTTTGTCGGCTTTAGCAAACTAAAACACTGCACTTAAGGTGAATATTTAAGTGAATATCCTTGTGCTTAGGAAATGTACATGGAAATGTAAGTGTTCAAGGACCATGATGCAAGGTCTACATGCAAGTGTCCAGAAAATGGATTAGTAAGTGGAGAGACAGACAGATAGACAGATAGATAGGTAGATAGATGGATGATAAAATGATTGATGGATAGATAAAATGATACGGAAAATGTTAAAATGGTGGGTCTGCGTCTTTCAGGTGATGTTGGAGTTCTCTGTGTAGGGTTATATTATTTTTGTAACTGTCCTGTAAACTTTGAAAGTATTTCAAAATAAAAGTTTAAAATTTAAAAAGAGAATAATTACTTTGATGTGTTAAATTCATCAGATATATACAAAGCTATTTGTTCATAATGAGAGATAAAATGACTAATAACCTTTAGAGGTTGCTAGGACACCAATTCATTTTTCTGAATATTGGTAAAGTGAGGGAATCCAAAGTATTTATCCTGACTTTACTGCATGAATATTTCATGGTAACCATGTGATTGAGGAGGGAAAGATCTTCTTTATTAAGTAAGTAAGTAAGTAAGTAAGTAAGTAAATAAATAAATAAATAAATAAATAAATAAAGTCCAGGTTATCAATGTAAAAAGAATGATAGATTTAAAAAAAATCACCACTTTGTAACCTTTACTGAAAAACATGTTTTGAGGTAACAGTCATCAATTGCTGGTAACTAAAAGTGGAGCTAATAAAGATATGAGATCACCAAGATATAATAGAAGTACACAGCACTCCTATTCAATAGTCTTGGGTGTAAACATTGAAGATGAGTCTAATCAGGCCTCTAGCAGTATATAGAAAATATAGGGAATAAATAAAAACATGATTTAAAAATAGAACAAGGATGTAATCAGCCAAATGAAGAATGTGTAAAATTCTAAAGGACAGAGATTGAATTCCACCTTAACTGAAGTAGCCTACCTACAATGGGTTTGCACCCACAGGAATGGATTAGTTTTAAGAACATGTTTTGGGGTATATATGGCTTCAAACCACAAACATGTAAAGAAGCAGAAAAGTATGACTCATACAATGGAAAGAAAGGTAGCAATAAAATTGGTTTTAAGAGTGACCAGATGTTGAATTTAACAACAAAAACAACGACAACAAAAAACAAAGACTTCAAAATAACCATCATAAACATGTTTACATAACTAAAGGAAAGCATGTTTTAAAGAAGTAATGGAAGGTATAATGACAATGTTGCATCAAATATAGACTACCAATAAAGAGATAGAATTTATAAAAAAAAAAACCAAGTGGAAATTCTGGAGTTCTAAAGATAAAGGAAATAAAAAATTCACTAGAGGGGCTCAATGGTAGATTAGAGCTGACAGAAGAAAGAATTTGCAAACTTGAAGATAGATTGATAAAGATTATGTGAACCAAAAAAAAAAAAAAAAGAGAGAGAAAAAATGAACAGAGCCTGAGGAAAATGTGGGACATGATCAAGTGTGCCAATATACATGTAATGGGAATAACAGTAGAAGAGGAGAGAGAGAAAGCGGAAGAAAAAAATTCAAAGAAATAATGGCAGAAAACACCTCAAATTTATTGAAAAACAATACCATTCTGGAAACTCAATTAACTCCAAGTAAGAGAAACACAAAGAGAACCACAAATAGACACATCATGTAAAAATGCTGAAAGTCAAAGTCAAGGAGAAATCTTGAAAGCCATAAAAGAAAAGCAATTTATCACATGCAAGGGAACCCCAATTAGACTAAGGCTGACTTCTCAGTAGAAACTGTGATGGCCAGAGGCAGATGGATGACATATTCAAAGTGTTCAAAGAAATAAGCTGCAACCCAAGCATTCTATAACCAGCAAAGTTACCTTTCAAAAATGAAAGTGACATAAAAACTTCCCCAGATAAACATAAACTGAGAAAATTTGTTGCTAGCAGATTCACCTTATAAGAAATACCCAATGAAATTCTTCAGGCTGAAAGCAAGTGACCCTAGACAATACTTGAAATCCATGCAAAATTCAATGCACACCAGTAAATGTAATTATATAATTATAAAAAAAGTATAATTGCTTATTTATAAATGAACTTAAAAACATAAATCCATATGCACCTTTCTTCTCACAACTGACACATACATGTGCATATAATATATAACATATATATTATATTTAATTATATATTATATAGACCTGAACATGCCTTTTGTGGGCGACATGATTCAGTACCCAACAGATGGTAAAGTAATAATTATAACATAGTGTTGGGTTTATAACATTAATCAATTATAATATGTATAAAAATAATACCACAAAAAGGAGTTTTAAAAAATTCTCCACAAAGGGAGAAAGGGAATAGAGTTATATAATAACATTGTTATATATCACTGAAATTAAGCTAGTATAAATCTAAAGCTAATTCTGATAAGCTAAGATGTATATGCTAAACTCTACTGCAATCCTTAAAAAAGAATTGCAGACAAATAGTGAAAAAATTCATGAAAGAAATGAAAATCCTACATTACAAAATATTCACTTAATGTGAAAGAAAGCAGGAAAGGAAGAAAAGAGAAATAAAAAAGACATAAGATATATAAAAAAACAAAAAGTAAAATGGCAGATATAAATACAACTGTGTTAATAATAACATTAAATGTAAATGGATTAAATATTCCAATCAAAGGCAAAGACTGGATTAAAAAAACACAATCCAATTATATGCTTTCAACAGAAGACACATTTTAGATTCAAAGATACAAATGGTGTTGTTATTTTTTTAGACATTCCAAGAGGTGTGTAGTGATATCTCATCATGATTTTAATTTGCATTTCCCTAATGGCTAATGATGTTGAGCATTTTTTCTTATACTTATTTGCCACCTGTATCCTTTTCAGTAAAATATCTCTTCTTCATGTCTTTTGCCCATTCTCTAATTGAATTTGTTTGTATCTTTACTGTTTAGTTTTGATTTTTTTTTTTATGCATTCTATACAATAATCCTTTGTCAGATATGTGATTTTCAAATATTTTCTCCCAAGCTACAGCTTGTCTTATCATCCTCCTACTACGGTCTTTCACCAAGGAAAAGTTTTTAATTTTAATGTATTATGATTATCAATTTTTCCTTTTATGGGTATTGCTTTTGATGTCAAGTTTAAGAACTCTTTGCATAATACTAAATACTGAATTTTTTTCTGTTTTTTTTTTTTTTTTCCTAAAAGTTTTGTTTTACGTTTTACATTTAAATCTGTGGTCCATTTTGATTACTATTTGAATAAGGTGTGAGACTTAGTTTGAGATTCACCTTTCTGCCTATGAATTGTTCCAGCATCATTTGTGGAAAAGGCAATCTTTCTTCCATTGAGTTTCTTTTGCACCATTGTAAAATCAGTTGAGCATATTTGTGTAGATCTATTTCTGGGTTCTCTATTCTGTTTAATTGATCCATGTGTTTATTCCTCTGTCAATACCACAAAGTAATGATGACTATAGCTCATATAATAAACAAGTCTCAAAATCAGATAAACTGACTCCTCTCACTTTATTCATACTTTTCAAATATTTTTAGTTATATCAGTTCCTTTGTTCCTTTTTATTTTTGTTTATCTATGAGTGTCTTGATTTCTCCTTCATTCTTAAAGGATAGTATTACCAGATATAGGATTCTTGTTTGACACATTGTTCTCTCTCTCTCTTTTTCCCTCCCTACCCCCCCCCATGTTAAATCCCATTGCCTTCTGGCCTCCATAGTTTCTGATGAGAAATGAGATGTTAATCTTATTGAAGATACCTTGTAGGTGACAAGGTGCATCTCTCTTGCTTCTTTCAAAATAGCTCTTTGTCTTTGGATTTTGACAATGTGACTCTAATGTGTTGGTATGGATCTCTTTGAGTTTATCCTACTTTGAATTTGTTGAGCAACTTAGATATGTAGATTCATGTCTTTCATCAAATTTGGAAATTTTTAGTCATATTTCCTCAAATACCCTTTCTGCCCCTTTTTCTCTCTCCTCTCCTTCTGGGACTCCTAGTATGGAAGCCCTGATTTTCCAAAGACCATCTCCCCCTGTCTTTTCCTTCAGGCTTTAGGCTATTTCTCAACCATATCTTTTGCCACAATTGGGTACAGCTTTTTCATTCACCTTACAATGTTTTTGAGCAATACCCACAGCTTTTCTGCCCTGAGTGTCTTTCAAGTTAGGCAAAAGAGAGATGAGCACCTTACATCTGTCCTTAAAGTAGCCCTCTGACAGGTTAGAACAGATGTCTTAGTTAGCCAGGGCTGCTGTCACAAATGCTACAAACTCGTTTTGGCTTAACAACAGGAATTTATTGGCCTACAAAATTTTGAGGCTATAAGAAGTCCAAAATCAAGATATGGGCAAAGCCTGCTTTCTCCCAGAATCTGTAGTGTCTGGTGCCAGCAATTCTTGGGGTTCCTTGGCTTGTATTTCTGCTTCCCATCACATGGCAATGTTCTCGCTTCTCTGGCTTTTGCAATGTGTGGGTTCTCTTTATAAGACCCCCAGTAATATGGATTAAAGCCCAACCCTGATTCAGTTGACCATCCCTAGATAGGACCTTCAAAGATCCTATCCACAAATGAGTCCATACCCTAACACACCTTAACATATTCAAAGATACTATTTACAATGGGTTCATACCCACAGGAATGTGAATTAAGATTAAAACATGTCTTTTCTGGGGGCATGATTTAATCTACCACAACAGACAAATACAATAATTTGAAATTATGACCTGCTCTGCTCCCTGCAAACCAAGGACCAGGATCCCACACTGGGAATTCAGGCTGCTGCCTTCAAGGTCACCACCAACCCAGAGAGGACGTGGGGCAAGGGCCAGTAAAAATGCTACCAAGTTTTCCTAACATTTATAAGTTGCTTTTTTCTCAATTCAGCATTTGCTTGGCTACTATAAACCTTTGACTGTTTTCCCGAGTTCTGACAAAGTTGGGTCTGCTAGTTCCTGCTTGTTTTTCAATGTTTCTGTGGAAGGGCAGGTGTGTAGAGCTGCCGATTGCCATTTTGCTGACATCACTCTCTAAATGTTGTGATTATTTATAATTCACTTGATAGTCACAGAATTCCATGAGGTTGTACTATTATTATCCCCATGTTACAAAAGAGAAAACTGAAAGAGGTAAAAATATTTTAACAAAGTCATATAACTAGTAAGCGGTGGGGCAAGAATTCAAATCCAGATTGTCTAGCTCCAGAGTCTGTTCTCCACATTAAAACTATATAGTGTTTACAATAGCTACCATATTCCAAAACATATATTTAATATGGAATGTGAACAACTTAAGTCATATTTAGTCACATGACCACATTTAGCTGCAAGGAAGGCAGAGAAATGTAATCTTTATTCTGGGTGGTCATGTGCTTGCCTAGTTGTAGTCACAGACCCCAGGTCACTTATATAATGTTAGAGCTTTTATTGAGAAAGAGTGTGATACAGAAAATTTGATTTAAGGACATATGTTTGTATTTGAAAGGACTTAAAATATAGCAAATGACCAAGCCTCACTTAGTCTTTCTTACCATATGAAACATCCCATTATACCCTGCCGCTAACTTTTCTTGCCATGCTTGATGATGCTATAACTCTCTGAAGGAATTACCTTGCAAATAAAATTAGTTTTACTTGTCTATTCCTATATCCACCTCTCATTGTCTCCATATTTATAACTACACTCAGATCCTAGCATGTCCAGTAGAACCAAATACAAAGTCAAACATGGAAAAGGAAGTCTTATACAACAATAAACTTGGTGAGTAAACTAATTTATATAAGCAAAAATCTCAGATTTGTGTGGTAATGGAATCTGTGTATACTCAATCAGTGATAAAAAAAAAAGTAGGTCAAATTAACTTTATTGATATTTGTGCATTCAGCATGCTACTTTGAGCTGCTGGGATTATTTCTAATTTTGCCTATTTGGTTGAATGAAACCTGAACTCAGTATTGGACCTTGTTAAATGATATTGAGATGCCAGAAATTCTTAGAGATGATGTAAGGACTTTGGAGATATTGAAATTTTAGAATGAGTTTGTCATGTGCACCTAGAAGACACTCTCTTCACCAAAACTTTGGGAAATAAAACAGTGAGAAAATAGTCATCACTGACAAAAACTCTAATATCTATTCTCAGCAAAGGATGCTGGAGAGAGACACTGTTGAAATGCACTGCCTGTTTTCAATGAGAATGGAAAGATTTCAGAGTCGCAGGAACCAAGTTACAACATTTAACCACCAGAGGCAAAGTACATGATTATCATAATAGCCAACAGGATTGGTTCAGTAATCAGTACGATCTGATCTATAGTAATCTTTGGTGGAAACTAATTGGGCAGAAGGGAAGTTTCTGTCATGATGGAAATGTACTTTTTTTTTCAAAACTCCTCAAAGTGTGCACTTAAGATCAGTGTGTTTTACTATGTATAAATTATTAATCAATTTTTTTAAAAAAAATAATACCAACTTCTCTGGAATTCCAGAGATTTCTATTCCTGTCAAAGATTTAAATAATACAAGATGGTCATTCCTATTACATGACCATTTTACTTGGCAGTTTGGCCAGTTTAGAGGACAGAAAGGTCTTAGAAAATGACAAGGATTAACATAAGTTTAATCAGGTACTGACTCCAAGTGCAGATTCTTTTCCAGGATGACAAATTCTTATTGGAACAAATTAATACAATACCTAGTACTTGGTTTGCAGCTAAGAATCTAAGAAATCCATTTTTCTATCCCAGTTAAGATAAAACACCAGAAGCTTTTTATTTACTTTCACCTGCAGGGATAGCAGTACATATCACAATTTTGTGTCAGGGTTATGAGAACTCTGGCTCTATATTGCAATTTAGTGGTAGAGATTTTAATCATCTTATCATCCAATAGAACACTATGATGATTTGTTATCTTAATGACATTATGCCTATAGAACTTATGACAGATTTCTCAGGTGCTGTGGTAAAAAATACATTTCAGAGAATGAGAGAAAAGTATCATAAAAGCCCAGGAGTTTGCCATGTCAATGAAGTTTCTGGGGGTCCAGTAACTGGGGCATATCAAGATATCCCCTCCAAAGTGAAAAAATTGCCAAATGCATCAGTTAGCCATTGCTGTGTCACAAGACATCCCCAAACTCTGTGGCTTAAAATAGCAACCATTTTTTGTTATTGTAGCTCATCCGTTTCTGAGTTGGCTGATCTAGTCTGGACCCAGCTGGAGCAGCCTATCTGGAGCAGCTCTGCCCCATATGTCTCTCATCCACCTCTTGGTATCAGCAGACAAGGTAAGGTATGTTCTCATGACTACGGCAAAAGTACAAGGGAACAAGTGTGAACATACAAGGCCTCTTGAGGCCTAGGCCTGAAATCAGCTCACTGTCACTTCCACTTTATTCTATTGGCCAAAGCAAGTCATATAGTGCTGTGACTAAATCATGTCCCCCACAAAGACATGTTCAATCAAAACCCCCAGTCCTGTGGATATGAACCCATTTGTAAGTAGGATCCTTGAAGATGTTATTACATAAGATGAGGCCAAATGGAATCAGGGTGGGCCTTAATCCAATATGACTAGAGTCCTTATAAGCAGAGGAAATCTGACATAGTAAGTGTGGTAGGTTGAATTATGTACTAATTTAGACATGTTCTTGGTCTTGACCTGCATTCCTGTAGGTGTGAATCCATTGTAAATAGTATCTCTTGAACATGTTATTTTAGCTACTTTGTGGCCCAACTAAAAGAGGGTGGATCTTAATACAGATTACTAGAGTACTGTAGACGCAGAGGAAATTCCAACATAACCAGAGAAAACCACAAGAGGAGCCAGAAGCAAGAATTCAGCAGGAACCTGGAAGAAAAAGGAGAGGACATCACCATGTTGCACAAGACAGGGATAGAAGCCAAGGAATCCCAAGGATCACCAGCAGCTAGCACCAGAATGTTACAGACTTTGGAGAAAAAGCATCACCTTGCTGATGACTCGATTTTGGACTTCTCCTAGCCTCAAAACCACAAGCAAATAAATTCCTATTGTTTAAGCTGTATTTGTCATAGCAGCTCAGGAAAACTAAGGCAGTAGGAGACAGACAAGGAGAGAGATGGCCACGTGATGGGGGCAGAAACTGAGGCACAGATTGCCAGCAAGCCACCGCCAGAACACTATAGACTTCGGGGTAAGCATGATCCTGCTGACACTTTGATTTTCAACTTCTAGCCTCCCAAACTATGAGACAATAAATTCCTATTGTTTAAGCCAATTTTTCTGTAGCATTAGTTACAGCAGCCCTGACACACTAAGACACATGGTCAAAGCTAAAGCAGTTGGTAAGTACACCCCACCTAAAGTGGGAAGGAACTCCAACATTGCATAGCAAACTTTATAGATACATGGAAGGATGAAGAGAATAATGAAGAACTGGGGTCAAGAAGGCAACACACCAAATTGTATTTTGGACCCACCACCACCATCACTAAGAAAGAACAATTCTTGAAAAGTCTTGGGATTTGGGAGGTGTTGAATACCACATTCTGGTATGCATGCTGACCTATTTCCTGGATAAACCAAAAGGCTGCCAATTTTCTGTGGGCCCCAAATGAAAAGGTTTGCAACAACAGTGCAAACTGCTTTGCTATTTGCCTTAAACCAAGTAGATCCTCAATTTCTACACAAATCTGAATTCTGTATGATGCTGTAGAAAACAATAATATGAGAATCATAGTGGAAGCTCCTATGGTTTTTGAAGAAAAAGCAACAACTTTTCGGTAATTATTGCCTTTTAGAGAAAAAGATCTTGTTTTGCCATGGACCCTCAGAAATGAATTTGCGTTTCCTCAGCAGAAAAAGAACCCTCAACAAAAGAGGTATTAAATAAAGGCAAAGGGAATATAGAATGGGTAGTGAAAAAAAAAGTCATCAATCCCAGCTATTGACCAGTGCTGGCAATCGGACTATAGTCTCTATGTTTCCTTCATTTCTCTGTCATGTATTTTTAAAATATTCTAGTTGATTTCATTTTTTCCCTCCTTTTATCCCCTATTGAATACATGTTGTGTTGGTTAACTTTACAATTAGTGTTATTGTGACAATAGAATATTGAGAATATTGTTATTTTGAAGTGCTAGAAGAGGAATGGAAACTACCTAGAGAAGGAACTTAAAACTAGATATAATTACTTAGGAGAACTCTGGTTGCCTCTTTTTGTGACAAGATCGGTGCACTGCATTGGCTAGGAGACTCCTTTTATTTGATGTATAATGATAAACAGAAAGGTATTTATGAAGAGGTGGGCAAAAAAGGAGTAGACAAGAATGAAAATATGATCGTTTTTGTGTTTTTTTGTTTTGTGTTTGTTTGCCCAACATCTGAATTTTCTTCATCTGTGTGAATTTTGGTGGGATATGGGGTCTGTATTAGTTACCTATGGCTGCTGTAACAAATTACCACAACCAGTGGCTTAAAACAAGACAAATTTATTCTTTCACAGTCATGGAGGCCAGAAGTTCGGAATCAGTCTCCCTGGGCCCAAATTGAGCATCAGCAGGGCCCCAGTCCTCCAGAGGCTCCGGGGAGAACCTAGAACCTGGTTTCCGTGGCTTCTGGCTGCATCACTCTAACCTCTGCCTTCATGGTCACATCCCCTTCTCATCTTCTGTCTGCGTGTCAAATCTCTCTCCCCTTCTCTCTTATAAGGACACTTGTGATTGGCTTCAGGGCCCACAATGGATAATCCAGGATAGTCTCCTCTTGCCAAGACCCTAGATTCAATCACATCTGCAAAGTCTGTTTTACCATATAATGCAACATTCACAGGTTCCAGGGATTAGGACATGAATGTCTTTTGGGGGCCAATATTCAGCCTGCCACAGGAGCCCTCCATAAGCATTGAATCCCACAGAGTATATTATCCCGGAAATTTACTTTTACCCTGGAAAATGACTGCATTAGTTTCCCAGGGCTGCTGTAACAAATGACCACCAACCAGGTGGCTTAAAATAGAAATGTATTCTCTCACATTGTTCTGGAAGCTGGAAGTCTCAAGTCAAGGTTTCAGCAGGACCATGCTCCTTTGAATGGCTCTAGGGGAGAACACTTCCTTGCCTTTCCCAGTTTCTGGGTTGGTGGCATTCCTTGGCTTGTAGCAGCGTCACTTTCATCTCTGCCTCCATCTTTACCTGGGCTCCTTCCTTCCCTCTGTGTGTCTTTATGTGGCCCTCTTTTAAGGACACAAGTCAATGTGTTCAGAGCCCTCCCTAATCCAGTATGACCTCATATTAACTAATTACCTCTGCAAAGACCCTATTTCCAAATAAGGTCAAAACTCTGAGGTTCTGGAGGGGGCTCTATGAAAAAATAACCTACCCTAGAAACTCATCAAAATGATCTTTCAGCTGTCAGAGGAGAAAATATATTTGAATATGTGAAACTCATTTTCTTCCACAAGGAAGGCAAGACCTACAGTTTATGAAATAGTGTAAATCAATATGGAATAATAATTAAGATGAGCGTGTAGCATAAATAATTGTGCCTGGTATATGATCATCAATGCTGAATGAGACAAGTGCATGTAAAAACCCCTGTCTACAGATTCAGAAGCCTGGGTTCAAAACCTGGCAATGCCACTAGGCAGCTGCGTGACTTTAGGAAATTCTTTTCACTCTGTGGACCTCAGTTTACTCATCTGAGGAGTGAAAAGTTAGACTAGGCTGGTTGATCACTAAGGTTCTTTCTAAACCTAACATTCTATGATTTCAGAATCATATGGTCAGCCCATAGATGATGAAATTTATTTTATCAGCAAGGTGCAGAGGTTTCTGCTATTTAGCAGATGTTCATGTTGCAGATAACTGGTGATAACTGGAATACAGAAGATTCAGCTTTCTGTTGAACCTGGCGTATTAGTGGTGGGAGATTTGAATTCTACCTTTACACGTTTGATTTATATGCAAGAATTGGAAAACTGACTCATACTTGCCTTTAATGATGCATCTTCCCATCAAGTTCAGTTGTCTGGGAAGCAGGAGACTCAGTTCAAACCCCTTGATCTAACATATTATTGCTTCTGAATACTCATCATCCCAGAAGTCTTCATTAAGGCAGAGGATATCTTTTAAATTAAAGTATGAAGAGGAAAACATTCTGAATGTGCTTTGCAAAATCATTCAGGCTCCTTATTAATATCCATGTCCAGTGTCACTGAAAGAGGCAGCTGAATCTGCCATGTTTGAGAGAAACTGAGGGACAGACCCAAGAGACATGGGTTAAGTGCTGGCACTGGGGAGTATGGAGAAACATAAATCAAGAAATAAGACCATAGTTTCCCTCGCTTTAAAAAAAGGCTGTAGCATGAAAGAACAGTCAGCTAATGTCCACAGCAGAGTTAAGACATATCCACTAAGATTAATCCTTTTTTAGAAACATCCTTTGTTCTCAGAAAGAAGTGTAGTTATTAGTTATAAAAAAGTGTCTAGGATGTCAATGAGAAGCAACCACAAAGACTTTGGAAGGAGCAGATTTCTGGATACTTCTGTAAGTAAGTCCTTAGACATAGGATCAGGGTCAAGTAAACCAATTAAAAATTCATTTTCAATAATCAGTGTCCCATTGTATAAAACTGTGGCTTATGAGGGGGGACAGTGGGATTGAGGGGAGCCATAGGGATCACACCCCCGTTTGTCTAGTTTGTGGATGGATGAGTGGAAAGGTGGGGGAAGGAAACAAACAAACAGACAGACAAGGGCGCCCAGTGTTCTTTTTTACTTTAGTTGCTCTTTTTCACTTTAATTATTATTCTGGTTATTTGTGTGTGTGTGGTAATGAGGGTGTCGGGGATTGATTTAGGTGATGAATGTACAACTATGTAATGGTACTGTGAACAATCAAATGTACAATTTGTTTTGTATGACTGCGTGGTATGTGAATATATCTCAATAAAATGAATAATAAAAAAAAATTAAAGCAAAAAATAAATAAATAATCAGTGTCCCACTGCTATGTGATGGGAACAGTGGGAATTTAAGGCACTTCATTCCAGCTGGGAATTTGCCCAAAACATTTCCCTGCCTCTAAAAATTAGCCTAGCTTATTATCCAAGGTAAATGCTTTACTTTTACTGTCAAATCAACTGAAAGTAACTAGACATTGGCATTATTATCAGAGAGAGAAGGCACTGTAGTTAGTTACCAGTGGTCTTAAGAGAGTCATTTTATTTTATGATGAATATTTTCATAACAAACTAGGAAATAGAGCCATTTCTTCACGTAGTATTTTTCATTGTTCAATCCTAATGGTTACCTGGAGAAACAATTTCTAGTTTAAAAATTTCATGTTAAGATAGTTTTAAAGGAAAGAGGTCTCAATAACATTTCCTCATAGATTTCCAATTATCTAATTTAAACCAGAAGTATAATATGAAAGTATAATGCTGAACTAATATGATTCTAGAAACTAAGCTTTACAGTTGCTAAGTCGAGTCTGCTTAAATCTAAGCAGGAAGGAACTAGAAAACTGTCATTTAAAACAACTAAGTTTATACTTTCTAAGAGGTTGAGGTTTTGAATTCACTTTTGGGAAGCAGAGCCTCTCTCTAAACCTGCACAGCCCAGAGTTGTGGGGGCAAGAAGCACAAGTACCCCAAGAGGATACCTGGGAAAGATGGTAAGCAGGACCACTTCTGATTTCTACCCCTGCTTCCCAGCCCCATGTATTTTACCTCTGCACCATATACAGATCTTTGCTTTAAAGTATACACTGCAGATACACAAATTATCTCATGTCCATATAATAGAATACTACTCAGCAATAAAAAATAGTGACTATTGGTATGCACAACAACATGGATGAATCTTGAGATAAATACAATAACCGAAAGATGCCAAACAGAGCACATAATGTGCGATTCCATTTATGGAAAATTTTATTAAATCTAAACTAATCTATCATAACAGAAAGCAGATAGCAATTTCCTAGTGATGGGGTGGAGGAGCAGAGGGGCGAGGCACAAGGAAGGGATTACTAAAGGGCATGAGAGAAATTGGAGATGATGGGTATGTTCACTGTCTTCGCTGTGGTGATGGTTTCATGGATGTACACATATGCCAAAGTCGATAAAATTATACACTTTAAATACATGCATTTATGGCATGTCAATTATACCTTAATTAAGCCATTAACAAATAAAAGCACATACTGTACCATGGAGAAGATCATACTTTCTGCATAAACTGTCACCTTAGAGCTGGTGCTTCAGCTGTGCATTTACCATGCTGTATCAATTTTCTAGGGACGCCATAACAAATTACCAAAAATTGAGTGCTTAAAACAACATAAATGTATTCTCTCACAGTTCTGGAGACTAGAAGTCTGAAATCAAGGTGTCTGCAGGGCTGTGATCCCTCTGAAGCCTGTAGGGGAGAATCTTTCCTTGCTTCCTGCAGCTTGTGGTGGCTGGAAATCCTTGGCATGGCTTGGCTGGTGGCAGCATCACTCCAATGACCTCATCTTAATTGATTACCTCTGCAAAGACCCTATTGCCAAACAAGGTGACATTCAGAGGTAGTGGGGTTAGGACTGGAACCTGTCTTTTGGGTGGACACAATTCAACCCACAGCACGGGCCATTCCAACACTAAGGGACTGGAAGCTTCTCGATTTTTCAGGATATGAAACCACCATTGGATTCTATGGTTGTGGGCCACTCCTGCATATCCTTTGTAAATGTAAATGCACATCCTTTGTAAAATGTCCCTTGATCTGTTGTGATGTTATTTGGGATTCTATGTCAATGGATCAGATACTTCATATGCTCTGGAATATGGGGCTGGCTGAGTTCCTGAGGGCAGGAAAGGCAAATATATACCCAGATTATGTGCCTATTTCTTTTAGAATGAATCACTGCTTTCCCCTCACACCCTGCACCCACTCCAAAGATGGAAAGGATCCAATGTAGTCAACTTGCCAGCAAGAGGTTGATCAGTCTCCTCAAGGAATGGTGCCATATCAAGGGCTCAGCCTTGGTTTCTGTTGTTGGAAACATGGATATTTGGTGGCAGCAATAACTGGAATAAGCCTTGGTAAGTGGGAGACCCAGCTGTTGGGCCCATACATAGCTTCCATCACTGTCCCCATGACAGCTTTCTTCACACACCCCACCATGCCAGCACTAGGGTGGGTGATGAGTGGAGAGTGGCAGGTGCCAACCAACTTAGTCATTTTGTCTACCTGGTTGTTGGATGCATCTTCCCAGGTGAATGCTTTCTATTGGGTATTGATTTATTTTGCTAGGCTGCTTAAAACAGATACCATGAAATAGCTTGACTTAAACAAAGGGAATTTATTAGCTTACAGTTTGAGACTGTGAAAACGTCCAAATCAAGGCATCATCAAGACAATGCTTTCTTCCTAAAGACCGGCTGCCAGTGATCCTTGGCTCCTCTGCCCCATGGCAAGGCACATGGTGGTGTCTGCTTGTCTTTCCCTTCTCTTCCAGGTTTTCTTGATTTTAGCTTCTTGCTTCCATGGCTTTCTCTCTCTTTATCTGAATTTCATTCTTTTATAAAGGCTTTCAGTAGTAAGATTAAGACCCATCCTGAATAGGTAGGTCATACCTTAACTGAAGTAACCTCATCAAAAATGTCCTGCTTACAATGGGTTTACAGTCACGGGAGTGGATTAGATTTAAGAACACACAATACAAAGATCTTTACTCTTGTTGCCCACTCCCATATGTCCAGTCACATGCCTCCACACCAGACTTGCTTTTCGCCAGTCTTCCAATATTTCTTTTTTAAGGTTCTTAACCAGATAGTCAGTCCTTTCACCATTGCCAATATGGACACAGCGCCATACACAGGTCTTTCCTTTAAAGTGTATACTGTATCCTGGAGCAGGGTACTCTATCTGCATACTATAATCGCTAAGCTAGAACTTTAGATTTGCATTTAACTGGCTATTCCAGGCTAGCACCTCCTGGGCAGTGCAGTATATATTGAAAGTGGATGGCCAGATGCACCAGCTGAAGTTATGTCCATTTGGTAGTTTACCCCTCATCACTGCCTTTCAAAGCCACCCTAGAGTGGAACTGAAGTGCAGGCACTGTTCATTTTTGGTTGTATCCACATATCAGGCTGTCCCATCCATGAAATTAGCTCAGGCTTTTTCCACCTCTGACAATGGTCATAAGAGGTCTAGAACACTATAGTTTTTTAAATGTTGCTGATGTGATGAGTCCTTGAAATTTCACAGGACTTATCTTCCATCCTCTGGAGCAAATGTGTCATTTCAAGATATCCAATGTTCTAGCCACTACTTGCTCATGTGGTCTGATTTAGTATTATGTCATAGGTATAGTTGATCAGTGTGACATTCTTCGGGATGTCCAGATGTCCAAATCTCTTTGATGACAGAGGGTAGGACAGTCAGCATGGGTCTGAGGGAAAACTGTAAATGTATATTGCTGCCCTTTTCATACAAATATGAACTTTTTATAATGCTCTTTTCCTGATAAGAATGGAAAAAATTTGATCAAGTCTATGGAAGTCTACAATCATCCTGCAGGTGTCATTCGATTTTTTCAGGACCAACACAGGTGATTTAAATGAAGATGTGATGGAAACCATCACCCTGTATCCTTTAAGGTTTTTAAGGGTGGCACTAATTGCTGGAATTCCTCCTTAAATATGATAATGTGCTTTACTTATTAACTTGACCAGTGGAATTGGGGGGTGGGGTGGGCAGCAGTTTCAGAGGCTGCCATTTGGCCTTCTGCAATAATGTAACTCCACAAACCCCACGGACACACTGAGATCCGGGCCTGGGCCAAGACTCCATTTATTACCTGGAATCCATTGCCCCCACTCGAATGGGGGAGCCATGATGACACTTTAGATCTCTGGATATCGATGTCAACTCAGGCTCTGGGAATAATAGTCTTCACAGTGTTTCGCTAGTCACCTTTTTCCAGTAGAGTTGTCTGAGTAAATGGCCACAGGTGCCTTTGGGGAAGGACCGGATACATGTACACTTCCTTCCTTCTGGGGACCTGGCCTCTTGGTCAATTAATGGGCTTCATGTCAGAAAACTGGCTCAGGTCTGGAAACTGGGAAAAGAATCATGACATTTTATTGGGGCAACTTCCCTCAGGCTTCTGTCATCCACCCATGATTTCTTTTGTTTCTGTAGATTGAATAGGACCCTTGTTGTCCATTTATTTTGGCCGTTGGGATTATTCCATTAATGATCTTCACTAATGATCTCCATTATTCTTCGTGGGTCAGGACTTGGCTTCCCCCTTAATCTTACCACTCATGATAATTGCATCCACTAGGCTTCTGATCTTCCTTCACCAGTTGATCTTTGTTCTTTTAGGGTCCTGTTCCGGTTTGCTAATGCTGCCATTTTCCAAAATACCAGAAATGGATTGGTTTTTGTAAAGGAGGTTTATTTGGTTACAAATTTACAGTCTGAAGGCCATGAAAATGTCCAAATTAAGGCACCAACTCAAGTATACCTTCACCAAAGGAAAGCCAGTGGCGTCTGGAAAACCTCTGTTAGCTAGGAAGGTATATGGCTGGCTTCCGCTGATCCTGGGTTGTAGTCTAGCTCCTCTCTTGGCAACTGTGTGCTCTTCAAAATGTTGCTGTTGGGGTGTTTTGTCCTCTCTTAGCTTCTCTGGAGCAAAGTGTCAGCAAAAGTCTGCTTTCAATAGCCATCTCCAAAATGTCTCTCTTGGCTGTAGCAGTGAGTTCCTTCTGTCTGAACTCTTATAGGGCCCAGTAAACTAATCAAGACCCAGGCTGAATGGGTGGGGCCACACCTCCATGGAAATAATCTAGTCAAGGGTAGTACCCACAGTTGGGTGGGTCACATCTCCATGGAAACACTCAATCAAGAGGTCACACCCTAATCAGAGAGATTAATCAATCTGCTCCCACAAGATTGCATTAAAGAACATGGCATTTTGGGGAACATAATACATCCAAACTGGCACAGGTCCTATTATCTCCATTGCTATCAAAGAGCCCAGCTCTATAAAGGCATCTCCTACCATCAGCCCTGGCCTAGAAGGGCTGTTGGCACCACTGTCACCAAAGCAGTCCTCATTGCTTTGTTGTATTTTCTGGGCCCTCCCATAGAATACAGTCCTCTGATGGGGCTTCTGGCCTTATTTAGTATATCCACACTAGCATGCCCAGTTCTCTGCCCCTGTTACTACCTCCTTCCACAGTCTCAGACAGCAATTCTGGCATATCTACTCCAGTGTAGGCCATCACTTTTTCCATGCTCCCAGGCACTGGCCTAGTAAAGTATTTACACAATCTTCTAGGGTCCTTGCCAGAGAGTTAAATCCTGTATCTGTATCTGAGTGCTACCAACTTCATGAACAAATAGCCAAATTTTCTATGCTTTCTGTCTCTATTCGCCTCTCTGATTCTGCTTTTTGATGTTTTGTTAAATATTGAACACAAAAGAATATAACATTTAGAAGTAGGGAGAATAAAAATAAAATGAAAATTTGAATATCTATTTCCAGTTTAAGAAACAGATTTGTATTATTACTATTGAGAAGCCTACAAGGTCTCCCCATCCTTCTTCCTGGTAATAAATGTTCTAAATTTTGTGTTTATCTTTTCCTTGTTAATTGATATATTATCACATATGTATGCATAAACAATATATTGTTCCGTTTTGCATGTTTTAAGACTTTACATAACTGAAATAGTACTATATTCTTCTGTGTCTTCCTTTTTCCTAAAACTATGTTACATGAACATTATGTTCCTGAAATTCATTCCTCAACATTATGTTCCTGGAATGCACCTCCCCCTTCACACCTTCACCCATGTTAAAGTATGCAGTTCATTTATTTTCACTGCTTTATGACATTCCATTTTATGAACACTATTTGTCAATTCTCCCATTAAAAGAAATTTGAGTTGCTTTTACTTTTGCTATTTCAAACACTGATGCTTTGATTATAGTTGTTCATGTCTCCCGGGGCACATATGTAAGAATATCTCAAGGGTACATGCCAAGGAAGATTTTATGAATTATTTTAGCCCAATGAAAATTGAATTATATTGTCTCCCAGCTGGACAATTTACCATTACAGTTGACACAAGATAAAAGGGAAAAACTGACTACTCTGAAAACTCCTGTATAAATTTATAAAAATGTTTTAACCTCTTCCCAAAAAGAAAATGCTAAGCTCAGACAATTTTAGAATTGAGTGTTACAAAAAAAAATCCAAGGAATGAACAATTCTAATCTTACACACACACTTTAGGAATATAGAAAGATAGAACCACCTTCAATTTATTTTATGAGACTTGATTATTCGTGATACTAAACCATACAAGAAAAAAATTTACAGAACAATCTTACCATGAACATAGATGTAAAAATTCTAAATAGAGTATTAGTAACCAAATTTGGCAATATATATGTATATATAAAATATATATATACATTATATATAAAATTACCCTTCATCATTAAGACAGGTTTATCCCAGGAATATAGGAATAGCTTAATACTAGAATATAGTCATATTAATAAATTAAATAAAAATACATAACTTCTGTGAAATTAGGAACCCACTACTTAATAAATCAGGCCCTCAAATTGACACTTGCCCTCTTGAAACTTAGGGTTATAAATGGGAAGCTGAGCCCTCTTATAATTATGCCTAAGAGGCACTGCCAGAGAACCTCTTTTGTTTCTCAAATGTGGCCTTTCTCTCTCTAAGTCCAACTTGGCAGATAAATTCGTTAACCTCCCCACCATGAGGGACATGTCTCCCAGGGGAATGAATCTCCCTGGCAATGTGGGACATGATTCCCAGGAATGAGCCTAGCCCTGGCAGTGAGGGATTGAAAATGCCTACTTGAACAAAAGAGGGAAAAAAGAAAAATAATAAGCTGAGTTCAAGTGACTGAGAGATCCCAAGTAGAGCCGAGAGGCTATCTTTAGAGGTTTCTGTTAAGCAAGCTCCAGCTAGATATCCCAAATGGCCACTGTATGCCATGCCCTTACCAAAAGTAGTCCCCAAATACCTAGGTACCTACCTGAGATTCTATAAAAGATACACTCACTAAATTTTCTCTCTCAGAAACTTAAATCCACCAGAGTGTTCCTATGCAGACAAGTCCTAAAACCCAGAGGCAACAGTCTCTTTAAGAACAACAACTAAATGGAATCGAATTGAGAATTCAGAGATAGACCCTCAGATCTATGGCCGACTGATCTTTGATAAGGCCCCCAAAGTCACCGAACTGAGCCATAATGGTCTTTTCAACAAATGGGGCTGGGAGAGTTGGATATCCATATCCAAAAGAATGAAAGAGGACCCCTACCTCACCCCCTACACAAAAATTAACTCAAAATGGACCAAAGATCTCAATATAAAAGAAAGTACCATAAAACTCCTAGAAGATAATGTAGGAAAACATCTTCAAGACCTTGTATTAGGCGGCCACTTCCTAGACGTTACACCCAAAGCACAAGCAACAAAAGAGAAAATAGATAAATGGGAACTCCTCAAGCTTAGAAGTTTCTGCACCTCAAAGGAATTTCTCAAAAAGGTAAAGAGGCAGCCAACTCAATGGGAAAAAATTTTTGGAAACCATGTATCTGACAAAAGACTGATATCTTGCATATACAAAGAAATCCTACAACTCAATGCCAATAGTACAGACAGCCCAATTATAAAATGGGCAAAAGATATGAAAAGACAGTTCTCTGAAGAGGAAATACAAATGGCCAAGAAACACATGAAAAAATGTTCAGCTTCACTAGCTATTAGAGAGATGCAAATTAAGACCACAATGAGATACCATCTAACACCGGTTAGAATGGCTGCCATTAAACAAACAGGAAACTACAAATGCTGGAGGGGATGTGGAGAAATTGGAACTCTTATTCATTGTTGGTGGGACTGTATAATGGTTCAGCCACTCTGGAAGTCAGTCTGGCAGTTCCTTAGAAAACTAGAGATAGAGCTACCATTCGATCCAGCGATTGCACTTCTCGGTATATACCCGGAAGATCGGAAAGCAGTGACACGAACAGATATCTGCACGCCAATGTTCATAGCAGCATTATTCACAATTGCCAAGAGATGGAAACAACCCAAATGTCCTTCAACAGATGAGTGGATAAATAAAATGTGGTATATACACACGATGGAATACTACGTGGCAGTAAGAAGGAACGATCTGGTGAAACATATGACAACATGGATGAACCTTGAAGACATAATGCTGAGCGAAATAAGCCAGGCACAAAAAGAGAAATATTATATGCTACCACTAATGTGAACTTTGAAAAATGTAAAACAAATGGTTTATAATGTAGAATGTAGGGGAACTAGCAGTAGAGAGCAATTAAGGAAGGGGGAACAATAATCCAAGAAGAACAGATAAGCTATTTAACATTCTGGGGATGCCCAGAAATGACTATGGTCTGTTAATTTCTGATGGATGTAGTAGGAACAAGTTCACTGAAATGTTGCTATAGTATGTAACTTTCTTGGGGTAAAGTAGGAACATGTTGGAAGTTAAGCAGTTATCTTAGGTTAGTTGTCTTTTTCTTACTCCCTTGCTATGGTCTCTTTGAAATGTTCTTGTATTGTATGTTTGTTTTCTTTTTAACTTTTTTTTTTCATACAGTTGATTTGAAAAAAGAAGGGAAAGTTAAAAAAAGAAAAAAGACAAACAAGGAAAAAAAAAAAAAAAAAAAAAAAGATGTAGTGCCCCCTTGAGGAGCCTGTGGAGAATGCAGGGGTATTCGCCTACCCCACCTCCATGGTTGCTAACATGACCACAGACATAGGGGACTGGTGGTTTGATGGGTTGAGCCCTCTACCATAAGTTTTACCCTTGGGAAGACGGTTGCTGCAAAGGAGAGGCTAGGCCTCCCTGTATTTGTGCCTAAGAGTCTCCTCCTGAATGCCTCTTTGTTGCTCAGATGTGGCCCTCTCTCTCTGGCTAAGCCAACTTGAAAGGTGAAATCACTGCCCTCCCCCCTACGTGGGATCAGACACCCAGGGAAGTGAATCTCCCTGGCAACGTGGAATATGACTCCCGGGGAGGAATGCAGACCCGGCATCGTGGGATGGAGAACATCTTCTTGACCAAAAGGGGGATGTGAAAGGAAATGAAATAAGCTTCAGTGGCAGAGAGATTCCAAAACGAGCCGAGAGATCACTCTGGTGGGCACTCTTACGCACACTTTAGACAACCTTTTTTAGGTTCTAAAGAATTGGGGTAGCTGGTGGTGGATACCTGAAACTATTAAACTACAACCCAGAACCCATGAATCTCGAAGACAGTTGTATAAAAATGTAGCTTATGAGGGGTGACAGTGGGATTGGGAATGCCATAAGGACCAAACTCCACTTTGTCTAGTTTATGGATCGATGTGTAGAAAAGTAGGGGAAGCAAACAAACAGACAAAGGTACCTAGTGTTCTTTTTTACTTCAATTGCTTTTTTTCACTCTAATTATTATTCTTGTTATTTTTGTGGGTGTGCTAATGAAGGTGTCAGGGATTGATTTAGGTGATGAATGTACAACTATGTAATGGTACTGTAAACAATCGAAAGTACAATTTGTTTTGTATGACTGCGTGGTATGTGAATATATCTCAATAAAATGATGATAAAAAAAAAAAAACATAAAAAAAAAAAAAAAAAAAAAAAAAAAAGAACAACAACTAGATACAGCCCCTGTCCCCATAATGTCAACACCCCCTTTTAATATGAACAAATTAGGGTGCTCTCTGCCTAGACACCCCTGAAGATGGAGAAAGAGATTAAGTGAAAGGAAGGGGTAGCAACAAACAAGATAAGATTTAACAAAGGTCTATGAATACTGAAACTTTATATAAATATATATATATATTTTAGATGTTGGGGTGTTGGAATAGCTGTAAGGAGGCAAATGACATGATGGAACTGTAACAAATAACATCCTTTGAAATTTGTTCTATAGCTACTCATTGAATTGTGCTTTGAAAGTCTTCACCTTTCTGTATATACCTTACATTTCATAATAAGTAAAGAACTGAAACTGTGGAACTGTAACCCATAACATTTTTTGAAATTACCTATATAACTGCTTGTTGAGCTGTATATTGAAAGTTAACACCTTTCTGTATGTATATTTTACAATAATGGAAATAGCTGAAGTTGTGGAAATGTGACCCACGACATTATTTGAAATTTATTCTCTATTTGTTAAATCATACTTTAAAAGTTACCACTGTTATGTATATATGTTAAAGTTCACAATAAAAAATGTCTTAAAAACACATAATCATGAATAGACACAAAATTGTTTAATAAAATGTAATATCCATTTTTGATTAGAGCTCTTCTGAAAAGGAAGGAACTTTATTAACCTAATAATGGATATCTATCCCATAACAAATATCATAATTAATAGTGAAATAGTAGAAGCATTCCCTTTAAGATGAGGAACAAGGAACCCAGTACCATTACTTTTATTCAAAATTGTATTGAAGTTCTTGGCCAGTGCAATAAAGCAAGAAAAAGAAACAAAAAGATTTTTTTAGAATAAGCAAAACTGACATGGTATGTAAAATGGTATGATTGTTTAGACAGAAAATCCCAAAGTATCTACAGATAAATTGTACAAATTAACAAGACAATTTTGTAACATTCCTCAGAGTCCCAGTTGGTACCTGTACCCAAAGATCTGAAGCATCATCATGTCCCCTCCCATTAGAATGGGGGCATGTGGAGAACAAGTAATAAATGGAGTTCTGTTGCAGGTCTAGACACAGTGGGCCCACTGGGTTTATGGATTCCCATGGTCCTCATTTCTCTGGTTCCTAAATGTATAATTGGAATGTACATACTTGGTAGTTGGCGCAGCACCCACGTGTGCTTGTTGACTTATGAGGTAAGAGTTGTAACAGTGTGTAATGCTGGGTGGAAGCCTCTGAAACTGCCCTGGCTCCCAGAGAGATAGTAAATAAAAAGCATTATCATATCCTGGAGTGTAGGAAATAGCAGAAAGCAGTACCACTCTTAAATACCTAAAGGATTCAGGGGTGAAGGCCCTCATCATAAGTTTGTTTAATTCACCCCTGAATCTGCCCCCTGCAAAAACTAAATGGAACCCGTACAACAGTTGACTACTGTAAAATCAACATAGTAGCCCCAAAAGTAGCCATTGTGCCAAAAGTGGTATCTTTGAGCAGATAAATGTAGCCCCAGGAATAAGACATGTGACTATTGATTCCACAAATGTGTTCTTTTCCACCCCATCAGAAATATCATCAGAAACATTTCAGACCGGATATCAATATACATTTACAGTTTTGTTCCAGCACTCATACTCTCTGTCATTACACAGTCTACTAGAATCTGGACTATTCACCCTGGTCCACCGTATCATTGATAGCACGATTATCAGATAGCAAGAAATGGCTAGCATGTTGGAAGTGTTAGAAAGACACATGTACCAGAAAGGGCAAAGGGGCTTGTGATATCAGTAAAAACTTTAGGGATCCTGTGGTCTGGGGCATGCTGGGACATCACCTCCAAAGTAAGGGACCAAATATTGCTTCTTGCACCAACCACATCAAAGAAAAAAAAACACTTAAGTTATATTTGTCAGGTTCTAGAGGCAACATATTCCACGCCTAAAACTATTGCTGCATTCCACATACTGGGTGATGTGAAAGGCTCCTAGCTTTGTGCGGGACCTAGAGCAGTAAAGTGCTCTACAGCTGCTACAGACCAAACCATTAGATGTTATTATATTATACTATATATAACACCTCTATGATATTAAAGGTATCTGTGGTGGGAAAAGATGCCATGTGGCAAGCCCTAATATGAAAATCACAAGGTGGACATGACAAGGTGTTATGGTTTGCTAAAGCTGCTGTTATACAAAACACCAGAAATGGATTGGCTTCTATAATGGGGATTTATTAGGTTACAAATTTACAGCTCTAAGGCCATTAAAGTGTCCAAACTAAGGCATCAACAAGAGGATATCTTCACTGAAGAAAGGCCGATGATGTCCAGAACACCTCTGTCATCTGGGAAGGCATGTGGCTGGCATCTGCTGGTCCTTTACTCCTGGGTTCTGGTTTCAAAATGGTTTCCTCCAAAATGTCTCTTGGCTGGCATCTCTCTTAGCTTCTCTCTCTCAGCTCCTGTGCATCCTTGCTTGTTCTCCTGGGATGTTTCTCTCTAAGCATCTGGGGATCCTCTCTTAGCTTCCTCAGGTCAACCTCTGGGCTTAATCTTTTAACTTAGCATCTCTAAATGTCTTTTGTTCTGCATCTCCATGCATCTGGGTCTGTGTCAGCTCTTAGCTTCTCCTGGGGAGCAAACTCTGGATTACATATCTTAGCTCCTCACCAAAATGTCTCTCTCAGCTTCCCTGAGCTCCTTCTCTCTGAGCTCTCTTAAAGGACTCCAGTAAAGTAATCAAGACCCACCCTGAATGGATGTGGTCCCATCTCCATGGAAATAATCTAATCAAAGTTCCCACCCACAATTGGGTGGGTCACAACTCCATGGAAACAATGGAATCAAAAGATCCCACCCATAATAGAGCTGCCTCCACAAGACTGCATTAAAGAACATGAATTTTTATGGGGTACATAACAGACTCAAGCCAGCACACAGGGCCATGTCATCTGCATTAGAGTATTATTTGAAAATTACTCCTGGTATGTCTCTAGACTGTGGTAAAGATGCAACACCTGACTATGTGAGACCAAGTGACCAGGAAGTCAAATTTGCCCATCATGCACTGGGTTCTTTCAAACCCATCAAGTTCAAACAGGCCAAGCAAAAATTCACTTTGAGATGTAAGTGCTATGTCTGAGATTAAATACACACAGAACAAAAAGTAAAAGCTAACTGCACAAACAGGTAACCCAGACCTATATATCAAATACCATTGTTGAACTAGAGCCTCTGCCTCACCTGGTACCTATTGCTGAAAGGAAGATCCCTTTTGACCAGCTGACAGAGGAGGAAAAAGTCCTATTTGGTTCACAAGTGAGTCAGCTCAATATCTGAGTGTAAACTATAAATAGACAACAAAAGAATTACAGTTGCACTCAAGGGAGGCCTTTAAAGATAGTAGTGAGGGAAAAAATCTCAATGGGTAGAACTTTATTCAGTGCATCTGGTCATCCACTACGTGAAGAAAGAAAAGTTGCCTGGAGAGTAAATAGGCTATAGGGAATGATGTGGCCAGCTAATCATAGACTGGGAAGGAAAAAGATTAGAAGACTGATGACAAGGAGGTCTGGAATAGAAGCATGTGGTTAGAAATATGGGAATAGGCATGAAGCATGAAAATCATCAAATTGCATGTTAACACCCAACAGAAAGCATTTGGAAGAGCAACAAAATAACCAGGTAGAAAAAATGACCTGGCCAGTTGTCATCAGTTAACCTTTGCCATTGGCCGCCCCAGTGTTGGGATAATGAATCCATGAGTGAATTCATCATAGAGGCAGGGATGGAGGCTATGCATCAGCCCAACAGCAGAGACTGTTCTCTTATTGATGAACTCCCTCAGTTTCTGTTTATCTGTGAATATTTTAAACTCTCCCTCATTTTTGAAGGATGAAGAATGTTTGGCTAGCAGTTTTTCTCCTTCAGTACCTTTCATATGTCATGTGGGAAGAAAAAAAAACACATGATCCCTTCAATTGATGCAGAAAAGGCATTTGACAAAATCCAGCATCCTTTCTTGACAAAAACACTTAGAAAAATAGGAAGAAAGGAAACTTCCTCAACATGATAAATGGCATATACGAAAAACCCACAGCTAATGTAATACTCAATGATGAAAGCTTTCTCTCTAAGATCAGGAACCACTGTCACCACTGTTATTCAACATTGAACTTGAAGTTCTAGCCAGAGAAGTTAGGCAAGAAAAATAAATAAAAGGCATCTGAATTGGAAAGGAAGATGTAAAACTTTCACTTGTTGCAGATGGCATGTTCCTAAATATATAGAAAGTCCAGAAAAACCTACAACAAGGCTACAAGAGCTAATAAACAAATTCAGCAAAGTGGCAGGGTACAAGATCAACACACACAAACTGGTAATGTTTCTATACACTAGTAATGAGCAATATGAGGAGGAATTCAAGAAAAAAAAAATTCCATTTACAATAGCAACTAAAAGACTCAAATATCTAGGGAGATAAATTTAACCAAGAATGCAAAGGACTGATAGACAGGAAAACTACAAAACTTTGCTAATAGAAATCAAAGAAGATCTACATAAATGGAAGAATATTCCATGCTCATGGATTGGAAGACTAAATACTGTTCAGGTGTCAATTCTATGCAAAACGATTTACAGACTCAATGCAATTTCAATCAAAATTCCAACAGCCTAATTTGCAGAAATGGAAAAGCCAATTGTCAAATTTATTTGGAAGGGTAAGGGGCCCTGAATAGTCAAAAACAGCTTGAAAAAGAAGAACAATGTTGGAAGACTCATATTTCCTGACTTTAAAGCTTATTGCAAAGCTACAGTGGTCAAAACAGCATGGTCCTGCACAAGAACAGATAAATAGACCAATGGAATTAAATTGAGAGTTCAGAAATAGGCCCTCACGTCTATAGCCAATTGATTTTTGACAAGGCTGCTGTGCTGGTTTGAATCTGTTATGTACCCAATAAAAGACTATATTCTTTTAATCCACTCCTGTAGGGGCAGACTTATGGTGGGTGGGATCTTCTGATTAGGTTGTTTCCATGGAGATGTGACCCACCCAATTGTGGGTGTGATCTTTTGATTAGATTATTTCCATGGAGATGTGAATCCACCCATTCAAGGTGGGTCTTAATTAGTTCACTGGAGTCCTTAAGAGAACTCAGAGCTGACAAAGACTGAGACACTTAGAGAAAAAAACATCCAAAGACATTTTGGAAACAGCCATTGAAACCAGAACCAGGAGAGAAGCTAAGAGACAAAATCCAGTGTTTGCCTCAGAGAAGCTAAAAGAGGACCCCCGGATGCTTAGAGAGAAACACTCTGGGAGAAGAAAGCATGGATGCACAGGAGCCAAGAGAGACAAGCTAAGACAGAAGCCCAGAGACATTCTGGAGAAAGCCATTTTGAAACCAGAAGCTAACGCTGGGAGAGGCCCAGCAGGTTCTGGCCATGTGCTTTTCCGTGTGACAGAGGAACCCATATGTCATTGACCTCTCTTCAGAGAAGGTATCATCCTATTGATGCCTTAATTGGGACATTTTCATGGCCTTAAAACTGTATATTTGTGAACTAATAAACCCCCATTGTAAAAGCCAATCCATTTCTGGTATTTTGCATTTGGCAGCTTTAGCAAACTGGAACAGTTACCAAGTCAACTCAATAGGGAGAGACTAGTCTCTTCAACAAATGGTGCCAGAAGAACTGGATGTCCACATGCAAAAGAATGAAGGTGGATCCTTACCTCACACCACATACAAAAATCAACTCAAAATGGATCAAAGACCTAAATAAAAGAGCCAGAACTATAAAACTCCTAGGAGAAAATATAGGGAAGCATCTTCACGATTTTGTGTTAGGCAGTGATTTCTTAGACTTTACACCAAAAGCACAAGCAACAAAAGAAAAAACGGATAAATAGGACCTCATCAAAATTAATGTGTTTTTTGAATCAAAATACTTTATCACAAAAGTGAAAAGACAACATACTCAATGTAAGGAAATATTTGGAAACCATATATCTGCTAAAGGTTTAATATTCAGAATACATAAAGAAATCCTTCAACTCAAAAACAAAAAAGACAAACCAATTAAAAGGTGGGCAAAAAACTTGAAGAGACAGTTCTCCAAAGGAGGTATATAAATAGCATAAAAGTTCATGCAAAGATGCTCAACATCTTTACTCATTAGGGAAATGCAAATCAAAACCACAATGAGACACCATTTCACACCCACTAGAATGGCTACCATAAATTAAAAAAAAAAAAACAAAAACAGGAAAGTACAAGTGTTGGAGAAGATGTCGAGAAATAGGAATACTCTTTCACTGCTGGTGGGAATGTAAAATGGTACAGCTACTGTGGAAGACAGTTTGCCATTTCCTCAGAAAGTTAAGTATAGAAATACAATATGACCTGGTGTATTAGTCAGGGTTCTCTAGGGAAACAGAACCAACAGGAGATATCTGTAAACATGAGATTTTATAAAAGTGTCTCATGCAACTGTAAGGATGCACGAGTCCAAATTCCATAGGGCAGGATACACAAGTCCAAATTCTGTAGGGCAGGCCGCGAACTGGCAACTCTGATGAAGGTCTTTGATGAACTCCCCAGGAGAGGCTGACTGGCTGAAGAAAAAATGAAGTTTCTCTCTTCTCCCTTAAAAGAATTTTTCAACTGATTGGATTCTTTCACTGTGGAAGACACTCCCTTAGTTGATCATAGACGTAATCAGTCACAGATGCAATCAGCTGACTGACGATTTAATAAACCAGCCTTCTGGTTTATTAACCAGCCATGAAATGTCCTTGTAGTAACAGCTAGGCTGGTGCTTGCTTGACCAGACAACTGGGCACCATCACCTGGCTAAGTTGACACATGAACCAAAACATCACAATCCACCCCTTGTTAACTTGGTAGCTATATACATCACCTTAAACCATATTTAATCTCTAAATACAACACAATAACAGACATATGTTTCATCTAACAATATTCAACTGTCCTGCATACAACTGGAAATGCACTAAATTTCTCCAGAAGAGTGCAACTCATTGGGTAACATTCATTCCTAAACTTGATATCCTATAACTTAAATACTATTAAATGAACAATACAACTTATGTCATAAGATAAGGGGATAAGATAGAGAAGAAAACAAGGATATTTGCTTTATGTACCAATACAAACATATTCATAACAAAACAAGGAGGAAATATTCATACCATCACAGACCTTGTTTCTGTAACTGGTCATGTGGTCATAGTTCATATTTATCATTACCTTCTTCCACTACCCATTCCATGTTCCCTTTACCCTCAGCAAGCACTTCAGCTGACCATGATTTTTTGCCTGATGGGGTGACTCAAACCTTCATTCCTGAAGTTTCTGGGCCATTGGTAGCCCTGCCTGGATTGGGTTGTTGCAGTTTTCCATTGATCACAGGGTATGTAGTACTAAGAGATGCACTAGGGGTTCTCCTATATTCCAGGGATGCTCTTCCTTACCTCCATTGTGTAGCTGCAGTCCTATTTCCCCTTGATAGTATGGATCAAGCACCCCAGCCAGTACAGTAATCCCCTTCCTTGCCTGATGATTCAGAGGCATAAGAAGCCCAAAGTGGCCAGGTGGCAGTCAGTTCAATGGAATTATTGTTGTATCTCCTGGTGGGAGCACTCCTGCTTTTAGAACTAAGACTTGTGGACCAGCAGACCTTAAGGTTGCAGGGGCAGGAAGAAAAATTTTTTCTAGTGAATCACTAGGAGTGATAGTGAGTGGTGCCACTCCTTTTTCCGCCCCTTGATTCCTGGACCCATGAATCCTGGCTATGGGAAAAAAAGCACCACAGAGTGGATGCTGATTCAAAGCATACACAGCCTCCTGGAGAACACTGCCCCAGCCCTGCAAGGTATCACCACCTAGTTGGCATCATAATTGAAACTTCAAAAGGCCATTCCGTAAGTCCACGGATGGTAGTTTTGGTGGAAGCATTGTGTGCAGGGAAGGCAAACCTATATGGGGGGGGAGGGTGCCCCAGAGTTCAAAGAGGATGGAGCACGTTCCCTGAGGACTGGGGAGAGCCTGGCCACCGCCATTCACCCAATTCCTCACATCCCACATCCAGTCTACAGGAAAGTCTTAAAACTCAACCTCCAAAACGAACTGAATTTGATCACCTCTCATAACTTCTGCCACTACCCCCTAATCCAAGATGCCATCACTTCTCACCTGGAATACTGTAATGGCCTCTGCCAGGTGTTGCAACTTTCATTCTAGTCTTCCTACGGTCTAGTCTCCACACAGCAACCAAAGTAAAACAGCAAATAGAATGTGGTATTTCCTTGCTTCAAACCTTCAATGCCTTCCCAACACACCTAGAATAAATACAAACTCCTAAAGATTCTTCCACGATCTAGCTCCATGCTTGGCTTTCCATCCTCATGTCCTTTCTCTCATCCTTTTTCCTACTTCACTCAAAAATCCTGAGGTAGAGACAGGGAGTGGCTTTGGTGTGGAAGGAAGGAGAAAGGTCCTGGAATTATAGGATTTGCTCTTTTTGCCTTAGCATCGTCACATGACTGGGGAGAAGGACCAGGGTGTAGGGGAGGGACGTGGGTAAGGAATGAGAGGATGACACAAAAAATACCCTTTTTCTCTCCTGAACCTTTCCCCTTTTCAGATACTACACTCCCTGTTGCCACTTCCTGGCAATGGGGTGCAGGAAGGGATTGACGGAGTTCTGAGCAAGCTGAGGTGGGCTTGTCCAAGAAAGAAGGGGAGAAAGGAGGAAAAGCCTGCACACATTGAGATAGAAGGGGTGTGGGCTGGGAGAAAGGGCTGCTAAGAAGGCCCATTTAGGATATAGGAATTCTCCTTAAATGGCCAACAGATGCTACTGCCTCCATCCTAAGGCTTTAGAGAAACTGGAAATTATATTCTTGGACATATAAGGTTGAAATCACATGCTTCATTCACTGAGCAGGTAAGCAGAGCTGGAATTCTCTCCCACATCCTACCCCAATCTCCCAGAAGATTGTATGGTTTAGATGCCCTTCCCAATCCTGAAATTTCAACTGATAGGCAAAAATTGGTCTAATTTTTCACTTTGTCTGGTAGCAATTACTGAAATTCTTGTCTAACAAACATAAGGATGGGATTAACAAATTTTGTAGTTACCTCACATTCACACTTACCACACTGCCCTTCTTCCTCTTTGCAGCCAGACTTCTTGACAGAGTCATCTACACTTGCGGGCTCCATTTCCTTTCATGGAGCTCAATCCCTAGTCCACTCTGTTCCAGCTTCTCCTCACATCCATTTAATGAAACCACTCTTGGAAAGGCCCAGGAACCTGCTTATGGCTGAATCCCATCTCTTCTCATGCCCAGCCTGCTCCTGATTCTCTTCTTACTTTTGTGGCCACATCCTTGTCTCCTTGGCAAGCACATTACCTGCCTGTCACTTCAACAGTGTTGACCTCCCCGTTACTGTCCTGAGTCCTGCCTGCCCGTCTTCACACTCGCTAGTTCTCTTTATGTTCAACAGACTTCAGATTCAGCAGATCCAAAATCAAATTCATCCTTCCCACCTTTTCTTCCCCATATTCCTCATCTCAGAAGTTGAAACTTCCATCACCCATCTGCACCACCCCCCAAAAAATCTTGTCTTCCTTGATTCCTCCTCTCCAAACCCTGTGCACTTTTTCCACTTAAATACCTCCAAAGTCTTTCCCTTTCTTTATTGCCATCACTACTATCCTTCTTTGCAGACTATCATCTCTCACCTAGATTTCAGTGGCAGTCTTCTAACTGGTTCACTACTTCTAGTCTTCATCCGTGCAATTCATCCTCCAAACTGAGCCAAAATGCTTATTCGAAGCAATGTAAATTTAATCAGATCATGCCTCTGCTTCAAATCCTTGGATGATTTTTCATTGTCCTTAAGATAAAGGAAACTGCTAAGCTTGGCAGAGGAGATCCTTTGTGATTCTCCTTTCCTTTTAGCTTCATCACTTGAACGCCTCATCCTAACATATACCCGCAGACTAAGATACACACTCTCTTTATATTTCAGCTATCACAAAACGACTTTTAATTTCTCAAATGTGCTTTCTCCCATTTGGGGGCCTTCATGCATATTGTTTCCATTTCCTAAAATACTTTCCCCACTTCATACCTCACTGGTCCTCCCTAATCCTTCAGCCGGATGTCACTTTTTCTTAAGAAGTCTTCCTTAACCACTAGCCTTGGTCTGGTGTGCGTGCTCTGCCTTTCCTGACATATTCCTTTTTCTGTATTGTTAATTTGTTCTCTGATTCAATTGTTGATTACCTTTGCTAATAAGCTGGGAGCCTCCTGATAGCAGGGACCTAGTCTGCATATTTACTGCAGTACCCTGGCTCTTAGCAACTCTACATCCCTATAGGAAGCAGTCAATGAATAATCCTGTGATCAGGTTTGTCTCCTGCCAGTGTGTTTCCCTTCTTTTAGCTCTCTTTCTGTGCTGTCTTTTGTTCTCAGTCCTGAGATGACAAACCTGCAGCCACACCCAGCTACTGTCTCATGTTTTGCCTGCACAGGTTTCTTTGATTATCGGTTTTTGAAAAATAATTAACAATATTTCAAAATTAGATGATTTCAAATAAAAATTCAGGTTTCTGCCTTTTCTTGGAAAATAAGCCAGTCAGCTGCAGCTGGCATCAGCTGCCCCTTCAGATAAGAAGCAGATTCTCTTCATTCATTCTACCCAGCCAGTTGCACTCCTTTGAGTATCTGCAAGGTACCTGATGGCATTTGAGACTGTGGTTCCTATTCAGGTTCCGCTCCATAGTGCAGAATTAAAAAGGATCTGATTAACTCATTCACCAGAAGTATTAGTCATTCAATGTTTTCTGAAAGCAATTGCAGTATTAGAAGGAGACCCACGGAGACAGTAATGCTTAAATTGTAACAATAAGATGCTATCAAAGGAATTTCAGGCACCAGTAAGGGGGAAATTTGGGGACAGAATGCCTTTCAGCAGCTTTGAAAATGCTATCCCTCCTCACTTTGAGGCCAGAATAAGTATATAAACTCAGATAATTAGTGAAGCAATATTAGCAAGAGCTTTCTCTCCATGGCTGTGAAGCCTTCTAGTTCTCTGAGCTAATTCCCACTCAGAATTTACATTCAGACACAGAATAATGGTTCATTACTTTTATTTCCATCATTCATCCATGATAGCATGTGCAGATATCTCAATTATCTTACAAGGAGGTACCTATTAATGGTATCTGCAGTCTGAAAACACAAACCTGTATCTACCCTTTTCTACTGAAAATAATGCATTTAATAAAAAAAAAATGGTTTTCAGATAAAGAACTTCCTCCAGTGACTGAAAACTACGCATATGCTAGAATGGGGTGTGACCCGGTCTGGGTCCTAAGCACACTCACTCCATCCTGGGGAGTGGGCATCAGAGGAGAAGCAGGGCTAGGCGTGAACTTACACAAGTAGGTATCTCTGAGCCCAGTTTCCTTGTCTGTAGAGGGACAATATTTACCTCATAGAACAGTCGTGAGGATTATGCATGCCTATAAAATGCCTGGCCTATAAATAAGCATTTGTATATGGTGATTCTGATTAGTCCTGAGCAATTGCCACATGCCAGGCCCACTGCTGGCTGGGGGTACACAAGGTTAAATTAAAGATGGGGCTCTGGTCCTTGAGGGGTCCCAGTTCATGGGGGCACAAGATATTAAGTATAAAGGGCCTGGGCTCTTTGCTCCCGAACTTGCCTTTCATTTCACAGGTTTTACCAGTGCCCCAAATAAAGCCTTTGTGGCAGCCACATAAAGTCGGTGCTTCCTTCTCCACTATAAACTTCTACCAAGGAATCACCTTGAGCCACAAAGAGTCCTCAGATACAGCTGACAACTGCTAAGTACTAAAAAACAATAATTAAGGTCATGGCTCTATAAGAACAGATTAAGGTGGTAAAGTAATAGAAGGAAGGAGGACAGGAAGGGATTTAGAGCAGAGAAGCAGAAAGAAAACTGAGATGGAGGGCACACAGTCTCCAGAGCACCCCAGTGTCAGGCCATTCAGCTCAGAAGCCAGGCAGAAGGAAAGGTGACTGAAAAGGCCAGTCCTGACATTGCAGTCTCAAGCTCCTCCCCAAAGCTGTACCTCCAAGCTGGAATCCTGTTCCCACAGGCTGAGAGAAAAAGTGTCAACAGATTCATAATGGATTGCACAGGAAAGCCCTTCACTCCTCCTGGGCTGCCAGCCAACATACAGGACACCACATTATCTTTTATACACATGCTCCAAACTCCTGAAGGTTTTCCTCTTACTTACAGTTCAACACTTTCAGCAAACCTCCCATTGTTCCCACTTCCATTTTCTCTACCCCAAGAAAGTAAATTCCTAATGCCATTTCCACTGACAGCTGTGTTCCTCGAATGGGGGAATCATCCTATGACAGTGGTCTTCAAAGTATGGTTTGTGAACTACTGGGAGTCCCCAAGTCACTTTCAGGGTGGTCATGAAGCCAAAACTATTTTCATAACCATTGTAAGCCATTATTTGCCTCTTTCACTGGATTAACATTTGCAGTGATGGAACAAAAGCAACATGAATAGAACTCCTGATGTTTTAGCACGAATCAAAGGCTTTGTATTTTTCACTGCCTCACGTTTGCAGTAAACTACAGCTAGTTTCACTTAAGAATGTCCTTGATGAAGAAATAAAATTGATTTTGTTAAAGCTTTACCCTTGAGAAAACATCTTTTTAATGATCTATGTGACAAATGAGAAGTACGCATAAAGTTCCTCTTGTGTATACCGAAGGTTGTCTCAAAGAAAAGCACTTGTGCATTTATTTGAGTTGCAAGCTGAACTAGCCACTTTTTTATGGATCATCATTTTTACTTGGAAGAATGAACAAAAGAAAAACTATGGTCAGTCAGATTTGAGTATGTATCAGAGTTTTTTAAAAAAATGAACAAATCCGTCACTTCAATGTCAACTGTATTTGTTGTAATGATAAAATTAAGTTTGCAAGCAAAAATTAGAATTTGGGAAAACTCATATCTTCTATCACAAAATTCCCAATACTTAAAACCTTTTCTAAGAGATTGGTGCTAATATCAACCAATGCAATTTTTCAATATTTTATAATGAAATGTGTCATTGGAAGATCTGTATAACTCAGTGAACCAATATTTTCCCAATGAAATGCATGGTAAAGAACCATTCAAAGTGCAAGATACGCTAACGGATTTTAATGTAACAGAGTATAAAAAGTTCATTGAGGTCGTTTCAGATTCCACATGGCAACTAACTTTAAGAAACTCCCATGGTCAAATTTTAGTATAGTATCAAAGAAGAGGATCCACAGTTATCTAAAAAGGCTATTAAATACTTCTGTGTGTATACATATCTGTGTGAGGCCAAATTTTCTTCATAAACTTCAACAAAATCAATGTCACAATAGATTGAATGCAGAAACAGATGTGAGAATTTAGCTGTCAACAAAATTTGCAAAAGTGTAAAACAATGCCACTCTTTTTGCTCATTATTTTTGTTTAGGAAAATATAGTTATATAAAATGACATATCCACAAAGAATACAGTAACATACTATTGATGACAGGGTGACGCAGGAATGAGACATGGACACAAAGCTAAGAGTTAAGGGAGCAGGGGGCCCACTCGCCTCTAAGGCGAATGGATGCCAATGCCGAGTTGCTCCAGCTATTTATTAGAGCAGATCACGTGCATATGCTCGAGGTCCTCAGGCTTGGGAGAGCCCACCAGATACCTACGTTTACATCAGGTGTAGTTATATCAGGTGTGTACATCTTGTTTATATCAGGAACGTCATAGTCACAAGACTTACATCAGGTATTTACATTCATCATCATAGTCACAAGTTACACATCTTTACAGGGCGGGCCTGCATGGCATTCTATGCAGGCCTGCGGCTCAGCGTTCCAAGCCACCACCCTAAATATGCCTCAGGCAACAGGGAAGACTCAGTTTCCCACATATCCCCCTTTTTGTTTTAGCTGCTGGTCAGATCTGTCTGCCACTTGGGCTCGGATCTGAGCTGGGCGTGGGAAGCAAAGTAGCCACAGGGGCAGGAGACCTCCCTTAAAAGGGATGAGGGCTCGGACCCTTGCAAAGCTGGGGGGGTGAGGTTCTGTGCCCCATCTCTGTTGGCCCCCAAGTTTTCTCCTGATGGCCCCTCTGCGACTGTGCCTGTCTTAGGTTGTTCCTTCCCTGAGGAATCTTACCCATCTCTGGCTAACCAGCCATCCTCCAGGGCCATACAGGGTGATGTAAGGGAGGGGCAACGCCTCCCAAGAGGGTCAGCTCTGTCTCCTTGACAGCCCATGCCCCGTGGCCTTCATGCCCAACAATGGTTTGGACCCAGGCAGCTAAAATAAGGAGGAGGGAAAACTGAACGAACTGTTTTTACTCACAGCAATAGCAATAAGAGCCAACATTGCTGCCATCAGATTAGAACCCGTCATAGGCAGTTTATCTCATTGGATTTGTTTCTAAGCATCCTAACACAGTCTCTCCATCTGCCCCCAAGTTGGATGTAGGGCTTCCCTAGTTCAGGGTGTTGGCCCAATCACTGTTGTCTTCAGTGTCAGACCCTGGAACTGCATCACCGGTGGCTCGATGTCCCATAGGAATTTTCTTTTCTTTGCTGGGTTCATGGTACGGCTTCAGTCGTCAAGCCAGTATCCAAAGTGGTGCTCCTCCGTCACCTGGGGAAACACAAGCATAACCTCTTCCCCATGTTAGTAAAGTACCCATTATCCATTCATTATACGGAATACCGGTGGTGTGACAAATCTGCTAAGCAGCTGTGAAAGCTGCACATTAACATATTCTATTTACCAAGTCTTAAATTGATTGGCATCTTGGCCAGGAGGCACTTCCTCAGTGACCGTGACTGGGAAAGCAACAGGATAACTCATAGCCCCCAAACTTCCATGCCACTTTACCTTCACAAGACCCCGCCGAGCGCCTGACAAACAGGCCGGCCTGGTCAGCGGAGCGCCGCCAGGCACAGGAAGAGGAAAGGGGGAATGGCGGAGGCCATTCCTCACAGCAAGGCGCAGAAAGAGGTCTGGGGCAAGAACAAAAAACCTGAGATTTCACTGGATCTTTTTTACACTTATCATCATCAGAAAGAGGATTAGGACCAGTATCATCATCAGACTCATATTCTTCCTCATCATCCTCAGCCCCCAAAGCTTCAAGAACAGACTCAAAGACCATGTCCAAAATCTGTGATTTCCCACCTTAACGCCACTGGCCTGCAGCCGCTGCCGTAAGAGGGAAATACAGGAAACCTATTTATTGTATCCTTCAGCATTACCCATTACCCTGCTTAATGCTCAGGAGTCGTTCTACAATGGAACCCAAACGCGCGGCCGCTACCTCCACCCGAGTTCCTGCGCCGTTGTACCTCCTTCGTTCAAGTGATTCTTCTGTTAGGAGCCAGATCTGGTTCTTAAGCCCCTGTTCGGGCGCCACTTATTGCTGACAGGGTGATGCAGGAATGAGACACGGACACAAAGCTGAAAGTTAAGGGAGCAGGGGGCCCACTTGCCTCTAGGGCGAATGGACACCAATGCCGAGTTGCTCCAGCTATTTATTAGAGCAGATCACGTGCATATGCTCAAGGTCCTCGGGCTTGGGAGAGCCCACCAGATACCTACGTTTACATCAGGTGTAGTTACAGTAGGTGTGTACATCTTGTTTACATCAGGAACGTCATAGGCACAAGACTTACATCAGGTGTATAGCGTCATCATAGTCACAAGACTTACATCAGGTGTTTACATTCATCATCATAGTCACAAGTTACATATCTTTACAGGGCTGGCCTGCATGGCATTTTATGTAGGCCTGCGGCTCAGCGTTCCAAGCCACCACCCTAAATATGCCTCAGGCAACATGGAAGACTCAGTTTCCCACAACATACAATGAGTCTACTACTGTTATTTTTAAATAACTTAGTAAATAAACATGTTAAAAATTTCTTCTTTAATTTCTAATACCATAAATATTGATAGGTATAAGCCACATAAACAAAAGGTATTGGGGGACATCAATAATTCTTAAGAGTGTAAAGTGTCCTGAAACCAAAAGCTTTAAGAATCACTGCTCTATGAAAACTAAATTACTATTTTTCTTAGATTAAGATTATTCAAATCCAAAGCGGTTCTAAGAAACACCGACCCGTTAACCTTGTAGAATAAGAAATTTCAGCCTGGAGCAAAACGTGCCCAATTACTCGTCCAGATGGCTACAATAGAAATTAAATTCTTCATATGCCTTGTACAAGAAGAAATCCCTACAACTCTGCTAGCCACATCTCCCAACATTTGCCATCACATGAAGGTACCATTAGTGCATCAAAAGGCAACAATTTAAAGTAGGTCCAAGAAGGTTTTTAATAAATTAATGGATCCCAGATACATAAGAAACTGTTAAATGTTGTTAGACATGTTCACATTTTCCTTTTTCTTTATGATAATATGCAGTGTATTTCCAGTGAAAACCAATTCCAATTCTATCCAAAAACAAAAACAAACCTCAGAATTTATTTTACTCACATTCTATTTTATACATACCAGGAAGGGTACAGAATCTGCAAATGAGTTTTGCCACACTACAACTTTAGTCATTTCCCAAGAATGTGCCAACATTCAACACAAATGCTTCGTTCCTTCACCACTTGGGGAGTGAGGGGAATATAACAGTTGGTCATTGAAACAAGGGTGCGGCTGTGGAACCTGAAAACTTCTTCACAGCTTCTGAATTCTTGAGTGTTTGGATGGAAGACAGGGCATACTAACTACTTTCCTATACCATCCTTGAAAGTACAGAGGTGAAGAGCTAAATAAAAATACCAACAAGTATTTACAAGGCTATCAAGGATCTCAAAGCTGTCTATTATTATAACCCAACCTCATTTTACACTAAGAAGCAGAGACTGAGCTTATTCCTAACCACAATAACAGAGCAGACAACTGGATTAGGAAAGTAGATTGTTCAGCTAAAAGCTTTAGAAAGACTGAATATAAGGCTTTTTCATAACAGAGTTATTTCCTAAATATTACGTAAAGCACAAACTGAACATAAGTCACTTAAATTCAGAGAATTTGAGGATATGTTTCCTTTGAAAATACATTCCATGATACCTGATTGCAAAGCACATTTAATATGTACTTACTACTTCAAGTTTAACCATCACATGGGATAAGGTGAAATTAGCTAAACACACCCTCCAGGGTTACTTAGCATCCCTACAAAGACGTGATTCCCAACGTGCGGTCAATGAATGGTCATAGAATTTATTTTTACTTTAGAATTCTCTCTTTGGCCGGGTACCAACTCTGGCTATTGATTGGTGAACCTGGGGGGGTGGGAATTGGCTCTGAAAAGAACTTTTTCTTCTCCTTCCTTCCTTCCTTCCTTCCTCCCTCCCTCCCTCCTTCCCTTCCTTCCTTCCTTCCTTTCTTTTTGTTCCTTTGTAGCATCCCATTAAAGAAAGCAGCAGGCATTTTCAGTGGGCAGCACTGCCCCAGGCAAGGGAGGAGTTAAGGTATGTTTGAGAGACAAAGTAACTAGTCAGGTGAAGGGCATATCTTCCCCAAGAAAAGGGGTGGGGAGGGCCCAGCACAAGTGGCAGCTCTCACTCAGAGAATTCAGACTCACTTTAGACCCAAGTACAAAAATAGGCTGAAAGTGAAAGGTTGGAAAAAGATATTTCAAACAACAACCAGAAAAGAGCAGGGGTAGCTATATTAATATCAGACAAATTAAACTTCAAATGTAAAACAATTAAAAGAGACAAAGAAGGACTCTCTGTATTATAAGGACTCTCTGTATTAATAAAAGGGAGAATTCATCAAGAAGACATAGCAATTATAAATATTTATGCACTGAGCCACGGTGCCCCGAAATACCTGAGGTAAACACTGACAACGCTAAAGGGAGAAGTAGACACCTCTATAAAAATAGTTGGAGACTTCGATACACTGTTCTCATCAATGGACAGAACATCTAGACAGAGGATTAATAAGGAAAGAGAGATCTTGAATAGTATTATACATGAACTAGACTTAACAGACATTTACAGAACATTGCAACACACAACAGCAGATACACATTTTTCTCAAGTGCTCATGGTCATTCTCAAGGATAGACTGTTGGGTCACAAAGCAAGTCACAATAAATTTTAAAAGATCAAAATTATACAAAACACTTTCTCAGATCATAATGAAATGAAGTTGGAAATCAATAACAGGTGGAAGGCTGGAAAATATACAAATATATAGAGGCTAAACAACACACTCTTAAACAACCAGTGGGTCAAGGAAGAAATTACAAGAAAAATTGGTAAAAATCTAGAGACAAATGAAAATGAGAACACAACATATCAAAACTTATAGGATGCAGCAAAGGCAGTTGTTCTAGTTTGCTAATGCTGGCAGAATGCAAAACACCAGAGATGGATTGGCTTTTATAAAAGGGGTTTATTTGGTTACACAGTTACAGTCTTAAGGCCATAAAGTGTCCAAGGTAACACATCAACAATCAGGTACCTTCACTGGAGGATGGCCAATGGTGTCCGGAAAACCCTCTGTTAGCTTGGAAGGCACGTGGCTGGCATCTGCTCCAAGTTCTGGTTTACAAAATGGCTTTCTCCAAGGATGTTCTTCTCTATGCTGCAGTTCCTCAGAAATGTCACTCTTAGTTGCACTGGGGGTATTTGTCCTCTCTCAGCTTCTTCAGAGCAAGAGTCTGCTTTCAGTGTCCGTCTTCAAACTGTCTCTCATCTGCAGCTCCTGTGCTTTCTTCAAAGTGTCCCTCTTGGCTGTAGCTCCTCTTCAAAATATTACTCACAGCTGCACTGAGTTCCTTCTCTTTGAGTCAGCTCATTTATATGGCTCCACTGATCAAGGCCCACCCTGAATGGGTGGGGCCATGCCTCCATGGGAATATCTCATCAGAGTCATCACCCACAGCTGGGTGGGGCACATTCCAAGCAAATCTAATGGGCACCAAAGGTCTGCCCCACAAGACTACATCAAAGATAATGGCGTTTGGGGGACACAATACATTCAAACTGGCACAGCAGTACTGAAAGGGAAATTTATTGCCCTGAATGCCTACATTAAAAAAGAAGAGCAAAAATCAAGGAATTAACTGCTCACCTGGATGAACTAGAAAAAGAACAGCAAAACAATCCCAAAGCAAACAGAGGGAAACAAATATCAAAGATTAGAGCAGAAATAAATGAAATTGAAAATATGAAAACAATAGAGAGAATCAACAAAACCAGAAGTCGATTCTTTGAAAAAAATCAACAAAATCACTGGACCCTTAGCTAGACTGACAAAGAAAAAAAAAGGGAGAGGATGCAAATAAATAAATTCAGAAATGGAGGGGGGAATAACTACTAACCCTGCACAAATAAAGGAGATAATGAGAGGATACTATGAGCAACTATATGCTAACAAAATAGACAACTCAGATGAAATGGACAACTTCCTAGAAAAGCTTGAACAACTAATATTGACCTGAGAAGAAATAGAAGACCTCAATAAACCAATCACAAGTAAAGAGATTGAATCAGTCATCAAAAACTGCCAAAAAAGAAAAACCCGGGACCAGATGGCTTCACGTGTGAATTCTACCAAGCGTTAAAGAAAGAATTAGATCCAAACATGCTCAAACTCTCCAAAAAAATTGAAGAGGAAAAGCTTTCTGACTCATTCTATGAAGCCAACATCACCCTAAAACCAGAGCCAAAGATACTATGAGAAGAGAAAATTACAGACTAATCTCTCTAATGAATATATATGTAAAAATCCTCAACATAATATGTGCAAATTCAATCCAGCAGCACATTAAAAGAATTATACCCTATGACCAAGTGGGTTTTATTCCAGGTATGCAAGGGTGGTTCAACAACAGAAAATCAATTAATGTAATATACCTCACCAATAAAGCAAAGGGGAAAAAACACATGATCAACTCAATTGATGCAGAAAAGGCATTTGACAAAATTAAGTATCCTTTCTTGACGAAAACATTTCAAAGGATAGAAAATAGAAGGAAACTGCCTCAACATGATAAGGGAAATATACGAAAAATTCACAGTTAACATACTCAATGGAGAAAGACTGAAAGCTTTCCCTCTAAGATCAGGAAAATGACAAGGATGCCCACTGTCACCACTGGTGTTAAACATTGTGCTCAAAGTTCTAGCTAGAGCAATTAGGCAAGAAAAAGAAATAAAAGCCATCAAAATTGAAAAGGAATAAGTAAAACTTTCACTGTTTGCAGATGACACGATCCTATATGTAGAAAATCCCCCAAAAATTACATCAAAGCTACTAGAGCTAATTAACAAGTACTGCAAAGTGGTAGGATACAAGATCAACACACAAAAATCAGTAGTGTTTCTATACACTAGTAAGGAGCAATCTGAGGAGGAAATCAAGAAAAAAATTCCATTTACAATAGCAACCAAAAGAATAAAATATTTAGGAATAAATTCAACAAAGGACATAAAAATCCTATATACAAAAAACTACAAAGATTGCTGAAAGAAATCAAAGACCTAAATAAATAGAAGGCTCTACCATGTTCATGGATTGGAAGACTAAATATGTGTAAGATGTCAATTCTATCCAAATTGATTCATAGATTCAATGAAATAAATACCAATTAAAATCCCAAAAATTATGTGCAGAAATAGAAAAACAATAATCAAATTTATTTGGGAGGGCAAGTTGCCCAGAATAGCTAAAAATATCTTGAGAAACAAAAATGGAGTGGGAGGTCTCACACTACCTGACTTTAGAGCATATTACAAAGCTACAGTGGTCAAAATAGCATGTTACTGGCATAAATATATACTAACCAATGGAATTGAATTGAGTGCTCAGAAATAGATCCTTTCATCTACAAATGATCTTTTTTAAATGCAATTTTATTGAGGTATATTCACATACCAGATAATCATCCAAAGTGTACTATGAATGGTACACGGTATCATTAAGTAGTTGTGCATACATTACCACAATCAATTTTTGAATGGACAAATTATCTTTGATAAGGCGATCAAGTTGACTTAACTGGGACAGAGCAGTCTCTTCAAAAAATGGTGCTTGGAGAACTGGATATCCATATCCAAAAGAGTGAAAGAGGACCCCTATCTCATATCTTATACAAAAATTAATTCAAAATGGATCAAAGACCTAAACATTGGAGCTAAGACCATAAAACGTTAAGAATAAAATGTAGGAAAATATCTTAAAAGATCTTGTGATAGGAGGTGGTTTCCTAGACCTTATACCCAAAGCACAAGCAATGAAAGAATTAATAAATAAATGGGATTTCCTCAAAAATTGAATACATTTGCACATCAAAGGACTCTGTCAGGAAAGTAAAAAGACAGCCTACGCAATGGGAGACAATATTTGGAAACCACATATCAGATAAGGGTTTAATATCCAGAATATATAAAGAGATTCTACAACTCAACAACAAAAAGACAAACAACGCAATTAAAAAATGGGCAAAAGACATGGATAGACACTTTTCCAAAGAGGAAATATAAATGGCTCAAAAACATATGAAAAAATGCTCAACTCCACTAGCTATTAGAGAAATGCAAATCAAAATCATATCATCTCACACCTACTAGAATGGTCATTATCAAAAAAACAGAAAACTGTAAGTGCTGGAGAGGATATGGAGAAAGAAGTACACTTACTCACTGTTGGTGGGAATACAGAATGGTGCAACTGCTCTGGAAGGCAGTTTGGCAGTTCCTCAGGAAGCTAAGTATAGAATTGCCATATGATCCACCAATTCCATTACCAGGTACACACTTGGAAGAACTAAACACAGGGACACAAAAGGACATTTGCACACCAATGTTTATAGTGGCATAATTCACAATTGCCAAGAGATGGGAACAGCCCAAATATCCATCAATGGATGAGTGGATAAACAAACTGTGGTAAATACATATGATGGAATATTACACAGCTGTAACATGGAATAAAGTCATGGTGTATGCAACAATGTGGATGAATGTAGAGGACATTATGTTGAGTGAAATTATCCAGAAACAAAAGGACAAAAACTGTATGGTCTCACTAATATGAACTAACTATAATGAGCAAATTCTGAGAGTTAAAGTTGAGAACACAGGTTATCAGGAGATAGAAACAGGGTAGAAATTGGGCATTTGATGCTGAAGGAGTACAGAATGTTCAATGGGATTGAATGTAAAGATCCAGCAATGGATAGCACAATACTGTGATGGTAGCACCATATTGTAAGTATAATAAACAAAGCTGAGTGTGAGTATGGTTGAAAGAAGAATGCTAGGGGCATGAATAACACCAGAAGGAAAGAAAATAAAAGCTGGGACTGTATATCTTAGCAAAACCTAGGGTGGACAAGGATGGTGATTAAATGTACAAATGTAAGAAATCTTTTACATGAGGGAAAACTAATGAATGTCATCACTGCACGGTGTTGAAAATGGGATGATATATGGAAAAAATGCAATCAGTGCAAACTAGGGTCTATAGTTAACAGTAACATTGCAATATTCTTCCATCAATTGTAACAAAGGCAATATACCAAAGCTAAATGTAAATAAGAGGTAGTTATAAGGGAGGGGTATGGGATTCTTATTGTTTCTCCTTTTTAAAATTTTTTATTCCTTCCCCTCCTTTCTTTGCAAAAGAAATGGAAATGTTCTCATATAGACTGTAGTGGTGAATGCATAACTATATGACTATACAAGGAACCACTGACTGTTCACTTAGGATGGATTGTATGGTGTGAATAAAATTGTTGAAAAAATAAACAGAAAGATACAAGTGCTGGAGAAGATGTGGAGAGATATACCTATTCACTGCTGATAGGGAAGTAGAATGAAGCAGCCCCTCTGGAAGGTAGTGTGGTGGTTCCCCAGGAGGCTAAGTATAGGGTTGCCATATGATCCTGCAGCCCCGTTATTAGGTAAATACCTGGAAGAAATGAGATCAAGGACATGAATAGACATTTGCACACTGGTGTTTATGGCAGTATTATTCACAATTTGCAATGGATGGAGGTGGCCTAAGGGTACTTTGATAAATGGGTGAACTGCAGTGTATACATGCAATGGAATATTAAGCAGCTGCAAGAAGGAATGAAGTTCTGAGGCATGCAACTAGGTGAATGAAACTTGAGAACATTATGTTGAGTGAAATAAGCCAGAAACAAAAGGGCAAATATTGTATGGTCTCACAAATATTAACCAACTATAATGAGCAAACACAGCAAATTTGAGAGCATAGGCTATAAGGAAATAGAATATGGCCAGAGATTGGGAAATTGATGATTTAGGAGTACAGAATATTCAATAAAGCTCATTGTAAAGGTTCCTAGATTATAAGTTCTTACAGCAGTCACGTCTATTTCTCAGTTTTAACTGTTATTTCTAAATTCTGAGATGCTGAGCTCTGTGTATAAACTGGTAGTTGCCTGGAACGTTTGAGTATCTGTGTGACACCTGAGACTCAGAGTTAGAGTTTTGCACTCTGAAAATCAGCATTACTCCACATAGCAACTGCTAAAGAAGCTGAAAAAGAGATCAGGCTTCAATTAGATATATGAATGAAATGAACTTGGTTAGGACAAAGGTAAATTGGAATATAGGATCAAGGATAATATTGACTGTATTTTGAAACTTCAACTGTGTTTTAAAACAAACAGTTTATTTGGTACAAAATCTAAATTTTCTGTAACACACTATTTAATTTAGCCTGCATGGCCAGTTTATTTAAACGTAATACAGGGAACCTAGAATAGGGAATGAGAACTTAGGTTAACGTAATACTCTGATACATTCCAGAGTATTTTGGGAAGAAAAGAAAAAAATATTTGCAAAGTCCCCTTGAGGGACTGGGGGAAAACGTTGAAATATTAAACTTCCCAAGTGGGGAATTCCTGATATCCCCACAAGCATTAGGGACCCCCAATTTAATAAGCCATGCCCTCAGTCTTGGGGCTTGCCCTTACGAAACTTACTTCCGCAAAGAAGCTAAGCCTACTTATAATTATGCCTGAGTCACCCCCAGAGAACTGCTTTTCTTGCTCAGACCTGATGTCTCTCTCTAAGCCAACCTTGCAAATAAATTCACTACTCTCCCCTCTACGTGGGATATGACTCTCAGGGTATATGTAAGTGCTCCTGGCAACGTGGGACATGATTACCAAGAATGAGCCTGGCCCTGGCATTGTGGGATTGAGAATTCTTCTTGACCAAAAGGGGGAAATGAAATGAAACAAAATAAAGTTTCAGTGGCTAAGAAATCTCAAATAAGAGTCGAGAGGTCATTCTGGAGGTTATTCTTATGCATTATTTCTTTTTATAGTCTCTAGTGTATTAGAATAGTTAGAAGGAAATACCTGAAACTTTTGAAGTGTAATCCAGTAGTCTTGATCCTTGATGATGATTGTACAACTATATAGCTTTTATTGTGTGACTGTGTGACTGTGAAAATCTTGTGACTGACACTGTTTATCCAGTGTATAGGCAGATGAGTAATAAAATAAAGAAAACAAAAAAATAATGGAGGGGGGGATAAGGGGTATTGGATATTTAGGATGTTCTTTTTTATCTTTTTGGAGTAACCAAAACATTCTAAAATTGATTGTGGTGATGAATGCACAACTATATGATGCTACTGTGGGCCACTGACTGTATACTTTAGATGGATTATATGGTGTGTGAATATATCTCAATAGAATTGCATTAAAAACAGTCTGACAAAAAAAATTTTCTTTGAAAGCATATTACTGAGATGTTGAATCCAAAAAAGTGAAAAGTGCATGTTACACCAGGTCAGATAACATACAAGTATCATCTTTGCCATGTTACAAAATATTCAAAGATAAATGAGGTTAAGTTAAAATCCTGCCATTATGACTAAGTATTTTTGTTTGCAATACACATCTCAAATTGGAAAATAAGAAAAGGAAATACAATGAAGTTTTTAAACCATTAAATTTTACTTTTAGTTCTTACTTCAAAGGGGTGCCAGAAGTGCAGTGATTATCAATGAAGGCACTTGAAGAGCGACCTGAAATCTGAGAACATACTGGGCAGTTTGAATCCTTTTCAGAAGGCAGATTAACTGAAAAGGGCTGTAATATCGCTAAACCCCTTCCCCACAAAAGCATCCTCCCAAATTACTTATCCCATTTCCAACTAAGGAAGACACACATAACTGAAATAAGTTGTGAGGAACTGGAAACTCCATCCTTTTCCTGAATCATGAAAATAGGGGGAACTTGTGGCAACTAACAGGAGAGAAAAAGTTCCTTTTGAACTGATTAAAGATGGATGGATTGAACATAAGCATTTACCTGTTACTCCAAAACCACACTAAGGCAAAATATAAAGGTAGAAACACACAAGAGTAAAAAAAAAAGTGGAAAAAAAGCCAATGTTCCCTATATTTTAAATGGTGGAAAGCAGAAAAATGATACTACGTCTTAGCATATCCCCAAAAAACCTAACTCCTAAGCTGGCAGTGAGGAAACCAATTCACACCACCAAAGAAAAAAACTTGACCTATACCACCCAGTCCACAAAAGACACAGAAATTGGCATCAGCAGCTACCTCTGAAAATAGAGGTAAAGTTGGAGCTAGAAAGATCATTGAAAGTCTATTTAGGAACAGTTGATTCAATAATAAGGAAATGCAAATTGCAACTATACTGAAGCATTTCCCACCTATCAGACTGGCAAAAAATCCAAAACTTTGATAGCATTTTAGCAAAGCTGAGAGGGGAAAAAAAAATGTTCTCATATACTGCTGATGGGGAGGCAAAATAGTATAACCTCTATAAATAAGAATTCAGCAACTGAACAAAAAAAGCACATGTACATTTCCCATATCATCTAGCAACCTTTCTTTTAGGAATCTATCTCAATTATATTCCAGCAAAAGCACAGAAAGAAATATGTACAAGGCTATTCACTGAAGTACTATTTTAAAAGCAAAAGTCTGGAAACAACCCACAAATGTCTCAGCAAGGAACTGGTTGAATAAACTATGCTACATGCACACAATGGAGTACTGTGCAGCTGTAGGATGAAGATCTCTATTATCTATTTTGAAGTGGCTTCCAGAATACATTAAGTAAAAAAAGAAAGAAAGCAAAATGTATATTACACACAAGTTATCATTTATCTAAAAAAGGGGGAATAGCAGTACAATACAAATTTGCTTTTTTAATAGGATAAACCATACTTTTTGAATTAATTACCCATTTTGGAAATGAGGAAATTTATAGTTTGAATATACCTTGTTTTGAACATTTTACTTTTGGTATAATATAAATATGTTACATAATTATAAAATTATAGAAATACATTTAAAGCAATGCCTAAAAATTGATGGTAAAATTAAAAATATTTGATTTTGTGTTCAGTTGGTGGCAAAATAGCCACAGAGAAAGAGCTTTGTACTTCCCTAATGGGATACACCTCAAGATCAAAAGAACTGCAACAATATCTTAAACTGTTTTCAAGAATTATGCTGTTGGTGGTAGTGTTATAGTGTTATTCAGAGACTGGAGTGACTGTATTTTTGGTTGAACTGAATAAGTAATCATACTGATGTCACTGAGAACTCAGGCTTTTGGCTTAGTTGAAAGGATATACACATATAAGATTAATGAGATTAAGTTAAAATCCTGAAGTCTTGAATTTGAATATGTAAGAATTCATTATATATATGATGTAAGTGTATGTATGTATGTATATATATTCTAGCTCTGATTACTATAAAAGCCTATAAACAATGACCACAACTAATCCATTAATAATGACACTCCTAGTGGCCAGATTGTGGTCTCCAAACTACCATTTCCCACTCAAAAGAACCAGAAGGGCTCACAGAAATGGCTGATTCCAGATTTACAGCAGGAAATGTGCAAGATAAGCCTGAAAACACTTGTCATATCAGAAAGCATGACGCTATCAAACACTACTGTGGTCATATCAAAAGGACTCAGAAGCCAACTTGAAGGAGCTTTCACTGGCCAGAAAATTTGAGCATCATAAGGATAATAACTGCAGTGGATGCCTACACATCAAATGAGACTATTTCTATAATTCTCATTAGTTACTTTTGGAAGACACTAAGTTACCACCATCATTATTTTGAATACTGGTAAATAAAAGGGAAAAATCAAGCATTTCTTGCTCCTTCCCTATACAATCTATACAACAGAGTAAACTGAATATGCTAGCTGATAAAAGAAAAAGCAATACAAGAATTAGAGTATTAGCTTTTGCAACCCTTAATGAATTAATACATCAAGGCAATAACCATCAATAGCCAATAACATCACAAAAAAGACAACTAGCCAGTATGCATATCCTAAAGAATTCAATACCACCTATGAAGTCAAGCCAAACAAAAGCAAGCCTGAATTCTTTTATTCTTTTTTGCCTAAGGGCTGAGGATAGAATAAGAGTCAGACTAAGCATGTGATTTAAATAGCATTAACTTTCCATCTGTTAGAAGGTGGCCTACCGCAATCCACAGGCTGCAGAATCTGCCATCCTCAGGACTTGTGACTAATAATAGGGGTATGAACAGAGATCGACTTGTAACCACAAGGAGGGTGAAATGGGGTCACGGGAGAGGAAAGTCTAGGTTCCACTCCTCCAGCACCATGGCACCTGCCTTTTCCTCTGTAACTGTGACAGCTCTCAGATAGGAAAAATAAAAGAATAGAGAAATGTTTCAGGCTGAACTACCTAATTTCTTTGCTACTCATATTTGTAGCCACAGGACCCAAATCTCAACATCCAATAAGGACAACAATAAGATCAGAAAAGAAGACTTTACTATCAAATTTTGCCACGTTGTTCTTTATTGTTCAGGAACACAATTTAAAGAGTTGTCTCTGAGGTCCGTCTCTTGTGCACCAAGCATTAGCCACTCTACCTTTGGTCTCTTTGTGTGCAAGACAGATTTAGAAAGGATGACATATATTTTTGTCCCTAAAGGGAAAACTCATATTGTTATTTTAAAATAGAATATACAAATAGATGTTATTGTTTTATTAATTACAGTTCATAAGCAATATTGTGTGTGTGTGTGTGATTTTAAAACAACAGTTTGCTACGAAAATTTCTTTTCTCTTTCTCTTTACAGCACTGATTTCTGTCTTACTGGTACCAGGGCTTCTATACATTAAATATATCATTTATGCAGGTTCTGGTCAAATTTTTAAGAATTTTTGAGTTTTCTTACTCATACCCCAACCCTTCCCAGTAAAAACATGAGGAAAATACACATTAATTTCAAATATTTTATCTAAGTCCATTTTCTCTATTTTACATGTCCAGAGATGCTTGCTTGGTTATGAATTCAGAAGTTCACCCAAAGTTCTTGTTGATGATTCATAGAGAAATCTGAAACACAGAAAAAGAAATAATTAGCTACAGAAAAGTGATTTAATAATCCAAAGGCACATTTCCACAAAATACAATCTAAAAATAGTTTCCAACCAAATGCACTTAAAGAAAAGTTTAAATAATTTATAATTATTTCACTAATTGTTCCTCATGTGAAAAATGGAATAAAACTCCCTGTCATTGCAGGGTTATTATAAGTTTGAAATTAGATAATATGCAAATAACATGTAGGATAATACATGGGATGTAGAGAGCAAGCGCTCAGAAAATGGTGGCCATATCATCATCCCCATGGTTATAGCGATTAAAAGTCACTGAATCCTCTTAGTATAAATAAAACACTATTTAATAAAATTTGCTAACCTGGTAGTGGTTTTATGCCAGTCAACCCTTTTTTTCTCAATAGTAGTCTTACATTTGTTGACCTAAACCATTAGTCAGGTTCACAGCAGACTGAAAAATATGACATAAGCACTTCTCTTCCCTAGCACCCATAATTATTTTACTCACTAAGATGCACTCTTACCCTGATGCTTACTCACTACCTCTAAAAAAGTGCAATCTTTAGAAAAACCTCACTCTCCTCCTCTATTTACTTGTACCCACAAGGGAAGACCCTTGGGATCCTTTAACTCCTCACCTCTCCCTGCTCCCTTTAAGCCAAGGATTGGGCTGAGATCATTTAGTACTCTTTGTGCTAGAATGAATATTATTCTAATTTCCCTTCAGTATATCTTTGAGATATAAATATATATATCTTTACAAAGTTCATGGTTCACCATTATTTGCTTTTTTTTTTTTTTTTTCCCAAATTTATCTCCCAAAAGTCAGACTACCACTGCATTTCTATTTGGCTAGAGTCCTCTCACAAATATTCCCCTCAGTGAGGGCATGTAGATAAGCTAATCTCTGAATTTCTGCATAGGCACAAATATCTATCTTTCATGCTGAACAGTATCTCAGCTAGATTTTAAATTCTCATAGTCTATAAATGCTTTTATTGATTTCTTGTATCCAGTGTTACAAATGAGACTGATTTCTATCTATATTCTAACTCTGAAACTAACTTGTTCTATCTAAAGCAGCACTGTCCTATAGAAATATAATATAAAACACATGTGTAATTTTAAATCACACAATGAGTGGCTACTATATTAGACAGCATAAATCAAGGAAGGTTTTAAGAGTTTCTTTTGAAATTTGGGTCTTTCATCCACACCTACCTAGGAGTGATTTTTTCTGCATCAATCCCATCCAGAATTTAGTGAAAGAAAAAGAATTTTTAGATTTAGGGATTTCTTCAGCTCTAGGAAATTTTCTTCTATTGTTTGTTAAATTATTGTCTCTCCTCCATATTGTCTCTATTGGATCATTCCTCCAAGTCTATCCTCACGATGTCTCTTCATCAATACATTTGTACTTCAACTCGATTCTTCAGGCCATTTGGAATCTGAGTTTCAACACTGACCATGCTCTCCAATTCATCCATGATATTTTTAATCCAATGGTTTTCAGTTCCAGGTGGTCTTTTGGAGGCTAATCTTGATTTTTTTTTTTAAGACTCGTCATTAATTGTATGACTCACCCACCACCGTTATTTTTATTAAAGGTTGTTCAATTGTTTTTTCTCTCTCTGCTAGGCCATTTGTGTAGTTATTTTTGTTTGCAACCTTACTAAGTGTCTTAAGTGACCACAAAGATGATGAAAGGTGAGAAGTATAAGGTCCAGATAGGTCATCATTGTAGCAGCAAGGGGCATCTGTATCCTAAAGAGACACCAGGAGAACTCTCATTTCTTTAAATTCTCCCAGCCACAGTGATATAGCAAGACACCACCCACCTAAGTCAGTCACAGTGATATAATAAGACACCACCTACCTAAGTCAGTTCTTTCAGGAGACCAGATTCATGAGGGCCAATTTCAACCAACTGCCTCCGAGTCTACAGCTCTCTGCCAGCCAGGTTGTAGGCAGGCCCCACCACCTCAGGGGTCTCCTACAATGCCTCAAGTTCTTAACTGGCCAGAGGAAACAAAGTGCTTTCTTAATCACAATCCCCCAGGTCCCATCCACCTGTCAACCCCAGCAACTGCTTGGTTCAGAAGAAGTGGAATTAAGAGTTGAGAATAGAGGACAGCCAACACATTAAATCACCAATATTTCAGATTCTAAAATTTATTTTTTATTACCCAAAAATATCATTGCCTCCTTAAGTTAGCAGGAATTAAAAATAGTTAACATAAAAATTTTAGGCTACCTTGGCAAAAGACATTATTAACTATATAATAAGCATCTAGTCTGACATGTCCAAAATAGCAACAATACTGATTATTTACCATTCATCTCTGAACCAAGCATTGTACCAGGACATACTGGATTGTGTTAGGTATTGTTATATTTTCCTTTAACAGATAAGGAAGCTCAGGCTAATAAGAATAAAGAATACACAGCTGATAAGAGGCAGAGTTTGGATTAAAACCCAGATGGACTGGGCTCCTAAGACTCTAAGAGGCTTGGATGCTAAGAGATTTTCCACTTTACATGAAGTTTATTCATTCTTCTATTACCTGGGACAAGGGTTGTGTACCAAATGCAACCAGAAAAACAAGAGATTTTAAAAAGAAAATTAACTGAAATCTGGAATTTTAGGTTCTTCTCATCTGTAACAAGGTATTTGAATTACATGACTTGTAAATCCGTCTCAGCTCTAAAAGTCTTTAAAAATATGTCAAATACTAAATATTCAAAATTCAATCTATCTTTAGTTTCCATTATCGTCACGCTATAATCATATGCTGGTTTTCATAAGCTCCATCACTGCCACAAGCAAACCAAGATAAAATTAATTTCCTGAGGAAATCAATTAATAAGATAAATAGAAAGTTATGCTAATATAATTACATACAATCAAGGTTTTATTTATGTATAGCTTTGAATTATCCACACTAAGTTCCAATGGATAGTAATGATGATCTAGACATCTGCTTTTGAAAAAGCTAGAAACAGCATCCAGGGATTCTCACCAGGGATCCAAGATGGCAAATTAGGAGAGAAAGAACCAAATTCCTCTGTGAAAATCACTAGATAAAGGACAGAAAGTGCTCCAGAACACCAGTTCCAGGGTTCTACCAGCTGTGCAGGACTTCGACAACCACAGCGAGTGTGTACTTGGAGAAACCGAGAGGCTGCATTTAAGACGGTTGAGAATTTGGCCCGGAACACTGCCGGGGAACAGGTGGCTGGAGCCAGCTGACAGTGCAGAGGGGAGCAGCCTTCCACACCCCAGGCACCCTCCTCAGTACCTGGCATGGATGATAACCCTTTACAGACCCAAGGCCAAGAACCCCCATGCCAGGGACTGGCTGTTGGAGCAGGCAGACGATTGCGGAAGGGGGTAGCTTTCCATGCCCTGTGCAGCCACCTTTGCAGCTGGCTGGGAGACAACCCTTCACAGCCCCATGGCTGAGAGCTTACTTGAGGGAATTCAGGATTCCGCAGGCTTGTGACAGTGTCTACCGTTCCTGCACGGAGGCCCACGGTGTGCACAGCCAAGAGGCAGGGGTGCTACACCGAAGTGCCAGGAGCCCTCACCCACGGGCTCATGAGCACACAGAAGCGAGGGACCGTGGGGTATTTGAGCTGGAAGGTGAGACGCGCAGCTCTGCAGCCCCAGAGTACTCTACCCGCAGGCCCGGGAATGGCTGGGACCGCTGTCCTGGAGCAGACTCCCTGCCAAACTGCAAAGGGCACGCCACTCCCCCCCCACCTCACCCCCTCACAAACACAGGGCTGGCAGTCCCCAGTTCATAAAGAAAATTGGTATACTGACAGAAACTCCACAGGGTTTGGATGCCCACTCAATGCACAGACAAAGTTGGGGAGAACTGGCTTGAGGGTAAGAGGTGGCTCAGGAGTGCCAATTGTTGTATCTGCTGAAAGGTCAGGGAAAGGGCACTCCATCAAGCTATAGCTTTGTCAAATTACAGATAAATGTTCAAATAATCCTGCATATCTTAAAAGAACCGTATCAAGATAAGCAAATGCCAAGAAGCGAAAAACAAGAGAAAATTATAAAGCATATGAAGAAACCACAAGACATGGAAAACTCAAAAGTCCAAATTAAAAAGCCAGAAGAGACAAAGAACTTGGAGCAATTAATCAAAGAAGGACACATAAACATCAGTTTCATGCCTTAAGATATAAAGGCCATGAAGAAAACCCTAGAAGAGCATAAAGAAGAATTTGAAACAGTAAATTTAAAAATAGAGGATCTTATGAAAATAAAACATACTGTTGATCAAATTAAAAATATTCTTGAGACACAAAGCAACAGATTTGAAGAGGTAGAGGAATGAACTGGCGAACTCAAGGATAGGTGATGGAGAGTGAAAGCACAAAAGAACGAATGGTGAAAAAAATTGAAAAATTTGAAATGGATTGCAGGGAAATGATGGACTACATGAAGTGCACAAATATAAGAGTCACTGGTGTTCCAGAAGGCAAACAGAAGAGTGAAGGGCTAGGAAGAGTATTCAGAGACATTGTTGGGGAAAACTTCGCAACTCTTCTAAATGACATAAATACGCAAATCAAAGATGCCCAATGAACTCCAAATAGAATAAACACAAATAAACCAACTCTGAGACATATTCCGATCGGACTGTCAAATGCTGAAGAGAAGGAGAGACTTGAAAGCAGCAAGAGAGAAGTGATTCACCAAATACAAGGGAAACAACATAAGACTAAGTACTGACTACTCAGTGGGCACCATGGAGGCGAGAAGGCAGTGGTATGATATATTTAAAATACTGAATGAGAAAAACTGCTAGCCAAGAATTCTTTATCCAGCAAAGCTCTCCTTCAAAATTGAGGGAGAGCTTAAAATTTTCACAGAAAAACAAATGCTGAGAGAATTTGTTAACGAGAGACCTGCCCTACAAGAAATACTAAAGGGAGCTCTATGGTTGAGTAAAAAGGAAAGCAGAGAGAAGTCTGGAGAAGGGCACAAAACTGAAGAATTTTGGTAAGGGTACCTAAAAAGAAATAAAGGTGTGGGGGGGAATAGATCTGACAACTAAAAACCAAAGGATAAGATGGCTGGCTCAAGAACTACCTTCACAATAATAACATTGAATGTGAATAGATTAAACTACCCAAATAAAGATTTAGATTCGCAGAATGGACTACAAATATGAACCATCAATATGTTCTTTACAAGAGACTCATCTTAGACCCAGCGACACAAAGAAAATGAAAGTGAAAGGACGGAAAAAAATATTCCATGCAAGCTACAACCAAAAGAAAGTAGAGGTAGCAATACTAATTTCAGATAAAATAGACTTTAAATGCAAGGAGTCATAGGAGACAAAGAAGGACACTATATACTAACAAATTGGACAATTCACCAAGAAATAACAATTATAAATGTCTATGCACCCAATCAAGGTGCTCCAAATACATGAGCAAACACTGGCAAAACTGAAGGAAACAATAGATGTTTCCACAATAATTGTAGGAGACATCAGTACATCACTCTCTCCGACAGACAGATCAACCAGACAGAGGACCAATAAGGACACTAAGAACCTAAATAATGTGATAAACGAATTAGACTTAACAGACTTATATAGAGCATCACATCCCAAATTACCAGGATATACATTCTTCTCTAGTGCTTATGGAACTTTCCCCAGGATAGATCATACACTGGGGTGTAAAACAAGCTTCAATAAATTTAAAAAGATTGAAATTATTCAAAGCACATTCTCTGACCACAATGGCATGCAACTAGAAGTCATTAAGCATCAAATATCTAGAACACTCACAAATATCTGGAGGTTAAACAACACATTCCTAAGCAATCAGTGGGTCAAAGAAAAAATTGCAAGAGAAATTTCTAAATATCTAGAGACAAATGAAAACGAGAACGCAACATACCAAAACTTATGGGATGCAGCAAAGGCGGTATTGAGGAAGAAATTTATAGCTCTCAATGCATACATTAAAAAGGAAGAGCGAGTTAAAATCAAAGAACTAGTGGAACAACTGAAGAAGCTAGAAAATCATCAGCAAACTAATCCTAAAGCAAGTAGAAGAAAATAAATAACAAGGATTAAAGCAGAAATAAATGATATGGAGAAAAAAATAGAATAAATAAAACGTCTGAAGAGGAAACTGTAGGCCAACAAACTAGATAATTTAGAATTAATGGATAATTTCCTGGCAACACATGAAAAACACAGACTGACCCAAGAAGAAATAGAAGACCTTAACAAACCAATCACAAGCAAAGAGATCCAATCAGTCATCAAAAAGCTTCCTACAGATAAAAGCCCAGGGCCAGACGGCTTCACAGGGGAATTCTAACAAACTTTCCAAAAAGAACTGACACCAATTCTCTTTAAACTCCTTCAAAAAAATTGAAGAAAATGGAACACTACATAACTCATTTTATGAAGCCAGCATCACTCTAATACCAAAATCAGATAAAGATGCTACAAGAAAGGAAAACTACAGGCCAATCTCCCTAATGAATATAGATGTAAAAACTCTCAACAAAATACTTGCAAATTTAATCCAAAGACCATTAAAAAAATCTGAAGGAAACAAGTGGGCTTCCTTCCAGGCATGAAAGCGTGGTTCAACATAAGAAAATCAATCAATGTAATACAACACACTAACAAATCAAAAGGGAAAAATCAAATGATCATCTCAATAGATGCTGAAAAAGCATCTGCTAAAATTCAGCATCCTTTTTTGATTAAGATATTTCAAAAGGTAGGAATTGAAGGAAACTTCCTCAATATGATAAAGGACATATATGAAAAACCCACAGCCAGCATAGTACACATTGGTGAGAGACTGAAAGCCTTCCATCTAAGAACAGGAATAAGACAAGGATGCCCAATGTCACCACTATTATTCAACATTGTGCTAGAAGTTCTAGCCAGAGCAATCTGGCAAGACAAAGAAATAAAAAGCATCCAAATTGGAAAGAAAGAAGTAAAACTGTCATTACTTGTAGATGATATGATCTTGTATTTGGAAAACCCTGAGAAACTGCTGACACAGCTATTTGAGCTAATAAATTCAGCAAAGTGGCAGGATGCAAGATTAATGCAAATAAGTCAGTACTGTTCCTATACACTAGATATGATGCAACTGAAGAAAAAGATTCCATTCTCAATACCAACAAAAAAAATGAAGTACCTAGGAACAAACTTAACCAAGGATGTAAAAGACCTCTACACAAAAATTACATAACTTTACTAAAAGAAATAAAAGGGGACCTAAAGAGATGGAAAAATATTCTGTGTTCATGGATAGGAAGGCTAAATGTAGTTAAGATGTCAATTCTACCCAAACTGATCTACAGATTCAATTCAATTCCAATTAAAATTCCAACAACCTACTTTGCAGACTTGGAAAAGCTAGTTATCAAATTTATTTGGAAGGGAAAGATGCCTCGAATTGCTAAAAACATTCTAAAAATGAAAAACGAAGTGGGAGGACTTATACTTTCTGACTTTGAAGCCTACTATAAAGCCACAGTAGTCAAAACTGCATGGTATTGGCACAAAGATAGTTATATTGATCAATGGAATCCAATTGAGAATTCAGAAATAGACCCCCAGATCTACGGTTGACTGATTTTTAATTAGGCCTCTAAATCCACTGAACTGGGACAGAATAGTCTCTTCAACAAATGGGGCTGGGAGAGCTAGATATCCATATCCAAAAGAATGAAAGAGGACCCCTACCTCACACCCTACACAAAAATTAACTCAAAGTGGATCAAAGACCTCAATATAAGAGACATTACTGTAAAACTCCTAGAAGATACTGTAGGGAAATACCTCCTAGACCTAGTATTAGGAGGTCGCTTCTTAGACCTCACACCAAAGTATAAGCAATGAAAGAAAAAAATAGATAAATGGGAACTCCTCAAAATTAAAAGCTTCTGCACCTCAAAGGAATTTGTCAAAAAGGTGAACAGGCAGCCTACTCGATGGTAGAAAATAACTGGAAATCAGGTATCTGATAAGAGTATCTGATCTACTGCATATATAAAAAAATCCTACAACTCAACAACAGTACAAACAGCCCAATTATAAAATAAGCAAAAGATAAGAAAAGACATTTCTCTGAAGAGGAAATACAAATGGCCAAAAACACATGAAAATATGTTCATCTTCACTAGCTATGAGGGAGATGCAAATCAAGACCACAATGAGATATCATCTCACATCAGTAAGAATGGCTGTCATTAAACAAACAGGAAACAACAAATGTTGGAGAGGATGTGGAGAAATTGGAACTCTTATTCACTGATGGTGGGACTGTATAATGGTACGGCCACTCTGGAAGACAGTTTGGTGGGTCCTCAGAAAGCCAGACATCAATTTACCCTATGATCCAGCAATTTCATTTCTCAGTATATACCCAGAAGATCTGAAAGCAGTGACATGAACAGATATCTGCACACCAATATTCACAGAAGCATTGTTCACAATTGCCAAGAGATGGAAACAATACGTCTTTCAACAGATGAGTGGATAAACAAAATGTAGTATATACACACAATGGAATACTATGAAGTCGTAAGAAGGAATGAGGTTATGAAACATATGGCAACATGGATGAACCCTGAAGACATGATGCTGAGTGAGATAAGCCAGACACAAAAAGAGAGATATTGTATGTTACCACTAATGTGAACTGTGTGAAAAAATGTAAAATAAATATCTTTTAATGTAGAATATAGGGGACCTAGAGATAATCAGAAGCTAATAAAGGAGGAACAATAATCTAATATGCACAGCGATGAGAATGAGAGTGATCTTAATGGTACGGGAATGGTCAGGTGTGACTATGGTTCGTTAATGGGATTATAAGTTATCAGTGATGAAATGAAGGCAAACATGTTTGTAAATGGTTATTTAAAGGCATGTAACCCACAGGGCAGCAACACAAAACTAAATTAAGTATAAGCATGACATACTTATAAGGTATGACACTGGTGCAGAGGGTTAACAACAGAATGGTACAGAAAAACTACCCATTATGTATTAAAGACTTTATTTAATAGGAGTATCTTACCAACTCTTCACTAATACTAGGGATAAATAATTAGCAGCTGATAAGAGTTGTACAATGTATTATGTTACGATAATTGTTTAAAGTTGAGAGTAATGATGATTGTACAACTAAGTGAAGATAATGTTAGAAAGTGACCATTTATCTTGGGATAGAATATACTAAGTGAAGTTAGGAACCCTCTACTTAATAAATCAAGCCCTCGACTTGAGGCTTGCTCTTGTGAAATTTAGGGGTGTAAATGGGAGACTGAGCCCTCCTATAATTATGCCTAAAGGCACCTCCAGGGAACCTATTTTGTTGCTCAGATGTGGCCTTTCTCTCTCTAAGTTCAACTCGGCCAATAAATTCATTAACCTCCAACCACTCCCCCAACCCCCAGGAGGGACATGACTCCCAGGAGAATGAATCTCCCTGGAAATGTGGGATATGATTCCCACAAATGAGCCTGGTTCTGTCAGTGAGGGATGGAAAATGAATACTTGACCAAAAGAGGGGAAAAAGAAAGGTAATAAGCTGAGGTCACAGTGGCTGAGAGATCCCAAATAGAGTTGAGAGGCTATCCTGGAGGTTTCTCTTATGCAAGCTCCAGTTAGATATCCCAAATGGCCACAGTATGCCATGCCCTTACCAAAAGTAGTCCCCAAAAACCTAGGTCCCTACCTGAGATTCTGTAAAAGATTCACTCACTGAGTTTTATCTTTCAAAAACTTAAATCCACCAGTGTTCCAGACAAGTCCTAAAATCCAGCGACAACAGCCTCTTTAAGACCAACAATCAGATGCAGCCTTCTTCCCCATACTGTCAACACCCCCTTCAATATGAACAAGTTAGAGTGCTCAATGCCTAGACACCCCTGAAGATGGAGAAAGAGATTAAGTGAGAGGAAGGGGTAGCAACAAACAAGATAAGATTTAACAAAGGTCTATGAATACTTAAACTTTATATAATTATATATATACATATTTTTGGATGCTGGGATGTTGGAATGGCTGGAAGGAGGTAAATGACACGGTGGAACTATAGCCTATAGCATCCTTTGGGATTTGTTCTATTGTTACTCGTTGAATTGTGCCTTGAAGGTCTTCACCTTTCTGTATATACCTTGTATTGCTTAATAGGGAAGGGACTGAGACTGTGGAACTGTAATCAATAACAGTTTTGAAATTACCGATATAACTGCTTGTTGAGCTATACCTTGAGAGTTGACACCTTTCTGTATGTATGTTATGTTTTACAATAATGGAAATGACTGAAGTCATGAAACTGTGACCCATGATATTCTTTGAAATTTGCTAAGTACTTGTGAAATCATATTTTGAAAGTTATCACTGTTATGTATATATGTTAAAGTTCACAATTTCAAAAAAAAAAAAAAGCATCCAGGATGGGAGCCTGGCAGTCCCCAGGGAAGCAGCCGCCATGGGAGCTGCCGCCACCTCGGGCCTGTGGGGTGCCCCAGGACAGCTGAGAGGTAGCAACCCACAGCTACTGCACCACCTGCCCGGGAGCTGATCCAGCCGTCAGTGAGCAAGCTGCCCAAGCTGTGTACAGCAACATCCTGTGCACCCTGTGCAGCTGAGGCAAGATCCTGCCCAACAGCCCCATGCTCAACATGCACCTGGTCAACAGCCACCACCTGCAAGATGGCTTAGTAAATCCAACAATAAGGAAAATTCTGAAAACTGTACCAAAACTCTACTGTTGTCCAACTGAAGGATGCCCTAGAGGCCCTGACAGACCGTTTTCTCAATTGTCTCCTGTAAAACAGCATTTTATGTTGAAAAGAAACGTAAATGTAGTAAGTAAGTAATAAATGCAGTAAGTAAGTAAGTATAGCAATTCTTATGGTACTGAATAGGACTGAAAAGACACATGGAGGATTGTGGCAAGACCTTCCAGTGCACAAGTCCTTTTGTCAGCAGAACTGCCTTGTAGTCACACATCTACCAAACTGGTCGTGAGATCCCTGCTGAGCACCGGGATCCACTTATCAAGAAAGGAAAATGGAGAACTCCATGATTAATAAGTTGTCAAAAAGACCATCAAATCACTGATCGAGAAAACTAACCTCTAGACCAGACCACTCAAGAACTAGAAATTTCAGAAATAAAGCTTCCTTTGAAGACTCTTGCAGCACTAATGCTGGAAAACACTTTTACAAGACCTCCAAGACATCCTCGGAAGTTGCTTTTACCAGAACCCAAAATGGCTTTGGTTCAACTGCCTGTCATGCAGTTTTCTCCTGTGCCTTCTCTGTGCCTACCATGGCCGACTCCTCAGCCCAGCCTGTGGTAGTGGGTGTTGATCACCAGGGCTCTGCCACAGGCGCCGTTCACTGACTCCCCTTGTCCATAGGAACCCCGATCCTCAGCCTAGATTCAGAGGCTTCTTCTCTTAAGGAGAGCCTACCTCTCTCAAAAAGTGTGAGTTCTGTTGCTGTTGGGCCAATTAATGTAAGTGATAAAGTGAACTTGGGTAAAAGTCCACCCACTACTTTACAATGAGAGAAAACATGTCAGAAGAACAGCATTCCTTCCATCAGTGTGTAGACAGATCTGTCTTATGCCTCACCAAGCTTCATGCCGTCTGCACAGTGTGCTTCTCCAGATCCCTCTGTATTGTCTTGTCCTCAAACTGATTTGACATTTGGTTCTCAATTTTGCTTCCCATTAATGTTCATACTCAAACTATGCTACCCAGTTCTAAAGTAACTTCATTTATAGCCACTCAGACATGTTTTTTTGGATGCTTGTTTCTAGTCAGGTGAGATCTCCAGAGAAACTCAAACCAGTGCAGTACAAAGTTCCACAGATGACTGGGTACACACGGACCAAGCAGTAATGTGTGCAGACTTGTTTGAGAATGCCCTTCATCATATAGGGCTTCTACAGACAATATTATAAGCAACGGTTTGTTAACAGAGACTATAATTCATGGTTTGCTCCCTCAGAACCACCTGCAGACTTTAAATCAAGATACTGGGAAATCTGCACCAATTTTATAAACTTTAGTGAACAGAATAGTATGCTTCCTTCACAACACATGACAGATAATCAGACCCAATCCAAAGATTTATTAAGCAATTTAGAAAACATCTGTCAAGTAACCTGCCAGACAGACACTGGATAAACTAGTCTTTTGTCTGATACAAACACTGGACCCAATACACAGGTTCCATCTGGCCCAACCCAGAATCTTAGAATAGATTTTGATACTAAAGAGTTCTTTTTGGCCTCAAATATCCAAACTCAAACAGAAGAGTGAACTCAGCAATATGAACAATGAACCAGTCTTGGAATTCTTGGACATACAGACCCAAACTGACTTTTTACTTATAGACACCTATGCTCAATCCTACAGTTGTAGGGGGAAATGCCAACTTCTTAGGCCTTGAAATATGTGGTGTGCAGACACAAACAGACTTCAACTTCTTTTTAGACAGTAGCCCCCATTCACTTCTGGGCAGTATTCTGAAATATGCCAGCTTTCCCATGAGCACTGATTCACCTAACACAGAAACACACAAAAGGGATTTCCACCAAAAACCTGCTTTAGAAAGCAAAGTTCAGTTGAACAGTACAGAAACACAGACCATGAATTCTGGTTTTGAAGCCCTGGGGAGTTTGTTTTTCACCAGCAATGAAACTCAAACAGCCAAGAATGACTTCCTTCTAGTCGATTTGGCCTGGAAAATGATGGAGTCTCAGTTCAGTTCTGTGGAAACCCAGACATGTGTAGAACTACACATAGTCTTCACCTTCTACTAAAATCCACTTGCAGGACGGCATTTAGTTTTCTTCTGGATTTAGAATATAGGGAAAGGGGACAACAGTATTAGCTACTGAATGTAGTTGTTTATGCAATTACTTAGACTCTTTGCCGTTCTTTGCCTTTTGTACTCTTAACACGTGAAATTTGTGTATAAATGTCAGTGTATTGTAAAGTGTGACGTTGATCTTAAAAAAAAAAAAAGGCATCCAGGCCCGAAGTTATTAAAACACACACACACACCCCACTATTAAAATTACACACACCAGAATAAAATGAAAATGTGTTTGATAAAAAAGAGGCCAATCTTGTCAGGGACTATTACTTCCCTTCAAGGTCTAATAACATGGCTTAATGTAGGGGACTGCATTTTACTACTATAAAAGTTGCCTACATAAAGGCATAATTAATATTGGCAAATAAATTGCTTGTAATATGACTACAGTTCATTTACTCAGTGGAAAAAATTCATGATGTAACTCAAACCTTAAGAAATATTAAGAAATACACTTCTCTAACCTCAACTTACAAATTTATTGCTATCTTTGTACGTTTCATAAAAATAATAAATATAGCATATAGTTGACATTTAAATGCACTACATGCATGGGTAAATGAATGTTGTTCCTCCTGAGAAAACAGACTGAAGTGCAGTGAAAAGAATTTTTTTAATTTAGCACCAAATGGAACAGTCAACAAAATGCTAACTCTGCTGGACAGAAAACATTAGTTGTTAAGAAAACTTTCACTTCTAAATTAATACCCCATTATCTAAAATATTAATTGTACCAAAGGGTTCCCAGAGTTTTAAAGATGTTTACTTACTTTAATGTCTCAAGTCCAACATTAAATCAGTAGTATTTTAAAATATAGTCTTAAATCCTAATTATCTTCCATTAGATTGATTTTTTTCAGACACCTTTCTCTGGTTGTTTTTTTGCATGGTTAAGCAAGAAGCCAATATTTCAGACTCCCTATCTATTTTTCAGATTGTTTCCTCTTTAAAGGGAAACGCTCTTTTATTTTTTCACTCTGTGGTATCAGTTTAACAGAGAGGAATGACACATAGTTGTAGAATCAACACATACTTGTGGAAATGTTGTAGAAACAAACATTGCATGTCCCACATTTAAAGTTTGTTAATGTCCCTTTCTCTCCCTTATTGCAAATTTTAAAGATCTCAAGTCTTTTCTCTCTCAATGCTAACTAGTATCATTAATGTACTTATTTTGAAACTATGTGCAAATGAAAATGAAAGAAATCTCTAATAAGGTACAAATGTCCCTCTTTCCTTATATCTTCAGAAAAACACATCATTCTACATTAAAAGAAAAACCTGTCCTTGCAAATGTCATTTCTAGTAAAGACAAATTGTAAAAGGATTGTAATTCTGAGATTAATACTACGTCCTATGAAAGTAACTTCTAATTTGTATAATTTGTAATTCTGGTTTTCTTATTTAATAATTTGTTGCCTGGTGAAAACATTCAAATTGCCATGTGTTTTCTGAAATGTATAAATACTTCTCAGTTTTTTTTTCATGAGAAGACCACAATTAGTTCCCTTTTCTCCTTATAGACTTACAAATAAAAACAAATTAAGAAAGCCTATGAGTTGAGTTTGTTTATACAGTTTTAAAGCCTAACCTCATTAAAATTTTCATAGTGCATATTCAGTAGTTTCTTGAATAAAATACACAATTAAATGCATTTCCTTCACTCACAACTTTGGTGCATCCAAATCCTACCTACCAACTTTAGAGCCTGTTTCATGTTTCATCAAGGTGAGGTGCTAAGCACTGCCAGCAGAGGGCGGTGGAGGGACACTTGAGGAGGAAGGGTTTCGGGCTCCTGCAGAACACACATTTTTTTCTCCACAGCTGGGTCAGTTCCTGCACAGCCCAGGAACGTTTGGCCACCCCATGCTTTCTCTAGTGATAGACTTGCGCAGCTTTGGCACAGCAACATATAAAGCAGATAGCAGCTTCCCTTAGCTTCCAACAAGCACAGAGACACAGCACCTCCCTGCAGATGACCTCCCCCAGCATCCCAAAGAGCAGATTCTCAGTATGTCTTAGTAGCAAGTCCCCTCAATGGCTTTCTCCTCCATCCAGTGAATCAAGAGCAAACCCTTTCTAAGATCTGGTTCTTGGCGAGGAGGGAGGGGACAGCGCAGGTCTTCCTTGGGTGCTCTATTTTCACACTAGGAATTTGGGTTGCTCCTCATCTTCTACTCCTGTATACTTTGGAGATATCATGGATTCAGTTCCAGACAATCACAATAAAGTGAATATCACAATAAAGTGAAAAAAAAAAACAATAAAGCAAGTCCTGTAAATTTTTTGGTTTCCCAGTGCATATAAGTTATATTTACACTATATTGTAGTCTGTTAAGTGTGCAATAGCATTATGTCTAAAAAACAATGCACATAATTAAAAATATGTTATTGCTAAAAAATGCCAACTATCATCTAAGCTTTCAGCAAGTCATAATCTTTTTGCTGGTGAAAGGTCTTGCTTCAGTGTTGATGGCTGCCGACTGATCAGGGTGGTGGTTGCTGAAGGTGGGGTGGCTACAGCAATTTCTTAAAATTATACATATGAATTTTGCCACATTAATTGACTCTTCCATTCATGAAAGATTTCTCTGTAGCATGCAATGCTGTTTGATAGCATCTTACCCACAGAACTTCTTTAAAAATTGGAGTCAATCCTATCAAACCCTGCCACTGCTTTATCAAAAAAGTTTATGTAATAGTCTAAATTTTTGTTGTCATTTCAACAATGTTCACAGCATCTTCACCAGGAGTAGACCTGTCTCAAAGAACCATTTTCTTTGCTCATCCATAAGAAGCAACTCCTCTTCCATTCAAGTTTTATCATGAGATTGCAGCAATTCAGTCACATCTTCAGGCTCTACTTCTAATTCTAGTTTTCTTGCTATTTCTACCACATCTGCAGTTACTTCGTCCACCAAAGTATTGAACCCCTCAAAGTCATCCATGAAAGTAGGAATCAACTTCTGACAAAAACCTGTTCATGTTGATATTTTGACCTCTTCCTATGAATCACAAATGTTCTTCATGGCATCTAGAATGGTGACTACTTCCCAGAAGGTTTTCAATTGACTTTGCCCAGATCCATCAGAGGAACCGCTATCTATGGCAGTGATAGCCTTACAAAATGTATTTCTTAAATAATAAGACTTCAAAGTTGAGACTCCTTGAACCATGGACTGCAGAATGGATGTTGTGTTAGCAACCAGGAAAACAACATTAATCTCACTGTACATCTCCATCAGAGCTCTGGGGTGACCATATACATTGTCAGTGAGCAGTCATATTTTGAAAGGAATCCTTTTTTCTGAGCAGTAGGTCTCACCAGTGGGCTTAAAATAGTCAGTAAACCATGTTGGAAACAGATGTGCTACGATCCAGGCTTTGTTGTTCCATTTATAGAACGCAGGCAGAATAGATTTAGCATAATTCTTAAGGGTCCTAGGATTTCAGCTCTTAACAAGAGAGTCAGCCTGTCCTTTGATATTTTGAAGCCAGGCATTGACTTCTCCTCTCTAGCTATGAAAGGCCCAGATGGCAACTTCTTCCAATAGAAGGCTCTTTCATCTACATGGAAAATCTGTTATCTATTGTAATCACAGGATAGTAATTCAGGTATTTGCCTGTGATATATGTTCAAATAAAAATAACACATACTGATTTTCTACGCTAACAATTAGGTAAAAGACCATACACATTTTTTCAAAATTTGAATTAAGTTATTTATTAAACCCAGTTTTCTTGCTTCAATTTTATGATGCGATCCCATAAGCTAATAAAGTCTCATTTCACTAAGAATGATCAAAATTAGATAACAGGTCATAAAAATGTATACAGTAATCCTTCAGTTAACTTTAATTTCTAATTATCAAATTTATTTGTTAATCTAATTTTCTAGTAAAGTGAGCATTAAATTTATCTGTAGCTAGAGAACAAGTCAACAATCTACAAAAAGCTACTCATTCTTTAGAATTGTATTCTTAAATTGGCAATTTAGAATTTGAAAAGCCTTTTGCCAAACGAGAAAGTGGCTATGGAAAGTGGTAGTTTTCAAGGTATGTATAAAACAACTAGATTAACTTACCTAATTCAATTCAGAACTCTGTAACATTTAACCTTATATATCCCTTAAAACAACATGGAAAAAATTGTTTTTGTGCCTGATCTGAGTCAACCCAATTTATATGAGAACATGCATAGCTTGCTGAAAACAGTAGATAGCAGCTAAACATCTGACTGGAAAACTAGTTCAATGAACATATTCCCAGCCAGCAGTAACTGTGGCAACAACCAGTCATCTAAAAGAAAAAAATTACAATTATTTCTTCTTTTCCTATCTCTGATGTGGATGTTTGTGAACTAGGTATTTAATACCTTGGGAAATGACCATAGTTGCAAAAATGTAACAAACTACCAAAAATAATCTGCCTGGTTTTCCTAATGTTTCTTCACAAAACCGTATAAAATAAGTTTGTATGCCCTTACTTTTCTATAGCAAATTTGGCAAATAATAGTTTTGCTTTTCATTTTTTTTTGAAGTCAGAATTAATAAGTAAATTATATATATGCCTCACAGGATTTTGCATACAGATATACTTCCATCCTTACAATCTCCAAGTTTTCTAACTGCCTAGTAGTAAATAGCAGAAATGTAAACAATATAAAATATACCTAAGTAATAACTAGTAGTTTGCAGATAACTACATCTGGAATGTATCTTTTGGCTCTTTACCTTTCAAAGCTATCCTCTTCCAGAGTAATTTCCATGAATGTCTTTAGTTTTCTCTGAACTGTGGCTGCAACCTCCTTCACTTTGGAGCTCTTATGTTTACCTATGGGAAATTGTATTAAAAACCAAAGAAAAGATTTTAACACTACTATACAAAATGCTATACACTTGGGTACTTTGGATACCTAAGCTTCCTTATAATCCTGAGCTTCCTTACACTTCCCTTAACGTACCTAAAGTTACCTATTGCTCTGAAAATGGCAATTATCTCCTTCACATGGATATTTTTAAAATCAAATGAACATATATAAGTATTTTATTGACTATAAAGTACACTTCAAATGTGCATTCACATGAAGCAATTATAGGAATTACTCTATTTATGCCATCAAAGACTTACTGAATATATGTCTCTCTCAGAAAATGGCAATTACCATTTCAGAGAAAGTCATTTGTTTAGCAAATATTTCTTAAGTACCTATTCAATATTTATTAAATATTTCTTAAGTACCTATTTATTAAGCAAATATTTATTAAGTTGACATCCGCATCCCAGCAACGATCCTCACACCTTTTCATTAATGAACTTCTCCTCATTCTTTAGATCTGACTCAACTCATCATTCCCTTAAGAAAATGTTCCATGATGACTTGCCTAGGTCAAACTAGTTACAAACTATTATTATGAATCTCACCTATACTGTGCAATCAGGCTTATGGAAAGAGCTTGTAATGACAGGAACATTTTCTTATCTATAACATACTATCTTAAAAAATAATTTTCAACATTATTAAAACTGAGCAAAAAATATAGAAATTTAAAGGTAGTCAACCTGTAGGGATATTACTGTATTTATACTGAGATAAGCATTTCTTAGGTATCTCCAATTAGTTTTCCAGTACTATTTCAACTAGCTGGAATATTTAGAATAGGCAAGAGGAAGACTTAAAAGAAACAGCAGATTGGTTAAACATTAACAGCAAAACTTGCCATCATGAGCAAAAATAAATTCATAATTTTGTATATAGGTAATACATGACAAATCAATAGAAATTCAATTTGGCAGCATAGAACGAGAATACTTAAACGGGTCTAGTAGGGAAAGGTGAAAGGTGGTGAGGAAATACATTAAAGAAGAACTAACTAGTTAAAAAAAACGTACAGTATTAAGTAAGTAATGGAAGTCCAGGTAGCTGGAACTATGTTCAAAGAGCATGAGAAAGCATGGTGTACAAAGAAATTATAAGAAGCTTGATATAACCAGGGACTCAAACCATGTCATAATCAAATGTAGAGTTGAGTTTCCAAACGTTTCACTAGCAGTTTTGCGTGAAATATAGCTAGCAATATGCCAGATGATTTGAGAGAAAATTTAACAAACCTTTATTAATGGTCAAAATAATGTGCATGACAGCTGTAAGGCATACAATGCCTTCGATATCGTCAGAAGTAACACATGTCTTTAATTCATCTAAAAATGACCTGTAAGAAAAAAATTTTTAATATTTGAAATTAATCTATAGCATATACTCTAATACTAGAAAGATAAATATAGCCAAGATTCATTAATAACCATGAATTCCTGTTTTCAGTTAACTTGGGAAGGTGACTAAGTTTTTTCCATATTTTTCACTATGAGTTCACCAAATCATATAGGTAGGACATTAAAATCAGTTAATGCTGCTAAAAAGAGGACAGAAATGTTGTAAGTGAAAAAAGCCACAATATACACACACACACAAATATTTAATATGTAGTTGAGAGATAATTCACAGTTGCTAAAGATGATGTTTTTAAAATTTTTAATTGAACATACTTGCTATTAAAGTTCCATCTATAATCAGTCAATCCTGTATGTGTGCCACACCAAAAACAAAACAAAACAAAACAAAAAAACACCTTGGAATTTTAGTCAAAATGGCATATGGATTGGAGAAATGAGTAACAACTGTGTCTTGAAAGAAAATTATATTTGTGTTTAACTTAAGTATTTTTAAAGTATATATCATAAGAACTATTTCTCTATACATTAACACCATAAATGTTTCCTTCTAACTAAATTTTAGTAATAAGAATAATTAGACTATTCAGGTGAATACATACAACAAAAAGTTAGAATTTCTTGTGTATAAGCTTAACACTTATTTTCAGTAACTGATAAAATGAGAGAAAATTGTATGTAATATTTGATTATTTCTTTCATAGCAAAAAGTATACCTTAAAAAAATTTTAAGAGTAAAAATAAAGTAAAGCTGCTGAGAGAGCTTATAGCCACAATAAGAGTTTTAGAATATTAAGGAAAAAATTATTACCTCACCACATTTGAAGACTTTATTATTATTCCTATTAAACACCTTGAAAATGGTGGAAGGTCTGAAAGACACTCTGGTGGAGTAAGCTCTTCTGTATCAGAAGCCTACAAAAAAAAAGTTTCAAGTCAATAATTTGTAAATTAAGAGTGGGCTAATTATTTTGGGTTTTCTTCAACGTTTGAGAAGGGCCTTTCAGAAACCCACAACAATGATTTTTATTAAACTGTGGAAATTTCTTCAATAATTACAAATAAACTACAATTATATACAGAATGTCATAACAAGTCTTTTGTCAATATGATATCTTCTACAAATAATATGATTCTATGCTAAGCAAATTCAACTCTTTATTCTTAGTCTGTATCACAGTTTCTCAGTTTAGCATTATTGACATCTTGGGCTGAATAATTCTTTGTCGTAGAGTATTATCCCATACATTTTAGGATGTTTAGCAAAACCTCTGCCCTCATGCCCCTAGTTGTAACAAACAAAAATGTCTCCACAAGGTATCAAATGTCCCCTGGTGAGCAAATCACCCCCAGTTGAGCACTGCTGGTCTAGAGCCATAAGAACAGGGGTACTACTGAGATATATGTTCATTATTAGAAAATCTTAAGAATTTATACATGCTATTCATTATTTATGAATGAATGAACACATGCAAATGACTCCTGAAAGTCTAAATCTAGAATTCTTGTTCCATGAGGAAGCTTATTGCTTTGTTTTTTAATTCACTGAGGAGCAAATATGCCCATCCTTATCTTTCTACCACTATATCTAATGTTTGACTATCCTATGGAAATTTCACTTAGGCATAGCTATGAATCATCTCTAATAAGCTTTCCAATATTTCCTCTTCCAGGATTCACACTACAAATTTGGATACTAAAGTCAATCATCATATGTGAAATACCACCATTTCCCAGTAAAATGCCTACATTTAAAAATAAATGTTGCAATGCATCTGATGAGAAAAGACTACTGACTGTTAAAATAAAAATAATGAAAATGAGATTTTTAGCATATGTAGAAGCAAAATATATGACAAGAACACAGAGGTAGGAGAATACTAATTGGAAGGATATTGTAAGATTCTTATGCTGTATATGTACTACTATAATTTCTAAAGTTAGACTGTGACAAATTAAACACGCCTACTGAAATCTCTACAGAAATTATTTAAAAATTTACACAAAGGATGACATAAAGTCAACAGAGAAGATAAAATGGAAAAGTAAAAATTATTTGATTCATCTAAAAAGGCAGGAAAGGAAGAAAAGTAGGACTAAAAGAGCAGATGAGATTAAATGGAAAACAAACACCTAGATGGTAGACTTAAACCCAAACATATCAATAATTACATTAAAATAAAATGAACTAAGCATCCCAACTAAAAGGCAGAGCTATTCAGATTGGATTAAAATAAAAAAAACTCACCCATGTCTTTAAACATAAAGACAGATAGCTAAAAGGATACAGATAGATACACTATGCAAACATGAAACATAAGAAAAACTGATTTGGCTATAGTAATTAGCATCAGACAAGGTAGTCTTCAAGAGTTCAAGATCCAGAGATAAAAATAAAGAGGGATATTTCATAATAATAAACTGGTCTATTCTTTAAGAACTTATGAATTCATCAACAATTCATCAGTGAATTTAGTAATGATGCTGGATACAAAATCAATTTGCAAAAATCAATTGTAAAAGGGCATTTGTGGAAAACGGGTGACATTCAAATAATGTCTGTAGTTTAGGTAACAGTATTGATAAATGTTATTGCCTGGTTTTTATAACTGTACCATAATATGTAAGATATTAACATTAGGGGAAACTGGACAAGGTATATATGAAAATTCTATTTTTACAACTTTTCTGTTAATTCTAAAAGCTCAAATTTTTAAAAGTTAATCAACTATTTTTGTACACTAACAACTGGAAAATAAAATTTGAAAATATTTATGATAACATCTAAAAGCAAAGTTTTAAGGATTAATTAACACTGTATAAGATCTCAATACTGAGAAGTTAAAGAAGATCTCAATAAATGAAACACACAATGTTTTCATTTACTAGAAAATTCAATACTAAGATCTCAATTCTCAAGACTCAAGAAATTAACCAACAAATGATTTTTTGACATGGGCATCAGAACAATTCAATGGGAAAAAGAAACTTTTAAATAGATGGCTCAAACAACTGGCTATTGGGGATAAAGGGCATGATGGTGGAAGATCTCTACCCTTACCTTACATATACACCAAAGCTGAACTATAAAGCTTCTAGAAGTACAACACAAACAGTGAACCTTGTTGTAAACAATGAACCATAGTTAATAGTACAATGATAAAAACATTCTTTCATGAATTGTAATAAATGTATCACACTAATGCAAGGTGTTAATCATAGGGTGGTATATGGGAACTCTGTATTTTATGCACGAGTTTTCTGAGAATCTACAACTTCTCTGAAAAAAAATTTAAAAAATTAAAACGTAAGAGAATATCTTCATGACAATGAGATAAGCTAAGATTTTTTTAGAGAAGACACAGAAAGCATAAACCATAAAAATGATTAAATCATCTTCATGAAAATAAAAAAATATATCTGATCAAAAGACACTAACGAGAAATATTTGTCACACATGTATCAAAGGATTTGTCTCCATAATATAAAAAGGATTTCTATAATTCAATAATAAAAAGACCTATAACAATAAAAGATGGCAAAATAGTTGAACACATACTTCACAAAAGATATGTGAATGGTTAATAAGCACATGAGAAAATGTTCAACATTATTCATCAGGGAAGTTTAAATTAAAACCACAATTACATACTACTACACACACCCCCAGAATAAACTAAAATTAAAAAGACTTTTAAAAACAAGAAATGTTACCAAAGATATGGAGTAACTGAAACTCACACATAACCGATGGAGTGTAAAATGGTAAAATTTTGAAAAATTGGTGGTTCCTTTAAAAACTGAATATACATATTCTATACTATAGTATATATATGTACATATATATAGTTCTATATACTACTATTACTTGATATTTATCCAAGAAAAATGAAAACATATGTCCACATAAAGACTTGTACTCAAATATTCATAGTGGCTTTATTCGTAATAACTAAAAATTAGAAACAGTCCAGGTGTTCCTCAAAGAAGAACTGATAAATACACCATGGTATATTTATTCAATGGAATACCGCTCAGCAATAAAAAAGGAATGGACTACTTATACAAACCTTAACAAGAATTACTTTTAATATCACTGCTAAATGAAAGAAGAGAGACACAAAATACTAAGAATACCATGTGATTTCATTTATGTGAAGTTTTCGAATAGGCAAAAACTAATCTAGAGTTAGAAATCAAAATAGTCGTTTCCTCTGGGTAGGGGTAGAGAATTGACTGGGAAGGGCCAAAAGGAAATTTTCCAGGGTGACAGCAATTTTCCATATCTTGACAGATATGGGTTACATGACTATAAGAATTTGCCAAAGTGATCAAACTATATACTTAGAATATGTGCATTTCATTGGATGTAAACTATATCTTCATTTTTAAAGAGTAAGAAGAAAGGCAGTAGTTGTATTTATTACACACGACTGAAATTACTACAGTTCAATATTATGAAGTCATGGGTTTCCACGTATTGTGGAATACTCTTAGACTCGCTAGCAAGTTTTTGTTTCCCAGTTTCATGATGTTCCTTATCATAGCTCATACACAATCAAAACAATCTCAAGTGCTGCTTTTAGTTACACAGGTATAATTATTCATATAAAAGTAGATTACTACTACTAGTTAATTAAGCTCCACGTCAATTTTTTTGCATAAATTTGAATGAAATATTCAACAACTTTCAATCAGCACTAGACTAAGCCAAATCACAGGGAACAGTGATCACTAGATTTAGGAGTCTATAGTTTATTCAGTTTAAAAGATACTTCCCACTTTATGCCAAGAAAAGGGTACCATGAGGTTATGAGAGAAGTAATTATGGCTATGTGGAAAATTTTGATGGAAGATCCCCCCTATTGTCGATGGGCGACTCTCAACTAGATTAAAAATATTTATTAATACGAGGTTAACTGGAAGGAATAATTTGGTATAAACACATAAAATTATTATTTAACAGCGATTAAATTTTTACCAAGTTAGGAGGAAAATAATTTCAGACTAGGTGAACAATAGCTGATACAATTACTCAATAAATGTGTATTTTATATGACCATACTTCATTAAATGATCATAAATAAGAGTATCATACCATTAGACTACTTTGAGACTTTTGAAAGGTAAAATATCACTAAAGGATATTAAATGAAATGAATATTAGATATTAGGAAATTACCGTTAATGTTTTTAGAAGCAGTAACAGTATTGTGATTTGCAGGAAAATGTAATTTTTAGAGATGCATACTTAGAAACAGAGGGGTGAAATATTACTTTCTCTATAATTGTTTTAAAATACTTAGGAAAATAGATGGAACAAATAATGACAAAATGTTAACTGTTGAATTTAGGTGCTAGACAAATGGGTGTTCATACTCTTTACCTCTTTGTATGTTGGGAAATGGTCATAAGAAAAAGTCAAGAAAAAAATTAAAAAAAAAAAAAGCACTAAAAATTATCAATAAAAATGAACACATTTCTAAATCTCAGAAATGTAGAAAAAGCCAAATTATTAAAGCAAGGGACATTTTTACCTCATTGTTGATGCCCAAAGGTAGCCAATTATTTGCTTCCCCATAACAAATCATCATGGATCTAATACTTTTGCATTTGTCTAAACCAGGGAGCAGCAACCTTTTTCTGTAAAGGGCCAGATAGTAAATATTTTAGGGTTTGCAGGCCATATGGTTTCTGTTGCAACTAACTCAACTCTTTTGCTATAGCACTAAATCAGCCATACGTAAATGAACAGGTTGGCCATGTTCCAATAAAATTTTATTTACAAAGACAGGTAACAGGCCAGATTTGCCAACCCCTGATCTAAACGCATTAATTATTTATTTATAATTCTCTTCTATATAGCTCATTAGAGTAAACAGGTCCTAATTTTCATTTATGTATAATCTAGAACTTACTTTCCTAAACCAAAATGATCTCTCTTCAAGCTTTAAGAAGGGCCTTAAGTTCTATTTTATGTTTTAGAAGTTAGTTAACATCTTTTTATATTCATGATTTTATATTATAAAATATATAAATGTATATAATTCAGTCACAGTCCCTGTCAGATTTCATCTTTTTACATGGAAAACCTATATTTTTACTATCTTCATAAGTCACTATTCCATCCTCTTGTTCAATTATATCCTACAAGTGAAGAGGAAAAGAGTACTCTGAGTATTCCATGTGGTGAAACAGCTATTTGTTTTGGCTTGAATTATCCTCCTGATTATGTTGATCTTTAACCAAACAGACTAAAAATAGTAAAGAGAATAACAGGAAGATTAATAATCTTCCATTCATCTATAGCTACTGCTAGGAAAATAAGATAGCCCTTTATAGAGTAGGAATGAATAAATTATCTGTTTAAACTAATATAGTTCTAAATTCCTATGCTTTGAAATGCAAAAAAAAAAAAAAAAACAAAAAAAAAATTAATGCTGATAATACTGAAAGGCAGTCAAACAATTGTGAAATATTCCAAAAAACTCAGTCCAAGAGTATAGTCTTGCATTCTGCTCATTGCTAACTATAAATGCAATCATCTTTTCAGGGTAGAGAAATCTTTAGACATTAATCAACTCATTTAAACCTGTAAAATACAGCGAAAAAAAAACAAAAAACAAAAAACAAAAAAATAAAACAAACAAGTGTTCACAATGTAAGGACTAGTTTGAGTTTAATTAAGAGTGATAACATCCTTCAGATATTTTTCACATGACTCTGAAATATAAATTAGCTATTAAACTTTGAGGTACAGTTGCTAGGAAAACATACTACTACACACTGTTTCACCGAACTTCTGAGTTCTTAAAAAATACTTTGAAAAACAGAGAATAGCATCTTGTATAGTCAAAAAGAGAACAGAACTACACAGTAGTTTCAGGATCAATATATTTTACCTTTCGTAGTTTGTGACTTATCTCAACCACTGATGCAGCAATTAGAGTAGAAAGCACTCCCCGGTGAACAGGTGTATCCACATGCCAAGACTGAATGGTGGTTAGAAATTCATGAAGAGGTGTTTGAACAGAATAAAGTAGCTAAAATAAAACAGATAAGTTGTTTTTAGTGGAGCAAAAGTCATGGTTAAAAAGAAGTAAAACTGATTATTCCTATCATCCTCTTCCAAGATTCAAAGACTTATAAATCTGATTTTACCATTACCAATGCCCACTACTTCCCTTTCTGTTGCTGAACTTGAGCTAATTCAAATCTCATAAATACCATGGCAAGAAGAAGAAAAATATGACTAAAGCCCACTGATAATTTTCATTACATACATTCTTTCTCCTAAACAAAGACAAACCCTCAAGAAGAGAAGTCTCAACTACATTACAATAAGACATTAATTACAAAGCAACGTGCTCTGAATGAAGTTACATGGCCAATGCATGGTAGAAGATTTGGTGGGGAAAAAAAAAGTGTTTGGCAGAAATCATGTTACATAAACAGATCACAGATACTTGAAACAATTCATCAAAAACAGAAACATTTCAAATGAATTCAAATATGAAGCAGGCTAGGAGAAATACAGATGTATGAAAACCAATACTTCAAAATTTTAAGTGAGTCAAAAGCCTTTAATTACCTCTATCAGCAAGAATAGAGTAAAACTTAAAGTCATCAATATTTCATAACATCCTCCCATTTAAGAATTTTTTTAAAAATCTTCATTAAAAAAAAGAACATTCCATTCATATTTTTAAACCACTACTTAGAAAAGATAATGGCTATAATGACAATATGATTTTGTTTAGGAATTTATATTATTTTTAGGGAAGCAAATCTGGCATACAGGTCAATATCTTTTAAGTGAATTGGTTACTCAATAATCCTATTTCGTGTCAGTTTTCAATCAACAAAGGCAAACCAAAGGGGCCCCTGCAAGTTCACTGTGGCTCTCATTTTCAAGTAGAAGGTTACTATAAGATAGGAGGATAACCTATGATATGCTTCATATCCTATTCAGCAGATGCATTTCTCACTTTTGGTTTGTTTACCTGTACTAGTGAAAACCAGTGTCTAGAAAACCAGAGCTCTTGGTTCTTTCTGGTTACTACTAAAAGTTCAAATATTACCATTTTTTTCTAAGAGTTCCAAGCTATGAAAAGGGTTGGAAAGCAATACCTGAAATGATGGCATATAGGAATAATCATTTATACCATACTGCATTTCTTAAAACAGCCTTGTATCGAGCAAAAGCTAACTTAAATTTTATTCAAATAGACATTACTTCAATATACTTTAGTCCACAGCAATGGCTCTGAATTTCATCAAACAAGTAATTTTCATTTAACTATCCAATTCTATAAAAATGGTAAGTACCCGTAGGCCTTCTTCTGGTTGCTTTTTGAAGCTCCATGCAACACACTCCAGCATTTTCTGAAATACTTTCTGAACTGTGTCAAAAAGTATTACAATTTCTTCATTTGAGTCTGTTTTCTGAATCAAGGGGCTTCCAGTTATCTCTTTCAGAATGCCAAGAAGTGATGAAACGTAAAAAAATCCCTTCACTACAAAGAAAATTAGAAATATCATTTATCTAATCATGCAATTTAGTTGATACTACAAAATTTTCACTTTACACTTAAGTTATTATATAGTAGCTTAAAAGAGAATATTACTGGTAAGCCAATACCAAAAAAACAGGTAAACCAGATTAATGTAAATGAATAATTTACTCTACTTAAGAACTGATACCTTTAGTAACAATAAGTGTATTTGATGGAGTTACTAAACTAAGAAGTAACGTGAACATAGAGCAATTTAACAGTATGATTCCTCAAACATCTGAATTAAAGAATGTGTCTTATTTTCTCATACAATAGAGAAATCAACAACCAGATCCACTTTTACAAGTATGACAGGGATGATCTAAGATATGATTTGAGAATCTCACAGGCCAACTTTTTTAAATCTTATTTCTAACACACTGTAGCAGTTTATTCATTGTCTTTTTCTTCTGAATCATTGCCTTGCTGTGTTACATAATTTGGCAAAATTTATTCCTGTATGTAAGCAACTCATCCTTGATATTCTGAATTTTCAGTTTTGCTTTTCAATCATGTTTATAAATTAAGTTATTATTTTTTAGTAATAACTAAAAAACTAACTTTTTAAAGAAACATAGCATTTTAAAACAAAGCCGATCCTGCCCTCCAATGAACTTTTTTAGCATTTCTTACATGTTCTTCTTTAGGTATGTGTATATAGATTGGCTCTTCATTTAGTTAATAAATTATCTCATGCAGGAACCATGCTGCACAATTTTTTTTTTGTCTCCCATTATATATCATAAAATATTTGCTAGCTGAAAAAGCAAATCTGTAAATAATAGGAACAGAAATGTCCCTTATTCAGAGAATAATATCTAGGTGATAAATAGGTACTCATAGTCATATGACCTTATAGAGGAGGTAGACCCGCAGAGAATAGACTAAGCACCTTAGTTTATAAAATAGATTAAGATATAGTAAGCTCTGTTTGAAACAAACTAACCAAAAACCCAAAGTCATCTGCTGAAGTAAATAAAAAAAATTGTCATGCTTCAGTTAAGCTCACCATCGAAGATTTGACTCCACCAAAATCAACAAAAATTTGGAAAAAAATCATTAAAATCATAACAGAAACTTTCAAAGGGAACTATTCTCTTTTATTCAAAAGAAGGACACAAATTCTTCACATATACAGGATATTTGAAAAATTGCCAATCAGTAGAACAGAAGATAAAGGAATACTGAGTCATTTAAAGAGGCAGTACTAATAAATCAGAGAAGGACAATGCATCGACTATTAAAGGATCCACACAAACTAGAGGGCTTGTACTCTTGTATCTGTCTTCAAGGCGGAAGTGGTGGTAGGAGAACCACACACATAACTAACATCTATAATTATTTGCAGAAACCTGAAAAGTTAAAAATTCTAATGGAAAATTTCATTGTATTCAAGCAGATGTGCCTTATAACTAAATATACATTGATATTGCTAAGTAAAATCAGATTATTTTAAATGTCAGCATTCACAATAAATACGATAAAAAATAGGACACTGATTTTGAAAGTCTCACAATACTGTTACTTCCACTATAACACTTGTTTCTTTAAAGTGAATTGGTTTAAAGTGAATTATTTCTTTAAAGTGACTGGTAAATAGAGAGTGATATCAGTATAATGCAGGAGTATTAGATTGGTTCAAATGAATTTTTTCCCACCATATTAATATTTTACACCAAGTGCAAATGATCAAAAAGCACACTAACACCATCGAAGGCAACGAGGCACAGAGAAGTATTGAACCCACAGTTCTCTTTTAGGCTCCGTTTTAGTTCTCCCTAACCTTTATGCTTTTTGCCTTTGCCTCCATAATGCAGGAACCTCATTTCGTCCCTACAGCCCTATCAATCTTCCTTTACCTTTTCATTACTTTTAGGACAAAGTTCTATATTTACTATAATATTTATTAGAAATTTAACATTCTTTTTAAATTGTGCTTATATTTTTTAAAGATTGTTGTTATTTTCTTAGTTTTCATAGCAGTTTTAGTTTTGTAGTCATCTGTTTCAGTCTTCTTTTCTGTTATTTTTACTGCCTGATTTTGCAGACCACATGTGTATTGTTTTGTACTTAAACACATCTATTGTATTATAGCAGAAACACCTGCATTTTTGTGAGTTTGAATTTTATGTTTGGGTTATACATAGGGACTTAGCTGTATTCTAAAAACATCTCTTTTTTAGTACTCACTTCAGCATAGAGAATACCATACTTAAATATTAATAATATAAATGTAGACTACTTTAAATTAAAAGTTTCTTTATTAACACTCTTTTAAGTAGAGCAAAAAACCCAGAGAATCTATTTTTAATTAAAATTGTTTCTTTATTAAGACTCTTCTAAGCAGAGCAAAAAACCCTGAGAATGGTGTTCCAGTTCTACCTAGCTAGATTGCTAAATACAATTCTATGATATATTTGAAACATGACAACGAAAGATTAACTACATAGTTGGTCCTATCCTGGGAAGTTCTGATTTTTGGAATGTCTAAATCCAAAGATCATTTCAGTTTGGTAATAGATAAAGTCAGTAGCTTAGGGCTTACTTTGGGGAACAGATGCCCCTATGTAATAAAAGAAACAGGCCTCACTGGAAATCTAAAATTCTAATTAGCTTCTGCTAAAAGTAAATTTTAGTAAATACTAAAAAAGGATTCAGTCCTTAGGGGGAACTATTCCTAAATAATACATGAATTTGTTAAAAAAATTGCAAGACATTTTTAATGTTTCAATTATTAAGTTTACATACAAAATGCTGTTTTTACAATCGTAAATGAGTTATAAAGGATTAGGCAAAGAAAAAAAGCTAGATTTTAAAACAAATAATGTTTAATCTTAACTTTAGATATTTTAAACAAATCATATATAATCTTGTTTATGATTAAAGATTAATTTAGGGTTATGTATCCTGAAACACTAGAGAATGGTGACCAATGTTCTAGCTCCAATGCAGTCAAAGCACCAACTTGAGAGGCAGAAGCATGAAAAGGAAAGAGGCTTAGGATATTTATAGACAAAAGACTCTTCTAGAATCTAGCATGAAGATATTTAAGACAATGTGAATAAGACTACAGATGCATTAACTTCACCATAGACTTAATGGATTTAATTTCCAAAACATAATGTTGAATTTACCAAATGACTATATCAAATAATTTTCGATCTCTTCTAGAAAATACCCAGACTTAATGAAATTTAAATATCAATTTTTCAAGTTTCTATAGACCTCAGAAGAACCAAATGAGGTATAGGGAAGGGTAATAAAAACAATTTAGAAACAATTCTATACAAATAATCTAATTACACCATTGAGGCAAGGGAGGCAGGGGCAATATCACAGTATATCAGTACTCTTCTTTGCCAGAAACTGTTAATCTGAAAGGCAAAGAAGACATGGAAATGCATTCCAGGATACAAATGCTCTCCTGTAGCACGATTCCGAGCACACTTCCCCCTATCAACCATTTGATGTAAGTTTCAAGAACCTGGCCCTCTGGACCCATTAATATGATTAACATAACGTTCAATTATACGGCTAAGATGGCTGACCTCCCTCTCCACTCAGCCCAGATCACTTAAAAAGCAGACTACCTTTCCATTTACTCAAGGAACAAATTTTAATTTAGTACCTACTATGTAGCAAACACTATTTTATTGGTCCTCCTTAGCTAATTAGCATAGTATAAACAAACAAACTCTTCTCTACTTCCAAACCAAAGTCATGACTGTTTCCATTTAACTAAGGTATCACTGTAATTATTATTCATATTTAACAGACATGTGAGGTAGTTTAAAGAAAATCTGTGGAAACATAATTTGCTATCATGGACATAGCGTTTTGCTTGGAATAACAACTTCCTCCCATGTGGTCCTGGTGGGGCATTAAATAACAACTCCTGACACACACCCCTTCCCCACTCACAGGAGAACATGACCAGAGCAGAACCAATGAGAGTTCTTCTATAAGATTTGCCATATGGATGTCAAGAGAGATGGTTTCTCTCCCTTTTGAATAAGGAAAATAGGCTCAGGGCTTCCACGGGCCACTTTACATGGAAGAAAGACAGTCTGAGGATAAAGCAAACCACAAAGAGAAGGAGAAGCTCCAGGACCTCTTAGAACCTGTGGATTTAGCCATGTCTGACATCAGAAACATGTTTGAATTTCCTGACTGCTTCAGGTAATATTATTTCTTTTATGGTGTAAGCTAGTTTGTGTTATATATCTGTCACTTAAAATCAAGACACCTGATCAACAAAGTAAGGAAGGGATAGAGAAAGAGGAAGGGAGCAAGGATGGACTTGTTTTGAATATTAATTGCTAAAAAAAGTTCTTTAATAAATGAAGTATACCTGTTTGCATGATTCCAAGACTTAGTTTTAAAAGTTGTATTTGAAACTTATAATCACCAAGGCCAACCATCACGACATCTTTACATACAGTCAGATAAGTCTGTAAAAGAAACAGATGAACTGATGTGATATATTAACAAAGGGCATTAAAAAAAAAAAAAGGAATAAATCCAAGTCCCGCCAAATTTCTAATATTTAATTTACTAGTTGTCTCATAAAGCAGATTTTACAAAGATGATTTATTAAGGAATTTCCATAAGATAAATTAACTCTTATTTTTGTTTCCATAAAAAATCTAGAAACATATTTTATGCAATTCCACAAATATTATTGAATGACTATTACAGTCAATGTATAAAATTATACTGAAAATCTGCAGAGTTTATGCTCTGACAAAGTCTAGATACTTAAATGCCATATTATGTATTTAGGAGCAATACTAATGTCTAGAATTACAAATTGAAAATAGAGAATAAAATCTTGAAACATATAATAAACTTGCTAAGGAGAAAGGTTTCTCCATCTTCTAACCTGGATAATTTGCTGATAAACGACCCTATGAAGCTTCAAATATTCTTCTTCTTGATCTTGAATAAAAGATAAAACTTTGCTTTCTAACCAAAACCCAGTATCTTCCAAAATGGACAGATAAACTTTTCCTTCTGAGCAAAACTGTCCAACAACAAAAAAAGAGAAATTAATAATGAAAATAGCTTTATCAAGTTCCTTTTTATTCTAATATAGAAGCAGAAAATATCATTTACCTTATATTGGAGATGAATACTTAATCGACAATGGAGACCAAAGGCTCGCAGGGCTGTGGCTTGATTGAATGTTTGAAATTTTACACCTGATGAATGCAAAATTGATTCCAGATCTACCTGTAATATTAAAAAATTTAAGGGCCATATTCTGACTGATGAGTCACCAAAACTCTCTATTATGATGAGTATATTCTGAAGCACCTGATATTGTAGTTGCAATACCAAAAAAGCTAACTGGAGTAACTGATGTGAATTTAATAACAGTCAGAGCTTTTTGAAAAATTTAAAATATCTCCCCTACTTCCTTACCCTACATATGGGCTTATAAAAATAACTTTTAAGAGCTACTGCTTAAGAGTGAACCAATGACAGCACTGAAAATCAAATAAGGGAGTCATCCTCTCAATTATTTTAAAAAGTTTTGCCCCTAGGATAAATACTGGATAAAGGTTTGAATGAGTATCCTAGGGCCTGAAAAAAAAAAAAAAGAGTACACTCAGGACATATTAAGAAAAAGAAGCGAAAAAAAAGGCTGCTTCACCAAGACTAGAGCACTCTTCTTCTTCACCAAAGTGAAGTCTGCCTTACTTTGGCAATTGTGAGAATGTCCAGCTTGCCTATCTCATTGTCAATCACATACTCTACAACAAGAGTAGTACTTTAATGTTAGGAAATGTGTAGGAGCGATTTTTTGGCTGTTGCAATGTCTGGGGTTGGGCAGGGGTGTCTACCAGCATTTAATGGATAGAATGTCAATTGTGTCCCTGTTGAGAAAAAAATAGGCCATCAGAAAAGCCTGTCTGTGAATAAGCTTTCACATTTTACCCTACAAACCACGGTCAGCCCTACTTTCAAAGAAGCAGTATACTGGAGAAACAGACCTACACAACTACAGCAGGCACTTTGCTTAGTCATCTCTACCAATTAACTTAGTCCATTTGCAAAATCCCAACTCTAGTGAATCCAAGTCTCTGCCTATTCCATGACTGAATTTGAGTCACTGAAAATGCACAAGGCAGGCCTGAGAAAATGCACAACCATGATAACTAAGCTCCCTTTAAATTCAAGACCACAATCAACAAAAAGAGCCCTTTCCCAAATACATCCCATACCCCTAGTCAATTTCCTTTCCTAGACGATTTCACAATCTCTTTCTTCAAACTTCCAACACATTCCCTGCCCCGACCCCACCCTGGCTTCTAATGCATAGCTCTGGGTCTGCTGCATTGATAGCTTTGCCTCTGGTACAACCAAAAATTGATAACAGCACTAACAATAGGTTGTTCAGAAAGGCTGGCTCCAGGGATAGGTGGAGTGGGGTGGGGAGAGAATGATCAGAGAGAACCAATACAGGTGAAGAGGAAAATGGTGAATTCTATGTGGTAGTTGAAAACACTATGTTTGTAACTGTGCTGGTTTGAATCTGCTATGTACTCCATAAAAGGTCATGTTCTTTTAATCCAATCTTGTGGGGGCAGACCTATTGTGGGTGGGACCTTTTGATTAGGTTGTTTCCATGAAGATGTGACCCACCCAATTCAAGGTGGGGCTTAATCCTTTACTGGAGTCCTTTACGAGAGCTCATGGAGAGAGAGCTGAGAGAAAGGAAAACATGCTGGAAGAAGCAAGAAGGACCACAGGAGAAGCCAAGAGAGAAGCCCAGAGACATTTTGGAGAAAGCCATTTTGAAATCAGAACCTAAGAGAAGAAGAATCAGCAGATGTCGCCATGTGCCTTCCATGTGACAGAGGAATCCCGGATGCCATCCACCTTTCCTCAGAGAAGGTACCTACCTCTTAATGCCTTAATTTGGACATTTTCATGGCTTTAGAACTGTAAATCTGCAACCTAATAAATCCCCATTGTAAAAGCCAAACCATTTCTGGTATATTGCATTCCGGCAGCTTTAGCAAACCGGAACAGTGACTTCACCTGAAACACTCCCCAGAGATTCCTAGAAAAAGGTGCAAAGAACTTTGAAGAGAAGGCTAGTATTTCCATATTAATGGGTAGGATCAGTGCAAGAGAACTGTCTAACAACTAGCTTTACTGAAGAAGGATATGCTCTGAGAAATACGAATTATACTTGTGAGTCCTATTTCCCTAATTAGATTTGACAAAAACCCCAGGATTCCAAACACTAATTAGAAACACCAGAGTAGAAAATTATAACTCTAGTTCCAAGTCTTGCCACTACTGGCTAAGTCAACTGAGTCTAAGTATCCTTGTCTACAAATTGAAAAAGGGAGACTAGATAGTTCTCAATTCCTTCCTAGCTCTAAAAATTTTAATCTTGTTTAGTCACTATAAATATGTAAACATGTAAAATTTAAATCTTACTTAATCATCCCTACTATTATATAGAATTACTCAACTTTCCGTTACCTTTGAAGTTTCAAGTGCTTTCAAAAGATGATTAAGTTTCTTTCGGGGAGCAGATAGCAGGCATTCTCGATTCTTTGGATGGGTCAGCAAATACTCTATGTAAACCAATGCTAATTCAGGTTTTATTGGGCGTGTATCATGAATTTGTACTTTACGTTTAGACGCTAAGTTACTCTGAAAGAAAGGAGGGGGGAGATTGATAATTAAAACATGTTCCTAGAAAAACAAATAATTTCAAACAGTTTTCCTCATTCACTAAATTTTAATAGAAACATCATGCAAATATATCTTACCTTGCTTTGGGACTGTTCCTCTGGCAACCAATCATAAAGGAGCTCCAAAATATGCCCCACTTGTCCCCAGGAACAAAGACAATCTAATAAAGTACAATAATTCTTGTCTATAGCTCCTTCTTCCTGATTTCTTAGTGTGGAAATCACACCACAGCTGAAAATTTCAAATATATAAAATGAGATATAATATTTCAAAAAAAATTTCCCATTTTTCCAATGTAAGGAAAATCAAGAAACTAAAAAAATGAAAGTATATAAACCTTTGTTGTTACATTAACATTTCAACATTCTCCAATGTAGAAATATATATATAGTACATCTATTTCCCATAATTACTATATGGAATAAGTTCCAGTACAAAATACTGAATTTTAAAGCACTTTGGGAATACTAACAACAACAACAATAAAAAAGTCTAAATACAAGTATTAAATTATTTAGGACATAACTAGTCATATAAATTCCCCTTGTCCTTTTTGATTTCTGTGTCACCTCTGTCAAATTCTACAATATTGCTTCCTAAATTTTGGAATAATTTTTATTTAGTTTCAAAACATGCATTTGTTTCATAAATAATGAATAAAAATAAGTAATTTTTGCTGAGATAATCAATAACACTCTAAAGCAATGCTATCCAATGAAACACATAATACAAGACATAAAATCAATCACATATGTAATTTTTAATTTTTTAATAGCCACGTTTAAAAAAGTAAAAGTAAACAGGTAAAATTAATTTCATTCATAAATCTTATTTAACCCAATACACCCAAAATATTATCATTTTAACATGAATCAATATAAAAAATTATTATTTTATAGTCTTTTTATATCAAGTCTTTGAATTCACGTATATTTTATACTCACAGCACATCTCAACTCAGACTAGCCATATTTCAAGAGTTCAGCAGCCACAAGTAGCTAACAGTTACCATATTAGACAACACAGCTCTAGAATATAATAAAACCAGGCTTAAAAAAATAATTCCCCTAGATTTTTTTTTTTTTTTAAATCATCATTTTATTGAGATATATTCACATACCACGCAGTCATACAAAACAAATTGTACTTTCGATTGTTTACAGTACCATTACATAGTTGTACATTCATCACCTAAATCAATCCCTGACACCTTCATTAGCACACACACAAAAATAACAAGAATAATAATTAGAGTGAAAAAGAGCAATTGAAGTAAAAAAGAACACTAGGTACCTTTGTCTGTTTGTTTGCTTCCCCTACTTTTCTACACATCGATCCATAAACTAGACAAAGTGGAGTTTGGTCCTTATGGCATTCCCAATCCCACTGTCACCCCTCATAAGCTACATTTTTATACAACTGTCTTCGAGATTCATGGGTTCTGGGTTGTAGTTTAATAGTTTCAGGTATCCACCACCAGCTACCCCAGTTCTTTAGAACCTAAAAAAGGTTGTCTAAAGTGTGCGTAAGAGTGCCCACCAGAGTGATCTCTCGGCTCGTTTTGGAATCTCTCTGCCACTGAAGCTTATTTCATTTCCTTTCACATCCCCCTTTTGGTCAAGAAGATGTTCTCCATCCCACGATGCCGGGTCTACATTCCTCCCCGGGAGTCATATTCCACGTTGCCAGGGAGATTCACTTCCCTGGGTGTCTGATCCCACGTAGGGGGGAGGGCAGTGATTTCACCTTTCAAGTTGGCTTAGCCAGAGAGAGAGGGCCACATCTGAGCAACAAAGAGGCATTCAGGAGGAGACTCTTAGGCACAAATACAGGGAGGCCTAGCCTCTCCTTTGCAGCAACCGTCTTCCCAAGGGTAAAACTTATGGTAGAGGGCTCAACCCATCAAACCACCAGTCCCCTATGTCCGTGGTCATGCTAGCAACCATGGAGGTGGGGTAGGCGAACACCCCTGCATTCTCCACAGGCTCCTCAAGGGGGCACTACATCGTTTTTTTTTTTTTTTTTTTTCCTTGTTTGTCTTTTTTCTTTTTTTTTTTTTTTTTAACTTTCCCTTCTTTTTTCAAATCAACTGTATGAAAAAAAAAGTTAAAAAGAAAACAAACATACAATAAAAGAACATTTCAAAGAGACCATAGCAAGGGAGTAAGAAAAAGACAACTAACCTAAGATAACTGCTTAACTTCCAACATGTTCCTACTTTACCCCAAGAAAGTTACATACTATAGCAACATTTCAGTGAACTTGTTCCTACTACATCCATCAGAAATTAACAGACCATAGTCATTTCTGGGCATCCCCAGAACGTTAAATAGCTTATCTGTTCTTCTTGGACTATTGTTCCCCCTTCCTTAATTGCTCTCTACTGCTAGTTCCCCTACATTCTACATTATAAACCATTTGTTTTACATTTTTCAAAGTTCACATTAGTGGTAGCATATAATATTTCTCTTTTTGTGCCTGGCTTATTTCGCTCAGCATTATGTCTTCAAGGTTCATCCATGTTGTCATATGTTTCACCAGATCATTCCTTCTTACTGACGCATAGTATTCCATCGTGTGTATATACCACATTTTATTTATCCACTCATCTGTTGATGGACATTTGGGTTGTTTCCATCTCTTGGCAATTGTGAATAATGCTGCTATGAACATTGGCGTGCAGATATCTGTTCGTGTCACTGCTTTCCGATCTTCCGGGTATATACCGAGAAGTGCAATCGCTGGATCGAATGGTAGCTCTATATCTAGTTTTCTAAGGAACTGCCAGACTGACTTCCAGAGTGGCTGAACCATTATACAGTCCCACCAACAGTGAATAAGAGTTCCAATTTCTCCACATCCCCTCCAGCATTTGTAGTTTCCTGTTTGTTTAATGGCAGCCATTCTAACCGGTGTTAGATGGTATCTCATTGTGGTCTTAATTTGCATCTCTCTAATAGCTAGTGAAGCTGAACATTTTTTCATGTGTTTCTTGGCCATTTGTATTTCCTCTTCAGAGAACTGTCTTTTCATATCTTTTGCCCATTTTATAATTGGGCTGTCTGTACTATTGTCATTGAGTTGTAGGATTTCTTTGTATATGCAAGATATCAGTCTTTTGTCAGATACATGGTTTCCAAAAATTTTTTCCCATTGAGTTGGCTGCCTCTTTACCTTTTTGAGAAATTCCTTTGAGGTGCAGAAACTTCTAAGCTTGAGGAGTTCCCATTTATCTATTTTCTCTTTTGTTGCTTGTGCTTTGGGTGTAAAGTCTAGGAAGTGGCCTCCTAATACAAGGTCTTGAAGATGTTTTCCTACATTATCTTCTAGGAGTTTAATGGTACTTTCTTTTATATTGAGATCTTTGGTCCATTTTGAGTTAATTTTTGTGTAGGGGGTGAGGTAGGGGTCCTCTTTCATTCTTTTGGATATGGATATCCAACTCTCCCAGACCCATTTGTTGAAAAGACCATTATGGCTCAGTTCGGTGACTTTGGGGGCCTTATCAAAGATCAGTCGGCCATAGATCTGAGGGTCTATCTCTGAATTCTCAATTCGATTCCATTGATCTATATGTCTATCTTTGTGCCAGTACCATGCTGTTTTGGCAACTGTGGCTTTATAATAAGCTTCAAAGTCAGGGAGTGTAAGTCCTCCCACTTCGTTTTTCTTTTTTAAAGTGTCTTTAGCAATTCGAGGCATCTTCCCTTTCCAAATAAATTTGATAACTAGCTTTTCCAAGTCTGCAAAGTAGGTTGTTGGAATTTTGATTGGGATTGCATTGAATCTGTAGATGAGTTTGGGTAGAATTGACATCTTAATGACATTTAGCCTTCCTATCCATGAACATGGAATATTTTTCCATCTTTTAAGGTCCCCTTCTATTTCTTTTAGTAGAGTTATGTAGTTTTCTTTGTATAGGTCTTTTACATCTTTGGTTAAGTTTATTCCTAGGTACTTGATTTTTTTAGTTGCTATTGAAAATGGTATCTTTTTCTTGAGTGTCTCTTCAGTTTGTTCATTTCTAGCATATAGAAACATTACTGACTTATGTGCATTAATCTTGTATCCCGCTACTTTGCTAAATTTGTTTATTAGCTCTAGTAGGTGTATCGTTGATTTCTCAGGGTTTTCTAGATATAAGATCATATCATCTGCAAACAATGACAGTTTTACTTCTTCTTTTCCAATTTGGATGCCTTTTATTTCTTTGTCTTGCCGGATTGCCCTGGCTAGCACTTCCAGCACAATGTTGAATAACAGTGGTGACAGCGGGCATCCTTGTCTTGTTCCTGATCTTAGAGGGAAGGCTTTCAGTCTCTCACCATTGAGTACTATGCTGGCTGTGGGTTTTTCATATATGCTCTTTATCATGTTGAGGAAGTTTCCTTCAATTCCTACCTTTTGAAGTGATTTTATCAAAAAGGGATGTTGGATTTTGTCAAATGCTTTTTCAGCATCTATTGAGATGATCAATTGATTTTTCCCTTTTGACTTGTTAATGTGTTGTAATACATTGATTGATTTTCTTATGTTGAACCATCCTTGCATGCCTGGAATGAACCCCACTTGGTCATGGTGTATGATTTTTTTAATGTGTCTTTGGATTCGATTTGCAAGTATTTTGTTGAGGATTTTTGCATCTATATTCATTAGGGAGATTGGCCGGTAGTTTTCCTTTTTTGTAGCATCTTTGCCTGGTTTTGGTATTAGATTGATGTTAGCTTCATAAAATGAGTTAGGTAGTGTTCCATTTTTTTCAATGTTTTGAAAGAGTTTGAGTAAGATTGGTGTCAGTTCTTTCTGGAAAGTTTGGTAGAATTCCCCTGTGAAGCCATCTGGCCCTGGGCATTTATTTGTGGGAAGATTTTTGATGACTGATTGGATCTCTTTGCTTGTGATGGGTTGGTTGAGGTCTTCTATTTCTTCTCTGGTCAGTCTAGGTTGTTCATATGTTTCCAGGAAATTGTCCATTTCTTCTACATTATCCAGTTTGTTGCCATACAGTTGTTCATAATATCCTCTTATAATTTTTTTAATTTCTTCAGGATCTGCAGTTATGTCACCTTTTTCATTCATTATTTTGTTTATATGGGTCTTCTCTCTTTTGATTTTGTCAGTCTAGCTAGGGGCTTGTCAATCTTGTTGATCTTCTCAAAGAACCAACTTTTGGTGATATTTATCCTTTCTATTGTTTTTTTGTTCTCTATGTCATTTATTTCTGCTTTAATCCTTGTTATTTCTTTTCTTGTACTTGGTTTAGGATTGGTTTGCTGTTCATTTTCTAGCTTCTTCAGTTGATCCATTAGTTCTTTGATTTTGGCTCTTTCTTCCTTTTTAATATATGCGTTTAGTGCTATAAATTTCCCCCTTAGCACTGCTTTTGCTGCATCCCATAGGTTTTGGTATGTTGTGTTCTCATTTTCATTCGTCTCTATATATTTAGCAATTTCTCTTGCTATTTCTTCTTTAACCCACTGATTGTTTAGGAGTGTGTTGTTTAACCTCCAGGTATTTGTGAATTTTCTAAGTCTCTGATGGTTATTGACTTCTAATTGTATTCCATTGTGGTCAGAGAATGTGCTTTGAATAATTTCAATCTTTTTAAATTTATTGAGGCTTGTTTTATGTCCCAGCATATGATCTATTCTGGAGAAAGTTCCGTGAGCACTAGAAAAGTATGTGTATCCTGTTGATTTGGGATGTAATGTCCTGTAGATGTCTGTTAAATCTAATTCATTTATCAGATTGTTTAGGTTTTCGATTTCCTTATTGGTCTTTTGTCTGGTTGATCTATCTATAGGAGAGAGTGATGTGTTGAAGTCTCCCACAATTATTGTGGAAACATCAATTGCTTCCTTTAGTTTTGCCAATGTTTCTCTCATGTATTTTGTGGCACCTTGATTGGGTGCATAGACATTTACGATTGTTATTTCTTCTTGCTGAATTGCCCCTTTTATTAGTATGTAGTGGCCTTCTTTGTCTCTCAAAACATCCCTGCATTTGAAGTCTATTTTATCTGAGATTAATATTGCTACACCTGCTTTCTTTTGGCTGTAGCTTGCATGAAATATTTTTTTCCATCCTTTCACTTTCAGTTTCTTTGTGTCCCTGTGTCTAAGATGAGTCTCTTGTATGCAACATATTGATGGTTCATTTTTTTTGATCCATTCTGCGAATCTATATCTTTTAATTGGGGAGTTTAATCCATTTACATTCAACGTTAAAACCGTGAAGGCATTTCTTGAATCGGCCATCTTATCCTTTGGATTATGTTTGCCATATTTTTCCCTCTCTCTATTAATATCCTTTATTGTACCCATACCGAATCTCTTTAGTACTGAACCTTTCTGCAAGTCTCTCTGTCCTGTCTTTGTTTCTCTGTCTGTAGGGCTCCCTTTAGTATCTCCAGTAGGGCAGGTCTCTTGTTAGCAAATTCTCTCAGCATTTCTTTGTCTGTGAAAAATTTAAGCTCTCCCTCAAATTTGAAGGAGAGCTTTGCTGGATAAAGTATTCTTGGCTGGAAATTCCTCTCACTCAGAATTTTAAATATATCGTGCCACTGCCTTCTCGCCTCCATGGTGGCTGCTGAGTAGTCACTACTTAGTCTTATGCTGTTTCCTTTGTATGTGGTGAATTGCTTTTCTCTTGCTGCTTTCAGAACTTGCTCCTTCTCTTCTATGTTTGACAGTGTGATCAGTATATGTCTCGGAGTGGGTTTTTTTGGATTTATTCTATTTGGAGTTCGCTGAGCATTTATGATTTGTGTATTTATGTTGTTTAGAAGATTTGGGAAGTTTTCCCCAACAATTTCTTTGAATACTCTTCCTAGACCTTTACCCTTTTCTTCCCCTTCTGGGACACCAATGAGTCTTATATTCGGACGTTTCATATTATCTATCATATCCCTGAGGTCCATTTCGAGTTTTTCAATTTTTTTCCCCATTCTTTCTTTTATGTTTTCATTTTCCATTCTGTCATCTTCCAGGTCACTGATTCGTTGTTCAACTTCCTCTAGTCTTGTACTATGAGTGTCCAGAATCTTTTTAATTTGGTCAACAGTTTCTTTAATTTCCATAAGATCATCCATTTTTTTATTTAGTCTTGCAATGTCTTCTTTATGCTCTTCTAGGGTCTTCTTGATTTCCTTCATATCCCGTACTAGGGTCTCATTGTTCATCTTTAGTTCTTTGAGTAGCTGCTCTAGGTGTGTCTCTTCTGGTCTTTTGATTTGGGTGCTTGGGCTTGGGTTATCCATATCGTCTGGTTTTTTCATATGCTTTATAATTTTCTGTTGTTTTTGGCCTCGTGGCATTTGCTGACCTTGATAGGGTTCTTTTAGGGTTTGTAGACCAGTTGAAGTCCTTATCTCTAATTTATCAGATCTACAGCTTCGTGGAGTACACTTTCTCTAACTAACCAGCAGGTGGCGTCCACGAGCCACCTGTTCTCCACAAGCCAGATCTCCCCTGCTTAGCCTTTTTGGTGAGTGGGGGAGTGAGTCTTGTGGGGCCCAATTGGTGTCCCAAGCTTGCGTGTGTAGTTGGTGTTGCCTGCCCTGTATGTGGGGCGTGTTTCTGGGCAGTCGGGGAGGGGGGGTGGCCCTAACAATCAAATCTCCCTGATGATCCTAGAGTTTTAAAGCTACTGCAATAGTCTAATCCTTCAGTTCAGTCCTGCCACAGTTTGTCTCTGCCACTGACCCACAAGTCTTTGGTATTGGCGTATGGCTCCTGAGACTTGCAAGTGGGCCCCTCTTCCAGGCTGTGCACCCCGGGTCCTCTGTTGAGGTATGACTGTGCTATGTCGCAGGTGAGTGCCGTCCCCCCAGGGCAGTTCTGGGCTGCTGGGCTGTGTTGGGAGGCTCCCAGTCTGCTCAAATGATGGCTGAATGGGGCTCTGTTAATTCACACTGCTCCCCCCTTCCCAGCTCTGGGACATTCAGCTGAGGTTGCAGGGAAGGCTAATGTCCACGCCCAGTTTTGTGGTGTGTGCCTGTTATTTGAAGCACTTCCGTCACACTGGGTTGTCTGGGGCAGCTCTGGGCTATGGGGCTGGCGATGGGCAGGAGTGTTTCCTGTCCACCAGGATGGTGGCTGTGAGCGGACACCCCCCTTTTCTTGGGAAGTTGTGTTGTTTAGTGAATTTTCTCAGCCACTGGATTATTGCCTTTTGTCTCAGAGCTCTCTTAGTTCTGCTCTTGACTTGCCGTGCCCAAATTGCAATTCTTTGAAGCTTTCTGTATTGAGCTTCTTAGAGTAATTGTTTTAGAAAAAGCAAAAAGGATTTAAAAAAAAAAAAAAAAACGGCCCTCCTCAGAGATCTAATGGGTTATTGAAATGCTAATAGACAAAGCAACCAGGGCCATTAAGGAAGAGTGCCCAGGGCAGAGAGATCAGCCTTGCTTCGGGATTTGCATATGCGCCTCAAGGCCTGATCTCCGCCCTTCCCCTTTCTGTGTTCACCAGAACTCCAAAAATCCTCTGCTTTTATTTTGGAGTTTTTCGTGTTGTTTTTTTTCTATGCCTGTCTCCTCTCTGCTGGGCTGGCTGCTCTCAGAGTCTCTGGTGTCTGGCCTCAGTCTATCTATGGTTGGAGTTTGAATCAGTAGAATGAGTTTCCGGTAAGAGCAGCCACTGCAATTCTCCCTTCTCCTTCCTGGAGCTGACAGCCCCTCCTCCCCCGGGACTGAGCCTGGCAGGGAGGGGCGCGGGTCCCCTGGCCGCAAAAACTTACAGATTTCGCTGATCTCAGCAGTTCCACGTTTTCATGAGTGTTGTATGAAGTATGCCCAAAGACAGATTGCTCTGTGGTGTCCAGTCCACGCAGTTCCTGGCTTTTTACCTACTTTCCTGGAGGAGTAACTAAAACATACAGCTCACCAGTCTGCCATCTTGCCCCGCCTCAATTCCCCTAGATTTTAAAGTTGAAATCTTTCTCCTTTTATTACTTAACAACTCCAAGCCCATTGAAAAATTGCATCCTGACAATCTCCCTATCAAAAGGAGAAGAAAAGCTGAAGGAAAGAAACAGCTAACAAATTACATAGGCAGCTATTACCTTAAAGTTAAAATTTGGCATGGTAGAGATAGTCTGCTGAATATTAAATTAATAATTAAGCAAAGCAGTGGTTAAGATTTCTACATTATTGTACTGAAAGATAGAAATACCTGAATGTAGGTACAGCAGAAGCTGGCATAAAGGACATCAGCATAAATAAAGGAATCTTACAGCGATCATCCTAAAAACATAAAAAGAAAAACAAGTAAGAGTATTTAAGTGCTATGACATTTTAAAAAGCACTTCATATAACTTCCAAATAACCTATTTTCAAAGTTGGTCAAAGAAAAAATTTAAACCTATTGGTAAACCTCATTTTTCAAGGGTAAAGAAAATTACTTGGTGAGTATTCTTAAAGTTTTATATAACATTTTATTACTTTTGTGATGTATTAATTTATGCAAATATTTATTAAGCACCTACCATGTACCAGGCACCAATCTAGATCCTAGAGCTATATCAGTAACCAAAATAAACAAAATTCCTTGCTGTCATGGAGGCTACTTCTATTTCTAAAACAGTCCTGATGAAAGAAAAAAAAATTAACTCTGTACACTTAGTATCCTTAACATAAATCTCAAGAGAATAAAACTACTCAGAGAAAATTTTATTAAATGAATCCGAATAGCTTTAGGAAGACAGTGTGGTTTAATGGAAAATGTACAGGCTTTAGAGCTACCAAGCCAAATCTGAATTCAAATCAGATTCTACAGTCTAACTAGCTGGTATAACAACAACAACAAAAAAAACTGGTCAAACTCACTGAATTTCAGTTTCTTCCTCTGCAAAATGGGCCATAGGCTTGTTGGAAGAACTAAATGAAATACAGCACATAAAACTCTAGTACAGTGCCTAGTATTTGGTGCTTAATAAATTATAGCATTATAATTATTACTACTACTATTACTACAGGTGCAATAAAGTAAAAAGTAGTTCAGACTCAAGAGCATTTAATGGAAAATATTCTTGCTTGGGAAAATGAAAAATGGCAGATCCTAAAGGAAAAAGTAATAATTTTCCTGAAAATATATATGAAACAGAAACTGGAGCAAAATCAAGATTTAATCTATAATTAATTTGCATGCAGTTACAGTGAATCCACCCATACACCCCTCCAAATAAAGAAAGAAAATATTTTCCCATTGTTAAAAGTAAACTGATAGTTATTGCTGATCCCACTCTGTGTGTGGCTTATATGTTACTTGATTACTTAACAGGATGACTTCAATATTCCCTGAGCTAGTGAAAGTAGGGAAATTCTTACCAGAATCATTCAGAATTAATTGCCTTCCTCAAGCCCTACATATCCCCAGACTACATTGCACATCTGTTATTTCATCCTGTTTCCTATGGGCTTATATATTTATCTTCTGCTGAGATTTTTGAGACGATGCTGTTTTCTTAGCCCAATGTAATTATTTGCATTTTAAAATCTACTAGTAAATTTGGACCTTTATATTATTTACCTTTGTGGATAGGTCACATTTTCATTTCACAGTCTGAATGAAGCTTCAAGGCTTGGCAATCAAAGAAACAAGGCTCAGAAAGGTTAAGTTTTCCAAGGTCCCATAAGGAGTTAGCAGAAGAGCCCAGAATAAAATTTAGGATGAAAGAGGGTAGTTCTATATTTAAACCACGCTTTCTTTAGTTGGGAATAAATATGCATTTTTAGCTATCAGCCTTTTTTAATTTAGTTTTAATTTAGTTTTGAAATATTAACTTCTTTCAGAAATAAAAAGTCAAGGAATTAGAAGGTTTTCTTCATCCAAACAGAAATTACATGATTCTGCTTGCTCCTACAACATAGACAAAACTCAAATACTTGGACATATATTGAGCCATCAAATACCTGAGTGAAATTGCTCACAAACCTACATGGTACTGTATCTTCATGTTCAAAAAATCCTCTAAATCCCAGCAAGTCAAATTAAACTCTAAAATAGTATCCCAGACTATTAGAGATAGAAGAACTACGTGATTATACTACACATTTCTCTGGATGCTGGGGATATGAAGCAGAAAAAGACACACGGCATCTACCCTTAAGAAGGATGAGAGAAACTAATTACCACAACGGAAGTACTAGTTCAACCTTCTCATTTTACAATTGAGAAAAACAGATCCAGAGACGTAAACATGTTAGGAAACTTCTGCTACATTCTAAACAAATATAATTTTAATATACCTTGCTTACAACTTCCAAAGTATAGTTCCATACTTACCTGAAATACTTTAAGATATTCTGGAAGCACAGAGGCAAATTTATTAATGGTGTAAACTTTGGCCTCTTTATTATTTTCTATACTTCTATGAATACTTTTCCAGAGAATGACAATGATTTCTAATAAACCTGCCATGGATGCAACATCATTTACTGACAATGTATTGTCCAGAATCTAGGATACAAATAATTTTATTGTGAGAGAATCAAATCATAACAATTATTAAAAGATAAGAACATTATCTTTAAAAACATGCTTCAGAATTATAGGCCTAAAACAGAAACATAAAGGATATCCCATCTATTTTCATGTCCTATGACTTTATTTAAGACTCTCTAATACAAAAAGTCTATTATGTTTTTATAAAGCCCATCTAAGAAATAAATTCTTAAATAACATTATTTCATTTAAAGGAATGCTTATATGAATTTAAAATCCTCTAAAAATCAAAATGCATAAACTATGGCCTTTGTCTACTTTATTAGGCCAAGGAGGGCAAGAAACATGGCCTTCTCTTTCACTGTATCTTCTGATCTGTTTAAAGATGTCACTTTTCACCACAGATCTCAATGTGAACAGACCTGGTGGGGGGAGAGAAATTATAAAACCTCATTTTCTTAAAGGTAATTGTTATTAAAATACAAGCACAAAAACTCAAGCTATCAAGACCATATACATTGTATCGTTCTGAAGACAACCATCTTCATTCTACAAGACCTGGTAGAATACAACCCTAAAGACTCTGATATTAATAGTTGACTATGATCAACCACAACTGAATCAAAGGAATCTTGTGGTTTGTTTTAAAATAAATGTACCTATTTATATTTTCTTGAACTTATACTGGTAGTGCACAATAAGCACTTACCTGAATATTCTGGTTAAATAAATCATATTAAAACACAAATTCACTATAATAAACTCCTTTTATACACAGAGTTGGAGGCCCCACACTATCACCCAGGATCCAGTGCAGGATACACTTATGTGTACATTATGGCTATATGTCCATAAGCAGAAATGTCCAAAATAAATCAGCACAAATACACACTGATTTGATAATGCTAACAATCTCTATTGAGGTCTGTCATGTGACTATAATAAAGACTGTCTAATAATAAATTATTTAGCAATAATTTGCTAAATAACCAATACAGAATATTTCCTAAAAGGATGATTCATTTCATGCTGTGTTTTTGTGCTATCTATTCAAAAGTAATAGAATCCAGAGCAGAAAATAAATTTGATTAAAGAGGATACAGAGGAAAAGTAAAAGTACCTTCTATATAAAGTTAAAATATTTCAATAGACAATTAACAATTTGAAATTAGTTTTGGCCAAATTTTAAAAGCAATGAAACTGTTGAAAGCTTAAAAACTACTAGAACTACACAAATAGCGGAATGACAACATTTTTCATCCTGAACTTAATTTTACTTTTTACTGTTAGTGTTTGGTATAGCAACCTTATCACTAATGTTTCATGAGAAAGCCACCATTTCTCCTATACTAATAAAATTTGAAAAGTTTTACTGAATTTCCCTTACTTTATTTAAATAAAGTTCCTTTAGAACAATTTCAATTAGGCTTAACTGAGTGAAAGGACAAAAAGGAAATGGAAAGGAACAATTTAACCCCAGAATGTTTCTAGTAGAATCTTATAGCATTTGTTATGAGAAAATCCTCAAAAACATCACCACTCACCTAATTACAAAATAATGATAAATTCCAGATTCCAATTCAGTTATGCTATACCCATACTGAATTAAAATATATGGAAAAGTTTAAGGCAAAGAAAATTTGGGACAAGTTTTTTATCAATGGCTTTCTTCTGCCTTAAATACTACTTTAAAATGAACTTAAAAGGATATACAATATTAAAAAACATTATGATCTTTCAAAATAATTAGTTTAAATACCAATGTTAAAGGGATAAATGGAAAATAAAAATTATCCTAACATGGTAATAAATGGAAATAATACCTTTATTGTTTTCCCTTTCTCTAAATAATGTGAGGTAAACATATATTTATTTTTTTAAATGTGGTCATGTTTCACAACTAGGTTTGGTATTATATTGTACTTACACTCACATTCTCCTTCTCCCTTTCTTCATCACCCTCTTGACACTCTCTTAATGCTCTCCGGATACAGGCATTTAAGCAATGACGGATAACGTGGATCAGCTTGGCTAAAATTTTAAAGATAATCAATAATTTATGTGTTTCTTCAACAAAATTATCTTTCTAATTGTAAAACTGTAATCCTAAATAATTATATTATTTTAAGAGAAATCATTAAGAAATGTATTAAAGCATAAAGCTATTAAAATGAAAGGTACTGAACATGTATAACATTAATTATGTTTTAGGTTTAAAAAAAAACAAAAATTGTGAAAAAACAGAGTTCAACACCTATATTAGTGCAAGCAGTGTGTTCATGGGCATACTGATAAAACTTCCTGGCGGCTGCATGATTCATCTGGATTAGTGTGACACAGCGCTCACACCACACTTCCTCCGGCTGATTCACAGGCAGGAAAGAATTAAAGATGAGGTTCACCAGGCGCCGAGACACAGGTCGAGAATCAGTTTCCAGACGAACCAAAATATGTTCCATAGGGCATATTTTCCAAAACTAAGTATAAAGCATATATGCAAAAGAAAACAATTAAATGTTCCTATAATCTTGAAAACATTTTAAACAAAATTTCAACAGCATAACCAAAAAGGAAATAATTTTTGTCTTCAAGATAATTTATTTCAAATGACTATACCAGAGTCTATGACTTTTCGGTAGAGAAATTAGAATTAATAAATCGACATTTTTTTAAAGTACCTATAAATAAGGTACTTAAATTTAAGGCTGTTGAGAGGATTAATTATAATTAATTAATTAATAATATGCTAAGTAAAACTCAAATGGTAGCTATTATCAGCTTAACAAATTTTAAGTTTCTTAAAACAGCATTGCATTTGACATATTATATGAAAAGCAAGTATAACAAATTATAACAAAGCAAGTATAACAAATATATCACATTTTCTACCTTAAAGACACAGAGGCATCACTCTTTTCCCAGGCTTCCATAAGTAAAATTTGCCCGACATTTTTTACTCAGCTGGTTATATCAATTCCACAGGTGCTCTCTTGCACCATTCCACTCCTTCCCTTTTTTAATGCCAATACCATAGGTGAAACTCTTAGGCAACTTTTCTAGATTATCACAAAATCTTGGTCTCTTTGCTTCCTTTTACTCCCTCCTCCAGTCCACCTCATACATTCCTGCTACACAACCTGCATAAAGCAGAACTGCTCATATCATTCCTCTATTCAAAAGCATTCCAAGTTGTCCACTGCCTTCAGAACAGGGCCCAAACTACCAAGCTAGAAATTCAAGACAAGAAAAATACAGAAAAAAGGACAAAGGAATAAAGGAATAGAATAAAGGAAAGGAAGGCAATAAAGAAAATAAGAATAAGGGATAAGAAATGGGTTTTAGTAGCAGAATATTCAAATCCTGCTTTATTCACTTACTTCTTGGTAATCTTGTGCAAATACTTACACTCTAAGCCAGTTTCATCACCTGTAAGATGGGGATAATACCACTAACCTTGCATTTCTTTCTAGCACCTCGCTGTAATGATTATCCCCTTTCTGGTATTTTCAGTTGGATCTTTCTCATCAATAGGTAAATTTTTTCATGTCATTCTAATCTTAAAACAACAAAAAAAAAAAACAAACTACAAAATCCTATTTGACCTCCTATATTTCCTTCCAAGCTTACATCTTCTCTCTTCCCCTTCTCAGCCAAGTTGCTTGGAAGTGTTGCCTCTACTCCGCATCTCTACTTCCTTACTTCCCATTTATACCTCAATTCAGCAGTCATCTGTTTTCTACCTTCAATGAAATTTTTCTTGCCAAAGTCATAATGACCTCTTCTTGCAAATTCAAATGGGCATATTCCCACCCTCAACTTACATGAAATCTCTGCAGATTTGACACTACTGATTACTTCCTCCTTGAAATGCTCCTGGGACACCTCCACTCAGAAACTTCTTGGTATTTCTGAAAAAGTTATTGTGGAAAAACAATAATCCCAAATCCCACACCAAACATTTCTACCAGCAACTTATTAATGGAGAGAGAGAAAATACTGCCCCTGTGCTTTAAACAGCAAGCATTAGAAAGAGGTTTCTTGGCCTTCACAAAATGAGATGCCAGTAGTATCATGGAGGAAAACCTATTGTCAACTAATAATCCAAAACTGATGGAATGAGGCTTGGAAATTAAGTGATTCAGGGAGACTCTTATTCAAGAAGTAGTGCTTTCAAGATTTAAAAGAAAAAGACAGATAAAAATGAGTTTTTCATATTCTGACAATTTTATCAACTTCTGCCTTTTTCCTCACCTATGCCCTGGATCTCTTTCTATCTCATTTTGGCCACATATATGTCCTTCCTGATGGGTTTATTATTTTTGAGTGCATGTGCATCAAGTTGTCATCCTGAAAAACACACTAGCACACCAGTAGATGATGATGATGCTAGCAACCAATATTTCCTGAAACACTCATGTATGCCCACCACTGATTTCACAACAACTTCCAAAAACAGATATTTGTATCCTCATTTTATAGATAAGAAACTGAGGCTTAGAGTGATTAAACACAAGATCATAACTGGTAATAAATGAACTCACCTTTTATCTACTCTGCTCTGCTGCCTGTCTTTCAACATCATAAAAATGTACAGATTAGACATACTGAAAAAAAGAGGATTAACATCTCCAGATACAACAGCTGTCAAACAAAACTTCTTTGTGCAACAGTTTTATTCAGCAGTATTATCACTCATCCCCTAACAAGTTTGCTCAATAAGTACCAGAAGAGAGCAAAAAAGCCTTGTGGTGAGCAATAATGTTTTGGTTACCTCACTACAATAATCTATGATATTTGCTAAATGGTGACTCTAGAATGTGCAAAGCACAGTAATAGATGCCAAGAGGAAAATACAGCAAAGGAGAAACCCCTACACTTGAGAAATCATGTAATCACAGAACTGCAGAGTTGGAAAGCTTTTAGATCTCTTACAATACAAACTTATTTGAAATGGAATACATATAAGAAACAACTTATATCATAATACAATGTCACTCAAACTATAAAGGCAGTACCTCAGAGAAATGTTTTCTAAAGTATTTCCCTTTACAGCTTGCTTTCAAACTAAAAAATATTGATTCTTGGACCCTAACTTAGATAGGACCATCTAGAGTGGAAACTGGCAATCAGCATTTTTACCAAATACGCCAAGGTTGCCCAAGTGATTCTCACTATAAGTAATATTCCATGAAGTTTTTGATTTGTTTTTTTTTTCCCCAGAAATGCTCATATTAACTTGTTTTTCATTGATTCAGTTTCCTAAAATAAAATGCAGATCATATACTGGTTAGCTGAGGATTCTCCTTTGTTTTGTTTCAATTACCTGAGGTTTGATTTTATCCAAATATATTATCCATAGGCTAACAGCTACAACAGAGAAGAACTTAGACAAATTGGTAACTGGTATTTTACTTCTAATTTTAATAACTGCCTATTAAGTAAATAAGCCCAATGACTGCATTTTTAAAGAGGTTTCAATATTAGCCTAAATCTCAGTCAGGTATGCAATGCAAGCAATGTAGACTTTCAAATCAAACTGTAAATAGCTTGAAATTACTAGCATCACTAATAAAAAATACATAAGCAAGTTACATAAGTTGGTAACTGCTCTTTGGCCATACAGTATAATTTTATTTATTTTATTTATTTATGTATCATTCTGCAAAGGCACTAAGGACAAAAATATGAATAAGTTACCATTCCTGGACTGCTGAGCTTAGCCTAGTGGTAAAGGCCTACCATGACATACAAAGGAAGTAAAAAAGAAGTATAACTTTCATTCCTTCTAAAACTATTTTAGGAGACCCATAATTCTGCAAATTGCCAATTAATAACACATGTACTAAGTATGAGAGCTTAGCAACGTGCTTCTCAGATCATTTTTACCTGATAGAACACACCCATGAAATCAGCTAAAATACCCCGCTTCCACTTCATATTAGCCACATCTCTGGACTCTTGTCATTCTTTTGACCTGAATTTTCAAGTAGAATTAGCTATATATACCAAACAAGCCTATTCAGAGTTCTAAATTTCTCTTTGCCTTGCTTTTCTAAGAGCTATAGATTAGACGAAAAAAATACCTTAAAACTACTTCAAGAAAGCATTATGGGCTTCTTCCTCCTTTGGAGAACACTCACACTCATCCCCTTCAAGCATGTTCTTTCGCTAGGCATTGAAGTTTTGGGCTGAACACACTGACTAGTCCTTGGATTCTTTGGATGTACACACCGAGTAGTCCCCAAGTTCTTTCTTGCGGCTGAGTCAAGAACCTTCCTTGACCAAGTCACTCCCTGGTCAAGGTCTCGACTTCCCCGAGAACTCCCATGGCTCTCCCGCATGAAGCTTATTAAACTGTTTGGCTGTACACACTGACCAGTCCTTGAATTCTTTCCTGAGACTGACTCAAGAACCCTCATGGCGCTAGCCCTTGGTTGTGGTCTTGATTTCTCTAAGAACTCTGGGGCTGTCTGACATCAGCTTGGCTACCACGAAGGGACATGATTACACCTCCTACAGCATGCAGTGGGGCATGGATCACCCATGAAATAATCAAACTCCGGGTGGCCACATCAGCACAGCAACCAGCAGCGCATTGTCTGAACCAGTAGGTAACCTGACATTTGCTGTCTCACTAGACACCAATCAGGGAATATTCTTCCCTTGTGGGCAGAAAACCTATCTTAGCTTATCCCCATGGTAGTCAAGACATGCACTTTAGTATACGTGGCCTTAGTACTAAAGCTAAAAAGTGGAAATGAGCCTTTTCCACTCTCAGCTTCCAACCTGTCATCCCAAACCAGAGTAGAAAAGCAGTCCCATTCCAAAGCCCACTCCTAACCAACACTGGGATTGGGGGAGCTGTAGCTACTGGAGCTGCAGGAATAGCCCACGCAGAATGGATCCGCCATAATCTCTCCCTCGAACTATCCACTAGCAAAGAACGAACAGCCTCCACCTTAATCATTCTCCAATCCCAAGTAAATTAATTAGCAGGTATTGTCCTCCAAAACCAACGAGCCCTAGATGCCCTTACAGTGGCCCATGGAGGAACATGTGCATTCCTGGGAGAGGACTGTTGTTTTTATGTTAATCAGAGCTCAAAGATAACTCAAAATATTAACACCCTTAGAGACCAGGTCAGTCAACTGTTGAGTCCCAAAATCTTCCATTTGATTTATTTGAGTTTCTGCCACCCGGGATAGATGCCATTCTTCGCTCCATCCTTTTCTGTTTAATGGGGCTAGCCACCCTAGTTCTTGTTGGCTTTGTGGGTTTTCATCTCTCTTTCGCTCTTAAGAGTGCTGCACCTCGACAGTAACAGCATGAGTCATGGTACAGATCGTACTCCCTTATAAGATGTCAACAGACAAGCAAGGGGTCACACCAGAACACAAAAGATGCAAAAAACCCCATACCCCTGCAGAATAATCTTCAGATATGACAGCCAGAGAATTCCACTCCCACTATAGGCAGAGACAATGTCCCCTCTGTCAGTAGGAAGCAGTTACAGAAGACTGACCTCCCCCCTTCAGCACCTCTAAAGATTAAGGGACACAATTCTCTCAGAGGGGAATGAGGCAAGTTAGCTACGGAAGGAGGGAGAGGGGAGTGACCCTAAGACCCATAGCAAGAAGTTCCTTTGGCATGGACACACCTAGCCCTCACTCAGATCTGCACCCAAAAAGAACCAATGAAAAGTGCAGCTCATCAAATCCTTATTAGCATAACTAGAGGGGGAAGGGCCGCTCCAAGTCCTTATAATGCAAGGATCTCCTCCTTTGGAGAATACCCACACTCACCCCCTTCAAGCGTGTACTTTCACTATGCATTAAAGTTTTGGACTACACACAGACACGTACACACACACACATACACACAAAAGCATTATAATTTCTTTCTCTTCTCTTGCCTCTACTCCTTTAAAATGCAAGTACCACAGTCATAAGACTTTTCGTCACTCATACATGTTGTATCATAACAGCCATTACAATCCTTTATAATCAGATTTACACTTCAATACCAAGCCCCAATTTTCCCTTTCAGATTTAAAACTATAGTTTTAATAGCCTGTTATAATAAATGCAATCAAAATTACAGCAGCTATTTATGGAAATTAAGCTGATTCTAAAGTTTACATGGAAATGCAAAGGGCCTAAAATATAGCCAAAGTAATTTTAAAAAAGAACCAAGTTGAAGAACTTACACTATAAGACTTACAAAGCTGCAGCAAGCAACACACTGGAAGTGGCATAAGGATAGACAATAGATAATTGGAACCAAATAGTTCAGAAATAGACCCACATACATAACATCAGTTGATTTTTGTTTTTTGTTTTTTTTTTAGTTTTCTTAATATTAGAGAAGTTGTAGGTTTACAGAAAAAGCATGCAGAAAACACAGAGTTCCTATATGCCCCCCATGCACAGTTTTCTCTATTATTAACACTTTGCATTAATGTGGTAACTTTGTTATAATTGATAAAAGAATATTATAAATCATACTATTAGCTATTACTCCATAGTTTACTTTAGGGTTCATTGTTTATGTTGTACAGTTCCGTGTGTTTGTTTTTTTTCCCCTAATAACATATACATAACCAATAATTCTCCCTTTTAACCACAACATCAATTGACTTTTAACAAAAGTACCTAAGTAATTCAACTGGGTGTGACACTGGGTATTCACATTCCATGCGTCATTTAAAATATTTCTTCCAATACATAAAAAAAATCAGTTAAAAATTCAAAAGGAATAAAACAATATAGAGCACATATAGTGATAAGGTCTCCCAATCATCCTGTCCCTAGATATCCAATTCCCCTCTCCCTAGACATCTCATCTCAGGCAACTAATGTTATTAATTTTTTGTTTTCTTCCAAACACTTTATGCATATCTGAGCAAATACATACATATTTTTCCTCATTTTATACAGCTGTTGGCATGCAGCAGACACTTCTATACATTGCTTTTATACTTATATATCGAGATTTTCTATAAAAGCACCATAAAAAGCTTCTCCTCATTATTTTTTAAGGGTATAGAGTTTTATTTCATTGTATGAATGCACCACAAATTTATTTAACTTATCCTATACTGAAGAGCACTTCAGGTTGTTTCCAAATCCTACACCATGACAAAACAGCATTTTAAAAGTAAATTTTAGAGATCTAGTCTGTGCATAAAGGAAGCTCACAGTGTTACCAAATACAAATGATATTAAGAATGATGTAATCAAGAGTCCTAACAAAAATAGAATTAAAAGAGAACAGTCTCAATTCAATAGTTTATACAATGGCAAATGCATATTTATTATAAAGCAGATCTCTCCTTGCTTCCTTTTTTCAAATGGGGGGGGGGGTTGACAATCAACATATTTCCAAGAAATATTTATGTGCTTACTAACTGTCACATATTTAAATATTTTATCAAATAGTTCAATAAAAACTTTTACACATATAATAAAAATACAATTTAAGGAGGGGGTTGCTTACATTAATGTCTTTCAAAAAGAAAATACACGTGATATTTCTGGAAGCTTTCATGAAAATCACAAGACAAATAAAAATTTATGATAAAAACAACTGATCTAATATACCAGTTATTGATTTGTTTAAAATGTGATTACTAAAACTCTTGTAAATAAAACTGCTTTGTCTTTTTGTCTGATGAAATACTGATAAATATATCCTAAAGGAGGGTAGTTTATTTTATGTCTTAAATAAAGAAAAATCCTATTTATCCTACCTTAGCAGCCCTCACAGCTTTAATTTTCAACAGCATATCAACAAAAGCCACTCTCACTTTCTCAGAATTGTCATGGAGACTGTATTTTAGTGTAGGTAAAAGCTGTTCGAATAACGGGTGGCTTAGTTTATTATCCAAAATTATCGGCAGGCACTACAGCAAAAGAGAAAGATATACAATTCAAAATTAGAAAATGCCAATGAAAAGTTCAAGTAAAAAATTCATGTATGAAGACATTTAATTTCATAATATTAGAATTACTATTGAAATAAAAAACATACTTATAGAAAATACCATTTTTCTAAAACCATTTCATATAAAAAGCATATTTTAATGAACCGATAGTTTCAACAACTGATAATCAGTTCATCGTTCATTTTTTTCAAACAAGATTGAAAGCAATATTCAATGCTTTCTCTTAACTAAATTTTAGAGGGTTTTTAAGAATTTAAAGAAACACAGAACAATTGCCTGTAGAATGGTCTCCAAGTCTGGCAGTATCCAAAATTGGGGGTCCAAGAATGCTTTATTTTTTTTAAACAGGCCATAAACTGTCTGCATTTACTGACTTGATAGAATGTTCATGATATATTGAGAATAGACATGCATAGCAATCCATTTTTGTTAAACTCATATTCTCATATATGACCATCCTCATACAGTACTTCAGATTGGCATTTAATGCTTCTTTACAGAAAGAAGAGGTTAAATGATTTATCTAAATTCACACAAAGATATATACAAAGACTAAGATACTAAGTCCAGCATTCCTTAAACTCTACTACCTTCTCTTTCCAGTTACCAGTTAAAAGGATATTTTATGGGTTCTTATTAGAAGTACATACAGTACACCAAAAGAAGTCAATTTTACTGTGTATAAAACTTTTCAGTCCTACTTTACTCTCCTTTTTAAAACACTCCTTCCTTGGTTTCCATGATGCCCTATTCTCCTAATTTTCCTTCTATTTCTCCGGTTTTTCCTTTGCAGACTCTTTTGCTAACTCCTCTTCTACCCAGGGGCCCCAGCTGTCTATCCTCACAAATTAACCATGTGGCCCTTTTAGGCATTTGAGATTGTAACCCTTGCAGAGGGTTTTAATAAGAGGTATGAAATTATCAGAATTGCATCATAGGAACACCACAGAGTGGAAAAATGAATATAGAGAGACTAGTTAGGCTATTGCAGTAATCAACGGAAGAGATGGTAACTGGAAAGTGAGCAAATTTCGGAGAATTCTTGGGAGGGAAAATGGATAGCTTGGTTGCAGAAATAATGGAAAAGGAGGAAAATAAGAATATAAGAATAGCACTCAGCTTTCTTGCTTAAGCAACTTAGTAGATGGTATTACCATTTCAAAGAAAGAAAGAAGAATGAGTGGGGGTGGGGAGAGAAAAAAAATAACCCTCTCAGGTAGCAACAGGTTTGGGGAAAGACAAGAGATTCAATATTCAAGATTGTAGTGTTTGCTGTGATGTGCAACCAAGATCCTCCATTAGGAATGACTATTTATTACCCCACCTATTGGGAATGCTGTCAGAAAATGGTCCAGAGCTATCAGCCCACTTTGGGGATGGCCTTTCTAAAGAAAACTGTCTCCAAAGTCATGCTTCCTTCCAGGGCAGCCAGAATCCAATGGCTGATCATTATGGGGTATAAAGACCCAATCCCTTATCCCAACTTGGGACAAGTATACAGGGCTATGCCAGTTCCACAGCTCCCCACAGAGTTGCCTGAGGTCTTCATTGAGATTGAGTCACAGCTCAACTTTTCCTTTTACCAATGCTTTCTTCCCCTCTCTTTCATAGGTGTTTATCCCAGGAATACTTCCTAATTGCACGCTAATCTTTATCTCAGAGTCTGCTTCCCAAGGAAGTTAACCTGCAACAAATATTCCATTTGCGGTACCTGTGGGTCATCCAAGTAAAGGTGTTAAGTAAACAGTTGTCTACAAAAGGAGATCAACTACATACAGATTGTAGTGAATTAGATTGCCTAGGTTGAGCCCATCACAGTGAGCTAAGAAGGTGGAATTGCTCACAGCTCATCCCTAGGCCAACATTAAGGTGTAAGAGGGATGAGGGGGAAAAAAATGAATTTTAAAGAGGGGCTGAAGACTTATAATATCCAGAAGGATGGAGGGAGAAAGTAAGCTTCATAGAAGCCAAGAGAATGGTCTAGGATCAAATGCTGCTCAGAGAACAATAGTAAAATGGGCATGTGTAATTAATATTAAAGGGGACACTGAAATATTAGCTACAACTGTTTTATTGGAATAATGGCCCTAGAAGACAATGCACAGTGGATTAGGAAATAAGGAAGTCAGAGAGACTATCTAGGTGGCCACATGACTTAACATCAAAACTGGGACTCTTTTGAGAGTAAAGAAGTTGCTACCAACAATTACTACAGAACAAAGGGCATAGCCAGAATATACGGACACCCCCACAAACTCGAGATTTTTTTCAAAAAGGCCTTCTGCACAGAAGAAGAGAGAAATGGGGTCATACCTGCATCTGGATGTAAAGTCAAGGGAAAATTTTTCTTTATTTGCTTTTACATAGCGATTTGAGCATGTTTACAAAGCTACATGGAGGATGCTGCTGAGAGGGGCGGGTTAAACAGTCACCAAAACAAACAAATAAAACAAAATGATAATGAGCAAGTGAAGGTGGGAGCAAAGAAGATAAAAAGTAAGCCCTGCTTTTTTTATAGAAAGTAAGAAGGAATGCAGATGTTTAGCAGTAAAAGGTCAAAGAGTCTCTCTGAAAATTTCTGTTTTCCATATAAAGGAAGAGCAAGTTATCTGCTTTGGAAGCAGGTGTTAAACAGTTTTTTTTTTTTTTCAAATAGTAGGAAAGTGAGTAGACCATTTTTTCTTAGCTAGTTTTAGAGCCCTGGAGAGATTTTTATATCTACCTCCTACAGACACTCCAAATTCAACTTCCAAGAGCATTTATTATTGCAGTCTTGGTAATCCCCTTTCCTCTGGCTCTCTACCTTATCTACATATCTCTAAATTTTAATAGAATTTTAATAGAAGAAAAAAAGAAAATCAATGACCATCCCATAGCATTGGAATTATTACCTTGGCACAATTGATTAGATCAGTGGTTCTCAAACTCTGGTCTGCATCAGAATGACCTAGGGAGCTGATAAAAACACAAGAGGCAAGTTTCACTGAAATATGGGAGGGTCTGGGCCTTTGCAGATTTACCAAGTTCCTCAGGTGATTCTGATACCCACCAAAGTTAGAGAACCACTAGAATATATCAATACCATTAACATCAAGTCATGAGTTCAACACCTCAAAGACACAATACATGTCACTTTATTCTGTATGTATAGACTGCACTTTTAACCAACTTTCAATGTCTTATTTCTCAGAGATATTCCATAAAGAGACAAAACAAAGGCTAAATTCATCAGCAATCCTGGGGGGGGGGCTCTTATTCCACTGTGCACTAAAAGCTAATGTTATTTCATATAGAAATTTTTTGTAGAAAACACTAATTTGGTTTATAAAATCTTACTTTGGATATTTAACAAAATGTCAATAGTGGTTACCCCTACAGAGAACAGTTATGGATGATTTTTAATTATTTTCTTCTTCTCTGTATTTTCTAACTATTCTACAATAAATAAATATTGCTTATAAAAAATTTTTAAATCTTACCTTAAAGACAGAACAACGAACATCAGCTGAGCTTACATCAAAAGCTAGTTCCCCAGTTACTTTCTTTAGAAGGTCAATAAGAATGGTTGGAGGCATCATTTCCCAGTATTTAGAAGTTATTTTACAAACACCAAGAATCCCTGTGGAACGCACCATTGGATAAGGATCCTCCAAAAGGCTCTGTAAGTAGGAGAGGGAAAAAGGCTTTAAAATTTTAAATCAATTCCCTTTATATCAATATTTGCTTTACACACTAGCACTTTGGGGATTCAAACACCTAATAATAAAGACATTTCAAGTTTTAAAACTATTGGTCATTAGTCATATACATACTAATAGTTCTATATTAGTAGATAAACTAATAGACTGTTATACTTTCTAAAGTAGAGTATGTGAAAAGGACAATATAGAAACATTTGTTGCATTATTTGCCATATGCTATCTAGAGGATTTTGCTAAAAGCAGGGCCTCAAATACCAATTCCATCATTAAAATGAGATATGCAGAGCCTCAGGGCAATCGTAGCAGCCATCTGTATTAGACCCAGTCTATGTAACCACTTCCCTGAATTTCCAGAACACTGTAATGCACAAAACCCAAAATAAAATAATTCTATTTGTAATGAATTAATCCTGACAAAGGTCATCAACAGCTGCTAACAATACAAAACAAGAAAGCCAGACATTGTGCATCCCATGACAATTGTACACAATATCACCTATGATGTAATCTTAAAAAAAAAAAAGGCAAAACCCCATAAAAACATGAATCTGAACAACCCTCTATATTTACCAATTTATAGGAAAAACAAGTGCAGGAGAACATACTGAAGACACAACAGGGACAGAGTCTGTAAAATCCAGACTGTGGGAAACTCAGTAGAACAATCTTCTTCAACAACAACAAATAGCAAGGAGAGAGAGAGAAAGAAAGGGGAATGGGAGAGTGGAGGCAGAGAAAGAGGGAACTTCTAAGTGACTTATGCAACATAACCAATCAGAATGTATGGATCTTATTTAAACATAAGATTCACATTTATAAAATAATTATCACTAGAAAATGAGAACAAAAGACTGCTTATTTGATGGCATTAAAGAATCACTGCTCATTTTTCTATAGCTGTGATAGTAGTATGATTGTATAACTTTGTTTAACAAGAGTCCCTACCTTTTAGAGACACCTACTGAAGTATTTACAGCTGACTTGACCTGATGTCTGAGATCTGCTCAGAGAGGCAAAGGAAAGAAACTAATTAAATAATTTCTGAAATTGAGTGACAGGTATACGGAAGGTCATTACACTAATCTCTCTATTTTTATTATGCTTGAAATCTTCTATCATCAAAGTTAAAAAAAAGATTACTTCAAAATTCAAATTAAAAAAAAAACTTCATGTTAGGTAGACAAGCATTTACTTTCTCTGCCTCCCAAAATAACAAAGAAAATAATAAAGTTAAGTTCTTAACAATGTTAAAAACAGAAAGACTGAGAAATTTCTACAAGAAAGAAAGCAAGTAAGAAACAGATTCATGGAGCAGGAAAACCTGAAACTAGAACATTACTTTGAGAAGGTTACTATGAAGTCAGGAGGCAGTGTCCTGAACAGAGCTCAGACAAACTCCAAGCACAGAGTAAAGATTACAAAGAACCAAGAAGGCTGAGGGAAGTTCATTAAAAGAACTGCAAACACTCTTTCAGACTCCTTGCAAATACACGGTAATTGTAGAGCAAAAGTTCCAGGAGCAATCATTTACCCTAAGGATAAAACCTTAAAAGTGGTTTCTAAACACAGGGAAGAGTTCCTGAAATGGATACTAGAGAACCCAGAGAGAAGCACAGAAGAGCCAGAGATAACTCCAAACCCTACACAAGGGGGAAAAAAAAAAAGGAAAACAATTCCATCTAGAAGAGGATACCTCTCTTCTCTGGTACTGCGGAGGAAGAGGTGTTACCGGCCTGCCTATTCCTCATCCCTAGACCCTAAAAGGAATCTATCTGCCAACAAGCCCTGACCACTCAGGCAAAGCCAATGTACCAACTTATTATTCAAGGAAGAAGTCTGTTGAAGACACAGCTCTACACAACTAGAGAAAAACCCATGGTAACTACCTAATCAACCCAAATCTTTTATTTACAATTAGAATGGAAAAGCAAGGGTGACCAGTCATTTGAGAAAAAGTAAACAGCAAGGAAAAAAAGATGAGGAAAAAAAAAAGAAAAAAAAGAAAAAAAAAAAAAACCTGAGTTAAATTCTCCAAAATTAAAATTGAGAAAGGAGAATCAAAAATCGAGATGATGGTCAAAAATATAACTTCAAAATTTTAAAATGTAATAACTAAGTAACAGAATGATATGGCTTACAAACAAAATAAAGATCTGGAAGACTAACATATAGAAAATCACCCAGAAAATGCAGCAGATCCACAGGAATCCGAGGACCCATCCTTGGAATTAACAAATCTTACAGATTTCATTTCCATTAGTTACCTTCAATAGTATCCTTTAAAAATAGCAAAAATAAATTCTGAGTAAAGTGAATAATTGCCTTATAACCAGTTTCTCTCATAAGAGTTCACGACCTAGAGTTGAGTTTGTGTTTCTAATCACATTGTCGCCAATAATCTCTCAAAATGATAGCACTTAACTTGCAATGCTGTGTTTTCACATACAGAATCCTTGGATCCCTAGATCTACAGACATTCATGGTGGTCCTCAATTTTTAATCTGCTAAAAAAGATCTCCATATTACTTAAGTTTGAGAAACATTGAAAAAAGACATGACAAGTCTTGAGACAATAGTTAAGGCACATGGAAGATACCAGGAAATAATAATTGCCATTATTTATTTATCAGATTATCTCATTTATCAATCCTCATGAAAAAGACTAATTTCCATTTTACAGATCAAGTTAAGAGCCTAAAGAAGCTAAGTACTTTGTTCAACAAGGTTATGAACTCTAAACCAAGCATTGGCAAACTATGACCCACAGGTCAACACTGACCCATTGCCTGTTTATGTATGGTCCACAAACTAAGAATGGATTTCACATTTCTAAATGGCTGGAAAAAAAAAATCAAGAATATTTTGTGACACACATGAAAATTCTATGAAATTCAAATTTTAATATTTATTATCTGACCCTTTACAGAAAGTTTGACAATCCCTGCTCTTACCTATTACATTGCAATGCTTCCTAAAAGAAGATAGGAAAGGGAAGAACAGACATTGGAAAGAAGAAAATAAATAAATTATTCAGAAAACTTCCTTTGTCTAGTTGACTGAATTCATGGTACAGCAAGGGGGGGAAATATCAAAACATCCTAAAAGTTTCAGAACTTTCAATATTAGATGACAATGTAAAATATTTTGATAGTTCTGAGGAAAAATAACTTTGAAGATAAAATTCTATACTAAGAATTCTATACTAAGCCAACTATAAATTAAATGTGAGGGTAAACTGAAAGACCATTTTGGAATTCAAACACTCAGAAACAAAAACAATCCCATTTTTTTGAGGATGTACTGCAGAAAAATAGGACTGATAATCTCTTTCAGTTTATAAGATTGACTTGGTATAATCATTTCCCCATGATGTTTATTTCATTCACAAAGGTAATTCACACTTTTTACAGATATGTTGCTTACACATGAGCCTTTTCTATTAAATTTTCTTCCTAAACATAGATTTAGAATTGAAACTTTACTGTTGTTTTTAATTTTAAGAACAGAATTTTAAAAACCTATTTAGACAGCATCTCATTTTTATGACACTGGTTGACTATGTTCTTGAAAACATAAACCTATCTCCACTAAGAAATAAGTAATTTTAAAAAATGACCTAACATCAACGTATAGTAATTTTTTTTAATTTCGAGGAATGTTTTAGAATTCTTGTACTGAATAAACATTTAACTGACTTCAGTAGTTCTTTTTAAATTTTTTCTTCCCTTAAGTTCAAATAAAATATTATATTAACATTTTTATTTTTAAAAGTTTAAAAAATTAAAAACAAAAACCTATGATGGGACAGAGAACCTAAGATGGTGGCTAGGTGAGACAGGCCAAAATAACACCTCCGTGAAAAATACTAGATAAAAACCAGAAGCTGACACAGAATACCGGTTTCAGTGATGCACCAGCTGGACAAGGTCTGCTAGAACCACAGGGGCCATACACTTGGTGAAAACGGGAGTCTGCATTCTGAAACGAGTGAGTAAACCAGCTGAAAGACCCGGGGGTTGGCATTTGGAGACATACTGGTTCTTTTAAAAAAAAAAAAAAAAAAGGGGGGAAAACCCAGGAGCGGCTGCAGTTGCAACGGGCGAAACCATGCAGTGAAGCACAGCAGGAGCAGTCTGAGCCGACCTCTCGGTGTCTGGCGTGGAGGATAGCCCGCTGCAGATTCCCTCGGGGCCAAGGGAGTGGAGGGAAGAGCCAGAAGGAGAAAGAAACCCCGCTGCTTGCAGCCGCTGCCCAGTGGGCTGGAGATACTCCTGCCTGGGGCCATGCCCACAGCCCAGAGTCGCGCCAGTAGTCCTGGAGCTGGGAAGGAGGAACTGTGCGAGGTGGGGGGGGGGGGGGATGCCCCATTCAGCAATCTTTGCATCAGGCTGAGAGCACCCCTGCACGGCCCGGCGGCCCAGGGCTTCCCTTGAGGGACAGCGCGCACTTGTGATGTAGCACAGCCTTCCCTCAGCAGAGTTCCTGGAAGATCACAGCTGAGAAGGGGGGCCCACTCGGAAAACCCAGGGACACTGACAATGCCAGTGGTTTGTGGGTCAGCGTCAGAGAGGATCGGGAGCAGAACTGAAAAAAGGCTTAGACTCCTGCAACAGCCTTGAATCTCCAGGAACACCTGGAAGGTTTGAATATTAAAGCTTACCTGCCTCCCTAGCCACCCAACCACACGCCCCACATTCAGGGCGGACGGCTCCAGCAACACACCCAAACTGAGTTCACCAACTGAACCCCACAAGAATCATTCCCCACACACTGCGGGGACAAAGTTGAAGAGAACTGACTTGAGTGGTATAGGTGACTTGCAGACGCCATCTGCTGGTTAGTTAGAGAAAGTGTATGACACCAACTTGTGTTTCTAAAAAATTAGGTTGGTATCTTTTTTTTTACAACTTGAAAGAACCCTACCAAGCAAAGCAAATGCCAAGAGGCCAAAAACAACAGAAAATCTTAATTCATATGATAAAACCAGACAATATGGAGAACCCAATTCCAAACACAAATCAAAATATCAAAAGAGACACAGTACTTGGCACAATTAATCAAAGAACTACAATCGAGGAACGAAAACATGGCAAAGGATTTAAAGGACATCAAGAAGACCATGGCCCAGGATATAAGCCACATAAAGAAGACCTAGAAGAGCATAAAGAAGACATTGCAAGAGTAAATAAAAAAATAGAAGATCTTATGGAAATAAAAGAAACTGTTGGCCAAATTAAAAAGACTCTGGATACTCACAATACAAGACTAGAGGAAGCTGAACAAAGTCTCAGTGTCCTAGAAGTCCACAGAACAGAAAATGAAAGAACAAAAGAAAGAATGGAGAAAAAATCTAAAAAATCGAAAGGGATCTCAGGGATATGATAGATAAAATAAAATGTCCAAATATAGGACTCATTGGTGTCCCAGAAGGAGAAGAGAAGGGTAAAGGTCTAGAAAGAGTATTTAAAGAAATTGTTGGGGAAAACTTCCCAAACCTTCTACACAATATAAATACACAAAGCATAAATGCCCAGTGAACTCCAAATAGAATAAATCCAAATAAACACACTCCGAGACATATTCTGATCAGACTCTCAAATACTGAAGAGAAGGAGCAAGTTCTGAAAGCAGCAAGAGAAAAGCAATTCACCACATACAAAGGAAACAACATAAGACTAAGTATTGACTACTCAGCGGCCACCAGGAAGGCAAGAAGGCAGTGGCATGACATATTTAAAACTGTGAGAGAGAAAAATTTCCAACCAAGAATACTTTATTCAGCAAAACTCTCCTTCAAATTTGAGGGAGAGCTTAAATTTTTCACAGACAAACAAATGCTGAGAGTTTGCCAATAAAAGACCTGCCCTACTTCAGATACTAAAGGAAGCCATACCAACAGAGAAACAAAGAAAGGAGAAAGAGATACAGAGAATTTTAACAGACATATATAGAACCTTACATCCCAAATCACCAGGACACTCATTTTTCTCTAGTGATCATGGATCTTTCTCCAGAAGGGACCATAAGCTGGGACATAAAACAAGCCTCAATAAATTTAAAAAAAAAAAAAAAAAAAAAAAAATTTGAATATATTTAAAGCACATTCTCCAACCACAATGGAATACAAATAGAAGACAATAATTTTTGAATTGTAACTCCACTATTTACTTCCTGCATGATATAAAATACGCAAACTCTAATGACATATCAGTGGTTTTGAACTCAACGTAAAATATGTAATTTTAGACAACTATATAAAGGTGGGGGAATGGAGGAGTATAGGAACACAGTTTATGTGTCCTATTGAAGTGAAGGTGGTACCAAAGAAAAACAAGACTGTTAAGGATTTAAGAGGTTAATTTTAAGCCCCACAGTAAACACAAAGAAATTATCACAGAATATGACCATAGAGATGAAAAGTAGAGTATGGGTTAAGAGAAATGGGGGAAGGGGCAATGGGGAGTTAAGAAAGGAGTGTAGGATTGCTGTTTGAGGTGAAGGGAAATTTCTAGTAATGGATGGTGGGAAAGAGCATAACAACATTCTAAATGTGATTAATCCCACTAATGGAATGCTAGGGAGGGGGTGGAATGGGAAGATTTAGGCTGTATATATGTTTCCACAATTGAAAAAAGAATAAAATAAAAAAGACAGTCTGAAAAAAATAAAAAAATAAAAAAAAATAAACTATTTGAAAAATTTGAGCGCTCTGAAAAAAAAAAAAAACCTATGATGATTACTCTATATATAGATGACTCTGTGCTCCAACTATAACATGGTTGAGAGACTTTGGTTCTAGCAAGGATTTGTCATATTTTTAGGGCTTTTCTCTAATGAACTTGCCCTTCCTAGGTTTTTTCTTTTTTTAAACTGTAAAGTAGTTATTTCATTTCCTATATAACTACTTGTTAAAGCATACTTTCAAAGATATTACCTTTTTTTGTATATATGTTATATTTCATAATAGGGAAATAACTGAAACTGGAACTGTAACCTATAATATTCTTTGAAATCTGTTCTCTAACTACTTGTTAAATTTCACTTTGAAAGTTATCATTTCTATGTATATATGTTATACTCTACAATAAAAGATATTATTAAAAAATAATAAGTATTTCAAAGGTCCTACCTCTTAAGCTTATTATTAGCATATACATATTACATAATTGTTAAAAATGCATTAACCTTCAGATCTTAGAAGTATTTTTATTCTATTACATTTCTACCAACCGACATTTTCACATTTAGGTTTCTTCAATTTACAACTAATACAATTTAAAGGATTTTAATGGAAAAGAAATCTAAATATTAAAAGAGATTGAGCTACATTCTTTACCCATTAGCCAATATTCTAAGTATATCCAAGTTACCAAACAATTTACAGTTACCATATACATCTCCAGGAGAACAGTGACACCACCCTATACACCTTTCATTTAATAAACATTAAACTCCTCTCTAGACATTCAATTCATTTTCTAATACAAGATACATAATATTCACTAATATATTCCTAACATTATATTATGCTACCATATCTCTATATATTTTTAAAGTTCCCATGGACAAAACTATTACCATTTTAGCACCAGGGATTGCACTAAATGTTTCATAAGTATTCACTTAAACCTTATGACAATCCTATAAAATATTGATATTATTCCTAGTGTGACAGAAGAAACAGAGAATTGGAAAGAAGTTAAGTAATTTGACAAAGTTCACACATATTAAGACGGAGAACTGGGATTCAAACCAAATTTGTCTAACTACATGCTCTTAGTCACTATACTAAATGCCTCCCTCTTTAAAAACCTAAAATGATAACCCAGCTAGTTGTTTATAATTTCCTATTTATACATATTTAGATCAGGAGTGGCAAATGTAATATCCTACAGGAGCCAAGCATTTAATATGAATGAATAAAACAGGACAGCATAATATAATAGGGAATGGTGGCAATGGTGGGAAAACTGGCCACACAAAGCTCCATCAATGTATTCAAATGCAAATATTTAAATGTTTCAGGCAAAAAACAAATTGCTTCACAGTTTGGGATATCTGAGATGAAGAGAGCAAAAGTTTTGATAAGTTTTTGCTAAAAACTACCAAAATCTAGTTTTGGCTTGCCCAGCAACTCTCTTTCTCAAACTCGGCCATTATCCTCAAAAGGAATTTTAGGTAAACATGTGTGTATAAGGCAAACACACAAAATAGTAATAACTGTTCATTTTCAGTGGTAAGTCTGCAAATAATCATTGTGCCATTATTTCAAGCTATGTTTGAAATTTTTCATAATAAGCCAGAAAACAAAGAAAAAAATAATCAAACAACTGAAAAATCAATCTGAAAATTCAATTGTAGTAGGCATTATTTGTGGACTTGGCTTAAAATGTAACAAGCATTCATTTATGTACCCAACAACCTTAAGCTAGACAATATCATAATATCCATTTTATAGATACAGATACAGAGAAGTTAGGTAACTTGCCCAAAGTTATAAAGCTATTAAGTGATGGAGGTGAATTAAAATCTAGGGTATCTGAACCCAGAACATGTGTTTTAACCACTATGTTATACTGTCACTCTGCTGGGAAGACAAGGATCCATGTAAAATACCTAAAACTATATAAAGGAATAAATAATTAAGTGCCCCAAAAATGAGTAAGAGGAAGAGAAAAGGATACTATGGGTTCACGTTGTTGCAGAAGGCATCAAGGAAGAGAATGGATGTTTCCTTGAAGACTGCTCAAGATTTGGAAAAGCATTCCATCTGGGTAGCAAAGCAAGGGGCAAAGTTGAGGCAGGGATGATTAGGTTAATATTGACACGCAAGCAGGAAGTGCACTAGCTTGGATAGAGCTGAAGTTGATAAAAAGTCTGACCACATGAATACGTACATATAGTTCTTCAAACTGTTTTTGAATTTCACTATCCATTTCAACAGCATCAAAGTTTGGATCCCTAATAGGAAACGCTTCAACAAACAGCAGTGCAGCATTTGATCGAACCTCAGAGTTTCTAGCCTATAATAATAAAAGAAGAGCATTTCAAAATCCAAAAACATAACATACAAAGTGTTCAGTCTAGTGTTCATAGATAAATACTTCTATTAGCTCAATTTAGATTTATTTACAAACTAATTTGGAAAGACAATAAAAACATTTGTATTAACCAAACTTATGAAAACTTCCTTAAATTTAACTGAACTCTCAATTCAATATCAGTAGATATCAAAAGAAAAAATCGATTACCTTACTTCAAAGTCCCATCTCATGCCGTTAAGAAATATTCACCATCATAGTCTAATTACTGACACCAGGATCAGCTACACTGAAAAATACTCAGTGTGTTATCTGAACACTCCTTAAAAGAAAAGAGTGTTTTGGTCATCCTATTCCCCAATCACCAACACAAATGGAAAGTATAATAACTGTGCAGATTATTTGGTCATGAGGAACTGGTTATGCCACAGCCTAGCTCTGTAGATCATGTACAGCTTTTGTTTGTTTTAATTCATGCTACTATGTCTCTTAACTTACATGAATACTTCAAAAACGACTGTGTGGCTAGTCACTTTTGAAGTATTTCCAGTTATACGGACGCAAGAAATGCCTTTAGAAAAAAGAAAAACTCCCTAAAACACTGATGCCAAAATTTCAAAGTACTCAGCCTCCAATCTTGTTTTTATTGCAATACAATTCTGAATTAATTATATGCTAAATTCAAAAGCAAAATTAGTTTAATCTAAACATAGATAATAATATTTAAAAATATGTACCTTTAATGCTCTCCAAAGGATAGGTTTATATAATCTGTAAAGCATCTCTTCCACTCCCTGTCGAATTTTCTTTTGATGGTGAAAATAACTGAGCACCTAAGGGGGAAAAAAACAGAAAAAAGAAAAGATCAATGACCTTAGACCATAAGGGTTTGAGTTCTAGTTTCCACGAGTCTACCAACTATTAACAATAGCCACATAACCTCAAAAAAGGCATTTAAACTGTCTGACCTTCAGGGTAAAATGGAAAAGGAGAATTGGTAAAGTAGTTACAGAATTTGACTTGAATCTACAGCCAAATTCTGGTTCCAAACTGCTCTAAGTCTACCTATCATATATTATCAAGATGCAACAAATTGATTTTAAGGATCTATAATAGACACACAAAAAGGTATACATCTCAAAATAATTGTGACTTCTTAGTCATGCTTCACAGTATAAGCTTAATTTCAATATCAAGTTCTTCCCAAAACTTAAGAATGATCAGCAAAATGAGTGCTCTTTTAGCTCCCGTTTCTTTTTTCTTTTCTACTCCCTTCTTTATCAGCCAGTTTCCCCTTAATTCTTCGGACACCTGTTCCCAACAACAATTTTGCCTTGCTTTCTTAATTTATACCTTTGACCTAAATTATATTCATGAAAAATGGAAAATAAAATTGAACAGGCTATGAAACAACAGACTATACATTTAAGAGCCTTATCAATGCCATCTTAAAAGAACTACAGTATGGAAATTCCTTTTCCTGATTATTTAGGAGTTTTTATTGGAGGTGATAAGTAATTTAGTCTCTGGTTTGCTTTTGGTGTACAATGTTATCAAGTTTTGGTATCAGTGGTATACTTACTTCATAGAAAGATTTTTAACAGTTTTTTTTGAGATATAATTCACATACTATAAAATCCATCCTTTTAAAGTGTACAGTTCAGTGGTTTTTAGTATATTCAGAATTATGCAACCATTACTAATACCTGATTTTAGAACATTTTCATCACCAATATGGACATTTTTACTTTCAAATGATTTCGGAAGAATTTCCTGAAGTTTTCTTCAATATATCAATAAAATAATTTCTCAAGTAAATAAAAGGATTTGAGGAAGAAGCCAAACAGCTTTAAAAGTAATATCAAATATTCTTTTAATTCCTTTTATACATTTTCCATAAATTTACCAAAGTGATGTTTATATTTATAGTATCTTACTCAGGTTACCCAGCAGAAAATATCCTATGAAAAAATATCTTTAGTTATTTGGTACCAGAAGTGAAGCAATTACGTCAACTTTTTTGAATAGCCTAACATGATGCCAGTCTTTCTTACTAAATAGATTTGCAACACCAAATTATATATGTTAAATAAAGCACCCAAACTAATCTACAATTTACTAAAGCCAAACCATAATTTGGGGAGAGGGAAAATCCACTGACTATATAATTTATATTATATCCAAAACAATATCCATATATTCTTATACTTATTCTTTAACATAATAATGATTTTAAAATCAAATTTTTATTTTAAATACACAGAATCATAATTTTTAAAACCCTGTGGAAAACTCAATGGTCCAGATAAATCTCAGTGTTCCCTATATGAACTAAATCATCAATAATGTAAAGAAATATTTTCTTATCCATTCAAAATTAAAATAATTACATTTACATTCTAAAAAAATTAGTAATCTCACTATACAATAAGAAAGGTAGTCCTTATTCACTTAGCTTCTTGAGACATGGTTGCTAACGGCAACCAAAAAAGGCATTACTGAGTAGATTAGAACACCGATAGCTTCTGCTTAAGTTAATCAAACACAACAGACCAGATTTTCCAATTCCTTGTGACAGGATCATTATGATTAACCAAACACCTATCAGTATAGCAACGACAGTGTTAATATAGAGCCTTATTTATTATTTAGTCAGACTACTTATAAATATAATGATAAAATTCATAATTAAATTCATAGCTTACATTTTAAAAACAAAATATCTTATCAAGAGAAACTGTCAAAACATTTATTCCATTTGGTTCGTAGAATAGCAAAATGGGAATTTAATATCTGGAAGTAAATAAAAATAATCTCAAATATATTCTAAGGTCTTTTAAAAAGGTGGTAGTGGCTGTCAGAGTAACGATTCTGGAAACTTTCATGTCAAAACTTTAAATTAAATGCTGTCCAAATAAAGTTCTGAATGTCTTAAAACTAATATATTTTTGTCTTTACTCATAAAAATCTTGGTGATAATAAAACTGCCACTACCAAATATTCAAATTCTTAGAAATCCCTTTAATTGAATGCCTGTGAAAGCTTACTTAAATTTTAAATTTAATCAAAACAATTATCTAAAAACAAAAAAGATGAGATGTTATGTAAAAAAATGATGTGGATAAAATCAATAAAATTAATGTACTTCACTTACCTCCCGTACTTTTGAATGTACTGGAGACCTCCTTTGAAGATGGATTCCATGATACATAAAGTCCTGAATGCAATCATTTTCAATTGTCTATAATAATAAATTTAACATGAGGTACTTGGTATCTGTTTATGTGTGTGGATGCATGTATACACATACATGTGGCATGATAGGCAGTACATTATAAGTACAAAGAAAAGAGTCTGATATATTCATCTTGTATATAATGAGGAAAAACATCCTATATCCTTTTCATCGAAGGTTTTTGATTTTAACTGCACATCTCTTAGAATTCCTTTGGTTTTCTTATACCAAAGAGAATGCTCAGCTTCTTTTATCTTATTTGATGAAATATCAAGTTTGCGTTAAACAGCAGGGAGAACTTTCACCTACCATTGGTTCAAGGACAGACAAGTGTAAGCATGATGCAAGTGTAAGTAGAGAGGTAAGTGTAGTAGTAAGTCAAATACAGGCCTGGGAAACCCAACTCTTTTGAGTCATCCCTGACCTAGATAATGTTTAGAAGACTGGAACGATTCAAAAAGCCTCCCTAGAAGTGAAAATTCAAATACTTCTAAGGTAAAAGCCAGGATTCCAAACTGACTAAAATTAGATCTTTCAGGACTGCCACTGAGGAGGAGTGGGGGAAGGGAAGGGGAAGTTGGAAGCTCCTCAGTGACCCAGTTTACTCAAGCTCCTCCACATTGGAATGAGTGAAGAAAAGCCAAAGTTTCAAGAGCAGCCAAAACCTCTAATGGGCCGCTTGGTCTGTTAATCCCTGTACTCTACTGCATTTCTTCTACATAAACACATACCCGGGAATTCCATGACTTTAGGGAAGAATGCCAAATAGAAGGAAGCCTTACTATTGACTATTTTTCCACTATCTTTGAAAATATTTCCTTTATCTGAAGCCACTAATAAATCTTACCACCACTAAATGTGGAACAACCAAATATTGCCTGACTTGTAATGTGCTGAAATATGAAATACACAATATTACCTATGAAGTATTTGTGCCAAAAAACTTTACATTGAATCTTTAGAGCTGATTACAAGAATATGAGACATTCAACATGTCAGTAGCCTAGGTTTTAAGGAAAGAAAGAAAAGGAGAAAGAAAACAATGCTATAGAAAAAGAGGTTTAAAGATGCAAGAAACAAATGCCATGTGTGGAACTTGTTGGATTCTGCTGCTTTTTTTAAATGCCAAAAAAACATTTTGAGAAAAACAAGGTATTTAAATATGGCCTAAGAATTTTTACTGAAAAATTGTTAATTTTGTGAGGTGTGATAATGGCATTGTATAACCATATTTTTTAAGAAATGAAATGACATGCCTGAGATTTGCTTTAAAATACTTAAAAGAAGGGAAGGAAGAAAGGGAAGAGAGACAAATTGAAAAATACTTACCATCCGTACTAATTTGGCACAGATCTAGTGAAATAATTAAGGTTTTATATACAAAAATTTTAATGGCAGAACAAAACACTGAGGACAAATATTCCTTTCCACAAATAAGTTTTATGCAGTAGCAAAAAGCAATGTTTAAAAAACAAATGATAATGATGGGTGGGTGAGGGGGAGCGGGAGTCTCCTCCATGACCAAAACTAGAGAGGATACAGAGAACTCCCGGGACTGCAGTTTCAGGGTGTGAGCAGCTACAGAGGGACTCCTGTGGTGTATGGTGGGGACATGGATGGAGAGGCGGAAAGACTGCGCCTCAAGGGAAGGGGTGAGTTTGTTTGGCCAGGATCACCTCCCGGGGCGGCCAATGGCAAGATGGCCGATGGGCAAGGAAGTGAGCAGCAGCTCTCCAATCCCAAGCACCCAGTTTAACAATTAACTGGGGAGAGAATCCTCCACAACCACACAACCAGGAGTTCCCAGGAAGAAATTCGGGAAGCAGCAGACTAGTACTGACCACATTACTCTCCCTCAATGGAAGTTCAGGGGGTGCACAGTTCAGGTGGGGATAGGAGAGTGTGCCACATGAAAGCACCAGGTGCCCCTTCTACACCCCAGAGGCTCATGGGTGCACAGCAGACAGGGAGCATGGTACTTTCAGCTGGAGGGTGCCCTGGGGCACATTTGCTGCCAAACTCCACAGGGTCCACATCACACCCCTAGGGACGGCAGTCCCCAGTGCACACAGATAACTGGTGCAGTGATTGGTTCCCACCTGGATTGGTCTCCACCCAGTGAAGAGGAGTTGAGAAAAGGCTGGCTTGAGAGTGAGAGGTGGCTCAAGAGCGCTATCTGCTGGTGGGACCATAAAGAGCATTCCAGCAAGCTGTAGCTCTGCTGAACTATATATAAATGCTCAAATAATCCTGCATTTCCCCAAATAATCTTATGAAGATAAGCAAATGCCCCAATGCCAACAGAAAATTATAAAGCAGTTAAAGAAACAATAAGATATGGACAAGCAAAATGAATGAATTAAAAACTCAGAAGAGACACAAAATTTGGAGGAACTAAATAAAGAAGTAAACAGAGGTCTCCAAACAGCTTCAACTAGATGAATAAAGACATAAAGGACATCAAGACACTAGAAGAGCATAAAGAAGATTTTGAAAGAATAAATTACAAACTACCAGATCTTATAAAAGTAAAAGATACTGTTGATAAAATTAAAAATATACTAGATACACACAACAGCAGCTTAGACAAGGCAGAAGGATAAGTGAACTAGAGGACAAAGCAACTGAATGTGAACACACAAAAGAACAAATGGTGAAAAAAACTGAAAAATTTCAAATGGGTCTCAGGAAAATGAACGACAACATGAATGCACAAATATGAGAATAATTGATGTCCCAGAAGGAGAAGACAAGAGTAAAGGGCTAGGAAGAGTGTTTCAAGACGTAAAAGGAGAAAAATTCCCAACCCTTCTAAATGAAATAAATATGCAAATCAAAGATGCCCAACTAACTCCAAATAGAATAAATACAAATGAACCCACTCAGAGAAATATACTGACCAAAATGTCAAATGCTGAAGAGAAGGAGAAAGTTCTGAAGGCAGCAACAAAGAAGTGTTTCACCACATACAAGGAAATGCACATAAGATTAAGTACTGACTATTCAGTGGGTACCATGGAGGTGAGAAGGCAATGGTATGACATATTTAAGATTCTGGAAGAGAAAAATTTTCAGTCAAGAATTCTTCATCTAGCAAAACTCTCTTTCAAAATTGAGGGAAGAGTTTAAAATTTTCACAAACAAATGCTGAGAAAATTTAACAAGAGACCTGCCCTGAAAGAAATACTAAAGGGAGCTCTAGCAACTGAGAAGAAAAGATAGGAGAGGTCTGGAAAAGGGCACAGAACTAATACAGAGTATTAGTAACAATAACTTAAAGGAAAAAAAGAGAGAGTGGGAAAAAATAGAACTGACAACTAAAAACCAAATGGTAAGATGGTTGGTTCAAGAACTCCCTTTACAATAATAACTTTAAACTCTCCAATCAAAAAACAGACTGGTAGAATGGATTAAAAAGTATCACCCGTCGATATACTGTTTACAAGAGACTCATCTTAGACCCTGTAACACAGAGACTAAAAGTGAAATGATGGAAGAAAATATTCTATGCAGGCTGCAACCAAAAGAAAGCAGGGAGGTGGAAGAAGATGATGGCATAGAGAGGAGTGGAAGCTAGTCCCCCTGGAACAACTAATAAACAACCAGGAACAACTAGCAAATAATCTGGAATAACTGCAGGGGGAAAAACGTGACTGTCCACTCATCATACATCAACCTGAATTGGGAGGAATGCCTGAGATCGCAGCATAAAATCTTTAAGTAAAAACTGTGGATCCAAGCCAAGAGCCCCCTCCCCCCACTAACACCCAAACTGCAAAGCCTCACTGTGATAGAGAGCAGCACTCTCCAAGCAATCAAATAAAGCTCAGCCCAGCTACAACTGAGGTTTTAATTGACAAACGCGGACTGCTCAATACAAGCTTTGAATCCCAAACAAGCAGACAGAGGCTTTTGACAGTGACTGACCTTGGAGAGCCAGAGGACCTCCCTGGGAGGGAAGTGGACCCAGAGGACCAGGTGCCACCTCTGGCCAACGAGTGAAACTTAGGGTGGCTGCAGACTGGCCCTGAAAGGGGGCTTTCTGTGCCTTTTTTGGCTCAGTGGAGAAAGCCTCAGTCAATTTCGGTTCCCAGCGCTGTGACGCAGACAAGGGTGGAGACAGCACAGGCAGAAGACTATTCAAATGCAAATGATCTCTACCCAGGGGGTGTATCTTCTTTAAGAGTTAAGAGGTGGGTCCCAGCTTAATTACCCGCCCTCCATTCAGAACCTGGGAGAAAACAGCCACAGGCCACACCTCCTTACACCAGTCGGGAGCTACAGGCTGACAGGTGCCACCTGCTGGGCAGAAAAGCACAGTGACCTGAGGCATCACAGGGTGTACCAACTTTCTAAGACACACCCTCAGGGAAACCAGATATTGAATATTTCTTCCTTCTGGAACCTGAGCCCATTCTGGTCTGGGAAAACCTGATTGGGGTAACCAAGGAAACCACATGCCTAGACAATAGAAAACTACAAGCTACACTAAGAAAAATGAAGTTATGGCCCAAAGGAACAAACTTACACTTCAAATGAGATACAGGAATTTAAATAACTACTGATAAATCAATTCAATAAGTTTAGGGAAGATATGGTAAAAGAGATGAAGCATATAATGAAAACACTGGGTGTACATGAGGTAGAAATTGAAAGTTTGAAAAAACAACTGGCAGAATCTATGGAAATGAAAGGCACAACATAAGGGATGAAAGACACAATGGAGACATACGACAGCAGATCTCAAGAGGCAGAAGAAAACACTCAGGAACTGGAGAACAAGACACCTGAAAGCCTACACACAAAATATCAGATAGAGAAAAGAATGGAAAAATATGAGCAACGTCTCCAGGAACTGAATGACAACACGAAATGCAACAAATGTACATGTCATGGGTACCCCAGAAGAAGAGAAGGGAAAAGGGGCAGAAGCAATACAGGAAATAATCAATGAAAATTTCCCATCTCTTATGAAAGACATAAAATTACAGATCCAAGAAGCGCAGTGTACCCCAAACAGAATAGATCTGAATAGGCCTATGCCAAGACACTTAATAATCAGATTATCAAACGTCAAAGATAAAAAGAGAATCCTTAGAGCAGCAAGAGAAAAGCAATCCATTACAAAGGAAGCTTGATAAGACTATGTGTAGATTTCTCCACAGAAACCACGGCGGCAAGAAGGAAGTGAGGTGATATATTTAAGATACTGAATGAGAAAAACCACCAACCAAGAATCCTATATCTGGCAAAACTGTCCTTCAAATATGAGGGAGAGCTTAAAATATTCTCTGACAGACAATGAAAGAGTTTGTGAACAAGATACCTTCTCTAAAGGAAACACTAAAGGAAGCCCTGCAGACAGAAAGGAAAAGACAGGAGTGAGAGGTCTGGAACACAATTTTGGAAGACAGTAGCACAGCAATGTAAGTACACTGAACAAAGATGACTGTGAATATGGTTGAAAGAGGACAGTTAGGAGCATGTGGACACCAGAAGGAAAGAAGAAAGATAAAGACTGGGACTGTATAACTCAGTGAAACCTAGGGTGCTGAACAATTGTGATAAAAGATACAAACATGTTTTTACATGAGGTAGAACAAATGAATGTCAACATGGCAAAGTGTTAAAAATAGGGTGGGATTGGGGGAAAAATACAATGAATGCAAACTAGAGGCTATAATTAACAGAAACATTGCATTATGCTTTCTTTAATGTAACAAAGGCAATATACCAAAGCTAAGTGCATGTTGGGGATGGGGGGCATAGGGGAAGGGTATGGGACTCTTGGCATTGGTGATGTTGTCTGACTCTTTATTCTATTTTAGTTGAATGCTATCTTTCATTTTGTTGCTTCCTAGCTGTCATGTTTTGTTTTGTTTTTTCTCTCTCTTTTTTTTCTTTTGTCTCTCTACCTTCTTTGACTCTTCCTCCTTCTTTGTGGAAGAAATGGAGATGTCCTTATATAGATAGAAGCAATGGTGGTGAATATATAAATACGTGACTATACAGGGAACCATCGATTGTTTACTTAGGACGGAATGTATGATATGTGAACAAAACCGTCTTTAAAAAAATGGGTTGATGAAGAAACCTTGAGAGCACTATATTGAGTGAAATAAGACAAACATATAAGGACAAATATTGCAGGGTCTCACTGATATGAACTAATTATAATATGTAAACTCATAGACATGAAATATAAGTTACCAGGATATAGAATGGGGCTAAAGAATGGGGAGCAGTTGCTTATTATGAGCAGAATGTTCAACTACGGTGAACTTAAAGTTTGGAAATGGACAGAGGTGACGGTAGCACGTTGTGAGAATAACTAACAGTGCTGAATGGTGTGTGAAGGTAATAGAAAGGGTAAGCTCAGAGTCATGTATGTCACCAGAAGGAAAGTCGGAGGTTAAAAGACGGAAATGTACAAAACAGTGAATCTTGTGGTGGACAATGTCTGTGATTAACTGTGCAAATATTAGAAATCTTTCTCATGAACTAGAAAAATGTATGACACTATAACTAGAAATTAATAAGAGGGGCATATAGGAAAAATATATACCTATTCCAAACTATATACTACAGTTAGTAGTATTTCAATATTCTTTCATCAACAGTAACAAAAGTACTATACCAAAACCATGATTCAATAATGGAGGGGGGGGGGTGGTTAGGCGTATGGGAGGATTGGAGTTTCCTTTTATTTTTTGTCTTTATTTCTTTTCTGGAGTAATGAAAGTGTCTTAAAAATTGAAAAGGAAAATTAATTGTGGTGACGGATGCACAGCTGTATGATGATACTGTGGGCAACTGATTGTACACTTTGGATCTTTGGATAATTGTATGGTATGTGGACAATCTGAATTAAAAAAAAAAAAAGAAAGCAGTGGTAGCTATACTAATATTGGACAAAATAGACTTTAAACTCAAAAATGTCATGAGACAAAGAAGGACACTATATATTAATAAAAGAACAATTCACCAAGAAGAAATAACATCATAAATGTTTATGCACCCAATCAAGGACCTACAAAGTATATGAGACAAATGTTGGCTAAACTGAAGGGAGCAATAGACATTTTCTACAATAATAGTGGGAGACTTCAATTCACCACTCTCTTCTAGAGATAGAATAACTAGAGAGGACCAACAAGGAAACTGAGAACCTAAACAATATAATAAATGAATTAAACTGAACAGACATATATAGATCATTACATCCCAAAGTACCAGGGTATACATTCTTCTCTAGCACACATGGAACATTCTTCAGGATAGATCATATGCTGGGGCACAAGTCTTAATAAACTTAAAAAGACTGAAATTATCCAAAACACATTCTCTGACCATAATGGAATGCAACTAGAAGTCAACAACCACCAAACAGATCTTTCACAAATATATGGAGGTTAAACAACAAACTCCTAAACAAACAATCGGTCAAAAGAGAAATGGCAAGAGAAATAGGTAAATATCTACAGACAAAGGAAAATAAGAACACAACATATCAAAACCTATGGGATGCAGCAAAGGCAGCATGGAGAGGGAAATTTAGTTCTGAATACATACATTAAAAAGTAAGAAAGAGCAAAAACCAAAGACCTAACTGAACAATTGAAAAGGCTAGAGAATTATCACCAAACTAGCCCTAAAGCAAGTGGAAGAAAAGAAATAACAAGGAATAAGCAGAAATAAATGAGTCGGAGAACAACAAAATAGAATAAATAAAACCAAAAGTCAGTTCTTTGAGAAGATCAACAAGATTGACACACCCTTAGCTAGACTGACAAAGTAAAAAAGAGAGAAGATCCAAATAAACAGGATCAGAAATGAGAGTGGGGTAATTACTATGGCTCCCAAAGTGGGGAAAAATCATAAGAGGATACTATGAACAACTGCTGTATGCCAACAACCTAGACAATTTTGAGGAACTGGACAATTTCCTGGAAACACATAAACAACCTAGATTGACCCAAGAAGAAATAAAGACCTCAACAAACCAATCACAAGCAAAGAGATCCAACCAGTCATAAAAATCTACCTACATACAAGGAAAGTGTTCAAAAAATAGATTGGGGTGATGAATGCACAACTATATGATCGTACTGTGAACAGCTGATTGTACACCATGGATGACTGTACAATATGTGAATATATCTCAATTAAAACAAACAAACAAACAAACAAAAATCTACCTACAAATAAAAGCCCAGGGCCAGATGGCTTCACAGGGGAATTTTACGAAATTTTCCAAAAAGAACTGACACCATGGACTGCTCAAACCCTTTCGAAACATTGAAGAAAAAGGAACAAGAACTAACTCTTTTAATGAAGCAAATACCACTGTAATACCAAAACCAGGTAAAGGTATTACAAAAAAAGGAAAAGTGATAAGCAAATCTCCCTAATGAATATAGATACAAAAACTGTCAACAAAATAGTTGCAAATCAAATCTAAAGGCACATTAAAAGAATTATACACCACAATTGAGCGGGGTTCATTCCTGGCATGCAAGGGTGGTTCAATATAAGAAAATAAATCAATGTGATACAACACATTAACAAATCAAAAGGGAAAAATCAAATGATCATCTCGATAGACACTGAAAAAGCATCTGACAAAATTCAGCATCCCTTTGGGATAAAAAAACTTCAAAAGACAGGAATAGAAGGAACCTTCCTCAATATGATATAGGGCATATATGAAAAACCCACAACCAGCACAGTACTCAATGGCGAGAGACTAAAAGCCTTCCCTCTAAGATTGGGAATGACACAAAGATGCCCAGTGTCACCACTATATTCAACATTGTGCTAGAAGTTCCAGCCAGAGCAATTCTCCAAGACAAAGGAATAAAAGGTATCCAAATTAAGAAGGAAGAAGTAAAACTGTCAGTATTTGCATATGATATGATTGCATATTTGGAAAATCCTGAGAAATTGACGACAAAGCTACTTGAGCTAATAAACAAATTCAAGACAGTGGTGGGATACTAGATTAATGCACGTAAGTCAGTAATCTTCCTATACACTAGTAATGACCTAACAGAAGAGGTAATCAAAAAAAAAAAAAAAAAAAAAAAAAAAATTCCATTCATAGTAGCAACTAAAAAAATCAAGTACCTGGGAATAAATTTAACCAATGATGTAAAAGACCTCTACACAGAAAATTACAAATTGTTACTAAAAGAAGTCAAAGGGAACCTTAAGAGGTGGAAAGATATTCCATGCTCATCGACAGGAAGGCTAAATGTCATTAAGATGTCAATTCTACCAAAACTGATCTACAGATTCAATGCAATTCCAATCAAAATTCCAACAACCTACTCTGCAAAGTTGGAAAAGCTAGTTATCAAATTTATTTGGAAGGGGAAGAGGGCCTTGAATTACCAAAAACATCCCCCCAAAAAAGAATGAAGTGGGAGGACTTAGATTTCCAGACACTGAAGCCTACTATGAAGCCACTGTGGTCAAAACAGCATGGTATTGGCACAAAGAGAGACATAATGATCAACGGAACTGAAATGAGATTCGGAAACTGACCCCCAGATCTCAGTTGACTGATTTTTTTATAAGGCCCCCAAATCCACTGATCTGGAACAGAACAGTCTCTTCAACAAATGGAGCTGGGAGAACTGGATATCCATATCCAAAAGAAAGAAAGAGGACCCCTACCTCACACCCTATACAAAAATTAACTCAAAGTGAATCAAAGACCTCAATATAAGAGACAGCACAATAAAACTCTTAGAAGATAATATAGAGAAACATCTTCAAGACCCAGTAATAGGAGGTAGCTTCTTAGATCTTACACCCAAAGCATAAGCATCAAAAGAAAAACACAGATAAATGGGAACTCCTCAAAATCAAAAGCTTCGGTACCTTAAAAGACTGTCAAAAATGTGAAGAGGCAACCAACTCAATGGGAGAAAATACTAGGAAACTATGTATCTGATAAGAGACTGATATCCTGCATATATAAAACAACAGTACTCAACAACAATAGTACAAGTAGCCCAATTATAAAATGGACAAAAGATATAATGGCATTATTCCAAAGAGAAAATACAAATGGTTAAAAAAAAACATGAAAAAATGTTCATCTTCACTAGCTATTAGGGAACAGCAAATCAAAACCATAATGAGATACCGTCTCACTCCAATAAGAATTGTTGCCATTAAACAAACAGGAAACAATAAGTGCTGGAGAGGATGTGGAGAAATTGGAACTCTTATTCACTGCTGGTGGGAATTTATAACAGTACAGCCACTGTGGAAGACAGTTTGGTGGTTTCTCAGAAAACTAGACACCAAATTACCCTATGATCTGGTAATTCCACTTCTTGGTATATACCCAGATCTGACAGCAGTGACATGAACAGACATTTGTACACTGATGTTCATAGCGGCATTGTTCACAAATGCCAAGAGAAAGAAAAAAATCCAAGTGTCCTTCAATAGACGAGTGGAAAAGCAAAATGTGTTATATACAAGCAATGGAATACTATGCAGAAGTAAGAAGGAACAAGGTCCTGAAACATGGCAACATGGATGAACCCTGAAGATACAATGCTGAGTAAAATAAGTCAGAAACAAAAGTAGAGATATTGTATGTTACCACTACTATGAACTCCCTTAACAATGTAAAATCAATGTCTTATAATGTAGAATATTGAGGACCTAGAGATAGACAGAAGCTAGTGAAGGGGTAATGATAACCTAAATTGTTCGCATATGTTAATGAGGGAGAATTCAAAGCTATGGAAATGGATAGGGGTGATGACTGTTTGTTAATGGGATTATAAGTATTAGAGCTGCATTGAAGTTGAACAGGATTGAATGGGGTTGTTTAAAGTCATGTATCCCAAAGACATACAGCACTACAAATATAGATAAGGGCTTGCATGATATACTTCTAAGGTATGACACTGGTACAGAGCTGACCACAGAGTGGTATATGGAAAAATCTACCTGGTGCATACTAGGGACCATAATTAATAGAAATACCTTACTAGGACCACACAAATACTAGGGACAAATAATTAAGGGCTGAAAAGAGGTATGAGATGTTTTGGGTCATGAGAATTGTTTAAAACACCAAGTGATGAGGCGTGTACAACCAAGTGATGATAATGTGAGATACTGATTGATTGTTGTGGACAGAACATATGCTATGTGAAATTAGGAACCCCCCCCCCCTTTATAAGTCAAGTTCTTGATCTTGAGGCTTGCTCTTGTGAAACTTATGGTTGTAAACGGGAGGCTAAGCCCACCTATAATTATGCCTAGGAGTCAGTTCCAGACAGCTTCTTTTGTTGCTCAAATGTGAACTTTCTCTCTCTAAGCCCAACTCTGCAAATAAATTCATCACCCACTCCCCAATGTGAGACAGGAACCCCCAGGTGAGTGCGTCTCCCTGGCAACATGGGACACGGATTCTGGAAATGAGCCTGACCCTGGCATCAAGGGATTAAGAATACCTGTTTGACCAAAAGGGGGAAAAGAAAGGCAACAAAATAAGATTTCAGTAGCTAAGAGATTTCAAATAGTCCTGGAGGTTACTACCAGGCAAGCTTCAGCTAAACATCCCAAATGGCCCTAGTATGATAAGTCCAAGTCAACAGCAGTCCCCAAAACCCCAAAGAATACCCAGATCCCTCTCTGAGACTCTAGAAAAGTTTCACTCACTAAGTTTATTCTTCAAAAACTTAAATCCTCCAGAGAGCTCCTATGCCAGCTAAGTCCCAAAACCTAGAGGAATAACCTCTTCAAGAACATCAAACAATTGCATCCCATTTTCCCATAAGGTCAACACCCCTTTTCAATATGAACAAGTTAGGGTGGTCACTGCCAGACATCCCTGAAGATTGGGAAAGTGATTAAATTAGAGGAAGAGGTAGCAATAGACAAGATAGAATAAATTTCTTTTTCTTAGACTAGCTGGAAGGAAAGAACTGAAATGGTGGAACTGTAACCCATAACATTCTTGAAATTTGCTATATAGCTACTTGTTAAATTGTAATTTGAAAGTTATCACTTTTTTGTATATATGTTATATTTTCACAATAAGGAAATAACTGAAACTATGGTACTGTAACCCATAACATTCTTTGAAATTGGCTCTTTAACTACTTGTTAAATTGCACTTGGAAAGTTATCATTTCTATGTAAATATGTTTTATTACACACGCACACACACAAGTAATATAACCAAAAAAAGTGACTTGTGAGTCTCAAGCAGTACTGTCCAGTAGAAATATAATGTGAACCACGAACGCATTTAAATTCTCTAGTAGCCACATTAAAAACAGCGGAGAGAAATAGGTGAAATTATTTTAATAATGTACTTGTTTACCCCAGTATATCCAAAACTACCATTTCAACATGCAAATCAATGTTTTTTAAAAACAATGTTTTCTAAAGCTGTTTTTTAAAAATGTTTTTTAAAATGTTTTTTAAAAACATTTTAACATCTAACATTTTACATTCCTTTTTATTCTGTACTAAGCCCTTGAAATCTGGTGTGCATTTTCTATTTACAGCACATCTCAGTTCAGACTAACCACGTTCCAAGTGCCCAATAGCCACATGTGGCTACAAGCTATCATATAGAACAGTACAGATCTAAGGGCTACCCAAATAATAAGGAGCAAAATCTTGATGCAATTTGCTCAAACTACATATCTCAATGAGTATCTCTGAGGGAGTACTTAAGCATGTAAATAAATATAAATGAGAACAAATACTGTAGCACATCTCCATCATATAGATTTTTATTATTTGGCTTTATTTTGACAGTATTTTGAATACAGGTTTTAAATAATTCTTTTCTAATCACTTAATAAATAAAATACAGCAAAAATAAGTGTTAACATGTATTAAAATGAAAAGAAAATACCTCCAATATTTTCCCTGAAGCCTTTTTCCAAGCTCTGAAATAAATTTCTGCAATGTGAACCATCAAAAATCTGTACCAAAAAAAAAAAAATTTCATTTTATTTAATGTCAGTTCAAAGAACTATACTTTTTTAGTGTATAACATTTCAGTTACTTTCCTACCCTGGGGGAAAAGAAATTCAGTTTAAACTAGTGCTTTGCAAATTATCTCTAGAAATATGTTATCTACCTATAGCAGAAACCAGAAAAAGGAAAAATTTTGAGACAGATAGTTGGAGTGACAAACTGATTTTTCCTCCTCAGTCAAGGCTTCACCAGAACTTTACTATTTTCTGTGAAACCATGAGAACAAAAGCCCAGAACCATATTATAAAGTCAAATATTCTTAAATATAAACACATTTTCAGACTTGGAGTCATTTTGAATTTTCCAAGCTAGTAATTGCCTCGGGTATAAAGAGCCTTAAAATATCGGAGTTGACTTTAAAATCATACACATTTAGAAATCTGTTAGTTCAAAGCAAATATTCTGCAAATGAAAAAATGTAAGAAAGCTTTTAATAAGCAGCAAGAACTTTGCAAAAAAAAAAAGAAATCCAGAATCAAATTCAAACTTAGTACATATACAACTGTCTGACACTGCAAAAGTTAGCAACCAAAGCCCAACTCAAAAGATGCTTTGAGGATTAAATTTTAAAATGCACATTAAATAGTTAGTGCAATAGCAGATAAAGAACTTAGCATTGTTCCTAGCATAGAGCAAACACTTGATATGTTAGCTATGATTACTGTTATGTTCAAAGAGGTTGCAGAGCTAGGACTAGAATGTGTACTCCTAGATTTTCACACTGCAGGATTCTTTCAACAAAACCACACATTTTAGTCCATATTAAATTGAAAAGTATATATAACAATATTCAAAATGGTATCAGATATAGTAGGGATATGGTCTTTATAAAAAAATGTGGCTGCTAACTACAAAATAATTTGACTATTTAAAGGATCATCACAAATTAAAATCTTAATTCCAAAGGGTATTACTGAAAAAGAATGATTTCCTATAGAAGGAAAAAAAAAACTATCCAGTGATGAATGGCACATAATGAATAATATCAGAGATCATTTTTAAAGCTTTCAATACTTTAACATAACTTTTAAAAGTCAGGTCAAATAGAATCTTTCAAAACCAATTAAAACAACACAAAGTATTACTTTTAATACTTACTTTTGTAATCCCTGTAACTGGTTTTTAATTGTCCCATGGATCATTTTAATAAAGTTTATATTCCAATTGAAGAGAGAACTAAGAAATCTTCTTCCCTATAAATAAAAATGTTTTAAAAATGATAAAAGGTTGAAATTGCAATCTAAATGTTATCAATAACTAAAAAACAAACAACTCTTTGGATGTTTAATAACCTTAAAATTTGCTATTATTAACCATGGAAGTATAAATAATTATAATTCAGAATATTTATATGAAAGTTTAGTTGGAGGGGAAATGCCTCAAGTGGCAGTTCCCCTGAAGATGTAAGCATATTTGATGATGTGCTATTGGAGTCTTGGAGTTACAGAAACTAGGAGAACAGATGAAGGGCAGGAAAGTCATCTTCCCTTTTGCAGTCAAGCAACAATTACCACTAAATTCCTCTTTCCTTGTATAACTACAGGAATGTAAAGATAAAGACATAGACAACTATAACTTGAGGCATTTACTATGCTGTCTAGTAATTAAGTTAAATGTTCCATAAACATTCATATGTCCGGTATCTATATAATCTAAAATTTTAAAATGCTTGAAATCATAGCATTTTAAGGTTGTAATGAATTGGACGTCAGTTCATTTCACCTTTTATAAATGAAAAAACTGAAGACTTGTATAGTTAAGTTAACTATTTGCTAAGCTAGAATTTTCAAATACATATAGATCCCAAGCTAACTGGGTGTGCCAGTTTGAGTGTATTGTGTCCCCCAAATGCCATTATCTTTGTGGTCTTGTGTGGGGCAGGCGTTTTGGTGATGGTTGGATTTGCTTGGAATGTGCCCCACCCAGCTGTGGGTAATGAGATGTTCCCATGGAGGCGTGGCCCCACCCATTCAGGGTGGGCCTTTATCTGTGGAGCTATATAAATGAGCTGACTGGGTGGGGGGGGGGGGGAGAGTGCAGCTGGGAGTGATGTTTTGAAGAGAAGCAAGCTTGCTAGAAAGGAAAGTCCTGGGAGAAAGCCATTTTGAGGCTGGAGCTGTGGAGCAGATGCCAGCTGCCTTCCAAGCTAGCAGAGGTTTTCCGGACGCCATTGGCCATCCTCCGGTGAAAGTACCCGATTGCTGAGGTGTTACCTTGGATGCTTTGTGGCCTTAAGACTATAACTGTGTAGTGAAATAAACCCCCGTTTTATGAAAGCCTATCCATCTCTGGTGTTTTGCATTCTGCAGCATTAGCAAACTAGGACACTGGGGGTTATAAATACATCATTAATATAGCATGTAATATTAATTCACTTACATGCATGCTACCAGATTATACATATGTAACTAAAAATTTTGTCTACAATATTTCCACTCTATAGAGTACACAAAATACATCTACCAAGAATTTCCCCAGTGAACACCACCATTATCTCTTCATTGTTTACCAGTTTACCACTGTGTAGTCCCAGAAATTCTACAGAAATGCCAACACACATTGATACAAATAGCAGGTTAACTATGCTTGCAACAGGCAGGTGAAAAAACAATAGTGCTGACTGGAAGACGTTTATGGTTTACCCAAAATGACTGGAACCTGACCTGACCAAATTAATAATGCTTCCTAAGTTTGGATATCATCAATTCAAAGGAGCACATCAATTTAAAGGGGAAAAAAGGAAGTTTTAACATACATACACATAAGGTAAACAAATGTAATTCACCAACTGCTTACGAATAAGTAAAAATAAGTAATTATATTTATATATAAAGTTTATTCATCTGAATCCACTATTAACTTTTACTATCTCCAAATTTCTTAACAATCCTGAAAATGCTTAGCACACAGACCACGCATTCAGCATCTTTTCCAATAATGATGATGCTGATAACAGAAATAATAACACAATCCAGCAATGTTTCTCAAGTACTTATTATAGGCCAGGCACTATGCTAAAGATTTTTAATGTATTACCTTTTGTTTATATGTATGACCTATTCATTTTTCCTCACAGGAATCCTGTGAAATATTTAGTTATTCCTATTTTACAGTAGAGAAAACAGAGGTTTAAATATTTAAGATAAGTAGTCTGTCCAAGGTCACCACCTAAGAAGCGGTGTTAGTCTTAATCACTGATGGTCATCTAATCTAGCTGGATGAAGATTATATAGGGGTAATGGCAAAACTGAGTCAAATTCTGTTTCTAACAACTACTAGCTCTGAGACGTTGAGCAAATTCTTAATTTATGAGCTTCAGAACTCATCCACCTTCTGAGAAATTTTCTTTACCTACTTCAGGGAGGAATGATTATTTCCTTTTGCCTCAAATGTAATTTATTACACTATATTATTGTTATCTATTCAATAAAGTTTCTGTCTTTCCTGCTAGGCCATGACTAGGTTATATTCCTCTTTTCACACCCACCATGGGCAGACAGACAATGCTGAAAAACCAACAACTGAAGAATCCTAAGACAATAGATCAGCAACATCCAATAGCACTAATTATGCAAGAGACTTCTGTAACTTTTAATTCTTTAGTATTTAGTAAGACGATGACATTAATTTTAATATATATTGTAATATATTTGTGATCCAATATATCCAAAATATTATCATTCAACATGTAATAAACGTAAAAAGTATCAATGAGATATTTTATATTCTTTTCTTACACTAAGTCTTTGAAATCCAGTGTGTATTTTTTGACACTTATGGCATATTTCAATTCAGACTAGTCACCTAGCCAAATGCTCAACAGCCACCTGTGGCTGGCTAGTGGCCACATTATTGGACAGCATAGCAATAGGCCTTAAGCCTTTCTTTGGATTTACTGGATGGGTGGAAGGAAGAAATCACGAATACAATGTGATGAAGATTTTGAGTATATGACTGAAATTAGGGTAGAGGATCAGATGTGATCCATAGGGAAGTGCTTTCTCAACCTTATTTTTAATCATTCTTAACATTTAAAATGCAATTACGGCTCCCCCAGGATTCACACAGACACCTGTTACCAACTGATTTAATGACGAAATAAGCAAGGACTGGTAAAATATTTGCTTTATACTGCCATGCAGTAAAAAGTGTGCAATAAATATAATAGTTCTTTATAGCTCAGCCTACTCTTTCATTAAAACATTGAAAATGTTACAAATAGCAACCACATGAACTTAGGAAAAACATCTATTAAAATGCAGCCCCCAAAGAGACCAAAATAGAAAAACCTATTTACCTCTTCTTTCTTGATATAATTAACATTTATGAAGCACTGAAGTAGCATATCTTTAATTTCTCTACTTTCCTCCAAATCATAATCAAAACAATATAAAGCTTGATGAATACGCCAAAGCCGACATATGGCTGCACCCTAGGAATGACATAAAAAAGAAAAATGTTATATTTAAGAGGTTTTTAAGAAACAGTAAGATCACATTTCAAATTAAGTATAAGAATGTCTTACTTCATAAATAATCATAATTTTAGATTATTCATCAAAGATTATGAAATAGTGACAAGTGAAAACAGATTTTAAATTTGCAAAATGTTACTTGTAGCTCTGGAGAACAATTTTTTAAAACACAGACAAAAATAACCATATATACTGATATACAGTAATGTTCAACAGAACTTTCTGCAATGATGAAAATATTCTATCTGTACTGTCCAGTAAGTAGCCACTAGCCATGTTTTATTATTGAGATATTGAAATGTGACTCACGTGTCTGAGGAACTAAACTTTTTATTTTTTTTTAACTTGAAATTAAATTTAAATAGCTACATGTGTTTAGTGGCCACTGAATTGAACAGCCTGGGATTAGACAATTAGGAAGGCATTAAAAACAAAATCCTGACTCAAGAGCTAAACAAAATTGACAGGGAAAATGAATTTTAAAAAGACAAATCAATGCAGGTATAAGGATAAATGTTAACACAAAAATGGGTTTCTCACTCATTCCCTTTGCCAGCAGAGAAAATCAGACAGCCAGCTGAGCATGCAAACAAAACGAGGTTTTTTTGTATAAAATTTACTGTTTCTTGAAGATGGAGGAAGAGATTGAGAGGAAGAAGTAGCAACAAACAAGGTAAGATTTAACAAAGTTCTATGAATAGTGAAACTTTACATAAATATATATATTTTTAGATGCTGGGGTGTTGGAATAGCTGTAAAGAGGTAAATGACATGATGGAACTGCAACCTATAACATCCTTTGAAATTTGTTCTATAGCTACTCATTGAATTGTGCTTTGAAAGTCTTCACCTTTCTGTATATGCTTTATATTGCATAACGGGGAAAGAACTGAGACTGTGGAACTGTAACCCACAAGAATTTTTGAAATTACCATTTAACTACTTGTTGAGCTGCACATCAAAAGTTAACACCTTTTTGTATGTATGGTATATTTAACAATAATGGAAATAGCTGAAGTTGTGGAATTGTGACCCAAAACATTCTTTGAAATTTGCTCTCTAACTACTTGTTGCATTGTACTTTGAAAGTTATCACTATCATGTGTATATATGTTAAAGTTCATAATAAATTTTTTTTTTTTTTTTTTAATTTACTGCTTCTTTGAGAGGGTATAGTGAGATGGATTCTCAGACACTGCTGGTAAGAAATAAGGTGGTACAAGCTTCCTAGAACCATTGGCAGTATGTATCAAGAGTCTTCAAGTAAATTGACTTAGTAAATTTCTAGAAATATAGAAAGAAGTAGAGATTAGAAGGGGGAAAAAGGCAAAAGAAATATCCTAAATATTCCCTACAATAACAATAATCTCCTTGGCTGGCAGAATTATGGATGATATTTATTTTCCTCTACAGCTTTCTTCATTTTTCCAATTTTCTATAATGAATATAAATACCTGTTGTCTTGATCAGGGGAAAAAAATTGTTTATCCTAGATTTCCAAACTGAATAACAAAGATAAAGTAGGGAAAACATACTAGCCAACCTGCAAATATGCTAAAAGTAACTCAATCCTACTGTAGTCATGTGAACCTGCTATGGGAACATAATTGACTGATAGCCTCAGCTGCTGCCCCTTTGGACTCACCACCACATTCACACCAAGGCAACACTTCCCCCAGATGCTCCCAACCAATGAATGAGCATGGTGGGAGTCCAGTGCCAGGCCATCCTCGCCAGTGCAGGATTCCCTCTAACAGGTAACTTTGGCTTATGACACTCCCCATTGGCATACCCAGAACTTTTTATAGAACTATGCAGCAGTCTGAGACAATCCCAAACTAAGCCTTCATATGACACGCCTGTATCATGGTCTGAAGTCTCCCCGGCCTACATCTATCCTTTCCCCCTCTCCTTCACTGAGCTTTCAGCCAATAAATTTCTTGCACATCCAATCCCATCTTTGTGTATGTCTCTTGGAAGGCTCACACTGCTATAAGCAGATACTTCTGGTTGCCTATTCCAGCAACTCATCCCTTCCTCTCTACTAAAAAGATCCCTAATTTTTCTAAGGGTAGCAATGTACCCCAGTGAAAACTCTACTTTCCAGTCAGTAGACAGAGGTGGTCATATGACATAGTCTGACTATTGGATATAAGCTGAGAATTTCTGAAAAGATTTGGTCCTTCCTGATCCTGTTTTATCTTCCTGCACAAAACTCAAACAAGAAGGTGGGGGTGGAGCAGCTCTCCTGCAACCATGAAGTGACACACACTAAGGAGGATGGAGGAAAAAGACTGGGATACTGATCACAGTGTGGCGCTACCACACTAACCCTTTACAGCCTATATCTGAAAATTTTATAGTTAAAAAATAATTCTCTATTTGTTGAAGTCCCTGTAGTCAGGTCTCTTACAGCCAAACACAATGCATAATTGATATGAATACATGCATTTTTTAAAGTAGACAAAAAACATTAATAAACATACTGTTTTAGTCTCAAGACTCTTTCTTAATAACATGATAAAAGCAGTTTTTCCCATATCTTCTTTGGCGGGCAGGCCTTTCTCCCACCAAGTAACACACAAATCCTGAATGGAACTCCGCAATTTTAGTTCAGATTCAGGTAATGCATATAAAATACCTAAAACAGAGTACAAAAATTGTTCAATTGTTAAAGCAAATTCTTATTAATTCAGATTTAACAGTTTTGTATATGAAGACTTTGTATATTATAAAGGTTTGCTAAGGAAGTAATATTAGTTTATGTTTACCTTGCTAAAGATCTGTATACATTATTTATAGAATGCAAATGATGTTAATTTAAAAATTATATTTCTAGTGTTACAAAAGCAGCCCCAATAGAATGGAGAATTATAGGACTGGAAAACTCAGAGATAGTATGCAAACCCGTAATTTTAGAGCAACAGAAATTGAGATTATCAAAATTTAAGTGCAGTGTCCAAAGTAACATTTCAATGCCTGATCCAAATCAGGTCCACTGACCCCTAATCCAGTACAACCATCCCTCAACATGTTGGCCCCAAATTTTGGCTCACAGGTGAAAAGCAGTAAAAGTAAGTAAACTATATTTGAGTTTTTGATGTTAATATTTATTAGATCTCTTTCTACTAACAAGTAGCAATGTGTATATGAGGACATTCATGTCAGCATTGTTTATAATAGCAAAAACTGGAAACTAAATGTTAACTATAGGAGATTAGTTAAAATCATTGTATATAATCCATACAATGGAATATATAGCTATTTTTAATGCACTTTTGTTGGGATGTGTTCATGCACCTACAATCCATCCAAAGTGTACAATCGGTGGCTCACAGTGTCATCAAGTAGTTGTGTGTTTATCACCATAATCAGTTTTAGCTCATTTTCATTATGCAAAAAGCAAAAAACAAACCCCAAAAAAGCCATCCCATACCCCTTATCCCCTCGTATTACTGAACCCCAAGCATTGGTGTGGTACATTTGTTACTGTTGATGAAAGAATATTAAAATATTAATGTTAACTATTAAAAAAAAAAAAGTAAGTATACTACAATTAATGCAAAAACTGCAGTGCTTCAATTAACAGAAAAGATCAAGAATTAAATTAATAATACTAATGTGTTTATAATTGTAATCCACAGGTACCTGAATTCTAGTTTACACTAATAAAATGTAAAATTCCTAAAGTAACCAAGAATTTGGCAGTAACTACAATGTTAGCATTAATCATTTTACCAAACAGTTATTTGAAGACTGTGCAAATAAACAAAGTGGTAGTTAAACTCACCAAGCATCTGGAGCTATTTTTACATTGCTTAAGAGTGACTTTTTAATAAAACCATTTATTTCAATGCAAAAATTTAGAATAAAACAACATACCAACAGATACATAAATCCAAATGAGAACGAGAATGAAAGCCTTGATGAGAGAACATTTCAACTGAAATTAATCATACTTACATAATGAAGGCTAACTGCACTGTGAGATTTTTCTTAAAAAAAATTACTTGAAACAATATCACTTTTATATCTGGAAAATGCTATTATACAAATATTTTATAATAATTTTCTCATTAACTCCAACTAGTATACCTCCTAAATTAATAACAAGTTTTACATTTAATTAAACCTTTAAAAGTATTGTGATTTAAATTTTACCATAGTAAAACTCCCCTAGGAGCAATTATTCCTCAGATCATGTTCATACATATTTAAAGAAAAAAGTTCAAGGTTGCAAATTCTTGGGAAAATGGAAACTATCTGGAAGTAATCATAAGCTGAGAAATTTATACTAAGAATATTTATATTTATACTAAGAAATTTATACTAAGAATATTTCCTTCTTTAACAACCTCTTGATCATTGGTCTATGAAGTCAAATAAGGCATTCCTGAAAAACCCACAAACAATAGTAGTTGGTTATTCAGTAATGCACAACTTCAACAGATGAAACATTTAAACATAGCTTAAATTAAACTAATTATTCAGGATAGCTCACAAAGTGTACTCATTTGTTCCTTTCCTAGCTGAAATAAAGGAATTGATTACAAAGTTATACCTTAATACCAATTCTGACTGATTACAAAATTATACCTTAATACCAATTCTGCTCCTAAATTTAAAGTTCATGAAAACAAATAGCCTCCTTTTCCGTGGTATTATCAGGTGCCCTATTTATAAAAATGCCACATTATAAAAAACACAACTTACCATTTAATATAACAGCACATTCTAATAAGGCTTCATAGTTCTCATTTTCATTTATTACAGACACAGAAGTAATAATCACAGATGTAATTGCATGAATTATTTCTATGTTTTTTGTCTATAAATAAAAAAAAATCAAAGCACCAATAAATTAAAATCATCAACTTAAACCTCAATTTTTAAAAGAAGTTTAAATGACACTAAATTTCTACAAGACAAGTCATGCTTCTAGCTTATTCTAAAAAAGTGAATTCAAGTTGAATACAAGTTAGTTGTCCTACCAAGAATAGAAAAAATGAACACTAAATAAATAATGGCATGATTAAAAAGTGGGTAAAATTACAATAAACAATTTCTAAAAGTATTGACTTATAATATGAAATTTTTCTTAAGTCCCTCATCTTAAATTTAATTATATGTAGTATAGACAGTATATAAACAATAAACAACTTCTTAACAAAGAATAAGGAAAAAATTCTATTTCTGAAAGATCAATACTACCATTTTTGAATCACGCTCTATTTCCATATTATCTTCACCCTTGATTTCCACCATCTGCCACCCATCCACTGGGCTTTCTAATAACACATCTGTTAATAAATTCTTGAGCCTTTGCCATAGTTCTTCTTTCTGTTTTCTTGATAATTCATCTAATAACTCATTCAAGTTGAAAGGATCAGAGGCATCTTTCTGCAAAATAAATAGCAAGTGTTACATTTCAGTACCAAAAAATATAGCTCTATCCTTTTTGTAATGACACTGAAAGAAAAATTTAAGTGCTAACATAGTTAAGAGTTCAAGAGTTTGGTTGTAATTTTCCAAATCCATTCATAAAAGAGGAAAAGTGCAGGGATTTTCAGATAAGAAGCAGCATATTCCTCCTGTCTATTCTTTCCTAGTATCCTAACCTTGGGAGTTTAAAATTTCACCCACTTAGCAAAACCCTCTCTGAAATCAATCCAAATGTCCATCATCTCCAGGCCTATAATTAGTTTACAAACTATGCTGCATGAAGATACTAGTCTTCTTTAGATATCATTCTCTCCCACTAGCCAATGAGACTACTTAAAATCTTCTCAATTACCTTCAAAATCCCTGAACACAACCATTTACTCTCACTGTTAGCAGATGACCTCACCTACTATCCGATATAGCAAACAGAAACCATTATTAAAAGGGCATAGAAGAATCAGCCCACCACAATTAAGATGGCAGAGTGAGAAGCTTCAGGTCTCTGTCCCCGCCACAGAAATTTTGAACATTCAGCAGCAAAAACTGGCAGAAACATCTTTCTCAACGCTCCAGAAAACAATTAAAGGTCTGTAGTAACAAAGCAAGAGCCTAATCAAAAAAAAGTCCAATTAAAAGTTGTAGGATCTCATGGTGTCCTGACTGGCCCCTACGCTGCCCCTTACCAGCTCAGAATGGAGCTCACCTACACTCTCGGTGTGGATTCCTCATCCCAGTTCCAGAGGGAGCAAAGTAACTCTTGTGCACATACTAGGAGCATACGTCTGACACAGCTTGTCTGGTGGTAGCCTGAGGGACTCCATGTCCCAGAACTTGCCCACCTATAGAAGGCAGCTCCTAGAGCTCTCCTACAGAACATTGCGCAAGAGCAGTCAAGTGGCTGCCTGGGGCCAGGGATTGCTGGCTATAGTACATACAGTGCAGTGCCTGGAACCATGAGGAAACTGCTTTCTAAGAGGGGACATTCAGAACCATGCAAATGAGAAAATGCCTAGAGCCAAATATACATGGCTCAAGACAAGACTCATACACAGAAAGTATCAAGAAGACCCCTATGCTTTGGCATGAAGCTAGTCTCTAAACACCCTGTCTGTAAAAAATAAACTTAGAGACAATGACAAATGCAATGTATGATGGAAGGAAGGAAGGAAGGAAGGAAGGAAGGAAGGAAGGGAGGGAGGAAGGGAAGGAGGGAGGGAGGGAGGGAGGAAGGGAGGAAGGGAGGAAGGGAGGAAGGGAGGAAGGAAGGAAGGAAGCGAGGGAGGGAGGAAGGGAGGATGGGATGGAGGAAGGGAGGGAGGGAGGGAGGGAGGAAGGGAGGAAGATAAAGGAGGTTAGGGCGAGTGGGCAAAGGTGGCAAAAACGTTAAAATTGGTGGATCTGGGTATCAGGGAGGTAGGAGTATGTTGGAGTTCTCTGTAGGGGGTTTGTATTATTTTTGTAGCCATCATGTATGCCTGAAATTTTTTGAAAATAAAAAGTTAAAAAAGAAATAAGAAAAAAAAAAAAAGGGCATAGAAGTCATCATAAAGGAGCTCCCTATGGCCAAATCTGGGACAATGTGAGCGCCAAAAGAGTGACAGTTAATGGATTATAACCATTGAATAAAGTTAGAATCAGTGAGTCCATACTGATAATTAATAAATAACAAGAGAAAGCTCTTGCAGGAGAATGCCAATGAATAGAGAAGCAATAATGCATTTGTAAAAAAATTTCAATTTTATAGCCATCATAGTAATAATTGAATAGGCAAGAATCATCAATGGGTGCTAAAACTACTGGGTAAAACTTTGGTGAAGAACAGGATATTTGCATAGTCTCAAAGTATACCCCCATAGATTACTTATTAATTACAAAGGTGAAAATAACACTTTACCATAATCCTTATCAAATGATCAAAATTAACACCACCAATAATGGGACAAACTGGCATGATGTGCTTCCCAACATGAGTGCACTGAGAAGGACATAACATTGCTTATGGAGTCCCTGCCAAAACACATAAACTGAATCTAATCAGGAGATCATTAACAAATATGAATTGAAGGATATGCCACAAAACAACTGGCTTCACTCTTCAAAACTGTCAATGTCATGACAAAGTAACATTGAGAAATTCTCCCAGATTAAAGTAAACTAACAATACATGACAACTCAATGAACGTGTTTTACTGCACTGGATCCTAGATCAGGAAAAAACATTGCTATAAAGGATATTATTGGGGCAATTATAGCAATTTGAATATGTGCCACAGATTACAACTTTTCTAGAAGTTTGAAATTATTTCAAAAGTTACCAAAATAAAAAAAGAGAGAGAGAAAATAGAATCCATGAAAGCAGAATTCCCTCAATATTCTGCCATCAAATTTGAGCAACATAAACCCCTATATTTCTTCCTTCCCCTCTGGCCCTTCTCAGGGATCTTGTATTCGCCATTATGCCTCCCCTTCTCCCCTTATTGTCAACCCCATTCTTTACTGACCCTTCCTAAAAACATGCAATTATACTCTAGTCTCTCCCAGCTTAAGTTTTTTAAAAATCCAACAACTTTCATCCTACCCTCCTCTCCAGCTACCACCCTTATTCTCTTACTCACAGCCTATCCATCTTATAAAATTAGATTTCCACACAACTCCACTGTAACTGCTCTTGCCAAGGTCAATGACATCCAGTAGTGCTTTTTTTTTTTTAATTTAATAGTTTTTAATTATTCTTACTCTAATTCCTGTTTTATCAATTAGGAAACTAAGAGTCATCTTACAAGTTAAGTGAGATGACCACATTTAAAATCAGCAAGTCAGAAAAGTGAGGCAAGTATCTTCATCTTCTGACTCCTAGTATTTTAGAAAGAATGCCATACCATAAACCTGAGTTATTCATTTGAAATAGAGTGAAAGAAATGGTAGCATGGAATAAGATGTGATACCAAATATGTTTTCTCCTTCATAATGTCACCATTCTGCAATGTCTGTTTATACCCCTCTGAAATATGGAATTAAAAATAATTTAATATAGGGTTGTGTCTTATGATGACTATGATGATAATAAAGGCAAACTTATATTCAGTGGTCACTATATGGCCTAAAAAATGCATCTTCATCTAATATTACAGAACCTTTCTCCACATCTCTCTCTCCTTCCTTTGTTTCTCTGTCAGCAGTGCTCCCATTAGTATCTGAAGTAGGGCAGGTCTTTTATTGGCAAAATCTCTCAGCATTTGTTTGTCTGTGAAAAATTTAAGCTCTCCCTCAAATTTGAAGGAGAGCTTTGCTGGATAAAGAATTCTCGGTTGGCAATTTTTCTCTCTCAGAATTTTAAATATGTCATGCCACTGCCTTCTCGCCTCCATGGTGGCTGCTGAGTAGTCACTACTTAGTCTCATGCTGTTTCCTTTGTATGTGGTGAATTGCTTTTCTCTTGCTGCTTTCAGAACTTGCTCCTTCTCTTCAGTATTTGACAGTCTGATCAGAATATGTCTTGGAGTGGGTTTATTTGGATTTATTCTATTTGGACTTCGCTGGGCATTTATGTTTTGTGTATTTATGTTGTGTAGAAGGTTTGGGAAACTTTCCCCAACAATTTCTTTGAAAACTCTTTCTAGACCTTTACCCTTCTCTTACTCTTCTGGGGCACCAATAAGTCTTATATTTGGACGTTTTATTTGATCTATCATATCCCTGAGGTCCATTTCGATTTTTTTCAATTTTTTCCCCATTCTTTTTGTTCTTCCATTTTCCGTTTTGTCATACTCCAGGTTGCTGATTCATTGTTCAGCTTCCTCTAGGCTTGTACTATGAGTATCCAGAATCGTTTTCATTTGGTCAACAGTTTCTTTTATTTCCCTAAGATCATCTATTTTTTTATTTACTCTTGCAATTTCTTCTTTATGCTCTTCTAAGCTCTTCTTCATGTCTTTTATATCCTGTGCCATGCTCTTCTTCATGTCCTTTATATTCTGTGCCATGGTCTCATTGTTTGTCTTTAGTTCTTTGATTAATTGCTCCAAGTACTGCGTCTCCTCTGATCTTCTGATTTGGGTGTTTGGGTCTGGGTTTTCCATATCGTCTGGTTTTTTCATATGCTTTAAAATTTTCTGTTTTTTTTTGGCCTCTTGGCATTTGCTTTACTTGATAGGGTTCTTTTAGGATATGTATGCTAATTCAGAGACTTCTCTTTAATTTGTCAGATCTACAGCTTGGTGACATACACTTTCTCTAACTAACCAGAAGGTGGCGTCTGTGAGCCACCCATTCTCCTCAAGCCAGTTCTCCCCAACTTTGTCTTTGTGGTGTGTGGGGGTCTGATTCTTGTGGGGTCCAATTGGTGCACCAGTTTTGCGTGTGCAGTTGGTGCTCTCCGCCCTGAATGTGGGGTGTGTGTCTGAGTGGTTAGGGAGCGAGGGCAGCTTTAACAATCAAACCTCCCAGGTGTTCCTGGAGATTTAAGGCTGTTCCAAGAGTCTAAACCTTCAGTTCGGTCTCACCACAGATTCTATCTGCCACTGACCCACAAGTCCTTGGTATTGGTGTTACGGTCCCTGGGATTTCCGAGTGGGTCCCTCTTCCAAGCTGTGCCCTTCTAGGGCCTCTGCTGAGGGAAGGCTGTGCTACGTCACAAGTGTGCGCCGTCCCTCAAGGGAAATTCTGCGCCGCAGGGCCGTGTAGGGGCATTCCCAGCCTGCCAAACGGATAGCTGAATGGGGCGTGTTAATTTCCCCCTTTTCGCACCACTCTGCCTTCCTAGCTCCGGGACAATTAGCTGCAGGTGTCCAAAAGGCTATTGCCATGCCAGATATTATAGCATGTGCATGCATTGCTGGAAACACTTCCTGTCACACTGGGTTTTTTGGTGTAGCTCTGGGCTGGAGCATTCCCAGCCTGCCAGGAAGATGGCTGCAAGGGGCGTGGTTTTTCCCCCTTTTGGCTAAACTCTGCCTGCCTCGCTTCAAGACAATTAGCAGCGGGTGTGCGAAAGGCTATCGTCCACGCCAGATACTGAGACGTACTTACAGGTTATGGAGACACTCTTTCTGCCGCGCTTCCCTGTGCAGTTCTTGCTGCCTTATCCACAGCCGCTTTTGGGTTTTTAAAAAGAACTAGTCCGACTCCAAATGCCAACCCACGGTTTCCCCACACCGCAGTGTGGCTGCTGGATATTCAGCAGGCTTACTCGCTCGCTTCAGAACGCAGACTCCTGGTTTCACCAAGTGCACAGTCCCTTTGGATTTAGCAGAACTTGTCCAGCTGGTGCATCACTGGAACTGGTGTTCTGGGTGACTTTCTGGCTTTTATCTAGTATTTTTCATGGAGGTGTTTTTTTGCCCTGTCTCTCCTAATCGCCATTTTCCGGAGGTCCAGATCCACAGTTTTTACTTACAGATTTTATGCTGTGATCTCGGGCATTCCTCCCAATTCAGGTTGGTGTATGATGAATGGACAGTCATGTTTGTCCCCCCACAGTTATTCCGGCTTATTTACTAGTTGTTTCTGGTTTTTTCAGTTGTTCCAGGGGACTTCTTGGCTTCCACTCCTCTCTATGACGCCATCTAAGAGCTCCCCCAGTAGCGCCTTTTTATTCCCCTGAGCACTACTAAACACTCCCTCCACTACAATACCACCCTTTCCAAATTTACCTCCTACCTCTCTGGGCACTCCAGAGAACAGCATACAAAGCCCTTACCATGGCCTACCAGGCTGTATATGATCGGGCCCTCAGCTACTTGTCCAATCATAACTTCTATCACTCCTCCTTTCTCTCATTAAGACCAGACCCCTGGCTTCCCAAGCACATTCCTGCCTCAGGGTTCTTTGACTTTGCTATTCCTTCTGTCTATAATTTTCTTACCCAAAATTGCCACATGATTCATACCCTGGTTTCATTCAGGTCTCTGATCAAATATCACCTCTTCAGAGGCTTTCTCTAACCAACTCAATTAAAATGGTAGCCACCCCCATCACTCCTATCCTTTATGCTTCATCATTTTTAACATATTGGTCAACGTGTTCTCTTTCTCAACCACTAGAACATAAACTCCATCAGGGCAGAAACTTTGCTTTCTATGCCACTGTATCCCCAGTCCCCAAAACAGTGCCTAGCATGTAGGAGGCACTTAAGAAATATCTGTTAAATGACTGAATTCTCCTCAGTCCTCTGTCTTCTTTTACTCCTCTATCACAGATTCCCAAAGTATGATCTATGGCACAGAGATTGTGCTTTATAACTGCTCATGTGGTATTTCATCTCTAAGAAACAGTAGGTGAATGCAGGAAACTACACCCAGCTAAATGGAGCCAGACAACATCTACCAGCATGTGTTACGAGCTACATCTATTATCCACATCCAACGCTACAACATGCTATCCATCCAATTTCAAATGATCTGCTTTCCACCACTTCCCAGTAACTCAGCAAGCTGCAACCCTTCCAGCAGCCTGTGGCCGCATTGTGCCCTCTTCATTTTTTCCTCTTTCCTCTTGGCCTATTTTGTATTTTTCTTCTGTGTCATTTTCTCTCACTCCTTTACTACCTCTCTTTCGTTCTCTGCCTCTCACATACGGGATCGGCAGGTGGGCCGGTAGGAGCACATGCAAACTTCAGAAAAAGTATCAGGTAGTATTTATGTATTTTTTTAGTGATTTAACATGCATAAAACTGTGCTACCATTTTTATTAGGTTCTAATCTTTTATTAATGTGTCACTGGCAAAGTTCTGACTATCGTGCCCTAACCCTGTTTTCCCCTTAAGCCCTGCTGATTTTGCATAGCAGGGTGATTTTTAGTCATGCATATGTTGCATTATAGCAGAAGTTACTGTATTTGGTGGGGTCTATCGAACAGCTCCCAAACTCATTTAAAATGCCAGATCTTTTCTTTAGTTCTTATGAAGCTGAACCACGTGAAACTGCCATCATTCAGTCACTCTGACCTACAATTTGGCATTTTGTCTAGCTCAACTTAATATAACCAAGTGAGGCACAATCCCACCTGTTCCCATTTTTATGTTAACTAAGGACTACATGGTGATTTAGGTACCAAGTTGAGTTACTAAGTGTTTAATTTGCTATTCATAAACTAAAATTAATGCCTTATTACTATGAAAACTAATTCAAGTATTCTAATATTTCAGCTGCAAAGCAACATTACAAAGTTTCTACTGCACATAACAGGGATAGTTGGAATTAATGCACTTCTGAAGTAGGATGCTTTGTCATCAGTATAGCATCAGTGTTATCTTGAGTTAACTGTGCTATCCAAATGTTGCCATTTTGCCTTTTGATTTTAAATTAGTATAATTTAGCTTCATCATCAATTTAGTTTGCCGTGATTTTAGTTAAATCTATAGCATGTAGTTTGCAACAAGTCTTTTAGTCTTTAAAACATGTATGTGTTGCAGTTCTAATATTAATCATCTATTCATACACAAAATGAGAAAGCTCATTTCTCTCTTCCAAAAAAAATAACTACATAAATGTTGCTAGGAACAGATTTATTATTAGGTTCCTCTCTAATTCTTTCTTATCACTAATTCACTTTTCATTGCATGATCAGAACAGATGAAGTAGGTGGCTATGGAATCTTGTGTCCGGAAGTCAAAAATATTTTAAAGCTAGTCCTTCAAGGTTGGAGTTGCTTAGAGTTCTGCCCTGGGCCCTTTTTCTATTATTATACTACAAAGATGATTCCATGCATTCCCACGACTTAAGCTTCTGCCTGTACACTGATGACACCCAAATTTCTATCTCCAGCCCAGACCTCTTTCCTAGTCTTCAAATATATATGTCCACTGCCTACTGAACATTGCCTTTCGGATGTCTCCAAAATTGAACCCAAATTTCTAACTTGACCCTTTTCTTACGTTATCCCACGGAATAGAACTATAAAGTAGAAACGTAGGGATATTCTTTGACCCTTTCCTTACTCTTCCCCAACAATCAAATAGTGTTACCATCCCACCACCTAATGTCTCTTAAATGTATTCATATCTTCCCATTTCCAAGTCCTAATTCAAACCATCATTATTAGTAAGAGTCTCCTAATTACTCTCCCTGCCTCTTGTTTTGGACAACTTTAATCTATTCTTCACATGTAGCCAGAAGAGTATTTCTAAATTGCAAATCTTATTTTTCTTCATCTCCCTTCTATATCACTATTTACCTCTCTGTGTTTTTGTTCTCATCCTTTCTCACACACAGGTCACTCCCTGCTTAAAGCTCTTTGATGCTGCCCTTTTACCTCTCAGGATAAAGTCTAAACTCCTTAAAATGGTAAAGAAGTTCTGACATAACTGCCCCCACCTCACCCCCGCCCATCTCATCTTTTGCCCCTCTTCCTCTTACATTTATTTGTACACTCCAGCCCTACTGAACTTCCTCAAGTTCTTCAAACACAGCCTACTTTCTCTAGTCTTTAGAGTTATCCCTTTTAGCTAGAATGATCATTCCCCTACTTCCCTCACTTCTATTTAGCTTTTAGTCATAGTTTCCATATCTTTTCCACTGAGATGGGGAACACCTCATGACTGGATTTGGTGCCCCTCCTATATTCTCTTATACCTTCCCCCATCTTGACACTTATTACAATGTATTTCTAATTGCCTGTTTACTTGCCTGAATCCTCCACAACACTGTAATAATCTGAAGGCAAAAAAAGTATGTCTTCCTCACTATGCCCCCACACAGCAAGAGATCAATAAATATTGGTTAAGTAAACAAAAACACAATGCATTTAAATCATTTGGCACCCTTAAAAGAAAGAAATACAATTTTTGACTAGTTGCCCGTCAGCAGGTCTATTTGGCTAAAGAATTTTGTTTTTTGTTTTTTTTTAATAAAGAACATGGATCCCTAAGAATTCAAAGAGATATATATTTTATGATCTGACAACCTTAGATAATGATTTTAGAACATTTTTTATATTCACAGTCAAAATCACAATAAAACTAAAATATGAAACTTACATCAAGATGAATAAATTGCAGAAAGTCTTCAACTAACTCCTTAGACACTGCTTGTACAAATGACTCACGTTTTTCCATGACAGATGATACTATTTTTCATATGGCATTTATTTCATAACACTAGAGGAAAACACAATCATACTGTAACTTGCATTTGTAAATATATCTTTTCCTCATGGTTTAATTTGGTATTAACATCCAAACACTGCAAGAAAATTCCTGCACCATCTGGAGTAAAAAACTTGTAAAAATACTCTGATATAAAAAGTTATAATATCTGAAAAATAATTTACATATTTTCATTACTAACAATATCAGCAATATAACATTACCTTATTATTAACAATTAATGAAGCTCCCATCTAAGGGTCAAGAAATCGAAACTGCCCTAGGAGGTTCCCCTTCTCTTCCTTTTTAGTACCTAAGCAAGATGCCATTATTAGTCATTATGCTTGTTGCTAAACGTTGACTCCTGCTGTTTTTAAAGGCAGATCTGAGTTAGCAACAAAAACAGGTGATGCAAGCTGTTAAACTCTGAAGACTCTACCTTTCTAAAGTGTCATTCCTCCATCAAGAAAAATCCCATAGTTACAGTCACCTGGTTACTCAGAGAATGACCTGAGAACAGTGCACTGGTGTCACCTGGGAGCTTGTTAGATTGTGCTATGCCCAAGCAAAGCACCCTTCTCCCCAATTCTACAGGATAATGAGTGCTTAGGGGATTGTATACACTCTACCTAATAGCTTGTGTTTACCTAAATAAATCCTATTTTACTTTTATACTACCTGGTGCTAGCAGTATGTGCCCATGCCCTCCTCTAAAAACATCAACCCAAAGAAGAAATAATAGCAAAATGATGGAATATATTTGCACATCGGACCCCTTCACTTTAAAAACAAATAAACACCTTCTGCATTATTATGACTAGAACAATATGGAAAAGTACTGGTAATTACAGCTAGTATTACAGTATAGGGTGTCATCACAAACATACAATCCTAGATCTTAATTTCTAAATTAAATGAACAAAAGTAGAAAACAACCTTAGATGACTTCCCACATAAGTAACACTGAAACCCAGCCACCTCATTCCTCAACTCAAATGGCTAGGCTATGAAGTATAATTTCCTACTAGTCAAGAAAATGCAGAGGGGGGTGGGGCGGGTGGTTAGCAACAAGCATAATGACTAATAATGGCTAGTACTAATCTATTTATGATTTTAAAAAATAAACAATATTCCAATAAGGTACAATCATAGATCTTAAATTGGCAAGAATGTGAACCCTCCAATCTTTTTTTATAATTCGGATAACTTTCCTTGTTTTGTCTATTACCAAATGTTTCCCTTTTGGTATTTTAGTCTTATATATCTATTTCCACCAGAGTATTCAATTAATTGGTATACTCCCTATTTTCTTTCTTGTGCAAGTGATCATAATTCCTTTCAAGATTACAATTTTTTTAACTGACACTCAAAATGGCAACACAAGACTTTAACCAGCCCGAAAGCTACTTTCAAGGTAAAGGACCATCTGATCCATTCCTACAGCAGGGTGCTTTTCACTAGAAGGGCCACTAATACCAGATGAATAAAAATGGGAATTAAAAAGGAAAACTCACTGTTGTGGCGTCACCCGCCTGTGTGAGTTAGTTCTTCATCATCTCGCGTAAAACTCTCCGCCAATTTCCCTCCACTCGGAGACAACGCAGGGGCAGCACGCCAAATGTCAGATCCCCCGTGTTCAGGTGTTTAGGGAATTCTCCTTAAGACTGAGAGGAAAACAAAAGGCGTTGGCCCTGAGCTCAGGAAAACACATCCTTCCCTGCAGTTTCCCAGCTTTCCATGTTAGAGAAGTTCGCTAACTAGGGCTGTAGTTTTCAGATCGCGGCCCAGAAAGGGGTAAAGTGTCTTGGCCGGAGACCCCCAACCCTCGAAAGTATGCTGAGGCAGATTTCTCCGCCTGACTCCTGCTGCTTTTAAATTTCCCTGCTCAGAGCCAAATCCCGGGATCAGTCCGGTTTGCTCACCTCGTCTCCGGGACGCGCCGATTCCCGCTCTCAGAACCAAAATTCAAATGCACCCGCCGGCGCCAGCGACGCCGCTCTAACCTCGCTTTCAGGAAGCGTCGCTCTCGCGAGAGCTGGAGCGCGCCTGCGGCGTGGGGCCGGACCGGGAGAGCGCGCGCCCCGCCCCGCTCCGCCTCGCCTCCCGCCCCCGAAGCTCCGTCCCCACCCTCGCGACCCGCCCCTCGCGAACGGGAAGCCTCGGGTTACTCCTCGGGTCCTTTCCTGGCGCCTTTTCTCCCACTACAGCACAGGCCCCTCTACAAGCCGTCAAGTCTGGTGTCTCCTCAGGGCGTCCCCTCCCGTCTGCCCTCCCCTCTGGGGTGTGGCCTTAGAACCAACTGTTCTTAGATTTCCTTGACTCCCAGAAATAAAAACACGGTGGCCGGATGTGGCTCAGAGCTACGCTTAGTCATTGAACACGCAATACTTGCCTGGCACCAGGCACCGACTCTCCTGGGAAGGTGGAGTTGCGCTTTATATTTAGTGAATTTATAGCCATACAAATTTACTATAAAATGAAGCGCTTACGAATCTCAGCTGATGGAGCTGAAGGGAAGCAAGGGCGGGGGGTGGGGCGAATGTATTGAGGAAGAGGCAGAAAGCATCTCCCTGTCCAATTTGGGAGATGGAGGTGGGGATGGAGTTGGGAGGGGACGAGGAGCGGGAGAAACAGGACCTGAAGGCCCCGGAATAACAAGAACTGCTTTCAGGTCTCACATCCCCGGCCATCATCCGGGCACAGGAGCCAGCTCCGGCTCTCTAGAGCTGGTTGCTGAGGTCTGTTTATTTTTGGCGTGGTGCTGAACGTTGCTAGTAGTCCGTCCATCATCCTAAAAGATGCTCCTTCCTGTCCAAACTCATCCAAATCATCCAGTATAGGCAGATTTTCACAAGTTTGTTTAATAACACAGGAAACTCCTAAATCTCCCAGGACAGAAGGCGGAGTCATCAACAACCAGAAGAGCAGAGAAAGCGTGTGCAGTGTAAGGGCTCTGCGTGGTTACCCTTGAAGGGGCTGGCTGGCTGGAGAATGAAGAATCTGCCTTTGTTCTTTCCACTTCTGCATTCTACAGCCTCTTGGACTCTGAGGCCCTCCAACGCCTAAACCTGTCCTTTTTCACCCAACACATTAACCGCCACCTGGATTTCACTTCTTTCCTTACACCCCAAATTTATCACTTTTCCCTTTTTTATCCTGACTCAACACAGACACTGCCTTGGTTATTCATGACATTTCTATCATGAGACTGCAATCCTGGGCCAATCTAACCTTCTAACCTCTGCTTTTACCCCAGAGGTTCTGGGCCAGCTCCAGTCACCCACCTTTCAGGGTGGGATCACTGCAAATTCATGGTATCCTATCTAGGCAGGACATTTAAGGAGAACCAGCCGTTGTTCTAAGGCAGTGCTCTTCAGTTTACTTCACTCCTATGCACCCACTAAAATAATTTTAGAAAACAGTTTTTTACCCTGACATTTAAATTTTTTTATCATGGGTTTAAATGACAGAAAAGGATGCAATCTCTGATGTAATTGTAACATTAAATCTTAAAATAAAACTGTGATATCACTCTTTTAAATATACCCAATGAAATACCTAGTTTCCTTGAACTCATATTTCCATTCCACATCCCCCACATAATTTTATCCCAATGTAATATATATATATTTGCTAGTCTTTTATTAATGATATCTCTTCAACAAAAATATGTATAAAATGGATTTTTTTAAATTTCTGTGACCTAGAGCCAAGCTCTAGGTTTAAATTTGTTTACATTACATTTATCAGGTATACACATAGGTCAAAACAATATAAATGTAATACAAATTTTAATAAGTAATTATTAAACATAAAAGGAAAAATGTCAGTAACATAACTTTTAATGAAATGATTAAGGCTAATTTTTCATGTTTCCATGGATGAATATTATGCTAGAAAGTCAGTGGGTTCACTATAATTCTAAACTGATTTTTCGTATTTATAGACATAAATACTGAGAAATCTTATTCACATAAATAGGAGATAGAAATGAAAAAAAAAAATTAATAGCAATGTCACTGAAGTCCTTGAAAATTTTTTTAGTTGAAAGCCAAAAATCACATATTGACCTTTCATTAAAACATTTTTCTTTAATTTCTGTCAGCAAATAACTTCCATTTTTATTAAAATCAAAAACTTGGAAGCCACCAAATTTCAAAATGATTTTTTGCCCCATTATATGGAATCATTCACTTTCTAAGTTTCTAGGACATTTATTTGAAAACCTTTACCAAGACACCTTTAATTACTATTAATGCTATCTGTTACTCTTTCATTTAAGGGCACGGTTGCCAATACAATACATACTTTTTTTAAAAAGCTTTAATAACATGGTTTTTCCCAAACCATAGCGTTCTGCAGATTTAGCTTACTATGTTTATGGAAAATGTCTTCTAAAACCCCATTTGATAAGTTCAGCCCTCTCTGTCAAGTCAATCAGCCAATCCAGATTTAATTCTGTCAAAAATACCTGGAAGAAGGCCTTTTAATCTAATGAAGAATAAGTAATGCATCTTTTAAGATTGCCCTCCCCCCACAGGAGTCAAGAAAAGGCCTGCATACTGAGGATAAGATCACAGCTTCCCCAGGAGCTATCCCAATCATTAGGTTAAAAAAAAACCATATTTGGGCTAACACCAGAAGTTCTCCCAATATATCAGGTGGAGTCAAGAGAGAACACTATACACCCTCTGGAATTAAGATTGTTCCCCAGTAGGGGTCAAGCATGAACCAACTGGGACCAAGACTCCATCTGCCCTGGACTTTTTACTTTCCTTATTAGGGGAAAAGGAACATCCAGAAATCTACCTCTCCTTATCCCCTTCTCCAACCACTATCTGTCTTGATGGTGGGACTGTGATTTCTATGCTATTTATCCTTGTTTATATCAGTCACTACAGAAAGCCCCATACTCCCAGATTATGGCTCATCTTACATTCTAGTCCCCATAAATCTCTATCATATCACTTGTTTTGTCCCCTTCTTCCACTCACCCCAACTCCTGAAACCCTTCCAATGTGACTCTAGAATTCTCAGTCCATAATCAACAAAATCTCCAATATCCTCAACCAATTACCTGAACAATCCCTTTCCCACTTTACTGTAATAGTGTTCCTGTGAGGACATGACCTCCCATGCAGCCCTCTCTAGTGGTGGCCTTTCTTTCTCCCAAAACCTTCATAAAAGAGAAAAGAGGTGAGGTAGAGATCCCCTTTGCTTCTAACAATTCACTTCCAGTTTGTGCTCTCTTCCTCTTTTTTAATCTCATGCCAATATTTTATAATATTCATTACTCATTGATGTACTAGTAAATGTTGAACAACAACTTCTCCCAAAAATGCAAATTATAGATACATACATAAGTTTATTATGAACTTATGATATAATGAACAAATAGTACACAATTTACAAATAATAAAATACAAAATATACTTTATTGTAAATTCCATATAACCAGTTGATTCTTACATAACCAATTGATTCTCACAGAATACATCGTAGATTGTTGCCAAACTCTTGTAGCCATAGCCAAGCTATACTTACAATTATCAAACAAGAATAGTTCCAACATGAACATAGGTTGATATTTTCATTTACCTTAAAATAGTAAATGGAAAAGAAAAAGAAAAACAAAGGCATATGTCATCTTTGCTGAATCATGATTCACGATGTATCACTTATAGACATGATACACTTTATGTTTAATCTGCATTTTAAATATTTTCTCTATCTTGGTCATCAGGGCAGAAGAGCCAGCTTGGTCTCTGGTGGGAATGGCTGCTGAGGTCCATGCATTCATTAACTGGCACTAAATGCTACAAGTTTCTTAAGTCTAGACTAGGGGTCAGCACCCTATTGTCTACAGCTGGCCTATTTTTGTAAATAAAATTTTACTGAACCACAGCCACATTCATTTATTTAAGTGTCATCTTATGGCTACTTTCATGCTATAACAGCAGAGTTGAGTAGTTGTGACAGAGACAGTATAGCGTGCAAAGCCTAGACTACATACTATCTGGCTCTTTAAGAAAAAAAATCACCTGCTCTTGGTATAGACATTCAACAAAACTATATACCAAGAATAGATTTGTAAATTTATATGGTATAAGTACTCCAGCCATGGCTGATTTTGAGCTACCAACTTGACAACACTAAACATGTAGTTAGGAAGAGATGTAGCACACCTTCCAATATTATTTCTACCATACAAACACAATAGATGTAAATAACCTCAAAATCATAGAAAACAGTAATTCATAAATCCTATCTTGTCAGTAATTACATTAAATGTAAATAGACTAAATATTCCCATTAAAGGACAGATTGACAAAATGGATTAAAAAACATGATCCACATATTATACCTACAAGAGACATGCTTTAGTTTCAAATCCAAAAGTAGTTTGAGAGAAAAAGAATGAAAAAAGATATACCATGCAAATAGTAAAGAAAAGAGAGCTGGAGTGGCTATACAAAGATAAGATGCAACAGACTTTAAGACAAAAAGTATTACTAGGGACAAAGAAGGACATTTTATAATAATAAAATAGTGAAGCCATCAGGAAGATATAATATTATAAATACATGAAACAAAAACTGACAGCAAGGAAGGTTTAAATAGACTATTTCATTAAATAGTTGAAGATATCAATACTTCATTTTCAATAATGAATAAAACAACTAGAGAGAAGATCAACTAGAAAGTAGAAGACTTGAACAACACTACAAATTCCTAAACTAGATCTGACAGATCTCTATAGAACATTCCACACAACAAAGCAGAATTCACAGTCTTCTCAAGCACACATGGAAAATTCTCCAGGATAGAGTATATGGTAGACCATAAAACAAGTCTCAATAAATTTAAGGGATTAAAGCACATGAAGTGTGTTCTCTGGCTAAAATGGAATGAAATTAAAAATCAACAACAGGAGGAAATTTTGATCGTTCACAAGTATATGGAAATTGAACAATGCACACCTGGATCAGAGAAGACATAACAAGGGTAATTAAGAAATACTTTGAGATGAAATAAAGTGAAAATATAACATATCAAAAGTTATGGGGGAAAATAGGGTGAGATGGGGGAATAGACTGTTTTAGATGTTCTTTTTTACTTTTATTTTTTGTGGAGTTAGGAAAATGTTCAAACAATTATTCTGGTGATGAATGCACGACTATATGATGGTACTGTGAATAACTGATTGTACACTGTGGATGATTGTAGGGTATGTGAATATATCTCAATAAAATTGCATTAAAAAGTTATGGAAAGCAATGAAAGCAATTCTTCGAGGGAAATTTGGAGTTGTAACCACCTATATTAAAAAAAAAGAACTTAATTGATAATCTAAATTTCCATGTAAAGAAATTAGAAAATGAAAAGCAAACTAAACTTAAACCATGCAGAAGGAAGGAAAAACAAAAAGATTAGAGCAGAAATAAATGAAATAGAGAATAGAGAACAATTGAATCAATTAAGCCAAAATCTGTTATTTGTAAATATCAACAAAATTGACAAAACTTTAGCTAAACTAACCAAGATAAAAAGAGAAGAGACTCAAATCACAAAAATCAGGTATAAAAGAAGGGACATTATTATCAGCCTTACAGAAATAAAAAGGTTTATAAGGGAATACTATGATCAATCATATGCCAACAAATTAGATAACCTAAATGAACCAGTCAAATTCCTGAAAAGACTCAAAGTAACTATTGACTCTAACTCAAAAAGAAGTAGAACCTCTGAAAATACATATAATAAACAAAGAGATGGATTTAGTCATCAAAACCACTTCCCACAAAAAAAAGCCCAGGCCCACCCAGATAGCTTCACAGGTGTGCTGGTTTGGATGTATTATGCCCCCCAAAACACCATTATCTTTGATGCAATCCTGTGGGGGCCAATGTATTAGTGTTGATTAGATTGTAATTCTTTGATTGAATGTTTCCATGGACATGTGACTCAATCAACTGTGAGCAACATCTCTGATTGGATAATTTCCATGGAGGTGTTTCCCCACTCATTGAGGGTGGGTCCGAATTAAATCATTGGAGCCATATAAAAAGCTGGCAAACAGAAGGAACTCAGAGCAACTGAGAATGACATTTTGGAGGACCTGCAACTTACAGAGACATTTTGAAGACGGCTGTTGAAAGTAGAGATTTGCTGCTGCTTTGGAGGTACTAGCCCAGAGTTTGCCCCAAGAAGCTGCAGCCTAGAAAGGAACATCCTAGGAGAAAGCCATTTTGAAACTAGAACTCCAGAGCAGACGCCAGCCACGTATCTTCCCAGTTAACAGAGGTTTTCTGGATGCCATTGGCCATCCTCCAGTGAAGGTACGTGAGTGTTGATGCATTACCTTGGACACTTTATGGCCTTAAGACTGTAGCTGTGTAACCAAATAAACCCCCTTTTATAAAAGCCAATCCATTTCTGGTGTTTTGCATTCCAGCAGCATTAGCAAACCAGAACAACAGGTGAACTCTACAAAATGTTTAAAGAAGAATTTACACCAGTCCTTCTCAAACTCTTCCAAAAATAGAAGACAGAATACTTCCTAACTCATTCCTTGAGGCCAATAATACCCTGAAACCAAAACTAGACAAAAGCATCACAAGAAAGGAAACTACAGGCCAATATCCCTTGTGAATATAGATGTAGAAATCCTCAACAAAATACTAGCAAATCAAATCCATGAATATATAAAAAGGATTATATACCATTGGGATTTATCCCAGGAATTCAAGTTTGGTTCAACATTGGAAAATCAATGTAATATACCACATTAATAGAACAAAGGGGGGAAAAAAACACAATCACCTAAATAGATGCAGAAAAAGCATTCAAAAAAATCCAACATCATTTCCTGATGAAAAAAAACACTCACAAACTTGGAATAGAAGGGAGTTCCCTCAGCCTAATAAAGGGCATGCTCAGAAAATCCTCGATTAACATCCCACTTAGTGGTGAAAGATTGTATGCCTTCCCCATAATATTAGGAGCAAGACAAGAATGTCTACTTTTGCCATCTCTATTCATCATTGTACTAGAAGTTCTAGCCAGGGAAATTAGACAAGACAAAGAAATAAAAGGCATCCAGTTTGGAAAGAAAGAAGTAAAACTCTTTATTCACAGATGACAAGATCATATATATAGAAAATCCTAAGGAATCCAAACACACAAAAAAAACTATTACGGCTAACACACAAGTTCAGCAAGGGTGCAGAATACAAAATTAATATACAAAATCAATGCAATGTACATTTGCAATGTACAATCCAAAAATGAATGTAAGAAAACAACTGTACTTTAAAAAGTATCAAAAGAATAAAATACTTAACATAAAAAGTTCAAAATTTGTACACTGAAACTATAAAACATTGTTGAAAGCAATTAAGGAGGACCTCTAAAAAATGGAAAGACATCCTATATTCATGTATTGGAAGACTGAATATTGTTAATTTGGCAAAACTCTCACAATTATCTATAGGTTCAATTCAATCACTATAAAAATCCTGCCGCTTTTTTTTTTCAGACATTACACGCAGATCCTAAAATTCAAATGGAAATTCACAGGACCCAGAATAGCCAAAACAACCTTGAAAAAGAAGAAAAAAGTTGGGAGAGTCACACTTTCCAATTTCAAAAGTTACTACAAGGTAGTAATTAAGACTGTGTGGTATTGGCATGAGTATAAAATATAGATCAACAGAATTGAAATGAGAGTCAAGAAATAAACCCATTCATATATGGTTAATTGATTGATACAAGGATCTTAAGACAATTCATTGGGGGAAAGAAGTCTTTTCAACAAATGGTGCTGGAACAAATGGATAGCCACTACAAAAGAATGAAGTTGGACCTCTACTTCACACAACATAAACAAAAATTAACTCAAAGGGGATCATAGACCTAAGTGTAAGAACTAAAATTATGAAAGTTGTGTTGGTTTGTAGTTGTATGTACCCCCAGAAAAACGTGTTCTTAAAGTTAATCCATTCCTGTGGATGTAAACTCATTGTAATTAAGGCCTTTTGATGAGTCTAATTCTGTTAAGGCGTGACTCACTTCATTCAGGATGGGTCTTAATCCTATTATTGGAGGGAAGTAGGACAAAGAGAGAAAGCCACAGAAGCAAGAAGCTGAAATCAATGAAACCTAGAGGAAAAGGGAGAGACCAGCAGATGCCACCATGTATTTGCCATGTGGCAGAGGAGCCAAGGATCGCTGGTAGCCAGTCTCCAGGAAGAAAGCATCACCATGATGATGCCTTGATGTGGACATTTTCCCAGTCTCAAATCTGTTAGCGAATAAATTCCCATTGTTTAAGCCAAACTATTGCATGGTATTTGCTTTAAGCAGCCTAAGAAACTAAAACAAAACTCTTAGTAGCAAACATAGGTGTTAATAAAAGGGTGGTTTATGAGAATCCTGTATTCTTTCCATGATTGTTCTGTAAACCCACAACTTCTCTTAAAAAAAAATGGAAGTAAGTATTCATGACCTTGAATGAGAAAATAATTTCCCAGATATGATACCTAAAACACAAGCAACCATGGGAAAAATAGATAAATTGGACTTCATCAAATTAAAAACTTTTGTGTGTCAAAGAACACTATCAATAGGGTGAAAAGACAATCCACAGAATAGAAGAAAATATTCGTAAATCATATATCTGATATGGAAGTTGTACACAGAATACTTAAAGAACCCTTACAACTGAACAATAAAAGGACAAATTACCCAATTTTTAAAATAGGAAGTGGATTTCAACAGATATTTCTCTAAAGAAGATATATAAATGATGAATACCACAGGAAAAGATCCTCAAGTTCATTTGTCTTTAGGAAAACACAAATCAAAACCAAAATGATACATCATTTCACATTCACTAGGATAGATATCATCAAAAAAGAGGGTAATAGTGAGTGTTGGCAGGGATGTGGTGAGTTGGAAACCTCAAATGTTGTTGGTATCATATAAAATGGTGAAGCCACTGTGGAAAACAGTTTGGCTGTTTCTCAGAAAGTTAAACATACAGATTACCATATGATCCAGCAATTCTATTCTTTAGTATGTGCTAAAGAGAATTGGAAACACATTTGTTCATACAAAAACTTGTATACAAGTGTGTTCATAGCAACATTATTCTTAAGGGCCAAAAAGGAGAGAAAAACCAACTAATGAATGGGTTAAAAAAAAAAAAAAGTGGTATAGCCATTTGAAGGAATATTATTCAGCCATAAAGGAATGAAGTACTAATGCATGCTACAACATGGATGAATACTGAAAACCTTACGCTAAGTAAAATAAGCCAGATATAAAAGGTTACATAATGTATGATTTCATTTTTATGAAATGTTTACAACAGGCAAATCCAGAGACAGAAATTAGCTTACTGGTAGTCAGAGACTGGGAGAAAAGGGAAATGGGAAGTGACTGCTATGGTAATGGGCTTTCTTTTTGAAGTGATGAAATGTTCTGGAATTAGATAGTGGTGACAGATGCATAACCTTGTGAATATACTAAAAACCAGTGAATTGTATACTTCAAAAGGATGAATTTTATGTTAAGTGAATTAATGATCAATTAAAAAAAAAACTGGCAAAAAAGAAAAAATGTCCACAGACTCCAATCATCAAGTCTTTTTCATTCCATCTTCAACATAAGTCCAGAATCAGACCATCTCTCACCACCTCCAATGCTACCACCATTGCTGTAATTACCCTCATCTCTTGCCTTAATTATTGCAATAGCTTCCTAACTGGTCTCCTTGCTTCTACACTTTTGCCCTTCCTGACAATTTTAATACAGTAGTCAGGGTGATTCTTTTATAATAAAAGACAGATCATATTACTTCTCTACCTAAAGTCCTAACCCACCCAGGGGAGTGTTAGTAAATGTTTAACAACTGTTTCTCAGGATTTTACAGTATTTGCCAATGTCTGTGCTATAATTTCTGACCATGGCTGATTTCCATCTAGCAAAATGATTTCACTGAGTGCAGAGGTGGAAAGCAGTGAAAATAACGGATTGCTGTGAGTACAAGCTAGCTCCAAAACACCACCGCCCTCTCCCCATACTACCTTTAGACCAGGCAAGAGGAACCCTTGATCTTGGTGCCATGTTTTAGACGGCCCTACCTTTCTACAGCACTAGATGCATAATGAAGAACAAACACATGAGCACCTGTGTCTCTGGACCTAGCCCACAGCACTACCCCTCAACCTGTCATCTTAGACATCTGCTCTCATGACTAATGCCATTCAGGCTCCAGAGCAACCTGCTCCATACTCTTTGTCTTGCGCCTTTGAAATAAAAGGTGACTGTCTCTGAATGCCAAGAAAATTTGTGAGTTGTGCTGTTGTTAATATTGGAAACTGACACCATTTTGCAGGGCAGGCAGAATTCAGTCAGTGAAGCACTTAGGTAAGAGAAAAGACAAATTAGTTGACAAAACCTTCTCTGAGATGGCATGAATGCAATAAATTCTACCATAAAGAAGTATTGTTTCCCAGTAGCTCAAATATCCATTTCCTTGCTTCTCTCTGCATTCCAAATTATGGTTCCAGATATATTCGCAGATTAACATGGTGTGCCGCTTTGAATGTATTATGTCCCCCAAAATGCCATTATCTTTGAGGCAATCTTGTGTGGACAGACATATTAGTGTTGATTAGATTGTAATTCTTTGAGCATTTCCATGGAGATGCAACCCACCCAACTGTAGGTGATAACTCTGATTAGATGATTTCCATGGAGGTGTGGCCTTGCCCATTTGGCTGGGCCTTGATTAGTTCGCTGGAGCCCTATAAAAGCTCAGACAGAAGGAACAGGCTTACTATAGCCAAGAGGGACACTTTGAAGAATGCACAGGAGCTGAGAGAGTAGCTGCAGATGAGAAACAGTTTGAAGACCGCCATTGAAAGCAGACACCAGCCTTCCCAGCTTGCTCTGGAGAAGCTAAGAGAGGACACATGCCCCAAGAGCAACTCAGAGTGACATTTTGAGGAGGAGCTGCAGCCTAGAGAGGAACGTCCTGGGAGAAAGCCATTTTGAAACTAGCACTTGGAGCAGACGCCAGCCACATGCCTTCCCAGCTAACAGAGGTTTTCTAGATGCCATTGGCCATCCTCCAGTGAAGGTACCTGATTGTTGATGCATTACCTTGGACACTTTATGGCCTTAGGACTGTAACTGTGTAACCAAATAAACCCCCTTTATAAAAGCCAGTCCATCTCTGGTATTTTGTATTCTGGCAGCATTAGCAAACTAGAACACATGGCATTTACAACAATTTTGCATGGTATATGAGGCACATTTCCAATATTAAACAGTTCATATTATTCCATAAGTTACATATATGTAGGTCTAGATATAACATGTTAAACTTGGTAACAGTTCTTTATTTTGGAAACTAGATGGTCACTGAGTGCTAGAATTGCAAATACTTTTATTTTTATAAAAGTTTTTAAATAGGATCTCATTAAAATTTCAAAAATTAAATTTAAGAATTACAGCTGAGCTTAAATAATTTGATTTAACATTTTGCTATTTATCAATTATAATTTGTGTTTTGCTTTTAACAGATCATTTAAAATATTTTAGAAGAAAACTTTTTTGCAAATATGTAAGAAAATAAATTTAATTTTTAAATTTTTGACAGTTATTTTAATGTACATTTTGATGAAAATATATTCAAAACTTTGCACTTTATTTCAATAATGCTTAAGATCATTACTGTCCATAGAATACAAAGTTTGTAAAAATCTTGATTGTGGAAACACAGTGATTTTTGCTGAAACAAAGGCAAGAAGAATAAAATTTCATTGAATAAGTATATATTAATTAATGAGTTACAAACATAGTTATCATTCAACCAAACATTGCTAACACATCAATTGATGTCCAGACATTCACAATAATATTAAATTCTGGTTTTTGATGTTTTGCTTTGAGTTATATGAAATCCATAGTTTATTCATATTTTTCAAATTTTCATTAAGGAAGTATACTTGTCAAGGGGGATGATAAAATGTATTTTATTTAACAATTTGTTAATTTCATCTATAACTTGTAAATATGTAGATGTATATGGCTCTCCATTTATATTCATGGCCTGTACTCTGCAAATGTTAGGTTCCTTTTATTTCTTGGGCCTCCTTTTCTTCTTTCCCCTCATCTACTCCACTCCAGACAAGGGTCCCATTGCACCATTTCTCAAACATGCCAGGCATGCTCGTCTCTTTGATCTTGCTTCCCCCTCTGTGTGGAACTCTTTACTCCAGAAATCTGCTCATCCATCTCAAATCCCAAATGTCACCTTCACAATGAGAACTATTCTTACCACCCTATATTAATAATGCAATCTGTCCTCAGCCCCACTTCTCGTCCCCCTTACCCTATTCTACATTCTCTTTTTCCATAGCACTTTTTACATTCTAATGCATTTAGATATAATTTACCTGTTCATTATGTTCACTGCTTATTATTTTCCCTCTCCCTATACTTCACCCCACCCAGAATGTAAGTTTCAACAAGGGGAGGGATCTGCTTATTTTGTTCTTTGATGAATCCCAAGCACCTAGAACAGTGTCTGGCACAGAGTAGACATTCAAAAATATTCGTAGAATAAATGAATAAAATGTTTGAGATTAGCACACTGAAAATTGTCTCAGGAAATAAGTTTCCTCAAGGGGCAAATTTCAAAGCTAGCTGATGAGATTGAAGGTGGGTGGGGAGTCTTATATCTCATTTAGAAATGTGAAACAAACTTGTAATTTATTACAAGTGGTCTCATTAAATGAGACATTAGATATTTTGTAAAGAGCTTAGAACTACCTCACACATATAAAAATAAGTAACAGCTGCTTTTGGTGACTCATGTCAGCTTCAGCCTGTTAGCATGGAATTTCTTTCAAGCTGTTGATAGAAGAAGGAGGAAGAGAGGAAGAAAGAGGGAGAACGGGGGGAGAGGTAGAAGAAGGAGATGGTGCTTGCTTTAGAGTCTTTCTTTGCTTAACTCTCAGGGGTATTTACTTTCAGGGGCTATATCATTAAACTAGGAATGAAAGAAGCTAGGTGTTTTCTACTACCCTATTCTGCAATATAACTAAAGTCAAAACATCCTAAACAGAAATATGTTTGAAACAGGAAAAGATAAGCAAGTTGTTTTTTTCCAGCTTCTAAAACAAATACCATACAGTGGGTTGGCTTAAACAATGGGAATTTATTGGCTCATAGTTTTGAGGCTAGAAGTCCAAAATTGAGGTGTCAGAAAGGTAGTGCTTTCTCAAAGAGCACTGTGGCATTCTGGGACTGACTGCTGGTGATCCTTAGCCTTTGGCTTTTCTGTCACATAGTAATGCACATGGAAGAATCTTCTCTTTCTTCTGGGTTCCACTGACTTCCAGCTTCTGGTAGCTCCCAGTGGCTCCTCTTTCTGTGTCCAATTTCCCTTGCTTACAAGGACTTCAACCATATTGCACTAAGGATCACTCTCATTCAGTTTGGACACACCTTAACTAACACATCTTCAAAGGCCCTATTTACAAATGGGTTCACACCCACAGGACGAGGGGTGGGATCTGAACCTAACTTTTTCAAGGGACATGATTCCATCCCCAAATGGAGGTGATCAGGAAGTACAAGTGAAGGAATTTGAAAAGTGAGCGAAGCCCAATAACACGTATGTTAATAAATGATCACCAGTGTAAGTAACTGGGACTAAGTTCCATAGGGGCAACCCTCTGAGAAACTGCAGGGAGTATGCCTAATAATTGTCCCTCTGCAGGATGGGGAGGACCTCTTATCCACTGACTCCTATACTCAGGGGTTGAATTGATCCCAAGAACATGAACCCCTCCCTTGGCAAACTCACGTAGTGCAGATAAATGGAAAGACACAGGCCCTTGATGGAGGAAGCTGTCTGTGTGCCAGGAACTGTCACCAGCAGCTACAGGTGAACTCAGATGTGGGGTGTGGAGACAGGCATCAACACGAGCAACATTAGAACATCAACAACATCTACAAATACACAAAGAAGCAGAGAATCTGGAAATCGATTCTCTTTAAAAATATTCATCCCTCTTATTTGGGTGTTCTTTTTTACTTTTATTTTTTATTCTTATCCTGATTCTTTCTGATGTAAGGAAAATGTTCAAAAATAGATTGGGGTGATGAACACATAACTATATGATGGTACTGTGAACAGTTGATTGTACGCCATGGATGACTGTCTGGTATGTGAATATATTTCAATAAAACTGAATTTAATTAAAAAAAAATTCATCCCTTTTACACCTTGGAAAGTTCTGAAGTACCCATGCCTGAAGGCCGCTGTTCTAAGGACCCCCAGCCAACTCTGTCTCCCAGTTGCTCCACTTGTAAGTCTTCTACTCTGACCTCCTTATTTCTAGCAGATGTCCTCTAATTTTTCATCATAAGAAAAGAGAGGCCCTGAGGTTTGAACTCCTTCAATTCATTGTACCAAATACTTCCCTCCTTAAGATCTAATGTTTATCCCTACTCACTAGATAGAGATCCCTCATCCCTTCTGAGGCTAAGCTTTCCACCCTTGTTACCTCCTCAAGAATTCTGTTCACTTCGTTTCTCTCAATTATTTAGCAACACTATTGAACATATAGAATGTGTTAGGTACTAAACCAGAAGCTAGGGACACAGAAATATCAAAGTCTCTGCTTTCAAGAAGCTTTCTGTCTGTTTAATTTATGGATCCTTTGCCCTCAGCTCTTAGACCTGTTTAAACTTCTCTCATAAACAAGAAAATAATAATTCCTCTGCCTTATGCCCCCTCTATTTACTTGTTCTTCCAATGCCCCTCCTCCCATCAAGAGGTAAGCTTATGTTTCCCTCTCCTAAATCTGGCTAGCCTAGAGATTTACTCTGATCCACAGATTCTGGCGGAAACAACACATGCCAGTTCCAGTCCCAGTCCTTAAGAGGCATGGATGTTTTTGCTTTTGCGTTCTTAGAACCCAGCTGCAATACTGTGAAGAAACTTGGGCTCAACCATGGAAGGGTGAAGTTTATGGAGAGATGCCATGGAGGAGAAGAGACCATCTTGGACATTCCAGTGCCTGCTGAATGCAGCCACATGGGTAAACTTGCCTGCTCTACATGGAGTAGGAAAACCATCATCTGAGCCCAGTTAGTCCATACAGAATGGCAGGAAATAATCTTTGTTATTTAAGCCACCATGTTTTGGAGTGGACTGTTACGCATCAATCGACAACTAAAATAGAAATAGGTATCTGGAAGTGGGGAGCAACAAAAATAAAAATCTAAAACATGTATCACTGACTGTGGGAGAGGGCAATGGATGGAAGCTGGAAGGGCTTTAATTGTTACTGGGGCTTGAAGGGCAGTGAAAAATTGCCATTGGTGGCTGGAGAAAGGCGAATCCCTGTCATATTTTGGCAGAACACTTGTGGTGACATGGGAAATAGAAATACATCTAAAGAACTTGTGGATTTGGCTAAAGAGATTTCCAGGTTGAATGTCTGGAAAAAAGCACCAGTTGGGTTATTTTAGCTGCCTGTGATTAGGCATTGAAAGAGAAGGATGAACTAATGATGGACCAGATCAGTTTTCAAGCAGAATTTAAAGGGAACATGCCAAACCCAGGACTCGCTCGCTTGCAATATAAACTGCTTTCTCATTCCCAACTTCTCAAAGTTCTCAAAGTACTCAAAGTAAGAAATAGCATCAGGGAAGAAATAAAATCCATTGCACTGCTAGCACATGATCTCAGGGTTATGATCTAAACAAGGGTGTGACCATAAGACCTCTTTTTAAGACCTATGAAAGATTTGAGATAGTGCCTCATAGACCTTCATGGCTAGTCAAAGCTTGGCTTGGAAGTCAAAAGGACTTCTAAAATCTTTAGGGCATTGTACCCTGACTCTCAGAGCTAAGTAAAAGAAAGCCTTTCTCAAATAGACTTGTGGGTATGGTGTTTATCTAATGGAGTGAATTACAATTTGATATATAGAAGGCCTACAAAATGTTTAAAAGAACTGTGCTAATGAAGGCACTGGCAGGCTTTGACTAAAAAGACATAGGTGGTTCAAAATGAAAACTTTCTGTAGGCAGGAAGTAAGCTTAGAAATCTGTAAACACAGTCCAGTTTTTATGGAAAATGGATAACTTCTTAGAGGAAGGAGCCAAAAACCATGGAAAACAATGAGCTAGACTCATTCTCTTGATAAATGGTACAACACGGATAAACTAAAGATATTGTGTTGAATGAAATAAGTCAGACGCCAAAGAATAAATATTGTATGAGCTCACTTATATGAAATAATTAGAATATGCAAATTCATAGAGTCAGAAATTAGAATACAGTTCACCAGGGGCAGGGGTGGGGGTGGAGAATAAGGAGACAATGCTTAATCGGAAAAGTTTCTGTTTGGGGCAATGGTAAAGTTTTGGTAATGGATGGTGATGATGGTAGTACAACATTATGAATGTAATTAACACAACTGAATTGTGTACTTGAAAGTGGTTAAGATGGGAAATTTTATGTTATGTATATGTTTCCACAATAAAAAAAATTAAAAAAAAAACACATAAAACTATACAACACAAAGAGTGAACCCTAATGTACACTATGGACTTTAGTTAATAATATAATCACAATAATAATGGTTCCCCAATTGTAACAAATGTACCACACTAATGAAAAATGTTAATTAGTAGGAAATGTGTGGCAGTTGAGGGATGGTATGTGGGAACTCTATTTCCTGCATGATTTTTCTGTAAATGGACCACTGCTCTAAACAATGTTTTTTTAAATGCTAGTGCAAAATAACAACTAAACATAGGCATAATTAACAAACAATTAAAATAATATATAAATAAAATATAATCATTCCCTGCCCTCAGAGTACAGGAAACCAGCAACATGTGCCTGGTCATCCCATGAATGGGACGGACCTTCTGTTTCTCTGCTTTTTGAATGTGAATGTCTACTGCAGTTATCCTGGTGGGTATGAAGAAGGCAGATAACTTGTTTTCTCAGTTCATAGATCTTTGAATCAAGAGAAACTGCTTGAGCAGCTGAACCCAAGGAAACACACCTAAGGAATCTCTTCACATTTGCACCTGAATTAGTTGACAAGCTACTGAAGTTGGAGTCTGAGCCCGATGCCATAACGAAATGAGATTTTGGGGGAAGGCAGTGACCTGGACAGTTCACTTATTGTAAAATTAAGAAGGCAAAGTGTATGATTCAGATGTAGGTAAAGTTCATTGTGAAAGAAGATGGAAGTTCTTTTATTTATTTATTTTTCTCAGTGAATAAAGAAGGAAGAGCATCAGCTAAGAATGATGAAGAAGTTGGAGGAAGGAAGAAAAGTCCTGAAATGGTCTCTTGGGAGAGTGTTACCAATTTACAGTAAATTGTTTGGGGAAGTGTAGGCAGCACCAAGGGTCCACCTGATGTTTGTTCGCGCTAATTTAAAGCAAAACCAGTCATCATTCCTTTAAAAAAAAAAATCTCTAGTCTCATTAAACTCTCTGGTTGCAAGAGCTCAGTCAACAAAAAATTGAATTTAACCTACATTCTTGTACTTGCAAGGTAGGTTTGCTGGAGAGACGGCTGGGTAATGGAATTATAGAATACAAATGATTGATCATGATGATGCACCTTGAAATGTAAGCTGGAACCTGTCAGGGTTGTTGGGGAAAGAAAAGTTGATAGACAAAAGGCAAGGGAAGTTTGCATCAGACATTGTCTGTTGATAACTGAGCACTGCTTTGCCTCTTTTCTTTCTCTCTCACATTTCTGTGGCCAGAACCTAGTAAGCTATATTTTCCGGAAATTCTGCCAGTGTTGCTAGTGAGAAACACTTGCACAATCTTTGGAAGGTGGAAGAGGAAAAAAAGTCATTGTTTCTGAAACAGCAACATGTGGGCTCTGGCACATGTGCGGTTTAGTGTGAATCATCCATTTTGGGGCTGTAAGGCAGTTTAGATAATTGTAGCTGTGTCCTGTAATTCTTGTATTTCCTCATTTCCTGAATGCAGATTTCCCTGACTTGTTCTCCCGACCTTCCCAAAGGTGTGTGCCTCTACTTTCCTGTGTTAAATTATTTTATGTTTGGAAAGTCTACAATGGTTTCTGTTTTCCTCACAGAACCTAAACTAATTCAAAGTATTGAGGTTGAAGAATTGTTGGAGTTGTTATGTTAGCACAGTGCTGTCCAATAGAAATATAATGTGAGCAACAAATGGAAGCCACATCTGTAATTTTAAATGTCTAGTAACATTTAAAAAGTAAAAATAAATAGGTGAAATTAATTTTAATAGTACATTTTAAGTCAACACACCCAAAATATTATCATTTCAACAAGTGATATTCAAATATTAAATATGAGACATTTTACATTCATTTTTATACTGTCTTCAAAATATGGAATGTATTCTATGCTAGTGTACATCTCAATTCAGACTAGCCACATTTTAAGTGCTCAGTGGCCACATGTGGCTAGTGGGTACCTTATTGGACAGTGCAGTTCTAGTGATAATAAGCTGGAAAGGTAGGAACTCATGGTCTGAGAATGGAAAGCTTAATATTGAAATGTGAGAGGTGGACAGTTATTGAAAAACAGGCCTCAGGGCCTCTTCAAAGGACCCAGACACAGAGCTATCAAACAGAATGTTCTGTGATGATGTAGCTATTAAATAATTGAAATGTGGCTTGTGAGACTGAGCCACTGGACTTTTCATTTTATTGCATTTTAATTAACACATATTTACATTTAAATAGTCACATGTGGCTAGAGGCCACAAGATTGGACTGTGCAGATTGCAGGCTTTGCAGGGGGTTGGGAGAGAGGAACAATGGTCTGGAAACTGCCAGAAGTAGCCAGGCAGATTTCTGCTTCACATCCAGATTCGTAGTAGCACATGGGGTTTGGGAAAAACAAGAACTACACCTGACACTGCTGCAAGGAAAGCGTGCGCTATGGAAATATTGAGATTTCAACTAGAATAAAAAGAAAGACATCATTTGAAAAAGAGGTGTGGCAAATGGTGGGAGCCAAGGGGATGGGGCGTGGGTCAGATTAGGGGATGTACAGAGGCCTGTGAAGATGAGGTTGAAGAATTGTTGGGGTTGTTGTACTAGCACAACTGTAAGGAGAATGTTTTGGCACTTTCGTGTATTGTGCCAGAGGGATAAAGGGGTGGAAGACATTTTGGGATGAATCTATTACAGGTAGGGGTTGATAATCCTATAAAATTATAGCCTTCTTTTGTGGTTGGAGAGGGGTATGAGGGGACTGGTCTATTAAGAAGTTTGCAGCATTGAGGCGAGGAGAGTTGGGGTGGGGTAAGGGGGTGGGTATCCCATTGAAAGCCTGGGGAGTTTGAGGACCCCTTTTCAATAAGTGGCTTATATATACTATTGACCTGTTTTGCACTGGGCCTCTAACTACTTCTCTGATCTCTCCTCACTTTCTTTACCCTGGCCTCCACTGTTCCTGGCAGTTCTTTAAATGTTGATGTTCCCCCAAGGTTATACCCATACCTTCCTTTTACCCTAAACGCTTCCTTGAGCAATTTCATTCATATCCCAGGTTTCACTACTACCTTCAAACTAATGATTTCCAAATCTGTAGTTATAGTGCATATTGCTTTTCTGAGCTCCAGAATTCTCAACAGCTTATAACACCACCTAGGTGTTGACACATTCCTCAAACTCAACACATTCAAAACTAAAATCACCATTTCCTCTCTCCACACACTAAAATCTGCTCCCCTTCCTCACTCATTTTATCCTCACAACCAATCAATCAGTTATCCATTCTTGTTCATTCTGCCTCCTAAATAAGAACTGGAATATAACAAAGTAGACTCTGAAGCCAGACTACCTTGGCATAAATCCCAGTTCTATTACTTCCTAGCAGTGTGATCTTGGACAAAACACTTAATGTCTCTGAGCCTGTTTCCTCATTTATAAAATGAGAAGAATAATAATACCTATGTAAGTGAGTTGTTGTGAGGCTTAAATGTCTATGTAAGTAAAGTGCTTACAATAGTGCCTGAGAGTGTAGTAATCGCTGGATCAAGTTCAGCCCTCACTCTGTGCCATTCCCTGAACAAGGCCTGCTCACTCAAACTTCTATTTATTGGAAAATGTCAAGTGTGCCTTTCCCCAACTGAATAAATCCCCTTCCTTCTTCAAAACCCAGGTCAATCAGGGACACAAAGAGTAAATGGGCTTGGTTGAGTGGAGGTTCTGGTTGGAGATGAAAGGGGTTGAAGCATGCAGAGGAACAACAGTGGACCACACAAACAAACAGCTCGAGCTTTGCATTCTGCAGGAAGCATTTCCTAAACCCCCTAAACAGATTTTTCACTCTTCTTTACATTCCCATAGTACCCGCACTCTTTGTAATCTTTGAGCCCTCACTTCTCCCGGTAGATCTTAGTTTCTTGATGTCAAGTACTGAGTCTTATTTAGTGCTACATTCTCAGTAGAAGGCTTGGCACATTCTAGATGCTTGAAGAAAAAGTTTTCTGCATAAATGAATGAATAAGGTATGAGATAATTTCTGCTTTGAAAACCTTATAATGTGGTTAATGAGAAAGGATTTACAGAATTGAAATTGGAAGTCATGGCAGGGCAATATAAAACTAAGGCTGAAGGTATTGAGTACAGGCTAAAAGAGTATAAAACTTGGCTTTGGCATGGACCAATTTAAAATTTAGTTTATTTTTTATTGCAGAAGTAATTCAATCACATGGTTCACAATTGAAATGGTATAAAAGGGTGTACAGTGTAGCATCCTTGCAACCTGTCTTCTAGTTACTCAATTCTCCTCTCCAAGGGAAACCCCTATCACCAGTTTCTTAAATAGTCTTCCAGAAATATTTTTGCATGTATAAGACAATACAAAATTTACAATTCTTAATAGCAGTAAGTACAACTGGACAAATAAGCTAAGACAACAAAGTACACTGGCTAAGAACTTAATAGGTTCCTAGGTAAAATGAGCCTTTCATAGTCGTTCTGTGTAAAACCTCACAATGTGGAGCAGCCGTTAAAGGTCACTCTGTCACCACTGACAGACTAAAGGGGAAAGGAGAGGAGAGAGAAGCACCATACTGCCCAGTGGTACCACTCACTGATTCCAAGAAAGAGGAAGTTCATGGCTAATTATGAGGCGATTTCAGAAATATTTCTTTCCTCTTTTTGGTTTTATACTGTACTGCCTCTAGAAATAAGGGAAATGTGGATGCATTTGTTTGATCCAAAAAGTACGACAATTAAAGTAAAAGCAGTGGGGTCATCACAAAGGAATGGTAATTGTAAGCCCAACTGCAGGGCACACCCTTTCCTCTATTCCTGGATATTGGGGTGAGGGGGTGGAGGAGCAACAGGGACTGCACATCCTCCTGCTGAGCCTCAGATTGAATGACTACACTTAGGGGAACACTTGGAGAAGGAGATGGGAGAGTAAAGATTGGGTGTCCCAAAATCTGGATATACCACATTTTGTTTATCCATTGATGAGCTAAATGGAGATTGACAAGAAGAGAAGGGTGAATTTAAGATAGATTAACTAAGTTAAGAGTTGGAGTATGCCCTGAAGCAGAGCCCTTTGGACTCTGGGGAAGGTCCTTTTTGGTACAATTTTTATCTTTTCCTCTTTAATATTTTCCCAACATGGAATTCCTCTTTAATATTATCCCAAACCTTTCAATAACAGAGCTGTGTGGTCCATTGAATTATGTACCCCAACAAAAAGACATGTTCTTAACTTACTCTGCATTCCTGGGCTCCATTTGTAAATAAGACCCTTTGAAGATATATTATCAATTAAGGCGTGGACTCATTTGTGAATAGGATCCTGTAAGATCCTATTTAGATGCAGCACAACTGAATTAGGGTGTGCCTTATTCCATATTACTGGAGTCCTTTATAAGCAGAAGAAATTCAGCCACAGTGAGTCAGAGAAAGCCATTAGGAGGAGATCAAGGACGTTGCCATGTGATGGCAGGCAGAGATGCAAGCCAAGGAGCCCCAACAATTACGGCAAACCAGGACTACAGGATTTGAGAAGAAAGTATGGCTTTACCAACACCTTGATTTTTGGACTTCAAGCCTTCAGAACTGTGAGACATTAAATGCTTGTTGTTTAAGCCAACCCATTATGTGGTATTTGCCATATCAGCCTGGAAAACTGAGACAAGTTAAAATTGTGATCTTGGGAAGATTGGCAGGACAAAATAGGTTAAAAGGAAGATGAGCTATCTCCACCTCCATCTTTCTCCTGTATTCTTGTGAGGGTGCAGCATCCTTCCAAGGAGACTACTGCAAAGCTAGAGTGACAGTCTTGAGCCAAGGGGCCTCTTCCTAATGGATATCTCAAGGGAGAACAAGATAGATAGTCTAGGGAAAAAACATTTTCAACCCCAACTGCACATAAGAACTTCTTGAGTTGCTTATAAAAATATGGATGCCTATATCTTCTCCCAACTGATTCATTCAGACTATTAGAGGATGCAGCTAGGCATTGATATTTTTTGAGCTCCCCAAATGATCCCAATGTACAGGCTAGAAGAAGTTGATCTCAGAAAGAAGTGGGGAGGGAGGAAACTTGGGTTGCACAAGTATAAAACTGATAATGCTGATGTCCCTTATACTCACAGCAATTTGAGAATTAGACTGTGGAATTAGATAGCTCTTCAGCATCTTTCCAAGCCAGAAGTCAAATACGAATATGATCATTATCCTCTAAAAGTTCACCAGCATGACCAGAAAGTAGAAACAACCCAAATGTCTATTAAGTAATTAATGGACAAAATGGAAGATTTATACAATACAATATTATTCAACAATACAAAAGAATGAAGTACTGATACATGTTACAAGGATGAAGCTTGAAAACATTATGTAAAGTAAAAGAAGCCAATCATAAATGACCACATATTCTATGATTCCATTTTTATGAAATGTCCACAATAGGTAAATCCACAGAGACAGAAAGTAGTTTCGTGGTTGCTAGATCCTGAGGCGAAGAGGGAATGAAGAGTGACTGCTAATGAGTACAGGGTTTTTTTTTGGGGGGGGGAAGGGGTGATGAGAAGTTCTAAAATTAGTGAGAGGTTATAGTCGCACAGCTCTGAGAATATCCTAAAAACCAGTGAATTGCATGCTTTAAACGGTACACTGTATTGTATGTAATTAGACCCCAATAAAGTTGTTACTGTATTTAGAAAATTTCCCCAGCATGAGCGTTACTAAAAATGTGCCAAGCTGGGGATTCAGATCATAGATACTCAGAGTGGAAAAGGGAAGTTGGTGCTCATAAGACAGTGTAGCAGACAGATGCCTAAGCAAATGATGGCAGTGTGGGAGACGTTTGCGCCAACAGAGGTTTGCATATGAGACAGCATGAACCACACTCCTGGGTAGTGCCAGCAGGCAGAAGAATGTCAAGGAAGGCTTCATAAAGGTAATGATATTTAAATTTACTCTAGAACAGTCATTCCCATCTCTGAGTGCACATTAGAATCTCCCAGAGAGTTCTTTAACAATACCTAGCCTGGGCCCTACCAAGACCAATTAAATCAGATCTTTACAGGTGGGCCTGGACACAGTTTTTAAGCACTTCAGATGATTCCAACCTGCACCCAGAAGCATGGGTTTAGAGTGTTGAGAAGGAGCTCAGCAATTGTAAAAGGTAGGGGAGGGTGTCTGGCAGAGGGAAGAGCTGAAGCAAAGACACAAATGCCTAACATGGGATGAAGGCACAGGGGAGTGACAGAAGTTCACTGCAGACTGGCAAGAGATGAGGCTGGAAACAGGCACCAAATTCAGTTACCCAAGAGCCTAGGGTGTCATGCTAGGGAGTTTGGGCTTTATTCAAAAGGTAGTGGTAAGTCTCAGAAGTATTGTAAGAGGTTTGGCATTCGGATTTGCCTTTTTTTTTTTTTTTTTTTTTTTTCAGAAAACCTCTGGAGGCAATGTAACAAAGAAGGGGTACCAGCACCAGCCAAGGGGCTATGGTGTGAGGTGTACACACCCCCAGCCAGGAAACGTATTTCCTGGGACAGTGTTCTGTAAGATGAGCTCTCCGACTACAGTCTCAGCTTTCACTGTAAAAAGCTGAATCTTTACCAAGATGGATTGCTCAAGAATCTGGAGTCTAAGTGGTTAAGATATTAGTCTTTAAAAACTCCTGAAGGGATTTTTAAATTTAGGACTTTAAAAAAGAAAGCATTAAGAATCACTGACTACTTCAGAATAAACTACATGCATGCTAAAAACAATTAACTTGAACACACACTAACTGTAAACAACATACTATGCTTGTCACTAAAATGGATGATCTACAACCACAAGCAAGGCTCTCCACAGTACATCCATCCCTTAATGTGTTCTCAGTTCATTTCCTTTCCCATTTACCTCACCTGCTAACCCAGACCTTCACCTCTCAAGTGCCTCTTCCCCACTGGTCTCAACTCCTGTTTGATTTATGCAGCACAGCAGTGGCCAAAGAGCATGGGACTTCAGAACCAGACTAACCTGGATACAAGCTCTGACTCTGTTACTGTTCAGGAGACGTTAGCCATCTTAACAGTGATCTTCAGTTTCTTCTCATCTTCAAAATAAGGCTTAAAAAAAAAAACAAAACCCTACTTCACAGGGCCATAGATTAAATGGAATCAGGGAGAGATTTAACATGAAGCTAATAAAGCTTAATGGTAGACCACCCAGGAGGGGCTCTAACAATGTGTTCATGTGATCTTGTGTTTTTGTAAAATTTGCAAAAGAAAGATATTTTAACAGCAATTAGTTGAGACTTTTGTCTCTTTCTGCTCCAACTTCCCCTCCTCCACACTTCCCCTTATATCGGGTGATGTTAGAGAAACCCAGGCATTTTTGGGATCTGGCCAAGGGGAAATCGAATTGGGAATATATTTAGTTTGGGTCTATTAAGATATCCTAAACGTGGTATGCAGACACTTCAATGTGTAATTAAGTTACTGCCAGCTCTCTTGGTGTAGAAATATCTTCCAGGAATAATATTTCTTTCCATAAAGCCTACTTTCCTGATGTTGTGATACTAAGGTCCAGAGGCCTTTCAGGTAGTGGCTAATTGATAAAAATATTATGTTCTAATGGTGCTGAAAAACTACTGGTTATACACACACACACACATATATAAAGACCCTTATCTCATGCAATACACAAAAATTAAATTCAAAATGATCATAAATCCACCATAAAAGTTAAAACTATACAATATCTGTAAGAAAAACATAGAAGAAAATATTCATGAACTTGGCAAAGAGTAGACAAACATTTCTTAGACTGAACATAAAAACATAAATCATAAAAGAAAAAGCAATAAATTGGACTCCATAAAAATTTTAGAATTGTGTATTTGAAAAAGCACCATTAACAAAATGAAAAGGCAAGACACATAGGGAAACCTGAATAGTTAAAATTGAAAAGGCTAGCAATACTCAACACTAAAGATGATGTGTAGCAACTGAAAGATTCCATTGTTGCCGGTAGGAATGTAAAACAGTACAACCACTTTGGAAAGCACTTTTTCAGTTTCTTATAAAGTTAAACACATACCTAACTGTATGACCCAATATCCCACTCTTAGGTATTCACCAAAAAGAAACAAAAGCATATATACACAAAAAGACTTTACACAAATGTTCATAATGGCTTTATCCATACTAGCCCCAATTAGAAATGACCCAAATATCCAACAACTGGTAAATTGATAAACAAATTGTGATGTATCCATATAATGGATCCATACAATGGAATATAACTTGGCCATAAAAAGGAACAAACTACTGATACAAGCAGAAACACTGATAAATCTCTAGAATATTATGTGGAGCAAAGGAAGCGAAACATAAAGAGAATATACGCTATGATTCCATTGACACAAAACTCTAGAAAAGAATAATCTTTTCAGTGGTTGCCTGAAGTCAGGCTGGAGGTTGACTGGGGCACAAGGCAACTTTTTGGGGTAATGGAAATTTTCTATTTCTTGATTCGATGGCAGTAACTTAGACACATTTGTTAAAACTCAACAAAATGTACCCTTTAAATGGTTGTATTTTTGGTGTATATATTACATCTCAATAAAGTTGAGTTTAAAGATATCTTGCGGGTTTTTTTGTTGTTTGTTTTTTGTTTGTTGCAATTTTGTTATGTTTGTGGTATTTTACTATGTTTTAAGAATGGTAAGGTGTGGAGAGTTTTTTTTTTTTAACTTTCGAAATAAATGTTGACTTTCATTCTAAGCTGTGTGCATGACTGAATTCGCGGTCCGTGGCTGCTCCTCTGGCTGCTGCTCCCGCGCATCCTCTTAGCCTTGAACTCCTCGGCAGTGGAGCAGGACCAGGGGCCGCAGAAGCCAGGGGTACACGTCATCTCCAGCCTTCTGCGGACCCGGCGCTTGGAATTCTGGGACAGGAAAGAGCCAGGGCCGCTTCCACCTGCGCCTTCCGCCTGCTGCCTCCCGGGAGGCGCTTCCGGGCGGATTCTTGCACCAGGCTGGTAAGTGATGCGTACTGAACGGATGGCCAGGGACCTGCGCGTTGACGCCCAGGCTACATTTTCAGACACAGTGGTGCTGTGGTCAGCCTTCAAGGACGACGTGAGCACCAAGGTGTCATTCTGTGTTTCATTGTGAACACGGTGGTGAATTCCCTCATTTCCTGGAACTCGGCTTCACCGTCCCCCTCAGATGTCGAGAGTGCGTGGTGCTGAGACTGTCCCCAAGGGCCCTCACAAAGGGAACAGGCCCCAGACTTATTTTGGACTAGAACCTTCTGCCAGTCAATTCATTTGTTACCTGAAGGGTTTTTGAGAACCCAAGTTAACACAAATATTGGGGACCTGTATGTACCTAGCACTGGGACATTCAGGCAGCCTTGCACACCTGTGACCAGGTTAGTGCCTGCGTATTCATAACAAGCAGCTATTGGAAATTTTCTGACCGCTGTTTCGAATCAAAAAAGAAACCACTGATATTCTGTGCAAACCACGGTCTTCTTCTGGAAACTTCCCACCCCCCTGGTGGGCTCTTCTGCTGCCAAGTCGCCTCAACTCTGGGCAAACTTGAAGCCAGTGAGTTCCCTCCCCCGCACCCTTCAGGAGTGCAAGTTGCGGATGGAATGTGGCGTATACTTCTGGTGCTTCACCCCAGGAAAAACCAAGAAAAGAAAGAATGTGGTCTTTTTTTTTTTGTCTCAAGGCTGACAAGAAATATGCATCATTGTAGAAGGCAAAGAGATCTTGGTTGGAGATGTTGAGATAACTCTAACCCATCCTTTCAGGCATTTGTGGGAATGCTTCCTGAAAAAAAAAGTCACTATGCTTTGTATGATGCAAGCTTTGAAACCAGGGAACCCAGAAAAGGGGAGTTACTTTCTTTTTTTCTTTTTTGGTGGGTACCAGATCGAGCAAATGAAAAGTAAAATTACTGAAAAGTAAAATGGTCTTCAGGAGGGTGCTCCAAAGATGCAATAAAAAAGAAATTTCCAGGAGTGAAACATGAATGTCAAGCAAATGGGCCAGAAGGCCTCAATAGTGCTTGCACTGCTAATTAGATCTTTAATTGTGCTTTTGAAGGATGCCCTGTGTAATTCATCCTACAGTGCCACAAATCAAAAGCTTCAATGTTTGTTATCTTCTTGCTACATAAGTAAAGCAAATATACTTAGGCCGGGGTCTCACTGAGGGGGAGCTGTCTTGTTATCTTCTAAAATAAACTAAATATCCTTTAAACATGGTTAAATGGCTCTAAATAAATCTAAAGTTTAAAGTTTTATTAGCATGAAATTAAATTCTGATTGGCTAAATACCTGTTTTGATGTGTTGAATTGTAAAGATTATTATTAAGCTCAGGATTTAAAATGATGCAGTTCACAAAACAGTACGAGGCCTTATGAAGGATATTATTACGTCTTTATTAATCTCGGCAGTTACTTTGTCCCTTTTACTTAGAGACTTGATCATAATCTCATAATTTTGGCCCAAGTTCTTTATACTTACTTGAGTTAAACTGAATAATGGAAAGTAATTCTCCTCAGGACTTACTACAACCCTAATACAGTGACTATAGTAAGATTAAGTAAGGCAGTCCTGAATTCTGTGGAATGTGTAATGTAGACGGCCTCAAAATTGTGTACACTTATAATCAGTGTTGATCTTGCAAAACACTGTTTTCAATCATGTGGTCAGAATAGAGGAAGTAGCACCTGTGGTGTACTCCCCACCTGCTACTTAGGAGACTGTTCTGATAGCATGACCTTGTATCTTAGAAATTGTGCAATATCTTGTAGCAACTAAGTGCCTTATGATGCAAATTAGGGCTCTGTTGTAATATACTTTGTTAACGAAAATGATAAAAAAACAGCATAGTGACAAGCCTGTGATATCTTTAATTGTGTCTCCTTCAGAACTTTGCTGCTCCTGGTAAAATAAAGTGTGGGGGAACATTAAGTAAATGTTTACTTTGGGGCCTGGGAGAACTCAATTTTCTACAGTAGTTTGTTGACTGTATGTGAAATGGGAAATAGGTAAGATGTATAACACTCACAAGAAGCACTTACCTGATGACACTTTGAAGTGATTGTCTTTAACGTCACAGGCTTGACACTGTGAACAAGGAAGTAGCATTATTGGCTTTATGTACTAATGGAAGCATTTTTAACTTAAAAAAAAAAAGCAAATCTGACTAGTCATTCATTGTGAAAAATAAAAAATCCTTCAATGGTTCTCAATATTCTACTGGATAAAGCTCAAGCTCCTTGATACACAAGGCCAGAGAGATCCACTCCCTTCCACTTTTCCAGCTTTATTCATGGAGACAAACTATCTGATTTTCCCACAACCACAATAAATGTCTCATTTGCTTGTATCATTTTCTCTGCCAGAATTATTCACTCCTGCCTTGGTTCAATGTTCAATTTTTGAATCATCTTTTAAAACTCAGCTGAGGCACCACATCCCCTGGAAAGCCCTCCTTGAACACTGGCCAGGTCAGTTCTCCTTCTCTCTGCGTCTATAGCACCCTGCACACAACTCATCTTTGTATTGTAATTAACTGCCACCTGTTGACGTGTGTATGATCCCACTAAACTGTGATCTCCTCAAATTCAGAGACCACTTCTTGTTTATTTTTGCATCCCCAGATTCTAGCTCATGTAGGGAATTAATAAAATATTTATTGAACTGAATGATTTGCTCTGCATCTGAAATTAACTTGCAACCCATCACAAAGATATTAGTGAAATCCTTTGCTAGGTGTGGCCAAGGGAAACGCCTCTGTCTTGACCCAATCACATCCTCTTCTTTCACAATCCTGTTTGTGTATAGCCTGTTTATGCATAGCCTGTAAATCTTCTTCTATGGCCTGTGCTGTGTCTCCCGTCAGTCTGAACTCCTTATATCATTACTTTTTTTTTTTTTTAACCAATTACAGAGTTCATCCTTTCATTCTTTAAGCACAACTTTTAATAAGGTTTTATAGAAATGGCAAGAACTGGAACAAGTATTACTGGCTCTGCAGTACTGGAATGTGAAAGTACTTTTAATACTTGGGCTGTAAAATTACATCTGCTCCTGCCTGTTATCCCTGGAATGATTGTTTTACCTCTGTAATTTCGCTCAGTCATTGGTATCAGGGTTTGGTCTATGAGTGAAAGCCCAAGTCGTTACAACAGTCCCTAAAGCCTTACACAATCTCTGCCTCCTTCATCCCCCACCCCCCACCCCATCTCTGACTCCATCTCTTACAACTCTTTCCTCACTCTGTTCCAGCCACACTGGCTTCTTTGCTGTTCCCTAAACTGCCAGGCATGCTCGTGCTTCAGGGCTTTTATCTTACTACTTCCTAAAGTTCTTCCCCCGGTGAGCATGGCTTGCTTTCTCATTTCCTTTGCTCAGATATCACCTACTCAGTGAGGCCATCCCAGAACACCCTGTTTAAAATTTGCAATGCACACACATATCCTATCCCCTTTCTTGCTTTGATTTTCTCTATGCAACATACTATATATTTTATTATTTTGCTGCGTCTTCCTTTCCACCTCAGTTGTTCCCATCACACAGACAAAATCAGTGTCCCTGTGACTGAGCCGTAATATACCCTGGATTCTCAATTTCCTTGACAGCCTCATCTCTAATGACTATCTTTCCCACTCTCACTCAGCTACTGTGTGCCAAAGTTGCACCCTGATATCATTGCCAGAAATAACTTTACCTCAGTGTTGGTTATTAACCCTCAAACCCACCCAGTGCTCTGTAATCCTGGGACAGAGACTCCGGAAACCACATTCCTCCTTTGCCATCTGGCTTCATATTGGGTTCTACCAATAGGGGGCACTAGAAGGAGACTGGAAGTTTAGAGGAGGAAGAAGGGGTCAGCTCCTTCCTCTGTGCTTTAGGTTCCAAGTCACCCCAGCAATCCTTCACACCAGCAGCAGCAGTTCATTCTAATAGTAACAGTTGATTGTAGTTTGTGGTTTTTCCAACATTTCTAGATCCAACCTCATTATATTGTTTTACAGTCACCAGCATCAGTGATATAGCAACACCTCCTCAAAGTTCTAGCTCCATGGGACTCCTTCTCCAAGCTTCTAAGTTTTAGTAATTTCAACATCTTCCATAGTAAATGGTCTAGTAAGATAAATAAAGAAGGCTGAGGAAGGAATTTACTTTATATAGCACATAGCATTTCATAAGTGCTCTTCCCCCAAATCCTTGTAACCTTACTCATTCTCAATTCTCTTTTCTACTAAGCACAAAAATCTGTCTTGCCATCACTTCCTCTCTCTTTATATCTTTCTATTCCTTCCACCAAGCATTTAATTATCCTCCTACCCACTTTCTCATACCAAGCAATTTAGCTCATTCCACCTCATTCATTCTTAGGCATTAACTGATGCACAGGCCCTGAGTCTCTAAAGATGCAGGCTCCAAAGGTCTTATGTATGACACTCACTCTGCTAAATCAAGTGTGCATGAAGTAGAATGTTTAATATTTTACTTTGTTTCAACTTGTTATTTCCAGTTCCAGTTCTACAGTTATTTTGGTGATCAACGTGGAATTTGTGACAAATATCTTGGAGGGCTTACATAGGCCCAAGGCGTAGGGATGAGATTTGTCTTGTCTTGGTAATTAAACCCCACATTTCTTGTCTTACAGGTCCCACATTCCCATCAGCACCCTCCAAATGGTGCTGTTCTCTTTGTTGCTTCTGTGATGTGTTTAGAGTGCTGGAGAATTCCAACAAATCTTGAAAAGCTTGCAGTCACTGTCTTTCTGAGGTTGTACTCACTCCTTGGAAGGCCTGTCCAGAAAACAGGGTCAGAATCATTCCACCTTATCCCCAGAGTCCTATCTGCTTTCATTTCTACCTCTTTTTCTTTCCCTTGATAGAGAGACTCTTCTTTTGGTGAGGGTTGGGAAACTTTTTCTCCCAATCATTTTTCAATAGTCTAAATCCTTTAAGTTCACCCCAAATGCATACAATTTTTTTATCTTCATTTTATTGAGATATATTCACATACCACGCAGTCACACAAAACAAATCGTACTTTCGATTGTTCACAGTACCATTACATAGTTGTACATTCATCACCTAAATCAATCCCTGACACCTTCATTAGCACACACACACAAATAACAAGAATAATAATTAGAGTGAAAAAGAGCAATTGAAGTAAAAAAGAACACTGGGTACCTTTGTCTGTTTGTTTCCTTCCCCTATTTTTCTACTCATCCATCCATAAACTAGACAAAGTGGAGTGTGGTCCTTATGACTTTCCCAATCCCATTGTCACCCCTCATAAGCTACATTTTTATACAACTGTCTTCGAGATTCATGGGTTCTGGGTTGTAGTTTGATAGTTTCAGGTATCCACCACCAGCTACCCCAATTCTTTAGAACCTAAAAAGGGTTGTCTAAAGTGTGCGTAAGAGTGCCCACCAGAGTGACCTTTCGGCTCCTTTTGGAATCTCTCTGCTACTGAAGCTTATTTCATTTCCTTTCACATCCCCCTTTTGGTCAAGAAGATGTTCTCCGTCCCACGATGCCAGGTCTACATTCCTCCCCGGGAGTCATATTCCACGTTGCCAGGGAGATTCACTCCCCTGGGTGTCTGATCCCACGTCGGGGGGAGGGCAGTGATTTCACCTTTCAAGTTGGCTTAGCCAGAGAGAGAGGGCCACATCTGAGCAACAAAGAGGCATTCGGGAGGAGGCTCTTAGGCACAACCATAGGGAGGCCTAGCCTCTCCTTTGCAGCAACCGTCTTCCCAAGGGTAAAACCTATGGTAGAGGGCTCAGCCCATCAAACCACCAGTCCCCTATGTCTGTGGTCATGTTAGCAACCATCGAGGTGGGGTAGGCGAATACCCCTGCATTCTCCACAGGCTCCTCAAGGGGGCACTACATCTTTTTTTTCCTTGCTTTTCTTTTTTTTTTTTAACTTTCCCTTATTTTTTAAATCAACTGTATGAAAAAAAAGTTAAAAAGAAAACAAACATACAATAAAAGAACATTTCAAAGAGACCATAACAAGGGAGTAAGAAAAAGACAACTAACCTAAGATAACTGCTTAACTTCCAACATGTTCCTACTTTACCCCAAGAAAGTTACCTAATATAGCAACATTTCTGTGAACTTGCTCCTACTATATCCATCAGAAATTAACAGACCATAGTCATTCCTGGGCATCCCCAGAACGTTAAATAGCTTATCTGTTCTTCTTGGATTATTGTTCCCCCTTCCTTAATTGCTCTCTATTGCTAGTTCCCCTACATTCTACATTATAAGCCATTTGTTTTACATTTTTCAAAGTTCACGTTAGTGGTAGCATATAATATTTCTCTTTTTGTGCCTGGCTTATTTCAGCATTATGTCTTCAAGGTTCATCCATGTTGTCATATGTTTCACCAGATCGTTCCTTCTTACTGCCGCGTAGTATTCCATCGTGTGTATATACCACATTTTATTTATCCACTCATCTGTTGAAGGACATTTGGGTTGTTTCCATCTCTTGGCAATTGTGAATAATGCTGCTATGAACATTGGCGTGCAGATATCTGTTCGTGTCACTGCTTTCCGATCTTCCGGGTATATACCGAGAAGTGCAATCGCTGGATCGAATGGTAACTCTATATCTAGTTTTCTAAGGAACTGCCAGACTGACTTCCAGAGTGGCTGAACCATTATACAGTCCCACCAACAATGAATGAGAGTTCCAATTTCTTCACATCCCCTCCAGCATTTGTAGTTTCCTGTTTGTTTAATGGCAGCCATTCTAATCGGTGTTAGATGGTATCTCATTGTGGTCTTAATTTGCATCTCTCTAATAGCTAGTGAAGCTGAACATTTTTTCATGTGTTTCTTGGCCATTTGTATTTCCTCTTCAGAGAACTGTCTTTTCATATCTTTTGCCCATTTTATAATTGGGCTGTCTGTAGTATTGTCATTGAGTTGTAGGATTTCTTTATATATGCAAGATATCAGTCTTTTGTCAGATACATGGTTTCCAAAAATTTTTCCCATTGAGTTGGCTGCCTCTTTACCTTTTTGAGAAATTCCTTTGAGGTGCAGAAACTTCTAAGCTTGAGGAGTTCCCATTTATCTATTTTTTCTTTTGTTGCTTGTGCTTTGGGTGTAAAGTCTAGGAAGTGGCCGCCTAATACAAGGTCTTGAAGATGTTTTCCTACATTATCTTCTAGGAGTTTTATGGTACTTTCTTTTATATTGAGATCTTTGGTCCATTTTGAGTTAATTTTTGTGTAGGGGGTGAGGTAGGGGTCCTCTTTCATTCTTTTGGATATGGATATCCAACTCTCCCAGCCCCATTTGTTGAAAAGACCATTATGACTCAGTTCAGTGACTTTGGGGGCCTTATCAAAGATCAGTCGGCCATAGATCTGAGGGTCTATCTCTGAATTCTCAATTCGATTCCATTGATCTATATGTCTATCTTTGTGCCAGTACCATGCTGTTTTGGCAACTGTGGCTTTATAATAAGCTTCAAAGTCAGGGAGTGTAAGTCCTCCCACTTCGTTTTTCTTTTTTAGAGTGTCTTTAGCAATTCGAGCATCTTCCCTTTCCAAATAAATTTGATAACTAGCTTTTCCAAGTCTGCAAAGTAGGTTGTTGGAATTTTGATTGGGATTGCATTGAATCTGTAGATGAGTTTGGGTAGAATTGACATCTTAATGACATTTAGCCTTCCTATCCATGAACATGGAATATTTTTCCATCTTTTAAGGTCCCCTTCTATTTCTTTTAGTAGAGTTATGTAGTTTTCTTTGTATAGGTCTTTTACATCTTTGGTTAAGTTTATTCCTAGGTACTTCATTTTTTTAGTTGCTATTGAAAATGGTATCTTTTTCTTGAGTGTCTCTTCAGTTTGTTCATTTCTAGCATCTAGAAACATTACTGACTTATGTGCATTAATCTTGTATCCCGCTACTTTGCTAAATTTGTTTATTAGCTCTAGTAGCTGTATCGTCGATTTCTCAGGGTTTTCTAGATGTAAGATCATATCATCCGCAAACAATGACAGTTTTACTTCTTTTCCAATTTGGATGCCTTTTATTTCTTTGTCTTGCCGGATTGCCCTGGCTAGCACTTCCAGCACAATGTTGAATAACAGTGGTGACAGTGGGCATCCTTGTCTTGTTCCTGATCTTAGAGGGAAGGCTTTCAGTCTCTCACCATTGAGTACTATGCTGGCTGTGGGTTTTTCATATATGCTCTTTATCATGTTGAGGAAGTTTCCTTCAATTCCTACCTTTTGAAGTGTTTTTATCAAAAAGGGATGTTGGATTTTGTCAAATGCTTTTTTAGCATCTATTGAGATGATCAATTGATTTTTCCCTTTTGACTTGTTAATGTGTTCTAATACATTGATTGATTTTCTTATGTTGAACCATCCTTGCATGCGTGGAATGAACCCCACTTGGTCATGGTGTATGATTTTTTTAATGTGTCTTTGGATTCGATTTGCAAGTATTCTGTTGAGGATTTTTGCATCTGTATTCATTAGGGAGATTGGCCGGTAGTTTTCCTTTTTTGTAGCATCTTTGCCTGGTTTTGGTATTAGATTGATGTTAGCTTCATAAAATGAGTTAGGTAGTGTTCCATTTTCTTCAGTGTTTTGAAAGAGTTTGAGTAAGATTGGTGTCAGTTCTTTCTGGAAAGTTTGGTAGAATTCCCCTGTGAAGCCATCTGGCCCTGGGCATTTATTTGTGGGAAGATTTTTGATGACTGATTGGATCTCTTTGCTTGTGATGGGTTGGTTGAGGTCTTCTGTTTCTTCTCTGGTCAGTCTAGGTTGTTCATATGTTTCCAGGAAATTGTCCATTTCTTCTACATTATCCAGTTTGTTGCCATACAGTTGTTCCTAATATCCTCTTATAATTTTTTTAATTTCTTCAGGATATGCAGTTATGTCACCTTTTTCATTCTTTATTTTGTTTATATGGGTCTTCTCTCTTTTTGATTTTGTCAGTCTAGCTAGGGGCTTGTCAATCTTGTTGATCTTCTCAAAGAACCAACTTTTGGTGATATTTATCCTCTCTATTGTTTTTTTGTTCTCTATGTCATTTATTTCTGCTTTAATCCTTGTTATTTCTTTCCTTCTACTTGGTTTAGGATTGGTTTGCTGTTCATTTTCTAGCTTCTTCAGTTGATCCATTAGTTCTTTGATTTTGGCTCTTTCTTCCTTTTTAATATATGCGTTTAGTGCTATAAATTTCCCGCTTAGCACTGCTTTTGCTGCATCCCATAAGTTTTGGTATGTTGTGTTCTCATTTTCATTCGTCTCTATATATTTAGCAATTTCTCTTGCTATTTCTTCGTTAGCCCACTGATTGTTTAGGAGTGTGTTGTTTAACCTCCAGGTATTTGTGAATTTTCTAAGTCTCTGATGGTTATTGACTTCTAATTGTATTCCATTGTGGTCAGAGAATGTGCTTTGAATAATTTCAATCTTTTTAAATTTATTGAGGCTTGTTTTATGTCCCAGCATATGATCTATTCTGGAGAAAGTTCCGTGAGCCCTAGAAAAGTATGTGTATCCTGGTGATTTGGGATGTAATGTCCTGTATATGTCTGTTAAATCTAATTCATTTATCAGATTGTTTAGGTTTTCGATTTCCTTATTGGTCTTTTGTCTGGTTGATCTATCTATAGGAGAGAGTGATGTGTTGAAGTCTTCCAGAATTATTGTGGAGACATCAATTGCTTCCTTTAGTTTTGCCAGTGTTTCTCTCATGTATTTTGTGGCACCTTGATTGGGTGCATGGACATTTACGATTGTTATTTCTTCTTGTTGAATTTCCCCTTTTATTAGTATGTAGTGGCCTTCTTTGTCTCTCAAAACATCCCGGCATTTAAAGTCTATTTATTTGAGATTAATATTGCTACACCTGCTTTCTTTTGGCTGTAGCTTGCATGAAATATTTTTTTCCATCCTTTCACTTTCAGTTTCTTTGTGTCCCTGTGTCTAAGATGAGTCTCTTGTATGCAACATATTGATGGTTCATTTTTTTTTGATCCATTCTGTGAATCTATATCTTTTAATTGGGGAGTTTAATCCATTTACATTCAACGTTATAACCGTGAAGGCATTTCTTGAATCAGCCATCTTATCCTTTGGTTTGTGTTTGTCATATTTTTCCCCTCTGTCTATTAATATCCTTTATTGTACCCATACCGAATCTCTTTAGTACTGAACCTTTCTCCAAGTCTCTCTGTCCTTTCTTTGTTTCTCTGTCTGTAGGGCTCCCTTGAGTATCTCCAGTAGGGCAGGTCTCTTGTTAGCAAATTCTCTCAGCATTTGTTTGTCTGTAAAAAATTTAAGCTCTCCCTCAAATTTGAAGGAGAGCTTTGCTGGATAAAGTATTCTTGGCTGGAAATTTTTCTCACTCAGAATTTTAAATATATCGTGCCACTGCCTTCTTGCCTCCATGGTGGCTGCTGAGTAGTCACTACTTAGTCTTATGCTGTTTCCTTTGTATGTGGTGAATTGCTTTTCTCTTGCTGCTTTCAGAACTTGCTCCTTCTCTTCTGTGTTTGACAGTGTGATCAGTATATGTCTCGGAGTGGGTTTATTTGGATTTATTCTATTTGGAGTTCGCTGAGCATTTATGATTTGTGTATTTATGTTGTTTAGAAGATTTGGGAAGTTTTCCCCAACAATTTCTTTGAATACTCTTCCTAGACCTTTACCCTTTTCTTCCCCTTCTGGAACACCAATGAGTCTTATATTTGGACGTTTCATATTATCTATCATATCCCTGAGGTCCATTTCGATTTTTTCAATTTTTTTCCCCATTCTTTCTTTTATGCTTTCATTTTCCATTCTGTCATCTTCCAGGTCACTGATTCATTGTTCAACTTCCTCTAGTCTTGTACTATGAGTGTCCAGAATCTTTTTAATTTGGTCGACAGTTTCTTTAATTTCCATAAGATCATCCATTTTTTTATTTAGTCTTGCAATGTCCTCTTTATGCTCTTCTAGGGTCTTCTTGATATCCTTTGTATCCCGTACTATGGTCTCATTGTTCATCTTTAGTTCTTTGAGTAGCTGCTCTAGGTGGTGTGTCTCTTCTGATCTTTTGATTTGGGTGCTTGGGCTTGGGTTATCCATATCGTCTGGTTTTTTCATATGCTTTATAATTTTCTGTTGTTTTGGCCTCTTGGCATTTGCTGAACTTGATAGGGTTCTTTTAGGATTTGTAGACCAATTGAAGTCCTTATCTCTAATTTATCAGATCTACAGCTTCGTGGAGTACACTTTCTCTAACTAACCAGCAGGTGGCGTCCACGAGCCACCTGTTCTCCACAAGCCAGTTCTCCCCTGCTTAGCCTTTTTGGTGAGTGGGGGAGTGAGTCTTGTGGGGTCCAATTGGTGTACCAAGCTTGCGTGTGTAGTTGGTGTTGCCTGCCCTGTATATGGGGCGTGTTTCTGGGCAGTCAGGGAGGGGGGGTGGCTCTAACAATCAAATCTCCCTGGTGATCCTAGAGTTTTAAAGCTGCTGCAATAGTCTAATCCTTCAGTTCAGTCCTGCCAGTTTGTCTCTGCCACTGACCCACAAGTCCTTGGTATTGGCGTATGGCTCCTGAGACTTGCAAGTGGGCCCCTCTTCCAGGCTGTGCACCCCGGGTCCTCTGTTGAGGGATGACTGTTCTATGTCACAGGTGAGTGCCGTCCCCCCAGGGCAGTTCTGGGCTGCTGGGCTGTGTAGGGAGGCTCCCAGTCTGCTGAAATGATGGCTTTGTTAATTCACACTGCTGTACCTTCCCAAGTCTGGGACAATCAGCTGAGGTTGCAGGGAAGGCTAATGTCCACGCCCAGTTTTGTGGTACGTGCCTGTTATTTGAAGCACTTCCGTCACACTGGGTTGTGTGGGGCAGCTCTGGGCTATGGGGCTGGCGATGGGCAGGAGTGTTTCCTGTCTACCAGGATGATGGCTGTGAGCGGACACCCCCCTTTTCTTGGGAAGTTGTGGTGTTTAGTGAATTTTCTCAGCCACTGGATTATTGCCTTTTGTCTCAGAGCTCTCTTAGTTCTGCTCTTGTCTTGACCTGCCCAAATTGCAAGTCTTTGAAGCTTTTTGTATTGGGCTTCTTAGAGTAATTGTTTTAGAAAAAGAGAAAAGGATTAAAATAAAGGGCCCTCCTCAGAGATCTAATGGGCTATTGAAATGCTAAGAGACAAAGCAATTAGGGCCATTAAGGAAAGGTCCACAGGGCAGAGAGATCAGCTTTTCTTCGGGATTTGCATATGCGCCTCAGGGCCTGAGCTCTGCCCTTCCCCTTTCTATGTTCACCAGAACTCCAAAAATCCTCCGCTTTTATTTTGGAGTTTTTCGTGTTGTTTTTTTCTATGCCTGTCTCCTCTCTACTGGGCTGGCTGCTCTCAGATTCTCTGGTGTCTGGTCTCAGTCTATCTATGGTTGGAGTTTGGATCAGTAGAATGAGTTTCCGATAAGGGCTGCCACTGCAGTTCTCCCTTCTCCTTCCCGGAGAAGCTAGCCCCTCCTCCCACGGGACTGAGCCTGGCAGGGAGGGGTGCGGGTCCCCTGGCCACAAAAACTTACAGATTTTGCTGATCTCAGCAGTTCCACGTTTTCATGAGTGTTGTATGAAATATGCCCAAAGTCAGATTGCTCTGTGGTGTCCAGTCCATGCAGTTCCTGGCTTTCTACCTACTTTCCTGGAGGAGTAACTAAAACATACAGCTCACCAGTCCGCCATCTTGCCCTGCCTCCACATACAATTTTATAACATGATAGGCAGACTCTATAAAAACAACAACTCATTTCTACTTCCTGCCCTGTCATACGTAGTCACTCATTCTATAAATATTCACGGAGTGCATATTACCTACCAATGTTCTTGCCATTGGGCATAGAGCAGTGAATAAAACAGGTAAAGTTCCTGACTTCATGGAGCATAAATACTAGTTGAGCCTCTGAGGCAATGAATAGAGAGTTAGTTTGAAAAGAAGAAGAAGAAAGAAGGAAATACTAGAAAGAGAAAAATAAACACTGAATTCTGGTCTCTCTGATCCCCTCTTCCAATGGAAACAACCTGCCCTCCCAGGTCTGAGGAAAATAGATCCCTCTTGTCTTCACTTTCCTTCTCATACCTCTTAGATTCAGTGATAGATATTTTCAATGTAATCCAGGTAAGTTTGACCACTTGTGGAGGTTTTGCTTGTTTTGTTTTGTTTTGCTTAGTTCATTTTCCCGGTTGTGAAAATATCATTTGTAAAAAAAAGAGCCTTTTCTCCAGAAAACTAGTTTTCTTTTGGGAGGAAGGAAGGAAGAGATTTCCATATAAGATGCTAAGAAAAATAGGGTTTCTTCTTATATCGTTACAAAATAATTCTCTTACTAACATGTTAATCTGTTTGCCCACTCATCTTTTTGTCTCACAAGCCCAGCAAAACATCTACAGAGATGTTAATTTCAGAATGTGGTTTTCTTCATACATGCTTGAACAGTTGAGCATGGTTGGGGAACATTTCCCAGCATTATGAACATCATCCTCAACCACATCCTTAATAATGCCCAGCAATCCTACAATGTGTGTTTTGTTTCCTTTCTTTTCTGACTGCTAAAGCTAATAAAACTGTTCTCTCAATAAAGTTGTAAAATTTTTGTTGAAGAGAGATAATGGAAAATGGCTGTTTTCTAGGGACCTCAGTAAGAACTCCACTCTTTCAACCAATTAACATGTAGTGCCTTGCAAAAAAAAAATTATCATTAGATCTACATAAACCGTTTGTTTTAATCAACGAAGTATATTCATGGCTTATATTTTAAATCACATTTGGAGATAAGGAAAACTTCTAGGCCCAAACAAGTAATGATGAAGCTACTACATCTGGATGGAATGCATGCCCCACATGCATTTTAGACCTAAAAGACAGAGCATACCAGATACATCATTCTCTAGACTAGATAAGATGGAGAAGAGCAGAAGACTCAGGGAAGTTCATGCAACCATCATCCAATCCCTCCCCCTCCATGCTGCAGAACCAACTGAGAGTTGTATTACTTTTAAATGAACCAGAGATAGGCTCCTGATCATTTTAAAAGAGACTTTCTTCCACTGTTAACAATTAGGCCAGGGGCATGAGCTATAGAAGGGTATTCCACTGATAAGTACAGAAACAATATTAGAACAGCAAAGAGGAGGTAACACAGGTAATCATGGTTCTTCAAATATCAGAAACTTCCACATCATCGCAGCAGAAGGGTGTAATGAATTCCACCTCCCAAAGTCTTAGTCCAAAAACTTCCTGTTGGCAAGGCTCCTCACACTTCTGGCATCATCTGCTGGGCTATGAGATCCAGCTGGTTTTCTAGAGTATTAGAAACCTTTATTTTACAATCTCCACTATAGATCTCAATGCTACCAGTCATATCCTCAGGTGGATAGGCCTCCTGATCAATTTGAACATCAACATCTTTTTTTGGTGGTAATCTTGTACATAGGAATTGCTTTTTGCACCATAGCCTTTACCAGAAGGAAATCCTGTTTCTTGCAACAAATAATCATTCAGGGCTCCAGCAACTGGTGCAAACCCTGGGGACCAGTCCACCCAGCAGCACTTGGTACCTGGTTGTATCTTTTCCCACCTTGCTGAGTCTCTGCTTTGCTTCGTGTAGTAGGTCTGTGATAAGGTCATCTCTGACTCTGGGGATTTTGAGCCTTGGCTTGATTCACCAAATTGGACATCTGAATCTTCTTTTGCTGCTCAATCTGCTTTTCTTTCTTCTTATAGTATTCCGTAATCTTCTGTCTTTGGGTTTGCACAAGACGACTTTTCTTGATGTTAAACTCTTCTGCTTTTGCATTTATTTCTTCTGCCTTCTCATTAGCTTCTTGTTCAATGAAAGTTATCATGTGCTTAATCTGCTTTTACATATCAGCATCACTGAGGGCCATGGTGAAAGCAATGCTAGCTGGGTGGGCAAGAGCCTCAAGTTTAGCTTTGAATAGGGCAGTGGGAAGATTGGGAGAAGAAACCCCCTTCATCCCTTTGTATAGCTGAATAATATTCCATCACATGTATGTTCCACATTTTGTTTATCCATTCATCAGTTGACAGACACTTGGGTTGCTTCCATCGTTTAACAATTGTGAATAATGCCACTATGAACATCGGTGTGCAAATGTCTGTTTACATCCCTGTTTTCATTTCTTCTGGGTATGTACCTAGCAGCAAGATTGCAGATCATCAGGCAATTCTAAACTTAATTTCCTGAGGAACTGCTGTACTGTCTTCCACAGCATCTGCACCATTTTACATTCCCATCTGTTGTGAATGAGTGTTCCTATTTCTACACATCCTCTTCAACACTTGTAGTTTTCTGTTTGTTTAATAGTGGCCATTCTAGTAGGTGTGAAATGATATTGCATTGTGGTTTTGATTTGAATTTCCCTAATAGCTAGTGATGTTGAGCATCTTTTTAGCCATTTGTATTTCCTTTTTGGGAAAAATGTCTATTCAAGTGTTTTGCCCATTTTTAAATTGGGTTGTTTGTCTTTTTGGTGTTATTGAGTTGTAGGATTTCTTTATATATTCTGGATATTAAACCCTTATTGGATATGTGGTTTCAAAATATTTTTTTTTTCATTTTATAGGTTTCTTCTTCACTTACTTGACAAAGTTCTTTGAAGCACAAAAGTTTTTAATTTTGAAGAGGTCCAATTTATCTATTTTTCCTTTTGTTGTTTATGCTTTGGGTGTAAAGTCTAAGAAAACATTGCCTATTACAAGATCTTTCTTCTAGGAGTTTTAGGGTCCTGGATCTTATATTTATGTCTTTGATCCATTTTCAGTTAATTTTTGTATAAGTTGTGAGATAAAGGTCCTCTTTCTTTCTTTTGCATATCAATATCCAGCTCTCCCAGCACCACTTGTTGAAAAGACTGTTCTGTTCCAGTTCGATGGACTTGACAGCCTTGTCAAATATCAAGGCTCTATTTCTGAAGACTCAGTTCAATTCCATTGGTCCATATATCTATCTTTATGCCAGTAGATGCTGTTTTGACCACCATAGCTTTATAATATGTTTTAAAGTCAGGAAATCTGAGTCCTCCAACTTTGTTCTTCTTTTTCAAGAAATTTTTGGCTCTTCAGGGCCTCTTACACTTCCTAATAATTTTGAAATTTGGCTGTTCCATTTCTGCAAAGTAGGCCTTTGGAAATTTGATTGGGATTGCATTGAATCTGTAGATCAATTTGGATAGAATTGACATCTTAATTTATATTTAGTCTTCCAATTCATGAACATGGAATGTCCTTCCATTTATTTAGGTCTTCTTCGATTTTTTTTAAGCAATGTGTTGTAGTTTTCTGAGTACAAGTCCGTTACATCCTTGGCTAAATTTATTCCTAGATAGTTGATTCTTTTAGTTGCTATTGTAAATAGAATATTCTTCTTGATCTCCTCCTCAGGTTTCTCATTAGTAGTGTATAGAAACACTACTGATTTTTCTTTATTAAATTTTATTGAGATATATTCACATACCACACAATCATCCAAAGTGTACAACCATCATATAGTTGTGCATTCATCACCCCAATCCATTTCTTGAACATTTTCCTTATACCAGAAAAAGTGAACATAAGAGTAAAAAATAAAAGTAGATAAGAACACACAAATCACCCCCCACCCTATTTTTCACCTAGCTTTTTGTCCCCTTTTTGCTACTTGTCCATCCATACACTGGATAAACAGAGTATGATCCACAAGGCTTTCAGAATCACAAAGTCACCTCTTATAAGCTACATTGCTATACAATCATCTTCAAGAGTCAAGGCTACTGGGTTGCAGTTTGATAGTTTCAGGTATTTACTTCTAGCTATTTCAGTGTATTAAAACCTAGAAAAGGTTATCTATATAGTGCATAAGAATGCCCACCAGAGTGACCTCTCGAGTCCATTTAGAATCTCTCAGCCACTGAAACTTTATTTCGTTTCATTTCGCATCCCCCTTTTGGTCAAGAAGATGTTCTCAATCCCACAAAGTCAGGTCCAGATTCATCCCTGGGAGTCATATCCTGTGTTGCCAGGGAGAATTACACCCCTGGGAGTCAGATCCCACGTAGGGGGAGGGCAGTGAGTTCACCCGCCAAGTTGGCTTAGCTAGAAAGAGAGGGCCACATCTGAGCAACAAAGAGGTACTCAGGGGGAGCCTCTTAGGCACAATTATAAGCAGGTTTAGCCTCTCCTTTGCAGTAACGAGCTTCATTAGTGCAAGTCCCATGATAAAGGAATCAGCACATCAAATCGCCAGTCCTCAATGTTTGTGAGAACATCAGCAACAACCCAGGTGAGGAAGCCCAACACCTCTGCATTTTCCCCCAGCTCCTCAGGGGGTCCCTGCATATATATTTTTATTCTCTGCCCAAATTACTTTGGGATGTGTCGCTATTTCACACTAACCTATGCAAACCTACCAGGTCTCACTTCCTATTAAAAGTTCCATGTACTTAAGGTATTTGAACGAACTGTACAAGTTAAATTGTTTAGGAAATATAGAACGTGCACCAACTAAACATCTCTTCCCTTGGTCCCACATGGAATTTGAAGTTTTAAAGCACAGTCAGTATTGTCCTTTACCCTTTGGCCTGATTTGCCCTAGTCCTAACCACATCTGCTTCATTCATATCTCTAGCTGAAATCTGGACTCTTTTTCAGCTTTTTAAACAGTTGCTATATGTGCCAATACTGACATTCATATCTGCCAAGTTCTAGCTCTGAGTTCCAGGTGTCACACAGATACCCAAAGTTCCAGGGATTGATCAGGTTATACACAAAGGGATCAGCATCTTGAAATCTGGAGATAGCCATTACAATTCAGGAATAGATGTGACTGTTGTAAGAGCTTAAAATCTAGGGACCATTACAATACGCGTTCCCCTAATAAGCTGTGCTCTCAGGTTCAATTTTGAGTTTACACATTGTAGTTAGTCCACATTGGTGAGGCATTATAGTGTTTGCCTTTGTTTCTGGTGTAGTTCACTCAAAATGCTGTCTACAGGTTCATTCACCTCGTTGCATGTCTCACAGCTTCACACCTTCTCACAGTTGCTCAGTATTCCATTTATGCACACACAACAGTTCACCATTCTGTACCTCAGTTGATGTACACTTGGGCCACCTCCACCCATTGCAAATCATGCATACTCTCTCCATAAACACCAGTGGAAACACTACTGATTTTTGCATGTTGATCTTGTGTCCTACTAATTTGCTGAACTTGCTTATTAGCTCCAGTAGCTTTGCTGTAGATTGTTTGGGACTTTGTGTATATAGGATCACGTCATCTGCAGATAGTGAAAGTTTTACTTCTTCCTTTCCAATATAAATGCCTTTTATTTCTTTGTCTTCTCTTACTGCTCTAGCTAGAATTTCTAGCACAATGTTGATTAATAGTGGTGACAGTGGCCATAACTTGTCTTGTTCCCGATCTTAAAAGGAAAGCTTGCAGTCTTTCACCATTGGGTATAATTTTAGCAGTGGGTTTTTCATATAGACCCTTTATCATGTTAAGAAAGTTTCTCTATGTTTTTATCAAAGTGTTTTTATCAAGAAAGGATGCTGGCTTTTGTCAAATGCCTTTTCAGTGACAAGATGATCATGTAGATTTTCCCCCTTTGATTTGTTAATGTGGTGTGTTACATTAATTGATTTTCTTGTGTTGAACCACCCTTGCATACCTAGGAATAAACGCACTTGATCATGGTGTATTATTCTTTTAATGGGCTGTTGGATTCAATTTACAAGTATTTTGTTGATGATTTTTGCATCTATATTCATTAAAGAAATTGGTCTATTATTTTCTTTTCTGGTAATATCTTTATCTGGCTTTGGTATTAGGGTGTTGTTGGCATTATAGAATGAGTAAGGTTGTATTCTCTCCTCTTCTAGTTTTTGGAAGCATTTGAGCAGGATTTGTATTAATTCTTCTCTGTGTGGTTGGTAGAATTCACCTGTGAAGACATCTGGTCCTGGACTTTTCTCTGTTGGAAGTTTTTGATGACTGATTAAATCTCTTTGCTTGTAATTGGTCTGTTGAGATCTTCTATTTCTTCTAGAGCCTGTGTAGGTTGTTCATGTGTTTCTAGGAATTTGTCCATTTCATCTAAGTTGTCTAATTTGTTGATATACAGTTATTCGTAGTATCCTCTTTTGATCCTTTTTATTTCTATGAGGTCAGTAATAATGTCCCCCTTTTTATTTCTGATTTTATTTATTTGCATCTTCTCTCATTTTTTCTTTGTCAGTCTCACTAAGTGTATGTCAATTTTATTGATCATCTCAAAAACCCATCTTTTTGTTTTTTTAATTCTCTCTAATGTTTTTCTTTGTTCTCAATTTATTGTTCTCAATTTCATTTACTTTTGCTCTAATCTTTGTTATTTGTTTCCTTCTGCTTGCTTTTGGATTAGTTTGCTATTCTTTTTCTAGATCCTCCAGGTGTGCAGTTTGTTCTTTGATTTTAGCTCTTCTATTTTAATGTAGCCATTTAGGGCTATAAATTTCTCTCTCAGCACTGCCTTTGCTATATCCCATAAGCTTTGATATGTTGTGTTCTCCTTTTCATTCGTCTTGAGATATTTACTAATTTCTCTTGCAATTTCTTCTTTGACTCACAGATTGTTTAAGAGTGTATCATTTAACCACCATATATTTGTGAATTTTCCCATTCTCCATCTGTTACTATTATTGTAGAAATGTCTGTTTCTCCTTTCAGTTTCACCAGTGTCTGCCTCATGTATTTTGGGGCACCCTGGTTACATGCATAAATATTTATGGTTGTTCTTTCTTTTGGTGGATTACTCTTTCATTAATACATAGAAAATATATTAATTGTCTTTGTCTCTTATGACAGTTTTGCATTTAAAGTCTATTTTGTCCAAAGTTGGTATAGCTACCTTAGCTTTTTCTTTGGTTACCATTTGCATGGAATATCTTTTTCCAACTTTTCACTTTGAACCTATTTGTGTCCTTGGATATAAGGTGAGTCTCTTGTTGAAAGTATATAGATGGATCATACTTTTTTTGTCCTTTCTGCCAATCTATGTCTTTTGATTTGGAGTTTAATCCATTAACATTTCAATGTTATTTCTGTAAAGGCAGTACTTATTTCAACCATTTTATTCTTTGGCTTTTATATGTCATATCTTATTTTTCTCTTCACCCATTTAGTTATCTTCACTGATAATCTTCATTTCTAAACTCTCTTCCAAGCCTCTGTCTCCTGTCTTTTCCTTTCAGCCTGCAGAACTCCCTTTAGTATTTCTTGTAGGGGTGGTCTCTTGTTGACAAACTCTCTCAGTTTCTGTTTATCTGTGACTATTTTAATCTCTCTCTCATATTTGAAGGACAGTTTTGCTGGATAAAGAATTCTTGGCTGGCAGGTTTTCTCTTTAAGCATCTTAAATATACCATACCACTCCCTTCTTGCCTCCATGGTTTCTTTCTTTTCTTTTTTAAATGCAATTTTATTGAGTTATATTCATATACCATACAATCATCTGAAGTATACAATCAATCAAAGTATCATCATATAGTTGTGCATTCATCTCCACAATCAAGTTTTGAACATTTTCATTACTCCAAACAATAAAAATAAGAATAAAGATAAAAATTAAAAGTAAAAAAGAACACCCAAAACATCTCATACCCCACTTCCCAACCCCAACTATTCATTTACTTTTTGTCCCCATTTTCCTACTCATCTGTCCATAAACTAGATAAAGAGAGTGTGAGCCACAAGGTTTTCACAATCATATGGTCATACCATGTAAGCTATATAGTTATACAATCATCTTCAAGAATCAAGGATACTGGGTTTCAGTTCAACAGTTTCAGGTATTTCCTTCTAGCTATTCCAATACACTAAAAAAGTAAAAAGGGATATCTATATAATGCATAAGAATAATTCCAGAATGACTTCTCGACTCCATTTGAAATCTCTCAGCCACTGAAACTTTATTTTGTTTCATTTCTCTTTCCCCTTTTGATTCAGAAGGTTTTCTCAGTCCTATGATGCCAGGCTCAGGCTCATCCCTGGGACATGTCCCACGTTGCCAGGGACATTTATACCCCTGGGAGACATGGGCCATGTAGGGGAGAGGGTAGTGAGTTTACCTGCAGAGTTGGCTGAGAGAGCGAGGCCACATCTGAGCAAAAAAGAGGTTCTTTGAGGGTGATTCTTATCGCCTCCGTGGTTTCTGATGTGAATTTGGCACTTAATCTTATTGAGGATCTCTTGTATAAGATGAATTGCTTTTCTCTTGCTGCTTTCAGGATTTTCTCCTTATCTTTGGCATTTGACATTCTGATTATCATATGTGTCAGAGTAGGTCTATTAGGATTTATATTGTTTGGAGTACATTGTACTTCTTGGACATGTATATTTATGTCTTTCATATGAGTTGGGAAGTTTTCAGCCATTATTTCCTCAAATATTCTTCTGCCCTGTTTCCCTTCTCTTCTCCTTGTTGGATACCCATAACATGTATGTTTGTGTGCTTCATGCTTCCATTCAATTTCCTGAGACCCTGGTCAATTTTTTCCATTGTTTTCTCTGTCTGGTCTTCTGTCCCTAAGATTTTGATTGTTCTATTTTCTAATTCACTGATTCTTTCTTCTGCCTTTTCAAATATGCTTTTGTCTGCCTCTAGTGTAGTTTAAATCTCTTCTATTTTACATTTCATCCCCATAATTTCTGTTATTTTTCTAATTATATTTTCAAATGCTTTATGCTCAAAGTCTTCCTAATATCCTTTATCTCTTTAGCAATATTTTCCTTCATCACCTTGAACTTCTTTCATAAGTTGTTCCAAATTCTTTGTCTCCTCTGAAGTTTTAATTTTTTCCCTTGACTGGGCCATATCTTCTTGTTTCTTAGTATGGATTTTAATTTTTAAAAATCTGATTATCTTGATGAGTTTACTCTGAACATCAGTTTCTCTGTTTCATCTGAGGCTTTATTGTTGATTGGCTTTTTGTTGAGGCTCTTCTTTGACACTTGGTTCAACTTATTCTGGACCTTTAGAATTGACTGTGTTTAACTGATCAGATTTTTTTGGCCCCTCTTCTTTTGATTCTTTCTTTGGGTATGCAGTACAATCTTTAAGATTGCTCTATTTGTGCAATTGTTTCCCTCCTGGTGAAAACTTCCTTTCCTTGGTTCCTTCTCCAGGAATCTTGATTGGTTCTGTTTGTTTTTGTTTTTCCTCTGTAGCTGTTTTTTTTTTTTTTTTTTTCCTTTTACCTTCCGTCCATTACCTCTAGCTGCTTTTGCCTGGAGGGCAAATTCTGGGAGGAGAGTCACCCTGGAGAGGATTTTCCCAAGTCAGTATTTCCCAGCCAAAACAGTTCCAGGGACCCATGAAGCAGGTGCAGACCAGCTCCAGAGAGCCCTGGGAAGAGGGTCAGGAAAGATGTCCCAGAGCCTTTTTGATGGCTTCCGAAAGCTACACTTTCCTGGCCTGCCCAGCAGATGGCCCTCTTCAGCAAACTTTTCCCCCAGCCTGAAGGGGGTCCTGAGTCTTTGAACTTTTACTGCCTTCACCCCCATCAGGGAGGGGGAGTGAGTGCTGTAGCTTCCTATCTGCCATCTTCCCCTAAATACAGTCCACCTTCTTTTTAGTAAATGATGCACCTACAATGATTTGTTCTTAATGGAAATCAGACCATTGTCAAACCCTTGGTTATAAACATCAGTACACTTTCACTACTTTTAAGATAAATATAAAGGTCACCATTACTCTGAGAAGAGAACAGATAATAGAGGAGAAGTCCAGATTAGAGGGGACTTGGGAGACACTTGGTTGCCTTCTCCAATCAAAGTTGAGGGACAGAAATGCAGAGCAAAAACCTTTAACCTGGAGAAGCAAAACCCTACTCCAAGGAAGCATCATCAGCATCACCACCCACAGTACCACCCACAGCAACAACAGCAGCAGCCACCACACCTATACCTGCAAATGGGCAACAGGCCAGCAGCCAAAATGAAGGCTTGACTATTGACCTGAAGAATCTGAGGAAACCAGGAGAGAAGACCTTCACCCAATGTAGCTGTCTCTTTGTGGGCAGTCTTCCTCCTGACATCACTGAAGAGGAAATGAGGAAACTACTTGAAATATATGGGAAAGCAGGTGAGATCTTCATTCATAAGGATAAAGGCTTTGGCTTTATCTGCTTGGAAACACGAACGCTAGCAGAGATTGCCAAAGTGGAGCTCGACAACATGCCACTCCATGGAAAGCAGTTGCTTGTGTAATTGGCCTGCCATAGTGCATCCCTTACGGTCAGAAACCTTCCTCAGTATGTGTCCAACGAATTGCTGGAGGAGGCCTTTTCTGTGTTTGGTCAGGTGGAGAGGGCTGTAGTCATTGTGGGTGATCGAGGAAGGCCCTCAGGAAAAGGCATTGTTGAGTTCTCGGGGAAGCCAGCTGCTTGGAAAGCTCTGGACAGATGCAGTGAAGGCTCCTTCCTGCTAACCACATTTCCTCAACCTGTGACTGTGGAGCCCATGGACCAGTTAGATGATGAAGAGGGACTTCCAGAGAAGCTGGTTATAAAGAAACAGCAATTTCACAAGGAGCAAGAACAGCCACAAAGATTTGCACAACCTGGTTCTTTGGAGTATGATATGCCATGCACTGGAAGGCACTCATTGAGATGGAGAAGCAGCAGCAGGACCAAGTGGACCGCAACATCAAGGGAGCTTATGAGAAACTGGAAATGGAGATGGAGGCTGCTTGCCATGAGCACCAGGTCATGCTAATGAGGCAGGAGTTTATGAGGAGCCAAGAAGAACTTCAGAGGATGGAGGAGCTGCACAACCAAGAGGTGCAAAAACAAAAGCAACTGGAGCTCAGGCAGGAGGAGGAGCGCAGGTGCCGTGAGGAAGAAATGTGATGGCAACAGGAGGAAATGATGCGAGGACAGCAGGAAGGATTCCAGGGAACCTTCCCTGATGCGAGAGAGCAGGAGATACAGATGGGCCCGATGGCTGTGGGAGGTGCTATGGGCATAAACAACAGAGGTGCCATGCCCCCTGCTCCTGAGCCAGCTGGTATTCCAACTCCTCCAGGACCAGCCACTATGATGCCAGATGGAACCTTGGGATTGACCCCACCAACAACTGAACGCTTTGGCCAAGCTGCTACAATGGAAGGAATTGGGGCAATTGGTGGAACCCCTCCTGCATTCAACCCTGCAGCTCCTGTAACTGAATTTGCTTCAAACAAACGTTGCCAATACTAATGAAGTTGCAGTGTCTAGTTTCCCAAACCCTGAAAAGAAGGACCCATTTTGGACTAGCCAGAATTCTACCCTGGAAGAATGTTAGGGATTCCTCCCAATAGTTAGGTTTTCCCTTTTTGTACTACTCTAGGGAGACCTAGGGCAATGGAGGGAGGGTGGTATTTAACAGATCAGTTCAGTGTGGTATATTATTTAACAAATCAGTTCTGTGTGGTGCATTCCTGAAGTCTCAAATGTTATTGATGTTGAGGGCCTGGGGGGAACCATGGTAAAAATGGATTCAGTTAGAGTCCCATTAATCTTGATCATTCCATTCTTTGTCCATCTTGTTCTGTTTGCTTTCATATCCTTATACCCCCTGCCCCCCCAACCTGAGACACTGCCATATATACCACAAAAACCAAATATCACCCAGCGATCTTAGCCCCTTTATTCCATTCACTCCCAGGTCAGAATTCAGGTAAATGTCCACAGAGATCGCAGACAGCATACATACGGTTCTGTTACATCCCATACATTACCCCTTCATGTCCTAAAGAAATTTTCTCATAGGTTTTCATTTTAGTATATCTTTAAAAATATCTTGTGTTAACTTGCATCCGTCTTTTTCTTGGGTAAGGACTGCCCAGGAATGACCCTTTCTGTGTCTATGATGTTGCTGTTCACAGCTTTTCTTGATAGGCTTAGTATAATCTTGGGAACAGGGTTGCTATATGCTGAAGGTCTGACAGTAGCTCTTAGCCTTGCCTATCTTAGGTAGTTATGCCATGCATTTTTTATTGGTGTATCATGTTTGATTTGTCTCTGATACCTTAAATTTGGAGTTTTTCTGAGAAATGGAGCAGTAATGCAGCATCAACTTATTAAAATACATTTTAAGCCTTTTTTTTTTAAAAAGATAAATATAAAAATACAACTCATCCTCCAAAGCCCTAAATGCACAGTTCCTGTCTGCCTCTCCAGCCTCAGCTGATGTCACTTTCCGAGTGCCCTCTGCATCATCCATTGTGCTCTGCAAATCTCTTTTAAGTCCTCTATGCTTCTCCTCGCCTAGTAGATTTAAAGTCCTATTCCATCTACTTGAAAAATTCACTCTCCCCTATATAAACCTCACATGCCTTCCTGATCTCAGCTAAAATGTAATTTTCTCAAAGACACTGAATCCCCACTTTTTCAGAAATCTCTTTCAGTATTTAAAAAAAATTTTGTGTGTCTTCCCCACGGGACTCTGTATCCCAACATTTAGCATAGTCCCCGGCATTTAGTAGGTGCTCACTGAGTGAGTGGATGGAAGGATGGATGTCCTTTGGACATGGCAATTAGTAGTGACCTCAGTGAGAGTAATTTCAGTGGAATTACTAAATTCAGTAGAAATTAGTTGGCAATAAGCTAATGAATAAGTGGGAGGTGAAAAAGAAGTGCCAGGGAACACAGTTTGTCTTTTTAAGAGTTCACAGATATATCATTTACATTTGTTTACATCTACTAGTAATTTCTATTAAATACATGGGCCCTGATCCCTTAGCCAGGAATGAATGAAAGCTCCTTTCATAACATGCTTTCTAAATAAAAGTAAGACTTGCCTTTATAACCTTTTCCAGGAATATAAATTTTAAAAGCATCTATCTTATGTGGCTCAAAATTTAGTCTTATCTTAGCCAAATTAAAAAAATGCTATATGTCTTCTTTTATAATTTTATGTCACATATTCATTCTCTCATATTCTTTTGGCTATTTTTCTGTAAATTCACTTATGAAAGAGTAAAGAAACTATAATCATTATTAGTTGTTAATTAATTAAGTTCAAGGAATGGTCCAGATATTTTTGTGATATTGAGACACAGTTTAGTAACATAACAACTGAAAGGAATGGCTCATTAACCCATTTAATCTTACTGAGAATTATTTTAATGTAATTATTTTGTAGTGTTTAGATTTGGTTGCACCTATAGTTTAGAAGGAGCAATTATCTAATTAAAGATTTCATTATTCTGATAAGTCTATAAAGCACATTGGTGGAATTTACTTATGTTCTTGCCACATTGGCTCTGTTATTAGCTGTGAGACCTTGGTCAAATCATTTTTTTTAATGAGCCTTGTTCTTCAACTGGAAAATGAGAGAGAGAGCAAAAATAACTACATGGTTCCTTCCAGCTCTAAAACTGTTTAATACTACACAGAAATTAATGAGATCTAGTTGATCATCAAACCTTAGGGCTTTAAAATCCTAAATATAACATCAGTGACTGTAGCACCACCTGGTGGAATTAAGGCTACTTTTCAAATTACCTACTATAGAAGACCTGCCCGGTTAACTTAGTAAGTTTCCCATGCTGGTTACTTTTTTTTTGCACATATTACATATATATATAAAGACTTTTGGGTATGATGGTACAGTGAATTCATGCTTCCACTCACTTCCTCTGCTCCAAACACATACTATGAAAGGAAAAATATAAAAAGAGAAAACCTAAAATGCATAAACGGGCCATGTGGACCATAAATGGAACAGAGACGCAAAGCAGAAAGTTGTACTGAAGCCACAGGTCTGCTGGTCACCAACAGGCACTTGCAGCCAGAAATGTGGCTCCTTTGGGGCAATAGGGATGTAAAATGCTCCACTGGAAACAGAATAGATCTGAGCTCCTGACTGATGCCAGAGATTGGAGTGGGATCTCCCAATCCAGGAAAAGAAGCTGAAAAACGGTCATCAACTTAGTGCCTAGTGCTAAAGATTTATAGAAAGCCATGGGTCTAGGGAGAATGGAGGGCAACATATAAACTCCTTAACAGGAACTAAATAAAGTTTCCTCTGACTTGGTAACTGGACCCGCTATATGAAAATCTGAAATATCATGAAGGGGTTGTCGTCTCAAAATGTAATTTTAAGACCTGGTTCTGGACCAGGGGCTAGAACGGCAAAGACTGGGGGAGGGTAGATTGAGGATGAGTATAGAGATAAGGAAGAGAGGGAGAAACAAGTGATGGGGAGAAACAGAGTGAGCGAACGCCTATTCAAAAGGAGATTTTCCAGTCAATATTTAAAAACATGTGAAGAAATCTAATACCAGGAAGGACAGCAAGAAAAATTAGCAATCAGAATATGAATTTGGATTGTCTGAAAAATAGTTTAAATAATTATAGTTTGGATATTCTAAGAGATCAAGGAATTACATTCATTTATATAGGGCAAGAAATCACCAAACAAAAACAAGCATGAATAAAACAAGAACAGGTAGTTAGGAAATGTAATCAATTAAAAATTTTGAAAATTAAAAATATAGTCTTGAAATAAAAAAATAATAGTTGAGATAAACTCTATACCAGAAAGAATAGAAGGATGGATTGGTGAATCGGAACCCAATACTGAGGAGTTGAACCACAGTCCAGCACAGAAAAATTAAAAAAAAATAAAGCATATGAAACAGCAGTTAACAGACATGGCAAAAAAACTGAGATGCTACAACATATATCTATTAGGAGTTCCAGAGGAGTGAAGTGGAGGGATTGCTGAAAAAGATATATCTGTTAAAGCAATATCTAAAAATTTTCCAGAATTGATAAAAGATGTGATTTTTAAGATTGAAAGTATACTCCAAGTAAATACAAGAGTTAATTAATATGAATCCATATCTAGGAGCATTAAGGTGGAATTGTAGAACATTAAGTGTTTTTTTTAAGCCTTAAAACCTTCCATAGAGAAAAGAGGAGGTGTAAGATTTAGATATGTAGGATAATCATCAATAGTAAAGGCCAGAAGACAAAGACTGAAGAAAAATAACTGTCAACTTAGAATTTTATAACCAGCTAACCAAATATTAAAATGAAAGGCAAAATAAAGAAATTTTCAGTCCTACAAAGATCAAGAGAGTTTGAACCCACAGATCTTTACTAAAATAATTATTAAAGAAGGAAAGTCAACCCAAGGGAAGGATGGAATCCAAGAAACAAAGATGAGCACAAAAACTGATAAAGTGTATCAGTGAATATGAGTATAATTGTATTGAAAAAGACTGAAACTAAAACTCTAGAAATAAGATGGATAGTTACAGTATCTAAGACCCTTTGTGTTTGGAAGGACAGGACTGAATGATTTTGGATTTTTAGAAAAAAATTATGGATAATTATTATGTAGACATATTCAGAGTAACTGCTAAAATAATACAACCTAGGGCTTCCAAACTAACGGAGAAAAAAACATATATTAAACTCTATCAGTTCAAAGATGGAAGGAAAGAAGAGTATGGAAGCAAAGGAAAAGCGTAAATACAAAACATCAAGTAAGATTACAGAAATAATGTGAAAAGATTAAACTCCTATCAAAAAACAGAGATGATTAAATTGGATGAAGTAACAAAGTTCAGTTGTATGTCTCTTAACATATAACAAAAAATTCCCCGAAGCTATTTCCTATACTTGATGAGAAAAATGAAAAGACTTTACAGTGCTCTCCTGCCTTTAAAAAATATTTTGTCAGTCACTGTTGCTAGTGTTTAAAGCATTTACATATTAAAAGACTTATGAGACATTTTCAGTGCACAATCACTGGGTAAGTTTTTGGAAGAATTATTGCATAAAAAGTGATCCAAGGAGCTTATGGTGCTATGTTTTATTTAAATTATGTTAAAATACTCATAAATAAACAGCTTAGCCTTTCAATTTAGTCACTGAAACAGCTTGCAAGACCATAGACAAGTAGAATAGAATCTTTGGCAAAACAGAGACATTATTTGATATTAAAGATTTGTTAGAAAGGAAAACAAAGTAGCAACAAAAAAGGAACAAATTATTCATCAAATTGAAGTGAGGTTACCCACATGTAACAGAGCCAAGTGAGGATGATACCCTCCATTTTTTTTTTTTTAATTTGAAAAATTGCTGTAATTAGCTTCTATCTTTTATTGTGGAAACTGGACTTCAAGCTTGATAGGCCCTCCCTTTGTTCACATGGGCCCCTTCTGTCTCTCTCACTTCAAGAAAATGAATACCTCTTTATTATTTCTCAGGTTAGCCCTGAGGCAGTGAAGTAATACAAAACATGTGTCCTATTTGAGAATAGCCTTGGCAGCACTAGAGGAATGTTTTCCTCCATTTTACCCAGTTTATATTTAGATTCCAGAGAAGTGTGTGAGTTTCACTGTTCTCACAAGAGATTGGGAACTGAGACCATGGTCTGATCCAAGGGAGATGGAGACCGTGGTTTCTAACACACGTTAAAGGGAAACACTTGGATTGGCATTGCTGTCATGTCACTTGGCCTGGTCTGTGGTGTCCCTCATAAGGAGTTATTTAAAACTGAACAAGACTTTGGGAAATGTGCTGGCAGCTACATAAACTGTGGAGATCAAACCTGGACTTTGGGTGGTGGTGGAGGCCTACCATCCAACGAGAATTAAGGTTTCATGCCAAGCAGTTTATTTCTGGGTAAGAATATAAGGAGAAGGTGGGTCTTGGAATGAGGCAGGATCTCTTTTTGGGCTAGATGTACTTTTCCCCAGGGCCTGGAATTCTTTGAGAGAAGATGCTAGAAGCACTGGTTCTTTGGAAATGGGCTGGATTCTAAGGCACAAGTTAGCCTGATTTAGGCCTTTGGGATTTGAAAGTGGCCACTTCTGGTATGGATTGTTAGTTGCTCTCTGTATTTCTGCTTCTCTTATCCCCAAATCTTCATTATCTCTCACAAATATAATGTTGAATAAAAGAAGCCAGACATAAAAGTACCCACTGCATGAAACCATTTATTCAAAGCTTGAAATGTGACAAAGCTAGTCTATGGGTCAGGGGTAGCAACTAGAAGAGGACATAAGGAGGAGTCTGGATGCTGATGTTGTTTCTTTGTTTGGGGGCTGGTTACATAGATGTTTCAGTTTGTGAAAACCCATCAAGGCAGAACAATCGGGATTTGGCACATTTCTCTATATATTTTATACTACAATGAATAAAATAAAAATAATAACAATAACATACTGTATTGTTTCATTGTACCATAGGGAATAAAGTAGGCAACACCCTTCAACAAGTCTAGGATGGAGTAAGGCATAGGCCCAACAGACTTGCAACCTCAGAAGGATCACAGCAAAAGCTGATGGTGAGGTGGGCATGGAGTGGGAGAGGTTGAGGGACAAATGTGTGGCAATGACCTAGAAAACTCAGAATAGTGAGGGGTGGGTGGACGTGCAATATGGGAGACACCTTTTGACAATTAGGCTGATAGAGACACCTTCAGTTAATTTGCATATCAAATAATAACACTATTTAGTAGTCCTAATCTGGTGAACCAGGAACAGATAGGTTACAAATCTAACCACATTCTGATGTGACATTGAGTAAAGGGGTTGGGAAACATGATAGCTAACAATTATGTAATACCATGTGCCAGGTCTTGTCCTGAATACTTTACAGGTATTATCTTATTTTATTCTTAATACTACCTTTAGATAAGTGCTATGAGTATCTCTATTTTACAGATGGGGAACCTGAGGCACAGAGAAGTTTTATAACTTGCTCAAGGTCATACAGTGGCATGACTGGGATTTGAACATGGGAGTCTGCCTCCAGAATCATGCTTTTAACAATCAAACTACACTGCTTCCCAGACTCAAGACATAATATGAACAGAAAGAATAGGAAATATAAAGATATTTTTTAAAGTTAGAGATTAATCATAAACAAATGTATGCAAAGACCAAAAAAACACAGCCATAAAAAGTTAGAGGTTAATCATAAATGTATGCAAAGGTAAAAATAATATTCATATAATAGTTATCACATGCTTCTCCCTAGGGTACTGAGGCAATTTTTATTGGAGATGCCTATAAGAATCTCTTTCTTAATTCCACCCAAAGACTCTTTTGACTATGATGGCTGTGGTGGTTTGAAGTTGTATGTTCAAAACAGAAAACGTTCTTAAATTTTAATCCATTTCTGTGGGCATGAACCTATTGTAAGTAGGAACTTTTGATGAGGCTACTCAGTTAAGGTGTGTCAGAGAAAGCCCAGGAAGCAAGAAGCTGAAACAGAACCCAATAGAGAAGGAAGAGCCCAAGAAATGCCATCACGTGCTGTGCCATGTGGCAGAGGAGCCAAGAATCACAGAACATTGTTTTCGGGAAGAAAGTATCACTTTGATGATGCCTTGATTTGGACAGTTTCTTGGCCTAAAAACCATGAGCAAACAAATTCCCATTCTTTAATTCGACCCATTTAATGGTATTTGTTTAACAGCCTAGGAAACTAAAACAACGGGTCATTGATATTTTCTTACTTTTCTGTATACTTGTCTCCACAGTGACTTTTTTTAGATTATCATACTGAAATGAAAAGAATTTTCCATTTCTTTCCAACTATTTAATAGTCAGACTTCAGGTGTAGAGTCTTAGGATCAACTTTAATTTCTATTTGCTATTGCACATGTGTACAATTTGGGGAAATGTAACTCTCTTTTGATTTCTCAAGACACTTACCATGACTGTATTTTATAGATTTTTTTTTTCTCCTTTCTGCTGCAGTGGAAATAATTTAAGTAGGTGTGCCAGTTTGGATGTATTATGGCCCCCAAAATGCCATTATCTTTGATGCTAGTTTGTGGAGGCAGACCGTATTAGTGTTGATTAGATTGGAATCCTTTGAACGAGTGTTTCCATGGAGATGTGACTCAATCAACTGAGTGAAATGTTTGATTGGATAATTTCCATGGAGGTGTTACCCCACCCATTCAGGATGGGTGTTAATTGGATCACTGGTGTCACATAAAGGAATTCACAGACAGAGGAACTTAGAGCAACTGAGAGTGACATTTTGAAGAGGAGCAGCAACTTACAGAGACATTTTGAAGACGGCCATTGAAAGCCGAGTTTTGCTGACGCTTTGGAGGTACTAGCCCAGAGTTTGCTGGTGTTATTCCTGTATTTCATGTCTGGTTAGAGAAGACAGTAAAAGAGCTGGAGAAATGGCCAGCAATGCAGAAGGAAATCCAGAAAGCAAGGTGTTACAGAGGCCAAGGAAAGATGGCATTTGAGGAATGATAAAGGATGTAAAACTATGTTAAATGCTGAGAGGTGAAGAGAAAGACTACAATGTATCCACTTACAGTCAATTCCAATCATCAGTAATTAATTTAGGCAATAATTTATTTAAATGTAAGCTATTATTATGGTTAAGATTTTTTCCATTATATTTTCTAATATTAATATTGATATATAAGACATGGAGATTTGTAAATTTTTATAGCTGGCTCCTTATTAAATACATGTTAAATCCAAACGTCTTTCAGATTATTTTGGGCTTTTCAGGTAGGAGATTTTGTATCTGAAAATGATTCTCTCTTCTGGTACACAATGTATAACTTCTCTCTTTTTTTTTCATATTATACTCTCTAGGATTTCCAGAATATTAAATAAAGACAGATATCCTATTCCTTTTTTCACTTCAACACCTCAATTGTTTCTCAGATAATTATGCTGTTGACTTTAGTCTTTAAAGTCTTTATTTAAATAGTACCTTTCTCTTTAGTTTTTACAAAGAATTGTCAACAGGTGTCTGTTTTTCTTTGAATGACAACCTGTTAAAACAAATGAATACTATTTAAGGTGGGCTAAATTTTATGCAGCAATTATTCAACACAGAATTGTTCACCAGCTATGTGCTAGGAACAGTAATAAGCCATGAGGAGAAGACTTAAACAGCACTCACGTGACCGCTGCCCTTGTTTACGGTCCAGGTGGGAAACAGTTTTTTAAATAAGACTGAATTACAAGTTAAGCATCATGAATAAAAAACAAACATGGAGCTGAAGAGCTTATAACAGGGAGATTAAATTTAGATGTTAGCTAGACACTGAAGGGTGTGAAACAGCAAAACAGGAAGAGCATGTGTGAAGGTTTTGAGATAGGAAGCAGTCTGGGGAGTCTGAAGAACTTGCAGTTGAAGAATAATGAATGAGGGGAACCATAAAAGGAAATACTGGAAGCCTGGAAAGGCCTCAGAGCTCATAAACTATTCTATCTCTTGGTCTTTATCCTAAGATCAATGGAAAGCAAGAATGATGAGTCAAGATTGTGTTTTTAAAAGATCTTTCTGGCTGTTGTGTGGAGAATGTATGGAGGCGGGGTGGAGGGAGAGTTTAAGGCTTGAAAATTTGGCATCTACTGCATTAGACAGGAAATGATGGTGGCTTAGACTAAAAGATGGCAGTCAAAATGGATATATTTTTCAAGTTAGAATTAAAGGACTGGTATTTGCTTATGGGGAGTGAGGGAGAGGGAAGTAAGAAGGATAGTATCTAGGTCTCCAGTTCAAGCACCTAGACAGACAGGGAACCCAGCGAAATATTCAATAGGACAAAAATGACAAGGAAGCAGCCAAATAAACTGGTCTTGAGCTCAGAAGGAAAGACTGTATTGGAGATATAAATTTGGAAACCATAGCATATCAATGGCCTTAAGAAGACTGTAGAGTAACAATTTTTAAAAATGGAAAATTTTAGGTTGTCCATATTACCAGAATAAAAATAAAATTAAAAAATAGCCATAGAAATTGTATAACACAAAGAACCCTAATGGAAACTATGGACTATAGTTAATAGTATAAGTATAATATTATTACTTCATCAATTTTAAATAAGGTACCGTTTTATTGCAAAATGTTAATAGAGAAAACTGTCTTGGGAGGGGGATAATATATGGGAATCCTAAACTTTTTCATGATTTCTCTGTTTCACAAAAATGAAGACATTATTTAGGATTTGATTTTGGGAAGGCAAAATATCGAAAGTCATCAGAAAACAAACAAAATCATATCATTTGAGGTCCAAATCAAATAAGTATCACTTCTATGAAGCCTCCCTCCATTTACCTTTCACAAGAGCTTCCACCTCTATAATAATGATATGGCATGTAAAAAAAAATGATTACAGACACAAAAAAGGGATGAATACCAACCTGGTGTTACTCCTTTATTTCATGTCTGGTTAGAGAAGACAGTAAAAGAGCTGGAGAAATGGCCAGCAATGCAGAAGGAAATCCAGAAAGCCAAGTGTTACAGAGGCCAAGGAAAGATGGCATTTGAGTAAACACAAAGGATGTCAATTGTGTTAAATGCTGAGAGGTGAAGAGAAAGACTACAACATATCTGCTTACAGTCAATTCTGATCATCAGCAATTAATTTAGGCAATAATAAACACATCTAGTGTTTCCCCCTCAATTTGTTCAAACGTTCAGACAGTCTGAGCAGTCTCAGTTTCATTACTTTTCAGTGCTCTTGTTATAAAGCATATTTAAAGACTACTTTTTCTACTTAGGGTTATCCTTCACTAGACCTGTTTTCAAAACCTAGAGTTTAAGCTAGGCAGAGGAAAGTCAAATTAAGATGAGAATAAAAGGAGCAATATTAAATGACATGATATAGTTCCCCTGAAAATGAAGTAATTCATAAATAGCTGTGCCAGTTTAGATATATTATGTCGCCCAGAAAAGTCATATTTAATGCAAACTTGTGGGGGAAGACTGATTAGTCTGTTGATTAGGGTGGAAACGTTTGATTAAATTATTTCCATGGAAATGTGGACCCCACCCATTCAGGGTAGGTCTTAATTAAATCACTGAAGTCCTGTAAGAGCAGCTGAGAGAGACTTTTGGAGACAGCCATTGAAAATGATGCTTGGAGATGTGGACAGAAGAACATTTGGAGATGCTAAGCTAAGAGATGAAGCCCAGAGTTTGCTCCGGAGAAACTGAGAGAGGACCCCCAGACGGATGTACAGGAGCTGAAGAGGCTAAGAGACACAAGCCCAGAGACATTTTGGATAACATCATTTTGAAACTCAACCCGGGAGCAAAGGAACAGGAGATGCCAGCCATGTGCCTTCCCAGCTGACAGAGGTGTCTTAGATGCCATCAGCCATTCTTCAGTGAAGGTATCCACTTGTTGATGCCTTAGTTTGGATACTTTCATGGCCTTAGGACTGTAAACTTGTAACCAAATAAACCCCCTTTATAAAAGCCAATCCATTTCTGGTATTTTGCATAACAGCAGCATTAGCAAACCAGAACAGCAGCAAATACAAAAAATACTCTGTATCAACTTTATAAGTTATCTGGTGCCACACTAAAACTTTCATTTCAAAAGATGAGGAAGAAACAAATCACAAATGAACTAACATAAAAGTTTTATTGAATAAATACATGCACTGTCATGTGAAACTGGTCAATCAAAAAGGACAGTCTATAATAATAATCATCATCATCATCATAAAAATCCCTCTGCTGTTTTCCATTTGCAGTGGGTGATACAGATAGAATTGGAATTAAAATAACAACCACAGTATAAATGCAAAGCTGTATACACTAATTTACATTTGGCTTGTGTTTTTGAAAAAGAAGGACTGGCTTTGTCGATGACGAAAATCTGTAAAAGGAATTCCCATAGTATAGAATTATAAATTGTGGTAAGTACAGCTACAAGGCTTCTTTTGTTTTAACCTAAAATTTGAAAACAATACTTTTATACTTCCATACTGTAAGGCACAGGATAAGAAATCCACATATATATGCTAAGGAAAACTATACTTCAAAACTCACTGAAATTGCTTGTCTTTCCACTGATTTGGCTCAAAAGTAGGAAAGTTAAAGTTCCCTTTTCCCAGGTAAACCAATTATTGAAAACTAAAAATTAACATTTTTGAGAACAACTAAGGGTTTTCTTCATCATCAGGATCCTGAGAGTGCTAACAGGATAGAAATTCTTTAACCTTTCTGCCTGTAAACAAGAACTTCCCTTTTAACTGTCATTTTGCTACAAAAGACACAACCACAATTTGGGAGATGCTTTAGTGTCCTTAAAATCATCACTCTTCTTTCTTTATTTCCTTTGAAAGAGAATGGAGGCAGCTACTATAGGCTTCATAACCTGCAGGTGATAACTTTGTATCCAAACTCCTCCTTGGTGACAGCTCTTCTCATGATATGAATGACAGAGACTAAACTGAAGATTCTGGCATCCAAGGGCAGCACATTGTACTGTTAAACTGGTTTCCTTTGTAATTTGTACCTTTAATTTCATCTTTTCTGCATAATTGTTAAGTAAAGCATTCCATTAAGTAAAATACACATCGAACAGATTAAGCACACAGTTGCAAAACCCAAATGTTTAGGATTTTGGTAAACTTACTGGTATGCTAAAATTGGAATGAGCTTTTCTTCTCTTTTATAGATCATGCTGGAAACCCTTCAATAGATCTAAATTAAAAAAAAAAAAATCTAATAGCACAGGTAGGCAACTAGATTTAATAAGTTATTATCTCTCATGCTACTGAAATACTGTAGTTAAGTGTTTTGCATGTAGATATGGTCATATGTGTGTATCAACATATACATCAATTTCCAATCAGTATAATAAATCCTACACACTAACAATGGAAATGGTTTATAATGGAGCATTATAGGGAAGCCTCATTAAATAGGAAAAGAGTGAGATTAAACTGCTCTTCATGATTACATGAAATGTGTTGTGAAGCTATCAAATCCATTATAAATAAACCCATGGATCAAAGTGTAAATTATAAATGAAAACAAAATTAAAATCCACTAGAAGGCAGGTGTGTGTAGAAATAATAATCAGCATCCATCACAGGCACTTTGGTTTGTTTGGTCATGTGAGCTCTCCATAAGTTGTTTAGTTTCATGAAATGAATTACAGTAAGATCTCCAATTTCAATCAGAAAGCCATATTTTCCCCCATATATTTACACAGTTTTAAAATGTTCTTATGGCTAAGGAAGCCATTTTCATCACACAGCTTAAATATATATTGAAAGATCCTTCTGCATATGTGCATACTTGGTTTACAGGCATGCATAGCTTATCAGACTCCTCTATAGCGTTACCTCACAAGAGTAAAACATGCTTTTAATAATCCAAAAAGAAAAAAAAAAAAACAAAATAAAAACTGTATAACAATATCCCAACATTAAGATCAGTCAAGGCAAAAAGCGAGGAAACCCAGGAAACTGCTATTTAAAACCAATGACGGCTTGTGTCGCCACTGTGTTGAAACCCTTTGGTCCTGGTGGAAGCCCACGCATATTAGCAGAATGAACCAGAGTTCCAGTTCAATGGATCATGTTGAACTTAGTTCTTCTCATATTAACAAATGAATGAAAAAACTATTAGTTTCTAACTCAGTATTCTAACCACTCATTCCAATCTTATTTTGTAACCTTAATAATAACATGTGCCCTTCTTTCTTTACAGGTTGGAAAAACAATGAAAATTAACAAAGCTCATGATTAACTGTTTTACAATAGCCTAACATCTAACATTGGAAGTCTGTTCTGCATTATATTTTAAGAAAAGTATAATTTGTGTTATCTGTGCACTATTTCATGAATCAGTTACAACAAGCAATTAAAAATAAACATAAAGCATTTCATTTCTATTTAAGAAGTTTCAGATTACACTACAATTTATGAACCATGATAATTCTCTTAATATTTTATATTTTATGTCACTCAGTTATAATTTTCTCCCTAAGCCCTTTAACTGATCTCTCAAGAATACATATTTATCTCTGTGAAAATGTTAATATTTTGAATACTTTCTTTCATCAGCCATAATGGGCAAGAAAAATACTAATCAGTAATCTTTTGGTTTTTCCTTTAAAAAAAAAAACACCACAAAATAGGTCACTTAAAACTTTTTGCTGCAAAGACAAAAATGATCATTTCTCGTAAGAATTTAATGTTTTAGAAGAAAATATATATTTCCTTGATTCATTTTCTTCTGAATTCAAACCAGCATGTAGACATTATAAAAAATAGTCTATTTACATGGCATAGTGTACCTCAGTGATATACAAAACAAGGCAATATTAAAGCATATATATATATCCATTTATAGCAGACAGAATTGACATATGGTTTTATGTAACATAATAATTAACTACTACTCTATTGTACATTGTAATAACTGATGAAATACTAGAGGAAATTAAACGTACAAAATCTCACAATAATATTGCCAAATTTGCTTAAAATGTCAACATATGTTTTATAAAACTCTTAAGGTATGGAATAACTAAATACATGAAATTATAAAAATAATATTGGTACATCTGTGAGAGTGATGCATTCAAAGTATACAAAGATGAGAAAAATACAAGGAGAAATTCTTCATATCCAAGAAAGGTCTATGTTACCATACGTGGTCTTGTACCATCTTCAGTTAGATCATACCTGAGAAAGCATAAGAAGATACAGGTATAGGGTTTATTTTGGAGACTATACTATTAAATAAATATGTTGTTTTTGTTAGGTACACTCACCACTGGGTCCAGCCTTTTGCAAGTTCTTCAGATGCCAGAGCAACTAATACCTGTCCATTAAAAGAAAAAAAGACTCAATAGTTTGATAAAGCAGGTTGAAGAAATTCCTTTTAGATCTTTCACTTCTTTCAAGCCCTCTAATGTTCCTTTTGTCTTAATCTAGCAATATGAAACTCTCCTTTAATTTGAAGCCCTCATATTTTCAAAATCTCTTCTACCCTTATGGTTCATCTTTAAATTATACAGCTGATTATATCCAAGAGATCTTTCCTGTACCCAACAGACTTAAAATTAAGTTATTATGAATTATCAGTGGAGACAATTTATAGGGCTATTGACTAATATGCCATTAGTGGCAGCACAGCTAATTTTGGATTATCTGTGCTTGTGTTGCTATTGACAAATGATTCCCCCCCCAAAAAAATTTAAAACACCTCTTCCTTCCTCAACTTAACCTTCATCTACATTATTCAAGAATGTATAATCTTATACAAAATTTAAATATTAATTTTGATGAAGACTTAGAAGAAAATTAAGGGAAATAAAGCCAGTGATTTGTTAGGAAAAATAAATGCTTGATTAGTTGATGAGATGGAATTCTAAAAGAATATTTTCCTATGTTATATTTGAAAAAAAATTAAAAACTTAAGTCAATCTTTTCTTCTAGAAGTTCATAGTATTAATATGACTAATAAGCCAATGATATGAATATGTAAAAAGAATAAAAATAAAATATCTTTAAAATGTACTGATGTCTTAGTTGATATTTAGTCATCATAGTCTACTGTTTTATAAATAATCGTTAATCACAGAATAAGCTTACCTCTTTCAATTTATATAACTACGGTCTAAAAAAACTTGCACCTTTGATAGGTGTTTAATTTTCACCAAGTGTAGGAACTGAACAAAGATTTTTAAAAACTTACTTTGCCAAGAAGCCCTTTGTCTTTGGACAAGAAACCACCACTGTTCTTTACTGCTACATCTAACGTTCTCCTCTGCACTTCTGGTAATGAAACACTAAAATCAAAGCTGAAATGGGAAAAAAAAGACCTTACTTAAATTTCTCCATAATTTTGCTATATTTTCTTTTGTCAATATATGCCACATAAAAAATGACATTTCTGCTTATGAGACCATTCCAAATGTTATGTTAGCATCTTCTGCTAGGTATTTTGATCTGGCATTTCATGAAGACACACAAAATTTTTTCATTATTTCCGAAATGTAAGAGAAGTCTACAGTATCCTAAATATGTTAAAGGTCCTACTGCTCATGGCTCACTCACGTATGTAATATTCATTGATCAACATGCGTAACTCTTCATAGTAGTTACAATATGGGACTAAATAATGAATTCCAAACTAGTTCACTGGCTCAGGCTTTTAAAATTACCCTTATTTAGTCTCTAGGCCCTATTCCTAGTATGACCAATAAAAACAAGTATTAATGTGATAGCTTTGTAGAAGGTAAAAGGCTCCCAAAGTACTTTTTGGGCTTAAGTCAGATACTGCCACCTAAAATGCCTATAAGGTAACAAATAAGTGACGTTAGCTTGGTTTGTAGCAGAGTGAGTAGTGGGAACTCTGGCAAACCAGAGGATGTTTGCTCTGACTACTAAAGGGGAAGCCATTGCTGAGCTCCAGTCAATCGAGGTCATGTAGGATTGCAGGTAGAGTACTGCAGACCTTCCCACTAGAAACCCAAATTTGTACATGAAGTCTCCAAATTTTTAAAAGCTATGGCTAATTAAGAACATGTTGTCAAGTAAAATATACCTACATCCAAGATTTGGCCTATGCCTGTCAGGTTTTGTTTTGTTTTTTTTTTTGTCTGCCAATTTTTGTTTTAAATAAGGCTACTGGCAGGGAAATATGATAAATGAATAATATCTTTAAAGCTGACTTGTAAACTGAATTAAAAGATATTGATATCATTAAACTTCATTATTTCCCAAAGGTTGGTAGTTCTTTAGTTACCAGAGGACTATAATGTAGGATAACAAATTTGTATAGATCAGCAGTTCTTTAAGTGTGGTTCAAGGAGACCCTTTCAAAAGGTCCATGAGCTCCTTCTTTTTTGAACCATGTACATATGTGAAGATAGGCTTTCTTTATATACTTCAACGAAAACAACATACCATGACCAGATTGACTGTAGAAGCAGATACGAGAGTCTTATTAAGCGAGACAATTAAAGAGATTTGCAAAAATGTAAAGCAATAATATCTCTCTTTTCACTAATATTTTTTGTTTTGGAAAATACATTTTTTTTTCATAAAAATGTTATATTTTAAAATGTTAGGGGCTTATTTTTTAAATTTATAATATGGTAAATATCAATAGATATAACCAACATAAATGAAAGAGTTCTCTAGGGTCATCAATACTTGGATCTTTATTTAATCATCAGTCAACCTGTCAATAGTGTTTGTACCTTGCATGCATTATGTTTAGAATTTCTACATGAAGTTCAAGTATTTTATTTTATTTTTAACAAGTACACATTTGCTAAAATTTGGTAGTTTTTTTTTTTTTTCACTTATATTTCTCTCAGCAGTGCGCTGGTTAAAATGTTTTAGTCATCCAAAAGTATTAATCTTGCCTTTCATAATTTGTTAAAATCAGTGAGTTAGTATATTCTGACCTGAATAAACTATCATACCTTTGATCAAACACTGGATTTAATGTTTTCTTTGATACATGTGTTTTTCTTCTTCCTGATCTCCTCTTGTCTGGTAATAAATACATTCGGACGTAGGGATCAGAGCCATCTTCAGAAAAGGCAATAAGATTTCTTATAACACAAATCAGAGAACACTAGATATTAGAATTTAGGAAAATGAGAATTAGCATCACATCCAAACATACTATACAGAGCTTCAATTATATATTTATCTAAAAACTCACAATATACTTATATTTATCTAAAAGATTTCAAATAATATAAAGTGTTTTTGTCTTTACCCACAGACTTGCTTGTCTGCTTCTCTCTCAATTCTTTCTCTTCTAGCAGCTTGGCTAGAGTTGATTTTTGCCTCAATTTCTTGAGCCTAGAGTTTTGGGGACATACGCTCTGCTTATAACAGAAACTGCTGCTTTATCTTTTCATAGTACTACTGTTCTTTTTTACCCAATAAGATTATTAGCCTGATGGCCAAATAATCTGGTCTCCCATGAGACCCCAATGAGCCCCATGTGAACCCTCTGCCTCAGAGAGGGCTTTCCCCTGAGCCAGCTGAGAGGGAAAATTCATTTCCTGCTTATAATGAGCACTTCTGCTTGGGCCATTTCCTTCCACCCTCTACCCTTCATCCATCTAAATCTGTCACAGACCAGGATCCGCCTCCATTATGAAGTCCATATTGATTTCTGCCTATGGCAACTAGTAGCTGTCAAACACAGTCTTGTATGTGATTATATACCATTTTAAATTATTCACTTATTGATTATCTTGAAAGTCTAGGTAGGGGATTGTTTAGATTCCTTTAAAACATTCTGTTTCTATATCTCCCATAGTAATTATCTTAGTAACAAGAACATATAAAGAACTCAATAAATACTGAATTTAACTCTACATTTATACAATCATATTTCTAAACATAATTAATTTTATTTTCCTATGTTTACAACAGTTTTTTATTAGTTACAAAAATATTTTAAACTACTACAAAGACAGACAAATCTCATAAAAGGAAAATAGTGTGCAAACTCGTACCATCAATAATCAAATACAAATTAAAGCAATATTGTCATCTCATTTTACACTTACTAAATTAGTACAATGCACAGGTTAAAAATATCTTTTCCTGACTGAGGAAAAATGGTAGACCTTTAGGATGCTGGTGTCAACGGGTATACTCTTTTTTGAAAGACATATGGCAATACCTACCATAAACTTTTGGACCCTTTGAATTGATAAACCTATTTCTGGGAATTTAATCCTAAAAATTATTTCAATAAAAGAAAAATGCATTTATGATATGTTCATTGTCATATTACATGTAATACAGACAATCTAAATATTTGATAGAGAATGGTTAAATAGAGTACAGCAGTTCAAAGAAATATTATAAAATAACTAAAATGATTGGGAATGCAACAGAAAATGTTTTTGAAACAATTTTAAGAGAAAAAGGTTTAAAAATTATACACTAGAATTACAGTAATAGAAATCAGAAGTTTGCAGAGAAAGACTAGAATGTAATACAAAACATGAATACATACATGAACATGTATATGTGTGTATATATATGCATATATATACATACATAGATATATGGATGGATGTATTTTTTGAGAATGGTGGAATTATAGGTGCTTTTCTCAAAACTGTCTTTAATGTTGCTGTATTTTTTGTTTTTCTCTTCAAAAATTCACATGGTTCATCCTTAGGTTTTTAAGCTCTGTTAAGAGTGTGTGTTCTCACTAGTCTTTTGAGATCCTGATGTCTCATTTGATAGTGGGCAAAACTTTTCTTTAATTTCTTCTCCAACACCTGGATGCTTTAAAAACATTTTTTTTTTTTTAAATTCAAATGAATTCAGAACAAAAGTGTAGGCCATGGAAATGAACAATTTAAGAATAAACAGTGGTGCATTTCATTTCAGGACTTTTTCCAGACACTTTTTTTATTTAAAAATATCTCTAGGCTATGTATACTTTGTGTGGTAATTTTTCTGACCACATTATAGTCTATTTTCCTGTGCCAATAAATATATTGGAAAAGCATGATTTTTAATAACTCAGTAATTATAGATGTAACATAACTTATTTTACATGAATGCTATGATAAATGCACCTGGATGCTTTTTAATACACATTTCTGTATGTTCAAAAAAAACTTAACACAGGCATATTAACAAGGCAAAATTCCTTCTTCAGTTTGCTCATATTTCTTTTAAGGATGGGAACTGTAGTAAGCTCATCTAAATCCACAATTAAGAGATATTCTTTCCTCAGTGCTCCCTCCCCACCCCCATCTGCTATACAATAAAACCAATCCCCTCAAATACAAAAGCAAAAAAATTTCACTTGTACAAAACACACCAATTGTATTTCTTTGGTATATGCACTCATTGAAAAGACAGTATCTTTTTATATTCTGTACAGTACTAAAAGAACTGGTGAAGTTAGTAAACACTGATCTCTTTTACCAGTACCATCTTTGTTCTTGCTTTGTTTTTAAAAAAATGAAACAAAATCGTGTGCTTGATAATCCTAGAAGTAAATTTTTTCATTGCTATATTTAATTTTTATACTCAGAAATAAGAGTAGAAGGAATTGTGGAGTTTAAGCCACTAGGACACATCAGGCTCACCTGCAGGAATGCACAACCACAATGAGCTTATTTCTTTGAGAACTATGACGTATTGTCAGCTGAATCTGTCCAAGAGGAGATTGTCCCAATGTCGTTCCACTGTGGGAAACAAAACATAAAGTTATCAGCTCTTTTCAGACTTTAAAGAAATTGTGATCCATTGGTACAATGTACACAATAAAATAATTTTCATTCATTTAGATAAAAATAAGATCTAGACTCAAAATTACCAACATACTCAAACATTAATCTGAAACTTCTGAGTTTAAATCAATCAAGTGAATTCACATTTCACTTGAAGATTCAACATGACTTAATTATTCAAAATTGACATTTTTCTCCAGTTAGGGCTCAAAGTAAAAATACAGGTTTCCTTATTACATACATCAGTTCTTTGTTAAGAAATATCTAGCCTGTAACCACTGAAATCTAGCATATCTTTTCTCAAAATCTTATATATATCACTTGCTCTATTTTTAACTGACAGACCATCTGGCAACATAGCATTATTCCTTCACTTTGATTTCTCTCTGCACAAGAATAAAGCACAAGCTTCCGAGATCAGTAAATTAATTGGACAACTACTGCTCTGGTTTAATGTTTCTCAATATCATTTTGGCTACTCTTCCAGTTTAGCTCCAGAGAACAAGTTGCTACTTGTTAAAAATTCTATTTCCTTCTGGAGCAACAGAGAAGAAAGGGGACTGACATTTTTTTTAAATTGCATTTTCATTTACTGATACTTTTTAATCCAAAAATAGTGGACGTCAGAAAATATGAAGGGGAAAAAAAAAAACTGAGTGGGAATCAAAGAAGGATCTTATAAGATCTAGACTGGCTAGGAACAAACGTCTTAAAAGGGCTTCTGTAATCAACTTTTTGATTTGATGCTTTTTCCAACTATTCAAGGGTAAACATGTTTTTCACCTTTGCTTCTACTTCTCTTACTATTTTCATATTACTCAACACATTGCTTAAAATAACAAATATGAAGAACTGATTCAAAGGTCGACTTTATTCCTTCCACTGAGAGGAAAGGTTCACATGTGAAGCTTGTGATAACTATAGACTATTTTTTCTTCCTTATCTAAAGAAAACTATTAACACATCTATGAATCAAAGGGCTTATTTAAGAAATCAATGCAAATATCCAAAGACAAACAAAAATTAACAGGTAGTAGTAATGGGATGCTGACCAAAGATGAATGACTAGGACGTATTTTTAGTACAACAAAAGCCAAACTATTACTGAGTCTTTCCGTGTTAGCATAGGAAGATTGAACAGGTAAACTCTTCAGATTTTATCGTCCTGGTCTCACACTAGACACACAGTACTGTCATAACTCTAAGCCTCTCTCCTTTCCTATTCATGAAATGCATTATTCCATCACTTACTAATCTTTCAGTGAGCCAAATATCAGGTTCCAGAAAACGGCAAGTTTTAATTTTACAAGTCAAAGACTGAGTAAGCAAAACTGCAACACTACTGAAAGTTCTTTTTTTAACTTAAGATTACTTTTCCTTCTCTGTATTATGTGATATGAGAATTCTAAATTTGTTTAAAGGGGGGAAAAAAAGTAAATATTTAATTTACTTTTCAAGCTGTCGCAATCTTTGCCGAAGTTCCTGTGTGGCAATAGGCAGTGATATATCTGAGGCTATGCTTGGCGTGGGTTCCTTGACTGAAACGTGGCTTGGGGAATAGGCAGAACTGGAGGCCTGGAGGCTGGAGGAACTTCTGCTGAGATGACGTGGCCACTGAGGGCTGACGTTAGGAGGCTCCTCTCTCTCTTCTGTGTCAGTTTTACTACTGCCATCAATTATTGGTGTGGATGGTGCCGTTTTGCTGCCATCAGTGGCTGGAGATGCAGAAATCTGAGACTTGACAGATATTTTTCTCCCTTCTTTGGAAACAGAGGACCTTTTTACTTGAGCTGAATGTTGGTGATCTGGAGACCTTTCCTGTTTTTCCAGGTAAAGTACCTGGAGGTAGAAATAAACAAACAAACAAAAAAATTAAAATTAGTGATAATGGTGACATCCTGATATTAAATAGTTTCAATTAAATTCATTTCCAAAAAGTTTCTTTAAAAATTTGGCACAAAACATTTAAAAAAAAAAAATCTAGTCTATCTGCTCAGGTATTAAATTATTAAGGTAATATTATATTACAGAAAGTTTAGAAAAAGGAAGTTAAATAATCAAAATATCTCTTTTAAAATAGAAAAATACATTCCATTTGTACATATTTCTATATAACTGTAGGACAGTTGTTATTATCAGAGGGGCACATTTAATCATAAGCTCTTGACAAAACACTAAAGACCCTTATTCTAAGACAGGTGGCTTTCTATTAGGAAACCCTTGGAGAAATGAAGAAAATGAAGAACATCTGCTATCCAGCAAGATTACCCCAAACAAACCTAGCAACCAATGTAGGTAGCAGCCAAACAACCCATATAACTTTTAGCTTATTAGAGCATGTGAATTGTTCACTTTACTAGCTTTTGATATTTACTTCTAATTTACACAGTATTCCACTGAACAGAGAGACTACATTTAGAAAACTATTCTATTCTTTGGGGTTACGTAAATGGCTTGAAGATTTTTTTCCACTTTTATAAAATAGTACTGCAGTAGACATCTTTATGTTCATAGCTTCCCCACATTTTATATTTTTACCAAAAGTCAGATTTCCAGAAAAAGAGCCACTGGTCCCAGGGGCCCTATGATTTATGGCTCAGGAATATTGCAGTATTTCTGGAAAGGCTCCACCAATATTCAGTGTCTTGACAAGGTGCAACATCATTTTCTCTGCACCCTTGATAGACTAAGAATATTTTAATTTCTTTTTAAAGTTAATGCTTCATTTTAATTTGCACTTTTTTGATCAGTGAGTTTTAACATTTTCCTGTTAAATATATGTTTTCTGGTTTTATTTTCTACATTTCCTTAGGCATTTACAAATTAATCATGTCTATTTTGCAAAAAGAACTTTTCCTGTCAATCCGTAACCTGCTATCGTTTTAATCAAATTATCTACCTCTTGTGAACATTGCACTATCCCTATCAGACACTGAATCTGTACCAACAAATACTGTCTATTAGCAGCCCATTTTCTGCCCTATCCCATTACTGTATTTATTGCAAAAGACTATAAAATACCCTGAGGGCAATCTTCATTTTTATAGTGCTGTTTGGACCTGAATTACTAAGTTGGAATCGTTGATTCACAGTCATATCGTCACTTGCGAGCAGCTGGCTGAGTGGAATCTTCAGATTCCCCAGTGAACACTGATGCTCTTCATCTTTGATCTGTAAAAAACAGGACAGAAAATATACTTAGCTCTGGGGATAAAAATTATAGACAACAGAGAAAATATAGAAAGGTCCACAAAATTAGTCTAAAGAAAGCGTATCTCAGCTGTATTCTTTGGAGTCGTGTTTCCATAGTGATTAACAAAGTATAAAACCTCCTTAGGAAGATATAAAACCCTGTAATGAGCAAGAATCCCCACGTCATATGTATCTCCAATTTCCTCATTACACAACCATAACAAGCAGAAAAAGAGTATCATGTCTCATGAATCCATTAAGAGAACTCTGAGCTAAGAGGCAGTAGTCTATATAAAACTGAAGATTAGAAAGCAATGCCTTTTAAACCCTGAGAAAATGGTGGCAAGAAACCATTAGTGATATATAAAGTTCTTACTGATAAAACTTATTTACAGAGAAAAAACATTTTTAAGTGTCTTTTAAGCCTTCCTTATTCAAAATCTACAGTTATTTTGAAAATTTACAGTATTTGCTTTAAATGAAGAGGCTTAATTTACAGTGCATAGTAATTCCTTTCTCCTGAATAATAACCTTCAGTCTTACCTCTGTACTAGGAATTATTCCTTTCAGATTGTTGTAACACAAAACAGTTTAATCAAATTTAGTTACAGCTCTGGAGGTTTCAGAGTCTGTGCAAAAATGGTTATAACTATATATGAAAACAAAAAAGCCCAATTCCTTATTTCTTTAACTATAATCACAGATTTTAAAAATGAAATATCTATGATATTGTTAGAAATAACCTTATAAGTTATTTTTAAAATCCAAGACCCAGTAAGTATAGATTACTTTAAGAACAGTACAATTTATGAAGGAAAAACTAGCTAAATAAAATACAAATTATTTTGGATAAAACATAATGTAAAGGTATTAAACAACAAACACAGAATGACTAAAACAGGGCTGGGCATGCCTGACACTGACAATGGTGTTCTTTCAAGGCCATGTGGAAGAACTACGAGGCAATACAAGTTATCTTGGAACTTAGAATCTCACTGGACTAGGGAATGGAAGTTAGACTTGTATAAGCTGAACAGAAAATGAAGGAGCTGAAACTTCTCAAACAGGCCATATTAAATAAGAAAAAACGGAACTAGAATTATTTAGAATGGCATATTTACTAAGCTAACTATTGGAATGACAACAATGTGAGATCCACTTAAAACATTTAAAATCCACTTAAAACCTAAAGATAATATAAGAGGAAAAAAAGAGAATATGTACAATAGTTGAGAGTAGCAGATATACATCCAAGAAGCCCCCTATATACTCATCCTGAGTATATAATTTATATATACATATATATATTCAAAAATATGAAAACGGAGGAATTCTGCTTCTGGACATGATGGATTATACTATTTAAGGTTTTTAATACTATCTATGATGGTATATTATTTAAAGGTAGACCATTATAATTTAAAGATGAATACTGTAACTCCTGAGCAACTACTAAACATTTCAAAACAAAATGGAGACAAAACTAATAAGCCAAAAAAGAAGATAAAATGAAATCATAAAAAATGCTCAATTCAAAGGAAGTCAAATTTTAAAAAGAAAAAAAGGAAAAAAGAACAAATGGAACAAATAAAAAATAAAGAGCATGGTGGCAGATTTAAACCCAACCATATCAATAATATCATTAAATGCATTTTGCCTAAAAAAATTAAAAGGTAGAGATTGTTAGATGGGATAAAAAAAGAAAGACCCAACTATATGTTGCCTATAAGAAACCAACTTCAAATATTAAGTCACAAATGGGTTAAAAGTAAAAGGATGGGGGGAGGCGGGGCAAGATGGCAGACTGGTGAGCTGTATGTTTTAGTTACTCCTCCAGGAAAGTAGGTAGAAAGCCAAGAACTGCGTGGACTGGACACCACAGAGCAATCTGACTTTGGGCATACTTCATACAACACTCATGAAAACGTGGAACACCTGAGATCAGCGAAATCTGTAAGTTTTTGCGGCCAGGGGACCCGCGCCCCTCCCTGCCAGGCTCAGTCCCGGGGGAGGAGGGGCTGTCAGCTCAGGGAAGGAGAAGGCAGAACTGCAGTGCCAGCCTGTATCGGAAACTCATTCTACTGATTCAAACTCCAACCATAGATAGACTGAGACCAGACACCAGAGAATCTGAGAGCAGCCAGCCCAGCAGAGAGGAGACAGGCATAGAAAAAAAACAACACGAAAAACTCCAAAATAAAAGCGGAGGATTTTTGGAGTTCTGGTGAACATAGAAAGGGGAAGGGCCCTGAGGCGCATATGCAAATCCTGAAGAAAAGCTGATCCCTCTGCCCTGTGGACCTTTCCTTAATGGCCCTGGTTGCTTTGTCTCTTAGCATTTCAATAACCCATTAGATCTCTGAGGAGGGCCCGTTTTTTTTTTTTTTTTTTTTTTTTGGTTTTTTTTTTTTTTTTTTAAATCCTTTTTTCTTTTTCTAAAACAATTACTCTAAGAAGCCCAATACAGAAAGCTTCAAAGACTTGCTATTTGGGCAGGTCAAGTCAAGAGCAGAACTAGGAGAGCTCTGAGACAAAACTCAATAATCCAGTGGCTGAGAAAATTCACTAAACACCACAACTTCCCAAGAAAAGGGGGGTGTCCGCTCACAGCCATCATCCTGGTGGACAGGAAACACTCCTGCCCATCGCCAGCCCCAGAGCCCAGAACTGCCCCAGACAACCCAGTGTGACGGAAGTGCTTCAAGTAACAGGCACACACCACAAAACTGGGCGTGGACATTAGCCTTCCCTGCAACCTCAGCTGATTGTCCCAGAGTTGGGAAGGTACAGCAGTGTGAATTAACAAAGCCCCATTCAGCCATCATTTCAGCAGACTGGGAGCCTCCCTACACAGCCCATCAGCCCAGAACTGCCCTGGGGGGACGGCACTCACCTGTGACATAGCACAGTCATCCCTCAACAGAGGACCCGGGGTACACGGCCTGGAAGAAGGGCCCACTTGTAAGTCTCAGGAGCCATATGCCAATACCAAGGACTTGTGGGTCAGTGGCAGAGACAAACTGTGGCAGGACTGAACTGAAGGATTAGACTATTGCAGCAGCTTTAAAACTCTAGGATTACCAGGGAGATTTGATTGTTAGAGCCACCCCCCCCTCCCTGACTGCCCAGAAACACGCCCCATATACAGGGCAGGCAACACCAACTACACACGCAAGCTTGGTACACCAATTGGACCCCACAAGACTCATTCCCCCACTCACCAAAAAGGCAAAGCAGGGGAGAACTGGCTTGTGGAGAACAGGTGGCTCGTGGACGCCACCTGCTGGTTAGTTAGAGAAAGTATACTCCACGAAGCTGTAGATCTGATAAATTAGAGATAAGGACTTCAATTGGTCTACAAATCCTAAAAGAACCCTATCAAGTTCAGCAAATGCCATGAGGCCAAAAACAACAGAAAATTATAAAGCATATGAAAAAACCAGACGATATGGATAACCCAAGCCCAAGCATCCAAATCAAAAGACCAGAAGAGACACAGCACCTAGAGCAGCTACTCAAAGAACTAAAGATGAACAATGAGACCATAGTACGGGAGATAAAGGAAATCAAGAAGACCCTAGAAGAGCATAAAGAAGACATTGCAAGACTAAATAAAAAAATGGATGATCTTATGGAAATTAAAGAAACTGTTGACCAAATTAAAAAGATTCTGGACACTCATAGTACAAGACTAGAGGAAGCTGAACAACGAATCAGTGACCTGGAAGATGACAGAATGGAAAATGAAAGCATAAAAGAAAGAATGGGGAAAAAAATTGAAAAAATTGAAATGGACCTCAGGGATATGATAGATAATATGAAACGTCCAAATATAAGACTCATTGGTGTCCCAGAAGGGGAAGAAAAGGGTAAAGGTCTAGGAAGAGTATTCAAAGAAATTGTTGGGGAAAACTTCCCAAATCTTCTAAACAACATAAATACACAAATCATAAATGCTCAGCGAACTCCAAATAGAATAAATCCAAATAAACCCACTCCGAGACATATACTGATCACACTATCAAACACAGAAGAGAAGGAACAAGTTCTGAAAGCAGCAAGAGAAAAGCAATTCACCACATACAAAGGAAACAGCATAAGACTAAGTAGTGACTACTCAGCAGCCACCATGGAGGCAAGAAGGCAGTGGCACGATATATTTAAAATTCTGAGTGAGAAAAATTTCCAGCCAAGAATACTTTATCCAGCAAAGCTCTCCTTCAAATTTGAGGGAGAGCTTAAATTTTTCACAGACAAACAAATGCTGAGAGAATTTGCTAACAAGAGACCTGCCCTACTGGAGATACTCAAGGGAGCCCTACAGACAGAGAAACAAAGAAAAGACAGAGAGACTTGGAGAAAGGTTCAGTACTAAAGAGATTCGGTATGGGTACAATAAAGGATATTAATAGACAGAGGGGAAAAATATGACAAACATAAACCAATGGATAAGATGGCTGATTCAAGAAATAGCTTCACGGTTATAACGTTGAATGTAAATGGATTAAACTCCCCAATTAAAAGATATAGATTCGCAGAATGGATCAAAAAAAAATGAACCATCAATATGTTGCATACAAGAGACTCATCTTAGACACAGGGACACAAAGAAACTGAAAGTGAAAGGATGGAAAAAAATATTTCATGCAAGCTACAGCCAAAAGAAAGCAGGTGTAGCAATATTAATCTCAGATAAAATAGACTTCAAATGCAGGGATGTTTTGAGAGACAAAGAAGGCCACTACGTACTAATAAAAGGGGCAATTCAGCAAGAAGAAATAACAATCGTAAATGTCTATGCACCCAACCAAGGTGCCACAAAATACTTGAGAGAAACACTGGCAAAACTAAAGGAAGCAATTGATGTTTCCACAATAATTGTGGGAGACTTCAACACATCACTCTCTCCTACAGATAGATCAACCAGACAGAAGACCAATAAGGAAATTGAAAACCTAAACAATCTGATAAATGAATTAGATTTAACAGACATATACAGGACATTACATCCCAAATCACCAGGATACACATACTTTTCTAGTGCTCATGGAACTTTCTCCAGAATAGATCATATGCTGGGACATAAAACAAGCCTCAATAAATTTAAAAAGATTGAAATTATTCAAAGCACATTCTCTGATCACAATGGAATACAATTAGAAGTCAATAACCATCAGAGACTTAGAAAATTCACAAATACCTGGAGGTTAAACAACACACTCCTAAACAATCAGTGGGTTAAAGAAGAAATAGCAAGAGAAATTGCTAAATATATAGAGACGAATGAAAATGAGAACACAACATACCAAAACCTATGGGATGCAGCAAAAGCAGTGCTAAGGGGGAAATTTATAGCACTAAACGCATATATTAAAAAGGAAGAAAGAGCCAAAATCAAAGAACTAATGGATCAACTGAAGAAGCTAGAAAAGAACAGCAAACCAATCCTAAACCAAGTATAAGAAAAGAAATAACAAGGATTAAAGCAGAAATAAATGACATAGAGAACAAGAAAACAATAGAGAGGATAAATATCACCAAAAGTTGGTTCTTTGAGAAGATCAACAAGATTGACAAGCCCCTAGCTAGACTGACAAAATCAAAAAGAGAGAAGACCCATATAAACAAAATAATGAATGAAAAAGGTGACATAACTGCAGATCCTGAAGAAATTAAAAAAATTATAAGAGGATACTATGAACAACTGTATGGCAACAAACTGGATAATGTAGAGGAAATGGACAATTTCCTGGAAACATATGAACAACCTAGACTGACCAGAGAAGAAATAGAAGACCTCAACCAACCCATCACAAGCAAAGAGATCCAATCAGTCATCAAAAACCTTCCCACAAATAAATGCCCAGGGCCAGATGGCTTCACAGGGGAATTCTACCAAACTTTCCAGAAAGAACTGACACCAATCTTACTCAAACTCTTTCAAAACACTGAAGAAAATGGAACACTACCTAACTCATTTTATGAAGCTAACATCAATCTAATACCAAAACCAGGCAAAGATGCTACAAAAAAGGAAAACTACCGGCCAATCTCCCTAATGAATATAGATGCAAAAATCCTCAACAAAATACATTGCAAATCGAATCCAAAGACACATTAAAAAAATCATACACCATGACCAAGTGGGGTTTATTCCAGGCATGCAAGGATGGTTCAACATAAGAAAATCAATCAATGTATTAGAACACATTAACAAGTCAAAAGGGAAAAATCAATTGATCATCTCAATAGATGCTGAAAAAGCATTTGACAAAATCCAACATCCCTTTTTGATAAAAACACTTCAAAAGGTAGGAATTGAAGGAAACTTCCTCAACATGATAAAGAGCATATATGAAAAACCCACAGCCAGCATAGTACTCAATGGTGAGAGACTGAAAGCCTTCCCTCTAAGATCAGGAACAAGACAAGGATGCCCGCTGTCACCACTGTTATTCAACATTGTGCTGGAAGTGCTAGCCAGGGCAATCCTTGCAAGACAAAGAAATAAAAGGCATCCAAATTGGAAAAGAAGAAGTAAAACTGTCATTGTTTGCAGATGATATGATCTTATATCTAGAAAACCCTGAGAAATCGACGATACAGCTACTAGAGCTAATAAACAAATTTAGCAAAGTAGCGGGATACAAGATTAATGCACATAAGTCAGTAATGTTTCTATATGCTAGAAATGAACAAACTGAAGAGACACTCAAGAAAAAGATACCATTTTCAATAGCAACTAAAAAAATCAAGTACCTAGGAATCAACTTAACCAAAGATGTAAAAGACCTATACAAAGAAAACTACATAACTCTACTAAAAGAAATAGAAGGGGACCTTAAAAGATGGAAAAATATTCCATGTTCATGGATAGGAAGACTAAATGTCATTAAGATGTCAATTCTACCCAAACTCATCTACAGATTCAATGCAATCCCAATCAAAATTCCAACAACCTACTTTGCAGACTTGGAAAAGCTAGTTATCAAATTTATTTGGAAAGGGAAGATGCCTCGAATTGCTAAAGACACTCTAAAAAAGAAAAACGAAGTGGGAGGAATTACACTCCCTGACTTTGAAGCTTATTATAAAGCCACAGTTGCCAAAACAGCATGGTACTGGCACAAAGATAGACATATAGATCAATGGAATCGAATTGAGAATTCAGAGACAGACCATCAGATCTATGGCCGACTCATCTTTGATAAGGCCCCCAAAGTCACTGAACTGAGTCATAATGGTCTTTTCAACAAATGGGGCTGGGAGAGTTGGATATCCATATCCAAAAGAATGAAAGAGGACCCCTACCTCACCCCCTACACAAAAATTAACTCAAAATGAACCAAAGATCTCAATATAAAAGAAAGTACCATAAAACTCCTAGAAGATAATGTACGAAAACATCTTCAAGACCTTGTATTAGGTGGCCACTTCCTAGACTTTACACCCAAAGCACAAGCAACAAAAGAGAAAATAGATAAATGGGAACTCCTCAAGCTTAGAAGTTTCTGCACCTCAAAGGAATTTCTCAAAAAGGTAAAGAGGCAGCCAACTCAATGGGAAAAAATTTTTGGAAACCATGTATCTGACAAAAGACTGATATCTTGCATATATAAAGAAATCCTACAACTCAATGACAATAGTACAGTCGGCCCAATTATAAAATGGGCAAAAGATATGAAAAGACAGTTCTCTGAAGAGGAAATACAAATGGCCAAGAAACACATGAAAAAATGTTCAGCTTCACTAGCTATTAGAGAGATGCAAATTAAGACCACAATGAGATACCATCTAACACCGGTTAGAATGGCTGCCATTAAACAAACAGGAAACTACAAATGCTGGAGGGGATGTGGAGAAATTGGAACTCTTATTCATTGTTGGTGGGACTGTATAATGGTTCAGCCACTCTGGAAGTCAGTCTGGCAGTTCCTTAGAAAACTAGATATAGAGTTACCATTCGATCCAGCGATTGCACTTCTCGGTATATACCCGGAAGATCGGAAAGCAGTGACACGAACAGATATCTGCACGCCAATGTTCATAGCAGCATTATTCACAATTGCCAAAAGATGGAAACAACCCAAATGTCCTTCAACAGATGAGTGGATAAATAAAATGTGGTATATACACACGATGGAATACTATGCGGCAGTAAGAAGGAACGATCTCGTGAAACATATGACAACATGGATGAACCTTGAGGACATAATGCTAAGCGAAATAAGCCAGGCACAAAAAGAGAAATATTATATGCTACCACTAATGTGAACTTTGAAAAATGTAAAACAAATGGCTTATAATGTAGAATGTAGGGGAACTAGCAATAGAGAGGAATTAAGGAAGGGGGAACAATAATCCAAGAAGAACAGATAAGCTATTTAACGTTCTGGGGATGCCCAGGAATGACTATGGCCTGTTAATTTCTGATGGATATAGTAGGAGCAAGTTCACAGAAATGTTGCTATATTAGGTAACTTTCTTGGGGTAAAGTAGGAACATGTTGGAAGTTAAGCAGTTATCTTAGGTTAGTTGTCTTTTTTCTTACTCCCTTGCTATGGTCTCTTTGAAATGTTCTTTTATTGTATGTTTGTTTTCTTTTTAACTTTTTTTTCATACAGTTGATTTAAAAAAGAAGGGAAAGTTAAAAAAAAAAAAAAAAAAAACAAGGAAAAAAAAAAGATGTAGTGCCCCCTTGAGGAGCCTGTGGAGAATGCAGGGGTATTCGCCTACCCCACCTTCATGGTTGCTAACATGACCACAGACATAGGGGACTGGTGGTTTGATGGGTTGGGCCCTCTACCACAGGTTTTACCCTTGGGAAGACGGTTGATGCAAAGGAGAGGCTAGGCCTCCCTATGGTTGTGCCTAAGAGCCTCCTCCCGAATGCCTCTTTGTTGCTCAGATGTGGCCCTGTCTCTCTAGCTAAGCCAACTTGAAAGGTGAAATCACTGCCCTCCCCCCTACGTGGGATCAGACACCCAGGGGAGTGAATCTCCCTGGCAACGTGGAATATGACTCCCGGGGAGGAATGTAGACCTGGCATCGTGGGACGGAGAACATCTTCTTGACCAAAAGGGGGATGTGAAAGGAAATGAAATAAGCTTCAGTGGCAGAGAGAATCCAAAAGGAGCCGAGAGGTCACTCTGGTGGGCACTCTTACGCACACTTTAGACAACCCTTTTTAGGTTCTAAAGAATTGGGGTAGCTGGTGGTGGATACCTGAAACTATCCAACTACAACCCAGAACCCATGAATCTCGAAGACAGTTGTATAAAAATGTAGCTTATGAGGGGTGACAAGGAGATTGGGAAAGCCATAAGGACCACACTCCACTTCGTCTAGTTTATGGATGGATGAGTAGAAAAATAGGGGAAGGAAACAAACAGACAAAGGTACCCAGTGTTCTTTTTTACTTCAATTGCTCTTTTTCACTCTAATTATTATTCTTGTTATTCTTGTGTGTGTGCTAATGAAGGTGTCAGGGATTGATTTGGGTGATGAATGTACAACTATGTAATGGTACTGTGAACAATCGAAAGTACGATTTGTTTTGTATGACTGAGTGGTATATGAATATATCTCAATAAAATGAAGATTAAAAAAAAAAAAAAAGACATAATGCTGAGCAAAATAAGCCAGGCATAAAAAGAGAGATATTGTATGTTACCACTAATGTGAATTCTGTGAAAAATGTACAATGTTTTATACTGTAGAATGTAGGGGACCTAGAGATACCAAATAGTGGAGGGGGAATGATAATCTAATAAGAACAGATAAACTATGGAGGGTAATCTCAATGTTATGGGAATGCTCAGGAATGATTATTGTTTGTAAACTTTCTTGGATATAGTAAGATCATGTTGGAAGCAATAGAGTTATTTTAGGTTTTTTTTTCTCTTATTCCTTTGTTTTCTTAGGGGTTGTTAATTTTCTTGGGGTATGGTAGGAACATGTTGGAAGCAATGTAGTTATTTTAGATTATTTGTTTTTCTTACTCCTCTGTTTGGACATGGTTTATTAATTTTCTTGGGGTATGGTAGGAACATATTGGAAGCAAAGTAGTTATTTTAGGTTATTTGTTTTCCTTAATCCATTGCTTTGTTTGAAATGTTGTGGGGTTTTTTTGGTTGTTGTTTGCCTGTTTGTTTTTAATTTTTTGATAAACAAAGTTAAAAAATTGAAAAAAAATCAGTAGAAAAATGGGAGTAAAAACTAAATGACAAATAGGGTGGGATGGGGGGATTGTTTGGGTATTCTCTTTTCACTTTTATTTTTTATTCTTATTCTGATTCTTTCTGATGTAAGGAAAATGTTCAGAAATAGATTGTGGTGATGAACGCATAACTATATGATCATACTGTGAACAGTTGATTGTATACCATGGATGACTATATGGTTTGTGAATATATTTCAATAAAACTGAATTAAAAAAAAAAAAAAAAAGTAAAAGGATGGAAAAAAATAAATCATGCTAACTTTCAATGGGACAAAGTAGATTACACAGCAAAGAATGTTACTAGGGTTAAGAGGGTCATTTTATAATGATAAAGGGATCAATTCACCAAGTGGATAAGCATAACAATCCTTAATGTTTATGTACCTGATAACAGAGTTTCAAAAAATAGGAAGCAAAAATTGAGAGAACTGAGAGGTGAACAGGACAATTAAAATCGGAGATTTCAACAACCCACTCTCAATAATTAACATGTAGACAGAAGAGTAAGGATATAGAAGACAATACCAACCAACTTGACCTAGTTGACATTTATAGAACACTGCACCTGACAACAGAATGAAATGCATTCTTTCCCAGTGCACATGGAACATGTACCAAGATAGACAATACTCTAGGCCATAAAACAAGTTTCCAATTTGAAAAGATCCAAGTCATAAAAAGTAGGTACACTGACCACAATGGAACTGAATTAGAATCAATAATAGAAAGATCTAAAAAATCCCCAAACACTTAGCAACTAAATAACCCATGGGTCAAAGAAAAAAATCAAAAGGAGAATTCATGGGTCAAAGAAAAAAATCAAAAGGAGAATTATAAACTATTTTGAATGGTATGACAATCAAACACAACAAACCCAAATTTGTGAGATGAGCTGAAGTAGTACTTAAAGGGAAATATATTGGAATAAATGCCTAGATTATAAAAGCAGAAAAGTCTCAAATCAAGCTTCTACCTTAATAAACTAGAAAAAGATATCATATGAAATCCAAAGTAAGGAGAAGAAAGAAAATAATTAATATCATACCAGAAATAAATGAAAAAGTAACGAGTTAAACAATAAAGATAATGAAACCAAAAGCAAGTTCCCTGAGAAAACAAACACAGTCAACTTTTTGCAAGATTGATGAGGAAAAAAAAAAAGAGTGAACACATAAGTTACCAATATCAAGAATGAGAGAAGTGACATCACTAGTTTCTACTGTCTTTAAAAGTATATTAAGGAAATATTATGAACAACTTTATGCCAATAAAGGCAACAATTCAGAAGAAATAGATGAATACCTTGAAAGACAGATATCTTGAGATCATCGAGAAGAAAGAGATAATCTGTTCAAGAAATGGAATGTGTATTTAAAGACCTTCTCATAAAGAAAACTGCAGGACCAGATAGTTTCACTGATGATTTCTACTAAGTACGTGAAGAAAATGACCAGGAAGGAACACTTGCCAACTCACTCTATGAGACCAGCATTACCCTGATACCAAAACCAGAAAATAAAACTGCAGACCAATACTCTTCATAACTTAGAAGCAAAAATTCTTAACATTTTAGCAAACTGAAATAAACAACACATAAAAAGGTACTACATCATGACCAGGTGAGAGTTATCACTGTAATGGAAGTTTGTTTAACATTTGAAAATCATCAATGTTTTTCACCATATTTCCAGTCTTAAAAAGGAAAACCATATTATCACCTCAAGAGATAATGAAAAAGCCTTCTTATAAAATTCAACTTCCATTCAGGATAAAAGCTCCCAGCAAATGAGGAAACTTCCTCAACTTCACAGCTAACATCAGATTTAATGGTGAAATATTTAAGGCTTTCCATTTAAGATCAGAAACAAGGCAAGGATGTCTGCTCTCACCATTTCTATTTAACAGTGTACTGGAGGTTCCAAGGCAGTGAAAAATACAGCAAGAAAAGGAAATAAAATGCATCCAGATTGGAATTAAGAAATAAAACTATCATCGTTAAGCAGACAACATGATAGTCCATGTATAACATCTTCAGGTATCCACAAAAACTAAAAGAACTAATAAGTGGGTTTAGTGGGGTTGCACAACTCAATGCCAGTACACAAAAATCAGTTATATTAGTACATACCAGTAATAGTCAAAAATTGAAAAATAAAAAAATACCATTTAAAAGAGCATCAAAAAAGGATGAAATACTTAGGGATAAATTTGACAAAGGTGTATAAACATGTATGAATCACTGCTGAGAGAAATTAAAGAATACCTAAATAAATGGAATGATTTTTTTATGATTGGAAATTTCAATATTGTTAAGATATCAATTCTCTCCAACTTGATCTGTAAGTTTAATGCAATTGCTATCAAAGTCCCAGCAGGTTTGAAATTGACAAACTGACACTAAAATTCACTTGGAAACAAAAAGGACTTAAAATTGTCAAAACAATTTTTAAAAAGAACAGAGAGGGCTCACACGGTTTGATTTTAACACTTATAAAGCACAAGTAATACAGTGTGGTATTGGCATAAAGACAAACATATGGAACAATGGAACAGAACAGGAGTTCCAGAAATAGACCCATCCATATGGCCAGGTGATTATCAACAAAGTTGCCAGGGTAATTCAATGCCGGAAAGAATCTTTTCAACAAAAACTGACGAACAACTGTATAGCCGTATATAAAAAATGAACCATAACCCATACTTTACACTGTATATGGAAATTAACTCAATATGGATCACAGACTTAGGTGTAAAGTTACAAGTATACAAATTCTAGAGAAGGAAGGAGAAAAATCTTGGTAACTGTGGTGATTAGGTTCATGTGTCAACTTGGCCAGGTGATGGGGTCCAGGTGTCTGGTCAAGCAAGCACTGGCCTAACCATTACTGCAAGGACATTTATGGCCAGTTAATAAACCAGAAGGCTGGTTTATTGAATCATCAGTCAACTGATAGCACCTGTGACTGATTACCTCAACAAAGGGTGTATCTTATTCTATAATGAGAGAATTCAGTCAGCTGGATTTAATCCAATCAGTTGAAGACTTTCAAGAGAAAGAGAGAGAACCTTCATTTCTTCTTTGGCTAGCCTGGGAAGTTGCCAGCTCGCTGCCTGCCCTCCAGAATTTGGACTTGTGCATCCTGCCCCATGGAATCTGGACTTGTGCATCCCAACAGCTGTGTGAGACATTTTTATAAAATCTTGTATTTACAGATCTCTCTTCTTGGTTCTGTTTCCCCAGAGAACCCTAACTAATACAGTAACCTTAGGTTTGGCAAGTATGTCTTAAATAGGATACAAAAAAGCATGAACTAAAAAAAGGTCAATAAATTGGGTCTCATTAAATTAAAAAACTTTGGCTCTTCAAAAGGCGCTGTTAAGAAAATGAAAAACCAAGCCACAGATTGAGAGGAAATATCTATAAAACATATCCAAAGAAGCACTTATGTCTAGAATATATTAAAAATTCAATTTCATATTAAGAAGATAAGCAACATAATAAAAATGGGCAAAGGATCTGAATAAATATTTCCCCTTAGCAGATACACAGATGGCCAATAAACATATGAAAAGACACCCAACATCATTAGTGATCATATTGAAATTATCATGAGATACCACTATAAACCCACTGAGCTAAGATGACAAAATGTGAGCATGCCAAGTGTTGTGAAGATGTGAACAAACTGGAACTCTTGTACACTGCTGGTGGGAATGTAAAATGGTATGATCACTTGGGAAAATAATTTGTCACTTTTATTAAAAAGTTAAACATATACCTATCATACAAGCTAGTCATTCTGCTCCTAGATATTTACTCAATAGAAATGAATGCTATGTCTACATGAAGACTTGCATGTGGATGTTCATAGCAGATATATTTGTAAAAGTCTTAATCTGGAAACAACCTGTTATTGACAAGTAAATAAATAAGCAAATTGTGGTCTATCTATACCATGGAACACTAGTCAGCAATAAAAAAAGAACAAACTGTGGATATCTGCAACAACATGGATGAATCTCAAAATCATTATTATGAGTGAAAGAATACAGTAAAAAAAAAGAGTACATACTGTATAATTCTATTTATATAAAATTGTAAAATATGCAAACAATAATCTATAGTGACAGACAGCAGATCTGTATTTGTCTGGGGGAGGGTGAGTGTGTGTGAGGTGTGAATTGCAGATGGATGAGGGAACTCTTGGGGATGATGGTCACATTCATTTTCTTGGTTATGGTGATGGGTCTATGAGTATTCACATAGGTCACAACTCATTTAAATATGTGCAGTTTATTGTATAAATGTCAGTTACACATAAACAAATCTGTTAAAAAATGTAAATAAAATACCTCAACTTCAAGGTCCTGGCGCTTGGGATTGTGAATGAAGAAAGTGAAGTTTTCTTCCCACACAGGCTCATTAGTTTTGTACCGAATCTGAAAGAATATCCAAATATCAGCTCTGTGATAGTTTCTGTAGAAAGGACTGCCAACATTGCTTATTTATTTACTGTGTTTAGAAGCTTAGGGTGACCTTAATTAAATTCTGACTATATTTACAAAGCATGTACTTTAAATATTAATTGTGGAAAGTGTTCAAAAGGTGAAGAAACAAAGTCCAAAACTTTCATGGTGTGTCAGGGAAATTAACTGTTATAAAATCACAACTTGTATGTCCATTCCAATGATAAAGACTAAAGACTTAATCTCCTTGGTTTGGTCTAAGTTCTATCAGTTCCGCAGTACAGAGTATATGAAAATGTTTCTTAAATTAACTGTCTACATTAAAAATGAATAATGGTCTAGAACAACACAATTTCTGAAACGTTTTCTCTCAGATTAGGAAAGCAGAATATATTACAGCAATAACAATACCCTCTTAATTCTTGAACAGAATTATATTTGTTGAATTAGCACTGTTGGTTCTTTTTTAAAAAGAATATTTATAGAGCATTCAAAAGAAGCTTAGAAATTTGTCCTATGTCATGTACCCATGAAATCAAGCAAAAGTATATTCATATACAATTTTTTATTTTTAAAATGAATGATATTTTTGTTACCAAATTAAGCAGCTAGTTATCTATCAAATGGCTAACAGCAACAAAAAAGATAAGGAAAACAACAGTCTCAACCCCTCTTGAGTCACAGTACTTGAACAACATCTAATTGCAACTTCCACAGCTAAGACTGTCAGTAGTGAAAAATATGAACATCTGAAAACAATCACTGAACATTAGTTAAAAATATTAGTACTTTACCTTACTTTCTTGAGCCTTGTGCCCAACTGACATTTGGACAAGAGGATTTGGGTTGCTGTTTATTTTCTTCCCTGACTATCAAAAACAAAACAAAAAATAGACAAAATAAACAAAGCCACATCTTGTAATGGGTCTTACTGAAAATGAAATTATTAGCTTATTATTAACAGACATTTCTATTTACCTCTGATACTTAAGTTACACGGAATATCTGGAAACAATTTAATTAGAAAACAATTGCTAAGCATATTCCAAAATTATAATTTTATCTACCATGAAATAAATTAAGAAAACTTTGTGCAAATTTTTAAAATGTTTTTTATTTTTAAAACAATCTACTTCAGAAAAATTAAATATTCTGAAAATCTTTAATGTTACAGTTTTCAAAACTTACTGTACTAGGGTATCAAAATGAATAAAATGCAATGAATGAAAACAGAAAAATGCATGAAAAAGGACAAATGAAAGAGAATGTATAATTCATAATATCCCTCTGGTTAGCATAATAAAAATATTACAAAGTGTCAGATACATGTTTTTACATTTTTTCCCTAGTAGACTCTGTTCAAATACATATAAAATAACAAATCTTGCTTACCAGCTGCTAAGTAATTTTAACTAGAAGAATAAACATCAATTTAAAATCACATTAAATTAAGAAAATGTAAATGTAACAAAAAAAAGAGTCAGGAACAAGAAAAAACAGTAAGAAGCATACTTTAACACAGACAGCTGACAAATGAAAAGAGTAAAACACAACATATACGTAACATGAGGTTTATTCATAACTTAGCCCCACAAGAAGATGCAGTTAAGAATCTGTGTTAGTGGAAATTAACGAGGCGGTCACAAAAATGTTTTTTAGTCAAATAATTTTAGAGTGCAACCTCCAACACTGCAGCAATGACAGAAATATGCATCAATATCATATGGTTATTGGAATAAAATATTACTAGCCAAAACCTACTGCGATAAACTATTTTCTGGTTCATCTTTTTGATGTGAATGAACTCTGAAAAATGAAATAAATACTGTTAAAAAAAAATCCAAGGCTACACAGACTACCATGGCATAGACTACTAATTGTTCACCCAAATCCATTTTCTCCTTTCATATTGGATCCCCCAAATTTCAGCTGGGTAAAAGTCCTCTGTTAATAAAGACTGCATTTCCAAATCTACCTTGCAGTTAGTGTGGCCATGTAACTTACATTCTGGCCTTAAAGGAATGGGCATGTCTTCCACTTCCCCTTTCCCCATTCTAGCTAGAATGAGTCGGAAGTCGTGCACTGAGCATGGCAGAGCCACAGCCCAGAAAGAGTCCTGATGCCCAACACCATGGCGCCTGGACTACTCGTGTTCAATTCTGTTATATTAGAGAGAAATAAACTTCTGTCTTGCTTACACTACTGCTACTTTTGGGTCTTTGATACAGAAGCTAAGCTTTTTTCTTAACTACTATAAATACTTAATTCATCTCTAAAAGAGTGGCTATTCATTTCTAGAGATTTACTTTCTCCTCTTAAGTTTAAGACACATATTTTTTCACTCTTTAACCTCTCTAAAAAAAGAATGAAACTTACAACTGATGACACTATACATGTGCTTTTGGCCAGAAAGCAGCAGTGATCTGGTTGTCATTGCCTTAAACTAATTTACTTTGCTTATAATTTCCTTTTTTTATGAGTGCATATGAGGGACACGATAAAAATCTATACCCATTCTACATCTAAACATTTTTTCAGTAAGTATAAAATAAACACTATCAAAGCTTAACTGGCACTTTTTTCTTCCTTAGTGATACATAAAATAAGGTGCATCTTCAAATGGATGATGTTTTAGATTCTATGAAGTAAGATTAAATCACTGTCTAAATTTCTGTCTTGACACATTAATAAAAACTCATCAGTACAAGTCAGAGGCACATGGTATAATGAAAATATGAGCTTTTATATCAAATCACCTTCAATTTAATGTCAGCTCTTTACCACTTAATTATTGAGACCTAAATATTTCATCTATCTGAACCTCAGTTTTAATGTCTATAAAGTAGGCATAATAACAAGTTTCCAGAACCCTGGTTTAAATCAGATAATGTAACAACATGGCAATTATAACACATTTATTATCCTTGCCACACTTAGCACTTAAATATGCATCATCTTATTTAATTTACTCAACAATCCAAAGAAGAATGTGTTATTACTTTGATTGTATGAATAATAAAACAGAGAATTAAATATCTTGCTGTAAACCACAGAGTTTACTTAGTAGGTATGTTGAGATTCAAACCAGGGCAGTCCGATATCAGAGCCTTTATTCCTAACCATTATGCTCTGTTGTTTGAAAACTTTCAGATATCAAAGAAAAGAGTAATGAAAGAATCTTGATAAAATTCCTTTCAGTGTTTTGGTGGAAACAGTCATTTCAACTATCATGCTTACTAGTACTCAGAACGAGTAATTCTTTACCAAACTCTTATTTCCTTAGCAAGGATTCAATACATATTACATTAAAAAAGCAGACTTTGTCAGTCTCCTTTTACTCTTGAAATCTAGTATCTTTCTACTGTTGAAACTGGTTAAAATCATTCCTTTTGTAAAGAATTTTCTTAAAACAATTACGTTGAACCCCCCCCTCAAATATTTAAGCCGAAAACATTCAAAGAAATCAGAAAAAAAAAAATTAAGTCATAGAAAACTTTTAACAATTTAGCCAGAAATGCATGTTTATACCATGTTTTAGGGAGTGGAGCTTAGTTTTCAATATACCTCATCAAATAAATTTAAAGCTTCTCAAAAGATATACCACCCAAAACCAGCAGTACCAGAAGCCACCAGAAGCCACGAGATTGCTTACTCAGAGATGGCCCTAACTCAACATATTGGAAGAGGTGATGCTTTTAAATGTATATATTCATAGTTCACAAAGTATACCTCTAAATAATAATCCAAAAGTTATGATTTTAAATAGAACTTCTATTTCATCATTTTCATAAATTCAAATCCAATTAAAACATAGATGGTTTAGAATCACCTTAGTGATAGCTGCATATCTAAGGCCAACAAAAAAGAAATTTGGTTTATTATATTGATTTTTTTTTTAAATTTACCTTGAAATTGACATAAATCCTCCTAAGTATGTATTCTTGGGTAACAAAAACAGGATCTCTCCAACTAGGCAACTAATTACCGTGTTAATGGGAGGTAACTTGTGAATAAATTTACGAAAATTGAAGTATCATCTCTTTCAACATGTTTTAATTAACTTTGTGACCTTAATGGAAAACTGGGTTCGTTTACCTTTAAAGCTTTCTGAACTGCAGCCTTCTTCAAGCCATCAGGGTTAAATTCTAATGGGTTACTCTTTCAAGTCAGAAGAAAATGAATATACCAAGGGTTAATAAAACATGCAATGAAGAGTTTATGTAAGGTTAATGACATGAAAATTTATGAGAATCACCCCCCCCCCCAAAAAAAATGTCTTTAAATAAAAACCACTAACAAGAATTACACAAAGACACAGTAAAAGCCATTGGTAAAATTCTTCCTCAAGATTTTATCTTAGATTAAACTTTTAATCAATCAATTTCAAAACACATTTTCTTATCCTCTATAACTACTATTTTGTTTTTAAATTCTCCCTTCTCTCCTCTCCCCAGACTTTGGGATTTGAAAAATATAAAAGTAACACTTCAGGATTCTATTTACCTTTCTTTGCCTGAATAAGCCCCTAAAAAATAGATTATAATTAAATTAAAGGTTTTATTCAAAGTACAAATTAATGGGCTCTAGTTACCCAAATGCTCTCAAATCAATTCAGATCCTGTAAGAGAAGACACTATTTTTATTCTTCTGAAATTTACCTTCTTAGTGCAAAAACATGGTAGAGACAGCCATTTTTTCAACTTTGTCCCTAGTTCTTTTCCCACTATAAAATGTAGAGGTTGATCTAGTTCATCTCAAAAGTTCCTTCTGGCTTTAAACTTCTATCATTATGAGTTTTACTTCCTACTTCTATTACCTTTTTCCCAATTCATTATTTTCTTGACCTCAAAAGGCAAGAGTTGTTTTGCAAGCTCCTTCTAGCACTATTTCAGATTTAATATTTTCGATAAAGGATTTTATCATTTTAGTTGTAATTAATTTCAAATGGAAATTTAATTAAAAAAATTTTTTTAAATAGAAAATATAGTGAAGTAAGATGGGTAACTAATCTCCCAGTTTTCAAGGTCTGTGGCAGGCTGGACCAGTGGAGAAGACCAGACATTGGGTCAAGCAGTAATTAATGAGACACTAAAGCCCAGTCCTTAACTCAAGTAGTATATCCCTATATAAGATCAGCTGAATCAATTTCTGGGTGGAGTCTGGACATGGGCATTTTTTAACTGCTTCCCAGATAATGCTGTTACAGAGTAAGGCTGGGGATGATTGTTCTAAAGTGTGAGGACTGATTTCTTCAGATATCCTAAGAAACTTGGTAACTTAGAACCTTTCCCTGAAGCTAACTTTTGGATAGCTATAACCTGTACAAAACATATATGTTCTAATATGTATCAACAAAAGTAAAACAAGAAGAGAAGCTGTAGTACGGGATTAGGGTGACACAAGAGGAGCAGTGAGAGGTTGTGAAAAGCTGCACAAGCTTGGCAGTCAGATGGACCAGATTCCATCCAAATGCAGCCACAGCAGGTGTCCAATAGGTGAGGCCTTGGGGAAAACGACTTTACCTTCTACCTTACGTCTATTCACCATAAATGGAGTGGTAATAGTCACCCGTACTTTTTTTTTTTTTTAAAGAGAGCCAAAAATAACTTATACAAGATATCTAGCATTATCATGCCTGAGTCTCATTAAGTGGCAGCTATTATAGCTAACATTATTACATTTAAATAGGTGTTAGTGTATAAGTATCATATAATTCATAACTATAGCCATTATCTGGGAAAACTCCATATACAGATTTATGCATTTATAAATTTAATAAAGTGAAAACAAGTTCACTTTATACAAGAATGGAGTACAGAGGAGAGGTCAAGAGTGTAGACTTTGGGGTTACTTCTGCCTGAGTTCAAACTCCAGTTCTGCTACTTACTAACCACGTTACCTTGGGTCTCTAACCTCAGTTACTTAAGCTCTCCGTGTTTGTTTTCTTATCTGTAAAATGAAAACGATGTTCTGAGGATTAAATAAGTAGACCCTTTAGAATCCTGCTTGGCTACTGGAAAGTGCTCAATAAATGTTAGTTATCATTATTATTTATATAAGTCTAAGATTCTTAAGCTGGCTAATAAGGATTCCAAAGCTGACCATCATGAGTCACAGAATGTCAGTATTGTTCAAGTTTGAAATTCAAACCAAGAATTTGATCAAAAGAAGAAAGAGACCAAAGTTCTGATAATGCAAATTATAATGATGGCATTTCCAGTGCAGGAGAAATTCCTGTTGTTTTAAGTTTTCAGATAGGGACTGCTGGTGGTAATGTACTCACTGAGTTGAAAATTAAACATGTTTCTGAGTCAGTAGAAAGTAAGAGAGCAAATATCTCAGCCTTTTGGGGAAACCGGAGAAAACAATGATTTAATTTCATACCAAAAACTAACGGGTTAAAAAAAAAAAGCAGTCAATTTGTTCAAATTTATTTTACAGAATACTTTGTATGAGGCATATATTCTGATCATAAAGCACAGTATCTGATTTTGATAATGTAGGAGGAAAATTAATTTTGATTACCCAGCAATGTCATAGCTAAATATTACAAAGCAATTTAAAAAAATCATGACAAAAGGTCAGAAACATTTCCTTTAAAAGAAGTAGTTGTGATTGGAAAAAAAAAAAACTTAGAAAAACTATGGGAGATGGACTATAGAATTTATGCAGCAGAATCATACTGTTGTTTCTACTAGTTCATAACGAAATTTGCCACTAAGAAATACTTGAAGTAGAAAGCTATTTTCTTAAAAAGTGATAGAAAAAAAGTTGCCATTATGTATACTGACCTTGTTCTGACTTTTGAAAGGCCTTAAATAGGTATAAGTAGAAATAGAGCCCATGATTATTACTTATGATTAGTGTGTGTCTGAACAGCTGACCAAGCTTTCAGGGTTTTTATTTTTCTTATCCATAAAATAGGCAAAATACCTATCCTTCAAGTTTTGCCCAACCTCATTTTTTTAAAAAGTAAGAATAAACTGAGAATGTACGTGGAAATCCTTTGGAAACAGAACTGAAAACTCTTCAAAAATGCAAAACACTATCATAGCTAGACTCAAAGCCCAAATGAACTTTTAAGAATCTCACTAAATACTGAATTAAATCTGAAAGGGCTGCTTTCTTGACTAATGACACTAAGCTCTCAGTGACTTTCTCTAAGTCCAAAGTATGTGAAAATAACTAGCTACTAAAAGTATCAAGAGCAGTACCAGGTATTAAGGTGCCGTGGCATAAAAACCAGGCAGAAACAGAGATAATGAGATGAAAATCAGCTTCCCAAATAAAGGTTTAAAAATGCTCAATCATCCACTCCAAGAAATACCTAAGTTCCTCAAAAGAAGCTGAATCATAAATAGCATATATTTTAACTCTTCCTTAGGAGCTCTGGTTAAAAGGTGAGGGAGAAGGCAACTTTTCAGGTTAAAATACAGGTGAATTTCATATATTCATATGACCCTTGCAATGGATAACTGAGAGTTGAATTGCACAGCTATGGCTTTAATGTGCCAGGCATCACGGTAGCCTGAGTTCTAAAATGTCGGTTTTTGTCAGGAGAAGAAAGTAGATTTAAGAAAGTTTTTTTAAAAGCTTACAAAGAAAAATTTACATCTCACATTGAGATGAACCACAAGAAAGTCAATTTTAATCATTACAGCTTCATTTTTTCCTCAGAATTTTTATTTTTCCATGGGCCAGTAGTTTAGGAATTTAAGGCCTTTTTATAATGATTCTCTAGGTTTGTTCATCTCATCATCAGATGTACTTACCAATGTTACAGCAGTGTTAAATTTTTAAAAACAAGCACAGAAGAAACACAGTAACTGAAATCATGCAGGGATGAAAAAAAAAAGCATGCCAAGTCATTCCACCATTGCGTAGACTGCATTAGAAGTTCTAGTCCACATTCTGGCAGTCTCCATTAAAAACAGAAAGAAAGAACACTAGAGAACTCACAAATAGTGCTCTATAGACTGAGGAAGTATTTTCACAAAATACTAGTCCCGATGCTCTCCTCTCTTTTAAGTAGCCACACCCAAAGCTTCCCTCGTAGATACTCTTAGGAAAGTGAAAATGGAAGGAGAAAGCAAAGAATGATGGATTGTGATAAAATGAATGCACAAAAAGCACTAATAAATAAGAGTGCAAAGGTCGAGTCAAAGAATTCCACAATAAGTCATAGTGAAAATTAGTCAGCCAATGTTCCTGTTTTAAAATAAACATCCAACAGGGCAGTGGTTTTGCAAATTCTTTGCCTCTGACAGCCATAACGTACTTCATGCACAAAGTGCTCATTTAATAAAGAGGTTAACAAATTCTCTTTAATTTTTTTGCTTATGTGACATTATTAAAATTTCAATTTAATGTGACAAAACACTCAGTTCTAAAGAGAGGCCTAATCCTTTGTTTCTAATTCACCAACACTATTCTCTATATGCCAAAATATACAACAAATTCTCTTCTATCAGGTATTATAAAGCACTTTATAACAACCATTACTGTGGTTAAAAACAAAAAGTTCTATCATGTAAGAAATTCTATAGAACGGTTAAATAAGAATGAAACAACTCCCCCCCAAATGAAATTAAAACAGATAAAGTCACACACTTTACACTGGAAGATTGGCCAAAAGGTTAAGGTAAATATTGTAAGAGAAATGTAAAATTTTAAGAAATAAAAATTATTTAAGAAACCTTAATTGAAAGAAAGAGTACAACTGCATACAACAGAGCTTCCTCCCAGTATGAAATTAAATGGTCAGATTTTAATTTAATTTTAAATAACAAGACAGATGTACAAAGCAGATTTACATCATTTGAAGTAAATGTGAAATCTTTAAAATTTTAAAGAAGCTAGATGAAACAAAGGGTATATATTTTGTGAGCAATAAGGAAACATAGTTTAATTACGTTAAGGTGAGAATATACTGGATGAGTATAATAGGAGCCCAAGATGAAATATTTGTAATTTAAAGTCCAAGATGTAGCATCATAAAGGATTGAGTTAAATGCTTCTTTGCATCCTTGTCCATCTCCATTAAGTTAAACATAATCCCAATATTGATAAAAGGAGAAAGGACACAAGAATACTATTTAGAAATGCACTTAGATGAATGAAAGTTTTACTATGCATGAAGAATGCACAATCTTGGGAGGAAAAAAATATATCTGGTGGCAGTAGTCTTTCTTTCAACAAAATTGGCCATTAACACAATGAAATAAATCAAGGATGACACCTATTTGAATAAGTATATGGGCACTCAAAAAATTATCAAAAACATAACATTTCTAATGATAAAATTACCCTAAATAATAGGGTTTAAAAGTATTTTAGTGGAAGATCATATTATGCTCTACATTATTAGCTTCATGTTATTTTTCTTCTTTATGATTATAGTTATTACCATTATAAAAACTGTATTTTATAGTTTTTTCTAAGGACAAAACAATTCTGATACAAACAAAAGCATATGCTTTTATGCTGCAGAAAGTCACGTGCTTGATAGTAGATTATTCAGAGACACTGCTCTTTTTCTTTTTGATCTGCTAGAAATACACTGAGCACCTTAAAAAGCTCAGAATATTTATACAGTAGCATCATTCCACTTCCTAATAATATCACTGTCACCTACCTCATGCTCGGGAAATTGCTAAGTCCCAGCAAATCATCCACTGCATGCTGCAGCTAGAATGAATTTTTGGTTTGTAATCAAATCTGCTTCATTTTATTCCTATTCCAAATAGATACAACTTCTATCCTTAAGTAAACAATTTTTAATAATTAGAGATTTCTATAGAATAGCTTCTTCCCCTATATTCTTTACCAATGCATTAGAGATTTCTTCACAAAAACATGTCAGAATAAAGATAATTATAAAAATCCTATATAAATCCAATAAAATTTATAAACATAAAAATATACTTATGAAACAAATACAAATGTATAACCTCTACATTGTTATTTTCTTAGACTAAGTGAACATGAAAACAAGCAAGACAAGAACAACTGATACAATGTGGCTGAACAAAGCAGTGGTTTTCAAGCAAGATTTGCTAGAAGTAAATAAGCATAAATAAGCACCCACAACAGTTATTACTGCATCACTTACTGGAAGATTTCTTGCTGAATCCAAGTACAAGATAAGCAATGCAGAAGAAAGACCATCATTGGCTTGGTCTTTGTCAGCTTTGATGTCTGTTAGCACCTAAAAAGCAAGGAAAATAAAATCCTTATGTTTCCACAAAATTTTAGAATATTTCTATCTGATTATATTATTCTATTATGTTTAATAAAATGAGACAGGTGGAGAAATAAACTATTTAATATTGTACAATTAATAAGTATATTTTTAATGACAAAACTATTCTTCCATATAGATCAATTAAATGAAACTCTCAGGAGATTTGTGGCTCCCCAAATCCCTATACTATATCTAGCACATAATTCGAAGCTCCCATAAATCAGGTCTTAATGACCTGTATATTTCTTTTTTAAAAAATTTCATTATCTTTAATTTATCCCTGACACTACTGTAGTGACTTACAGTATAATACTTAAAATTATTGCTATATATATTTCTCATTGAGTAGCAACACAATTTTCAAGAGACTAATCTTAATTATTAGGAGTGGCTGGTAATCAAGAGAAAAAAACACTTTAGAGTTACCTTATCGAGATTTGAAGCATTTGGCATTAATGTGAGCCATTCTAGTTTCAAGTGCAGTTTTCCTTTAGGAACCTCATCCAGAGTGAACCACTGAAAACAAATTAATGTTTAAGTTTATCAAAATTTCTCTTGAATCAAAAATTCAACACATCAATAGTTTTCAATTAATGCTTACAACTGAATCTTGCCAGTATCTATATTTTTAAATGCTTGGTGGCTTTATGTTTAAAAATGATAGCAGTGCCAGCATTTATACAGCATTTCTTGTTTGCCAGAAACTATTCTAAATGCTTCTCATACATTAATTCATTTAATCTTAACAACAACCATATAAGGTAAGTACCATTATTAGCCCTATTTTACAGATAAGGGAATTGAGATTATTTGAAAGATTATTTAAAAACAATATTGGAAAGATCTGAATGTTTTCTAGTACTATCAGTCTTCTATGTATGGCCTTTAATGGAATTCATAGGCTAACAGATAATAATGATTCCAAATACTGAATTTCAATATCAAATATCAAATAAGTTAACATATTCATTTTTATACATTACTATACACCATTACTATATACCATTTGATTAAAATCGTATACAGCTAATTCAGCTTAAAAATCAAAGCAATTAATCAAAGATGGGACTCAAACATTCAGTGATAAGAAGAGTCTGCTATAAGGGAAAGGATTTTGCCTATTTTGTTCAACACTGCATGGCAGTATCTGGCACATAATAGGTACAAGAAATATTTGTTGAATAAATTTGCCAAACATGCATGGGAATGAGAACACATACTTGGAAAGCAGTAGATACCAGATACTGATTTGGTTAATTATGTTTCACTCATCTAAATCCAAGGATCCAAATCCAGAAAGATTTTATACTTTTTAATTCTGACAGCAGTATCCCTGCTTGAAGTAATGTCTTCTTCCTGTAAATTCCCACTGCATTTATACATATCTTTCATACAACAATTTCTCATAGACGGCATTGTGGCATCCCCTCTATTAATTTTAACTATATTTAAATTTTCTATTATTAATGAGGTTTTCACATATCTCTGTCTGTAACTCCTGAAGGAGAATACATTTGTCTAGAATAAAATCAGAGTTTTATTCTTAATATCCTTAAGAATTTCTAGCATATGGTAGCTACTGAAATACTTGCTGATTAGACTCTTAAATTTCTTTTCACTTTGCTATTACTAAAAGACCTAAGTTCCTAATATTTGTTAAGCAAATGTTAAGTTTATATAATATTAGGATTCCTGCACTGTACAGGTGGGGTGACAATGGTGATTCCAGACTCCTCTGGCACATAGTTGATATAAGTCAATGTTTATTAAATAGACCAATACTCAAAGAAAACTTACTTCATCTAAAAGGCGCTCCTTTTCAACTTCAATAAGATCAATCATAAGACTACAGAAATAATAATACAACCATTTTAGAACATAGAAACAAACTTCTTACAACTGAAATAACATGAAGCATTTGTCTATAAAAAAGAATTCCAGAAATGCAACAAAATGCTATATAGTTTATCAAGAAACAGATTGCTCTCCAAAAAGCTTCCACAAGCTTATCGCTGAGGAAAAGAGCAGGGTTGAGTTTCTGTGAGGTCACAGTAGTCTACTTTGGCCCAGCTAAAGTCAGAGCTGTAAAAAAGATAGTCTTCCCCATAATGTAGCTATTTACAATGCACCAAAAATGTTTAAAACTATTTCAGTCCTTTTATTTTACAAGTTCTCTCTTGGTCATGTCACCCATCACTATAGACTCAGTTATCTGCATTTGATTTATAACTTTTACCTCCTTTCCAGACCTTGCTTCTGAGTCTAGACCCATATATACAACTGCCCATTGCACTTGGATGTCCCATACAAGCCTCTCACTCAGCATGTAAATAAATGTAAATCTGTTATATTTCCCCTTAAACAAATATGTTTCTTAGATATTTGATTTCAAGGAATGGTACCTCTCTCACAGAAGCCAGGCAACTGAAATTCATCCTCTGTTCCTCTCTTTTCCTCTTCCCATGACAAAAATGGGATGATTTTATTCCTTATTTTTTTCTTGTAGCCATCCTCTCCTCTCTGTTCTACAATGTCTAAGTTTAGACCTTCATCATCTTTTTCCTGGTCTGCTACACAGTGATTTTACTAGAATGCAAATATGATCTTATCCCTGCCCTGCTTAAAATCTTCCAATTGCTTCTTGTTAAATTGCCTTAGGAATGAATTCTGAAGACATGGGATAATATACAAGGCCATTCTTGGCAATGCCCAAACCTCTCCAACGTCATCTTTCTTTATAATGTTTTTTTTTTTTTCGCCCAATAAATTCACTTAAGTAATAACTGAATTCAGTAAAATAATAAAGATTAAGTAGAAGCGCATTTTTAAAACCTCAATTTTTTCAGCTGCTAGTTGTTCAACAGAAGTAAACAAATGAATATTTATTTTCCCAATGTATAGGCACAGTGAAAATTACTATGTCTTAACCCAGCAATTTTAAGATATTTCCACCAAAATTTTAAAAACCATTTTGATGATCTAGAACAGAGCTATCCAGTAGAGCTCTCTGTGACGATGGAAAAGTGGCTCCTGAGCATGTCAAATGTGGCTAGTGCAACTGAGGAAATGAATCTTTAATTTAATTTAATTTAATTTAAATAGCTACATGTGGTCAATGGCTACTGTAATGGACAGCACAGATCTTGAAGCTTTCTTTCCTCTTACTTAAATGTGAAACTTTCTAGGAAAAAAAAGTTTTAAGAAATCTAAGGTGAGACAAATATTGTATCTAAGAGTCATTTAAAATATATACACACATACATAAATATATTTTTAAGTTATATTGTAATTTTAAGAGTGATTATGAAAAAAAAAAGTGATTATATGTTCCTTCAAATATTCACAAAGGATTTACCTTCCTAGAAAGTCATCCTTATCTGGGTCTTCATCAAAGAGCTCAATTTCTAATTCCTGTCCAGGATGTTCATAAACTAAAGCCTGAAAAATTATTGATTAGTAGTTATTTTGCATTTTTACTAAGACAGAGTAATATTAGTACAATAATTACTATTAAGTACAATGATTATTATTACCATGTATTTTTCTCCAGAGGTAAATAGTTGTTAAAGCTTTACATTTTTTTACTGTCAAGTCACAATTATTTCTTGATAACTGGGAAATCCTTTTGAAACACTATTGTTTGTTTTCTAGTTATCTGATATTACATCTTAGTGGGTCAGGTTCAATCACTCCAAAACATGGTCATAGGGCATCAACCACAAACCTGGTACCATAAAAGGTTTGGGACAGATTCAAAGATGCAGAATTCATCATTCTAGTCCTTAAGTTGTTACATTCAGAATGTTGACATTCTGTTATCCTTGGAATAACTACAAATTATCCATTTTACTATCACTCAGATTAAGAAATCTGGCACAACATACAGGACTTAAAAGTGAGTGGGGGAAATGGGATGCTGGTGGGAGTATAACTTGCACTACTTTTCTACAAAGTAATTTTGCAAGAACGTATCAAGTCCTTTAACAAATCTGTAACTTTTGATCTGGCAATTCCACTTCAAGAAATTGTATCTGTGGAAAACTTGGCTAAGTGAAGAAATGTACATTTGTACAGCACTATTTATAATACTGAACTGAAAACAGCCTAGACCTCTCTAGGTAAATAAACAAGGTATGGTCTCTATTCAATGGAATGGATATTAAATATTAAGTAGATCTGTATTTGACATGTAGAGATATCCAGACATATTAAGTGAAAAGTTTATAAAATAGGATATGATTCATTTCTTACGTGTTTATGTGTGTTAATAACCATATATTACATTTTATAATTAGAAAAAGACAATAAACTTCACCTTATGAAAAACATTATGTCAGTTATTTACTGTGATAGCATTGTGCAATTCAGGTTAAAAATGTTATGTATCAGCATTTTGTTTCCCTCACAACAATGTTGTGAGGTACAGATAGGATAGGAAATTAAAACAAGGAGATTTCAAATTACTGCTTAAATTAACTAAATTACTATGTGACTGGAATTAGAATTCAGATATACCTGATCAATAATAATGGAGATACATTATTTGATTCAAATTCTTACCTCATAAACTTCATTCCACTTTGGACTAAGATTTTCTTTGATAACTTTGCTTTGGAAGATTTGGTTGCCAACTCGAATAATTCCATAGGGATCTGACTTTCCCTTGACAAGTCCCTTAAGATATGTATCTTTTCCTTGAAGATCCTGAGCTTCAATAAAATGTATCCTTAGAACACCCTGAAAAGAACAAGAACAAATACTTAGACTAGTCATTTGTTCATTTAACAAATATGGAATTATGACAACGTACCTGGTACTGTTCTAAGAACTGGGGATGCAAAAGTAAACAAAATAAAGATCCTTTTCTTGTCCAATATATATTCTATTAGGTGGAGAAAGACAATAACTAAGAAAATAAAAATGTAGTATGTCAGGTGTCAAGTGCTAACAAAAAAAAAACAAAGCAGGGCAAGAAGACAGTATCTGAGTGGTATTGTTCTAGATAGGGAGAACAGAGGAGCTTCTCAGTTATAATGACATTGAACAGAGACCTAAGAAAGCAGAGGAATGAGCTATCTAGATATCTGGAGAATGAGTTTTCCTAGCAGAAGTAATACTGAGTGCAAGGTCCTAGAGCAAAGCTGTGCTTAGCTTAGGGGGAAAATGAGGCTTGGGCAGACTGGCAGGGGATAGATTATATCTGGCCTCATGGGTCACCAAACAATCTTATATTTTGGTACTACAGTGAGTAACAACTAACATTGTGAAATTTATCAGGCCCATTATTAAGCACTTGACATGCATTAATTGCTTCACTCAATTTTCAGCACAATCCTATGAGACACTGTCATTAAGCCCATTTTATAGATGAGAAAATGGAAACTTTGAAATATGTATTACTCATAGACTTTAAACAGTCCTCTTTTCCTAAAATGTTGTTATATGATAAAAGAAAAAAAATATTCTTCATATTTATTTCAAGGCAAACAAAGGTGATGAAGTTACCTTTTGGTGGGGTAGTATTTTCTCTACTTTCCCTACCCCTTTCTAAAATCACTGACTCAATCAGCGTAAGATGTGTATTACTACAGATAAATAAACTTTTAAAACCTTAAAAAGTAAAATGTCTTGTTTTTGTTTTCATGTCTACATATATCTATTTTTAGATAATATCTGGCATCTTTAAATGAGAATGGCTTTTAAATCATATATAGTTAAAGAAGGTTGGATTTGGGTAGATTTAGGTGCTCACTCATTCAGAATGTAAAAAGCGTAAGTGGCAAAGGAATACAATGATTTACATGTGAAAAGGAATTCTTGCATTTTGCACAGATGAGAATCGTAAGTTCAAAAAAAAAGATATTCCTTTCCAATATGTAGTGCCACATTACATCTGCTGAATGCCAACAATGTAAACTAATTTGGACATCAGATTAACTGGGGTGTTGTTACTGTAAAAAAAAATAGGAACACTTAAGCATGTTTGTTGATTTGTGTACTATTAATGAGATCTAATATAAATTTAATAAGAAAAAGTAAAAGGCATTAGGGAAAAGTTGTCTACTTTCAGGAAACAAAACAATCACACATACTGAATTAGGACTAACAACACCTTCTGTTTTAGGAAAATAAGTTATCCTGTACGTATCAATATAACTTACTTACTGCTGACAGTACCATGGCAGGATGGCTTAACTGACTTTGGAAGCAGCTTGCTTCTTACATCGACTTTATAAAATTAATGACCTTTTATGACAAGAAGAACCCAAAGTCTAAACTAAACAGATAGGGCATTAAAACACCAGAGTTGCTAAAAGCTCTCATTAACTTCATAGGGAAAAAGAGACTAAGAGAGATAATCCATTTCAATCATCTCTTCAATGACCTAGCAGAAGGAAATTAATGTTCCTAGCCAATCTCTGAATGTAGTTACTTAGTTTACTCAAATGAAGATGACTCCAACATCTCTAAGCCAACTCTATGTGCTAAGTATCATCCCATTTTACAGATGAAGACATTGAAGCTTGGACACACCAAGTAATATGCCCCCCAAAGAAAAGCTACTAAGCTCAAGAGCTATGACTCAAATCTATTTCTGACTGATTGCAAAGCAAAACCATGCTTTTTCCATTTTATCAAGGGTATTTGCAATAAGAGTGCTTCTTCTAACATGTTACTAATTAAATGACTCCAAAAATAACCATACACCATCTGAAAGAAAGTGTCAATAAATCAGGATACAAAGTTCTCATAATGATCTCCAGGAAAACTGGCAATTGTCTCTTAAAGATGTTACATTTTAATAAAAACAAATACAAACAATGTGTGCCTTCTAAGATAACTAAATTGTGCCACTTGCAGCTGTCATACATCTGTTGAATTCAGATACACTGTAGCAAGTTAGCTGTTAAGAGAAATACAAGAAGTTATAATGTCCAAGTATTTGAAAAGGTCTGCAATATCTGTTTTTAAATATTAATGGACGGTAAAACATACTTACCTTTGGTATAGGAAACCGCAACTGAGCTATCTGAACTTCACTGACAAGAGGAACAGTGATTCGATTAGGAAGCACCAAATAGTTTGATATTATATCCAGAATGATTGTATCTGACAGACCACTGTTAGTTGGGAGGTAAAAAGAACAAACCAACTATCAGACATTTCGACACCTGCTATCACCTTTAACAATAAACTATCACAAACATGACATCAATATCCCATTTATAGAATGGGAATTGTCTAATTTCTCACGCACAATATTTAAAATTAGCATTTCAATATGTTAGCTGCTAAATTTGGGGTGGTGACTATAATGTAGGATTCATTCTTAAAACATAAGGTAATTTTCTAACATTTCATAATTTCCTAAGTAACATTTTATAATTTCCTAAATAACTTTTATCAAAGATTTAACACTGAATAAGATACATTTTATTAAACTTTTTTATCATAAAATATTTCAAATATAGATAGAAGTGCAGAGAATAATGTAACAAGTATCCATTTACCCGTTCCATGTTTATTAACATTAAATTTCTTTCTGCTGTACACACAGCTCCCAATGAAATAAAATAATCTGCAGTTTATCCCCTCCTCACACATTGTCAAACACTTTATTTGGATATAGAATACTGTAAAAAATTTTATATACACCACTGCACAAGGTACTCAGTAACTTGGGCAAAATTACTTAGGCTAAAGAAACAAATGTACTTTTGATGTATTTTCTGCCTATTTTTTAGGGTAATTGTGGAATTAAATAATGTGTATGTGAAAAGTACTTTTGAAAGCATATCTAAAGTTTTACAGCTATAGTATACCTTTACTAGAACTGAACATTTTTTTTAAATTCATTTTATTGAGATATATTCACATACCATGCATACAAAACAAATTGTACATTCGATTGTTCACAGTACCACTACATAGTTGTGCATTCATCATCAAAATCCCTGACACCTTCATTACCACACACACAAAAATAACAAGAATATTAATTAAAGTGAAAAAGAGCAATTAAAGTAAAAAAGAACACTGAGTGCCTTTGTTTGTTTGTTTCCTTCCCCCAGTTTTCTACTCATCCATCCATAAACTAGACAAAGGGGAGTGTGGTTCTTATGGCTTTCCCAATCACATTGTTACCCCTCATAAGCTACATTTTTATATGATTGTCTTCAAGATTCATGGGTTCTGGGTTGTAGTTTGATAGTTTCAGGTATCTACTGCCAGCTACCCCAATTCATTAGAACCTAAAAAGGGTTTGAACATTTTTTTAAAGAACCTTCTGGCAAGTACTTTTTTAGATGTTAAAATTATTAACATGCATATGTAAAGTAGTTGTGTGTATGAAAATATCCACTGGTACAGGGTGACAGTCATAAGTATTCAATGGATAATGAATGAGTACCCATCACAAGTCAGGTCATGTGCTAGGCTCTCCATATTCAATGAAAAACAAGATATGGCAACATACCTTAAGCTCCTTGCAGTTTAAAATGGGAAAAAGACAAAACTACAACACTACCCTATTTATGAACACAGGTCAGTTAATTAGACTCTTAATAATTCCAAAGAGACTAAGAAGGTTTTAAGCCTGCAGACACTGGACATGTGTTCACTAAGTAGGGGTATGAGGTGCCCTTCAACGTTTTAATACCTTTCAACTTTAGACATTTTTCCTCCCAAAATACAGGTTTTGTTTATACTGTAAAATCTGTTATCTCAACAAAACTGCATTAAAAGAAGAACAAAAATCTGTTGAAGCAGGTAACCCTTCACTGATGATTTAAATGTTTTAAAGAATTCCTTAGGTACTATGGTAGTACACCAACCACCTTACCATTCTACCTTAATATTGCGCAGAGTCATTTTGACTTCACACCTATGAGACTGTCAACAACCTCTGGCAAAAGTTCCATCAGAGGCATTTTCACCATTGTCAGCCTTCACATCCTTTAACAAATTTCTAGCCTTCTAGTGAATAATTAGGACTGTTGATGCTGACCCTTTAGTCACTCACTGACATTTCACCATTTAGCTGGTTACTATTCTTGACTTGTGACTTTTGTTGATGGTTTTACTACATTAGAAGGGCATTTTTTCATATTTTGCCTGATACTTTGTCCTTCATAATCATTCCTACTTATCAAAAGCTCATGTGTGACATGTCAATTTTCTCAACACTTTAAATATTACCATCTTTCCTTGTTTCTAGCATAACTATAATTTCTTCTTAAACTTTCAAGCTTTTTATTAAAAAATAGGAATATTAAATGTACGTAGCTAAAATTTGTGTTTTAGTAGAGTTAAGTAATCAGGTATTATAAATACTTTATAATACTTTGGGTTCTTTTGTATAATGAATAGAGCATGCAGATGCTCATTTTATAAAGCTTTGGGTAATATTTCATTATGTTAAGTTCACATATTTACTTTTATTACATTAGGTCATAGCTGTGGTTTATTTCCTAGAAAGTCCTCAGGGTCGCAAATAATAGCCCCAATTTTATGTATGTATATTTTAGTATATAAGATTTATATAAAATGTAAATGTTATTATTTATTATACTATTTTTTATATATCATATATATCATTTTATTTAAAAGGGATATTTATATATCCCTTTTAGAATGTGGATAGCCTATTTTTTAATGCTTGTGTGCATATATTTCTCTCTACGTACATGTAATAAGAATATAAGTATATATTTTAATGATATATTCAATTCCATGTTTAGAATATAAAAGAATACATTTTTATATATTATGTATATAAAATCTATATTTAAACAATAGCTAAAAGCTGCTACAACATAAAAAACACCTGTCTACATATCAATTATTAAATAAAAGGGATACACACACACATACACACACCACACACATGATCCCTTTTAAATAATATGATTTGGAATTGACTTCCCTAAACTGTAAGCTTGTCAGGGTCAGAACATATTCTTTTGATTCTTCCCTTTAAGGTAGCTAATATAATGTTATTTACAGAGTAGATGCTCCATAATCCTGTTTTATTTCAGTCCTCCCATGATATTTTCCGACACTATAGTAGATACTTGTTGTTTTTGCCTGACTAACAAGCATCCATTCCCCCTACCTGCAGTAAAAGTTTTCCCTTTGGGGAATCCCCATCATTCTCAGACTTTATAGTTTGAACAGGACTTTTTCACGCAGGTTACCCATTACTCTGTCTTCTCTTGGGGTGGGTATAAGACCCAATGCTGATCATCAGAATCACAGGAATTTGTTCAAAGATGGATATCTGATGGACAAGCAAAAAGCAACCCTTGAACTTTTGGTGAAACTAGTGGGAAGAAGTTCTTTTTCAACTAAGGTGGCTAAATTTGCAGAACAGAAGCTAGAAGCTGCTACTGCACAGCAAGAGCCTGGCTGAAAAGGAAGTCACAGAGAGAAAAGCAGACTCAAAAGTTGGAGAGAGGGCGCTGATGGTATCATTTGGACATCAGTACCTAGCTATGCCTGAAGCCAGCCTTTTCAGTTTCATGATCCAGGAAGTGAACCACTGGAATGTCAACTCCATGGCAGCTAAGTTTTTGATTGTTTGCTTCATAACTACATCCCAAGCTCTAAAAATAGTGGCTAGCTCACAGAAGACATTAAATACATAATTGTTGGGTGAATGAATAAACTGCCTTTAAAAAACATTATGAATATATGTCCTCAGGTAGGTAGGTAGGTATTTGCTTAAAACAGCTTGGGTTGGGTTTGTTACTTGCCACCAAGAATCCTAATGAATGCATTAACATATCTCTTTAAGTTGTCCTTGACTTCTAAAGATAACAGCATTTGTCTATGTACAGCAAACCACAGTACCTAAAAAAAGACTTATTATGACTATGCCTCCATTTATTAAAGTCTTAATTTTCCCATAAAAATGAAACAAACAAAATTCCTCCCAATGGCCATTTCAGAGTCTAAATAAATATACAGAAATAGAAAACAAAATCTAACCAATGCTTTCATAATTTAATTTCTAAGCTATGTTAGGGGAAAAAAAAACATAAATTAGCAAAATATCCACCTGAAACATATAATTTAACCAATAACTAATGCATTTTAACAGTAACTCTAGCAAAAGCAATTTCAGAAGGCTATAATTTCAGAATTTGCTGTTTTGGTAGTGACTGAAAGGTTTGCCATGAATAATCACCACCCATTATTTAAGATGGATTATGACAAAATTAGATAACTGTGACACAACTAGAATGACTCCATTTCTCTTGAAGTAGGGATGTGCCCTTAAAGTCCTCAAATGTTTATTATATGAAATGTTTCTCGCTGTAAAATAACAGATTGTTACAGAATAAGGAAGGGACTCCTGGTGATACATAAAAACTTCAAGTTCCTTACCTCTCACACTCAAATTCCTGGAGGAGCTCTACAAAGTTAGCTAGGTCCAGTACTGACACCTATTCCTTTCATGGAAGAATGAGTAAAGGTAACAAAAAGGCAGAAAGGGAAGGGTTTAGCTAGAGCTTGAAAAGAACCTGGAGAGGGTTAGCTTACAAACATTTACTTTTAAAGTTTTCACTTTGTTTTGGGAAAAATAAATTAAAAACAAACTTAAAAATTAATTTATATGATATTAAGAGGCTGCTACTTTTCTAAATTACCAAGACTGGGAAGATGCCTCATGATGAACGAAAAGTAAAACAAAGGCTAAGTGACTCAGTTTAAAGAATTCCTAAAACCATTCCAATTTAGCTCATTTGGACTTAAGCAGTTTTATACATGGTTATAAGAACAAATTCCAATTATACTCATTTTTCATTTGAGAATCTATGAGAAAGAACTAATTCTACCTGGTAGACACAGGTCTTAACCATTCTGACTTTATTTTTATAAGACTGAAAATGTATTACACATCATCAATAAATTAACAATTACATAACATTACATAATACTTACTTCAATCCAGGGATATCTAGAAGATTAGTTAGTCCTGTCCAGTTAATTTCCAAAAGCTGTTTTAAAAAAGGGCACAAATATTAAGTATCCAAAAAGAACCTTTACTGTTTCCAATGACCAAATTAAACATACATAGGTTTGTTTCTTCATAAACAAAATGGGTTAGTACATACTAATGCCTAAACTTTTTTTTCCCTTTTGAAATATGTCAATAATATCTTTCTATTTTGGTACACGGAGAGCTGCCTCTGCTTTGTGTTTTTTTTTTTTGTTTGTTTGTTTGTTTGTTTGATAATACCATAGTTTTCTCCAGGACTCCAGTGTAATGATACAATAATTTACATATCCATCCTATTGACGGATACTTAGATTTATTTGCAACTTCTTTTTAAGTAATATTATAAGTAATGCTTCAGTGAAAATCACTTTTACACACACATTCTTGTATACACATGCAAGTATTTCTATAGACTAATGTGCAAGAACTGAGTTTTTTTTGTCAAAGATTTATGTTTATTTTAAATGCTGACAGATAGTACCTAACTGCCTTCCCAAAATACTGTAGCAATTTATACTCCCACCAACAGTGTATGAAAATATCCTTTCTCCTTACCCTCACATAAACCAGGTAATAAAAATCAGTCCATCTCACAGCAAGAAAATGGTACTTTACCACTGTTTTAATTTTGCATTTTCCTGTTTATTAGAACATGTTCCATTCATTCATTGGTCATTTGTATTCTTTTACTAGGAATTTTCTTTCTCATTTTTCTAGTGGGTATTTACCTTAGAATAAATCCTATACAATCTATCTAAGCATCTATTAAGAGAAGTGGACTGGTAAAAACTATTGATTAAAAATACTGCTTTTCCTATCAAAATGGATATTATATATAACAAAATTACTTGAATTTTACATTCACAGAAGCAAAACCAAGCAAAACTGTATAATCTCAATTGCTCATATAGTTAGAGTAACAAAACTGCTCAAATTCCTTTTGGAAGTGATGATTATAAATAAATATGAACTAGAAGTCAAGATTCTTTTGGCTTGACCAAAACTAAAGGAGAACACGACAATTTTTTAAAACCCTGAAAGACTAAGATTTTTCAGGCTAAGAAAAATGACATATAAATATAAAAATCAAGAAAGAAAAAAAAAAACATGTGATCTTACGTTTTATTGCAAATATCAGTATGAACTCATGCATTTTTCCCATTCCTCTTTTTAAAAACCAAGGGTTTTACCTTGCTGGGCCCACTGAACAGGCCTAGAAGCAATGATGACCCAACAGCAACCAGCATCTCCTAGCACCCTAATTATAATCTCTAAGTGCATTTTCCCCTGAGAGGAACCACAGACTTTTAAGAAATGGCTGATTCTAGGACTGGCAGAAACAGAGCAATATGAGCCTGGGACGTCTCATTGTATGAAAGCACAGAATCACACAAAGACTAATGAGAGGTCCTGTTAAAAGGATACAGGAGTCAACCTGAAGTGGCTACAAATAACTAAAATAAGACAATTTGAATATCAAAAAGATAATGATTGTAATGGGCTGAATCACAAAGAAAGGTTAAAAATCCATCTGTTCAAAACGAAATTTAAAATTTTTTATTGGTCACCCTTGGAGGTTGTTAGGGCATTAATTTCTCACCCTGATAATTGAAAAGTAAGGAGAAAATGTCTTTCATACGTGAGCTTCATTTTAGGGTTACCAAATTGTTGATGAAGGAATATTCTTAAAAATAATTTAGCTAGGTCGGGCAAGATGGCGGCACAGAGAGGAGTGGAAGCTAAGTAGTCCCCCCTGGAACAACTACAAAAAACCAGAAACAACTAGTAAATAATCCAGAATAACTGCGGGGGGACAAACGAGACCATCCACTCATCATACACCAACCTGAATTGGGAGGAATGCCCGAGAACACAGCATAAAATCTGTAAGTAAAATCTGCGGAACCAGGTCGGGAGACCCCCTCCCCCATAGCCCAAGCTGCGGAGCCGCGTGGTGCCAGAGAGAAGCTCTCTCCCAGCAATCGAATACAGCTCAGCTGAGCTCCAACTGGGGTTTTAAGTAGCGAGTGTGAACCGCTCACTACAGGTATGCAGCCCCAAAAAACAGACAGAGGCTTTTGGGTGACGACTGACCTGGGAGAGCCAAAGGGTTGCCTTGGACTGGGTCTGAAGGGGACTATCTGTTTCTTTTTTGGCTCAGTGGAGAAAGCCCCAGTCATTTTCAGTTTCCAGGGCTGTGACTCTGGGAAGGGTGGAGACACCACAACCAGAGAGTGAGACCATTGAAATGCGAATGACCTCCACCTGACGGGTCTGTCTTCTCTAAGAGGAAAGGGGTGGGGCCCTTTCCATTCAGAACCAGACCCCAGAGCCTGGGGGAACATGGCCATACCTCCTCACACCAGTAAAGAATTATAGGCTAACAGGCATCACCTGCTGGGCAGAAAAGCACAGTGACCCGAGGCATCAAACGGTGGAGCAATTTTCTAAGACACACCCTCAGGGAAACCAGATACTGAATATTTCTTCCCTCTGGGACCTCAGCCTGTTCTGGTCTGGGAAAACCTGATTTGGATAACCAAGGAAACCATGCCTAGACAACAGAAAATTACAACCTACACTAAGAAAAACAAAGTTATGGCCCAGTCAAAGGAACAAACGTACACTTCAACTGAGATACAGGAATTTAAACAACTAATGCTAAATCAATTCAAAAAGTTTAGAGAAGATATTGCAAAAGAGATAGAGGCTGTAAAGGAAGCACTGGACAAGTAGACGGCAGAAATCAAAAGTTCAAAAAAACAACTAGTAGAATCTATGGAAATGAAAGGCACAACACAAGAGATGAAAGACACAATGGAAACATACAACAGCAGATCTCAAGAGGCAGAAGAACACACTCAGGAACTGGAGAACAAAACACCTGAAAGCCTACACGCAAAGGAGCAGATGGAGAAAAGAATGAAAAAATATCAGCAACGTGTCCGGGAACTCAAGGATGAAACAAAGTACAACAATGTACGTATCATTGGTGTCCCAGAAGGAGAAGAGAAGGGAAAGGGGGCAGAAGCAATAATAGAGGAAATAATTAATAAAAATTTCCCATCTCTTATGAAAGACATAAAATTACAGATCCAAGAAGTGCAGCGTACTCCAAACAGAAGAGATATGAAAAGGCCTATGCCAAGACACTTAATAATCAGATTATCAAATGTCAAAGACAAAGAGAGAATCCTGAAAGCAGCAAGAGAAAAGCAATTCATTACATACAAAGGAAGCTTAATAAGACTATGTGCAGATCTCTCAGCAGAAACCATGGAGGCAAGAAGGAAGTGGTGTGATATATTTAAGATACTGAAAGAGAAAAACCACCAACCAAGAATCCTGTATCCAGCAAAGCTGTCCTTCAAATATGAGGGAGAGCTCAAAATATTTTCTGACAAACAGACAATGAGAGACTTTGTGAACAAGACACCTGCCCTACAGGAAATACTAAAGGGAGCACTACAGGGTGACAGAAGACAGGAGTGTGTGTTTGGAACACAATTTTGGGAGATGGTAGCACAACAATGTAAGTACACTGAACAAAGGTAACTATGAATACGGTTGAGAGAGAAAGATGGGGAGCATGTGAGACACCACAAGAAAGGAGGAAAGATAGAGACTGGGACTGTGTAACTTGGTGAAATCTAGAGTATTCAACAATTGTGATAAAATGTACAAATATGTTCTTTTATGAGGGAGAACAAGCAAATGTCAACCTTGCAAGGTGTTAAAAATGGGGAGGCATTGGGGGAGGGATGCAATCAGCATAAACTAGAGACTGTAACTAATAGAATCATTGTATTATGCTTCCTTTAATGTAACAAAGGTGATATACCAAGGTGAATGCAGATAAGAGGGGGGGATAGGGGAGGCATGTTAGACACTTGACATTGGTGGTATTGTCTGATTCTTTATTCTACTTTGATTTAAGGTTATTTTTCCTTTTGCTGCTTCCTAGCTGTCATTTTTTTTGTTTCCTCTTTCTTTTGCCTCTCTACCTTCTTTGACTCTCCCTCCTGCCTTATGGAAGAAATGTAGATGCTCTTGCTTAGTATGAGCAGAATGTTCGATTAGGATGAACTTAAATGTTTGGAAATGAACAGGGGTGTTGGTAGCAAGATGTGAGAATAACTAACAGCGCCAAATGGTGTGTGAATGAGGTGGAAAGGGGAAGCTCAGAGTCATATATGTCACCAGAAGGAAAGTTGGAGGTCAAAAGATGGAAATGTATAAAACTGAATCCTATGGTGGGCAATGTCCATGATCAACTGTACAAATACTAGAAATCACTTCATGAACCAGAACAAATGTATGACAATACAATTAGAAGTTAATAATAGAGGGGCATATAGGGAAGAACTATATACCTATTACAAACTATATACTACAGTTAGTAGTATTTCAACATTTTTTCATAAACAGTAACAAACGTACTATATCAATACTAGGAGTCAACAATTGAGGGGGGTTGGTTAGGGATAGGGGAGGTTTAGAGTTTCCTTTTCTTTTTTTCTTTTTTCATCTTGCACTTTATTTCTTGTCTGGAGTAATGAAAAGTTTCTAAAAATTGAACAAAAATTAAGTGTGATGGATGCACAGCTGTATGAGGGTACCCAGGGGCAAGTGATTGTACACTTCGGATCTTTGGATAATTGTATGGTATCTGAACAATCACAATAAAAATGGAAAAAAAAATAATTTAGCTGAAACAATGCAGAAGGAATGACAGAATCAGAAATGCACCATTTTGCAACCCCTACTGCAGTGGTTTCAAACTTCAGTTTGTATTAGAGTTGCCTGGAAGCCTTGTTAAAATGCAGATTGCTAAGATGAGGCCCAAGAATTTGCATTTCTAACAAGTTCCAAGGTGATGCTGAAGCTGCTGGTCTACTTTAGAACTACTGCCTAAAGTAATAATGAACGTAGGTAACAATCAACTTCCAGGTAAAAGACTGAAAAGGAATTTTGAAGATCAATAGGGATCATGCTAACACCACCAACTGATTAATTTTAGCATCACTAAAAGTGAAATTACCGGATGCTGTTGATGTGATATAACAGAAAAACAAACAATACCAACTATGAGTATTTTTGTCTAAAAACTAAATGTGAACCTAATGAAGCGTATATATCTGAGTACTAGTTTACAGAAAATACAGGAAAAATTAAAAGATACCATAATGACATGAATAGACATTTGCATACTGATGTAGAAGGCAGCCCAAGTGTCCAGTGACTGACGAGCAGAAGGGCAAACTGTGGCGCATACATATGATGGAATGCTGCACAGCTGCAGAAATGAACGACATGAGGCATGCAAAGATGTGAATGAACCTTAAGGACATTATGCTGAGCAAAATAAGCCAGAAATGAAAGGACAGAAATGGTATAGTCTCACTAAATATGAATTAATTATAATGAGCAAACTCTGAAAGCACAGGTTATCAGTAGATAGAAAGAGGGCAGAGATTGGGCAATTGATGCTTAAGGAGTACAGAATGTTCAATAAGGTTGATTGTAAAGGTTTGGAAATGGATAGTGCAATACTGTGTGATGGTAACACAATACAATAAGTGTAATTAACAAAGCTGAGTATGAATATGGTTGTAAGAGAAAGGCTAGAGTTGTGTATATCACCAGAAGAAAAGCTAAAGGATAAAAACTGGGGCTGTATAACTTAGTGAAACCTAGAGTGGAAAATGATGGTGGTTAATCGTATAAATGTAAGAAAGTTCTTACATGAACTAGAACAAACATACATCACTATTACAAGGTATTAATAATAGGGTGGTATATGGGAAAAAGCACAATTAAAGTAAACTAAGGTCCACAATAAACAGTGATATTGTAATATTCTGGCATTAATGGTAAAAGAAGCAATTGACCAAAGCTAAATGTCAATGATGGGGAGGGGGAGGGGGGTGGGGGGTGGGGTGGGTATAAGAGATATGGGATTTTTTCTTTAGAAGAAATGAGAATGTTGTCATATTAACTGTAGTGGTGAATGCCTAACTATATGATTATACCAAGAGCCACTGATTGTACACTTAGAATGGATTGTATGGTACGTGAATAAAACTGTTAAGAAAAATAGGGGGAGGGGGGATAAGGGATGCTTTAGATTTTCTTTTTTATTTTTATTTCATTTTATGGAGTAATGAAAATGTTCTAAAATCAATTACGGTGATGAATGTACAACTATGTGATGATACTGTGAACGAATGACTGTAAACTTGGGTGGATTACATGGTGTGTGAATACATCTCAGTAAAACTGCATTAAAAAGGGATGTCATAAATAATTAGCTAAAGCCAGAATGTGGGGTAATTATACATGCCTTTTTGAAACTACTGCAGAAATACGAAAAGGGGCTGTTGTGATGATTAATTTCATGTGCCAACTTGGCTACGTTATGGTGTCCAGTTGTTTGGTCAAGTCAGCACTGGCCTGTCAGTGTGACGATATTTTGTATATGGATTTAAATCATTAGCCAGTTGATTGCATCTATGGTTGATAAAATCTACAATCAAAAAAAGGAGCTTGCCTTCAGCAATGAGAGTAGTCTCCTCATCCAATCAGTTGGAGGCATAACAGTGAGAACTGAGGATTTCAGCAGTCAGAAAGAAGAATTTCTATCTCTACTTCATCCAGCCCACTTCTCTTGGGGAATTCAATGTCAATTTCATTGGAGTTTCCAACTTGTGGCCTGCCCTATAGAATCTGGACTTGCCATACCCACAGTTGTGTAAGCCAATTCCTATAATAAATCTCCCAAAATTGCTATAATAAATTTCACAATGTAAATGTGTGAATATACATTTATTTATGTATATTTATGCTTGCTATTGTAATACAGCTGGATATTTCATATTAAGCAATTCTGCTAAATTTTATTAGGTGTGACAATGGCAAGATGCTTTTATTTTAAAAATCCTATCAGAGATGCACTTATGGGTGAAATGACTTACCTGTGATTTGCTTAAAAATACCCCAGCAACCAAAGGAAAAAGGGATCAAGGGATAAATGAAACATAATTTTCAAAATGCTGATAACTGTACAAGCTGAGTGATGAGTATATGGTCATTACATTATTCTCGCTCTTTTATGTATTATTTTCTTACATTTTTTAAATTGAGATTGTTCATATACTGTGCCGGTATGAATGTATTATGTCCCCCAGAAAAAGCCATATTCTTTGATGCAGTCTTGTGGGGCAGACGTTTTGGTTCTGATTAGATTTGCACGGAAATACGCCCCACCTAACTGTAGGTAATAACTCTCATGAGATATTTCCATGGAGGCGTGGCCCCACCCATTCAGGGTGGGCCTTGATCAGTGGAGCCATATAAATGAGCTGACTGGCAGAAGGAATGCAGTGCAGCTGAGAGTGACATTTTGAAGAGGAGCTACTCACACTGCAATCGCAGGCATTCTTCCCAATCCAGGTTGGTGCACGATGTGTAGACAGTCACGGTTGCCCCCAGCAGTTATTCCAGATCACTTACTAGTTGTTCCTGGTTGTTTATTAGTTACTCCGGGATGACTGACTAACTTCCACTCCTCTCTATGCTGCCATCTTCTTCTGTCTCTTTTATGTATTTTTATATGCAAAACTTTCCATGTACAAAGTTTTTGTTTAAAATACTCCAAGGAGAAGAATACAGCATTAGAAGCAAATATTAGTAAAATAAAAATGTTTTCTACAACTAAATTAATCTTGTAAAAACTGTTTCATAATTGAAATTTTTGAGTGAATATGCTGAAAATAAACTGTCCAGTAAGGTAGCCACTGTCACAAGTAGAAAGTGAGCACCTGAAATGCGGTTAGTTCAACTGAGGAACTGGATTTTAAATTTAATTTAAATTAATTTAAATGTAAATAGGAATATAGGTTTATTGGCTATTGGATCATGCAGGAGTAGAATCTGTAGACATTAAGATATAGATAATTTAGACATTTAGACACAGATAACATTAAAACAAAATCTCCCATGTCCTGAATATGGCATAATTAGTTCTATTTTTGATGGCTAAATTTAAAAACAAACCAGAAATATCTATAAAGCAGCACAAAACCATTGGCCACAATAACTAAATATTATTGCTATGAGTAAAAGTAACAAGTTAAATGTATCCAAGAAACTAAATCAGTGTTTACAGAACTAAAATTTAATTCTAAAGGAAGAGGAAAACAAATCTCCCTTACCAGAAGAGAAAGTATTTCAAGAGAATAACAATAATATTATAAACTAGGGATATTAAACAATGAAAAAAATGGATATTCAAAAGGGGAAAAGAGGAGAGAAGGGGAGGCAGTGGGAGAGAAGGAGGCAGGCATTATATTCTCTTCCTTAGATGATAACTACATATAACAAATAGTGCTAAAAGGGTTGTTAATTCTGTTTCCCAAAACCTCCAAGCTAAAATAATTTTACCTTAATGCTATTAAGACTATATTGAGAATTTTTTTAAGGGGAACAAGACTGTGACATATAAAATGTGAAAAGGACATTTAGAATAAACTTAATTTATAGGTAAAATATTAAGTAGCATTTCTGAATTAAGTTCATTTTATTGTTCTCTAACTATAAAGAGCGCACCTAATTTTGCTTACATGTTTGCCTGCCTCCTACTCTCCCTCTGCCTCCCCTTCTCTCCTCTTTTCTTTCCTTAACGAAGCATATCTTTCCTGGCTTCCTCTAACTGACCCTGTCATTCTGTACAGAGGTTTGTATAACTCTCACATCTCATTCAACCCTGCAGGTGTGGCAATGAATACTTAAGCAGGTATTTTCTCTTACAGAGAAGATATACCATGCATGATTCTGTTATAATTTGAGTGAAATGCAAAACGCCATGTGGTATCTCTAACACATTCTTATAACTTGAAGAATATCTGTGAGCAAAGGAAAAAACCTTCAGAACTCAATGATAAAATCCTGTCATACTGCCCCACTAAATCCTAAAGTTTCCTGATATACAGGTGTTTTTGTAATATAGGAATATTTTGTTGTTGTAGGGAGTATTTACTCCTGATATACAGGTGTTTTTGTAATACAGGAATATTTTGTTGTAGGGAGTATTTACTCCTTTTTAAGGTTCTGGCTTAACAGCTCTGACTTGTTGACAGAGGAAGAAGAAAGGAAAATGAGCCCTTAAATCACAGTACTTTTAAATATAACCATATGATTTGAAATTTATAAATTTAGCCATAAGATTTGGAATATCCATTTTTTCACTGTTTAAGAGTTTAAGCTAGTCAGGCAACAGGGGCCATATACAATGATTCTTGTCAAAATGATTGATATACATTTACATGCTACTGAAGTTCAGAGAAACAAAATGTCAGTGAGGCAGTAGCAAGATTCATGGAAGAACAGAACTCAGCTGGGTTTTGGAAAGAAAAGAGATTTGAATGCAAGAAAGCCGGCCTCCCAGGCAAAGAGATCTCCATGTTCAAAGGCAGTGAAGAGGAATAAGCATGACATATTCTAGAGCACAGAGGAAGGGTTAGAGAGCAGTAAGAACTGAGACTGGATAAAAAATAAGTGAGTAAATGAGTGAGTGTTTGTGTTGTTGAATGTGTGAGAAAGAGAGAGAGTGATTTAAAAACTCAGGCTGAAAAATCTATATACCAGATACGAGGCATACTAGAGGATCACGTTTGGGGTAGTGTTTTAGAAAGAGCCTTTTGAAAAGCAACTAAAATTAGTATGCTTCCCCCCCACATACAAAGACAACAAGCCTCACAACAACTGAAACCACTGCAGCTGGATGACTCAGATATCTATTTTAGGAAACAAACAAGAGAGAGTGAACCTTGTATTTTCAAAACATACGAAATAATTTCTTTGAGCTGCTGTGGCTTTTCCTATGAGAAAGAGAATGTGTAACACGGCTTATGAATTATAATAGAATGTCAATTTTCAACTGGCACAAAGTATTAATGTATTTTATGAAATCTATATATTTCATGAAAACCACAGATGATCTTCTTCTCTTCTACTTTTCCATAATGCATGTATCTGATGAAAGTAGTAAATTTTATAGTTCAACGGTAGCAACTATTTATTTGAGCATTTACCATATGCCAATCAACTTAAGTACAGTAAGTTCTATAGAACCCATAAGAATCATCTGGGGGCATCTGTTGAAAATACAGACCGATGGCTCCCAACCTTCTCTAGAGTTTTTGACTTAGTAGATTTGGGCTGATGGTAAAGTTTTTCTTATGATTTAAAAGCTCCCAGGACTTCGGCTTCCACCTTGGATGTAGAAAACTATAAAAAAACTTCACTCTTGAACTCATCGAGTCAACCAGCTACTCTGAACTGTTTCCTTAGAGGCACTTCCAAGGAGAGATGGGAAATGAGCACTGGCTTACCTGGAGCAGAGCAAGGGGAGGAAGATGAAACTACCACAGAGCCAGGTAAAACAATTTCGGTTAAAATTTTTAACTAATTTGCTAAAGACCAGTATGGGTGAGTGAGGGAGTACAGAACCCATGAAATCCACAGTCAAAAAGGAGAATACAATCCATTTGACAGGCAGAACTTCACAGTCTGCACTGTCTGCTGCCTAGTAGGACTGGGCATCAGGGAAAGCTTCCCTGAGTGGTACAAGCCCAGGGAAGGAGAGAAGCTGCAGCCACCAGAAAGGCACAGAGCCTCACCCAAATCTTTCTACCTTAAGGACAAAAGGAAGCACTCTGTCATCCCAGGGCACAGGCGAAGACACACTGCAACTAGAGGAGAGGGAAAGAAAAAAGAGAAAAAAAAATCCCTTGGAGAGAGAGAGGGAACAGTCCCAAGCCCAGACCATTAGAGATTCCACATTCCTGGGGAAGAAGCACACAACTCCTGTACAAGCCTACCCAACATACAGGGCAGAGTTTGACTGCTACAGAAAGGAGGGGACGAGATCACTGAGAAAGCACCACCCCTGAAACCCAGCAATGCAGGGCCTGCCAAAAATAAGGATGGACTAGGATAATGGAACACATTCCCTCTACCTCCCACCACTAGGTTAGCAAGCCAGGTCTAATAATAAGTAACTTCAGTGTCCCACTGGGGGAGGGGCAAGACTTCCCCTAAACAAGGAAAGACAGATCCAAGAAATTTAGAGAAAACCAAACAGGATAATATTTAAAAATGGCTCTCAGGTAATTTGATGTATGGTCTAAAATTGGAAACCTCTTCAATCTAGTGGACTGCTATTAATTTGTCTGCCTGGTCCTGTTTCTCTCTACCTCACTGCTGCCTTATCCAAAAGGTTAGAGGAATGGGCTTCTGGAGGCCTTGTTCGAACACTGCAAACTTTTTATTCTGGATAGGTCTAGGAGTTGGTATTTGATACAGGTGGGATATGGGAGAAGTAAGGGAAGATAGGAAAACTCAGCATCTTTCTGTTGGCTATGCAAGCTTGGGAGCTGTTGACAGCCAATATATTGTTTGCATGAGGGCTGGAGAACCAGAGGAAGCTAGTTCCACAAGGAAAGAAGAGAATAACACCAAGGCATAGAAATGGGCATGGCACAGTCACAACAGCTTTCAAATTCCTGGTTTCATTTTGTTTCTGAGACTCAGCTGCAGTTCCATGCACAGGTTCCACTAGACACAAATATATACAATTTTTACTTTTAAATAAATCTTCCTCCTTTTTCTTTTCTTAAGGTAGCTCAATTGCTTGAGTTCTAGCTAAGAGTACTCAATTTCTTTGCACAATAACTCTAAAACATAGGTATTATTTCCATTTTACAGATGAAGAAAATCTTTGACTCAAAAGACTCAAGAAGCAAGCATCTTCTCGTCTAAATGGAAAGACTCCTTTAAGATAAACACAACCTAGGAAAATCTTTTAAAGTAGTTCTGGAAGAGACTTCCTGGATTTATTCTAGTGTAATTCATAGCCTTGGAATGAATCTGAAAAACAGACCTAAGGATTCTGAAATATGCCTAAGAATGCATGCCAGAGGCACGTCCAACAGCTATCACGTTTACCACCCTGGGACACATCCAATGGCAACCACTGGTTTGTTCTGGTTCTCATCAGAACATCAATCCCAGCATGTCTCCTCATCAGCAATTCACCTCTGGTATCAGGACTTCACCAGACTGCTAAGCCTGCATGTAGGAAAATATTTCATTTTTTTAAATTTGAGGACCTATCATATGCCAGGAACTGTACTAAGTGTTTCACATTCACTGACATTTAATCTTCACACTTAATTTTGTGAAGTAGGTATTACTGTCATTCCCATTTTATAGATGGGAAAACTGAGGGAAACACAGTAAAGGAAGACAGAACCAGAAGTGGAAAACCAGGTTGTATGTCACCCAAGTCTATCACTTAACCATATAATTCCTTCTATTATGCTCCAAAACTTAATCACTAAGGACTTCTTAGATTTCTTTTCAACAAAGTAGCACATTATCAAAATGAATCTAAACAAGCAGAAAATGTGTAAACATTTCATACACATCTCTGGCACTATGCGTCTAAATCATCTGCATAGTTGGAAAAAAAAATGTAAAAACCCTTCTAGCTGTATTTTTCACTAGAGTGAAGAAGAATTACTTGGCAGATAGCAGCGAATTCTGTTCTCATATTTTCCAGTTGAAAGTAACTGAACAAATTCCCTTCTCTCTGAGGCATATGTTTGGTGGCTTTAATTACCATATAAGGAAATGAATAATTCTGAACTTTTCCACCTCATTCTTCTTTTTCTGAGCACTAATGTTTAATTTGGAAATTAATATTAAAATGTTATTTTAATGGTAAATAAATGTGTGGAAGATCAGACTAAGTAAGAGTAGTACTAAGTTTTGAGGAAGAGATAAAGATTTCAATTTTGTTAACTTTTTGAACTGCAGGAAAAAAGAAACACACACAAAAAAACCCTACCTTTCTTTAAATTGTTAAAAATTCCCTGGTGAAAGTTAGGTAAATTAAAAATACTCAACAATTTGCTAAAAGCTAGCATTTTATAATCAATAATGAAACCAGTTTCTTAAACATACTGGCTTTTTAACAACTGGTAGATGAAAAGCTAACACAAATTTTAAATATTTTATGGATCTCTTCATTTCTGAAAATTTTAATGAAGTAAAATCTACCATTGAGGTTCCCTAATGGCTTTCGAATTTTACTGTTTTGTGTGCTTAAAATATATTCAAAATAAGCCCATTATTTAAGCAATAATAAGCAAATGAGAATAATAAGTTTAGTGGTAATAGAAAGATGACACTTAATTCTTCTTGAATTTTTATACAGAAAAAATACCACACGTAGTAAGTAAAGTGTAAGTAAACTCAGAAAGTGTAGCAAATGTAGTTTGGTCTAGACAAACCCATAATTTAAAGCCCAATAACAATAATTTTGGTGAATTATTTGAATCAAGTCATACAAATTAATATTCCTATTTTAAACTGTACATTATGTTAATGGTACCACAATAAAGGATCTGTTGAGGATTTTTAAAATGACATATATCTTGAAGAAATATTTTAGAAACAGATTATAATTCCATAAACGTTTATTGAACTCCTGTGGAGATATATATGGTCCTTGCTTTCAAACAGTTAAAAGTAATCATTATACAATGTGACCAGCACTATAATGGAACCATGGAAACAAGGAGGAAGTCTGATCACCTCTGTCCCAAACAGGCACGGGCAATCTTAGTTTTTAAGAATGGTCAGAAAATCATCAGATACAAATGAAAACAAAAGGGAAGAAGACAGCATTCTGGGGAGGACAAATGATATAGGAAGGTAGTAATGGAAGATGGGGGTTGGTACTATCCTTAGAATTGTAATTGTAATTTTGGTGGGAACTCACGAATATTCATCAAAAGCAGTGGTGGGAAATGAGACTGGAGAGACCCAGTCAAAATCATGATGACCTTGTTTGCAAGGGACACTATTCCTAGTAATTTTAAACTAGGGAATGATATCAAATTGTATCATAGAAAGCAAGCAGAGGCAGGAAAACCAACTAGAGGATTGCAGAAGTCTAGGTAAGGGGGAATAAGAGTCAATCTGATAAGAATTTCCCTTCTTTTTTTTAACTAAGTATTGATTACTTAAACTAACATACTTATCTAGTAATACAAAATGTTAATATTTGTTATGGCTTATCCAAGTGCTGAAATATTAATTTAATAAAATCTTTAATCACAAAGAGATACCATTTGCCACTCAGCAGAATGGCTATTATTTTTAAAAAAATGAAAATACCAAGTATTGGTGAGGATGCAAAGAAATGCAAGTCTTCATACATTGCTGATGGAACTGTAAAATGGTGCAAACACTGGAAATCTGTTTGGCAGTACCTCAGAAGGTTAAATAGAGAGTTACCATATGACCCAGCAATTCTATTTCTAGGTCTATACCCAAAAGAATTGAAAGCAGGGACTCAAACAGATATTTGTACACCAATATTCATAGATGCCTTAGTCACAATAGCCAAAAGGTGGAAGCAACCCAGGTTACTTCAACAGATGAACGGATAAAGAAAATGTGATATATACACACAAGGGAATATTACTCAATTGTAAAAATGAATGAATTTGGATACATGCAACAAAATGGATGAACCTTAAAGATATAAGCCAGACACAAAAGGACATCTATTGTACGACTTCACTTACATGAAATAACTAAAATACGCAAATTCATAGTCAGAAATTAGAATACAGTTTACCAGGGGTAGGGGCAGGCGGAACGGGGAGTCAATGCTTAATGGGTACAGAATTTCTCTTTGGGATGATGGAAGAGTTTTGGTCATGGATGGTGGTATTGGTAGCACAGCACTGTGAATGTAACTAATGCCAGAGAAATGTATGCTTGAAAGTGGTTTAAATGGGACATTTATGTTGTATGCATGTTACCACAATTAAAAAAAATAAAAGGAAATGGGAGGGATTTCAAAAAATCTTTAAGACATTTTAAAAACAGTATACAAAACTGCATATGTAATTCATTAAACACACATACCAAAAAAAGGGAAGAGAAATGCATCAAAATAATAACAGCACTTCTCTCTACTACGGAATTACAGGAAGATTTATAGGTGAATCATTACAGCAATGTTTAATATCATAAACTCTGGTATCAAAATAATTTGGACCTATATCAGGCTCTAAGATTTATTAGTTTTGTGACTTGCTCAAAATCTCAGTTTTATCAGCAAAAGGAAATAATATTAATGCTTAGCTATAAAATTATGAGGACTAATGAGCTAATATCTATAAATCATATTCACTGATAGGTGCTCAATAAAATGTTAGCTACTACCTATACTTTTTAAAAAAGTCTATGTTTTCTAATTTTCAATAACAAACATTGTCATAATCAGGAAAAGTTGTATATCAAAAGTGATAAAGCCCTAAGTTAAGGCATAAAGAAGTATGAAAAAACTCACAGGATTCATGCATGAGAAGGGGGGAAAATGAGATAAGGAACAGAACCTTGTTTCTCTGACTTTATATATTCTTCTTATGTACATAGTCTTATTAGCAAATAGGAGGATAAAAGTGAAATAATTATTGACTTACTGGTTTCCTAAGGAAGAAGATAGACAGAGCTCCAATTAAGGGCATGTCTCCAATCAATGGTTCTAGGATCACTCGCATAGTACCATGAATCTAAATTCAAACAGTAAACCAACATACTTAATAGGTAACAATTCTACAGGGCTATTTATCTTATCGATACAAGAAGAAATATGCAATTTTAAATCTTTTAAGCATTTGACTTCAGATTTTATGACCTACAACTAAAAATTTATTTCAAAGAAATTCTGAGCTAATAAAAACTTCATAATTTTCATTTTGACTATAGCTTAGAGACCTTTACAAGACTATGAAATTAAAAAAAAAATCTTACTTGTATACTTTTCACACCAGCTCTACAAAAATATCGCTTGATCTCCAAATCAATCTCACAATTGCCTACAAAACTAGAAAAGAAAAAATTCTGCATTACATAAAATGAGTGAAATTAACTATGCTTTTAATCACCATGGACTTACATAGTATATCATCTGAATAAAATGACAGTATAGCAACCAAAATCAGATTGTAGACAAAAACTGTAAAATGTGGTGCATATCATAGTCTTTTACTGCTCCAGGCTGCAGGGTGCACTGTGACCAGATTCAACACTCTTACAACACTGGTGAAGAAGATACATATATATATCTTGATTTTTATATATAAAAAAATCTTAACTAGATATAAATGATAATTTTCAAAGGAATATTTAAACAACATAAAGTTTATGTTGTTTAACTTATACTCTAAATTCTGGAGCAGTCTTTTATAGAATATAGTTTTCATATACCTTTCAAACCCTATGCTATCCATAAAAGTTTAGATTATGTTTCACCATAAAGTTAATTTCATGCCCATGTTTTTTGCACATGGAAAGATTAGCAGTGTTCCAGGAGCTCTGTAATGTCAAAGATTAAAAACAGTGCATCTGTTTGGGGCATCAATTTTACTCAATGATTAAGTCATTTCAAACATTAATATGAAACAAACATGAATATACTATGATGTTGAATGCACCATTTAAAAATATTTTTAATATTCATTTTGCATTTGATATTGTATGATTTGACATCAAACCTCTACTCCTGGAAGCATGAAGTCTCTTTTTTCCTTGAGAAAGTGTGATAAACACTATATAGTAAATGTCTACGTAGATGAATAAAAAGATTAACAAAAAGCATCTAGGGTAAAATTCTTCCAATATTTATTGTATAGTATTAAAACCAATACCTATATGATTCTTCACATTGAGAATTTACTTTTCCTCTATCTAGTTTGTAAAACCACCAATAAACCACCCATTACAAATCCATCCTAAAACATCCCTCTTCCTCATCTTAAGGCTTGATCATTTATTTCCTAATACCATTACTCCTTCCTCATCTCCACTACAAATAGTTTAGTTAAGGCCCTTGTCTGGAATGCACAGAAAAGCAAAATGCACATATTTTTAGATACATAAGTATTTGAGCACAGAATAATTTACATATGTTGTTATGACTGCTAAAAACTATTAAAGCCAGATTGCATTTTTAAAATGACATCCATTAATTGATTCATTCAAATATTTCTTTAATGAATATATACAGAATACTCACCAGGTGCTGGGGACACAGCACTGATAAGAGACAAATGTTTCAATCCTCATGACTTATTTATAGTTTAGTGGACAGTCCAGGCTATACTCTAACTTATGACCTAAATGGGACTTCTCTTTTATAGCATTTATGACAATGGACCAATGCCAAATATTTTAAAGATATAGATTTTTCCATATTAGATCATTAAAAATATTCTTTGCTCTTTTCTTTAAAAAAAAAAAAGGTAACTGATACCAACCTGGCATAGTATTTACTGTATTAATTTACTTAGAAACTCAAAGATGACATTACAAGATAAAATGATCTTTAGTCAAGAATCAAAAAGAGAAACAAAATTCTGAGCTGCTAAAACCACATAGTTGTCAGTCAACAGGACTCCTGGGTCACTAATAAACACAACTGTGTTATACAAGAACAAAAGAAACGAGCCTTTATTATGCAGGCATAGTGCAAGAAGCTGTCCTTAACTTCTTTCATTTAATACATTTTATGAAGGGCATTTATCTAGGCTATTATAAACTGAAACCCAGAAGGTAAATAACATTTGGTCTCCAAGAAGAATTCAGTCAACTTTCATGAAACAGTAGGTAAGACATATGTTCATTATATGCTCTAATTTTTGTTTATAGCTAAGTGACATTATCATTAACTATGACACAAATACAACACAAAGAAAACTTACCTGATTTGAAGGTCCAAAATAATTTGCCTTTTGTCTACATTTTCAGTATATACCTTAACACCATTGATCCTAAGGGGCTAAAACAAGAAAGTAGCTTGTTTTAAAATGTAGGGAGGGGGTAAAAAAAAACAAACTCAAATCTTGCAATATAACATTCAGATAAAGAGAACAGGCTTTAGCACCAAACTATAGGAATTCAAACTCTGCTTTTAAAATGTACTAGTTGTTTTACTTTCGGAAGGCTACTTAACCTCTGATCCTCAGTTTCCTTACTGTAAAATGAAGATAACAGTATCTATCTACCTCATGAAGCGTTTGTGAAATTAAATGACAGGATGAATGTAAAAGAACTTAATACATCACCTGGCACACAATAAGTACTCAGTAAACAGATATTACAATAATTATTAGCATATGCAATGATGTATATTTTGATGTATATTACAGTCTCTTACCTCCATTATCTCTTACAATTTAATTTGATTCCTTCCCCCAACTCCATCCTTACTGCACTAAAGCATAATTCCTTTGTTTTTTCTTTATATCTGGTAATTTTTCATTTTTTTAGATTTTCACAAAAATGGGGCTGAGTGAATAAAAAATACTAGCTGTGCATATAATTTCCAAACCTAAGATTTGACAGAGTCAGAATCAAATGACTGTAAAGAGCAAAGACAGATTACAGTAAATGTTATACTTCACGGGCTCAGTTACAACATCATTTCAAAACTATTTTTTCCCATTTATTGATAAACTTGGGATTCCTTCTAAGAAAGTAATTAATATCACACTTGAACATTAAATAATGATGATGAAGAAATAGCTTACCTTTAGAGTCATACTGCTTACTTTGATGAGTTTATTATAAAATACTACCTCTCAACTAGCCAAAGAATTAAGCTTTCTTTTTTTGTGAGTCAAACCTACTATCCCAGGCTCCTGGGCTTTTTCCTTATGATTCTGCAACAGCGAAAGCTAACAGAAGGAAAACAGGAACTTGGGGAAAAAAAAACAAAACACCTACCAGCAAGACATGTATAGAATGTTAAATCATTAAAAAACATAATCAGCGCACTATCTTGATAAGTGAAAATGGTCATACATGAATTAGTACCTTTATTTTAAACATTTGTGTTAGATTACATATTCCCTTTCCTTCACTTAAATGGCATCTTAATTTCCAATCCCATTCTGAATGAATAGAACATTATCTAGTTACAGGACCAATATCTGAAAGGCAGCAGAATTTAACGGCCCAATGGAATAGGGCCAGTGTCTTAAGTGCTAATGCAGTGCCTTACACAGCACTTTTGGTGTGGTTCTTGTTCTTTTCCTTTATTATTGAACCAGGTTTTACATGCCTCTTGAAAGATATCAGTTCAGTAGATAATGCCAAAGCTACCTTTACTGAATCAGCATTACCCAATATTCTTACTATTGATCTTCTTACTTAGTTGGATCAAATTTAAAGCACATGTAATAGAATGTGAACATAAGCAAGTTCTTCCCAAGAGCTTTAAATTTTCAAAAATATGAGACTACCTTACATTATGGGATGGCAAACTACAGCCTGTGGGCTAAATTTGGCTCTTGGCCCGTTCCTGTACAGCTCTGAGGCTAAGAATGGCTTTTACATTTTTAAAGGGTTATTAAAAAGGGGGGTGGGGAAGATAAAGCGACAGAGACTTCACATGGCCTCAAAGCCTAAAATATTTACTATTTGGCACTAATCAGAAAAAGTCTGCTGACTCCTGCTTTATAGCATTTTAACCTGTAATTGTGCTTTTTTCCTGTAAGTGTTATTTTAAAGTCATGGAAGGTAAAAATGTAAAATGTAAGTATTATACAGGTATCTTGTTTAGACTCTGGCAGACACAGTCTGTAATTGCAGTTGAATAACAGGATGACCACACCTCTGGCATTTAACATTATTTAGAGACTTCAAAGCTAAGAAAAGAAATGGTCAGCACATAACAGATAAACACATTTGATGAGCCTGCACTTGAGACACTGGATTTTGAATAACTGCAGATGAGACAGAGAATTTTCTGCCTGTAGAAAATCAGCTTTCATGGAAGAAGGTAACAAATAAAACTTGGACAGTGTGGGCTGTGAACGAACACTTGGGACAATGACATAGAGCAACAGATGACCCAGAATTAGGATGACAAGAACAACAACAACAACAAAAAAACAAACCAAACAACCCAGGTCAGACATTCCCTTGTATACATTTATTAAAATCTTAATGGTTGAAATAAAGACATCTCAACCATATAGTATGGTGATAATCTGTGTTGTCAGACTTTGCTGCATGCGTATTAATGTAATAAATGGTGTGGATGTTTATGTGTGTGTTCTTAAAAGTACTATAAATGCTGACTTTTTAGGCATATAAAACAATGTTAATTTGAACTACTGCCAATTAATTTTTTAAAAATTTAAAAAGGAAACTTGTTGAGGGCGGGGCAAGATGGCAGACTGGTGAGCTGTATGTTTTAGTTACTCCTCCAGGAAAGTAGGTAAAAAGCCAGGAACTGCGTGGACTGGACACCACAGAGCAATCTGTCTTTGGGCATACTTCATACAACACTCATGAAAACGTGGAACTGCTGAGATCAGCGAAATCTGTAAGTTTTTGCGGCCAGGGGACCCGCGCCCCTCCCTGCCAGGCTCAGTCCCGGGGGAGGAGGGGCTGTCAGCTCCAGGAAGGAGAAGGGAGAATTGCAGTGGCTGCTCTCATCGGAAACTCATTCTACTGATTCAAACTCCAACCATAGATAGACTGAGGCCAGACACCAGAGACTCTGAGAGCAGCCAGCCCAGCAGGGAGGAGACGGGCATAGAAGGAAAACAACACGAGAAGCTCCAAAGTAAAAGCAGAGGATTTTTGGAGTTCTGGTGAACACAGAAAGGGGAAGGGCGGAGATCAGGCCTTGAGGCGCATATGCAAATCCCGAAGCAAGGCTGATCTCTCTGCCCAGGGCACCTTTCCTTAATGGCCCTGGTTGCTTTGTCTATTAGCATTTCAATAACCCATTAGATCTCTGAGGAGGGCCGTTTTTTTTTTTTTTTTTTTTTTTTTTTTTAAATCCTTTTTGCTTTTTCTAAAACAATTACTCTAAGAAGCTCAATACAGAAAGCTTCAAAGAATTGAAATTTGGGCACGTCAAGTCAAGAGCAGAACTAAGAGAGCTCTGAGACAAAAGGCAATAATCCAGTGGCTGAGAAAATTCACTAAACAACACAACTTCCCAAGAAAAGGGGGGTGTCCGCTCACAGCCACCATCCTGGTGGACAGGAAACACTCCTGCCCATCGCCAGCCCCATAGCCCAGAGCTGCCCCAGACAACCCAGTGTGACGGAAGTGCTTCAAATAACAGGCACACACCACAAAACTGGGCGTGGACATTAGCCTTCCCTGCAACCTCAGCTGAATGTCCCAGAGCTGGGAAGGGGGAGCAGTGTGAATTAACAGAGCCCCATTCAGCCATCATTTGAGCAGACTGGGAGCCTCCCAACACAGCCCAGCAGCCCAGAACTGCCCTGGGGGGACGGCACTCACCTGTGACATAGCACAGTCATCCCTCAACAGAGGACCCGGGGTGCACAGCCTGGAAGAGGGGCCCACTTGCAAGTCTCAGGAGCCATACGCCAATACCAAAGACTTGTGGGTCAGTGGCAGAGACAAACTGTGGCAGGACTGAACTGAAGGATTAGACTATTGCAGTAGCTTTAAAACTCTAGGATCATCAGGGAGATTTGATTGTTAGGGCCACCCCCCCTCCCCGACTGCCCAGAAACACGCCCCACATACAGGGCAGGCAACACCAACTACACACGCAAGCTTGGGACACCAATTGGGCCCCACAAGACTCACTCCCCCACTCACCAGAAAGGCTAAGCAGGGGAGATCTGGCTTGTGGAGAACAGGTGGCTCGTGGACGCCACCTGCTGGTTAGTTAGAGAAAGTGTACTCCACGAAGCTGTAGATCTGATAAATTAGAGATAAGGACTTCAACTGGTCTACAAACCCTAAAAGAACCCTATCAAGGACAGCAAATGCCACGAGGCCAAAAACAACAGAAAATTATAAAGCATATGAAAAAACCAGACGATATGGATAACCCAAGCCCAAGCACCCAAATCAAAAGACCAGAAGAGACACACCTAGAGCAGCTACTCAAAGAACTAAAGATGAACAATGAGACCCTAGTACGGGATATGAAGGAAATCAAGAAGACCCTAGAAGAGCATAAAGAAGACATTGCAAGACTAAATAAAAAAATGGATGATCTTATGGAAATTAAAGAAACTGTTGACCAAATTAAAAAGATTCTGGACACTCATAGTACAAGACTAGAGGAAGTTGAACAACGAATCAGTGACCTGGAAGATGACAGAATGGAAAATGAAAGCATAAAAGAAAGAATGGGGAAAAAAATTGAAAAACTCGAAATGGACCTCAGGGATATGATAGATAATATGAAACGTCCGAATATAAGACTCATTGGTGTCCCAGAAGGGGAAGAAAAGGGTAAAGGTCTAGGAAGAGTATTCAAAGAAATTGTTGGGGAAAACTTCCCAAATCTTCTAAACAACATAAATACACAAATCATAAATGCTCAGCGAACTCCAAATAGAATAAATCCAAAAAAACCCACTCCGAGACATATACTGATCACACTGTCAAACATAGAAGAGAAGGAGCAAGTTCTGAAAGCAGCAAGAGAAAAGCAATTCACCACATACAAAGGAAACAGCATAAGACTAAGTAGTGACTACTCAGCAGCCACCATGGAGGCGAGAAGGCAATGGCACGATATATTTAAAATTCTGAGAGAGAGGAATTTCCAGCCAAGAATACTTTATCCAGCAAAGCTCTCCTTCAAATTTGAGGGAGAGCTTAAATTTTTCACAGACAAAGAAATGCTGAGAGAATTTGCTAACAAGAGACCTGCCCTACTGGAGATACTAAAGGGAGCCCTACAGACAGAGAAACAAAGACAGGACAGAGAGACTTGGAGAAAGGTTCAGTACTAAAGAGATTCGGTATGGGTACAATAAAGGATATTAATAGAGAGAGGGAAAAATATGGCAAACATAATCCAAAGGATAAGATGGCCGATTCAAGAAATGCCTTCACGGTTTTAACGTTGAATGTAAATGGATTAAACTCCCCAATTAAAAGATATAGATTCGCAGAATGGATCAAAAAAAATGAACCATCAATATGTTGCATACAAGAGACTCATCTTAGACACAGGGACACAAAGAAATTGAAAGTGAAAGGATGGAAAAAAATATTTCATGCAAGCTACAGCCAAAAGAAAGCAGGTGTAGCAATATTAATCTCAGATAAAATAGACTTCAAATGCAGGGATGTTTTGAGAGACAAAGAAGGCCACTACATACTAATAAAAGGGGCAATTCAGCAAGAAGAAATAACAATCGTAAATGTCTATGCACCCAATCAAGGTGCCACAAAATACATGAGAGAAACATTGGCAAAACTAAAGGAAGCAATTGATGTTTCCACAATAATTGTGGGAGACTTCAACACATCACTCTCTCCTATAGATAGATCAACCAGACAGAAGATCATTAAGGAAATTGAAAACCTAAACAATCTGATAAATGAATTAGATTTAACAGACATCTACAGGACATTACATCCCAAATCACCAGGATACACATACTTTTCTAGGGCTCACGGAACTTTCTCCAGAATAGATCATATGCTGGGACATAAAACAAGCCTCAATAAATTTAAAAAGATTGAAATTATTCAAAGCACATTCTCTGACCACAATGGAATACAATTAGAAGTCAATAACCATCAGAGACTTAGAAAATTCACAAATACCTGGAGGTTAAACAACACACTCCTAAACAATCAGTGGGTTAAAGAAGAAATAGCAAGAGAAATTGCTAAATATATAGAGACGAATGAAAATGAGAACACAACATACCAAAACCTATGGGATGCAGCAAAAGCAGTGCTAAGGGGGAAATTTATAGCACTAAACGCATATATTAAAAAGGAAGAAAGAGGCAAAATCAAAGAACTAATGGATCAACTGAAGAAGCTAGAAAAGAACAGCAAACCAATCCTAAACCAAGTATAAGAAAAGAAATAACAAGGATTAAAGCAGAAATAAATGACATAGAGAACAAAAAAACAATAGAGAGGATAAATATCACCAAAAGTTGGTTCTTTGAGAAGATCAACAAGATTGACAAGCCCCTAGCTAGACTGACAAAATCAAAAAGAGAGAAGACCCATATAAACAAAATAATGAATGAAAAAGGTGACATAACTGCAGATCCTGAAGAAATTAAAAAAATTATAAGAGGATATTATGAACAACTGTATGGCAACAAACTGGATAATGTAGAAGAAATGGACAATTTCCTGGAAACATATGAACAACCTAGACTGACCAGAGAAGAAATAGAAGACCTCAACCAACCCATCACAAGCAAAGAGATCCAATCAGTCATCAAAAATCTTCCCACAAATAAATGCCCAGGGCCAGATGGCTTCACAGGGGAATTCTACCAAACTTTCCAGAAAGAACTGACACCAATCTTACTCAAACTCTTTCAAAACATTGAAAAAAATGGAACACTACCTAACTCATTTTATGAAGCTAACATCAATCTAATACCAAAACCAGGCAAAGATGCTACAAAAAAGGAAAACTACCGGCCAATCTCCCTAATGAATATAGATGCAAAAATCCTCAACAAAATACTTGCAAATCGAATCCAAAGACACATTAAAAAAATCATACACCATGACCAAGTGGGGTTCATTCCAGGCATGCAAGGATGGTTCAACATCAGAAAAACAATCAATGTATTACAACACATTAAAAACTCGAAAGGGAAAAATCAATTGATCATCTCAATAGATGCTGAAAAAGCATTTGACAAAATCCAACATCCCTTTTTGATAAAAACACTTCAAAAGGTAGGAATTGAAGGAAACTTCCTCAACATGATAAAGAGCATATATGAAAAACCCACAGCCAGCATAGTACTCAATGGTGAGAGACTGAAAGCCTTCCCTCTAAGATCAGGAACAAGACAAGGATGCCCGCTGTCACCACTGTTATTCAACATTGTGCTGGAAGTGCTAGCCAGGGCAATCCGGCAAGACAAAGAAATAAAAGGCATCCAAATTGGAAAAGAAGAAGTAAAACTGTCATTGTTTGCAGATGATATGATCTTATATCTAGAAAACCCTGAGAAATCAACGATACACCTACTAGAGCTAATAAACAAATTTAGCAAAGTAGCGGGATACAAGATTAATGCACATAAGTCAGTAATGTTTCTATATGCTAGAAATGAACAAACTGAAGAGACACTCAAGAAAAAGATACCATTTTCAATAGCAACTAAAAAAATCAAGTACCTAGGAATCAACTTAACCAAAGATGTAAAAGACCTATACAAAGAAAACTACATAACTCTACTAAAAGAAATAGAAGGGGACCTTAAAAGATGGAAAAATATTCCATGTTCATGGATAGGAAGGCTAAATGTCATTAAGATGTCAATTCTACCCAAACTCATCTACAGATTCAATGCAATCCCAATCAAAATTCCAACAACCTACTTTGCAGACTTGGAAAAGCTAGTTATCAAATTTATTTGGAAAGGGAAGATGCCTCGAATTGCTAAAGACACTCTAAAAAAGAAAAACGAAGTGGGAGGACTTACACTCCCTGACTTTGAAGCTTATTATAAAGCCACAGTTGCCAAGACAGCATGGTACTGGCACAAAGATAGACATATAGATCAATGGAATCGAATTGAGAATTCAGAGATAGACCCTCAGATCTATGGCCGACTGATCTTTGATAAGGCCCCCAAAGTCACCGAACTGAGCCATAATGGTCTTTTCAACAAATGGGGCTGGGAGAGTTGGATATCCATATCCAAAAGAATGAAAGAGGACCCCTACCTCACCCCCTACACAAAAATTAACTCAAAATGGACCAAAGATCTCAATATAAAAGAAAGTACCATAAAACTCCTAGAAGATAATGTAGGAAAACATCTTCAAGACCTTGTATTAGGAGGCCACTTCCTAGACTTTACACCCAAAGCACAAGCAACAAAAGAGAAAATAGATAAATGGGAACTCCTCAAGCTTAGAAGTTTCTGCACCTCAAAGGAATTTCTCAAAAAGGTAAAGAGGCAGCCAACTCAATGGGAAAAAATTTTTGGAAACCATGTATCTGACAAAAGACTGATATCTTGCATATACAAAGAAATCCTACAACTCAATGACAATAGTACAGACAGCCCAATTATAAAATGGGCAAAAGATATGAAAAGACAGTTCTCTGAAGAGGAAATACAAATGACCAAGAAACACATGAAAAAATGTTCAGCTTCACTAGCTATTAGAGAGATGCAAATTAAGACCACAATGAGATACCATCTAACACCGGTTAGAATGGCTGCCATTAAACAAACAGGAAACTACAAATGCTGGAGGGGATGTGGAGAAATTGGAACTCTTATTCATTGTTGGTGGGACTGTATAATGGTTCAGCCACTCTGGAAGTCAGTCTGGCAGTTCCTTAGAAAACTAGATATAGAGCTACCATTCGATCCAGCGATTGCACTCCTCGGTATATACCCGGAAGATCGGAAAGCAGTGACACGAACAGATATCTGCACGCCAATGTTCATAGCAGCATTATTCACAATTGCCAAGAGATGGAAACAACCCAAATGTCCTTCAACAGATGAGTGGATAAATAAAATGTGGTATATACACACGATGGAATACTACGCGGCAGTAAGAAGGAACGATCTGGTGAAACATATGACAACATGGATGAACCTTGAAGACATAATGCTGAGCGAAATAAGCCAGGCACAAAAAGAGAAATATTATATGCTACCACTAATGTGAACTTTGAAAAATGTAAAACAAATGGTTTATAATGTAGAATGTAGGGGAACTAGCAGTAGAGAGCAATTAAGGAAGGGGGAACAATAATCCAGGAAGAACAGATAAGATATTTAACGTTCTGGGGATGCCCAGAAATGACTATGGTCTGTTAATTTCTGATGGTAGTAGTAGGAACAACTTCACTGAAATGTTGCTATATTATGTAACTTTCTTGGGGTAAAGTAGGAACATGTTGGAAGTTAAGCAGTTATCTTAGGTTAGTTGTCTTTTTCTTACTCCCTTGCTATGGTCTCTTTGAAATGCTCTTTTATTGTATGTTTGTTTTCTTTTTAACTTTTTTTTTCATACAGGTGATTTGAAAAAAGAAGGGAAAGTTAAAAAAAAAAAAAAAAAAAAAAAAGAAAAAAGACAAACAAGGGAAAAAAAAAAAAAAAAAAAGATGTAGTGCCCCCTTGAGGAGCCTGTGGAGAATGCAGGGGTATTCGCCTACCCCACCTCCATGGTTGCTAACATGACCACAGACATAGGGGACTGGTGGTTTGATGGGTTGAGCCCTCTACCATAAGTTTTACCCTTGGGAAGACGGTTGCTGCAAAGGAGAGGCTAGGCCTCCCTGTATTTGTGCCTAAGAGTCTCCTCCTGAATGCCTCTTTGTTGCTCAGATGTGGCCCTCTCTCTCTGGCTAAGCCAACTTGAAAGGTGAAATCACTGCCCTCCCCCCTACGTGGGATCAGACACCCAGGGAAGTGAATCTCCCTGGCAACGTGGAATATGACTCCCAGGGAGGAATGTAGACCTGGCACCGTGGGACGGAGAACATCTTCTTGACCAAAAGGGGGATGTGAAAGGAAATGAAATAAGCTTCAGTGGCAGAGAGATTCCAAAAGGAGCCGAGAGGTCACTCTGGTGGGCACTCTTATGCACACTTTAGACAACCCTTTTTAGGTTCTAAAGAATTGGGGTAGCTGGTGGTGGATACCTGAAACTATCAAACTACAACCCAGAACCCATGAATCTCGAAGACAGTTGTATAAAAATGTAGCTTATGAGGGGTGACAATGGGATTGGGAAAGCCATAAGGACCAAACACCACTTTGTCTAGTTTATGGATGGATGTGTAGAAAAGTAGGGGAAGGAAACAAACAGACAAAGGTACCCAGTGTTCTTTTTTACTTCAATTGCTCTTTTTCACTCTAATTATTATTCTTGTTATTTTTGTGTGTGTGCTAATGAAGGTGTCAGGGATTGATTTAGGTGATGAATGTACAACTATGTAATGGTACTGTATACAATCGAAAGTACAATTTGTTTTGTATGACTGCGTGGTATGTGAATATATCTCAATAAAATGATGATTAAAAAAAAAAAAAAAAAAAAAGGAAACTTGTTACGGTCAACTAATTTAAATACAGTATTGAGGTTTTCATTAGAAGCAATATTAGAAATGAGCAGCTTTCCTTTTTATATGATTCCAGTAATAAAATCTTTCCTCCAAATTGCTATTAACTCTGTAATTAATGCAGATGCCTACAATCCAAGCCTTAGACTCCTTATTCGCATGCGTGTTTTAACATTTTGAGAGGGGTAAACATATTAAGCTTACCATGAATTACTTAACCTTTAGTGTGAATTCTTATTTTAAACTCCTTTGCTAACAGGACAGAAAGCTGAAAGCTGGTACAGAAGAAATTTTGGAACTAAGAGAAACTACCCAATGAAGGCTGAACTGGCCAAAAAACTACAGTGGAAGGAATGAGGGCCACATGAGGACTCTTCCCGACAGAGATGAAGGAAAAAGCATTACAAGCTGGGAGACTGATCCTGAAAGAGAATCAAAAAGACACACTAGCCAAACCTCAGCGAACAATTTGTTCTAGAAAATAATTTCAAGTAATTTAGTATTTTTTTAAAGTTTTTTTTAAAATAGCAGTCCTACTGTGTGCAAAAGTAAGAATACTTAAGAAGAAACTGACCTGTTGACCCATGTCAATCTTTGTGAAATTAAAGGTACTAAGGTGGGTGTTTGCTCCCCGAACAGCTGGTTCTATTGTTTCTCGAAACAACTTCTCTATAAATTGGCAAATAAAAGGCCACATGTGTTTTACAGTCTGAAAAGGAGAAAGAACCCATGTTAAACAAAACAGTTCTAATATATACTATACTTAAGTCATGAAAAATTATGCTCCTATAGTTTACCATAACCTGGTTTTGAAAACTAAGGAGGGTGGGCTTTGTCATACAAAAGACACACTCTAAAAAAAAAAAAAAACAAAACCATTTCAACAATAAACTATTAATTAACCAATATGTTGCAGGAATTAGTTATGCTGGTTAAATTTCCGCTTGCAGCATATTAGCACATTTAATGATTACTAAAAACTAGAAAATCCTGGTGGGTTCAACCTACTGATGAAAATCTTCCTAAATTGTATAGATCTTAATAAGCCTCAATGAATTTTTTTTAATGACTAATTTCCAGTGCTGTAAGATACTCATTACCTACATTAGTTTTACTATATAGCTCCAAGGATGTAGAAAATTAGAGATCTATTTCAAAGTATACTGATCTAAAAACATAGCCTGCTTTTGCAAAGAAATGATTAATATCTATTATTAGGTTTCTTGTGCATTATTTCCCTCTTCATAATCATGTTTCCAAAATTTTGAGCACTGGTCACTAAGGAAGGAAGACAGAAGGCCAATGATACAAATAAGATTATAGCATTAATTTCCTCAGGTCAAAGACAGTTTTCACTCTTGAGAAAAGGAAAGTAATATATTAGTTATGATTGAGTTCTCTGGGGAGTAGCAACCAACCCACTAAAGACTAAACGATTTCAACTGTCAACATCCAAATTCCCAAATATGGAAAGATGGCTCTCATCCTCTAATTCCCACTGATATTTGGTATTTGGTATATACTCATCTTACCTTATTTAGCCATTCTGCTCTTTCAGTGTCTGGAAAATGAACCTAAGAGAGAAAAATATACACATACATGACTTACTGACTCCTGACAATTGTAAATAAAATGTCAAGTAGGCTATTTAGCATTCTTATTGTCTGTCCTATGTTATATAATGCTTCTTTAAAACACTCTGCTCTAAAGCTTTGGAAAATGGGCCTCTGAGGAAGAAAATTAAAATGTCTGGCACTCTGGCTCTTTACCTTTTAAGACTGCTTTGATGCAGAAAAGTCTAATGTCAACAAATACCACCAGAACCCCCCTTGACACCCCTACTGTCCAGGGGATCACTCACTGATAACCGAAATATCATAAAGAGTATAAAAAATTGAGACCACCTTTTAAAAAGAATCATTTTCTCTTACTGTCACTAGTATTGCCATCATTATGTTCCAGATATCCAGACACAGAGCCTTTAAAAATTTACCTTCCCCTTTTGCTTTCTACTTATTGCCCAAAACGGCCTGCAGATGCTTTTTCTATACATGGATCATCTCCATGTTGTCTCCTACCATCTCCCAAATATGTATTATAATTATCATTCTCCATGGGTAGGCCCTGTATACTAAAGGAAAGAAGTATTTGTAGAAGCTGAAAGAAATCTATTTTGAAAAAAAAGGTGAAAAAATATTTTCTTTGCTATTGACAAAGTTAAAAGAAAACATCTTTGGGGAAGAAGGTTAAAACTGCTTTTGGCCAAATACAAAGACTCTTCCTCTGAAAAATATTATGCACTTCCCCACTCCTCAATAAAAGAAAAGCATAGTCCACACTAATGTTCTGATAATCAAATTTTTGGTTTAAAATGTACAGATCACAGGCAATTTTGTACTGGTCACTGAGATGTGGTCAGAGAAATGTTCTCATTCCTAGAACTGCCACAACCTATTTTCCTAAGTAACAGAAAGTACTTGAATCAATGAATGATAAGCCCTTCAACTCCCACTCCTTATGTACCAGCCTTCGGGGAGACAGACTAGTGAGAAGATAGTTTTGCTTAAATGGTTGAAAGGAGCTGGATTAGTGAACGTTATCAGAGTGCTTAGTCCCAAAAAAGACATTCCTTGAGAACCAACTCAACTTCTCATGCCTGACCCCTAAGAACAAACAACTGAAAATGAGGTGCCAGCAGCTCATTATCATCACATCCATCATAGCCACAAGTTCCAAACAATAACCCCATGAGAGTGATTATCTTTCACCTTGACACTAAAAGTAGATGAAGCACCAACTAGTCGAGTTACTCCCTGTTCTCGTTTGCCCACATGATTAAATAGGCCATTATTCCTTTATACTACACTATATTTATGTGTTCGATTTGCTTGAACCATGAGATTGGGTTAGAATAAATTGAAACAAGTTGTTTTTAAATTAAGTTAGTGTGAATTCATTCTAAAACAAAACCCAAAGGGACAGCAACTTTCCAGAATTATGAAAAAGGCTTAAAAGTTGGGAAAGACAATACTTAAGAAGCCAAAGATCAGGGAAAAGGGAACTGTTGGAGATGTTTACTTAAATGCAGACGATATGTTTCTATCACTATAGAGAGGACCATTTTGACCTGAGCTGTAACTGTAGTAAAATAAAGGACTGCACACTTTTCCCCCAAAGAATAGGAGGAAATTTGGGGATTGGGGTAGGGAAGGCTGGAGTGCTTGCCAAAGTAGTTAGACTAGGTAGCAAAATTAAGCATTTATAATCCATCTGTAACTTGTACTCTGCCAATTCTTTACATTATGGTAAAGTAGTTCAATATTCCAAAGGACAGATCAGGAATGTAATATGTGGTTGACACACTAGGGTATGCGAAGCATTACAGCAGGTATGAACTATGGTCTCAAGCTAGCAGTTTACTGCAAAATTTGCTCCCCTTCTGCCTCCTTTTCCTCCTAGTGGAGACAGAAAGGACAAAAAGCAAATATGGAGCACCTTTAGTTTGGGGATACTCAGAACTATTTCATTAGAAATTTGTTCCTTCTTTTATAATTTTAGAGTAAACATCAGAGCCCAAGTTAATATATCTGTGTACTTCTACTTAAACATCTGAATACACTTGCCCTTTCTTGTGACGTTTTTCCTATACCTCCCTTGGTAGACCAACTCTTGCCTGGCTTACCAACTACACTAAATTTAGCTACCAGAACACTTACTCTAGAACACAGTAAACTCATTTACCTTACTCAAGACCATTAACACCTACTCATTTATCATATAATTCAACTTAACCTGATTTTCAAAGACCTAACTCAAATCACATTTTCTCTGGTTTCTAACTCACTAATCTAATTTTTATCACACTCCTATTGAATTCAACCAAAATAATTGTGGTTTCCTTATACAGAAACATTTTTCTCTATTTCTTATTTTTATCCTACATCATCCTCTCTGCCTGTTCTTCCTTAAAGATCAGCTCACCTTGTTTCTAGACAACATTCAAAATAGGACTCTATCCAAATCACTCCTCAATCCCACAACACCTTAACTCTTATATTCTCTTAAAAAACATGCATTTGTCATACCATTATTTTGTAAATGCTCCTCAACCATTTTGGATGTTCAATCATTCTCCTTCCTGCCCAGTGCACTACATAATTACAGGAAAGAATTCCTTCTTTTGATAGATGTTCTAAAGAGACGATGGTCAGAACTGGTAGAACATTCAACACTAAACCTATTACTATTACCCCTGAATTTTTATATATACTTTGCTTCTATATTTGTGATTATTTTTGAATTGCTCATTTAAAATATTACTGAAATTACTTAAATTCTTTGGGCTCTACTTCCGTGTAAAAATGTTATCTTAAGTGTAAAATTTCAGTACAGTATTGGAATTACTTCAAAATGCTGTATCATTACATATTCAATAGAAATAACAAAAATTCGCATCAAGATTATCCTTAGGACTACCTCAACTTACAGTTTTGAGAGAATATCCAAAACTATGATGACGTCAGTGAGAGGACCAGAAAAGGAGGTCCATGATATCAATTCTAGAGAACTGAAATTGCTACTTTGCTTCATAAAGAAATAACCCAAGTGTTAAGTGTCCTTTGACAAAATTACAGCAAGGAAGGTTTATTCTGCCACTTAAGCCTTCATTTTGCCTGTTTTCACATCCTTTCTTCTCTCCCAAACATTATGAAGCGAATGGGTGTATCCCCAGTCAACAACCAAAACTCTATCTGTGAAAACAATGAATTTACCTGTCCTTAGTTTGTGACAGAGCAGTTCTCAGTCAAGGCAGACATTAGATTGTCCCCCAATGGGGACAAGGTGGGCTCTCTGGAGGCTGGCACTGATGTTTCTACAGTGGACTGTCTCTGTAGGACTTTCTATGTCCCTTAGTAAACAACTTAAGTAGCTCATTCTGAGCTCCTGTGTCAGATCCGCTATACCTTTTTCCAGTGAGCAAGGGATAAATGGCCTGTTCCTTTTCTGCAGCTAGTGGGGAGTCATTGTACATTCTTGTATTAATCCTACATAACTCAGAGAAATTCATTTTTGTTCATATACCACAAAATCTTATTAAGCTTTATATGCAGAAGGATTTCCTTCTACTGTAGAAGAGGAAAATGTGTTTATAGCAGTTTTTATTTCTTCTTTTAAAGATCTCTGGATTTTCTATAGGTACAACTAATAGAAAACTGAACCAGATTTTTTAAAGAATAGAAAGCTTTCAAGTCTCAAGAAAGAACATACATTTATAACTGCTTTAATTGCAGATGTACCCACTATTATTATTTTAGTACTAAAGCACAAATTATATTCCTGCGTTTAGCATAATTTAACATCTAAATGTTAAAATGCTTTATATGAACTCAATTACCATTGAATCAAATACAAATGCCTATTCTTACCAAATGTCAAGACATTTTCCATAATATTTTACAGTATGTCAATTTAATAAACAAGTATTATTGAATGCCTGTTCCATTATACTTCTTTTATAGTGCTCACAATGAAAAGGAGTAGGATATTTGGGTTCCTAGAAATACAGAAGAAACTTCTATGTAGAGGGCGATTAAGGTAGCATGCATGGAGCCCACCTTCAGCTATGCCGGAGATGTGCAACATGGCTGCCAGGGCTGATACAACAATAGCTTAAGTTACCCTCAGCCTTCTTTACGGAAGTAGTTCGCGCCAAAAGTGCTAGTTCGCGCCTAAAATGCTAACCCTACATCTGCCATCCACCCTAGCAACAGCAATCACCAATCCCAGACCGCTACCTGTCCTTATTAGCCACCCCCTCTCCCTGCAGGGCATATATACCCTGCCTCTTCAATAAAGTTTTGCAGCTTGTTCAGAAACCTGTCTTGCTGTCGTTCTTCGCGTCTCTTGTCCCATACCATTCCTCCCTCACAGGATTTGGAGCCTCCGTTGATCGTCCCGCGGGCCGGGACACTTCTAAACTTTTCAGGATGACAATGGTTATCCATTAGAACAAATTTAATAAGAGCATAAGTCATTTAATACCAAATTAAATATAATCAGGTACCAAAATGTTTGGTAATGTTATCTTTATAGAAAAGGATCAGGGTAAACAGGATCTGAAATTGGATCTAAAGGACCAGCAAGGTATTGAGAGAAACAAACCTGGCCTTGGGGACAGTGAAAAGATTAGTGGAAGCAGAAGCTAGGAACTCATAATAGGAAAAAGTAGAAAAGAATTGTAAAGGTCAGAGGCCTACAATGACAAAATGAAAAGCTAAATTTGATCCTACAATTTAATTCCTTAGGCAGGGGACATAAAAAATGAAAGCAGCCTTTTGGCAATTACTTTGAGGTCGATGAACAGAACTAAAAGGCTGGAGACCATTGTTTGGGAGTTTTCAGTATACCAGACATGGGGTGATAAATCTGTTCCGTCCTTCACGTTGCCACTCCTTCCACTTCTTCTGGGTTCCTAATTTCTGCTTCCCTGATTCCAGTTATCTCACCGTTTTAATTCTTCCAGCTTGCTGCCACTGCATAAATCTCAATAACCTATCTTTTTCCATGACATGCCAATTCTTCATTGTATCACTAGAGGCCCTATGTAACCTGGCCTCAATCATTTCCCACATTTTATCTTTCCCAATTAATCTATTTCAAATCTCGTGACCAGACAAACTCAAGTATTCACTATGTGCTTCCTCACCTTTGTTTTTTGTTAATACTGAGCCTCTCCACTCATGTACCAAACACCCAGAGTTCTTTAAGGCCCATTTTAAGTCCACTTTTCTCTAGGAAGGCACACTTTCACCATTTCGAACCAAGATTTTTACTGTTATATAAACTAATAATACTCTTTTTGTCAATTGTTCCAACTTCTCACTCCTTCCATTTCCACCAAAAACTCTTTGTCTAACCATGATTGAAAGAAAAGTCTTACTTTTCCTGGGAGAGACATCTATATCTTTATAGCCACTTAGTTGTTATGATCATCATTTTAAAATAATTTAAAGAGTGTAAAAATTACAGTAGCATTATCAAGGGTAAATTTATTAGTGACTTTAAGATATAAATAAAACCAAAAGTACACTTGATGGAATGGAAGTCCTACTGGTTTTGAGACTTGCTGATGGCTCAAATTCATTTCTTGGGGCCCTACAGAAGGCCATGATCCTAATTCTTATACGCTCACCCTCATAAAACTTAAATGGCTACATATGTTATTTCTACAATGGATTTCTCCGTTGCTAAGATATAGGAAGAGGAGAGATAATGGATGAGAATTTTGAAAACAGTTTGGCATCCAGGAAGTTCACCTGTTCAGACCCAAGAAGCAGGAGGGTATAGACCACATGACAGTGTACTTAAGCAGCTACCTGGAACCAGGCTTTGGGAACAGGGTCCCCAGTTCAGCAGCTTTGGTACCACAATAAGAAACCCACCATGAATGGCTACTGAAGTGTGTTTTTAATAAACTGAGCATTACACTGAAATCCACATTAACTATCACAGTACAAAGAGTGTAAAGGTATACTGGCCATCCTCACCACATACAATGTCTGACCTCTCCACTTTTGCCAGGATGACTCCTTGGGGAAGACTTCTAACAATACTGAGCATAAATTTTAGTGTTCTGTCAACTATAAAATGTAAGAATAATCAGTCGCTTTGAAGTGGTGGGGAAAGGGCAAGGGGGCATAGCGGAAGGGCAGAAGTACATAGATAATTCTTGTCATGTAGGGTCAGCAGCAAAATGTGCATCAGATTGCATGTGAACGTGGAGATTAAGGGAAAGTGAGCACAATTTTTAATAAGAGAAAATACACTGTTGTCTTTTCTCATTTAGTTTAAGATGCTCTTTTAAGCATTCTTGAAAATCTGAAATATCTCTACAATGTAACATTGTGAAGAAGATATGCAAGTAGCAAATTAAACTTGAGATTTTCCAATCAATACAATTTATTAATAGAAGCCATATATTCTTTAAAATACTGTATGTATATATGTGTGTATAAGTAAACATGTATTTTTATACAAGTTATACGTTTACAAATGCACAGAAAAGTTTAGAAGAATATATACGAAACTAACGAGAATGAAGTTCTTCTTTTTCTTCTGTGTATTGCTCTATGTTTGAATTTCTTAAAAGAAGCAGAAATTACTTCTCTAATTACTATTGTAATTTAAGATTAAAATTATGAAAATATTTGTAAAACAACAGAAGTACTATTTTTATATAAGCAGCTTTAAAATTATGTGAAAGCAACATTTTCATGAATTAAACCATTTTAGTTCTATTAGAAAAGAATGACACTTGGACACAATGGGATTCTTTTACAACATAAATAATCTATTCCAAATTTGTATGGAAAACAAATTTTTTTGTACATCAAGGTTTAAAGGCAAAGCACCAACTACATTGAGCCTAACACTTTATTGATTAAATATAAAATTGCCCCTGTAAAAAAATGCTAAAAAATAAAAACATTTTTCCTTCTCTAACAATATTAGATATCTCTAAGTTCACTATATTTCTCGAATTAGGTCGGCCAGTGTGCCAGCAAATTCCTATCATGTCATACTTAATGTTAGAATAATACCATAAAGATAAATTATTTCTCTTACAACACACACACACACACCAGTTCTATGAATCACCTACATAATAAGAAAGCTTCCCTACTTAGAGCCATGCACCAGAGCAAAATTATAGTTTTAATAGTAGTGAATTGTGATTTTAGTTATTGCATTTTTGTCACTGTGCTATTTTTTTTCCACCTATTGCACATGTGTTGACTGTTCTTTCTGAAGAGTAGGCTGAAGAACCTATTTACTGAGCACTTACTCTGGGTCAGGCTCTATGCTCAGTGCTAGGGGCACAAAGCAGAATTAGCCATCCTCCTGGTCCCTGGGAAACTCACAGGCTGGCAAAGGGGGCTGATGTGGACAGATGTAACTGCCATCCTGCTGGGTCAGAGAAATGGGAACACAGGGGTGGGAGTTGTTGATGCTGCTTGAAAGAGTCCACGAAAAGATTCAGGGAAATGATCTGTGACTTGCATTTAAAAGATTAGCTGGGGGTTGCCAGGCAAAGAAAAGAGGATACTCTAGGCAAAAACAATGGCATGTTCAATTTCTTTGAGATGAATTAGGAATGGGTGGAATGGTAGGTGATGAAGCCAAAAAACTATCTCAAGACCAGCTTGTAAGTGCTTTTCATGTCCTGCAAAGAAGTGAGCAATGGGTAGACACTGAAGTTTTAAGTATAGAAATGAAAAAAGATAGTATTGAGGACATGCTTTGCAGTGTCCTCAATCTGTTTTGGAACTACCAGAGACTAGAGGGCAGAGACCACCTGCACAAACAAGCTTCCAATACAAGTGAACTGGCTTTACAGTTTGAATGAGGTTGTTAGAATTTATACTAGACGAATTTTGAAATCAAGCCATTTCCTAATAGTAATATCCCAAGGCATTCAATACATCTGAGGGTTTTAATTTATCAGTGATCAAAATTTCATAATGCCAAAGAAAAAGAGAATATATTAAATTTGAAGGGGAATCTGTTACCAAAATTTAAATTCTGTTCACTAGATGAAAAAATCTGCTTCTCACTAATACATATTCATACACATTTGCTTATGTTCCACAAAACAGAATTCAAAGTAGCAAAAACATCATAGACAAAGATTGGCATATACAGGGAAAAGAGAAAACATGTTCTTAAATCACACCGGAATGCATGAATTCATATACTTTGGTTTCAAATCTTATCTGTCTATGGAAAAGTCACTCAAATCTTGATTTTTAAGCTCCAGTTATAAAACAAGTTTTATATTTATTATTTATATTATCCCTATGAACTAGAAATAATCATTCTTTGATTATTATCAAGTTTCTATTATATTTAAGAGTTGACAACACCCAAGAAATCCCTTTTTAATCTTACCTTAAAAAAGAACAAAGGCATATTTTGGATTCTAATATGCTGTTGATATTACCGAAGTTATTTTGTTTAGAAAAGTTTAAACCAAATACACAAAAGTGGCACATCAATTGTATGCCAGGAACTCTGTATACAATTTCTTGTTTAATCCTCTCAACAACCCTTTGAACAATTAATGTCTCTGTTTAACAAATAATGTAACAACCTCAGGGAAGATAACTAATTTGACCAAAGTCAGGGGGAAATAAGTAGCATAGAGGGAAGAGAGCCAAACCCAAACAAGTAAGACCTATCTATTGTTCCATGCTTAAGTACAAAGGATGGAAAAAATGTATAAATAGCTAAATTTTTCTAATTAATTATATTTTCCCTTTTCTGAATATTAAAAAAATAATTTAGGATGACATTTAAAACTGCTGTTAAATAAAAGGATTAGCTCCAATATTAATAATTAGCATCTGGAGAAGATATTACTGTTCATAAATTCAGTGCCTTGCACATGACTGAGCATCTACAACATACAAAAAAGTATAGCAGGCATGTAGGGGAGAACTTTAAAATTTCCTTAGTATTAGTAGCATTGAAGGATGCAGTATAAATTAATCCTGTGGATTAATTCCTTTAAAAAAGAAAAACCTAGAATATATTTAAATATGAAGAAAAATACCATATTTGATTTCATTACACCTGAAACATTAATGATTTAATATCTTTAAGTAAAATCCACAAGATAAATATATTAAAAGAATCATTTTAGAAACCAAATGTCATTAAATTTCAAATAGTAAACTTGCCAATCAAGTCTATACTAATATTCTTCCTCATTCCAAGGAGGCTCTGAGCTTTGCTCAATTCTGAATAGTGCTTTAGACACGATTGCAAAAACTGAATCAGTAAAATTTTAACTTAAAGCGATGATTGGCTCCAGGGAAAGAATTTTTTTTACTATCGTGAGACACTGCAAGAGTAGAGAAAAGAAGGAAGAAAGGAATCTAATTCATCTAGTACAGAGGTTCTCAGATTGTCATCCATAGAGCCCTGGGTGACATGCCCCAATCACCCAGATGAGCTTGAATCAACCCTATCAACAGAGTCCTAAGGCACTGAAAAGATTCACAGGTGTCAAGCCTTACCAGCAGACCAAAAATTTGACATCTGCTTAACAATGTCATCGACTCATCATCAATCTAAAAACATCAACCTTCCTACACCATACAATGGTGTTCCAAATTAGTCTACGAAATGAAAAGATCTAAGCAAGTGGTTTCATTTCCTTGTTTAACATAAACACTTATATCTCAAAAACTGAGAACACATAAGCTCAAACTAGAACAACAGAACCACAGATAAGAAAAAATGAGATGTCCGATCTTCGTTAAATTATATCACAATATATTATGTAATTATATTATATAATTGCAATATAAAATATGAGATGTTTTCAGAAAACTTTTAAATAATCAATATATATCCTTGGCTGGAAGTACTTTGTATACGGCAAGTTTATGTAAATACAGATATGTCCTGCTTTCAAAGAATTCACAGTTTAGACAAATACTAACTGAAAATCTTTAGTTGAAATATTTAAAATGTTTAATAATTGATTTTTCTGTGTATGGATCAATCTGGAAATTGGTGTAAATGGGAAACAGACTTGCAGCAAGTTAAAACTGCTACAGAAAATTTCTGGTTCACACATGAAAGTCTATTAATTCAAGGCTCCATTACATATGAATGACTTCCAAGAACTCAGGATTTGGGGAACTACTGTTAATGAAGGGAAAAAGCATGGACACCTGTGCGAGAGAGCATACGAAGCTGTTCCTCACTCTTGATTCCCACTTGCTTAACCTTGGATCAATATAAACATCTGTAATCCCTAATTCAGTGTCTTCCAGTCATGACAGACACAGAAAACAATATTTATATGGCCTGCTGTGATAAACTGGAGGGTATTTGGGAGCATCTTATATGGGGCTTGGAGAACAAATTAATTACAATGTTTTCATACTAAATAATTGCCATAAGAAAAAAACATTAGGAACATTATTAAATATTGACACTGGATAAAACTTTCAAATAAAAAGCTTTTAAATTTTTTAAAATTTAAGCATCATTATCTTGCAGCATACCTGTTATTTATTTGTGGTACAACAGTTGGGGAGCTCTGCTCATTCCTATAACCGTTGAGTAATCAAGAGAAGATGGTTCAAAATATGTAAACTGGCACCAACACAAATTTGTGCCCTCGCATCTTTTTATATATAAACTTCTTTACCCATTTCCCACATAGGCGACTGTAAACCATCTCCCTCTCTTTGCAAGCCTAGCTCCAATCTGTCTCTCATCTTCTACAGAGATCTGGGATAATAATAATGGATTGTGGAAAAATAGGATCAGGAGTTCTTAATTTTAAATGACATTTTTTCTAAGACACTGACATGCTTTAGAGAAGTAGCTACAATTTTAAAGAAGAAAGTATCCAAGGTTAAAAAGGTGTGGAGTGGAAAGTCTCTCTGAAACATCTATCAATACTATAATAAATAGCTATAGTATAGTCAAATTATCCCTTCAGATGGTAAAAAGAAATTGCACAAAATAACTTTTTAATCTATTTATAATCAACAGAAAAAGAAGGCAATCAATCAATTCACATAGTAAATAAAGTAATTATGCTTTTTCAAATTCCACAAAGTTATAATTTTCTCAGTGGTTTGCATCAGCTTTACAAGGCCCTAGACACTTGATATAAAGCTTGATACACCAAAAAGAATGTAATAGTACAATAATATTTGAATATGATGACTGTGGAAAAAATCTATCTGGTTCCAAATTCTCACCTAATAATGAATCTGCAAAAGCACTATTTTCCCTGACGTCTTTACCTGAGACCACAGGGAATGAATATATTCACTCCTGTATTTTCTAACCACAGACCAAATGGTGCTGTCTTCTTATATCATCTCAAGCTTTAAGAGTTGCAAATAAGAATTGGCTGCTGATAAAAGGTAAGATGGATGAAACCAAAAGAAGAAAGCCACAAGTTTTAGTCAAATATTAGATCCATGTCATTCCTGACTAAAGGAGTGATAGAGAATTTATGTACCACTGTCTACAAAATGCTTGTTTAAAGAATATTTACCTTCAATACTTCTCTGTTACGCAAATGACTGTTAGTGATTTTTGTAAATTAGGAAACAGTAAAAGAAAATTTAAAATCTAGGTTCATCCCAGTATACCTTCTATAAATAACAAAGCTGCCTAAATTACCAGAAAACCAATTCTTATTCTTAATTCACTAAGAGAATATACACTTCAAAGCAATTTTTCTATGAAGCCTTCTGGAATTTCACATATCTGCCATGCAAGATATACTAGTGATTCATAGATTTATTTGTGAAGGGTGCTAAGTGTCAATTTAGGCATGCAAGGACAGGAAAATTTAAGCCAGTACTAATATTCAAGGGCAGAGTCAAAACTGGGACTCCTCATAACAGTCAGATATTCTTTTATCAAAAATAATAATGTCAAGAGATTTAATAAAAACCTTACATATAGATCCAAGTCTATGAATGATATTTTTCAAAGACCTGAAGCATATTCTACCAAAATTCTAAAGTCGCTTAGAATGTAACTGCTAGCAAAAAGAAAAGTCAGACAAATAAATTATTTGACAATCAACTTAAAGTTGAGATTTGGGCATGTTATATCAATCTCAGAAATTAAAATTAGCCCAAGAATAGGGAAACCTGTCTTCTCATTTCCTTCACTAAAATACATAAAACAATCTGGTTGTTTCTGATTTTAAATTCAAATCAAGTACTACTATTCAAATTTATATGCTTATGCTTTGACTGGAATGGAATAGGTGATAGATATAAGTATAGCATTGAAATAATTGCAGATGTTCTGTATACTATGTGGAATCAATCCTGTTTTGTTCTACTAGTAATAAAAGACACTGTGCAAGATTATGAAGACAGGGTTCAAATCTCCTAGAATAAACAAAATGATAGGAACATCAAAAACTTACATTGGTTTGGAAGTCACATGATATTTAAAATTTTATTGCAATTATGAAAAATGTTTATATGATGTTTTCTAAGGGCTTAACTTTATTCTCTCACAAAAATTCTTCCACTATATCTCTAGTTATGAGACTGGAGTGGGAGAAATTTATCACCCTAAATCCTACTTGATCTTTCTTTTCAATCTTTTATTTGTATACAATGAAGAAGAAACAGTAAATGACCAGACATTTGAAAACACCAGGATATTTTATTCCTGAATATAATCAGTTATCTTCACTGGATGTTCAATAACAAGATTCCAGTACATCTATCCTAATTACAGCTTGTTTGCCACACTGTTGCCATCAACTGCAAAAACTCAATATAGAGTACTTCAAAAAAAAAAAAAACCTAAAATTTTGGTGCTAGTCATTATCCAGAGAGAAGCATCATAGCTTATTCTACTGTTCCTTGTTTTCCACACCAGATTCTGAACAAATAATAACAGGGAACCTCAGGGAAAAACATTATAAAAATTTTTGGAGGGAGGATCTAAGACGGTGGCATAGAGAGGAGTGGAAGCTAAGTAGTCCCCCTGGAACAACTACAAAAAACCAGAAACAACTAGTAAATAATCCTGAATAACTGCAGGGGGACAAACGAGACCATCCACTCATCATACACGAACCTGAATTGGGAGGAATGCCTGAGATCACAGCATAAAATCTGTAAGTAAAAACTGCGGATCCAAATGGGGAGACCCCTCCCCCACAGCCCGAGCTATAAAGCCTCATGGTGTCAGAGAGAAGCTTTCTCCCAGCAAGCGAATATAGCTCAGCTGAGCTTCAACTGGGGTTTTAATCAGCGAGTGTGAACTGCTCACTATGAGGTACGAATCCCCAACAAGTAGACAGAGGCTTTGGGTGATGACTGACCTTGGAGAGCCGGAGGGTCGCCTTGGACTAACTCTGTTCCTTTTTCAACTCAGTGGAGAAAGCCTCAGCCATTTTCAGTTCCCAGTTCTGTGACCCAGACAAGGATATAGCACAGGCAGAGAGAGACCACTGAAATGCTAATGACCTCCCCCTAAGGTGTCTATCTTCTCTAAGAGGAAACGGGTGGGGCCCAGCTCTACTACCTGCCTTTCATTCGGAACTTACACCAGTCAAGAATTATAGGCTAATCTTTGCATCAGGCAGAGAGCATCCCTGTACGGCCCGGCGGCCCGGGGCTTCCTGTGAGGGACGACGCGCACTAGTGACATAGCACAGCCTTCCCTCAGCAGAGGTCCTGGAAGATCACGGCTGAGAAGGGGGGCCCACACAGAAAACCCAGGGATGCTACATCAATGCTGATGGTTTGTGGGTCAGAGACAGAGAAAATCTGGGGCAAAACGGAAATGAAGGCTTAAACTCTTGCAACAGCCTTGAATCTCCAGGAACACCTGGGAGATTTGAATATTAAAGCTGCCCTGCCTCCCTAGCCACCCAGACACATGCCCCACGTTCAGGGCGGACAGCTCCAACAATAAACCCAAACTGAGTTCACCAACTGAACCCCACAAGAATCATTTCCCCACACACCACAGAGACAAGAGTTGGGGAGAACTGACTTGAGGGGTATAGGTGACTCGCAGACGCCACCTGCTGGTTAGTTGGAGAAAGCGTACGCCACCAACTTGTATTTCTGAAAAATCAGATTGGTATTTTTTTACAACTTTAAAGAACCCCATCAAGCAAAGCAAATGCCAAGAGGCCAAAAACAACAGAAAATCTTAAGGCACATGATAAAACCAGATGATATGGAGAACCCAATCCCAAACACCCAAATCAAAATACCAGAAGACACAGTACTTGGCACATTTAATCAAACAATTACAATCGAGGAACGAAAACATGGCACAGGATATAAAAGACATGAAGAAGGCCATGGAACAGGATAAAAGGGACATAAAGAAGACCCTAGAAGAGCATAAAGAAGAAACTGCAAGATTAAATAAAAAAATAGAAGATCTTATAGAAATAAAAGAAATTGTTGGCCAAATTAAAAAGACTCTGGATACTCATAATACAAGATTACAGGAAGCTGAACAACAACTCAGTGTCCTAGAGGTCCACAGAACAGAAAATGAAAGAACAAAAGAAAGAATGGAGAAAAAAATCAAAAATATCGAAAAGGATCTCAGGGATACGATAGATAAAATAAAACATCCAAATGTAAGATTCATTGGTGTCCCGGAAGGGGAAGAGAAGGGTAAAGGTCTAGAAAGAGTAGTCAAAGAAATTGTTGGGGAAAACTTCCCAAACCTTCTACACAATATAAATACACAAAACATAAATGCCCAGCAAACTCCAAATAGAATAAATCCAAATAAACCCACTCCGAGACGTATTCTGATCAGACTGTCAAATACTAAAGAGAAGGAGTAAGTTCTGAAAGCAGGAAGAGAAAAGCAATTCACTACATACAGAGGAAACAACATAAGACTAAGTAGTGACTACTCAGCAGCCACCAGGGAGGTGAGAAGGCAGTGGCATGACATATTTAAAACTGTGAGAGAGAAAAATTTCCAACCAAGAATACTTTATCCAGCAAAACTCTCCTTCAAACTTGAGGGAGAGCTTAAATTTTTCACAGACAAACAAATGCTGAGAGAGTTTGCCAATAAAAGACCTGCCCTACTTCAGATACTAAAGAGCCCTACCGACAGAGAAACAAAGAAAGGAGAAAGAGATATAGAGAATTTTAACAGACATATATAGAACCTTCAATCCCAAATCACCAGGAGGCTCATTTTTCTCTAGTGATCATGGATCTTTCTCCAGAATGGACCATATGCTGGGACATAAAACAAGCCTCAATAAATTAAAAACAAAAAACAAAAAACAGGGGGGCGGGGCAAGATGGCGGAATGGTGAGGAGCAGAATTTCGTCTCTCCCCTAGAGCAGCTGGCAATTACCGAAGAACTATATGAAACAGTGTTTTCGGGGTCTCCAGTAACCAGCCACACATTGGACACAAGTTTGGAATTGGAGGAAAAGCTGCGATTGCAGCGAACATTGTAAGTTCCCCAGACCAGGGGTCTGGCGCCCCTCCCCACCCAGACCTCACAGACTGTCTGGCTGCCGGCTCCCTGAAAGGGGGGAAAAACAAAAAACAAAAAACAGCAATCTGCTGAGGGCAAGAAGGTAGGCTCAAACCAGCCTCAACTGCAGAATTAATTAACAAATTAATTAACTAACTTTGGGAGCTGGGGTGCTAAAGAAGGGCTGGGCTCCAAGAAGTGGGGGCACATAAAAGCGGGCACCCATTCCCAGACTCCAAAAAAGCCATCTTTTTTTCCCTTACATTTTGTCCCTTCTGGCTTCTCACAGATCCCTTATCTTTTTGCATTTCAATAGCCCCCAGCAGGGGTGGAACTGAAGCTGTTGGAGAGTAATTAACAGACAATAGCCCAAAGCATATCTTTAAATGCTCTATTCTGACACTCACAAAACTTCCAGGCTGGGGAAGGACCTTTAAAAGAGACTCTTTTTTTTTTTTCTTTTTCCCCTTTTTTCTTTTTCTTGATTTCTTTTCTAATTTTTTTTTTTTTTTTTTAATCTAAAAGTAATATATGTGGTTATTTTCTATTGGAAAGCCCAGGTTGAGGGACTAGGCTGGGCTTGAGGGGAGACAGAGTACCCACAGTGTCTTTGAATTCCGTATTCACTACTGAAGGCCTTCACCCCCGTCTTTAACTGGCAACTCAGGCTGACCAAGGAATCTACCTGGAGAGGCCCCAAAGAGGAGAGAGGAGAAGGGAATAGTGCCCCTGAGAGACAACTGGAATTCTGAGGATTGGGAGAGTGGAGGGAGGCCCAGCTCAACTGGCAGTCCTCCTTCTGGGAATTCAGACCCCAGGGGCTGGAATTCAGATTCCAGCTTCAGTCAGCCACGCCCTTGACAGGATCAGAGTCACCAGGAGAACTAAAGGCTCCATACCTCCTTACACTGGTGGGGGAGCTGCGGGCTGGCCAGCGCCACCTGCTGGACAGGAGAGGAAAAGCACCAATTCTAAAGGCCTCATAGGAGGGTCTCATTCTCTGGAAAACTCCATACCCTCCCAATGAGACCTGGGCCTCACTAGACTGGGAAAATCTGACTAGGGTCGACCATATCTGAGGAGACCCACTCACAAAAAGGTTACATAGAGGCAGAGCAAGAAACAGAAAAAACAAGAGGGGAAAAATTCTGATCAACTAAATAGAACCTAAGTTAGAGGTCTAGAATAAGCTGAACTGAATAACAGAGGCCAGAAACAAAGCCAACCAACAAGAAAACCACTAGGTAAAAGACAGAAAACAAGCTCCAAAATAAACTAATCAAGAAATCAGATGCCTAGACAACTTAAGATAACAAGCCATACCAGGAAACACGAAAACATGGACCAGCCAAAGGAACAAACTAATAGCTCAGCTGAGACACAGGAGTGGAGGCAACTAATGCTAAATAAATTTGATGAAATGAAGGAAGATATAGCAAAAGAGCTGAAGGATATAAAGAAGACACTGGCTGACCATAAAGAAGAATTCATAAACTTAAAAAAACAAATGGCAGAACTCATGGGAATGAAGGCCACAATGGAGGAGATGAAAAACACAATGGAGGGACACAACAGTAGATTTGAACAGGCAGAAGAAAGGATCAGTGAACTGGAAGACAGGTCATTCGAATTCATACACACAAAAGAACAGATGGTAAAAAAAATGGAAAAATATGAGCAGGGTCTTAGGGAGCTGAGTGACAACATGAAACGCACAAATATACGTGTTATGGGTATCCCAGAAGGAGAAGAGAGGGGAAAAGGGGCAGAAAGAGTAATAGAAGACATATTCACTGAAAATTTCCCAACTCTTATAAAAGACAGAAAATTAGAGATTCAAGAAGTACAACGTACCCCAAATAGAATAGATCCCAATAGACCTACTCCAAGACACTTACTGGTCAGATTGTCCAATGTCAAAGACAAAGAGAGGATTCTGAAAGCAGCAAGAGAAAAGAAATCCATCACATACAAGGGAAAGTCAATAAGACTATGTACAGATTTCTCTGCAGAAACCATGGAGGCAAGAAGACAGTGGCATGATATATTTAAGATACTGAAAGAGAAAAACTGCCAACCAAGAATTCTATATCCAGCAAAACTTTCCTTCAAAAATGAGGGAGAGATTAAAACATTTTCAGACAAACAGACACTGAGAGAGTTTGTGAATAAGAACCGGCACTACAAGAAATACTAAAGGGAGTGCTACAGGCTGATAGGAAAAGACAGGAGAGAGAGAGTTGGAGAAGAGTGCAGAAACGAAGATTATCAGGAAAGGTAAAAGGAGAGGAAAAAATAAGATATGACATATAAATTCCAAAAAACAAAATGGTAGTAGAAAGTACTGCCCTTACAGTAATAACACTAAATGTAAATGGATTAAACTCCCCAATAAAAAGGCACAGACTGGCAGAATGGATTAAAAAACAGGACCCATCTATATGCTGTCTACAAGAAACTCACTTTAGACACAAGGACAAACATAGACTGAAAGTGAAAGGTTGGAAAAAGATATTTCATGCAAACAACAACCAGAAAAAAGCGGGAGTAGCTATATTAATATCAGACAAGTTAGACTTCAAAAGTGAAACAATTAAAAGAGACAAAGAAGGACACTATATATAAAAAAGGGTCAATTCATCAAGAAAACATAACAGTCATAAATATTTATGCACCAACCAGAATGCCCCAAAATTCATGAGGCAAACACTGCGATCACTGAAAGGAGAAATAGATACCTCTACAATAATAGTTGGAGACTTCAATACACCACTCTCATCAATGGATAGAACATCTAGACAGAGGATCACTAAAGAAACAGAGATGTTGAATTGTATGATAAATGAACTAGACTTGACAGACATTTATAGAACACTACATCCAACAACAGCAGGATACACTTTTTTCTCAAGTGCTCATGGAACATTCTCTAGGATAGACCACATGTTGGGTCACAAAGCAAGTCTCAACAAATTTAAAAATATTGCTATTATACAAAACACTTTCTCAGACCACAATGGAATGAAGTTGGAAATAAATAAAAGGCAGAAGGTCATAAAATTCACAAACATATGGAGGCTAAACAACACCCTCTTAGAAAACCAGTGGGTAAAGGAAGAAATTACAAGAGAAATTAGTAAATACCTCGAGGCAAATGACAATGAAAACACAACTTATCAAAACTTATGGGATGCAGCAAAGGCGGTGCTGAGAGGGAAATTTATTGCCCTAAATGCCTATATTAAAAGAGAAGAGAGAGCAAAAATTGAAGAGTTAACTGCTCACCTGGAGGAATTAGAGAAAGAACAGCAAACTAACCCCAAAGCAAGCAGAAGGGAAGAAATAACAAAGATTAGAGCAGAAATAAATGCAATTGAGAACAGGAAAACAATAGAGAGAATCAACAAAACCAGAAGTTGGTTCTTTGAGAAAATCAATAAAATCGATGGACCACTGGCTAGGCTAACAAAAAAAAAGAGAGAGCAGATGCAAATAAATGCAATCAGAAATGGGAAAGGAAATATAACTACCGACCCTGCAGAAATTAAGGAGATAATGAGAAGATACTATGAGCAACTATATGCTAATAAACTAGACAACTTAGATGAAATGGACAACTTCCTAGAAAAGCATAAACAACCAACATTAACTCAAGAAGAAATAGATGACCTCAACAAACCAATCACAAGTAAAGAGATTGAGTCAGTCATCAAAAGCTCCCAAAAAGGAAAAGCCCAGGACCAGATGGTTTCACATGTGAATTCTACCAAGCATTCAAGAACGAATTAGTACCAATCCTGCTCAATCTCTTCAAAAAAATTGAAGAAGAGGGAAAGCTACCTAACTCTTTCTATGAAGCCATCATCACCCTAATACCAAAACCAGGCAAAGATACTACAAAAAAAGAAAATTATAGACCAATTTCTTTAATGAATATAGATGCAAAAATCCTCAACAAAATACTCGCAAATCGAATCCAGCAGCACATTAAAAGAATTATACACCACGACCAAGTGGGATTTATTCCAGGTATGCAAGGCTGGTTCAACACAAGAAAATCAATTAATGTAATACACCACATCAATAAATCAAAGCAGAAGAACCACATGATCATCTCGATTGATGCAGAAAAGGCATTTGACAAAATTCAACATCCTTTCCTGATGAAAACACTTCAAAGGATAGGAATAGAAGGGAACTTTTTCAATATGATAAAGGCAATATATGAAAAACCCACAGCTAACATCACACTCAATGGGGAGAGACTGAAAGCTTTTCCTCTAAGATCAGGAACAAGACAGGGATGCCCACTATCACCATTGCTATTCAACATTGTGCTGGAAGTTCTAGCTAGAGCAATTAGGCAAGAAAAAGAAATAAAAGGCATCCAAATTGGAGAGGAAGAAGTAAAACTTTCACTATTTGCAGATGACATGATTCTATATGTAGGAAATCCAGAAAAATCTACAGCAAAGCTACTAGAACTAGTCAATGAATACAGCAAAGTAGCAGGCTACAAGATCAACAGCAAAAATCTGTAGTGTTCCTATACACAAGTAATGTGCAACAAGAGGAGGAAATCAAGAAAAAAATCCCATTTACAATAGCAACCAAAAGAATCAAGTATTTAGGAATAAACTTAACCAAGGACACAAAAGACCTTTACATAGAAAACTATAAGAAACTGCTAAAAGAAATTGAACAAGACCTGAAAAATGGAAGAACATACCATGTTCATGGATTGGAAGACTAAATATAGTTAAGATGGCAATTTTACCTAAACTGATTTACAGATTCAATGCAATACCAATTCAAATCCCAACAACTTACTTTACAGAAATAGAAAAACCAATAACTAAATTTATTTGGAAGGGTAAGGTGCCCCGAATAGCCAAAAATGTCTTGAGAAAGAGGAGTGAAGTGGGAGGTCTCACACTACCTGACTTTGAAGCATATTACAAAGCTACAGTGCTCAAAACAGCATGGTACTGGCATAAGGACAGATATACTGATCAATGGAATCGAATTGAGTGTTCAGAAGTAGACCCTCACATCTATGGACAACTGATCTTTGATAAGGCAGTGAAGCCGAAGCAACTGGGAAAGAGCAGCCTGTTCAATAGATGGTGTTTGGAGAACTGGATATCCATTTCCAAAAGAATGAAAGAGGATGTCCATCTCACACCTTATACCAAAATTAACTCAAAGTGGATCAAAGACCTAAACATTAGCACCAAGACCATAAAACTCTTAGAAGAAAATGTAGGGCAATATCTTAAAGATCTTGTGAAAGGAGGTGGTTTCTTAGACCTCACACCCAAGGCACGAGCAACCAAAGAACAAATAGACAAATGGGATCTCCTCAAAATTAAACACTTTTGTACATCAAAGGACTTTGTCAGAAAAGTCAAAAGGCAACCTACACAATGGGAGATGATATTTGGAAACCACATATCAGATAAGGGTTTACTATCCCGAATATATAAAGGAATCCTGCATCTCAATAACAGAAAGACAAACAATCCAATTAAAAAATGGGCAAAAGACATGAACAGACATTTTTCTGAAGAGGAAATACAAATGGCTCAAAAGCATATGAAAAAATGCTCAACTTCACTGGCTATTAAGGAAATGCAAATCAAAACCACAATGAGATATCATCTCACACCTACCAGAATGGCCATTATCCAAAAAACAGAAAATGACAAGTGCTGGAGAGGATGTGGAGAAAGAGGCACACTTATTCATTGTTGGTGGGAATGTAGAATGGTGCAACCACTCTGGAAGACAGTATGGAGGTTCCTCAGGAAGCTAAATATAGATTTGCCATATGACCCAGCTATTCCATTGCTGGGTATATACTCAGAGGAACTGAAACTTAAGACACAAACAGACATTTGTAAACCAATGTTTATTGCAGCATTATTCACAATTGCCAAGAGATGGAAACAGCCCAAATGTCCATCAAAGGACGAGTGGATAAACAAACTGTGGTATATACACATGATGGAATATTATGCAGCTGTAAGACAGAACAAAGACATGGATCATGTAATAATGTGGATGAACCTTGAGGACATTATGTTGAGTGAAGTTAGCCAGAAACAAAAGGACAGATTCTGTATGGTCTCACTAATATGAACAGACATTAATGAACAAACTTTGGGAGTTAAAAGCTGACAACACAGGCGACCAGGAGATAGAAAGAGGGCAGAGATCAGCCATTTGATGCTGAAGGACTACAGAATGTTTAGGATTGATTGCATAGATCCAGAAATAGATAGCATAATACTGTGTGATGGTAGCACGGTATTGTAAGTACACTGAACAAAGATGTCTGTGAGTAAAGCTGAAAGAGGTGGGATAGGAGAATGTATGACACCAGAGGTAAAGATAGATGATAAAGACTGGGACTGTATAATGGCAAAAACTGGAGTGGCCAATGACTGTTACTAAATATACAAATATAAAAATGTTTTTGCATGTGGGAAAGCAAATGTCAACCATGTAGAATTTGAAAAAGGGATGGTATTCAGGAAAAAACATAATCAAAGCAAACTGGAGTCTATGGTCAACAGTAACATTGTAATATACCTCCATTAAATGTAACAAAGGCAATATGCCAATGCTAAATGTATATGAGAAGGGGATATAGGGAGAGTAATATGGGATTCTTGGTAGTGGTGTTATTTGCTGTCCTTAGTAGTATATTGTATTGTATGACATGTTATTTTTCTTTTATCATTTTTTCTTATTGCTAAAAAAAAAAAAACAATTTTTCTTGTAGTAATCAGTATGTTCAATGCTGATTGTGGTGATAAATGTACAACTTTATGATGATACCATGAACAACTGATTGTACACTGTGGATAAATGTATGGTATGTGAATATAACTCTATAAAATTGTAGGAAAATATATATAGGAGTAAAAGTGTTGGAGAAAACATGGTGAGAGGGATGATGCCTCACCAATATGGACTAACTACAATGTGTAAACTCAGAATTGAATCTTAGAACATAGCCTAACGTGGACACAATAATTGTAATAGTCCCTAGATTGTAAGCTCTTACAGCAGTTAACTCTATCCCTGAATTGTAAGGCCTATCTCTAAACTTTGAGATGCTGATCCCCTAGCGTATGTTGTCAAAACATTGGGACTGGCGGTTTGATGTGCTGAGCCCTCAAGCATGGGACTTGCCCTTATGAAGCTCATTACCACAAAGGAGAGTCTAAAGTTGTATGTAATGGTGCCTAAGAGTCTCCCCCTGAGTACCTCTTTGTTGCTCAGATGTGGCCCTCTCTCTTCTAACTGAGCCATCTCGAGGTGAACTCGCTGCCCTCCCCCCTGCGTGGGACCCGACTCCCAGGGGTGTGGTCTCCCTGGCAACGCAGAGTATGACTCCCGGGATGCGTGTGGACCCGGCATCGTGGGACTGAGAGTCTTCTTGACCAAAAGGGGGATGCAAAATGGACAGGATGGTTTCAGTGGCTGGGAGATTCCATGGAGTCGAAGGTCACTCTGGTGGACATTCTTATGCACTATATAGATAACACCTCTTAGGCTTTAATGTATTGGAATAGCTAAGAATTAAATACCTGAAACTACCCAAACTCTAACCCAGCAGTCCTGGACTCCTGAAGACAATTATATAATAATGTAGATTACAAGGGGTGACAGTGTGATTGTGAAGACTTGTGGATCACACCCCCCTTTATCTAGTGTATGGATGAGTGGAGGAATGGGGATAAAAACTAAAGGACAAATGGGTGGGATGGGGGGATGATTTGGGTGTTTTTTTCACTTTATTTTTATTCTTGCTTCTGGTTCTTTCTGATGTAAGGAAAATGTTCAGAGATAGATTGTGGTGATGAACGCATAACTATGTTATCATACGGTGGACAGTGGATTGTATATCAGGGATGATTGTATGGTGTGTGAATTTATTTCAATAAAACTGAATTTAATAAAACAAAAAAACAAAAAAACAAAAAAACAAAAAACAAACAAAAAAAACACAACTGAACATATTCAAAGCACAATCTCTGACCACCAATGGAATACAAATAGAAGTCAATAATTTTTGAATATAACTCTACTATAACTTCCCACATGATATAAATACCAACTCTAATGACAAATCAGTGGTTTTTGAACTCAATTAAAATTATGTAATTTTTGACAAGAACTATATGAAGCTGGGGGAACGGAGGAGTATAGTACATAGTTTCATGTGTCCTATTGAAATTAAGTTGGTAATCAAAGAAAAATAAGATTGTTATGGATTTAAAAGTTAATTTTAAGCCCACAGTAAACACAAAGAAATTATCAGAGAGTAAGACCATAGAGATGAAAGTAGAGTATGTGTAAGAGAAAATGGGGGAAGGGGCAATGGGGAGTTAAGAAATGAGTGTAGGGTTGCCTCTGAGGGGAAGGGAATTTCTAGTAATGGATGGTGGGAAGGTGACAGCATTGCAACATTCTAAATGGTGATTAATCCACTAATGGAAGGCTAGGAAGGGGGTGGAATGGGAAGATTTAGGCCAATATATGTTTTCTACAATTGAAGAAAAAGAAAAAGAAAAAAAAAAAAAAGACAGTCTAAATAGATGACAACTGAATGCCAAGGAAGACCCTGGTGGGATCTGAGGATGGAGGACAGGAGGCTCAAAGGGACACAGTTGAGACATAAGGAAAAGGAAATATAGAATGTAAGCTTTGTATCATTGTTTGAATCTTGTACTTCTAGCTGCGCTTAATGGGATTGCATAAAAGAATGTTCTTGTTCATGGAAATTGTATATGTGAATTACAGTGTTTGTTCAATGGATGTGGTGCAGCTAGCCTCCATATGTTCAGAAGACAGAGCAATAGATGATGGATGATAGATAGGGAGAGAGGGAGGGAAAGAAATAGCAGTGTGACAACATGTTAAAGTTAGTGGATCGGGATATCGGGGGAGGGGAGTCAGGGAATGCTGGAGTTCTGTGTATGGGGTTTGTATTGTTTTCGCAACTGTTCCTATAACTTTGAATTTATTTCAAAATAAAATTAAAAAAAATTTTGTACATCTCTGATCAAATGCCTATTTCCCAATACTTCTATTCATTAATATGCATAACTCCTGTACAGAAACCAATAATTAGATTACAGTGCTCCCTCCAGGACTTCTTTTTATTTTGAAATGACAGAAGTCGCAAAAATAGTATAGCCTTGTGCACCCTTCACCCAGTTTCCTCCAGTGGTTACATCTTATACAACTATAAAACAATATCAATGCCAGGAAATGGACTTTGGTACAAACTGTGTATAGTTCTACAAACACTTTATCACAAGTGTAGATTTGTGCAACCATCACCATAATAATATACAGAAATATTCTTTGCCACAAGATCTCCCTCCTGCTACTCCTTTAACGACATCCCCTTTCCCACCTTTACACAATTGCTAATACCTGGCACCACTATCTGTCCCATCTCTGCAATTTTGTCATTTTGAGAATATTATACGAATGGAAGCATACAATATGTGACCTTTTGAGATCAGCTTTTCACTGAGCATTATGTCCTTGGGATCCACTCCAGTTGTTAAATGTATCAGTAGTTTGTTCCTTTTTATTGCTGAGTAGTATTCCATAGACGAATGTAACACAGTTGTTTGTTTAACCATAAACTATTGAAGGACAATTGGTTGTTTCTGGTTCTTAGCAATCACAAATTAAACTGCAATGAACACTTGTGTAATGGTTTTGTGTGGATACGTGTTGTCCACTTCTCTGGGACAAATGCACAAGAATGTGATGGCTGAATCATATGCTAAGGGTATGTTTAGTTTTTTTTAAAAAACTGCCAAACTATTTTAGAGAGGGCTGTACCATTTGCATTTCTCCAGCAATGTAATGAGGATTCAGTTTCTCACATCATTACCAGCATTTGGTATTTTTTTATTTAGCTGTTCTAACAGTTGTATAGTGATATGTCATTGTGGTCTTTTAAAAAAAAATAATTTAGTTTCTAATAATTTTCATTATCTATTTGGAAAAACACACACACACAGAAGACAAATAATACAATACATATTATACAAATACAGACTATACGATATGATTAATGTCCAAATGACTAGTATAGTTTGTGACTCAGCGGAGATCACCTGAATCAGAATAGGACAATTGTAAAAACGTAAGACTTTTCAGGATTAAAAGAGTCACTGAACTTAACCTAGTTTATTCTAAACTAAATTTAAAGAACATCATGATAATTCAATACAGGTTTGTAACCTATTGATCCTTAATTACCTATGCTAATAGAATAGAGTGGATGAATGTATATAGTATCATAATTTACCACTACAACGAAATATATTTACAAAGTAGGAGATTCTGAAATGTTTTCCAAACTTTCCTCATTCAATACCCACTCTTCCAGGCATGATGTTGATGCTATTCTTCAACAGTTATACCAGAATTCAGCAAATGTTTTTTAAAAGGGCCAGTAGTATTTTAGGTTTGCAGGCTACAAGGGTCTTTGTCTCAATTACTCAACCACAGTCAATAGTAAACTAACAAGTGTGCTCTATTCCAATACAAACTTTATGTGTGGATGCTGAAATTTGAATTTCATAAAATTTCTACATGCCAGAAAATATTCTTTGCTTTTTTCCTCCCAATCATTTAAAAATATAGAAACTCGTTCATGGGCATTACAGAAACAAGCAGCAGGCCAGACCATGGCTGTGGATTGCTGACCCCTGAGCTAGACCATAGGAGCAGTGGCCAAAGGATCAAAACCAGTGGGCCAAGTAGGCTAACAGGTATGTAAATGAATGAAGTCAGCAGGGTGGAAGCGTTGTGACCTGGAAGGGGCATGGCTGGTCTACACGAGAACAGTCCCTATTTCGCTCCACTTTTGCCAATATGACAATTTTTCAGGAGAATTTCTTTTTTATGCAATATCCCAACTTTAATAAATAATGGCAACTATTAAAAATGGCATAAAACACTGTGCTGGCTGGAAAGGACGAAAAAAAAAAAAAAGAAAATACATGCACAAATACTGGCCTCCAATTTGTCACTTTTCTATTATTAAACTTTGGAACACATTAACCCAATTAAAAATGGGCAAAGGATTTGAAGAGATTTTTCCAAAGAAGACATAAAAATGCCAATAAGCACATGAAAAATTGTTCAACATTATTAGTCATTAGAGAAATTCAAATCAAAACCACGATGACAATGCAAATAAAAACTATGAGATACCATTTCATGCCCACTAGAATGGCTGAAATAAAAAAAAAAAAAACAGATAATAACAAGTGTTGAATAGGAGATGGAGAAATTGGAACAGTCATAGGTTGCTGGTAGGATTATAAATTGATGCAGTCATTTGGAAAACAATTTAGCAGTTCTTCAAATGTTAAATATAGAGTTACATATGACCTAGTAATTCCACTCCTAAGTATATACCCAAGAGAAATGAAAGCATACATCCATGCAAAACTTGTACAGGAATGTACATAGCAGCATAAATCACAATAGCCAAAACAAAGAAACAACCAAAATGACCATCAACTGATGAATGGATAACGTGGCATACCAACTGTTCTAGGTTGCTAATGCTGCAGAATGCAAAACACCAGAGATGGATTGGCTTTATAAAAAGGGGGTTTATTTGGCTATACAGTTACAGTCTTAAGGCCATAAAGTGTCCAAGGTAACACATCAGTAATCGGGTACCTCACTGGAGGATGGCTAATGGCGTCCGGAAAACCTGTTAGCTGGGAAGGCACGTGGCTGGCATCTGCTCCAAAGTTCTGGTTTCAAAATGGCTTTCTCCCAGGACGTTCCTCTCTAGCAAGCTTGCTCCTCTTCAAAACGTCACTCACAGCTGCACTTCGTCCAGTCTCTTTGAGTCAGCACGTTTATATGGCTCCACTGATCAAGGCCCACCCTAAATGGGTGGGGCGATGCCTCCATGGGAGTATCCCACCAGAGTCACCACCCACAGCTGGGTGGGGCATATCTCCATGCAAACAACCTAATCCAAACGGTCCAACTTAATCCCCACTATTATGCTTGCCCCACAAGATTGCATCAAAGAATATGGCTTTTTCTGGGGGACATAATACATTCATACCGGCACACCAATACAATAGAATATTTGGCAATAAAAATAAATAAACTATTGATACATGCAAGAACATTGTGAAAGAACTCAGTCACAAAAGATTATATAGTGTATCATTCCATTAATATGGAATGTCCAGAATAGGCAAAGCTATAGACAGGGCTGGCAGGAGGGGACAGGATGGGAGAGTGGGAAGGAATGGGAGTCAGTGCTAATTGGTACAGGGTTTATTTAAGGGGAACAAAAACGTCCTAAAATTAGGTCAAGGTGAAGTTTGTACAACCCTGTGAATATACCAAAAAACATCAAATTGTATTATGCTAAATGGTTGAATTATACGGTATGTGAATTATATCTTAATAGACTAACAATAAATAAAAGGGGAATGACAATACCGATCCCCTAAAATACATACTGCTTTTACCACACTTCATTCATTTTAATTAGATATTTCCCTAAATCAATAACAGAACAAAATAAGTAACTTCAGAAGCCTAGAAGTAAATTACTTGCCTAATTCAGAACTCCTTGTTAGTGAATTAAACAAGGACACATTAGGTGATATAACTGACACTTAAAGGGTAACTAGTCCAGCCTTACTGATGAAAGAGGAATACAGAGCCTTGCTATTAGGGGTCCCAAATTATTTGTAAAATTAGTTTAAAAACCTAGAGACTGGAGGAAAATGCGGAAATATTAAATTTCCCCACCTGGGAAATTAATGATATTTTCACAAGTATTGGGTACTACCAATTTAGAAGGCCAAGCCCTCGATCTTGGGGCTTGCCCTCCTGAAGCTTGTTGCTGCAAAGGAGAGGATAAGCCTACTTATAATTGTGCCTAAGAGTCTCCTCCAGAGAACCTCTTTGTTGCTCAGATGTGGCCTCTTTCTAAGCCAAATTTACAGGTAAATTCACTGCCCACCCCCCTACGTAGGATGTGCCTCCCAGGGGTGTAAATCTCCCTAGCATCATGGGACATGACTCGTGGTGATGAGCCTAGACCCAGCATCGTGGGATTGAGAAAGTGTTCTGGACCAAAAGGGGGAAGAGCAATGAAACAAAATAAAGTTTCAGTGGCTGAGGGATCTCAAATAGAGTCGAGAGGTCATTCTGGAGGTTATTCTTATGCGTTATATAGATATCCATTTTTAGTTTTTAGTGTATTGGAATAGCTAGAAGGAAATACCTGAAACTGTTGAACTGCAACCCAGTAGCCTTTATTCTTGAAGATGACTGTATAACCATATAGCTTACATTGTGTGACCATGTGATTGTGAAAACTTTGTGGCTCCTACTCCTTTTTCCCAGTGTTTGGACAGATAAACAGAAAAATGAGGACAAAAAGTAAATGAATAATAGGGAGGGATGAGGGGTATGGGATGTTTTGGGTGTTCTTTAACTTTTATTCTTATTCTTTTTTGTTTGTGGGAATGAAAATGTTCAAAAATTGATTGTGGTGATGAATGCACAACTATATAATGGTACTTTGAACAACCGATTGTACACTTTGGATGACTGTATGGTTTGTGAATATATCTCAATAAAATTGAATTTAAAAAAAACTCTAGAAATACTGAAATATTCAGTAAATACAATAATACAATAATATTCGAATACAATACAATAATATACAGAAATATTATTCATTGTTCTTTATGTGGTAAGACCATAAAGAGCAATGAATTGTTTTCTTATATCAATACAATATATTTAACAATCATTGCGTATGTTTCTTTACAACAACCTACTCTGTCACTCAACTGTTTCCTACTCTCTTCTACCCTATAAAATATTTGTCTTTAAAGCTTTAAAGCAGTTTCTTACCTATTATACCTTATCTATGCTACACTGCTACTCCTTGATTAAGGGCCAATTCCTGATTCAGTTTTTGTTTTCTTTTTAAGAGCTTGAAGGGACCTGACAAATTGTCCAACTTCCTCATTTTGCAAAAGGTCAGTGACTGGCCAGAGGTAACAGAATGTATAGGAGGCCACACTGAGGACTGAACTCAGACTCCAACTTCCGAGTTGGCACTTTGTACGAGGCAAGCTTCTTTGGCTGTTCTGCCTCAAAACAGAAAACTGAGCCATATTTTCCTATCAAGTTAGCTAGATTTCCCCTTTCTTTCTAAGAAGTAGGTTCTTAGGAAAGTTTTAAAACCAATTTTTTGAATCATTAAAAAAATTTTTAAATAAATTATAACTAACACTTCCAGTCTTTTCAGCCTGCCACTTTCCTGGAATAAAAAAATGTAAAATAAATGAAATAGATATTGTTTACCACTCATAAAATGATAAATTTACTAAACTTTGTATTAAATAGATATTTCCAACATTTACTAGGCTTGTCAGATGCTACTTTATAGTTGAAAAAATTCCAAACTGGAATTTTTACGTAGTTATTTACTTCAAGCTCCGTTGCTTAAAAGTTACAGGTAACCTCATGCATTGTGATAACACTAAAAACACTTCCTTTAAAAAATACCATAAAACCCACATAAACTTTATTTACCCAGGGAAAACACTGCAGTAAGATTATACAAGTAAAGGTCAACACCTGACCTATAGTTATTCCCCATGTCTCCACCCCAAAGCACACATTCAACAACAGAAAATAATCTTTCTTCTAACTTTCACAGAGCTATATATTTGGAGTACACAAATATATTCCTCCTCCCCAAATGATGCTGGCTTCCAGCTATAAGGAGGTAGCTTGCAGGAGACCAATTCTGTTAAGAACAATTTAAAAAGCCACATGAAACATCACACATGCAAGCATGTGTGCACGCATGCACACACATACCTGAAAATACTGGAAAGCTATCAAAGCAACAAGAACTCGAGGGGCTAAGATTCAGAAGTGAAGGGGACCACAGAGCTATGAGTCAACACTCTCTGGGCTGTTTCCCCCTAGGGGTGTGTTACGAGAGGTTGAGAAATCCAGCCCAAGGGTTGTAGCCAAAAGACAAGGTGACAGCAGAGTTATGGAAATCTCACAAGATCATTGAGACAAAAATTGGAGTTGCAAAGCAACCAGGGCTTGAGGGGTAAAGATCTGACAGAAGGGAAGCACAAAAAAAGCGATCCTAACTCTTTGCAGTTTTCTGCTTGAGGCATTCACCAAATTCTTACACTACTCAGGGTAAGAAGCAAGCCTCTAAAAAGCAAAGCAGAGTTGCTTGGCAGTCTCACAGAACAGAGAAAGCATAAACTGGAATTTGAGAGCCATCCAGGAGGGGGCTTAGTAAGCACCACAGGTTCTCAGCTGCAACTTTTGGAGGGCTATTCCTGAAGAGCAGGCAAGAACCAGAGATAGAGCTTTACTCATCCTTGGGCCAGCTCAGAAACTGATTGGATTAAGGTGATCTGTTCCCATTTTATCTGCCTTTCTGAGGACAGGATAATCCTCTCTGGAGGAAGATACCTTTCAGAGTAGTGCTATGCAGTTAAATGTTTAAAATCAGTTCTCTGGGATTGCTGATTTTCTGTGTGTAACATTCCCACCATGGCCATTTCAAGTTACTAAACAATCTCGCTGAATATAGAGTTGGGAAGAAATGCACACAGTCAGTTCTCTGAACTACTACAAGCCAGCTCCAGCGTATCACTGGTCCAGGCTCTACAAAGTTTCATATACATCGTCTGACATTCAAACAAGATTTATCAGCTACAGAAAGAAAACAGAAACAAGGAGGGTGGGGAACTGACAATGAAAAGAGACCCAGAGGTGATCTAATTATTTGAGCCATACATAGAACCTAAAATAACCAACTAAAATATTCAATGGAATGAAAGATGGAGTATTTCTTGGATGGAGAATTTCACCTAAAAACCAACATCTATCAATTTGAAATTCTAGAACTGAAAAAAAAAATCCAGCGATAAAATTAAGAACTCAACAGACAGATTTAACAGCAAATTAGACAGAGTCACAACCAACCAATCAACTGACAAACAAAAGAAAGTCAACTGGAGTCCCAGATAGGAAGATGAGAGATGCAGAAGCAATAATAGTGGATAATTTTCCAAAACTGATGAAAACATCCAGCCGCAGATTTCAGGAGCTCAGTGAATTCCAAGTAAGATAAATATGAAGAAACCACATCCAAGCATATCAGAATAAACCACTAAAAAACCAAAGACAAGGAGAAAAAATTTGAAAAGCAGAGAAAAGGACATATTCCTTCAAAAGAGAAACAGTAAGACATCTGACATCTCAAAAGAAACAGTGTAAACCAGAATACAATGTAATGTCATCTTTAAAGCATTTAAAAAAAAACTGCCATTCTAGATTCTATATGCAGCAAAAGTATACATAGGGAAATGACAACCAAAACCACAGTGAAATACTACTTTACACCCATCAGGTAACTACAATGAAAAAAAATGAAAAATAAGTTTTGGTGAGAATGTGGAGAAATTGGAACCTTCATATGTTGCTGGTGAGAAAGTAAAATGATATAGCCACTGTGTAAAAACAGTTTGGCAGTTCCTCAAAAGTTAAACATAGAGTTGGGCAAGATGGTGGCATAGAGAGGAGTGGAAGCTAAGTAGTCCCCCTGGAACAACTACAAAAAACCACAAACAACTAGTAAATAATCCAGAATAACTGCGGGGGGACAAACGAGACCATCCACTCATCATACACCAACCTGAATTGGTAGGAATGCCCAAGATCACAACATAAAATCTGTAAGTAAAACCTGCGGATCCAAGTTGTGAGACCCCTCCCTCATAGCCCAAGCTGCAAAGCCTCGTGGTGCCAGAGAGAAGCTCTCTCCCAGCAATCGAATACAGCTCAGCTGAGCTCCAACTGGGGTTTTAAGTAGCGAGTGTGAACTGCTCACTACAGGCACGCATCCCCAAAAAACAGACAGAGGCTTTGGGTGACGACTGACCTTGGAGAGCCGGAGGGTCGCCTTGGACTAGGTCTGAAGGGGACTATCTGTCTCTTTTCACCTCAGTGGAGAAAGCCCCAGTCATTTTCCGTTTCCATGGCTATCACTCAGAGAAGGGTGGAGACAGCAAAAGCAGAGAGAGAGACCATTGAAATGCTAATAACCTCCCCCTAGGGGGTCTATTTTCTCTAAGAGGAAAGGGGTGGGGCCCTTTCCATTCAGAACCAGACCCCAGAGCCTGGGGGAACACGGCCATACCTCCTCACACCACTCAAGAATTATAGGCTAACAGGCATCATCTGCTGGGCAGAAAAGCACAGTGACCTGAGGCATCACAGGGTGGAGCAATTTTCTAAGACACACCCTCAGGGAAACCAGATACTGAATATTTCCTCCCTCTGGGACCTGAGCCTGTTCTGGTCTGGGAAAACCTGATTTGGATAACCAAGGAAACCATGCCTAGACAACAGAAAATTCCAACCTACACTAAGAAAAACAAAGTTACGGCCCAGTCAAAGGAACAAACATACACTTCAACTGAGATACAGGAATTTAAACAACTAATGCTAAATCAATTCAAAAAGTTTAGAGAAGATATTGCAAAAGAGATAGAGGCTGTAAAGAAAACACTGGGCATACATAAGGCAGAAATTCAAAGTTCAAAAAAACAACTAGTAGAATCTATGGAAATGAAAGGCACAACATAAGAGATGAAAGACACAATGGAAACATACAACAGCAGATCTCAAGAGGCAGAAGAAAACACTCAGGAACTGGAGAACAAAACACCTGAAAGCCTACATGCAAAGGAGCAGATGGAGAAAAGAATGAAAAAATATGCGCAACGTCTCTGGGAACTTAAGGATGAAACAAAGTACAATAATGTACATTTCATTGGTGTCCCAAAAGCAGAAGAGAAGGGAAAAGGGGCAGAAGCAATAATAGAGGAAATAATTAATGAAAATTTCCCATCTCTTATGAAAGACATAAAATTACAGATCCAAGAAGCGCAGCGTACTCCAAACAAAAGAGATCTGAATAGGACTATGCCCAGATACTTAATAATCAGATTATCAAATGTCAAAGACAAAGAGAGAATCCTGAAATCAGCAAGAGAAAAGAGATCCATTACATACAAAGGAAGCTTAATAGACTACGTGCGGATCTCTCAGCAGAAACCATGGAGGCAAGAAGGAAGTGGTGTGATATATTTAAGATACTGAAAGAGAAAAACCACCAACCACAAATCCTATATCCAGCAAAGCTGCCCTTCAAATATGAGGGAGAGCTCAAAATATTTTCTGACAGGCAATGAGAGACTTTGTGAACAAGACACCCACCCTACAGGAAATAAAGGGAGCACTACAGAGTGATAGGAGACAGGGGTGCATGGTTTGGAACACAATTTTGGGAGATGGTAGCACAACAATATAAGTACACTGAACAAAGGTAACTATGAATACGGCTGAGAGAGGAAGTTGGGAGCATGTGAGACACCAGAAGAAAAAGGAAAGATAAAGACTGGGACTGTGTAACTTGGTGAAATCTAGAGTGTTCAACAATTGTGATAAAATGTACAAATATGTTCTTTTACGAGGGAGAACAAGCAAATGTCAATCTTGAAAGGTGTTAAAAATGGGGAGGCATTGGGGTAGGGATGCAATCAGCATAAACTAGAGACTGTAACTAATAGAATCATTGTATTATGCTTCCTTTAATGTAACAAAGGTGATATACCTAGGTAAATGCAGATAAGAGGGGGGGATAGGGGAGGCATGTTAGAAACTTGACACTGGTGGTACTGTCTGATTCTTTACTCTACTTTGATTTAAGGTTATTTTTCCTTTTGCTGCTTCCTAGCTGTCATTTTTTTTTTCCTCTTTCTTTTGCCTCTCTACCTTCTTTGACTCTCCCTCCTGCCTTGTGGAAGAAATGTAGATGCCCTTAAATAGATAGTGGTGAAGGTGGTGAACACATAAATATATGACCATACAGAGAACCATCGATTATTTACTTAGGATGGAAAGTATGGTGAGTGAACAAAACCATATAAAAAAAAATGGGTTGATGACAAATCCTTGAGGGCAATATACTGAGTTAAATAAGCCAGATACATAAGGACAATTATTGCAGGGTCTCACTGATAGGAACTAATTATAATATGTAAACTCATAGACATGACATATAAGGTACCAAGATATAGGAGAAGGCTTAAGAATGGGGAGCGGTTGCTTGGTATGAACAGAATGTTCAACTAGGATGAACTTACATGTTTGGAAATGAACACACATGTCGTTAGTAAGATGTGAGAATAACTAACAGTGCCGAATGGTGTGTGAATTAGGTGGAAAGGGGAAGCTCAGAGTCATATATGTCACCAGAAGGAAAGTTGGAGGTCAAAAGATGGGAATGTATAAAATTGAATCCTATGGTGGGCAATGTCCACGATCAACTGTACAAATACTAGAAATCGCTTCCATGAACCAGAACAAATGTATGATAATACAATTAGAAGTTAATAATAGAGGGGCATATAGGGAAGAAATATATACCTATTGCAAACTATATACTACAGTTAGTAGTATTTCAACATTTTTTTCATAAACAGTAACAAATGTACTATACCAACAATACGAGTCAACAATTGAGGGGGGTTGGTTAGGGATAGGGGAGGATTTGAGTTTCCTTTTCTTTTTTTCTTTTTTCATCTTTCACTTTATTTCTTGTCTGGAGTAATGAAAAGTTTCTAAAAATTGAACAAAAATTAAGTGTGATGGATGCACAGCTGTATGAGGGTACCCAGGGGCAAGTGATTGTCCACTTTGGATCTTTGGATAATTGTATGATATCTGAACAATCCCAATAAAAATTAAAAAGGAAAAAAAAAATCTAAACAGAAAAACAAAAAAGTTAAACATAAAGCTAGCAATTCCACTTCTAGGTATATACTCAAAAGAACTGAAATCGGGTATTCAAACAAAAATTTGTATATGAATGTTCATAGCAGCACTCTTCACAACAGCTAGAAGATGAAAACAATGCATTCTGTCCATCAACAGATGACCAGATAAACAAACTCTTGTATGTATACACAATGGAATACTATTGAGTCATGAAAAGAAATGAAGTACTGATTCATGCTACAACATTGATGAACCTCAAAAACATGACACTAAAAGAGAGAAGTCAGACACAGAGGTCACATATTGTATGACTGCATTTACCCGAAATATCCAGAATAGAAAATTCATAGAGACAGAAAACAGATCAGTGTGGGGAGAGGAAAATGGGGAGTGACTGCTTAATGGGTTTGAGGATTATTTTGGGGTGATGGAAATGTTTTGGAACTATACAGAGATTATGGGAGCAGAATATTGTGAAGGTACTAAATACCACTGAATTGTACATTTTTAATGGTTTATGTTATAGGAATTTTTGCTCAATAATAAAAGAGAATTGAGCTATCAGGCCACAAAAAGACATAGAGAAACCTTAAATGCATATAGCAAAGTGAAAGAAACCAGTCTGAAAAGGCTACATATTTTATGTTTCAACTATAAAAAATTCTTGGAAAGACAAAACTACAGAGACAGTAAAATGTTCAACCGTTGCCAGGGGCTTAGGGAGAAGGGAGGAGAGATGAATCAGTGAAGCACAGGGCATTTTCACAGCAGTGAAACAATTCTGCATAGTACGGTAATGGTGAATATATGACATTACGCATTTGTCAAAACCCACAGAACTGTAAAACACAAAGAGTGAACCTTAATGTAAACTATCAACTTTAGTTAATAATGTATCAATATTAGCTCAATAATTGTAACACAGGTACTACCTGAATGCAAGAAGTTAAAAGGGGAAATTATAGGCTGAGGAGAAGGGTATATGGGAACTCTCTATTTTCTACGGAATTTTTCTGTAAATTTAAAATTGTTCTAAAAAATAGTCTATTAATTTTTAAAATCTCCCCCCCCCCGTTTTTTTTAAAGTGAAAACCTTTCCAGACAAAAACTGAGAAAATTTGTTTCTAGCAGACTAGCACTAAAAGAAATACCAAAGTGAGTTCTTCAGACAGGAGAAAAATGACGCCAGACAAAAATCTGGAAAAGCAAGAAGGGAACAAAGACCAAGAAAGAGTATCTCTATTACTTGGCCTGGTTACTTTTACAGATCAAAAACATTTTAAAAATTTATGATTGTCTAGTTCTTACCTCTTAATATAATATTTAAGAACATTAACTCCATATGGATTTAGAAATTAAAGATACTTAGCCAAGGTCCAACTTACTATTAAGATGGGTCATCAGTTTGGATTAGTTCTGCTCTACTAAAAACAATAATTCACCTTCCCACTCTTGGAGATACTGGGCCACTCTCACATCTACCCTCTCCCTTCAACAAGAACCAGCTGCCATTGCTCTCCTCAGCAACCAAGGGCATGATAGAGTAGTGGAAAAACCATGACGGAGTCAGAGAAATCTGACTTCTAATCTCAGCACTACCATCTAATAGTTGTGTAATAGGCAGTAAATCACTGAACCTCTCTGGGCCTTCATTTCTGCCTCTGAAAAATAAAAATAACATAATTCTCTTGGGGTTATCACAATGATTAGACAATATTCAATCCCAAATTATTTCTTCACTGCCATCACAAGAAGGTAAAGAACAGAATAAGAATGGCATGGTAGTTAACAGATGCCAAAGCCAGACTTCCCAGTTCAAATTCTGCTGCCAGGACCAAAGGCACTCATATATCCTCTCTAGAGTTGTCTCAGTTTCTTCACCTATAACATGAGAATAGGTCTGTTGTGAGGTTTAAATGACTTCATATATGTAAAGTGCTTAGAAGAGAACTTGGCACAAAGTAAGCTCTAAATGCATTAACTATTTTCTATATTTTCCCATTTCTGCTGACTTCTGTACTCTTCCAAAAGTATAGAGGTTCTGTCCTTAGCTTTCTGCTCGTTATGTTATCTACACTATTCCTCCAATTCCACACTTCGAATCCATGATTTCAGCCACTCATCACCTATTAACTAATGATGTACAGATGTGTATCTCCCAGATCTGATCTACCAGTGTCTGGCTGCTGTTTGGACTTTTCTTGGGACTCCCATTGGCTTTGTAAACTCAACATTTTAAAAAACTAAATAATCCCCATCCCTATACGTATCTTCCAAACTTTTGTTCCAACTGTCTGCCTTGATACAGCAGCCCAATCAAGGAACCTGGAGTCATCTTTCACTTTTCCATCACTCATCTTTATTTCTTCTTTTATTCCCAATGCACTTCTGTGAGATTCACGGCAATACATCCTTCCTCACGCTTAGCTCTTGCCATTGGTCTGTCCCCTTAGTCCTTCTGGATAGCATTGCCAAATTTATCTTGCTAGTCACTCACCCACGTTTTTTTGTTTTGTTTTGTTTTGTTTTAATTGTGCAACACCACTCTTAAAAATTTTTCATGTTTTTCTAGTATCTATCAGACCAAGTTCAAGCTTGCCCACTTATTTCCCAATGTAAATACTATGTTCCATTTAGGCCACCCGTCTTCCAGTTGCTCAGTTTCTTTTCATCCCATCTGTTTTTGTTTATTACATCTCCAGAAAACCTTGCATCATTTTCAGGTACTAGAACCACTGAGGAATATGGGAAATAATGTTGAATGCAAGACAAGATGCACCATTAATTCATGTGATACTAAAAAGTACACCAAGTAAATAATATCATACTATTATAAATGAATAATTTCAGATATGTTAAAACATGGAAGGAAGAGGGGTGAGTGTATCTAGGAAGTGATAAAATATGGCACTAAGCTTTACACAGCTGATCATAATTACTGTTGTTTAGCCATCTTGGCTTCTGAGTATTTCAAGACAAGGCAATATGGTAGGCTGAATAATGGCCTCCCCAAAAGATCTCCATGTCCTAATAATCCCTGGAACCTCTGAGTGCTACATTATATGGCCAAAACAAAACAAAACAAAACAAAAAAACAACAAAAGGACTTTGCAGATGTGATTTAAGAAGGCAGAAGGAATGATGGCCAAGTTCATATGTCAACTTGGTGAAGTTATGGTGTCCAGTGGTTGGTCAAGTGAGCAGTGGCCTGGTTGTTACTGTCTTGGTTTGCTAAAGCTGCTGGAATGCAATATACCAGAAATGGGTTGGCTTGTAACAATGGGGATGTATTAAGTTACAAGTTATAATTCTAAGGCAGTGAAAATGTCCAAATTAAGGCATCAGCAGGATGATACCTTTTCCGAAGAAAGGATGCTGTTATCCAGGGTTTCTCTGTCAGTGTATTAGTTGGGGTTCTCTTATAAAAGAGATGCCGAGTCCAAATTCCATAAGGCAGGCAGCAAGCTGGCAAACTTCAATGAAGATCTTCGATGAACTTCCCAGGAGAGGCTGGCTGGCTGGCCGAAGAAGTGCAAGTTTTCTCTCTTTCTCCCTTAAAAGTCTTCAACATATTGGGTTAAATCCAGCTGACTGAATTCTCTCATTGCAGAAGACATGTCCTTTATTGATGTAATCAGCCACAGATGCAATCAACTGACTTATGATTTAATAAACCAGCCTTCTGGTTTATTAACTGGCCACAAATGCCCCTGCAGTAACGGTTAGGCCAGTGCTTGCTTGACCAGACACCTGGGCATCATCACCTGGCCAAGCTGACACATGAACCTAACCATCACAGATAGCAAGGCACATGGTTGGTGTCTGCTGGTCCTTTGCTCTTAGGTTTAGTTGCTTTCAGCTTCTGCTTCCAGTGGTTTTCTCTCTGAGCATCTGTAGATTCTCTTTTAGCATCTCTGGGGTGTTTCTCTCTCTCTACTCTTTCCAAATGTCTCTGCCTCTTATACTCTCATAAAGGACTCCAATAAAGGATTAAGACCCACCCTGAACGGACTGGGTCACGTCTCAATTGAAACAACCTAATCAAAAGGTCCCACCCACAATAGGTCTGCCCTCACAAAAATGGATTAAAAGAACATGGTCTTTTCTGGGGTACATAATAGCTCCAAACCAGCACAGTCATTGTGAGGTTATTTCATGGATTTAAATCATCAGAAAACTGACACGTCTACGGCTGATTACATCTACAATCAACACTGGAGACTGTCTTCAACAATGAGAGAAGTCTCATCCAATCAAGTTGAAGGCCTTAAAAAGAGAAATGATTATTTCAATAGTCAGAAGGGAGAACTTCCATCTCTACTTCGGCCAGCCAGCTTCTCCTGGGGAATTCATCAAAAACCTTCATTGGAGTTCCCAGTTTGCGGCCTGCCTTAAGGAATCTGAACTTGCCCATTCCCACAGTTGTGTGAACCAATTTCTACTAAAAATCTCACAATATTTACATAATATATACATGTAAATATTGCCTGTAGGTTCTGTTTCTCTAGAGAACCATGAATATACAGGTTTTGGTACCAGAAGTGGTTCTTGGGAAACAGAATCTTAAGGATGAGAACTGGTTTTGGTACAGGTTCTCTAATCTGATTGGATTTAAGGGCACTAATTATTCTATTTCCAACAATCAAGATGGCACTGACAGTCCACGGTATAAGTTGGCAATAGATACACGCAAAATATCATCAATGGATATGACTACTCAAATGCTTATAGGACACAAGGCTCTGGGTGAGAGTGTATTTGACACCTTAACAGAGTTTTGTGGAGTTAAGAAGTATAATGATATTGGCTGGTTGTTCCTAAATACACTGGATACAGTTGTAAATGAAAGGGATGAGCTATAAGTCTTCAACTTCTCAACTAAAACACTGCAGGAAGAATGTGAAAGTTTCTATGTATGCCCTAAAAGAAAATCTTATTTTGTATAGTAGCAGATATGAAAGTTCTGAAAACCAGACCCAGAGTCTTACTGTGTGAGTGGCCGAAATGAAATGTAAATTGAGTTCCCAAAGTGAGGACATTGATTGGAAAGGAATGGGATCCTGAAAATTGGAATGGGGACATATGCGTTGCAGTAACAACAGCGGGGACGCTGAAACCCTAGATTCTACTAAGTTTTCACCACATAAACCTGTAATGCTCTGTTTTGGGGAATCAGCCACCCATCTCCATTCTGTGCTGGGGAATCAGCCATCCAACCTCCACCTGAAGAGATTAATCCTGTTGTACCTGATAAATCTGTAACAACCTTCCCTGAGGAAACAGCTCTCATTGCTGTTTGGAAAGATTAATCCTGTTTCACCAGATGGAACTGTAATGGAATGTCTGAGGTAGTTGGCTTACAAGACATTTGTAATTCTTCTCATGACCCACCACTACCACCCCTCTTTTCTTCTAGACCTACAACTAGACTGAAGTCCCAAAAGACCCCAAAAGGTGAGGTACAAAGTGTGATCCATGAGGAGGTATGCTATACTCCAAAAGAACTGCATGATTTTTCCAATTTGTATAGACAGAAAGCAGAGGAGTATGTGTGGGATAATGGTGGAAGGAACACAAAGTTGGGTCAGGCTGAATTTATTGATATGGGCCAATAAGCAGAGATTCTGGATTCAGTGTTGAAGATCGAGGGGTTAGAAAGGGCTCTCTGTTTGTTCGGGTGACTGGCTGAAGCACGGACCAAAAGGTAACCTACATTGTCTGAAAGTCAAAATTCCAGAACTGCCTGATATAATGTAGATGAGGCTTTGAGAGATTAGAATGTTAAGAGTGGATTTATCAGGGAAGACCTGCTCACCCACTCCAGGAATGTCCAGAGGACAACCCTTTCATCAGAACTGTGAGGAATAAATTTGAGACTAACTCAATCATCCTTGAAGATGTGGCTGCACTTCACTATAGGTCAGATTTTACTGTCGGAACTGCTATCACTGAACTTGGATGCTTAAACACAATGGGGATGATCAGAACTCAGGTTGGCAAAAGCCAAGTGGCAGCATTTAATCCACTCAGAGAAGGTGGATGTGTCTACCATAATTGACAGCAGACTCAAAGCAGTAATCAAAATAGTCTGACATGTGGAGACCTATGGCATTGGCTAGTAGATCCTGGGGTCACTAGAAGTAAAATAGATGGGCAATCTACTAAATTCTTAATTGACCTGTAAAACCAGAAGAGTCCTTGGTCAAGTGAACAAAAGTCTAACTTGAATTTCAAAAACAGAGAGACATGGTCCCTTAATCAATTCCCAGACTTGAGACAGATTACAGATCCAGAGCCCAGGTCCACTTGGGGAAGAACCCTGCTACCTTGTCAAAAATGTGTACTGCTCATCTTCTTCCCAACCTTCCGCTAACAGACCTATGGCCTTTACCAGGATAAGTGCATTGGGGAAAAGGAAAGGCTCAGATATTTCAGGGAATATTAGACACCAGCTAGGAAGTGACATTAATTCAAGGAGACCCAAAACATCACTGTGGTCCACCAGAGTAGGAGTTTATGGAAGTCAGGTGATCAATGGAGTTTTAGCTCAGGTCAGTCTCACAGTGGGTCCAGCAAGTCTCCTGACCCACTCCACGGTTATTCCCCAGTTTCAGAATGCATAATTGGAATAAACATACTCAGCAACTGGCAGAATCACAACACTGTTTCCTTGACTTGTGGAGTGACGGCTATTATGATAGGAAAGGCCAAGTGGAAGCCACTAGAACTGCCTCTACCTAGCAAAATAGTAAATCAAAAGCAATACCAGATTCCTGGGGGGACTGCAAATAGTAGAGCCATTATCAAAGACTTGAAGGATGCAGGAGTGATGATTTCCACCACATCCCCATTCAACTCTCATATTCAGCCTGTGCAAAAAAAAAAAGATGGATCTTGCAAGATGACAGTGGACTACCGTAAACTTAACCAGGTGGCGACTCCAACTGCAGCTGCTGTTTCAGATGTGCTATTATTGCTGGAGCAAATCAACACATTCCCTGGTACCTTGTATGTAGCTATTGAACTGGCAAATGCTTTTTTCTCAATTTCTGTTAGTAAAGAATACCAGAAGCAATTTGCTTTCCGCTGGCAAAGACAGCAATACACCTTTACTGTCCTACCTCAGGGGTATATCAACTCTCCAGCCCTATGTCAATCAAGTCTGCAGGAACCTTGATCATCTCTCCCTCCCACAAGACACATCACACTGGCCCATTTTATACTGATATCATGTTTATTGGACATAGTGAGCTGAAGTAGCAACTACTCTAGATTTATTGGCAAGACATTTGTGTGTCAAAGGGTAGGAGATAAATCCAACAAAAACTCAAGAGTTCTCCCACCTAGTGAAATTTCTAGGTGTCCAGTGATGTGAAGCATGTTGAGATATCCCTTCTAAGGTGAAGGATAAGCTGTTATGTTTCCCTCCCCCACCCCTTGACCAAAAAAAGAGGCACAATGCTTAGCTGGCATTTTTGGATTTTGGAGACAACATATTCCTCATTTGGGTATGCTAGTCAGGCCCATTTACCAAGTGACCCAAAAAGCTGCTAGTTTGAGTGGGGACCAGAACAAGCGGAGGCTCTGCAACAGGTCTAGGCTGCTGTGCAATGTTCTCTGTCACTTAGACCATAAGATCCAGCAGATCCAATGTTGCTAGAGGTGTCTGTTGGTGGCAAACAGAGATGCTTTGGCAGGCCCCTTGAGGACAGTCACAGTACAGACCCTTAAGATTTTGGAGCAAAGCCCTGCATCCTCTGCAGATAACTACTTTCCTTTTGAGAAATAGCTTTTGTCCTGCTACTAGGACTTAGTAGACACTGAATGCTTAACCGTAAGCCACCAACTTACCATGAGACCTGAGTAACCTATCATGAACTGGATGTTGTCAGACCCACCAAGCCATAAAGTTGGGTGTGCACAGCAGTACTACATCATAAAACAGAAGTGGTATATACAAGATAGGGCTTGGGCAGGCCCTGAAGCCACAAGTTACATGAGGAAGAGGCCCAAATGCCCATGGCCCGCACTCCTGCCACTTTACCTTCTCTTTCCTCACTCATAGCTATGGCCTCTTGGGGAGTTCCTTACAATCAGTTGACTGAGGAAGAGAAAATTCAGGCCTAGTTTACAGACAGTTCTGACAATATATAAGCACCACCCAAAAGTGGACAGTTGTGGCACTACAGCCTCTTTTTGGGACATCCCTGAAGGACAGTGGTGAGGGGAAATCCTCCCAGTGGGCAGAACTTTGAGCAGTGCATCTTCTTGTTTTGCTTGGAAGAAGAAATGGCCAGAGGTCCATTTGTATACTAATTCATGGACTGTCACCCATGATTTCGCTGGACAATCAGCGATTTGAAAGGAACATGATTGGAAAATTGGTAAAAAACAAAAACAAAAATAAAACAAAACAAAAACAGTCTGGGAGAGGGGTATATGGATAAACCTTTCTGAGTGGGCAAAAACCATGAGAATATTCATTTACCACGTGAATACTCACCAGAGCATGACTTCAGCAAAGGAAGATTTTAATAATCAACTGAATAGGATGACCCGTTCTGTGGCTACCAGTTGGCCTTTTCCCCCAACCACTTAATGGGCTCATGAACAAAGTGGTCATGGTGGTAGGGATGGAGGTTATGCATGGGTTCAGCATCATGGACTCCCACTCACCAAGGCTGACCTGGCTACAGCCACTGCTGAGTGCCCAACTGGACAGCAGCAGAGACCAACACTCAGTCCCCGATATGGCACCACTCCCCGAGGCGATCAGCCTGATATCTAGTGGCAGGCTGATTACACCGGACCATTTCCATCTTTAAAGGGGCAGCGTTTTATTGTTATAGACACATACTACAGAAATGGGTTTGTCTGCCCCGCACTCAATGCTTCTGCCAAAACTACCATCTGTGGACTTACAGAATGTCTTACCCACCATCATGGTTATTCCACACAGCACTGCTTCTGATCAAGCAACCCACTTCATGGCAAACGAAGTGTGAGAATGGGTACATGCTCATAGAATTCACTGGTCTTACCATGTTCCCCATCATTCAGAAGCAGCTGGATTGACAGAACGGTGGAATGGCCTTTTGAAGACTCAATTATTATAACAATGAATGGCAACACCTTGCAGGGCTGGGGCAGTGCTCTCCAGGAGGATGTATATGCTTTAAATCAGCATCCACTCTGTGGTGCTATTTCTCCCTTAGCCAGGATTCACAAGTCCAGAAATCAAGGAGTAGAAATGGGAGTGGCACCGTTCACTATTACCCCTAGTGATCCACTAAAAAAAATCTGCTTCCTGTCCCTGCAAGCTTAAGCTCTATTGGTCTACAAGTCTTACTTCCAAAAGAAGGGTTTCTACCGGGAGATACACTGATTTCATTAAACTGGCACTTAGGACTTCCACTTGGTAACTTTGGGCTCCTCATGCCTCTGAATAAACAGGTGAAGAAGTGAATTGGGGTAAATGATCCTGATTATCAAGGAGAAGTAGGACTGCAAGTACACAATAGGGATAAAGAAGAATTTGCCTGGAATACAGGAGATCCCCTAGGGTGTCTCTTAGTACTACCATACCGTGTGATTAAAGTCAATGGAAAACTGCAACAACCCAATCCAGGCAGGACTATTAATAGCCCAGAAACTTCAGGAATGAAGGTTTGGGTCACCCCACTGGGCAAAGAACAATGGCCAGCTGAGGTGCTTGCTTTGGGTAAAGGGAATATGGAATGGGTAGAAGAATGTAGTTATAAATATGAGCTACAACCACAAGACCACTTACAGAAATGAGAACTGTAATGGTTATGAATATTTGTTTTTTTATGAGCATGTTTTCATATATACATAAAGCAAATACCTTTGTTTTCTTTCCTACCTTATCCCCTTATCATATGACATAAGTTGTATTAACTTCATGTTGCAGCATTTAGGTTACAGAATATCAACTTTAAGGGTGAATATTACCCAAGGACTTGTACCCTATTCTGAGGAAAGTTAGTGTATTTCTGATTGTACACAGGACAACTGAGTATTGTTAGGTGAAAATATGACTATTATTGTTTTTATTTAGAGCTTAAGTATGGTTTAAGGAGATGTGTATGGTTGTCAAGTTGACAGGGGTTGGACTGTGATGATTAAATTCCTGTGCCAACTTAGCCAGGTTATGATGTCTAGTGGTTTGGTCAAGGAAGCACTGGCCTGCTTGTTACTGTGAGGATATTTCATGGATTTAAATCATCAGTAAGTTGATTGCATCTATGGCTGATTGTATCCACATCAACCCAGGAGACTGTCTTCAACAATGAGAAGTCTCATCCAATCAGTTGAAGGCTTTAAAAGGAGAAGCGGTGATTTTAGCAGTCAGAAGGAAGAATTCCCATCTCTACTTCAGCCATCCAGCTTTTCCTGGGGAATTAATCAAAAACCCTCACTGGAGTTCCCAGCTCGCGGACAGCCTTATGGAATTTGGACTTGCCTATCCCTACAGTTGCATGAGCCAATTTCTATTTTAAAATATCATGATATTTACACAACATAACTATACATATACACACATACACATATATCCTGTCAGATGTTTCCCTAGAGGACCCTGATTAACACAGAAAGTGATGTGACAATGGAACCAGAGATAAATTTGAAGACGCTACACACTGCTGGCTTTGAAGACAGAGGAAGAGAGCCATGATCCAAGAACACAGCTCTAGAAGCTGGAAAGGAAAGGAAACAGATCCTTCCCTAGAGCCTCCACAGTGTGCATGTCCTTCTGACACCTTGGTTTCAGGCCAGTGAAACTGACTGTGAAGTTACAGCCTCCAAAACCGTAAAAGAATAAATCTGTGTTGTTGTTTTTTTTTTTTATCTTCATTTTATTGAGATATATTCACATACCACGCAGTCATACAAAACAAATCGTACTTTCGATTGTTTACAGTACCATTACATAGTTGTACATTCATCACCTAAATCAATCCCTGACACCTTCATTAGCACACACACAAAAATAACAAGAATAATAATTAGAGTGAAAAAGAGAAATTGAAGTAAAAAAGAACACTGGGTACCTTTGTCTGTTTGTTTCCTTCCCCTATTTTTCTACTCATCCATCCATAAACTAGACAAAGTGGAGTGTGGTCCTTATGGCTTTCCCAATCCCATTGTCACCCCTCATAAGCTACATTTTTATACAACTGTCTTCGAGATTCATGGGTTCTGGGTTGTAGTTTAATAGTTTCAGGTATCCACCACCAGCTACCCCAATTCTTTAGAACCTAAAAAGGGTTGTCTAAAGTGTGCGTAAGAGTGCCCACCAGAGTGACCTCTCGGCTCCTTTTGGAATCTCTCTGCTACTGAAGCTTATTTCATTTCCTTTCACATCCCCCTTGTGGTCAAGAAGGTGTTCTCCGTCCCACGATGCCAGGTCTACATTCCTCCCCAGGAGTCATATTCCACGTTGCCAGGGAGATTCACTCGCCTGGGTGTCTGATCCCACGTAGGGGGTTGGGCAGTGATTTCACCTTTCAAGTTGGCTTAGCCAGAGAGAGAGGGCCACATCTGAGCAACAAAGAGGCATTCGGGAGGAGGCTCTTAGGCACAATCATAGGGAGGCCTAGCCTCTCCTTTGCAGCAACCGTCTTACCAAGGGTAAAACCTATGGTAGAGGGCTCAACCCATCAAACCACCAGTCCCCTATGTCTGTGGTCATGTTAGCAACCATCGAGGTGGGGTAGGCCAATACTCCTGCATTCTCCACAGGCTCCTCAAGGGGGCACTACATCTTTTTTTTTCCTTGTTTTTCTTTTTTTTTTTTTTAACTTTCCCTTCTTTTTTAAATCAACTGTATGAAAAAAAAGTTAAAAAGAAAACAAACATACAATAAAAGAACATTTCAAAGAGACCATAACAAGGGAGTAAGAAAAAGACAACTAACCTAAGATAACTGCTTAACTTCCAACATGTTCCTACTTTACCCCAAGAAAGTTACATAATATAGCAACATTTCTGTGAACTTGTTCCTACTATATCCATCAGAAATTAACAGACCATAGTCATTCCTGTGCATCCCCAGAACGTTAAATAGCTTATCTGTTCTTCTTGGATTATTGTTCCCCCTTCCTTAATTGCTCTCTATTGCAAGTTCCCCTACATTCTACATTATAAACCATTTGTTTTACATTTTTCGAAGTTCACATTAGTGGTAGCATATAATATTTCTCTTTTTGTGCCTGGCTTATTTCGCTCAGCATTATGTCTTCAAGGTTCATCCATGTTGTCATATGTTTCACGAGATCGTTCCTTCTTACTGCTGCGTAGTATTCCATCGTGTGTATATACCACATTTTATTTATTCACTTTTTATAGCACAAAAGAGATGAATTAAAGAAGCTGAGTGTAGAAAAGCCTAATAAAACAAGCAATTAGCAATTCACTATTTCAGTAATGCACCTATGTTTACTGAGTACAAACTAACTGCAAATACACTTAGCTAGAAACTGCAGTAGATATAAAAATGTACTTTCTTTAAACTTCTAATGACACAGATGATCCTACAAGTGATTACAGTACAAAGCATATTTAACTAAATGCTTTAACAAATAAAACATTCAAATAAATAATTTTAGCAATTTGATATTGGTATCTTGGAATGACAGGGGCATAACCAAAATCTAGTACATAAAATGTACTCTAGTGTAATACTTATGGCATGAAGTGAACTTGATAATGTCTTCCCACATCACTGTATTTATTTTCTACAGCTCCCTTATTCTGGGAAATCTAAAACATATCAACCCTTCAGATGTAAACAGAAAGAAACAACTCCACATCAACTAAAGGTTAAAATTCAACTATTTGAAGAACTAGGATGTACACTTTCAAATTCCAACTTTAATCACTAACCAACACTTATTCACTAGAGGAAGTATTAGAATTAATGAATTTTATAATGTGATACTGTCAAAACATATTTTTTAACTATCATTATCTATTACATCAGGGTGACTGCTGAAGGTAGAGCCAAAAAAGATTAACTATGTCCTCCAGGCAGTATCTGTTTCAGGAAGAAAAAGCTACAAAGCAAATCAAATCAAACCAAGGGACAAGGATTAATAATGTAGGCTCCATGTATATTATTTTAGGGATGGACAGGCAAAAAAAAGAGGAAGTGCAATTACAAGGCATACTTTCAAGTGTTAATAATAACAAGGCATTTATGGTAGATAAATTCTTAGCAACAACATAAAATAAACAAACGGCAGTGAAACAGAAACACAGAAAAAATCTAGATCTCATCTGTTCCACTAAAGTTGATATGGGGGAGGAGACCAGCAAGAGAGGAGGTGGCAAAGGCCAACTGTGAGGATATAAAAAGTGACTCAGGCAATGAGAAGCTGACAATAACACTGGAGCTACCTGCAAGGGTGAAGGATCATGACAAGCTGTCCCTTTTACCTCTTCATCCCTGGCACGTTTTACTCAGCCTATACCAGGCACCAGGCACTGTGCTCTTCAGAGCACTTCACACAAGTTTTCCCATCTAATACTTATAACCACATTTTGAGGAGAGTGTCATTTCAACCCCCATTTTATTGATAAGGAAACTATGGATCTAAAATGTGTGAAGTGACTTACTCAAGATAATGGAGTTAGTAATGTCAGACACCAGAGCCTGAACTCTTAGCCTCTGTATTATTTTGCTTCTGAAATATGAATTTAATCAATGATATCATCACATTTTGAAATTAGTAATCATGATGGTATCCTACTCATTTGCAAGCAATGCACTCCAGTGATAAAGGACAGCCAGATGACACTGATGTTAGTCATATGACCAGTTATTTTCAGACAAGTAAATTACAATCCAGTTACATTCTTCTTGGCAATCTCAAAGTAACCATCACTACACTGTGTTACATGAAACCACTAATTCACTTAAAAATATTACTTAACTGGTAACTAACTTTAATATCACAACACAACACACCACAGAGAAAGAAAAGCAACTCGAACTTGTAACTCAGCGTAGGGGCAGGAGGATGCTTTTCTTCTACAGGTTATTTACGTTAAGAGGGGATCTGAATAAATCTATTGTGTATTTACACATCATACCATTCAAAAACAAATACTGCTCTCCAAAGTTACTTTTGCTTTATAAAATTGCCACGCTATTCTAATGAGTTTAAAAATAGTCCACATATCCTAGACTGATTTGATAAAAACTGAAGTAAATAACTTTGTAACTTAAAAAAGAGCAGAAAATTAAGTATCTCAGATTCTATCTTTTCTCACTATATAATATCTAACAATCTTGTTTTTCAAATCTATCCATCATATAACAAATAAAGCATGGTACTTCCAAAAGATAGGTAACATTGCAATAATTGAAGTAATATTTCTGAAGAAAACAATAAATAATGGCATACCCATAAAATAATGTTTAATGAAGACACTACACATACATACACATAAATATACATAATACACATACATATGTATACAAACATTAAATAATTAAGAAAATCACCAAAATGTTAATAATGATTATCACTGGTTAGCAGGATTGCAGGTGACTTTTTTAACTTTATTCTCCAAAGTTTGAAATGTTCTACAATGAGCATGCTTTGTTCTCATAATCAGAAAAACTATGTTTTTAAAACTTGTCTAGCCATAAATATAAGAAATAAAGAAAACACAACTGCATGTTCATTAAAAACAGAAAGATAAGAGGAACTTTATCAAGCAATGCAACAAACAACAGAATGTCAAGTTCAACTTCAATGACAATTCTATAAATTAATTAAAAAAGCATAAAGAAAACCATCATATTAGCATTTCCACATCTACCTGTTAGAATGGTTATTACTAATTCTAGTGTGCAGTCACAAATTATAAAAACAGAGTTGTTTTTAAAAAGGAAACTACCTCTACTGACACAGGGTGTGCTTATGATTTGTTATTTTGCATCTACACTTTTATCCAGACACCCTGCTGTAATCCATTAAAAAGCTTGACATTGAACAACTCATCTCAGAGGTGTCTGATATAAGAATAATCACTAAACTGCCATTCGCAAAAGTAAGCAAAGATAGCATAGCATAAAATTGGCTTACATGCAAAGCTAAATCAAACCCTAGGAAAAAAAATTGTTACATCTTCATCAATGGAATCTTTGTTTTAAAACAGATTGATTTAAAGAGTTATTTCCTTAGTATATGTGCACAATACCCTAAATGGCATGTTTTCTAAAAAATTTAACATAAAACTTCAACAACTGATAGACCTAAAATGGTCTGCTTTTATTTTTTTCCATACGTAGTTAAGAATCCAGGAATCTTTTAGGTCCTGAACCAGATTTTACTGGTAAATGATTTTTAGTATGGATTATCAGCACAAATAGAAAAATTTACAATAATTACCTCAATTAAGTTTGTTATAATTTTCAAACCACCACCATTATGGTGGTCTGGGTATATGGATGATGTTTTTAATACATTATTTTCTAGATTTAAAAAAATGACCACATATTACTTTTGTTTGAAAAAAAAAAACTACCAATGTGTGACGATAAAAAGATTATACACAGGACTGTGTTATTACCAGCTAGTAAATTTCTTGAGTTTAACGCCCTTTCTTACTCATCTAATGTGAGTAAAATACTTGGAATACAGAAGTCTAATAAATGCTGCTGATTGAATAAATTAATCAACAGACTCATTTTTTTTTTTTTTTTTTAATCATCATTTTATTGAGATATATTCACATACCACGCAGTCATACAAAACAAATTGTACTTTCGATTGTTAACAGTACCATTACATAGTTGTACATTCATCACCTAAATCAATCTCTGACACCTTCATTAGCACACACACAAAAATAACAAGAATAATAATTAGAGTGAAAAAGAGCAATTGAAGTAAAAAAGAACACTGGGTACCTTTGTCTGTTTGTTTCCTTCCCCTACTTTTCTACACATCCATCCATAAACTAGACAAAGTGGTGTTTGGTCCTTATGGCTTTCCCAATCCCATTGTCACCCCTCATAAGCACATTTTTATACAACTGTCTGGCGAAATAAGCCAGGCACAAAAAGAGAAATATTATATGCTACCACTAATGTGAACTTTGAAAAATGTAAAACAAATGGCTTATAATGTAGAATGTAGGGGAACTAGCAATAGAGAGCAATTAAGGAAGGGGGAACAATAATCCAAGAAGAACAGATAAGCTATTTAACGTTCTGGGGATGCCCAGGAATGACTATGGTCTGTTAATTTCTGATGGATATAGTAGGAGCAAGTTCACAGAAATGTTGCTATATTATGTAACTTTCTTGGGGTAAAGTAGGAACATGTTGGAAGTTAAGCAGTTAAACAGACTCATTTTTAATCTCCACATATATTGGATTAATTCCTTAAAATATGATATGCTCTAGGAAACAACAAAATAAATGGTTTCCTTTTAAAAAAATAGACGAATTTTTAAACAGTTAACAAAAATAAATGAAAGGAAGAAATATCAGTGACAGGGAGAAAGACCATCAGAAAGCTTTTGTATAAAACATATTAAATGGAAAACTGATTCCATGCAAAAGACAATTGACAGATCAATTGCTTTGTTTGAGAACTATGCCCCACCCAATTCTTAAAGAACATGAGGTGACTCAATGTTTAAGGCATAATAAGACCCCTAAAAATAAAAGAGAATAGTCTAGATCTACGGCAAGATGGCGGACTGGTGAGCTGTATGTTTTAGTTACTCCTCCAAGAAAGTAGGTAGAAAGCCAGGAACTGCGTGGACTGGACACCACAGAGCAATCTGACTTTGGGCATACTTCATACAACACTCATGAAAATGTCGAACTGCTGAGATTAGCGAAATCTGTAAGTTTTTGCGGCCAGGGGACCCGCGCCCCTCCCTGCCAGGCTCAGTCCTGTGGGAGGAGGGGCTGTCAGCCCCGGGAAGGAGAAGGGAGAACTGCAGTGGCAGCCCTTATCGGAAACTCATTCTGCTGATCCAAACTCCAACCATAGATAGACTGAGACCAGACACCAGAGAATCTGAGAGCAGCCAGCCCAGCAGAGAGGAGACAGGCATAGAAAAAAAACAACACAAAAAACTCCAAAATAAAAGCGGAGGATTTTTGGAGTTCTGGTGAACATAGAAAGGGGAAGGGCAGAGCTCAGGCCCTGAGGCGCATATGCAAATCCCGAAGAAAAGCTGATCTCTCTGCCCTGTGGACCTTTCCTTAATGGCCCTGGTTGCTTTGTCTCTTAGCATTTCAATAACCCATTAGATCTCTGAGGAGGGCCCTTTTTTTTTTTTTTTAATCCTTTTTTCTTTTTCTAAAACAATTACTCTAAGAAGCCCAATACAGAAAGCTTCAAAGACTTGCACTTTGGGCAGGTCAAGTCAAGAGCAGAACTAAGAGAGCTCTGAAACAAAAGGCAATAATCCAGTGGCTGAGAAAATTCACTAAACACCACAACTTCCCAAGAAAAGGGGGGTGTCCACTCACAGCCATCATCCTGGTGGACAGGAAACACTCCTGCCCATCGCCAGCCCCATAGCCCAGAGCTGCCCTAGACAACCGAGTGTGACGGAAGTGCTTCAAATAACAGGCACACACCACAAAACTGGGCGTGGACATTAGCCTTCCCTGCAACCTCAGCTGATTGTCCCAGAGTTGGGAAGGTGGAGCAGTGTGAATTAACAAAGCCCCATTCAGCCATCATTTCAGCAGACTGGGAGCCTCCCTACACAGCCCAGCAGCCCAGAACTGCCCTGGGGGGACGGCACTCACCTGTGACATAGCACAGTCATCCCTCAACAGAGGACTCGGGGTGCACAGCCTGGAATAGGGGCCCACTTGCAAGTCTCAGGAGCCATACGCCAATACCAAGGACTTGTGGGTCAGTGGCAGAGACAAACTGTGGCAGGACTGAACTGAAGGATTAGACTATTGCAGCAGCTTTAAAACTCTAGGATCACCAGGGAGATTTGATTGTTAGGGCCACCCCCCCTCCCTGACTGCCCAGAAACACGCCCCATATACAGGGCAGGCAACACCAACTACACACGCAAGCTTGGTACACCAATTGGACCCCACAAGACTCACTCCCCCAATCACCACAAAGGCTAAGTAGGGGAGAACTGGCTTGTGGAGAACAGGTGGCTCGTGGACACCACCTGCTGGTTAGTTAGAGAAAGTGTACTCCATGAAGCTGTAGATCTGATAAATTAGAGATAAGGACTTCAATTGGTCTACAAATCCTAAAAGAACCCTATCAAGTTCAGCAAATGACACGAGGCCAAAAATAACAGAAAATTATAAAGCATATGAAAAAACCAGACGATATGGATAACCCAAGCCCAAGCACCCAAATCAAAAGATCAGAAGAGACACAGCACCTAGAGCAGCTACTCAAAGAACTAAAGATGAACAATGAGACCATAGTACGGGATACAAAGGATATCAAGAAGACCCTAGAAGAGCATAAAGAAGACATTGCAAGACTAAATAAAAAAATGATGATCTTATGGAAATTAAAGAAACTGTTGACCAAATTAAAAAGATTCTGGACACTCATATTACAAGTCTAGAGGAAGTTGAACAATGAATCAGTGACCTGGAAGATGACAGAATGGAAAATGAAAGCATAAAAGAAAGAATGGGGAAAAAAATTGAAAAAATCGAAATGGACCTCAGGGATATGATAGATAATATGAAACGTCCGAATATAAGACTCATTGGTGTTCCAGAAGGGGAAGAAAAGGGTAAAGGTCTAGGAAGAGTATTCAAAGAAATTGTTGGGGAAAACTTCCCAAATCTTCTAAACAACGTAAATACACAAATCATAAATGCTCAGCGAACTCCAAATAGAATAAATCCAAATAAACCCACTCCGAGACATACACTGATCACACTGTCAAACACAGAAGAGAAGGAGCAAGTTCTGAAAGCAGCAAGAGAAAAGCAATTCACCACATACAAAGGAAACAGCATAAGACTAAGTAGTGACTACTCAGCAGCCACCATGGAGGCGAGAAGGCAATGGCACGATATATTTAAAATTCTGAGTGAGAAAAACTTCCAGCCAAGAATACTTTATCCAGCAAAGCTCTCCTTCAAATTTGAGGGAGAGCTTAAATTTCTCACAGACAAACAAATGCTGAGAGAATTTGCTAACAAGAGACCTGCCCTACTGGAGATACTCAAGGGAGCCCTACAGACAGAGAAACAAAGAAAGGACAGAGAGACTTGGAGAAAGGTTCAGTACTAAAGAGATTCGGTATGGGTACAATAAAGGATATTAATAGACAGAGGGGAAAAATATGACAAACATAAACCAAAGGATAAGACGGCTGATTCAAGAAATGCCTTCACGGTTATAACGTTGAATGTAAATGGATTAAACTCCCCAATTAAAAGATATAGATTCGCAGAATGGATCAAAAAAAATGAACCATCAATATGTTGCATACAAGAGACTCATCTTAGACACAGGGACACAAAGAAACTGAAAGTGAAAGGATGGAAAAAAATATTTCATGAAAGCTACAGCCAAAAGAAAGCAGGTGTAGCAATATTAATCTCACATAAAATAGACTTTAAATGCAGGGATGTTTTGAGAGACAAAGAAGGCCACTACATACTAATAAAAGGGGCAATTCAACAAGAAGAAATAACAATCGTAAATGTCTATGCACCCAATCAAGGTGCCACAAAATACATGAGAGAAACACTGGCAAAACTAAAGGAAGCAATTGATGTTTCCACAATAATTGTGGGAGACTTCAACACATCACTCTCTCCTATAGATAGATCAACCAGACAGAAGACCAATAAGGAAATCGAAAACCTAAACAATCTGATAAATGAATTAGATTTAACAGACATATACAGGACATTACATCCCAAATCACCAGGATACACATACTTCTCTAGTGCTCACGGAACTTTATCCAGAATAGATCATATGCTGGGACATAAAACAAGCCTCAATAAATTTAAAAAGATTTAAATTATTCAAAGCACATTCTCTGACCACAATGGAATACAATTAGAAGTCAATAACCATCAGAGACTTAGAAAATTCACAAATACCTGGAGGTTAAACAACACACTCCTAAACAATCAGTGGGTTAAAGAAGAAATAGCAAGAGAAATTGCTAAATATATAGAGATGAATGAAAATGAGAACACAACATACCAAAACCTATGGGACGCAGCAAAAGCAGTGCTAAGGGGGAAATTTATAGCACTAAACGCATATATTAAAAAGGAAGAAAGAGCCAAAATCAAAGAACTAATGGATCAACTGAAGAAGCTAGAAAATGAACAGCAAACCAATCCTAAACCAAGTACAAGAAAAGAAATAACAAGGATTAAAGCAGAAATAAATGACATAGAGAACAAAAAAACAATAGAGAGGATAAATATCACCAAAAGTTGGTTCTTTGAGAAGATCAACAAGATTGACAAGCCCCTAGCTAGACTGACAAAATCAAAAAGAGAGAAGACCCATATAAACAAAATAATGAATGAAAAAGGTGACATAACTGCAGATCCTGAAGAAATTAAAAAACTTATAAGAGGATACGATGAACAATTGTATGGCAGCAAACTGGATAATGTAGAGGAAATGGACAATTTCCTGGAAACATATGAACAACCTAGACTGACCAGAGAAGAAACAGAAGACCTCAACCAACCCATCACAAGCAAAGAGATCCAATCAGTCATCAAAAATCTTCCCACAAATAAATGCCCAGGGCCAGATGGCTTCACAGGGGAATTCTACCAAACTTTCCAGAAAGAACTGACACCAATCTTACTCAAACTCTTTCAAAACATTGAAGAAAATGGAACACTACCTAACTCATTTTATGAAGCTAACATCAATCTAATACCAAAACCAGGCAAAGATGCTACAAAAAAGGAAAACTACCGGCTAATCTCCCTAATGAATATAGATGCAAAAATCCTCAACAAAATACTTGCAAATCGAATCCAAAGACACATTAAAAAAATCATACACCATGACCAAGTGGGGTTCATTCCAGGCATGCAAGGATGGTTCAACATAAGAAAATCAATCAATGTATTACAACACATTAACAAGTCAAAAGGGAAAAATCAATTGATCATCTCAATAGATGCTGAAAAAGCATTTGACAAAATCCAACATCCCTTTTTGATAAAAACGCTTCAAAAGGTAGGAATTGAAGGAAACTTCCTCAACATGATAAAGAGCATATATGAAAAACCCACAGCCAGCATAGTACTCAATGGTGAGAGACTGAAAGCCTTCCCTCTAAGATCAGGAACAAGACAAGGATGCCCGCTGTCACCACTGTTATTCAACATTGTGCTGGAAGTGCTAGCCAGGGAAATCCGGCAAGACAAAGAAACAAAAGGCATCCAAATTGGAAAAGAAGAAGTAAAACTGTCATTGTTTGCGGATGATATGATCTTATATCTAGAAAACCCTGAGAAATCGACGATACAGCTACTACAGCTAATAAACAAATTTAGCAAAGTAGCGGGATACAAGATTAATGCACATAAGTCAGTAATGTTTCTAGATGCTAGAAATGAACAAACTGAAGAGACACTCAAGAAAAAGATACCATTTTCAATAGCAACTAAAAAAATCAAGTACCTAGGAATAAACTTAACCAAAGATGTAAAAGACCTATACAAAGAAAACTACATAACTCTAGTAAAAAAAATAGACGGGGACCTTAAAAGATGGAAAAATATTCCATGTTCATGGATAGGAAGGCTAAATGTCATTAAGATGTCAATTCTACCCAAACTCATCTACAGATTCAATGCAATCCCAATCAAAATTCCAACAACCTACTTTGCAGACTTGGAAAAGTTAGTTATCAAATTTATTTGGAAAGGGAAGATGCCTCGAATTGCTAAAGACACTCTAAAAAAGAAAAACGAAGTGGGAGGACTTACACTCCCTGACTTTGAAGCTTATTATAAAGCCACAGATGCCAAAACAGCATGGTACTGGCACAAAGATAGACATATAGATCAATGGAATCGAATTGAGAATTCAGAGATAGACCCTCAGATCTATGGCCGAGTGATCTTTGATAAGGCCCCGAAAGTCACTGAACTGAGTCATAATGGTCTTTTCAACAAATGGGGCTGGGAGAGTTGGACATCCATATCCAAAAGAATGAAAGAGGACCCCTACCTCACCCCCTACATAAAAATTAACTCAAAATGGACCAAAGATCTCAATATAAAATAAAGTACCATAAAACTCCTAGAAAATAATGTAGGAAAACATCTTCAAGACCTCGTATTAGGCGGCCACTTCCTAGACTTTATACTCAAAGCACAAGCAACAAAAGAGAAAATAGATAAATGGGAACTCCTCAAGCTTAGAAGTTTCTGCACCTCAAAGGAATTTCTCAAAAAGGTAAAGAGGCAGCCAACTCAATGGGAAAAAATTTTTGGAAACCATGTATCTGACAAAAGACTGATATCTTGCATATATAAAGAAATCCTACAACTCAATGACAATAGTACAGTCGGCCCAATTATAAAATGGGCAAAAGATATGAAAAGACAGTTCTCTGAAGAGGAAATACAAATGGCCAAGAAACACATGAAAAAATGTTCAGTTCACTAGCTATTAGAGAGATGCAAATTAAGACCACAATGAGATACCATCTAACACCAGTTAGAATGGCTGCCATTAAACAAACAGGAAACTACAAATGCTGGAGGGGATGTGGAGAAATTGGAACTCTTATTCATTGTTGGTGGGACTGTATAATGGTTCAGCCACTCTGGAAGTCAGTCTGGCAGTTCCTTAGAAAACTAGATATAGAGTTACCATTCGATCCAGCGATTGCACTTCTCGGTATATACGCGGAAGGTCCGAAAGCAGGGACACGAACAGATATCTGCACGCCAATGTTCATAGCAGCATTATTCACAATTGCCAAGAGATGGAAACAACCCAAATGTCCTTCAACAGATGAGTGGATAAATAAAATGTGGTATATACACACGACGGAATACCACGCGGCAGTAAGAAGGAACGATCTTGTGAAACATATGACAACATGGATGAACCTTGAAGACATAATGCTGAGCGAAATAAGCCAGGCACAAAAAGAGAAATATTATATGCTACCACTAATGTGAACTTTGAAAAATGTAAAACAAATGGTTTATAATGTAGAATGTAGGGGAACTAGCAATAGAGAGCAATTAAGGAAGGGGGAACAATAATCCAAGAGGAACAGATAAGCTATTTAACGTTCTGGGGATGCACAGGAATGACTATGGTCTGTTAATTTCTGATGGATATAGTAGGAACAAGTTCACAGAAATGTTGCTATATTAGGTAACTTTCTTGGGGTAAAGTAGGAACATGTTGGAAGTTAAGCAGTTATCTTAGGTTAGTTGTCTTTTTCTTACTCCCTTGTTATGGTCTCTTTGAAATGTTCTTTTATTGTATGTTTGTTTTCTTTTTAACTTTTCTTTCATACAGTTGATTTAAAAAAGAAGGGAAAGTTAAAAAAAAAAAAAAAAAAAAGAAAAACAAGGAAAAAAAAAAGATGTAGTGCCCCCTTGAGGAGCCTGTGGAGAATGCAGGGGTATTCGCCTACCCCACCTCCATGGTTGCTAACATGATCACAGACATAGGGAACTGGTGGTTTGATGGGTTGAGCCCTCTACCATAGGTTTTACCCTTGGGAAGACGGTTGCTGCAAAGGAGAGGCTAGGCTTCCCTATGGTTGTGCCTAAGAGCCTCCTCCCGAATGCCTCTTTGTTGCTCAGATGTGGCCCTCTCTCTCTGGCTAAGCCAACTTGAAAGGTGAAATCACTGCCCAACCCCCTACGTGGGATCAGACACCCAGGCGAGTGAATCTCCCTGGCAACGTGGAATATGACTCCCGGGGAGGAATGTAGACCCGGCATCGTGGGACGGAGAACATCTTCTTGACCAAAAGGGGGATGTGAAAGGAAATGAAATAAGCTTCAGTGGCAGAGAGATTCCAAAACGAGCCGAGAGATCACTCTGGTGGGCACTCTTACGCACACTTTAGACAACCTTTTTTAGGTTCTAAAGAATTGGGGTAGCTGGTGGTGGATACCTGAAACTATTAAACTACGACCCAGAACCCATGAATCTCGAAGACAGTTGTATAAAAATGTAGCTTATGAAGGGTGACAATGGGATTGGGAATGCCATAAGGACCAAACTCCACTTTGTCTAGATTATGGATGGATGTGTAGAAAAGTAGGGGAAGGAAACAAACAGACAAAGGTACCCAGTGTTCTTTTTTACTTCAATTGCTCTTTTTCACTCTAATTATTATTCTTGTTATTTTTGTGTGTGTGGTAACGAAGGTGTCAGGGATTGATTTAGGTGATGAATGTACAACTATGTAATGGTACTGTAAACAATCGAAAGTACGATTTGTTTTGTATGACTGCGTGGTATGTGAATATATGTCAATAAAATGAATATAAAAAAAAAAAAGAGAATAGTCTATTAGAAGTCTATTGGAAGAAGTGGATAGGGCAGGTACTTTCAGCTACCTCAGTGGCAGAGATCACTGCAATCCAGCAATAATGTTGGCTGTAAGTTTTGACAGCTAAATTAAGAAGAGTACTATATTCATTACACGGTTTTCATTTTCTGAGATCACAAGCAGAGCTCTGAATACATCACTACCTCCCCACTCCCACCACATCTAAAACACTCGGTGTCTCACCAGCATGGTAGTATTTACGCTTAAGTACCGATTCCCTAACCCCGCCCAGTGAACTGGAAAAACTGCCATGAGAGCCTGGAGTTTGGGTTCTATTCCATGCACTTCTTCACCAACCCTGGGTTCCAGAGTAAGACATTAGCCTGCTGAATCTTCTATAAAATGAAGGAGCTACGACTGCAATACATATTGTGAATGGTTCCCTCCAGATTAAGCAGTTCATGAATCTACTTTGCAGTCCTCTTCTTCCACATTGCTGCCTTACCAGGATCTGATGCTTCCATCCCACTAAGCAACCACACCTTCTCCTACATTATACCCATGGTTTCCCACTGACGCACTTTTTATTTTACGATTCCCACCAACTATAATGCCTTATCTTCAAGTTTTAAATATCCATAAGCATATATACTCACTTAACTGGAAAGCAGTCTCTCGCTCTCTTTTGAAACACCACATTTGTGACAATCAACACACCCTGCCTCATATTAGTTTGCCTTATCTCCCCTTAAAAGAGTATACATGTGAAGGCAGGATGACTTCGTACACTTCTGTCAGTCTGTAATTCTCAGAACATTATACACATAGTGATACTCAGATCTTTAAATGAAGGAAGAAAATCCATCTGAAAACAGAATTGTCATGGAAATTTAGAAAGATAATGAATTGACCAAACACAATAAAATGCAAAAGACCACAAGAATGTGCTCAGATAGGATGTATATAATACAAAACAAAACAATCTGTAGTTTAAAATTTTCAAACACGCATGATAATTATGCATTGATACCTGAATCAGAACTAAGAGTTTACAATAACTGAGAGAAAAACACAGATTTAGGCTGTTATTGACGCATGATCTCTATTATTATTCAACTAGAATTTATGTTTGCTTTAGCTTTTGTAGTATCAATGTTTAAAGTTAATTAGGTTTAAGGTAAAAATATCTACTTTACTTTTTCATAAGCCCATTCCTCTCATTAAATATTCTTTAAAATGTAAATGCCCCAAATTTAAGTCAGAACATTACTTTTTGAAAAGTTTTAAGTCTTAGCTCGATTTCCATAGCAAAGAGATATATCTTACTTTGCATTGTAACTGACCACATTTTTCACTTATTTTTAAAAGAAATTTAGTGTCTCTGATGTTTTTTAAGTGTTACTGAGATAAAATTCACATACCATACAATTCACCCATTTAAAGTGTACAATTCAATGTTTTCAGGGTATTCAAACTATCTATAATATTATTCACGGTTACATGCTATGACCAATGTAGAAACTGTGAATACCTACAGTAGAGATAAAAGGTTTAATAGGCCTAATGAAACCATTAAATTTTTAGTTAGTGTTCCATAACTGGTTCTTCAGCATATTTATACTCATAAATATATATTTATAAAATATGTTACAAATATTTATTTATTACTCATGTATTTGTATGATTTATATTTCAGTCCTAGCTCTATATCCTTCCACATTGAAATTGTAAAATAAGGATATTATTTATCTGAAACAGAAGTATTACTAAAACTAAAGCATACAAACTGATAGACACACATATCCTAAACTGTTTACTGCAACCTTGGAATATTATGTTCAACCTTAAAGCATTTAGATCACATAATATACAGCAATGCAAGTGTCATAGTTTTTTCCTTTTTGAATTACAGCGGCAGTGTGGGTATAATCAAGAAACAAAAAGCAGCATCTGTGGCCTGATCCAAGCCATAGTGAGGACTCGAACATTTTCTCAAAGCAAATAATACTCTAGGATTTAAGTGCTAAAGTAGCAGTTTAAAATAGCTCCCGAATTAGCTAAACCAACTATTTTATGTTACAGGTCTTCCCAAGGTTTTATTAAAGTGTAAGTCAATGATTAACACTAAGGGAAAAAAAGCAAATATTTGCCCTTCCTTTACATGCGTATTCTTTTCTTTTGTTCACGTAGGTATTAAATTTTGGCTAGAGTTAAATTCTCCTGAACTTCCCAGAACTACGGGGAGAAGTAAGCTCTCTCCAAAGTGTTTGTACATGACATTACAAATCATAACTAAGAAGCTGACTGTGCTTTAATTGTCAGTCATCAAAGTATTCAAGTAATAAAAGATTAATTGTCAAAACAGTTAAATAATACTCATCATGACAGGTTTGGGTCACGACTTGCAGCCATAGAAATCAGCATTTATGGCTGGTAGTAAAAGCAGGAAAGGGTCAGACTGCACCCCACTAAGTTCTAATTATTCAAACAAATAAAAAGAGCAATGGAAAATCCTTATTCATCTCAGACATCCTTCAAGATTATTCTTCACTTGTAGTCTAATTTTCCAGAGCCCTATTAACTAACACAGTGTAGACACGGATAACAAAAAGCCCAATCCATCAAACCCTAGCCTGCCAAACCTCTTCCCGTTTATGGGGGAAAAAAAAATGAATGAATAATAACGCAGTTTACGCTAAAGCTGAAGGACTAAACTCTTATAGAATTGTCACATGTTAAGGCAGAAGTTTTTGTTTTCATCTCAATTTAGGAACAGTAAATATTTTTTCTCAAAGAATTAATACTCTTCAATGATCTCATTTCCATAACCAGCATAATTTTTTACTTTATGAAATAAAAAGAAAAACTGTCAGTAAACATAACCAAAAGTGAGGTTAGAAAATTAGTACCAAAGAGGTTCATGTTTTCCCATGTTTCCATCCTGCTGTGAATCAATGACATACTATGAAAATGTGTACAGTCTTTGGGATGTACAAATATATCTAGCTTAAAGCAAACTACCAGCCCCAAGTTTAGAAACCCCAAGAACCTAAGTATGGTACAGTGAAAATCAAAGAACTACTAATACTGAAATCTTAACTTCCCTTGTTCATGCCTTCTTCTACTATTGATTTGCTCCCTGGCTATAACTGAATAGTAAGCACACATCTAAACAGTACAATCAATTGTTTTTATTATGAAAATAAAATATGAGTATTACAATAAAAAAGGTATCCAAAATAAACCTCCCTCCAATCCCAGATTCTTAGTGCTATTCCTAGACATGATCATTGGTAAGTTTCTTGGGTATCTTCCCAGAAGTCTCCCAAGTAACATAGGCATTTAAAAATATACAGGTGTGTGAGGTGAGTTCAAACACAAGTGAAAAAGTTTGAAGAGAATATAAATTCCTTACTCTGTGAGATAAACATCATGGTTTATCAGTTTAAGTCACACAAAGAAAAATTCAAGAAGAGAATCTTTGTCTAATTACTGTTTTATTCTGTTAAAAAAGAAAAATCATAGTCCTTCAACATAGCAGAAATAGTACTTGTTAACTTACTATGAAAGAGTCTGCATTTCACAAGGATTCTTACAAGCAAATATGATATTACCTAACTGCTCAATAACCAAGTATCTATGTGAACAACACGACTTTCAGTGAATTTGAGCACTGATTATGTGTGAAGTTTTGGTAATGCATTTACTCTAAGCCTTTATAGTTTCTTTCTAATATCACTTAATTTAGTGTAATAGAGACACAAGATGGCATTTTAAAGTTACTTCTGCTTTTCCAAAGTGCACATCTGTTCTGGTTTTTTCCCACCTTGATTACTGTTCCTGTTTTCTACATCTCCCTCATTTTTCCTGCTTCAAACCAAAAGCTCTACCACACCAGTAAAGATGCTCCAAGATGTCACTGTCCCATATATTCATCATGTACTAATAGAATTTTAAATTCCAAAGAATTTATAATTTATGTTCTTATTCAAATTGCTATTTCTCATCACAAATAGTATCAATTATGTTCCTCTAAGTCCTGGGCCCTCCTGCTTTCTAATTTTTCTTTGCTTTTGTGTCATATACTCCATGCCCTCCTTCCTAAGTATCTTATGACTGGAAGAAAGGATCATTCTCCAAGCCCTTTTCTCCTCTAAAAGAAAATAACCCTTTTGAAATTTACTGGCTGGCCATTTTCACGCAGAAGTTAATCTTAAACACTGTTTCCTGCAGTCTGAAACTGTGACACTGGCTGAGAATTAGGAAGCAAGCAGAAAAAGATGAGGACGCCAACTCCATTAGTTTCCATGCTCAGATAAATACATTATGCAGAGAACTGCTTGAGGTAAAAATAAAATAATCAATACTATGACTTTTGCTATTAGTGCAACTCTTCCAAAACTTCCTGCCCCCCCCAAATCATAATAGATTCGAGTTGACCCTATATAAAAGCGCTCATTTTATAGACTCCAGACTCACAATTGTTACTTGCAAAAAAGAAAACAAAAACAAAAAACTTGATTATTCTAACATCAGCAAATCTTTCGGTAGACGCTAATTGTTCCCCAACCGTGGAAGAAACAACGAAAAAATGAGTGAGTCTTCGCAGAGTAGGAGAAAAAAAAAAATTAACTTCTCATCCCACCAACTGTCAGAAGAAAATAACTCGATCAGCTACATTTTTCTAAAACGGAGAACACTTAAACAGGATCATTTTCAGGCCGAGGGCAGGTTGGGTGAAACGGCATCGAAATTCCTACAAGCTCTGAGCACCCAAAACAACTACTCATCCCCCTAAAAAGACATACCAAAAGCAGTAGTCATTTCCACCACGCAGATAAGCTTGGTTTCAAATAGGAAAACCCTTGGTTTTCTGGCAAAGACGTGGCCAACATGTGGGAAAAACGTAATGCACATTAGGCTGTGTACGCTTTTGCCATGAGATTAAAAAAGAGGGGGCGCAGTGAAAGAGCAGGCCCTTTTTTGAAGAGGGCGACCCGTGACAGCAGCTCGGAAGCGAGGGTAGCTGGTGACCGTGAAGTGACTTTCGAAGGTGGTCAGGGCATGGGAGGCTTTCGAGGGGGCTGCTGCTGATGAGAGCACAACCTTACATAAGAGGTCGGTGGAAGCCCGGCGGCTCGGGGACGCGAAGGTGCGCGCCGCGCGTGGACCGCGCTCGGACTGGGGCGGCCACTCACCCAGGCGGGCAGGTCGGAAGAGCAGATGCCGAGGCGCACCGCCCGCTCCTCGTCCTCCAGAAAGGCCAACGCCCGGTACAGGCGGGACGTCTTGTGGCCCTTGTTTCTCCGGCACCAGAAGAGCAGCCCCAGCCCCAGCAGGATCCAACTGAAGCTCAGCCCCAGGTAGCCGAGCGCGTACACCGGGAAGAGCAGCACGAAGCTGCGCGCGAACTGCGAGAGCAGCCCCGGCACGTCCACGCTCAGCATGGAAGTAGGGGGCTCGGACGCCGGGGTCCCCTCGGTCTTGGGACCCTTGGCCTCGGCGGGGCCCAGGTCGCCCCCGGCCTCTGGGGCGGCCGCTCCTCCTGGACACTTTTCCCCGGCGCCGCTCATCGCGAAACCACGTCCACAGAGGGCGGCGGCGGCAGCGATAAGGGCAGTAGCTTACTCCCACCCACTGCCTTCCCCTTCCCCCAACCAAGGCGGGGTGGGGTGACCCGCGGATCCCCGGGGCCCGGGCCCGGCACAGCCCACTGCGCACGCCAGCGCCTCTCTGCGGGCGAACAACCCAGCCCCTCCGCCGCTGCTCTAAAAGCCGCCGCTGCCGCGCCCGCGCTTCCGCCCGCATACGGCGTGTATACGTCATCACGCCGGGGTGGGCGAGGCGGGGCTCGCGCGGGGGTGGGGCCGGCGGGCGGGCGTCAATGCCGTGGGCGGTGGCCGCGCGAGCGGGTGCGCGCCACCTGAGATGCCAGGGCGGGGCTGTTTTCTCTGGCTGCGCGGGTTGGAGCCCTCGGCCTGTTTCTATGCCGAGAGACTGTTAGGGCGCGGTCTCTCGGCCGCTTGCCCAGCTTTGGGGTGCTGAGGAAGGAAAAGGAAAGGTTTAGCGAGATGAGGTCATGGGACGGGCGCCGCGTTGGCCGGTGTCCGGGTTACCGCGCCAGGCATTTGCTGGGCGCCGGAGACTGAAAGGTGCGTGCGTCTCGGCCCAACGAGTGCTGCTACCGTGGCCGGATTTCTCTCCCCCTCGGCGCGCCGGCTCCCCTAAACTTTTACGGGTCTGTGGTTCTCGACCCGACTGGTAGAATCACCTGTAGAGCTTTAAAATATAAATGTGCAAATTGGAACCTACTAAATGAGAATCTTCAGGGGTGAGGCCCCGTGTCCTTCCGTAAGTTCAAGGAGCACGAGGGGGTTCTAGGCTACTCTAATGCTGTTTCTTGAGGGTGCGTTCATGTTGTGAAAATTCACCGAGCTGAACCTTTAGGATAAGTGCACTTCTCTGCACGTATAGTATACTTACTTTTTAAGAAGTTACCTTTTAGTATATTTTTAAGTAATAAGGACAACAAAAACCACTTCCTATAGGTATCCTATATAGGTCGCAGCGTCAAAACAAAAAGGAACTTTCAGCCTATACCTAATAAGGAGACAGTTTAAAATGTGTTTTTCCTATTTTGGAATTTTCTGTCTTTGAGATGTGAACCACACAGTAATGTAGATATTATCCCCTTTATGTATTGAAGGAATTTAGGCTCAAATAACTTGCCCAAGGGGACACTTCTGGCACATGAGCAGGAAAGTTCAGAATCCAACTTTTAAGCGCTGTTCTACACTGATTCTCTAAAAGGCCTTAAAAATTATGGAAATTAACTATTTTTAAAGCAGTAGTTTAGTTGGTTTGTAATTTCTTGGAGCATTTCCCAGATAGCTCATAGAAATACATCAGCTATTGATTCACTTTATTTTCCAGTAGATTCAATCACAGTAGTCTGGTTAAAGCCAAAAACAATAGCAGAGAACATCCTAGCTGAGTGTTTTGGAGCATATTCAACGAGTTCAACAGAAATCCTGAGCCAATTTGTAACAAAATAAGGTCTTTTTTTTTTCCTTCTATGCTGCTGACTGCCTTAAAATGATCACCTTTAGGAAGGGCAGAGACTGTTGGAGAGAAACTGCAGTATGCTTACACATGTTTATTCTCTTGATTAATACTTATTATTGATGTCATATGGGTTCTTCCTGTATGGCAAGGATTCTGAAATAACTTGCTTGAGAACTATGCTGTAGGTGTAATGATGGAGTCTGGCCTCTTCAGGACAGAACATATCCCACAGAACACCTTGCTTTGCACATATGGGAGATGAAATGGACCTTTTGTTTGAGTAAAAGCCTGTAAAATGAAGAAAATTGCCAACTACAGACTCGATAAAGGCAATCAATCACAGCCCTGGCAAGAGGCAATGAACAAAAATTTTGCTGTTAGCATTAGATTTTTTTTTTTTTTTTGGATGGGGGAAACATTATTTGCATGCACCAGTAACTTTTTCATTAATAGCTCAACTAGGCTTTAAGCTTCATGAGTGCAAGAACCATATTTATTATGTTTATTACCATATCTTCAGGCTAGCAGGGTGCCTGGCACAGTAGGTGCTGGATGAATAAATGAATGACTGGCAGCAGGGTCACCTTGACATTGGAATACCTCTCTCCCTACCCCTTCATTTATGTATGTGTATATAATTATGTATGTATATGTGTGTGAATATATAAATAATATGAATATATATAAACAAATACACATAAATATATAAAAAATTGCTCTAGAGGCTAGAATACTAAACTGCAAACAAGGGCCCTATACTTCAAGCAAGGGAAGGAAGGAGGTATAATTTTCTTGTTTGCTGCAGCACCAAATTAAATTATATAAATTGTAAATATTTAAAATGGCCAGTCTCAACCTCTTTGTCTGTGCAACAACTTAATGCTCTTAATACCACCTTTCATTCAAGACCAAATTTTTAACCTAAGGCAGCAAAACAAGTCATTCCATGGTTAACGTAGGAAGGAGCATTAGTCTTTCTGTCTTTTGCATTTTTACCTCTAAAGAGTCGTAGAATCACATCCTATAGATACAGGCTTTTGTGAACGTTAACCATATAAATAATCTTATACCATCTGCTATAAAGTATTTGACCTCTGGACGTAAAATAAATTGAAGAAAAGTGAAGTGTCCTTGTTTATATGTCAAATCAACCTCTTCTAGGGCCTTTTCCATCACCCCCACCAAACTTCTAGCTCCTTCCATATATTTAATGATATGAAGAAGGCAGAAAGTATAGCTATTGCCAACAATGAATCTCATTTTGCACTAATTCTAAAAACAAGTTCAAGTTTAGTTCTTAGATTTTTGCTCCTCATACCCCTATGTCTGCTGTAACCTTTTCGTGTTACCACTATCCTTACCTTCTGTGCAGGCAGCTCTCCAATGAAAGACACTGTTTTTACGGAAGAAATAAGAGCATCATTGTGAGTATTCTAGTACAAAACTATAAAGTTTCAGCATTGGCACTCATCCTTTCTTCTTTTTAGTTTCAGAGACAAGTGCTATCTTCTGTTTAAGTAAAACCCTTTAGCTTTGTTTTAGATCCCCTCCTACCTAGGTCTGGGCCTTATCACCTGTCCCCTCTATCATTTTTGACCTCTCCACCAATACTCTGTTCCAGTTTGCTAATGCTGCCATTTTGCAAAACACCAGAAATGAATTGGCTTTTATAAAGAGGACTTATTTGGTTACACAATTACAGTCTTAAGGCCATAAAGTGTATGAGGCAAGACATCAACAATTGGGTACCTTCACTGGAGAAAGGCTATTGGCATCTGGAAAACCTCTGTTAGCTTGGAAGGCACATAGCTGGCATCCACTTGCTCCCAGGTTGTGTTTCAGAATGGCATTCTCCAAAATGTCATGTCAGCGTCCAACGGCCGTCTTCAAAATGTGTCTCAGCTGCAGCAGCAGCAAGCTCCTTCTGTCTGAGCTTTTATAGGGCTCTGGTGAACTAACTGAGGCCCACGCTGAATGGGTGGGGCCATGCCTCCATGGAAATTATCTAATCAGAGTTATCACCTATAGTTGGGTGGGTCACATCTCCATGGAAACACTCAAAGGCTTCCAATCTAATCAACACTAATACATCTTCCCCACAAGATTGCATCTGGGTCTGTGTGGCTCTTTTTAAAGTACTCCAGTGATCCAATAAAGAACAGATTTTGGTACCTGAAGTGGGGTGCTACTGAGTTTGCAAATACCAAACATGTTGGAATGGCTTTTTAAATGGATAAGGGGAAGATTCTGGAGGAATTGTGAGGAGCTTGATAGAAAAGGCCTAAACTGCTTTGAAGAGACTGTTTGTGGAAATATGGACTCTCAAGATAACTTCTGATGAGGCCTTGAGCAGAAATGATGAATGTGTTGTTGCAAACTGGAAGGAAGGCGATCCTTGTTTTAAAGTGGCAGAGAATTTGGCAAAATTGAGTCCTGGTGTCGGATGGAAGGCAGAATTTGAAAGCAACAGCCTGGAATATTTAGCTGATGAGATCTCCAAGCAAAATGTAGAAGTAGTAGCCTGGCTTTTACTCGCAGCTTATAGAAAAATATGAGAGGACAGAGATAAGCTGAGAAATGAACTCTTGGTTTCAAAGAAACCAGAAATTGATGGCCTGAAAGACTCTGGGTTTCCAGGTGGTGAAACCCCAGAAGCTACAGCCCAACATGAGGATGTAACCAAACATGGAACTCTGCCACCATTTCGGTACAAGCCAAGATTGGAGAAGGAGTTAAGCAGAGAGTATTTGTGGAAAGTCCTGTTGTCTGATGGCTTTGACCCCTGTGTGCTTCATGCGAAGCCAACAGAATTTTTGCTAGCTCTTTACAGACAGAGCCACTGCTGGTCAGGACTGGAGGAGACAGACAAGGAACAAATTGAAGGAAAAATTTCTTTAAATACAGAGCCATGGAGGTTGGGGTCTGGTGTCAAGAGATCCCAGGCTGGGAGAGTGGAGTGGCCCACACTCATGGAAAGGGTGAGTTTGCCCCAGAGGTCGAGGGCGGGCCTTCCACCTCAATGTTCAGGAAAGGTTTTGCCACCTCAGGCCTCAAAGAGGGTGGAGCACATTCCCAGGGGACTGGGGAGAGCCTGGCTGCCACACCACTGTTCTGAAGGGGTTGAGTGTATGCCCTGGAGATGGAAGAGAATCCAGGTGCTGCCCTAATGTTTGAGGAGGGTGGGGCCGAGAAGGTGGTCTCCCCAATGTGTGGATATGTTGGAACACTCACCCAAGCATTTGGAGAAGAAAGGGTTGCCACAAAGGCCCTTAGGAAGGGTTAGACTCCTGCTCTGTCAAGCCCCAAGTATGCAACGTCATTCTGTTAATGACTCGCAGACTTTGAGATCTAATGGAGTTTGTCCTGTGGGTTTTAGGAATTGTTTTGGTCCTGTTAACCCTGTTTTCCTTACTGTTTCTCCTTATGGCAGTGGGAGTGTTTGTCCTATGAATGTCCCTCCTTTGTATATTGGAAGCATATAACCTGTCCTAAGTTCACAGATCCGCAGCTAAAGGAGAATTATGCCTTAGGACTGACCATGCCTATAATTGATTTTGATAGGATCTTGTTCTTAACTATTGTTACTGAAATGATTTAAGTTTCTGTGATATTGTTGTGGGATGAATGTATTTTGTATATGGAAAGATAATGTCATTTTGGGGTCCAGGGGGTGGATTGTGCCAGTTTGATGTATTATGTCCCCCAAAATGCCATTATCTTTGATGCAATCTTGTGTGGGCAGACATGTTAGTGTTGATTAGATTTTGGAATCCTTTGGGTGTTTCCATGGAGATGTGATTCAGTCAATTGTGGGCAAGACCTTTGGTTGGATAATTTTCATGGAGGTGTTGCCCCACCTATGCAGGGTGGGTCTGAAATTAAATTACTGGAGCACTGTATAAGCTCAGACAGAAGGAGCAAGCTTGCTAAAGCCAAGAGGGACACTTTGAAGAATGCTCAGGAGCTGAGAAGAGAGGGGCTTCAGATGAGAGACTGTTTGAATATGGCCGCTAAAAGCAGACTTTTGCTCCAGAGAAGCTAAGAGAGGTAAAACGCCCCAAGAGCACCTAAGAGTGACATTTTTGAGGAGCTGCAGCCTAAAGAGGAATGTCCTGGGAAAAAGCCATTTTGAAACCAGAACTCTGGAGCAGATGCCAGCCATGCACTTTCCCAGCTAACAGAGGTTTTCCGGACACCATTAGCCATCCTCCAGTGAAGGTACTCGATTGTTGATGAGTTACCTTGGACACTTTATGGCCTTAAGACTGTAACTGTGTAACCAAATAAACCCCTTTTTATTAAAGCCAATTCATTTCTGGTGTTTTGTGAAAAGGGAGAGTTACCAAACTAGAACATATGTCATATCTTATCTTATTTTATTCCCCCCCCCCTTTTTTCTCTCACTGATAGTCTTCATTTCTACTCTCTTCTCCAAGCCTCTCTCTCCTGTCTTTCATATCTGCCTGTATTGCTCCCTTTAGTATTTCTTGTAAAGTGGGTCTCTTGTTCACAAACTCTCTCAGTGTCTTTTTGTCTGAAAATATTTTAAACTGTCCCTCATTTGTGAAGGACAGGTTTGCTGGATATAGGATTCTTGGTTGGCAGTTTTTCTCTTTCAGTATCTTAACTATATCATACCACTGCCTTCGTACCTCAATGGTTTCCATTGAGAAATCCGCACATGGTCTTATCAGGCTTCCTTTGTATATGATGGATCACTTTTTTCTTGCTGCTCTCAGAATTCTCTCTTTGTCTTTGACATTTGATAATCTGATTATTAAGTGTCTTGGAGTCAGTCTACTCATATCTATTCTGTTTGGTGTATGCTGTGCTTCTTGGATATTGTGCCAGTTTGAATGTGTTATGTCCCCCAAAATGCCATTATCTTTGATGTAATCTTGTGTGGGCAGATGTATCAGCATTGATTAGATTGTAATTCTTTGAGTGTTTCTTTGGAGATGTGCCCCACCCAACTGTGGGTGATAACTCTGATTAGATAATTTCCATGGAAGTGTTACCCTATCCATTCAGGGTGGGTCTAAATTAAATCACTGGAGCCATATAAATGAGCTGACAAACAGAAGGAACTCAGTGCAGCTGAGAGGGACATTTTGAAGAGAAGCTACAGTCAAGAGGGACACTTTGAAGAATGCACAGTAGCTGCAGATGAGAGACAGTTTGAAGACGGCTATTGAAAGCAGACACTTGCTCTGGAGAAGCTAAGAGAGGACATACACCCCAAGAGCAATTAACAGTGATATTTGTGAGGAACTGCAGCCAAGAGAGGAATGTCCTGGGAAAAAGCCATTTTGAAACCAGAACTTTGGAGCAGATGCCAGCCACGTGCCTTCCCAGCTAACAGAGGTTTTCTGGACACCATTGGCCATCCTCCAGTGAAGGTACCTGATTGCTGATGTATTACCTTGGACACTTTATGGCCTTAAGACTGTAACTATGTAACCAAATAAACCCCCTTTTATAAAAGCCAATCCATCTCTGGTGTTTTGCATCCAGGCAGCATTAGCAAACTAGAACAGTTATGTAATTTTATATCTTTTATAAGAGATGGGAAACTTTCAGTGATTATTTCCTCCATTATTTTTTCTGCCCCTTTCCCCTTTTCTTCTCCTTCTGGGACACCCATGACATGTATATTCATGCACTTCATGTTGTCATTCAATACCGTGAGACCCTGGTCATATTTTTCATTATTTTTCTTATCTGTTCTTGTGTGCATAGGATTTCAGATGGTCTGTCCTCTTGTTCCTGAATCCTTTCTTTTGCCTCTTCAAATCGGCTGTTGTATGTCTCCATTGTGTTTTTCATCTCTTCTGTTGTGTTTTTCATTCCCTTAAGTTTTGCCAATTATTTTTTCAAACTTTCAAGTTCTTCCTTATGTTCACCCAATGTCTTCTTTATGTCATTCATCTCTTTTGCCACATACCCCTCAACTCATTAATTTGATTTTTGAATTGATGTAGCATATTTGTTTGAAGATCTTTAATTAGTTGTTTCAACTCCTATATCTCATTTGAAGTGTGAGTTTGTTCCTTTGACTGGGACATATCTTCATTTTTTTCTATTGTGATTCATAATTTTTGTTATCTAGTCATCTGGCTTCCTTGATTATCCCAATCAGATTTTCCCAGACCAGATGGGCCCTGGTCTCAGGAAGAGGGTGTAATCAGTATCATGTTTCCCTGAAGATGAGACCCAGAAAATTGTCAGGCTTTCCTGTGAGGCCTCTAGATGCTGTGCTTTTCCTATCCTGCCCAGCAGGTAATGCTTGTCAGCCCACAGCTCCCCACTGGCTTAAACAGGTGTGGTGTCTTTAATTTTCAGTGGGCCAGGTGCTGAGGGTGTCAGAAGCCAAGCCTAAGCTGTTTCTGTTTTTTTTTTTTTTACCTCAGGCCCTGGAATCTGAGTTCTCTGAGGGAGGGCAACCACTTGAGCTGGGCCCTGCCTCCTGCCCTTCTTAGGGAAGATAAGTCCTTTAGGTATTTATCTCCTACATTTGACTTCTTTCTTTGTCTCTTTAACTATCTTCACTCCACCCTTGCCTGGGTCAGTGCTGACAATTGAAAATGCCTGAGGCTGTCTCTAATAAGCTACATAGAATGAGAGAAAAAAAGGAAAAAAGAAAGAAATCCCCTTTTCGTAACCCAGCCCCTCGGTTACCAGTCAAGAAGCAGTGTTGGTGCCGTGTTCTATGTGCTCCCTTTCTTGGAAAAAAGCCCTTTTTCAGTACTCTGAGCTCTTCTGACTCCAAAAGCCTCTCTTTTTATTTATTTATATATATATTTTTCCTTCAGCCCTGCCTCCTCTCTGCCAGGAGAAACCTCAGGTTCCTTTACTGCTTGTTCTGGGTTTATCTGTGCTCATAGCTTGTATTCAGTAGTCCAAATTCAATAACTAAAACCACAGTTTTTGCTTGGTTGAACTACATTCCCTTCCTCCTAGTAGATTGCTGCTTTTTCCCACAGCAAAGTGTGTCAGCTCAGCCTGCCATGCTGGTTGGGGAGAGGTGCCAGGTCCGCAGTTTTGGGAGGTTTACTACAGTTCTATGCTGTGATCTCAGCCATTCCACCCATTCCAGACTTATATACTATGTGTGTCCAGTCTCAGATATCCACCAACATTTGTTCCAGGCTATTTACTAGTTGTTCCTGGCTATAGCTAGTTGTTCCAGAGGACTAACTAAATTTCACACCTCCCTATGCTGCCATTTTGCCCTGCCTCTCTTCTGCCCAGATACTGTTTTATTTGGGTTTCTATCTCTAGTATTCTAGCAGTGTCCAGTTCATTGAATGAACTGAATAAGCCATCTATTGAATGAATAAAGATGATAGAAGAAATATAATTGTCTGGCAAATGAATTATTTAGAAAATAATTGTTTTAGGAAGTCAGAGAAGAGAAAGATTATTTTAGGTTCCTATATAGCTGTAAATCCATTTATTTGGCAAATATGATGTGGGATAGTGGGAAAGAGAGAACAGCATTTGCAAAGCCCTGGAAACATAGTGCATTTTGGAAACTCTAAGTTATTTTTTTTGGTGAATGAAACAATGCAATTGGATAAGAGCTGAGGATGGAGATGGAAGTGGGAAGTGACATGGGATTTACATTTTAAATAACTGGCTGCCTTTTGATGATGGATTCATAGGGGCTGGAGTGAAGAAAGTTGACAGATTTTAGAAAAAACTAGGAGATAGATTTGATAGGATTTTGTGATTCCATGCCTAGGGTATGCAGTGTGTGAGTGTGTGTGTGTATGTGCATGTAACTTTTTCTAATGATGTGACTGATGGATCTATTTCGTCATCACATTCGATCCAGGCATCGGTATGAAGCTTTTCTAGTATAATTTTGTTTTCTCAGCTGTAGTGTAAGATAGTAGTTGTTCTCGTTTTCTAATGCTGCCATTATGCAAAATACTAGAAATGGATTGCCTTTTATAAAGGGGATTTATTTGGTTACAAAGTGACAGTCTCAAGGCCATGAAAATGTGCAAATGAAGGCATCAATACAAGTATACCTTCACCGAAGGAAGACCAATGGCATCTGGAAAACCTCTGTTATCTGGGAAGGCATGTGGCTGGCGTCTACTGATCCCAGGTTGTGTTCCAGCTCCACTCTCAGCTCCTGTGCATTCTTCAAAGTGTCTCTCTTGGCTGCTGCACCTTCTTCTGTTTGCGAACTCTTTTATAGGACTCCAGTGATTCAATTAAGACCCACCCTGAATGGATGGGGTAACGCCTCCATGGAAATTATCCAAAGGTCTCTCCCACAGTTGACTGAGTCACATCTCTATGGAAAATTCAAAGGATTCCAACTTAATCAACACTAATGCATCTGCCCCCACAAGATTGCATCAAAGAAGATGGCATTTTGGGGGCCAATACATCCAAACCCAGGCACAGTAGTTAAGAGAGTGGACCTTGGTATCAGACCAATGTCCTGCCTAGTTGTGTGTATGTAGGCAAGCTAATTAATTTTTCAAGCTAATTAATTTTTCTGGCCCACAGTCTCTTTGTCTAAAAAATAGTAATATTCCTATCTCATGGGGGTGCTATGAGAATTAAATGAGATAGCAAATGGAAAGCACTTGCTTTAGAGCAGTCCCTAAATAAATATAGCTGTTAATTGGGATTACATTTCACTCTTCCCTTATTGTGTTTTTCTTAAGAGCTGTTGATTGGAAATGAAGTGATATGTCAAAACCAGAGAATAATTAAATACAAAAGGCTTATTGGATCTGTTAAAAATTTGTCCATGGCAGGGAGCTCAGTAAATGGCCTTTGTGTCTGGACCAAAAAGACAGATCCATGAAACTGTAAACTGGTTCATAATAGTATATAATTTAAAAATATAGAAAGACCATGGTATCAAAAATATAAAATATTAGAAACATTTTCACTGAGGTACTCCTTAAACACAATTTTAAATTCTACTTTCTTTTTGTGAAAATATTAAGTGGAATCTTTTCTAAGTAACATTTTCATACTGAAACAAATGCAAATTAGTTCAAAGAAACATAACTAAGTATCAGTTATAACATGCATTACTGGAATAGGATCTACATCTCTCCAGTCTTGTGTGCTTAAGGTTGGTTTTAATTTTTTTTAAGCTTTATGTAAAATAAATCTGATAAGAAAAAAAACTGAGATCCAGAATATCTGTCTTAATGTTTCAGTTCTTGTCTTTTGGTTTATATAAAGTCATTTTATAAATTCATTACCCTCCCCCCTATATAGGACATGACATGACTCCCAAGGGAGTGAGTCTCCCTGGTGATGTGGGATATGACTTCCAGGAATGAGCCTCTTCCTGGCATTGAGTGATTGAGAATCCCTTTTGACCAAAAGGGGGGGAAAAAAGGTAACAAAATAAAGTTTCAGTGGCTAAGAGATTTCAAATAGATTTGAGAGTCTATCCTGGAGGTTACTCTTACAAAGCTCCAGCTCCAGCTAGATATTCCAAATGGCCACAGTAGGCCAAGCCTTAACCAACAGTAATCCCAAAAATACTAAAGAATACCTAGATCCCTGTCTGAGCCTCTATAAAATTTCACTCACTAAGTTTATTTTTCAGAAACTTAAATCCCCAGAGTGTTGCTGTGTTGGTTTGTATATATTATGTCCTCCAGAAAAGAGCCATGTTCTTTGGTGCAGTCTTCTGGGGGCAGACATATTGGTGTGGATTAGGTTGGAACCTGTTGGTTCACTGTTTCAGTGTAGATGTGACCCACCCAATTCTAGGTGATAGCTCTGATTGGATAATTTCCATGGAGGTGTGCCATGCCCATTCAGCATGGGCCTTGATTAGTTTACTAGAGCACTATATAAGCTCAGACATAAGGAGCTCACTGCTGTAGCTGAGACAGACATTTTGAAGACAGCCGTTGGAAGCTGATGCAGACGTTTTGGAGAACACCATTTTGAAACGCAACCTGAGAGCAAGCAGATGCCAACCATGTGCTTTCTCAGCTAACAGGTTTTCCGGATGCCGATGGCCTTTCTCCAGTGAAGGTGCCCTTTGTTGATGGATACTTTATGGCCTCAAGACTGTAACCGTGTAACCAAATAAACCCCCTTTATAAAAGCCAGTCCATTTCTGGTGTTTTGCATTCTGGCAGCATTAGCAAACCAAAACATTTCCTATGCCATATAATCCCAAAACCCAGAGGCAACAGCTTCTCCAAGAATATCAACCAGGTGCATCCCCCTTCCCCATGATATGGACATCTCTTTTCAATATGAATAAGTTAGGGTGATCACTTCCCAGATATCCCTGAGGATTGAGACAGTGATCAAATGAGAGAGAGGGGTAGCAACTGACAAGATAGGATTTAACAAAGGATTATGAATGATGAATCTTTGCATGAATAAATTTTTTTTTTTTTAGATTCTAGAATAGCTAGAAGGAAATAAGTGACATAATGGAACTGTAACATATAACATGCTTCGAAATTTGTTCTACAGCTACTTGTTAAATTATACTTTGAAAGTTATCACATTTATGTATATATGTTATATTTCACAATAAGGAAATAACTGAACTTGTGGAACAGTAATCTGTAACATTCTGTGAAATTTGTTCTATAACTGCTTGTTAAATCTTACTTTGAAAGTTATCACCTTTCTGTGTATATTTTGTACTTCACAATAAGGAAATAACTGAAATGGTGGAACTGTAAACCATAACGTTCTTTGAAATTTGCTCTCTAACAACTTGTTAAATAGTACTTTGAAAGTCATCACTTTTCTGTATATATGTTATATTTCACAACAACAAAAAAAAGTAAAAAGCAAAATAAAAAATGAATTTATTCGGAAACTACTTTTTCAAATACTTTGATTCCTATATCTTACAGGATTGTTTTATCAAATGACGATATATGAGAAAATAATTTGTAAAGTGTAAAGCCTTATACAAATACAAAACTCTTTTTATTATCTATTGTTAATCTGTTAAATTGAACTTTGGAGACCTGCCAAGATTTAATAATGGGACATCATGGGGATGTTTTTATTTCCTTGGCTTAAGAGCTATGATGTGGAATTACTTTAAGATGTTATTTTAGGATCTTAATACACTGCCTTTCAATGCTATTTGTTTGAAATAGTCTTTTTTCCTTGGGTCAGAAGGCATTTTACCTTAGGTACACATGAGCTTAAGTAAGCAACCTTGTTAAGTTTAAGTAGCAGTCGATTAAGTAGTAAGGGCAAGTTACTAGCTCTGTGCCTCAGTTTCCTCATCTGTACCATATAATATGGCAGGTATTTAAGAGATTGTCATTGTCATTGCCTGCTCTGTGCAATGCACTGTGTCTCTAGCACTGTGTCTAATTAGCGTAAGAAAACAACACATTTCAGGAAATGGAAAACGTTAGTTCTTCTGTAGGCATGAAGAATGCATTAAGAGTTAGATTGACTTCCAGGTCCTGAATGCGTGGGCGCTAATGATAAAATCTTATTCCCTTGTCCTCTGAATATTTTTCAGGCGTCTTCTCTTTTGGACTCCTCTCATTCTATTCTGAACTACTAACCTTGTCTTCCTTTGCCTTGATTCCCGGAAAGCACTTTTGACTTCACTGGTCTGTCTGTTTCGGCAGTGTTTTCAGAAGGACTAAGGAGAAACAGTACTCTGTATAAATTTAGGGGGAAGAAATCTCCTGAGTTAACAAGATCTCAATCTCAGTTTTCTCTTTAACTGTTTGTGGGTCCGCACCCCTAGCCACTTTTTGGAAGTGACCGAGGTGTAGGAGATGAAAGTCTCATTGTTTCTTAACTTGCAGAGCCTTGGCTGTGACTCACATTAGGTGGGAAGTAGTGGGAGGCTATGAGCGTGTGGGTGTGGTAGAGAGGAGACCCTCTCCCACAGCTGGCTGCTACTTTCAGCAAAACACAGATTTGAAGCAAAGAAATGACGAAGCGGGGTAAGACAGGGCCGCACCCAAGCTTCCTTTGGTGCACTCTTTCCGCGCGACTCTCCTCCCTCCTCCGCCCTGCAATAGATCGGGTTTTGAGCTGGGCGCGGGAGTTCAGCGATCGCTCGGCAATCGCTTACTCCTGTCTGCCTGTTGCTAGGGATCGGGGGACGCGTAGAGCCTGCTCCTAGCAAGCCGCGGCGCAGTCCCGGATCGGGCGGAGGAGTGCTGGCTCCCGCCTGGCTCGGTCTCCTCCTAGGAGTGGTTAGTGGCTGGGCAGGAACCGAAAATTTCCGGGCCGTCTCGGCCTTAACAGCAGCCATGGAGCCTGGGAAGGTCAGTGCAAGGAGCGGATTCGGGAAGAGGCCTGGGAGGGAGAGGGCCTCGGGACGGGTACCCGGCTCTTGGCCTCCTCTGCTTTTCACTCCCGAGGTCTCCCCTGCTGCTCGCGGTATCGTTTCATCTCTTCAACTCACAGAATTGTTACTTTTATAGAGCCCTCGGCTCTGGATTAGTTTAAGGGGCTCGTCCTGCTCCAAAATTCTTTATAACTTCTTTGGAGGACTCTGGAGGAAATCTGGCCAGAGTAGTTCTTTCTACTTCAAAGGTGCTGGGATCTAAGATCCCCTCGAGCAGCGGAATAAATAACCCTTCCATCTTTTTATTTACAATGAACCCCCTTCCTTTTTTTTCTGGGATCTTAGCTGAAGTTTGAGGTTACGCAAGGAATCTTACAGATGGGCTAGAATGCTTCTTGTTTTTGTAAAGCGAACTCTTTCCTTCTATGGGTCTTCTCTGAAGTCCTGAGGGGCTTGTTGGATGCTTTCTCTTTTTTGATCCAGCTATTGGAAAAACAACGGTTTAATGGCTGAAACATACCATTGTGAAAACGTAGTATGCTCTAATTATTCTCAAGTCATAGGTTTGAAGTGCCTTAGAGGCTAGAAATTTTTGTTGTGAGAGAGCATAGTTTCCATAGTCCCGTATATCTCAGGATTTGGTGCCAAATAAACGCCCTTCAGTGATCAGCAAGGCCTGGTTTAATTGTTCTGGATTTATAATTCTAAATATCTAAGTACCACTAAATATCAGAGTACAGTGTTTTAAACTCAGTGTTCAGTTCTCTTACGAAGTAAAGCACTTCTGTGCAAGGATGTCATCTTTGCATGTTATTACTTTTCCTTTACTTTTACTAAAAGATAGGCAGTTTTCCTAGTGTAGAGTTTAACATTAATGAGATATTATGTGTAAAAGTGCTTAGAGCAGTGCCTATTATTAAATTAAACACTCACTGTTATCTATTTCCCCTAAAAAATGAGGAATTTAGTTTGCAAGCATCACCTATCTTCCAGCCTCTAGTATTTTTGTCTTTTTTCTATCACTTACCTTTACAATGTTAAATGATATTCTTTAAGATATATTTAGTGTTATAGCAATCTTAAATAGTATCTCAGCTTTCTGCTGGTTAAGATTAAGAAATTAATGCTCTATACTAGACTCCATTTCTCCTTATCCTCAGCCCTCCAGCTTCCTGGCCTCTGTCATCTTCTATATCATTAACTTTACATGTCATAAGTTATTCTGTAATTTAGGTTTCCCTCTAACTTAGGTTTTTGTGATTTGTTTATAGGCTAATTTTTAAAATTGAAAATCAATAAATACTTTGACATTGTGATTATGGAAATAATATTTACTGCAGAAACATGTAGTGTGATTGGACCAGTAGAGAAAATGGAGTTCTATATCCCTAAACTGGTGCTGCTCAAGAAAAAATGTTCCTGGCATCAAATAGATCACCTTCTCTTACATTCAATTAATTGCATCACAATTTAGTTTTCTTCATATTTGGACCATGTCTTTCTTAAATGGCCTTTTGATTTTCCTGTAATTTTTTTATCATAATTTTTATTGTGGAGTACAACATATATACATAAAAGTGATAACTTTCCAAATGCAATTTAACAAGTAGTTAGAGAGCAAATTTCAAAGAATGTTATAGGTTGTAGGTTACAGTTCCACAGTTTCAGTTATTTCCTTGTTGTGAAATACAACATATATGCAAAAGGGTAATAAGTTTCAAAGTACGATGTAACAAGTAATTATATAGGAAATTTCCAAAAATGTTATGTTACAGTACCATAGTTTCAGTTATTTCCTTATTGTGAAATATAACGTATATATATATATATATATATATATACAAAAAGATAATAACTTTCAAATTAAAATTTAACAAGTAGCTATAGAGCAAATTTCAAAGAATGCTATGTACTTTTTAATTGCCTTGGTGAAAAGATGAAAAGAACATGCCTTTTTTTAAAAAACTTATTTATATTGTCTAGTTTATTAATCAGTTATTCTATTTAAAGAATTTTTTTTTTAATTATTGTTCTCGGAGCTGTGACTTTGTGTTCTAACAGAGATTAATTATTTTCTAGGCCTCCATCCAGGAATTCCTTTTCATTTTATTCTGGATTAGCCTACTATTTCTTGGATTAGTGTCTTCCTATTTCATGAAATCTCTTAATTATTTCCCTGGTTATATTATCAAATGACTTTTTCGACAAGGGCATATATAGGAATATCTTTATTATACCCATATACTTGTTTGAGAGTTTGATGCAGCATAGAATTAAAAAAAAAAAAATTTTTTATTGAAATTGTTCACATACCATACAACTGTCTAAAGATCCAAAGTGTACAATCAGTTGCCCATGATACCATCATACAGCTGTGCATCCATCACCACAATTAATTTTTTTTCAATTTTTAGAACATTTTCATTACTCCAGAAAAGAAATAAAGACAAAAAAAAAAAAAAAAAAGAAAACTCAAATCCTCCCATACCTCATACCAGCTCCCCTCCATTATTGATTCATAGGTTTGTATAGTACATTTGTTACTGTTGATGAAAGAATGTTAAAATACTACTAACTGTAGTATATAGTTTGCAATAGGTGTATATTTTTTTCCTATATGCCCCTCTATTAACTTCTTGTTATAGTGTCATACATTTGTTCTAGTTCATGAGAGAGTTTTCTAATATTTGTACAGTTAATCACAGATATTGTCTACCACAAGATTCACTGTTTTATGCATTCCCATCTTTTATCCTCCAACTTTCCTTCTGGTGACATATGTGACTCTGAGCTTACCCTTTTCACCACCTTCACACACCTTTCAGCACTGTTAGTTATTCTCACAACATGCTACCATCACCCCTGTCTATTTCCAAATGTTTAAGTTCACCCTAGTTGAACATTCTGCTCATAATAAGCATCCGCTCCCCATTCTTTAGCCTCGTTCTATATCCTGGGTAACTTATATTTCATGTCTATGAGTTTACATATTATAATAATTCATATCAGTGAGACCTTGCAATATTTGTCCTTATGTGTCTATCTTATTTCACTCAATATAGTGGCCTCATGGTTTCTTCATCAATTCATTTTTTTTTGGATGGTTTTGTTCAGATGCCTTGCATTCTGTCCTAAGTAAACAATCGTTGGTTCCCTGTATAGTCACGTATTTATGTATTCAGCACCATCACCACTATCTATATAAGGACATCTCCATTTCTTCCACAAAGAAGGAGGAAGAGTCAAAGAAGGTAGAGAGACAAAAGAAAAAGGAAAAAGAGAGAAAGAAAAGAAAAAAAAACATGACAGCTAGAAAGCAACAAAATGAAAGATAGCACTCAGCTGAAGTAGAATAAAGAGTCAGACAACATCACCAATGCCAGGAGTCCCTTCCCCTGCCCCCCCCCCACCTCCCCCATATGCATTTAACTTTGGTATATTGCTTTTGTTATATTAAAGGAAGCATAATACAATGTTTCTGTTAATTATAGTCTCTAGTTTGCATTGATTGTATTTTCTCCACAATTCTACCCTACTTTTAACACCTTGCAATGTTGACATTCATTTGTTCTACCTCATGTAAAAACAAATTTGTAACTTTTATCACAATCATTGAGCACCCTGGGTTTCACTGAGTTATACAGTCTCAGTGTTTATCTTTCATCTTTCATTCTGCTGTCCCACATGGTCCTAACCTTCCTCTTTCAGCCATACTCACAGTCATCTTTGTTCAGTGTACTTACATTGCTGTGCTACTATCTCCCAAAATTGTTTTCCACACCTCTCACTCCTGTCTTTTCCTTTCTGTCTGCAGTGCTTCCTTTAGTGTTTCCTGTAGAGCAGGGATCTTGCTCACAAACTCTGTCATTGTCTGTTTATCAGAGAATATTTTAAGCTCTCCCTCATATTTGAAAGACAGTTTTGCCAGATATAGGAATCTTGGTTGGTGGTTTTTCTCTTTCAGCATCTTAAATGTATCACCCTACTTCCTTCTTGATTCCATGGTTTCTATTGAGAAATCAGCACATAGTCCTATCAAGCTTCCTTTTTACATGATGAATCACTTTTTCTTGCTGCTTTCAGGATTCTCTCTTTATCTTTGACATTTGATAATCTGATTATTAAGTGTCTTGGCATAGGCCTATTTGGATCTATTCTGTTTGGGGTATGCTGCGCTTCTTGGGTCTGTAATTTTGTGTCTTTCATAAGAGATGGGAAATTTTCATTGATTATTTCCTCTAGTATTGCTTCAGCCCATTTTCCTGTCTCTTCTCCTTCTGGGATACCCATGACATGTACATTCAAGCATTTCATGTTGTCATTCAGTTCCCTGGGATGTTGCTCATATTTTTCCATTCTTTTCTCTATCTGTTCTTTTGTGTGTTGGATTTCAGGTGTCTTGTTCTCCACTTCCTGAGTGTTTTCTTCTGCCTCTTGAGATCTGCTGTTTTATGTTTCCATTGTGTCTTTCATCTCGTGTTGTGCCTTTCATTTTCATAGATTCTGCCAGTTGTTTTTTCAAACTTTCAATTTCTACCTTATGTATGTCCAGTGTTTTCATTATATGCTTCATCTCTTTTGCCATGTCTTCCCTAAACTTTTTGAAATGATTTAGTATTAGTTGTTTAAATTTCTCTATCTCAGTTGAAGTGTAAGTTTGTTCCTTTGACTGGGCCATCACTTCATTTTCCTTGGTGTAGGTTTTAATTTTCTGTTGTCTAAGCATCTGGTTTCCTTTGTTACCCCAATCAGGTTTTCCCACCAGGACGGGCTCAAGTCTTGGAAAGAGGCAATAGTATCACATCTCCATGGGGGTGTGTCTTAGAAGATTGGTACACCATTTGAGGCCTCAAGCTGCTCTGCTTTTCTGCCCAGCAGTTAGCGCCTGTTAACCTGCATCTCCAGACTGGTGGGATGTGTGGCCTGTGGCTGTTTTCCCCAGGCTCTGGGGTCTGGTTCTGAAAGGAAGGCAGGTAGTAGAGCTTGGCACCACCTTCTTCCTCTTAGAGAAGATACAGCTCCTAGGGAGAGGTCATTTACATTTGAATAGTTTCTCTGCCTGTGGTATCTCCACCCTTGTCTGGGTCAGAGCACTGGGAACTGAAAATGGCTGAGGCTGTCTCCACTGACCCGAAAAAAGGACAGAAAGCCCCCCTTCAGGGCCAGTCCGTGGCCACCCTCCAGCTCTCCAAGGTTGTCACCAAAAGCCTCTGTCTGCTTGTTGGGGATTCATATCTTTTATTGAGCAGTCCACATTTGTTAATTAAAACCCCAGTTGGAGCTCAGCTGAGCTATATTCACTTACTGGGAGAGTGCTGCTCTCTAGCACCAGGAGGCTTTACAGTTTGGGCTGTGGGGGGAGGGGGCTCCCAGCTTGGATCTGCAGTTTTTACTTACAGATTTTATGCTGGGATCTCGGGCATTACACCCAATTTGGGTTGGTGTATGATGTGTGGACAGTCATGGTTGTCCCTCAGCAGTTATTGTGAAATATTTTCTAGTTGTTCCTGGTTGTTTATTAGTTGTTCCAGGGGGACAAACTAGCTTCTGCTCATCTCTATGCCACCATCTTCTTCCATCTCCATCTGCCGCCATCTTCTTCCATCTCCATGCAGCATAGAATTTTAAGATCCAAATCATTTCCCCCAGAATATTGATGGCATTATACTTTTGTCTTTAATGTCCAGTTTGGCTGATGAGACATTTTGTAAGTAATATTTTCTTTCTCTCTGAAGATTTAGGAACTTTATCCTTGGTGTTCTGAAGATATGTGATGATATGTTGATTGTGGGTCTTTTTTCATTGATTATTTATGACATGGGATCACCCTTTTCAAAATAAAACTCATATCTATCTTCACTTCTGTGATATTTTCTTCTATTACCGTTGATTTCTGTTATTCATGATAGTTGTGTTATATAAGTTGCCACAAACACTGAAGTAGCCAATAGTGAACCATTGCTCCCCGGGGAAATACAGGATTGGTTTCCTCCTAGCTTCTGGTCACAACATTTTCACCAACCCATCAATTCATAACTTTGTTTTATATATGTTTCTGTTTGAAGAAACCTTATTTATTGTATATTATTTATTGTATATTGAACTCATGGCCAACAACACTATGACTCTTGCGTGAATAAAGCTTGTCTAATACACATATTTTCTCTGTAACGCACATCACAGTCTTCTTGTTCTTCGGAACACTGGACAGCACTTCAGCACTAAACTTAGGAGATATTTTAAGTTACAAAATCACTGACAAAACACAAAAATGAAAAATATGACTCTAAATGTACTGCAAAAAGGACACTTGTTTATAGAATGAGAGCTAAAAACAAGAGAACACAGTGTTGCCTTGTTTGATCTCAGCTGGGAATGTGCACATTGGATAACTCAATTTTTTTGCCATTCTGTGCAACTCTATGAATGACCGGGAAAGCATCATGACTATCGATTTGGGGATTACAAATAAATTTGAATACATGAATTTGCAAATATGAATAATGAGACTCAATTGTATTTTTTTTATTTCTCCTCCCATTTTCTCCATTCTTTCTTTCTCGAACTCTGATTCAATGTCCTATTAGATGTTGAGCTCAAGGTTCATATTTTTTTTTTTTTTTACTTTTTAATTTAATTTATTTTAATATCAAGAACTCTTTGTTATTCTCAGATTGCTCCTTTGTAGCATTTGTTTTAATTTGTGCTCATGATATTTTCTAAAACTTTTTGGATGATATTACTTATATACCTTTTTAAAAAAAAATTTTTTTATTTTCTTGAATTATGGCTCATTCTTCCAGAATCATTTTCTGTTTGTCTAAATTCTTCTCTTTTATTATATTGATTTTTCTCAAACATCCTTTCATATTTATGAAAAAAGGACCAGATTAATTGAAGTAAGGTTTTCTAATTGATTAAACAATACCCCAAAACCTTAGCTCTATTTACCTATCAGTTCTCTTCTTGAATTGTTCTTCACCACTAAGATTGGATTCTAGATCAGGCACTGCAAATTGTTAGGGTTCTTCAACCATTAACCTTTTAATTTAATAATCAGATATCCCAATTGTGTGTGTAGCAAACTTGTATTTGCCTCTTCTTACCCTGAATTTTTTTTTTTCTCTTGTGTCTTTTTTTCCAATGTTCTGGCCAAGACAGTTCATCTATTTGATTTCATTTTGTGTTACTATAAATTACTCTTGAGGTTTTATTCTGATATGTATTTAATAAATAGACAAAGTAAAAAAAGCAATGACCTGAAGGCTGATTATTTTCTGGCAGCTAATGAATACCTGTATTAGGTTCTCAGTTGCAAGTTTGTCATTAATGTTTTAGGAAATTAGCCTACTGGTCATTAGAACCTAATTATATAATTATTATTATAGTGTTATATAGAATTATTTAGTATAGCTTATTTCATAAAATAAAGGGAAGGTTAAAAGCTTAATGAGGTTATTGAAATAAAAGTATACTGGACTTTTTGGTATTGTTTGTTATAACTTTTATCATGCACTAAGGTTTTCCTTAGGTTTGTGTCAGTATACTTATTTGCTCAGACAATTGACATCAACTGGTTTTGTGATCTTTATTTGTAGTAAAGTTCATACCAAATTTTAGTATTTTATAACTATTTTTAGAAAACTAAAAATTAATGCTGCTTTTGTAGGCTGTAAATATGTTTGATAAGATAACAGTTCTTTTCAAGGGTAGCTCTTTAAAAACACTTAAGTTTACAGTGTTTATGACCAGCTTTTATTAATTTTTATACTCTGTGAAAAATTTTTAAATTTTCTGTTATATACTGTGATGGTTAGAGTCATGTGTTAACTTGGCCAGATGATGGTTGTCCAGCTGTCTGGTCATGCAAGCACTGGCCTAATTGTTACTGCAAGGACATTTGTGGCTGGTTAATAAACCAGAAGGCTGGTTTATTAAATGATTAATCAGTTGACTGCACATATGACTAATTACATCAATGAAGGGTGTGTCTTCCACAATGAGAGAATTCAATCAGGCGGACTTAATTCAATCAGTTGAATGCTTTTAAGGAGGAAAGAGAGAGAAGCTTTACTTTATCTTCGGCTAGCCTGCAAAGGGTTTTTAGAGGCGTTCATCAGACATCTTCATGGGAGTTGCCAGTTTGCTGCCTGCCCTATGGAATTTGAACTCGTTCATCCTGCTTTATGGAATTTGGACTTTTGTGTTCCCACAGTTGCATGAGACACTTTTATAAAATCTTATATTTACAGATATCTCTTGTTGGTTCTGCTTCCCTAGAGAACCCTAACTAATACAGCTTGGTACCAGGAGTGGTTCTTGAGACACAGAATCTTAAAGTGGGCTTTTACAATTGGTTTTCTACTCTGATTAGATTCAGAGGCATTAATGACTCCATTTCCAATAATCAAGATGGCACTGACAGTCCATGGTGTGAATTGACAATGGAGATACACAGAATACCACCATTTGATTCTCCTGATCATACCCTTGTATGATGCAAGGCTCTGAGTGACAGTGTTTTTGACACCTTAACAGAGTTTTTTTTTTTTTTTTAAATTCAGTTCTATTGAGATACATTCACATACCATACAGTCATCCATGGTGTACAATCAACTTTAACAGAGTTTTGTGGAGTTAAGAGGTATAATGATGTTGGCTGGTTGCTCTGAGATACACTGGATAAAGTTATAGGAGAAAGGGACAAGCTAAAGTCTTCAAATTTGAAACTTAAATGCTCTATGACAGATGTAAAGGTTTCCATGTGTGCTCTGAAAGAAAATCTTATTTCCTATGGCCACAGACTTGAGATTTCTGAAAACTAGACCCAGAGTCTCATTGTGTGAATAGCAGATTTACAACATAAACTAAAATCTCAAACTTGCAAGGTGTCTGCTGTTAAAGTAAAGGCGTTGATTGGAAGAGAATGGGATCCTGAAACTTGTGATGGGACATATGGATTGATAATAATGGCGGTGAGGATATTGGAACCCTGGATTCTTCCAAGTCTTTGCTAGATATACCTGTAATGGTCTGCCCCAAGGAAACACTCCATACCCCACATGCCTCCAGTCTGCCCTAAGGAGACAGCTACCCAACCTCCAGCCTGCTTTGAGGAAATGCTTCCTGACCTACAGTCTGTCCTTAAGAGCCTGCCATTCAACCTCTACCTAAAGAGATTAACCCTTCACTGCCTGCTAAACCTGTAATCACCTCCCCTGAGGAAGCAGCCCACACTCCTCTGTCTGGAGAGATTAATCCTGTTTCACCAGATGAAACGGCAATGGAATGTCCTGAGGTAATTGACTTGAGGGATACTTCTAATTCTTTTTATGACCCACTGCCATCACCACTCTTTTCTTCAAGACCTATAACTAGACTAAAGTGCCAAGAGGCCCTGAAGGATGAGGTACAAAGTGTGACCCTTGAGGAAGTACGCCATAATCCAAAAGAACTGCATGAGTTTTTCAATTTATATAGACAGAACTCAGGGTAATATGTGTGGGAATGGATATTAAGGGTGTGGGACAATGGAAGGAGGAATATAAAGTTGGATTAGGCTGAATTTATTGATATGGGCCCACTAGGCAGAGATTCTGCATTCAGTGTTGTAGCTCAAGGTGTTAGAAAGGGCGTTAACTGTTTGGGTGGTTGGCTGAAACATGGATGGTCAAGGACTTGGAAGGAACGTGATTGGAAGATTGGTGACAAAGAAGTCTGGGGAAAAGGTATGTGGTTAGACCTTTCTGAGTGGGCAAAAAATATGAAGATACTTGTGTCTCATGTGAATGCTCACCACAGGGTACTTCAGCAGAGGAAGATTTTAATAATCAAGTGGATAAGATGACCTGTTCTGTGGCTACCAGTCAGCCTCTTTTTCCAACCACTCCGGTCATTGCCCAGTGTGCTCATGAACATAGTGGTCATGGTGGCAGGGATGGAGGTTATGCATGGGCTCAGCAACATGGACTTCCACTCACCAAGGCTGACCTGACCACAGCCACTGCTGAGTGCCCAATCTGCCAGCAGCAGAGACCCACACTCAGTCCCCGATATGGTGCCATTCCCCAAGGTGATCAGCCTGCTATCTGGTGGTAGGTTGATTACATTGGACACTTCCATCATGGAAGGGGCAGCAATTTGTTTTCACTGGAATAGACCATACTCTGGATATGGGTTTGCCTTCCCTGCACACAATGCTTCTGCCAAAACTACCATCCACGGACTTACAATATGCCTTATCCACCGTGATGGTATTCCAAACTGCATTTCTTCTGACCATGGAACCCACTTCACAGCAAATGAAGTGAGGGAATGGGCACATGCCCATGGTATTCTCTGATCTTACCATGTTCCCTATCATTCAGAGGCAGCTGAGTTGATAGAATGGTGAAATGGCCTTTTGAAGACTCAATTATGGTGCCAACTAGGTGGCAATACCTTGCAGGGCTGGGGCAGTGTTCTCCAGGAGGTTGGATATGCTCTGAATCAACATCCACTCTATGGGGCTGTTTCTCCCACAGCCAGGATTCACAGGTCCAGGAATCAAGGGGTGGAAACAGGAGTGGCACCATTCACTATCATTCTTAGTGATCCACTGGGAATATTTTTGCTTCCTGCCCCTGCAGCCTTATACTCTGCTGGTCTACAAGTCTTAATTCTCAAAGGAGGAGTGCTTCCACCAGGAGACACAACAATAATTCCATTGAACTGGAGGTTAAGAGTGCTCCCTGGCCACTTTGGGCTTCTCATGCCTCTGAATCAACAGGCAAGGAAGGGGATTACTGTACTGGCTGGGATGATTGATCCTGACTATCAAGGGGAAATAGCACTGCAACTACACAATGGAGGTGAAGAAGAGTTTTCCTGGAATACAGGAGATCCCCACGGCGTCTCTTAGTACTACTGTTCCAGTTTGCTAATGCTGCCTTTTTGCAAAACGCCAGAAGTGGATCAGCTTTTATAAAGGGGTTTTATCTGGTTACAGAGTTATAGTCTTAAGGCCATCAAGTCCGAGATAAGGCATCAACAATTGCGTACCTTCACTGGAGGATGGCCAGTGGTCCACAAAACCTCTGTTAGCTGGGAAGGCATGTGGCTGGCATCTGCTCCAGAGTTCTGGTTTCAAAGTGGCTTTCTCCCAGGACATTCCTCTTTAGGCTGTATCTCCTCAAAAATGTCACTCTTAGTTGCTCTTGCGGTGTTTGTCCTCTCTTAGTTTCTCCAGAGCAAAAGTCTGCTTTCAAAGGCCGTCTCCCAAATGTCTCTGTAAGCTGCAGCTCCTCTCTCAGCTCCTGTGCCTTCTTCAAAGTGTCCCTTTTGGCTGTAGCAAGAATCTTGGCCTGTGTGGCTCTTTTTAAAGATCCAATTAACACCCACCCTGAATGTGCTGGGTAACACCTCTATGGAAATTATCCAATTAAATGTTTCACTCACAGTTGATTGAGTCACATCTCCATGGAAGCAGTCAAAGGATTCCAATTTAATCAACACTAAATACATCTGCCACCAAAAGATTGCATCAAAGAACATGGTGTTTCAGGGGACATAATACATCCAAACCAGCACAACTACTATGCACTGTGATTAAAGTCAATGGAAAACTGCAACAACCCAATCCAGGCAGGACTACCAATGGCCCAGAAACTTCAGGAATGAAGGTTTGAGTCACCCCACCAGGCAAAGAACCATGGTCTGCTCAAGTGCCTGCTGAGGGTAAAGGGAACATGGAATGGGTAGTGGAAGAAGGTAGTGATAAATATGAACCATGACCATGTGACCAGTTCCAGAAACAAGGACTATGATGGCATGTATATTTCCTCCCTGTTTTTTTTTTTTATGAGTATGTTTGTATTTGTCCATAAAGCAGATATCTTTGTTTTCTTCTCTATGTTATCCCCTTACCATATGATATAAGCTGTGTTGTTCATTTTGCAGTATTTGAGTTATAGGAAATCAAGTTTAACAGTCAACATTACCCAAGGACTTGTACCCTATTGGGTTGGAGAGATTTAGTGCGTTTCTGGTTGTATGCAGGATGACTGAGTATTGTTAGGTGAAATATATGTCTGTAATTGTGCTCTATTTAGAGATTAAGTATGGTTTAAGATGATGCATATAACTACTAAGTTGACAAGGGGTGGACTGTGTTTAGGTTCATGTGTCAACTTGGTCAGATGATGGTTTCCAGGTGTCTGGTCAAGTAAGCATTTGCCCACCCGTTATTGCAAGGACATTTGTGGCTGGTTGTTAAACCAGAAGGCTGGTGTATTAAATCATTAGTCAATTGACTCCACCTGTGACTGATTTCATCAATGAAGGGTGTGTCTTCTTCAATGAGAGAATTCAGTCAGCTGGATTTAATCCAATTTGTTGAAGACTTGTAAGGGAGAAAGAGAGAGAACCTTCAGTTCGCCTTTGGCTAGCCAGCGAAGGGTTTCCTGAGGAGTTCATTGAACACCTTCATTGGAGTTGCCAGTTTGCTGCCTGCCCTACAGAATTTGGACCTGTGCAACTGGCCCTATGGAATTTGGACCCGTGCATCCCCACAGTTGCATGAGATGCTTTTATAAAATCTTATATTTACAGATATCTCTCATTGGTTCTCTTTCCCTAGAGAACACTAATACACATACCAACAAATGATACCATGTGAGCTTAGTATTACCATGAAATGTATTAATCAAAGCTTGAAAGATATAAAAACATATATATGTATGTATGCATTTAGATTATCCTTAGTTAAAAATAATTTTCTATTCTTTAAATTTTTGATATGAAATATGAACTAGTGGCATTAACTGTTTGGGTAGGGTGTAGTGCTGTTCATTCTGTTTTTTAAAAAACTTAATGTGCCTAGAGTAAATGCAATCGTTCACCAAGGCTTGGTCCTCATTATTCCACTTGCGGGGTGCTCCTCTGTTACATTCTAATCCACCAGCCAAGTCTAGAAATGAATCAACCTCTCTGAGATTGGCATCTCTTTTATAAAATAGACTCAGTGCATCAAAATTTTAGGTGCCCATACCCTCTGACCTAGCAATCCCACATACAAGACTCTCAACTTCAAATAATTACATGTAAATGGAAAACATAAGGATATTCACTGTAGCAGTGTTTGTGATATGGAATATTAGAAGCAACATACACAGTCATCATTCAGGAACTGGATGAATAAATTATGGTATATCCATAGAATGGAATATTAAGGAGCCCTCAAAAATCAATAGTTTAGGAAAGAATTTTGGCTGGTGGATTCAATGGATGAAATCTATAATCCTAGTTCACTTAGTTTCTGTTTTCTTCCCCAGCAACCTTCCTAGCAGAGACCCATCAGTTATGTAGAGAAACAATGAAGAAGAGAATGATGAGCAGTTAAGGGAGGTGAATAAGCCAACTTTGTGTGTGTGCATGTGTGTGTCTCACAAAGCATGAAATATTTATCATATGGCCCCTTTACAGAAAAAAATCAGCGGGCCCCTTTACTCATCAATCAATCTTCCAAATTGTTTCTAGCTTACATATCTCATTGCTTATTGCTAAGTAAAAAATCAAATCTCGGATCTAAGCCTATTCTGTAGTAAAAGTAATCTATTGTTTTATTTTTAAACATTCTGATTACTCCTCTTAATTAAGCCAAATCTAATAATTTGTTCCTAAGTAACTGAATTTGAAATTAAAAAAAATTTTTTTTTTGAATTTAAGGAATAATTTAAAAATAAGATAGTAAAAGGTAAATTATATCTTAATTCTAAAGATGTGTGTAAACCAGTCTAAAACTCTTTGGATATTTTAGAAAATATATTACTTCAGTTTATTACCATTTAGGGTTGATGAATCATATGGTTCTTTGGCCATAATTCTAATCCATAATTCTGTGAATTTTTGCTGATGTGATAGAACTAAGCAAGACTGTGTGGAAAATCAATGGAATCATCATCACTTGGCTCAAATATAGTATATTCCATTAGCATGGACGAATAGTGCCAACTTTGTGTACTGTAGACACAAGTTTAGGAAATACATTCGCTATTTTGTACAGAGTACAATTTGAAATTTAAAGCCTAGACGGGATTCTGATAGGGAAACTAGACAGGAATAATGAATTTAGGAAACATTTTAGAGGAAGCAATAATAGAATTTGGTGACTGACTTCATCTCATAGAGAAATGAAATGTTGATGACAAGAAGATTCCCATTAGGTCCCTTTGCACCAGCCTGGTTCTGGGAAGTAATTGCAGCCTGCGCATTTTTTATGCCACAGTTTAAAGTGATACCACATTGGTGACCAGTGTGTTGAGCTGATAGGGAAACTAACATAAAACAATTGCAGGAAACGGGGGTATTTAACCTGAAGGCTAAAGGGAGAAGTGTTAGCCGTTTTCAAATATTTTAAAGGCTGACACATGGAAGACAAAATAACTTACTTGTAAACATTTGTTAATGTGCAATTAACTAGTAAATTAAACATGGAAGTATGATGATACTGGGTATAAGATATAATTCATAACACTGAATACATTGAAGGCAGGAGGAAATTTAAACTGCTATAGGATGGTGTATTATCAAGTCAGGACACCCAGTAAACAGCTTCTTTTTTTTTTCTTTGAAAGGTGGCAATCTGTTTTACTAATTGGGATGTTCTAGTGCAAGTAATGTATATATATTTTTTTATTTTTAAAAGCAGTTTTATTCACACACCATACAGTCCATCCAAAATGTACAATTATAGGCTCTCAGTGTAATTATAGAGTTGGTCATTCATCACCACAATCAATTTTAAAACATTTTCATTGCTCCCAACTGAAAAAACCCATACCCCCTCATTATTGACACTTAGCATTAGTGTGGTACCTTTGTTACAATTGCTGAAAGAATATTAAAATATTACTGTTAACTAGAGGCCATAGTTTATATTAGGTGTATTTTTTCCCATATACTACCCTATTATTAACACCTTGTAATAGTGACATACACTTGTTCTAGTTCATGGGAGAACAGTCTGATATTTATACAATTGTATAAATATGAGACTGTTGAGCCAGGTTTGGATGTATTATGTCCCCCAAAACACCATGTTCTTTGATGTACCTTGTGGGGGCAGAGGTATTAGTGTTGATTAGGTTGGAATCTTTGGATTGGGTGGTTTCCATGGAGATGTGACCCACCCAAATGTGGGTAATACCTTTGATTGGATTGTTTTCATGGAGGTGTGGCTCTGCCTGTTTGGCATGGGCCTTTATGTAATCACTGGAGTCCTATAACAGAGCTCACAAAGAGAAGGACCCCAGAGCAGCTCAGAGGGACATTTTGGAGAGAAAAGGTCTGCTGGTGAAGCTAAGAGAGAAACCCAGATGCTTAGATGCACAGGAACTGAAGAAGCTAAGAAGGACAAAATGCCTCAAGAGCAACATTTCTGAAGAATGCACAGGAGCTGAGAGAGGAGCTGGAACACAACCCAGGATCGGCAGACGCCAGCCACATGCCTTCCCAGTTAACAGAGATTTTCTGGATGCCGTTGGCCTTCCCTTCGATGAAGGTATACTCATGCTGATACCTTAATTTGGACATTTTCATGGCCTTCAGACTGTAAATTTGTAACCAGATAAACCCCCTTTGTAAAAGCCAATCCATTTCTGGTATTTTGCATAATGGCAGCATTAGCAAACCAGAACTACTGTATTTATACAGTTGTATAAATATCAGACTGTCATTGTCCGTAACAGGGTTTCACTCTGTTATACAGTCTCATGTTTTATCCTCTAGCTTTCCTTCTAGTGACCCTAAACTTCCCCTTTCAGCCACAATTACACACACAACCCAGTGCTGTTAATTACACTCATGACAGTATGCTATCATCACTTCTATCCATTTCCAAACATTTATAATCAGCCTCATTAAAAATTCTGCACAAATTAAGCATCAGCTCCTCATTCTCTACCCTCATTCTATCTCCTGGTAACCTGTATTCTAGATAATAACTCCATGAGTCTGCTCATCATAATTAGTTCATATTAGTGAGATCAAACAATATTTGTCCTTTTGTTTCTGGCTTACTTCACTCAACATAATGTCCTCAAGGTTCATCCATGTTGCTGCATTGCATCAGGACTTCATTTCTTCTTACAACTGAATAATATTCCATCATCATATGTATATACCACATTTTATATATATTCATTGGTTGATGGGCAATTGCCACATCTTTTTTGGCACTTGTGAATAATGCTGCTATGAACGTTGGTGTTCAAATGTCTGTTTGCATCCCTGCTAGTAGTGGAATTGCTGGATTATATGGCAGTTTTATACTTAGCTTCTTCAGCAACCACCAAAGTGTCTTAAACAGTGGCTGTACCATTCTATATTCCCACCAGCAGTGAATACGTTACTATTTTTCAACATCCTCTCCAACACTTGTAGTATTTTGTTTTTAAAAGTGGCCATTCTAGTAGGTGTGAAATGATATCTTGCACTTTTTTTTTAAGTTCAGGTTTATTGAGATATGTTCACATACCATACGATCATCCATGGTGTACAGTCAGCTGTTCACAGTACCATACTATAGTTGCACATTCATCACCCCAATCTATTTTTGAACATTTTCCTTACACCAGAAAGAATAAGAATAAGAATAAAAAAGAAAAAGAAAAAAAAGGACACCCAAATCAACCCCCCATCCCACTCTTTTTTATTTAGGTTCTATCCTTATTTTTCTACTCATCCATTCATACACTGGATAAAGGGAGTGCAATCCGCAGGGTTTTCACAATCAGTCTGTCACCCCTTGTAAGCTACATTGTTATACAATCGTCTTCAAGAGTCAAAGCTACTGGATTGTAGTTTAACAGTTTCAGGTGTTTACTTCTAGCTATTTCAATATATTAAAACCTAAAAAGCATTATCTATATAGTACATAAGGATGTCCACCAGAGTGACCGCTCGACTACATTTGAAATCTCTCAGCCACTGAAGCTTTATTTCCTTACATTTACCATCTCCCTTTTGGTCAAGAAGATGTTCTCAATCCCATGATGCTGGGTCCAGATTCATCCCCGGGAGTCATATCCTGCATTGTCAGGGAGATTTACACCCCTGGGAGTCAGGTCCCACGTAGAGGGGAGGGCAGTGAGGCTATCTCACACTTTTGATTTGCATTTCTCTGATAGCTAGTGATGCTGAGCATCTTTTCATATACTGTTTAGCCATTTATATTTCCTCTTTGGAAAAATGTCTATTCCAGTCTCTTGCCCATTTCTTAATTGGGTTGTCTTTTTTATTGTTGTGTTGTTGAGTTGTAGGATTTCTTTATATATTCTTATATAGCACTCTGTTGTAAACTTTTCCCCACAGCCCTTAGGAGGGAGTGTGATTTTTTCAGCCTCCTAGTTGGTGGTGAAACATTGGCTGAGATCCCTGTTCAGGGCAGGCTAGAACCACGATTTAGAGCCGGAACCCAGCAATCCAAACTCGCCTATCAGAAGCTACGCTCAGCACTCTACTGTGTCCCACCCTGTTCCCGGGAAGGAAGGCCTTCACACCCCTCTCAGTCCGTGGCTGCTTGCCTTGAGGGTTGGGGGTGGGCTTCAGCCTCACTGTGGGAGCACTTTACTCACAGGTTTTGCTGCAGCTTCTCAGTCTCCCCATCCTGCTCTTTCTTGGATGCTGTGTGTGCTTCCTTGGCTTCTGAAGCCCCAGAACCATTGATTCAGATAGTTTCTGCCTGTCCACTAGCTCCACTAGCTGTTTTTGTAGGAGGAATGTGTCCTGTAACTCCCTACTCAGCCATGTTTCCTGGAATAGTCCAGAAAATAGTTTATCAATTAAATTAATTCAGCTGCTAAAAATTACGTACAGTGAATATATTTGGTGTCAAGGTGCAGACTGTGCTAGCTACTTAGCTTTCAGGACTTTGAAGCATTTTAAGCCACTCAGGTAGCATGTAGCTATTTGCTCACAAATACCTGTCTTGACATATTCCAGAGATTGTTTTGTGGGACATTCACTCCTAGCCTAATTAGGATATGATGTTAAAGGGCACTTGCTATGGGCAAACTGGCTTTTCTTAATACATAGAAGCTAACACCAGAGGTGTTGCTTGGGAATATTTGGACAGTAACTATAATTTCCCTGTACCTGAGGATATGGCTTTACCAACTCTGGGTTTGGTTCAAGGATAAAAACAGTAAGAAGGATAAAGAGTAATTAGTGTCAATAGTCTAAATTCCTTCTGCATAGTGATATAAACCCTATGGATGAAAGCACTCTGTGGCTGGGGAAAAATGAAACGTCTCACTTCTTGTGGGCAGTTTACTGGTGCTCAGCAGGCCCTGTCTCTGTGGGGGATTCGGGGTAAAGAGGGGTTCCCCGTTGAGGAAGCTGCCACATCGGCTTCTGCTCTGCACTGGTACCTCTTCTGCAGCAGGATTCCACATCCTTGGTCAAGTAATGGGAACTCAGTCCAGCCTTGCTGTGTGTGGGCAGGGTCTTTTTCTTTCACTCATAGCTACCTAGAGTGATCCATTAGAGGTTTGGGGCTATATATTTATTCTAAGATTGAAGACCTGACCTGCCTTTATCCTAAGGGCATTCTCTCTAGGTATTTGCAGTCCTAATTTACTTCTTGGATTTCCATTTGAGATAAAAGTTGCGAAGAGAATATCTTTGAAGCCCTGTGTTAATGGTGGAGAGGAGTTAATTTAATCCATTTTATTCTGGAGGCAGATGCGAAGGATTTAAAAAAATTGTTTAGGATTCTTATTGTCCAGTTCTCCAAAGAGTTTTGTATGAAATTTTTCCAGGTAATTCAGTATTGGTTATTTATAAAATCAAGTTAAGTGTGCGGGTCTGTGTATATGTGTGTGTATTTGAGAGAGATGTTAAAAAATGCCATTGAGAATTTCTTTGTGGGTGTGATTGCTCATCTTCTTTATTTTAATCCATAATATGTACATAGGACTGCTTTGGCTAAGGTCATATAGTTACAGATGTTGAACACCATAGAGTTTAATTCCCAGATTTATTTGTACATGGACTGGACCCAGGTTATTTGTACATCCTGTAAGTAAGAGGGCTTCACTATTCAGGTGACTCTCCTGAGGCTTTTTTTTTTTTCTTTTTTTCCAGGATGGGATTTATTCCTTTCTTAGGGTGAAATTTTGCCCTTCTAATCATTACTTGGAGAATTGACTTTAAAAGTCTAGGGTTGCCTACCTATTGCATAGGGCAAGGGGCTGAAATGCTATGTATTTAGTCTTTAAAAGATCTTTGCTGAGCAGAGAGGGTAAGGAAAGGAAAAAGGCCTTTCTCATTTGAGGCACTATATATATATATATATATATATATATGTATACTTATGCTGGGGTATGTATAGAGTTTCTGAAAATATATGTGACAAATTGTTGACTATGGGAGTGTAGCGGGATATGAGTGTGACGGGGAGGAAGAAAACCTTATACTTTAACTTCTGTTTGACCATTTTACCATTATACTGCATCATTTAAAATTTTTTAAAATTTAAAAGAGAAAAAAAGAAAACCTTCTGGTCTAAGTAAGGCCATTGATTTGGTTTTTAAATGTCCCAAAGCTAGTAAGTGTTTTATGCAATTAAAAGGAAATAGCTGGTTTTTTTTTTTTGTTGACGAAAACTTAAGAGGCACAAGAAAAACCTTGTGATTCCTATCAGAAATCTGTTAACCTTTTGGGATTTCAACTTTATCAGCAAAAGTAATATAATTACCACCAGTAAGAGCCACAATCTGATAAATTTTCCTGATATATTTACTTTTGGCATCCAAGTTGGTGACTGCATGCCTTTCCACTCCTGGCCTGGAGGTTGGCTGACCCTATCTTCTGTCATCATCTGTTCTTTGAGCAGTGCACACACTTTCCTCCTTGGTTGATTTTAGATCATTTGTTTGGAATAGGTCATGTATTAAACTGTTACACAGAGTGGTTAACTTGACAGAGAAAAAAACAATTAAAGATCATACTTACCAAACTCTTTCTTTGTATTTTTAAGGCAATATTTCTTAAAGAGCAAATGAAATAGTTAGGATAAGTATTACATTGTTCCTTATGAGAAATTACCCCTGACTGATTCTGCTTAGCAAGATTACTCTGGTAGTGTTAAAACTGTGTTGTTGTAGATATGGTGAAAGAGTATCATTTTACTGTGACACATATATTGAGTACCAGAAATATGTGAAGCAGTATGAAGCAGGAATACCAAAGAAGAATAAGCTATTATTCTATCTTCAAAAAGCTTACACTCATCAGGGAGACCAACACACATATGTTAGTAGCAAACAATATCAGGAGGTCTGTAATTAAGTGACAGATGGTACAAAGCACAGTGAACAACTGTGGGAGTTTGTAAGACAAGTGTTAGTTTAGGATGGCCATGGAGAAGGTGAGTCTTGAACCAGGTCTTGCAAATGGAGTACAGTTTAGACAGGAGGAGGTTAAATGCATGTATTATTTACCTGTTGCTCCGTAACAAATTACCTTTAACCCGTGCCTTAACACAACAATAAACCTTTTTTTTTCTCTCACAGTTTCTGTGGGTCAGGAAATTTGGGAATGACTTGGCTGGCAGTTCTGGCTTGGGGTCTTTCATTAGCTTGTGGTCAGTATGTTAGCTGGAGCTGCAGTCATCTGAAGGCTTGACAGGGGCCAAAGGGTCCACTTCCAAGATGGCTCACCCACATGGCTGGTTGGGTGGTGCTGGCTGTTGACAGGAGTCCATAGTTCCTCTTCATGTGGACCTCTCCCAAGTAGTTTGATTATCTTCATGACCTGGCAGTTGGTTTCTCCTAGAGTGAACCGAGAAAGAAAGCCAGGTGGAAGCTCTTCATTTTATGACCTAGTCTCACAAGTCACATAGCATCCTTCTACCACATTCTCTTCATTAGAAGTGAGTCATTAAGTCTGGCCCACATTCATGGGAAGGGAATTAGGCTTGGCTTTTGAAGGGAGGAATGTTGAAGAATCAGTGGATGTATTTTAAGACCGCTACTTCTTTTAATATTCTCCTTAAATTCTTAGAACAATTTTTGATAACTGATGAGTTTCCTTGATTCAGTCCTTTGACTGGTGTTCTAGTTTGCTAATGCTGCCAGAATGCAAAACACCAGAGATGGATTGGCTTTTATAAAAGGGGGTTTATTTGGTTACACAATTACACTCTTAAGGTCATAAAGTGCCCCACGTAACACAGCAGCAATCAGGTACCTTCACTGGAGGATGGCCAATGGTGTCCGGAAAACCTCTGTTAGCTGGGAAGGCACGTGGCTGGCGTCTGCTCCAAAGTTCTGGTTTCAAAATGGCTTTCTCCCAGGACTTCCTTTCTAGGCTGCAGTTCCTCAAAAATGTCACTCTTAGTTGCACTTGGGGTATTTGTCCTTTCTTAGCTTCTCCGGAGCAAGAGTCTGCTTTCAACGGCCGTCTTCAATATGTCTCTCATCTGCAGCTCCTGTGCTTTCTTCAAAGTGTCCCTCTTGGCTGTAGCTCCTCTTCAAAATGTCACTCTCAGCTGCACTGAGTTCCCTGTTTGTCAGCTCATCTATATAGCTTCAGTGATTGAATTTAGACCCACCCTGAATGGGTGGGGTTACACCTCCTTGGAAATTATCCAATCAGAGTTATCACCCACAGTTGGGTGGGGCACATCTCCATGGAAACACTCAAAGAATTCCAATCTAATCAGCACTAAAACGTCTGCCCCACAAGATTGCATCAAAGAACATGGTTTTCTCTGGGGGACATAATACATTCAAACCAGCACAACTGGTATTCATTACTTGTATTTTTTCATGACTAATGTTTATGAAGTGCTGTTATATGCTAAACAATGCTAGATGCCTGAGGATTAAGAGAGGTTTAAAATTAGAGTGTAGCTGAAGAGATATGATTTATACTTGAAAAAGATAGGTTATCAAGCCAGGAAACAAATATTTATTTACCCAATAGATAACAACAGATGTTGGAGGGGTCAAAGTGTAAGTTCATGGAAGGCAGAGATTTGTTTTCAGTTTTGTTTATTGCTATAGTTGAAACATTTGGAACAATATTTGGCATTTGTTAGGAGCTTAATGTCTGTTGGTTGAATGAATGCAGGTGTTCTTATAGGATGAAGAGATCATTGTAGCCTGTTGGGATGCCCCATTCATAGAGGCATACAGACAGGCTTGTTATGGAGGATTGGTGGGGAAGGACAAGTTCTGGGCTCTGGTGAGTCAGGATTGAATACTGACTGCCTCTTTTTCAGTAAGTGACCATTCATTTCATAGATATTTATTTAATTCCTATTATGTACAATGTGCAAGACTTAGGATAAAAGTCAATTTGCTTCTCTTTTTCTGTTTCTTCATTTGTAAAATGAAGATAACGTACTCACCTTGTAGGGTTACGAGGATTAGATGATGTATTTGACTCAGTGTAGCATCTGGCAAGTGATAGATGCTAAATATAGTATCAATCTATCCATCTATCCATCCCTCCATCCCAGTTTCTATCACTATATTACAAACCATGTCAAACTTCATGGTTGTAAAACAGCCATTTTATTCTACTCACATATTCTGTGGATCAGGAATTTGAAAATTAACTACAGGGATGGCTTAGTTCTACTCCATGGTATCCAGGACCTCGGCTGAGAAGTTTGGGAGGGTTGCCTTAACACCTGGAGCTAACATTATTTGAAATCTTGTTCTGTCCCTTATCTGACGATTGATGCTGGCTGTTAGCTGGGACCTGTGCTGGGGCTCTCTGTTGGAATATGTACATGTGGCCTCTCCATGTTGCTGCTGTTGCTTCCTCACAGCATGGTGGCTGAGTTCCTGAGCGAACAGCCCAAAGGAAACCAGGTGGAAGCCATATTGCCTTGGAAGTCATATAGCACCATTTCTGCCGTAATACAAGGCATCCAAATTGAAGGGGAAGGAATATAAACTCCAGCTCACTATGGGAGAAGTGTAAGAGTCACATGGTGAGACTAGCATTTAGGATGAAGGATATTGTTATGGTCATTTTTGGAAAATATGTGCTACAACATAGTTTAAACTATTTTATTTGTCCTTGATCTTTTGTCCAGACTACTATTATAACTTGTTTTCTCTTCTGTTTTTGTAATATTTAATAGTTTTTGAAGAAGCCAAAGGAATACATTCTGGAATCCCTTTGGGTAATTTTAGAATAGTGAATGTTTTTTAAAATCTGTATTTCAGTTTACTTTTATTTTAGTAGCTAGACAAGTATTTTCTTGCATATCAAAAATTGCCAGTGTTTTAAGTGGCCTAGTGAAAAAGCAGCTCACTAGAGCAAACAAAAATTAGTTAATTTAAACTCTTTAAAAATTTTAACTTTAGAATTTTCTTTTCAGAGAAGAACAAAAGATGATACTTGGAAAACAGAGGACCTCAGAAAACACCTTTGGGTAATATATTTTAAGGATTTAAATAGGAATCCATTTGGAACCTCTATGGTTTTCTTTGACATTTTAACTAATTCTTATTGCTGTACCACTTTGATTGCACATGGCTCATTTATGAGGAATTTTTGATTCAAAGATAAAGCCACTGTAGTTAATATACCTTAGAAATGTAGTTTAATAGTGTAAAATTATGGGATCAGATGTGTCCAGTTTCTTAAGGTGGTTGGTGATCTCAGACCAGCCCTACATTCCCACCAGCTCAGTTGGGTTTCCGTCATGGTTCAGGAATGTCCCAGCTGCTGCTTGGGACTTGTGTGATTCTTGACTGAGTGTGTGCAGCAGTGGGGCATAGTGAGAGCGTAGAGAGGGAAGGTAGACAGATTGAGGTTGAGTCCTTCTGCTACTAGATTTTGCATTGAGAATTTTATATGTAGGATCTCTTTGAGTAGGACCCAAGAGCTTAACATCCTAGTGACTATAAATCCAAGCTTCAATATCCCTTTCTTTTTCTTTCTAATCAATGTAGTATTTTAAATGTGTTTCACCAGTAAAGGTGAATGTCAATAATACAAGGGGCTTCAGTAGCCAGTCATTTAGGAAGTCAAGTATGACTACAAATACTTTACAGTTCTAAGAATATTAATTCAGACATCATCCATCTTGTTAAACCTGGAAAGAAGTTGAATCCACTGTGTTTTTTAAGATCCTTTAAATGAGTATGATATTCACATTCTGTTATTAAAAGTCCACTGTAAATTCTGCTTTCTTAGTGAAGAAGTAATCCTTTTCTCTTTATTTGTTTTAGGTTGCACAATCAGATGGTCCGAAAGAAGATAAGAAACATAGAGAAAAGAAACTGCATAAGGAATCAGAAATTGACTTACTTGAATACAGAGAACATAAATATAAGTATCAAGAGAGAGACACAAAATATAAAGAACGGACAGATGAAAGAGATATTCATATATCTAAGGAGAGTCTTCGAGGGGAGAAAGACAGAGAAAAGCAAAGGGAAAGAAAAAAAGAAACAAAAGATCGAGAAAGAGAAAAATTTAAAGAGAAATACCGAGAACACGATACAGAAAAGTCTCACAGTAGAGGAAAAGACAGAGAAAAAGAGAAAGAAAGAAAAGCTAGGAAAGAAGAACTTAGGCAGACCACTGCCTATCATAACCTCCTGGGACGTGAAGTACGTGAAAAGCAACTTTTAGAAAGAGTAGAAAGGAAGATTCGTTCAGGTATATTGTTTTGTTTTACTGGATATATCTAAATTATTCTCTTAAATTTATATTTGTTCCTTGAGGGTTTGTTTTAGATATAGTTCAAAAACGTGTTCCATATTCTCTCTTAAGATACATGATCACTTGATCATGGTGTATAATTCTTTTAATGTGCTATTGGATTCAATTTGCAAGTATTTTGTTAAGGATTTTTGCATCTATATTCATTGGAGAGAATGGTCCTTAATTTTCTTTCTGTGTGGTATCTTTATCTGGCTTTGGTATTAGGGTGATGTTGGCTTCATAGAGTGAATTAGGTGGTGTTCCTTCCTCTTCAACTTTTTGGAAGCATTTGAGCAGGATTGGTATTAATTCTTCTTGGAATGATTGGTCGAATTCACCTGTGAAGCCATCTTGTCCTGGGCTTTTCTTTGTTGGGGGTTTTTGATGACTGATTCAATCTCTCATTGTGGCTGGTTTGTTGAGGTCTTCTATTTCTTCTCAAGTCAAAGTAGGTTGTTCATGTGTTTCCAGGAAATTGCCCATTTCATCTAGGTTGTTTAATTTGTTGGCCTATAGTTGTTCACAGTATCCTCTTATGATTTTTTTTTTCATTCTGTGGGGTCAGTATTAGTGTTCCCCCTCTCATTTCTGATTTTAGTTATTTGCGTATTCTCTCTTTTCTTTGTGAGTCTAGCTAAGGGTTTGTCAATTATATTGATCTTCTTAAAGAACCAACTTTTGTTTTTTTTTGATTCTCTCTTGTTTTTCTGTTCTCAATTTCATTTATTTCTGTTCTAATCTTTGTTATTTCTTTTCTTCTTCTCTCTCTGGGATTAGTCTTACGTTCTTTTTTCTAGTTCTTCCAGGTGTACAATTAGGTCTTTGATTTTAGCTCTTTCTTCTTTTTTAATACAGGTGTTTGGGCTATAAATTTCCCTGTCAGCACTGCTTCCATTGCATCCCATCAGTTGTTTTTTTAGTTAAATTCCATTTTATTGAGATATGATGGCATACAATCATCTATGGAGTACAGTCATCTGTTCACAGTACCATCATGTAGTTATGCATTCATCACCCCAATCTATTTTTTAACATTTTCCTTACACCAGAAAGAATAAGAATAAGAATAAGAATAAAGAATAAAAGTAAAAAAGAACACCCAAATCATCCCCCCTTCCCACCCTATTTTTCATTTAGTTTTCGTCCCCATTTTTCGACTCATCCAGCCATATACTGGATAAAGGGGGTGTGATCCACAAGGTTTTCACAGTCACACTGTCACCCCTTGTAAGCTACATTGTTATACAGTTATCTTCAAGAGTTAAGGCTACTGGGTTGGAGTTTGATGGTTTAAGGTATTTACTTCTAGCTATTCCAATACATTAAAACCTAAAAAGTGTTACCTATATAGTGCGTAAGAATGTCTATCAGAGTGACCTCTTGACTCTATTTGAAATCTCTCAGCCACTGAAGCTTTACTTCCTTACATTTACCATCCCCCTTTTGGTCAAGAAGGTGTTCTCAATCCCATGAAGCCGGGTCCAGATTCATCCCTGGGAGTCATATGCTGCGTTGCCAGGGAGATTTACATCCCTGGGAGTCAGATCCCACATAGGAGGGAGAGCGGTGAGTTCACCTGCCTAAGTGGCTTAGTTAGAGAGAGAGGGCCACATCTAAGCAACAAGGAGGTACTCAGGGGGAGACTCTTAGGCACAATTATATGCAGGTTTAGCCTCTCCTTTGCAGTAACAAGATTCATAAGGGCAAGTCCCAGACAGAGTGCTCAGCATACCAAACCACCAGTCCTCAATGTTTGTGAGAACATCAGCAACAATCCAGGTGAGGAAGTCCAGCACTTCCGCATTTCCCCCCAGCTCCTCAGGGGGTACCTGCATATATATTTTTATTCTCCACCCAAATTACTTTGGGATGTGTTGCTATTTTACTCTGACCTATTCAAACCTACCATATCTCACTTCCTATTCAAAGTTCCATGTAATTGTAGTGTTTGAACAAATTGACTGCAGAAGTTATACTGTTTAGAAAATATAGATCCTACATCAAATAAACATCTCTTCCCTTGGTCTCATGTGGAAGTTGAATTTTTAACACACAATCAGTTTCATCCTTTACCCTTTGGCCCAATTTGCCCTAGTCCTTACCAGATCTGCTTCATTTGTATCTCTAATTGAAGTGTGGGCTCTTTTTCAGCTTTTTTTTTTTTTTTTTTTTAACAGTTGCTGTATGTGTTAATACTGACATTCATATCTGCCGAGCCCTAGCTCTGAGTTTTAAGTGTTATGTAGATACCCAATGTTCCAGAGACCAATCAGGTTATACACAAAGGGATCAGCATCTCAGAGTTTGGAGATAGCTATTACAATTCGGGAATAGATTTGACTGCTGTAAGACTTATAATCAAGGGACCATTACAATAATCGTTTCCTGTTAGGTTGTGCTCTAAGATTCAATTCTGAGTTTACACATTGTAGTTAGTCCATATTGGTGAAGCATTATAGTGTTTGCGTTCGTTTCTGGCATATTACACTCAAAATGCTGTCTATAGGATCCGTTCACCTCATTGCGTGTCTCACAGCTTCACTCCTTCTGGTAGTTGCTCAATATTCCATTGTATGCATACACCACAGTTCACCATTCTGTTCCTCAGTGTATGTACCCTTAGGCCACTTCCACCCTTTGCAAATCATGAATACTGCCTCCATAAACTCCAGTGTGAAAATGTCCATTCATGTCTCTGCTCTCAGATCTTCCAAGTACATACCCCATAATGAGGTTGCAGGACCTTATGGCCCCCACATACTTAGTTTCTTGTGGAACGACCAAACTGACCTCCAGAAGGGCTACACCATTCTGCCTCCTCATAAACAGCAAATAGGTATATCCCTCTTTCCATGTTTTCTCCAGCACTTTTACCCCATTTATATTTTTTTTCCTGTAATTTTATAGAGATATATTCACATACCATACAATTATCCACAGTGTACAGTCAGTTGTTCATGGTATCATCATACAGTTGTACATTTATCACCACAGTCAGCACTTGAACACATTGATACTATGAAAAAGTGTTTTTTTTTGGCAAATAATAAAAAAGATAATAAAAAGTCATACAATACAATATAATAGTAAGGATAGAAAATGACACCACTATCAAGAATCCCATATCCCTCCCTTATATCCCCCTGTCATACACATTTAACTTTGCTATATTGCCTTTGTTACATTTACTGGAAGCATGTTACAATGTTACTGTTGACCGTAGACTCCAGTATGCTTTGATTGTGTTTTTTCCCAAATACCATCCCTTTTTCAACACTCTGCATGGTTGACATTAATTTGTTCTCCCCCTTGTGAAAACATTTTTATATTTGTACATTTAGTAACAGTCATTGGCCACTCCAGTTTTTGCCAAGTTATACAGCCCCAGTCTTTATCTTCTATCTTAACCTCTGGTGTCATACATTCCCCTTTCCCACCTCTTTCAGCTTTACTCACAGACATCTTTGTTCAGTGTACTTAGAATATTGTGTTACCATCACACAGTATTATGCTATTTATTTCTGGATTTATACATTCAATCCTGCTGAACATTCCGTGGTCCTTCAACATCAAATGCCCAGTCTCTACCCTCTTTCTATCTCCTGGTAGCCTGTGGTATCAGCTTTTAACTCTCACAGTTTGCTCATTAATGTTAGTTCATGTTAGTGAGACCATACAGTATTTGTCCTTTTGTTTCTGGCTAACTTCACTCAACGTAATGTCCTCAAGGTTCATCCACGTTATTATATTTTCCATGTCTTTGTTCCATCATGTGTATATGCCACAGTTTGTTTATCCACACATCCCATAAGTTTTGATATGTTGTGTTCTCCTTTTCATTTGTCTTGAGATATTTACTGATTTCTCTTGCAATTTCTTCTTTGTTTAAGAGTGTGTTGTTTAACCTCCATAAATTTGTGAATTCTCCTGTTATTGACTTCCAGTTTCATTCCATTATGAACAGCCAAAGTGCTTGTATAATTTCAATCTTTTAAAATTTATTGAGACTTGTTTTGTGACACAACGTATAGTCTATCCTGGAGAATGATCTATGAGCTCTTCAGAAGAATGTATATCCTGATGTTTTGGGGTATAATGTTTTGTATATGTCTTTTGGGTCTAGATCATTTATAATATTATTCAAGTTCTCTATATCTTTATTGATCCTCTGTCTAGATGTTCTGCCTATTGATGAGTGGGGTGTAGTGAAGTCTCCAACTATTATTTTAGAGACGTCTATTTCGCCCTTCAGTTTTGCCAGTGTTTGCCTCATGTATTGTGGGGCACCCTGGTTAGGTGCATAAATATTTATAGTTGTTCTTTCTTATTAGTGGATTATAATTTTTGCATTTAAAGTCTATTTTGTCTGTTTTAGTATAGCTACCCAGCTCTTTTTTGGTTACTCTGTGGAATATCTTTTTCCAGCCTTTCACTTTCAACCTATTTGTGCCCTTGGGTCTAAGGTGAGTCTCTGCAGACAGCGTATAGATGTATCTTACTTCTTTTTAATCCGTTTTCCCAATCTGTGTCTTTTGATTGGGAAGTCTACTAATCCATTAACATTCAATGTTATTACTGTAAAGGCTGTACTTACTTTAACCATTTTATTCTTTGGCTTTTATATGTTATAATCTTACTTTCGTCTCTCTTTTTACCCTTTTAGTTACCCTGTCTGATAATCTTTATGTCTATACTCTCCTCCAAGCCTCTCTCTTCTGTCTTTTCTTTTCAGCCTGCAGAACTCCCTTTTGCATTTCTTATAGGGTGAGTCTCTTGTTAACCAACTATCAGCTTCTGTTTTTATTTGTGACTATTTTGAATTCTCCCTTATTTTTGAAGGACAGTTTTGCTGGAAAAGAATTCTTGGCTGGCAGGTTTTCTCTTTCAGTATCTTATGTCATACCACTGCCTTCTCCTCTCCATGGTTTCTGATGAGAAACCAGCACTTAGTATTATTGAGCATCCCTTGTTTGTGATGGATTGCTTTTCTCTTGCTGGTTTCAGAATTTTTTCTTTATCTTTGGCAGTTGACAGCCTGATTCGTGTGTGTCTTAGAGTAGGTCCATTTGGATTTATTCTGTTTGGAATATGTTGTGCTTCTTGGATATGTATATTTGTGTCTTTCATAAGAGTTTGGAAGTTTTGCGCCAATATTTTCTCAGTTATTCTTTTGCTCCTTTCACTTTCTCCTTCTGGAGCACCTATGATGTGTATGTTTGTGCATTTTATGCTGTCTGTCATTCAAATCCCTGAGACCTTGCTCTATTTTTTCCATTTTTTTCTCCTTCTGTTCTTCTATTTTTATAAGATTTTGGATGTTCTTTCTTCTGATTTGCTAACCCTTTCTTCTGCCTGTTCATATCTGCTGTTATATGCCTCTTATGTATTTTTTTTTAACTTTTTTTTAAATCAACTGTATAAAAAATAAAAAAAATTAAAAAAACATACAATGAAAGAACATTTCAAAGAGACCATAACAAGGGAGTAAGAAAAAGACAACTAACCTAAGATAACTACTTTACTTCCAACATGTTCCTACTCTACCCCAAGAAAGTAACCTAATATAGCAACATTTCTGTGAACTTGTTCCTGCTATACCCATCAGGAATTAGCAGACCATAGTCATTCCTGGGCATTCCCAGAACGTTAAATTTACCCACAATAGCTTATCTGTTCTTATTGGATTATCGTTCCCCCTTCCTTAATTGCTCTCTATCACTAGTTCCCCTACATTCTACATTATAAACCATTTGTTTTACATTTTTCAATGTTCACATTAGTGGTAGCATATAATATTTCTCTTTTTGTGCCTGTCTTATTTCGCTCTGCATTATATCTTCAAGGTTCATCCATGTTGTCATATGTTTCACGACATCGTTCCTTCTTACAGCCATGTAGTATTCCATAGTGTGTATATACCACATTTTATTTATCCACTCATCTGTTGAAGGACATTTGGGTTGTTTCCATCTCTTGGCAATTGTGAATAACACTGCTATGAACATTAGCATGCAGATATCTGTTCATGTCACTGCTTTCCGATCTTCCGGGTATATACTGAGAAGTGCAATCGCTGGATCAAAGGGTAACTCTATTATCTAGTTTTCTAAGGAACTGCCAGACTGACTTCCAGAGTGGTTGAACCTTTATACAGTCCCACCAACAATGAATAAGAGTTCCAATTTCTCCACATCCCCTCCAGCATTTGTAGTTTCCTGTTTGTTTAATGGCAGCCATTCTAATTGGTGTGAGATGGTATCTCATTGTGGTCTTAATTTCCATCTCTCTAATAGCTAGTGAAGCTGAACATTTTTTCTTGTGTTTCTTGGCTATTTGTATTTCCTTTTCAGAGAACTGTCTTTTCATATCTTTTGCCCATTTTATAATTGGGCTGTCTGAACTATCGTCATTGAGTTGTAGGATTTCTTTATATATGCAAGATATCAGTCTTTTGTCAGATACATGGTTTCCAAAAATTTTTTCCCATTGAGTTGGCTTCCTCTTTACCTTTTTGACAAATTCCTTGGAGGTACAGAAACTTCTAAGCTTGCAAAGTTCCCATTTATCTATTTTTTTCTTTTGTTGCTTGTGCTTTGGGTGTAAAGTCTAGGAAGCGGCTGCCTAATACAAGGTCTTGAAGATATTTCCCTACATTATCTTCTAGGAGTTTTATGGTACTTTCTTTTATATTGAGATCTTTGATCCATTTTGAGTTAATTTTTGTGTTGGGTGTGAGATAGGGGTCCTCTTTCATTCTTTTGGATATAGATACCCTACTCTCCCAGCCCCATTTGTTGAAAAGACCATTATGACCCAGTTCAGTGACTTTGGGGGCCTTATCAAAGATCAATTGGCCATAGATCTGGGGATCTATCTCCAAATTCTCAATTCGATTCCGTTGATCAATATGTCTATCTTTGTGCCAGTACCATGCTGTTCTGACAATTGTGGCTTTATAATAAGCTTCAAAGTCAGGAAGTGTAAGTCCCCCCACTTCGTTTTTCTTTTTTAGAGTGTCTTTAGCAATTCGAGGCATCTTCCCTTTCCAAATAAATTCGATTACTAGCTTTTCCAAGTCTGCAAAGTAGGTTATTGGAATTTTGATTGGAATTGCATTGAATCTGCAGATGAATTTGGGTAGAATTGACATCTTAATGACATTTAGCCTTCCTATCCATGAACATGGTGTATTTTTCCTTCTTTTAAGGTCCCCTTCTATTTCTTTTAGTAGAGTTACGTAGTTTTCCTTATATAGGTCTTTTACATCTTTGGTTAAGTTTATTCCTAGGTACTTGATTTTTTTAGTTGCTATTGAAAATGGTATCTTTTTCTCAAGTGTCTCTTCAGTTTGTTCATTTCTAGCATCTAGAAACATTACTGACTTATGTGCATTAATCTTGTATCCCCTACTTTGCTAAATTTGTTTATTAGCTCTAGTAGCTGTATCGTCGATTTCTCAGGGTTTTACAGATATAAGATCATATCATCCGCAAACAATGACAGTTTTACTTCTTCCTTTCCAATTTGAATGCCTTTTATTTCTTTGTCTTGCCGGATTGCCCTCTTATGTATTTTTAATCTCATCTATTGTACATTCATTCCCATATGTTCTGTTATTTTTCTTTGCATGTTTTCAAATTCTTCTTTATGTTCACCCATTGTCTTCTTAATATCCTTTATCTCTTTGGCCGTACTTTCCTTCATCTCTTTGAATTGATTTAGGAGATTTGTTTGAACATCTTTGATAAATTATCCCAAGTTCTGTGTATCTTCTGACTTTTTACTTTGTTCCTTTGAGTGGGCCATATCTTCCTATTTCTAGTATGGCTTGTAATTTTTTGCTGATGTCTAGACATCTGCTTATCTTGATGTGTTTGCTCTGATGGTCAATTTCTCTCTCTTGCCTAGGGTTTTATTGTTGATTGTCTTTGTGTGAAGGCTCTTCTTTGACACTTGGTTCAACGTATTCTAGATCTTTAGAATTACCCATGTTCAACTGATCAAAATAGGTCTGGGGACCCGTGAGAGGGCCTAGACCAGTTCCAAAAGGCCCCAGTGAGAAAGGAAGGATGCCAAAACCTTTTTTTTTTTTTTAAACCTCCCCTAACCTGTAATTTCCTGGCCTGCCTGGCAGATGGTGCTCTTCTTCAACACTTTCTCTACAGCACTGAGGAGGGAGTACATTTATTCAGTCTCTACCAGTTGGTCCTGAAATGATGGACGTAGGGATCCCTGCCCAGATAGGCTAGAAGTGCCATTCATAGCCAGAACCCAGCAGTCCAAACTTGCTGATCAGAAGCCATGCTCAGCACTCAACCACACTCCTTACCTGTTCCTGGGGAGGAAGACCTTCATACTCCTGTCCGTCTGCTGTAGCCAGCCACCCACTGTATGAAATGCAAGGCTTGAGGATTAGGAATGGGCACCAGCCATGGCCTTGGGAGCGATTCGCTCACAGTTTTTGCTTTAGTTTCTCAGTCTCCCCATCCTGCTGTTACCTGTATGCTGTTTAGTGGTCCCCTGGTCTCTGGAGCCCTAGATGGTTGATTCAGGCAGTTTCTGCCTGTCCACTAGCTGCTTTTGTAGAAGGAATGTCCTGTCGCTCCCTACTCCACCATCTTTCTGGAAGCTCCTCTTCATTTATTTTTAAACTTTCTTGTTTAATAATAGAGGCAGTTTAGGCTGTGATATCTCCTTTGCCTTTATTTGGATTCCTCCAATTTTTTTTCACTGATGCCCTTTTTCTTTTCCATGACCCAGTCCAGGATACTATTGCATTTTATTTGTCATGTCTTCTTCTTCTTTTTTTTTTTTTTTTTGTTTGTTCTTTTTTTCTTTTTTCATATTGTTTTTTTAATCTTCATTTTATTGAGATATATTCACATACCATGCAGTCATACAAAACAAATCATACATTCGATTGTTCATAGTACCATTACATAGTTGTACATTCATCACCTAAATCAATCCCTGACACCTTCATTAGCACCCACACAAACAGTAACAAGAATAATAATTAAAGTGAAAAAGAACAATTGAAGTAAAAAAGAACACTGGGTACCTTTGTCTGTTTGTTTCCTTCCCCTATTTTTCTACTCATCCATCCATAAACTAGACAAAGTGGAGTGTGGTCCTTATGGCTTTCCCAATCCCATTGTCACCCCTCATAAGCTACATTTTTATACAACTGTCTTCCAGATTCATGGGTTCTGGGTTGTAGTTTGATAGTTTCAGGTATCCACCACCAGCTACCCCAATTCTTTAGAACCTAAAAAGGGTTGTCTAAATTGTGCGTAAGAGTGCCCACCAGAGTGACCTCTCGGCTCCTTTTGGAATCTCTCTGCCACTGAAGCTTATTTCATTTCCTTTCACATCCCCCTTTTGGTCAAGAAGATGTTCTCCGTCCCACGATGCCAGGTCTACATTCCTCCCCGGGAGTCATATTCCACGTTGCCAGGGAGATTCACTCCCCTGGGTGTCTGATTCCATGTAGTGGGGGGGAGGGCAGTTCTTTCACTTTTCAAGTTGGCTTAGCTAGAGAGAGAGGGCCACATCTGAGCAACAAAGAGGCATTTGGGAGGAGGCTCTTAGGCACAACCATAGGGAGGCCTAGCCTCTCCTTTGCAGCAACCGTCTTCCCAAGGGTAAAACCTATGGTAGAGGGCTCAACCCATCAAACCTGTCATGTCTTCTTAATGTTCTCCAATCTCGGACAGTTTCTCAGTCTTTTCTTGCATAATATTGATTCTTTTCTTGAAGAGCATTGGTCAGGTGTTTTGTAGACTGTCTCTCAATTTGGGTTCATCTGATATTCTCTCATGAATAGACTGAAGTTATGTGTTTTGGGGAAGAATACCACAGAGGTGATGTGCCTTTCTCATTGTATCATACAAGGAATACACGATGTCACTCTGACTTATCGCTGGTGATATCATCCTTGATAATTTCGTCAAGGTAGCGTCTGCTGTGTTTCCCCACTGTGAAGTTACTGATTTCTCCTTTCCACACTCTGTTAGAAGACAGCCACTAAGTCTAGCCCACCTTAACGAGGAGGGTGATTAAGATCCACCTCCTGGGTGGAGGAGTATCACAGAATTTGTGGGCATCTTGTTTATGATACAGGAATAAACACGTTTATATAGACAGATTAGTATACTTATTTGTATACATAGGTTAGTAGATATGTTTTGCTCTGTCTGCTGAGAGGGCGTAGAAACAGTGATACTCCAGTACCAGTGATCACCCTAGTGCCCAGGTCTTGGTTTCTAATACCGTTCTTCAATAATAGAAATCTAGTCTCCTTGGAGGAATGGCTGACTCCAGGGGAAGGAAAATACAAGATGAGCCTGGAATGTCTTATGTTGCCACAAAGTAAGGAAGTGCTAACAACAACAACAGCAGCAAAACAGGTTGAGGGAGATGTCAACAGACCCAAGAGTCAACTAGAAAGAGCTTCTGATAGCCAAAGTGAAACAATCTGAGCAAAAAATACTCAATTATTTCACTATCTTATATTAGTATTTGATATAACTCAAAGAATAAATATTCATGAGTCCATATTCCTATGAATAATTGAATAAAAATAAATGAGGGAGAAGGGACAACTGTTTCTTACAGAAGAATTTCAATTGGTTCATGTAGAATGTAGGAAATAGGAAGTCACCGTAGAACACCACAGTAATAATTGCTTCCACAGAATCCATTGAAGAATGCTAAACTTAGTGGGTGAAAATTTAAGGAAAAACAGGATATTTGCATAGCCTCAAAATATCTCCCCCCAAATATTTATTAGTTACTGTGCTGGTTTTAACATATGTTCATTATTTTTATAGAGATATTTATCAAAGTCTAAAATACAGGAAAGCACACATATCCTAAGTGCACAGCTCTTTGAATGATCACAAAGTGAGCTCACTCATGCAACTACCATCCTGGTCAAGAAATAAAACATTAATTGCACCCCAGAAGCACCCATCATTCCCCTGGCACCTAGACGCTATGCTATTCTAGCCCTCCTCCCCAAAGGTAACCATTATCCTGACTTCTAATACTATAGTTTAGTTCTGCTTGTTTCTGATCTTCATATAATGGAATCATATAATAAGTAGTTCTTTTATGTCTAGCTTCATTTATAATTCTTTTATGTCTAACTTCTTTTATTCAATATTATGTTTATGTGATTCCTTTATATTATTAAGTATAACAGTAGTACATTCATTTTCATTATATGTATCCCATTGTCTAAATATACCACAGTATATGTATCTTGCTGATGGCCGTTTGATTTGTTTGCAGATTTAATGTATTGCACATAAGGCTGCTATGAACATTACTATGCATGTTTTTCATTGCTCGTATGTATGCATTTCTGTTGGGTGTATACCTAGAGCTGGAGTTTCTGGGTTAGCTGGGTCACCACTAAATTAATTTTAACAGTAACTATTTAGTATTCAATGCTTCTTTTTTTGAATTGATATTCTTAGTTTTTATTTCTAATAAAATCTTTTTTTTTTTGCTCCCAGATCGCTCCTTTTTCATTGCTAACTTATCTTTTTTTTTCAATGAAGTATTGAAATGAATTGTACTGAAAAGACTAATTATACAGTTATACCCTTTAAAGTTCTTTCCTGTTTCCTTCACTATTTTTCACCTCTATGGTAATCTCCTTTGACCTTTCCTCTGCATTTTCCCCTAATCTGTAATACGTTGCCTTGCTCCAGGGCTCAGTTCTTGAACCATTTCACGACCTACCCTCATTCCCTTGGTGACCCAGTCTCATGGTCGTAAATACCCTTTATTTGCTGCTGGCTTCCAAGTTTTGAGCTCCATCTTTGAAGTCCAGATTGTATATCCCCTGCCTGACCTCTCAGTGATATCCCAGGCTCAATATATCCTTTGTTATTCCCTCTTCAAAACCTACTTTACTACAGCCTTACCCAGTTATTTAGGTAAAAAAGTCTTGGAATCACCCTTGCGTCTACTCATTCTCTTCCAACCTAGCTATTGGAAGAAAATCCACTTCTGATATTCAGGTATTCTGTTGGTTCTACCTTCAAAATATACCCAGAACCTGACTTCTTCCTACCACCCCCACTTCTTTTACTGTCTTTCTCCCACCACTAGAATGTGAGGTCTGTAGGGGGTTTCCTCCCCTGTTTTGATCTGTTCTGTATCCCCAAGCTCCTAGAAGAGTGATTGGTGCTCAGTGAATGTTTTTTGCATGAACGAATGAATTTTGTTTCCATGATCTCTGAGAGCTTGTTTTTGTTCCCACCTTTTAAAGTGTTATTATACTCTTAATTTTAAGTCTGATTACTTCTGTTTTCTCTGTGCAAATTCAAAAGTGAAACTTAAGATTTTTCGTTATTGTTAGGGGCTGTGGACATCATCCTTGATTCTTCTTTTTTTTTTTTCCTGGCCTATGGTGTTTATTTGCTATTTATGCTGTCAATTTGGTGGATTTAGAGATAATCACATCCAAGCTCTCCTCTAACAAGAGAAAAAAAGAAGAAAAGCACGCTATGGGGCTCTATCTATATTGACATAGATAGATAAAAGTATTATAATATATTGACTGAATCTCTGAAATAGGAAAATCCCAAACTACTACAGCTAGTCTTATACTGATATAGCACAAAGGCATTTTCTCATCTAAAAATCATATATGGTGAAAATATATAAAATGTGCAACTTCTACATTCTGTGGCTCCAACTAAACTTAAGCTGAAAATGGAGCCTCATATGGGGGTGGGATGTGGAGATTAGAGCTATCAAGTTTTTCTAATATTCATAGCAAAAGGGACCAATGTCGAGAACTTAGTTTCCTTGAGATAATGATTATCTTCTGGCTATGATAACATTCCTGAATACTCCCATGGATATGGAAAACAATGATTTCTAGTTTGTTGTTGGTTGATATTTAACTAATTTTCTGTGAATTTCATATCATATTGTATAGATCAATATTTGACCTCACTGATGTTTAATGACTTTTCTTTTTAGGGGAAATGTCAAGTTTGCTAAATTGATTTTATGTATCATTTGCAGACCATCCTAATTTTTTTTTATGAATGGCTTGGAAATATTCTGAATCTTTTAGTTTATGATGAAGATGTTTCTCAGTTTTACATATTAATTTACAACAAAATAATAATAAAACAATACAAAATATTGTGGTAAAAGGAGAAAAAAACACGTTTACCTTTCAGTACACTAAAACTAAATTCATACCAAGGTTGTATATAAAACAACTATACAATAATCTAAGCAAACCAGCTTTCCCACAAAGATTAGGAAACAATTGTTGACAAACTTTGACCAGTGGCTCTTTGTTTATTAAGTCACATTATCCTTGTTGTAGGAAAGGCCACCTGTAGGATCTAAACAAAAAAAAGGCTGTGCAAAATGTGAGAGGATGGTCTCTTCAGGACAGTTGGTAAAGTCGAGCTGTACTGCACCAAGAGGGTCTCAGACTTCATTGTGGTCATGGAGTTTGCTCAAATTTGTTTTGATTGAATACAATAGGGATGAGTCTGGGAGGCACTAAATGCTGTTCTTATTTAAATGGATAGTATTTATTGCAGCAGATACTGATTAAAAAAAGATTGGTCTCGCTGAGTCTAGATTTGCACATTACTGCATTGCTTTTTGTCAAGGAAGCTGTGCAGTGGGCTAATGAGATATCCAGACTCCTGCTTGCACAGTCCACTTAAACCTCAACAAGCATGGAGACTCCAGAATAGTCAAAAAAAGGTCAATCCACTGCAGTCCAGGATGAAAGAACACTTCCCATTGGGGCAGGGCTGTGAAGCCTCAGTGATTCTTTTTAACACTGTTTGATTTCTCCCTGGTGGGCGTTTCTCTCAGGTTACGACAGGTGTTGGGTAGCAGTTGTCCCTCATCCCAGCCTCCAGGAATGGGATGGGAATTGGCCGTCAGGCAGTGAAACTTCATCTTCTGTGCCAATTGGTGGGGGGTGAGCTGGCACATGGGCTTTCCCTTAATTATTCAGGGAGCCTCCTGGCCTCCTCAGTCTTTTCTCAGCAATGTGGGTGCCAGTAGGGTGTGGTGGGCTGATGCTCCTTTTTCCAACTTACTGATGAGGGCAGGCATTTCCTTTGGCTTGGCAGTTGGCTAAAATGTTTGTTAGACTGAGCAGGCTTTTCTCAGTGGGTGGGGTTCTGCATCCTTATGTACCATATTTACTTAAACGTTTACCACAGAAAATCCAAGCGGTAACCCCCCCCATTTCCAGGGATTAGTCAGACATTTGGTGGGTTCCCCCAGTAGGAAGCTGGGAAAGGGGAAGAATAAATTTGTTTCTTATACTTCCATTTTGATTCCTCTTTTTACTTCATTTTAAATTTAGATATTGGAGCTTTTCATTCTTGAGATGGAAGATTTGTTTTAATTGGAATATATTTTAATATGTTTTAATAAATGTAATATGTTCAAAAAGACTGCAGCAGGATGCTAGAAGATCTCGTTGATGTGCCAAGTTTGGAAGTGTTAAAAATATTTTTTATGTTTGTAGTAAGTAAAGTGAGAATTGAAGAGAAAGAGAAAAGAGATGAAGATTCTGACAGAGGAGATGAAGGTAGAGAAAGAAGATATCGGGAAAGAAAGGTATATAGAAGGATTTTTCCAAATACTGCAAAGTAAAGGACATTTGAATCATTTTCATTGGAAACATTTTTGGAAAATTTTGTAACAAAGGATTCAATTTCTGTTGGAAAAAAATTTTTTTCCCTGACAGCCAAGTTTTTCCCCTTATTACAAATGGAATACTGGTTATTTTAGAAAATTTAGAAAATAAAATAAATAATAAGAATAAAATAAAAAATATCTAATCCCCAACCAGAGATTAATTATTGATAATGTTTAGATATATCTCCTACCACACACACACATACTTACACACATATGTGCATATTTTTAAATTGGAGTTTTACTTAGGAATTGTGTAAACTACTATGGGCATTTTCTAAGTTCTATTTCTCTAATATTTTAATGGCTGCATAATATATATTTATTATGTATCACAGTTTTCTTAATAGGCCTACCGTTGTTGAACAGTTAGGTTGCTTCTAAATTTTTTTTTTATTGTAAATACATTCATAGGGTAAAGTTTATGTATGTATTCATAATTGTTTCCTTTGGAAAATGAACTTGCTGGATCAATATAAATGTAAACTTTACCCCATTTGCTTATATGAAAGCTGTACTTGTTTACATGAGGAGTATAATTCCCCATGTACTAAGTAGCAACTATGCATTATTTTTAGTCTTTACTAATTCAATTCAGGAAAAAAGTAACATCTTTAGTCATTTTCTTCAAACGGTTTATAGCCATTTTGTTAACTACCTGTATCATTTCCTTACCTTTCTAGTGGAGTGTCTTATTGATTTATGAGTACTTTAAAGATTAACTTTGTGCCAGTCATTTATGTTGCTATTTTCTGTTTGTTTTGAATTTTACTTGTGGGTTCTTCATTTTTATAATTAAGTTTAAAATTATGAAGTAGTCAAGTCTATAAGTCTTTTCCTTTATTATTTCTGTTGTTGAGATAATTCTTCAAGAGTCCTTTCAGCACCCCAGAGTTATGTAAATAGTCACGTATATTTTGTTTGCATCTTTATAAATTTTTTTAACACTTAAATCTTTAATCCCCATAGAATTTATTTCAGCGAGTGGTGTAGTAATCTCACTTTACAACTAAGGGGTTTGATCAGGGAGATCATTAGAATGTTTTGTTTTTAAAGGAAGATTATTCTGGCAAAGATGTGTTAGAAGACAGGATATGGGTGAGGCTTGAGGAAGGGAAACTAGTTAGGAGTGGTCACAGTGATGCACAGGTAGGGTGATAAAATCCTGAACTGAGGTGAAGGGAATGGAAACAACAGGGAACTAAGAGATAAGAAAGGAGTTATGAAATAAAAATCCAGTGATTGGAAGACAAAAACCGAGTGATCACTGATTGTATGTGAGCAGAGAAGACACCTGTGTGAAAAGGAAAAGGGTAGGTTCAGTTTGGGCATTTGGATTTCAGTGAGGTGAGAAGGGGCCTGACTGTGGAGGGCCATATTTACCATGCTAAGGAATGTGGATATTGTTTTCCATTTCAGAGTGAGGGTGATTGGGCTGCTGTGTTTCTCTGTTTATTCTGTAGCCGTTGGGTGGCCAGCAACATCTATTGGTGGGGGAGTGGTGTGAATAGAATTTTGTTTTGTTTTCTTTTCTTTTCCAGAAAGATGACATATGGTTAAGTTTTTAGGAAGATACCTGACAGCAGGATGGAGCAGTGAAGGGCACACATGTAGTTCTGTAATTCCCTTCTCCCACTTTTTTTTTTTTTTTAAATATCATAATGCATATAAAAGACAGAAGTACTTGAGTAGGTTTTATATACACACATATTTTTTAATATGTTACATTCCATAGTTGCAGTATGGTGACAGTAAAGATAATCCCCTAAAGTACTGGCTTTATAAAGAAGAAGGTGAAAGAAGACACAGGAGACCAAAAGAACAAGATCAAGAGAAGAAACATCGAGAAAAAAGCAGCACAAGGGAAAAAAGGGAAAAATTTTCAAAAGAGAAGAGTAATTTGTTTTCTGAAAAGGAAGGGGAAGAAAGACATAAAGAAAAGCAACATAAAGAAGGCTATCATTTTGATGATGAAAAGTACCGAAATAACATGGATAAAAAGGAGAGGTCATCAAAAGAAGAACATAGGAAGAGGGAATCCAAGGTATTACTTTTTTCTGCTTCATTGCCTTTATATTCATCCTAAGAGTAACACTTTTAGAGAAAAAGTTGTATCTAAGTGTAGCCAGATAAGGTTTAAATTCCTTGTCAAAAAGTAGGTATGTTGGTAAAAACATGATTCAAATCCCTTTTATGATTAGTATCGAGAGATTACTGATCTAAGCAACATGAAGCCAAATCTTATGATTATATTGTGAATATATTTTTAACAGGTATTTGAAAATCTATCATAAAAGTTTGAAATTTAACATTAAAAAAAAAGGTGGTATTTTTAAGAAGTGTGGAAATTAAATGATTTAGCAAAACAATGAACGTGTCAGCTGGAATTGGTAGTATAAGTTTATAAAAACAAAACAAAACAGAGCAAAACAAAAAAATAAAACAGGGTCTAATTTCTCTTCCATGTGTATTGGTTTAATTAGTGTAATTGCTTAATATCATCCCGAACTCTTTCTTATCTCTTGTTCTGGTGCATATACTTTTTATGCTGTTTTTAGAGAAGCTAAAGCTAATGCTACTTTATTCTCAGATTTGTTGGTTGTGCTTCCTTTCCATTGGAAGTAAAATCTTTTTCCAGGCATTGGGTCATGTGGTGGGGCTCATGGAGAGTCATAACATTTAGAGAGCAAGACTAAGGTTTGGGGCGGGGAGGGGCTCATGACTTCTAATCTGCTGATGCTCTGTCCAAAGCATCTTTTAGGGACCAAAAGCCTATTAATTAAAACTAAGAGTATTTCAATTGAGAAACAGTTGTGTTAAGAATATGTTGCACAATCTCATTTGATCTTGCTGTCTGGCCTATTGGCCATCTTAGTTTTCTCTTTGCACTGCTAAGTGTCATGAATCAGAGCCTGTATCTGTAACTTCACTGTCTTTACTCCGACACCTCTCCTTACAACTCTTCTGAAACCCCTCTCTGTCACCAGCAGCCCACTGCCCTCCATTTGAACCAGGACATTGGTCAAACAGTACCAATTTTGCTACTTACATTTACAGTATCCAAGGCTGATGGATTTCCCTTTAATTAGTATGCTGAATAGTTATATTCCTGATGCATGCACCCGCTGTCACTTGAAAGTGGTTAAAATGGGAAATTTTATGTTGTTCATCTGTTACCACAATAAATATTAAAAAAAATAAAAAGAAGAATTAAAAAAAGGCCATATGATGTATGATTCTATAACATTTTTAAAATGACAAAACTGTAGAGATGGAACAGAGATTAGTGGTTGCCTGGGGTTTGAGATGGAGGAGAGAGGAAAGCAGCTGTGACTATGAAGGGGCAGCATGAGGGAGATCCTCTAGGTGAGGGAATCATTCTGTAACTAGATTACTATGGTGATTCTATAGATCTACATAGGATAAAATGATACTTTCATATGTTTATTATCAAATTCTGGTTTTGAAAGTTTACTATGATCATGTAAGATGTAACCAGATGGAAACTGGGTGAAACTTCCATGGGAGCTTTGAACTCTCTTGGCAAATTCCCATGAATCTATGATTATTACAAAATCCAAGTTTTTAAAAATGGTATACACCCAAATATGTCATTAATTACATTACATGTAAATAGATTCTAGTTAAAATATAAATATTAGAAATTTAAAAATACAGTCAATTAAAAAATAAAATTGGGTGGGGCATTAACTGAGAGTGAGACCCTAAAGGATAGGTATTGACTCTTGTATTTCTCATCTCTTTCCCAAGATCAAACCTTTTTTCAGCAGTATTTTATTATGAACATTTTCAAATATGCAGCAAAGTTAACATGTTTATGGTGAACACTGCCTAGATTCTACCAGTAACATTTTATTATACTTGCTTTATCATATTCCTTAGTTAAAATTTTTTTCTCTAGTGTTTTTTATTAGAGAAGGTTTAGGTTTACAGAAAATATCATGCATAAAAAACAGAGTTCCCATGTAATACTCTATTATTAATAAACAGCTTGCATTAGTGTGGTACATTTGCTGCAGTTGGTGAAAGAACATTTTTATAATTGTACTATTAACGGTAGTCCAATTCTAGGGTTCACTGTGTTGTACAGTCCTATGGATATACATTTAAAAAGTTTTATTCTAGCAACATATATACAACCTAAAATTTCCCCTTTTAATCACATTCAAATGTATATTTCAGTGCTGTTAATTATGTTTACAATGTTGTGCTACTATCACCACCATCCATTACCAAAGCTTTTCCATCATCCCAAATAGAAACTCTGTACAATTTAAGCATTAACCCTCAATTCCTTTGCCCACTCTGGCCCTTGGTAATCTATATTTTAGATTCTGACTCTAGAAATTTGCTTATTTTAATTATTTCGTGTCTACAATATCATACAATATTTATTCCTTTGGTGTCTGACTTATTTCACTCAACATAATGTCTCCAAGATTCATCCATTTTGTTGTTCTTTTTACCAGCTAAAATTATTCCATTGTGTGCCTGTACCATATTTTCTTTATCCATTCTTCTGTTGATGGACTCTTGGGGTGCTCCCATCTTTTGGTAATTGTGAATAATGCCTCTGTGAACATTAGTAGCAAATATCTGTTCAAATCCCTGCTTTCAATTCTTTTTTGGTATATACCTAGCAGTGGGGTTGCTAGATCATGTGGCAATTCTGTATTTAACTTTCTAATGAACCACAAACTGTCTTCCATGGTCTGTGTACCATTTTACATTCCCACCAACAATGAATAAGTGTTCCAGTTTCTCCACATCCTCTCCAACACTTGTAATTTTCTGTTTTTTTTTTAAATAGTAGCCTTTCTGGTGGGTGGGAAATTGTACCTCATTGTGATTTTGATTTGTATATCCCTAATGGCTAACAATGTTGAGCATCTTTTCATGTGATTTTGGCCATGTGTGTATCTTCTTTGGAGAAATGTTTATTCAAGTCTTTTGTCCATTTTTAAATTGTGTTTGCCTTTTGTTGAGTTGTAGAATTTCTTTCTATATTCTGTATAGTAAACCCTTATCGGATATGTGGTTTCCAAATATTTCCTCCCATTGTGTAGGTTGTTGTTTTACTTTCAGGGTAAAGTCCTTTGAAGCACAGAAGTTTTTAATTTTGATGAGGTCCCATTTATGTATTTTTTATTTTGTTCCTTGTGCTTTGGCTGTAAAGTCTAAGAAACCATTGTCTAGCACAAGGTTCTGAAGAAGTTTCTCTGTTTTCTTTTATGAGTTTTATAGTTCTGGTTCTTATATTTGGGTCTTTAGTCCATTTTGAATTGATATTTGTATATTGTGGAAGGTATGGGTCCTCCATTATTTTGCATATGAGCATCCAGTTTTCCCTTTACTATTTATGGAAGAGACTGTTCTTTCCCAATTGAGTGGACTTTGCAGTCCTGTCAAAAATCAGTTGGACGTAAATGGTGAGGGTTGATTTCTGAACTCTCAATTCTATTCCATTAGTCTTTATGTCTGTCCTTATACCAGTACCAGGTTGTTTTGATTACTGTGACTTTGTAATAAATTTCAAGATCAGTACGTGTGAGTTTTCCAACTCACTCTTCTCTTTCAAGATGGCTTTTGCTATTTGGGGCCTCTTACCCTTCCATATAAATATGATGATTGGCTTTTCCATTTCTGCAAAGAAAGCTGTTGGAATTTTGATTTGGATTGTGCTGAATCTGTAATCACTTTGGGTAGAATTGACATCTTAACAATATTTAATCATTTTATGAACATGGAATGTCCTTCCATTTATTTTGGTCTTTGATTTCTTTTAGCGATGTTTTGTAGTTTTCTGTGTACAAGTCGTTTACATCCTTGGTTAGATTTATTTCTTGATATTTGATTCTTTTAGTTGTATTGTAAATGGAATTTTTGTCTTGATTGCTTCTTCAGATTGTTCATTACATTGTATAGATGTATACTGATTTTTGGGTATTGATCTTGTACTCTTCCTTTTGCTGAATTCATTTATCCTAGTCAAATTTAATTACTTAGAACTGTATGCTTGGGTCACATTAGCTTAGTTCCCCACACAAATGCCTTTTCTGAGATATGTCTTAAAATATCCATTTGGCTGTTATTAAGGTTGAATATCTGAAATGGTTGTATGAAGAACATATTCTCTCTTTTATAAAACCACTGCCTTCAACAATGTTCCTTACATTAGGATTAACATAGCAGTTAGTCCCAGGAAAAAGATTCTTCTTATGAACTGAAAATCTTCCTTTTTTTAGACCTTTGTTCATATTTCTGGAGTGGCTACTGTGTGGTTGCTACTGGGATACACGTGTGAACAAAACAGAAGTTCCTATGCTCATGATGCTTATATTTCATTGGAGAAGATGTACAATAAGAAATAAGCAAATAAAAATATACTATCAAGAGTGATAAGTGAGCTTTATCTAAAAACATTTTTTCTTGCTTTGGTGTTCAAAATACTTTTTGATTTACTTTGTCAGCCTTAGTGTTTGATATAATTATCTCAAAGGTGACCCATAAAGTGCAAGGGGTAATATTAATAATTATACCAGGATAACAGATATAACTGGGACTATTCCCAGGAAACAGGGATGTATGTTCTCCTTAGTTATCTCTCCCTTTCTCTATATGATTTTTTTTTACTCTTTTTTTTATTTTGAAATAAATTCAAAGTTACATGAATAGTTGCAAAAACAATACTAGCCCCATACACAGAATTCCATCATACCCTGACCCCCCTCCCCCAATAGCTCAATCCACCAACTTTAACATGCTGTCACATCACTATTTCTTTCCCTCCCTCCCTCCCTCCCTATCTGTCATCCATCATCTATTGCTCTGTCTTCTGAACATATGAGAGTTAGCTGCACACATCCTTGAACATACACTATAATTCATGTGTTTACTTCCCATGAACAAGAACATTCTTTTATGTAATTCCATTAAGTGCAGCTAAGAAGTATAAGAGATTCAACAATGATACAATGCTTACATTCTGTATTTCCTTTTCCTTATGTCTCAACTGTGTCCCTTCGAGCCACCTGTCCTCCACCCTCCAATCCCATCCAAGTTCATCCTTAGCATTCAATTGTAGTCTAGTTAGACTGTCTTTTTTTTTCTTTTTCCTTTTTTCAATTGTGGAAACATATATACAGCCTAAATCTTCCCATTCCACCCCCTCCCTAGCCTTCCATTAGTGGGATTAATCACATTTAGAATGATGTTATGCTCTTTCCCACCATCCATTACTAGAAATTTCCCTTCACCTCAAACAATAACCCTACACTCCTTTCTTAACTCCCCATTGCCCCTTCCCCCCATTTCTCTTAACCCAAACTCTACTTGTCGTCTCTATGGTTATATTCTCTGATAATTTCTTTGTGTTTACTGTGGGGCTTAAAATTAACCTCTTAAATCCCTATCAATCTTGTTTTTCTTTGATACCACCTTCACTTCAATAAGGCACATAAACTATGTTCCTATACTCCTCCATTCCCCCACCTTTATATAGTTGTCTAAAATTACGTATTTTACATTGAGTTCAAAACCACCGATTTGTCCTTAGAGTTTGTGTATTTTTTATCATGTAGGAAGTAAATAGTGGAGTTATAGTTTAAAAATTATTGACTTCTATTTGTATTCCATTGTGTTTGGAGAATGTTCTTTGAGTATATTCAATTTTTTTTTTTTTTTTTTTTTTTAAATTTCTTGAGGCTTGTTTTATATCCCAGCTTATGGTCCCTTCTGGAGGAAGATCTGTGATCACTAGAGAAAAATGAGTGTCTTGGTGATTTGGGATGTAAGGTACTATATATGTCTGTTAAAATTCTCTATATCTCTTTCTCCTTTCTTTGTCTCTCTGTTGGTAGGGCTTCCTTTAGAATCTGAAGTAGGGCAGGTCTTTTATTGGCAAAGTCTCTCAGCATTTGTTTGTCTGTGAAAAATTTAAGCTCTCCTTCAAATTTGAAGGAGAGTTTTGCTGGATAAAGTATTCTTGGCTAGAAATTTTTCTCTCTCAGAATTTTAAATATGTCATGCCACTGCCTTCTCGCCTCCATAGTAGCCTCTGAGTAGTCACTACTTAGTCTTATGTTGTTTCCTTTGTGTGTGTTGAACTGCTTTTCTCTTGCTGCTTTCAGAACTTGCTCCTTCTCTTCAGTATTTGACAGTCTGATCAGAATATGTCTTGGGGTGGGTTTATTTGGATTTATTCTATTTGGAGTTCACTGGGCATTTATGCTTTGTGTGTTTATATTGTGTAGAAGGTTGGGGAAGTTTTCCTCAACAATTTCTTTGAATACTCTTTCTAGACCTTTGCCCTTCTCTTCCCCTTCTGGGACACCAATGAGTCTTAAGTTTGGACGTTTTATTTTATTTATCATATCCCTGAGATCCATTTTGATTTTTTTGATTTTTTTCTCCATTCTTTCTTTTGTTCTTTCATTTTCTGTTCTCTGGCTTTCTAGGACACTGAGATGTTGTTCAGCTTCCTCTAGTCTTGTATTGTGAATATCCAGAGTCTCTTTGATTTGGCCAACCGTTTCTTTTATTTCCATAAGATCTTCTATTTTTCTATTTACTCTTGCAATGTCTTCTTTATGTTCTTCTAGGGTCTTCTTCATGGCACTTATATCCTGGGCCATGGTCCTCTTGATGTCCTTTAAATCCTTTGCCATGTTTTCATTCTTCAATTGTAGTTCTTTGATTAATTGTGCGAGGTACAATGTTTCTTCTGAAATCTTGATTTGTGTGTTTGGAGCTGGATTCTCCATATTGTCTGGTTTTATCATATGCATTAAGATTTTCTTTTGTTTTTGGCCTCTTGGCATTTGTTTTGCTTGATAGGGTTCTTTCAAGTTGTATCAAAAAAAAGGATATTGATCTAATTTTTCAGAGACACAGTTTGGTGACGTACACTTTCTCTAACTAACCAGCAGATGGCGTCTGTGAGTCACCTATATCCCTCAAGTCAGTTCTCAACCTTTTTTCCATGGTGTATGGGGAAATGATTCTTGTGTGTTCAGTTGGAGAGCTCAGTTTGGGTGTGTTGCTGGAGCCGTCTGCCCTGAATATGGGGTGTGTGTACAGGTGGCCAGGGAGGAAGGGCAGTTCTACTGTTCAAATCTCCTAGGTTCCAGGAGATTCAAGGCTACTGCAAGAGTCTAAGCCTTCATTTCAGTTCAGCCCCAGACCTTCTCTCTCGTTGTCCCACAAACCACCAGACTTGGTGTAGCGCCCCTGGGTTCTCTGAGCGGATCCCCCCTCCCAGCCATGATCCTCCCTCAGCCAAGGGAATGCCGTGCTATGTCATCAGTGTGCGCCATCCCTCAAGGGAAGCCCTGGGCCGCTGGGCTGTGCTGCGGGGCGCTCAGCTCATTTCAGAATGCAGAATGTCTGAGGCTGTCTTTACTGCAGCGCCTTGTGGGCTTAGAACAGCTGAGGTTTTCTCCACAGAGAGAGAGTGAGGGACAGAAAAACTCCCAGGTTCACCCGTCAGCCAGATATAGCACCTGATCCTCTGGGCTCCCTATCCTGAGACAGATGTGTCCCCTGATTCTCCCAAGGTCAGTTGTCACCAAAAGCCTCTGTCTGCTTGTTGAGGATTCGCTGTCTGTATTGAGCAGTTAATATTAAAACCTCACTTGGAGCTGGGCTGAGAAAGTGCACAGCATGGCTGCCGTGAGGGAGGGGCTCTCGGCTCTAGATTCTCGGCTCTCAGCACGGGTCTGCAGTTTTACTTACAGATTTTATGCTGTGATCTCAGGCATTCCTCCCAATTTATGTTGGTGGATGTTGAGTGTACAGTCACGTTTGTCTCCCCTCTGTTATTCCAGGTTATTACTGTTTTTTTGTTCATTTATGAATTGTTCTGGGGGAGACTAAGTCTTCCACTTCTTTCTGTGCCGCCATCTTCCCAGAATCCTCTATATGATTTTTTATTCATTATTTTTGGTTGAATTATGTGTATCTTTTATTGTAAGCCCCTTTTAGTTTTTGATTAAAGATAGAAAGGATGTGATTAAGCATGATAAATACAACAAAGCATTCTTTTAAAGAAACTGACCAAAGACTTCTTTTTTTGAAGAATCCAATGATTTCTTCTCTTTCTTCTCTTTCATACCATATCTATTACACTTTTATCCTTTCTGATCCTTGGAGTAATGATTTCAAATATGTCTTGTAAATATCTGTTTCTAGCCCAGAACTCTTCTAACCAGAAATTTAGTCCTATGGGGTAGTGTGATGTAGTGGCAAGAGCACAAGAGTGGGGCTCCAAATCACAGAGTTCATGTTTTTGAGGCTTTTGATACATACTGTGTCTTGCCCTCTGAGACTGATGTTTCTTAGTTGATGATTTGATCCTGCCATTTTTCTGCTCTGTATTTCTTATAGATCACTTTCAAGGTGTAGGATTTCAAGGCCTTCCATAATCTGTCTTTATCCTAGCTAAACATACTCTTTCTCCACCTTATTCCCTGGTAATTGGGGAATGGCCTCTTGTCCACCTCTCACTTCGTGCTGCACTTCATATCAGCACTCAATTAAATGTCTCTTTTCAAACAATCCACCTAAATATATTGATTTATAACCTAATATTTTAATTTTTATTTTATAAAATTCACTTAATTCAAGAGAAGATTGTTTAAAAAACTTTATTTTATATACTGTCATGGATATGTGAAATAGTCACCTTCTATAGGTTTGAAAGTTTGTGCTTCTGAGCAGCATAGGAGCTAGTCAGATTTTTCTGTAAATAATGTGTTGCTTGTGTGAATACACCAATGACTATGATTTTTTTTGCTTACTGAGGTAATATATTGTCATTGCTTTTAGTATACCTTTATTTAACTCCCTTACATTAGTTATCTAATTTACTAAAATTAGCTAGTAAAAATAGTTATTTTAAAAGATTCTTGTGGCGTAGAACTATTGTTAAATTTTGAATCTATGCTTGTTACTAATTATGATTAAGAGTTACTAATTATCATTAATTCATTGTGATATGCTAATTAATGGTTGTGGAATTATTTTTTTGTTTGATAGAATGCTGAACACAGAAGTCGAGGTGCAAGTTCAAAAAGAGATGGAACTAGCAGCCAGTAAGGAATATAAATTCTTTGGTTGAATATTACCTATAACACAGTTCCCATCGAATGTTTTAAAGATGATTTTTTCATTTTTGCCTAGCTATAGCCAGTAAATGAGAATAAATTATAGAAGCTCTTCATTTTTTGTTAGTTATAATTCCTCCAAACTACATTTTAGGTGTACTAGGGGAGCTTGGAAACTTATGATAAATTATTAGTCCTATACTGGTTACTTTATAGTTCCTCATATAAAATCAGGAAATTGGTACTCATTTTGGGAAGAATAATGAATTTGGGAGTCTCTTAATGTGCAAGAAGTGGCTCTCTCCTCTATGGTACTGGAAAAGCTTTAGAAGTTAAAGCATCCAGTGAACCATTTAACTGGCATAAGCAAATTTACTGTGGTTCACATAAAGTAAAGGGAATTTCCCAGCAAATCCCCTATTGCCTAATATTTACACATGTATTTGTCTTTGTAAATTGTGAGTACACATGAAAGGATATTTCCTTTTTAAATATTGTGAGTTAGTGAGGTAATAAGAGCAAGAGTGTTGATATCAGACTGGGTTGGAATATCAGATCTGCCTCTTAAGTTGTGATATTGAATATTACTTCAGAGCCAATTTTTTCTGTGGTAAAACTATGGTAATAATGCCTGTATTTTGTGGGTTTTTGTGACGATTATAGATTATATTAACCATTTGTGTAAAAGCTCTAATTTTGTATACAAGTTCCAAATCTTAATTTGTTCTTTCCAACAACCACATATGGTGAATTTCCTGAAAGATTAGGAAAACTCAGGTAAAATGCCTTGTCCAAATTTGTACAAGTTTGAGCAGAGCTAGCACTTATACCTGGGAGTTTCAAATTCCTAGATTTTATGCTGCAAACTCTCTAGAAGGCAGAAGGAAGCTTTTGCTCATTTCTGAATGTCTTTTAAACCATGTTATGTTGAACTGATAGGAATGTAAGTTCTAAAACATTGAGAATCAATTTGAAATTTTGAAAACCTTTATTTTGTGTCTCTACCAATGTATAAAATCTGGTAAAATATGGAAAATATGTTGAGATAAATCTTTCTTTTGGAAAAACAAATATTGTTATATTAGACATAAAGTAGTATTTGGGATTGGCTATCTAATAAAATTGTAGGAATTTTCTAGAACTTCATAAGTCTATGGATTCATATACAACAAGTTTGTTGTTAAAATTCATAGTTTCTTTTTGTACTGAAAATATTTACTATCTTGAATTACTGCTGAAAAGGAAAAATGTAAGGGAGACTTTAACATACCTAGTTTCGATAAAGCATGCTTTGGGGAAGTTTGCCGACTAACAGCAGTTCATAATTATATAAAAATATTAATAAGAACATTGTCTGAGATATATAATGTTTTGTTTTTAAAAAAAATCTACATTTAAAAGAATTGTGATTTTGATCATGTTTACTTTCTAGGCATACTGAGAATTTAGCAAGGAATAATGGAAAAGATAAAGAGTCAAGAAGGAAGGTAAGAAAATTTACATTGAGGTAATAATTGATTTTATTATATAATAAGATTAGCCATGTATCTTACTTTGCATTTCTCCTTGAAAGGGAAGCATGAGACAAGGACTTGTTTGCATCTGGTTTGAGTGGTGAGCCCAGAGGCACACAAGAGACATACTTCAGATCAAAAGACCCATGTAGATTGGAAGTAAAAAAGAAAAATATAACTATCAAACCATAACTATAAGAGAACTGGAGTGGCTGTACTAATATCACGCAAAGTAATGTTGAGACAAAAAGTGTTACTAGAGACAAAAAAGGACATTTCATAATGAAGAATTAATTCAGCAGGGAGATATGCAATTATAAATGAACCCATATGAACAGAGCCCCAAAATACTACAAGCAAAAACTAACAAAATTAAAGGGTGAAACAGACAATTCAACAATAAAAATTAGAGACTTCAATACTCCACTTGCTATAATGGATAGAACAATATTATGTGCAAACAAATTACAAAACTTAGGTGATAGGGATAAATTCCTAGAAAGACATAAAATACCAAAACTGACTCAAGAAGAAATAGAATGTCTGAATAGATTTATAGTAACCAAAGAAATTGTTTTAGTAATTAAAATCTTCCCACTGAGAAGAGCCAAGGCTTAGGTAGCTTCAATGGCAAATTCTAGCAAACATTTATTTTTAATACTAATACATATTCAAAATCCATTCCTTTTATAACTGTTTTCATGTTTTAAATTATCTTATGTATGTGGTTTTTTTGTGTAGTGAGAATCATAATGCATACTGGTTTTTTCACTTGATACATCAGCATTTTTATACAGTCTTCATTTTCTGCACAGCATTCATAATTATTATCAAAATAATTTTCATAATGATTCATAATTTAATAACTATAAAATAGTATACTGCAGAGGTATGGTATAAATTCCTAGTTTTTATTTCTGTTTTGGGGGGATTATTTTGTTATTATAGATAATGCAGCAAGGATATTTTGGCTTCTATTAAATTATTTCTGAAGAATTATTATATTCTTTCTTTGTTAATTATCTGAATAGCCATAACCTCATGATCCCATGTTGTTTTTTTTTTTATCATCATTTTATTGAGATATATTCACATACCACGCAGTCATACAAAACAAATCGTACTTTCGATTGTTTACAGTACCATTACATAGTTGTACATTCATCACCTAAATCAATCCCTGACACCTTCATTAGCACACACACAAAAATAACAAGAATAATAATTAGAGTGAAAAAGAGCAATTGAAGTAAAAAAGAACACTGGGTACCTTTGTCTGTTTGTTTCCTTCCCCTATTTTTCTACTCATCCATCCATAAACTAGACAAAGTGGAGTGTGGTCCTTATGGCTTTCCCAATCCCATTGTCACCCCTCATAAGCTACATTTTTATACAACTGTCTTCAAGATTCATGGGTTCTGGGTTGTAGTTTGATAGTTTCAGGTATCCACCACCAGCTACCCCAATTCTTTAGAACCTAAAAAGGGTTGTCTAAAGTGTGCGTAAGAGTGCCCACCAGAGTGACCTCTCGGCTCGTTTTGGAATCTCTCTGCCACTGAAGCTTATTTCATTTCCTTTCACATCCCCCTTGTGGTCAAGAAGGTGTTCTCCGTCCCACGATGCCAGGTCTACATTCCTCCCCGGGAGTCATATTCCACGTTGCCAGGGAGATTCACTCCCCTAGGTGTCTGATCCCACGTAGGGGGTTGGGCAGGATTTCACCTTTCAAGTTGGCTTAGCTAGAGAGACAGGGCCACATCTGAGCAACAAAGAGGCATTCAGGAGGAGACTCTTAGGCACAAATATAGGGAGGCCTAGCCTCTCCTTTGCAGCAACCGTCTTCCCAAGGGTAAAACTTATGGTAGAGAGCTCAAGCCATCAAACCACCAGTCCCCTATGTCTGTGGTCATGTTAGCAACCATGGAGGTGGGGTAGGCGAATACATTCTCCACAGGCTCCTCAAGGGGGCACTACATCTTTTTTTTTTTTTTCCTTGTTTTTCTTTCTTTCTTTTTTTTTTTTTAACTTTCACTTCTTTTTTAAATCAACTGTATGAAAAAAAAAGTTAAAAAGAAAACAAACATACAATAAAAGAACATTTCAAAGAGACCATAACAAGGAGTAAGAAAAAGACAACTAACCTAAGATAACTGCTTAACTTCCAACATGTTCCTACTTTACCCCAAGAAAGTTACATAATATAGCAACTTTTCTGTGAACTTGTTCCTACTATATCCATCAGAAATTAACAGACCATAGTCATTTCTGGGCATCCCCAGAACGTTAAATAGCTTATCTGTTCTTCTTGGATTATTGTTCCCCCTTCCTTAATTGCTCTCTACTGCTAGTTCCCCTACATTCTACATTAGAAACCATTTGTTTTACATTTTTCAAAGTTCACATTAGTGGTAGCATATAATATTTCTCTTTTTGTGCCTGGCTTATTTCGCTCAGCATTATGTCTTCAAGGTTCATCCATGTTGTCATATGTTTCACGAGATCGTTCCTTCTTACTGCCGCGTAGTATTCCATCGTGTGTATATACCACATTTTATTTATCCACTCATCTGTTGAAGGACATTTGGGTTGTTTCCATCTCTTGGCAATTGTGAATAATGCTGCTATGAACATTGGTGTGCAGATATCTGTTCGTGTCACTGCTTTCCGATCTTCCGGGTATATACCGAGAAGTGCAATCGCTGGATCAAATGGTAGCTCTATATCTAGTTTTCTAAGGAACTGCCAGACTGACTTCCAGAGTGGCTGAACCATTATACAGTCCCACCAACAATGAATAAGAGTTCCAATTTCTCCACATCCCCTCCAGCATTTGTAGTTTCCTGTTTGTTTAATGGCAGCCATTCTAACCGGTGTTAGATGGTATCTCATTGTGGTTTTAATTTGCATCTCTCTAATAGCTAGTGAAGCTGAACATTTTTTCATGTGTTTCTTGGCCATTTGTATTTCCTCTTCAGAGAACTGTCTTTTCATATCTTTTGCCCATTTTATAATTGGGCTGTCTGTACTATTGTCATTGAGTTGTAGGATTTCTTTGTATATGCAAGATATCAGTCTTTTGTCAGATACATGGTTTCCAAAAATTTTTTCCCATTGAGTTGGCTGCCTCTTTACCTTTTTGAGAAATTCCTTTGAGGTGCAGAAACTTCTAAGCTTGAGGAGTTCCCATTTATCTATTTTCTCTTTTGTTGCTTGTGCTTTGGGTGTAAAGTCTAGGAAGTGGCCGCCTAATACAAGGTCTTGAAGATGTTTTCCTACATTATCTTCTAGGAGTTTTATGGTACTTTCTTTTATATTGAGATCTTTGGTCCATTTTGAGTTAATTTTTGTGTAGGGGGTGAGGTAGGGGTCCTCTTTCATTCTTTTGGATATGGATATCCAATTCTCCCAGCCCCATTTGTTGAAAAGACCATTATGGCTCAGTTCAGTGACTTTGGGGGCCTTATCAAAGATCAGTCGGCCATAGATCTGAGGGTCTATCTCTGAATTCTCAATTCAATTCCATTGATCTATATGTCTATCTTTGTGCCAGTACCATGCTGTTTTGGCAACTGTGGCTTTATAATAAGCTTCAAAGTCAGGGAGTGTAAGTCCTCCCACTTCGTTTTTCTTTTTTAGAGTGTCTTTAGCAATTCGAGGCATCTTCCCTTTCCAAATAAATTTGATAATTAGCTTTTGACCCCATGTTGTTTTGATGTGAATACTTTTTATTCATATTTTCTGTGTGTGTGTGTGTGGGGGGTTGGCTTACTCATTAACTGTAACCATGTCACTGCCACAGAAAAAAAAGTGAGCCTAGGAAATATTTCTTCTTATATGATCTTGTACAGTCATATTTTGATATACGTATTTGGATGTTTTGGATGTCGTTTTTGTTTGCTTGTTTTATACACACACACACACACAGGCACACACCACAGCAAATTGTTTTCCCAATATATTGTGGAAATCCCTCCAGTTTGAATGACGTAGATCTATTTTGTTCATTTTATACATAAATTTCTTGAAGTAGAATTATTGGATGAAAATATGTAGATTTTTAATGTTTTACAAATATTTCCCAATTTTTTTTCTAAGCTCTAGTTCAGCATTATTCCCTAGAAATATAATGTGAGCCACATTATTAATTTGTAATTTTCTAGTAGTCAGATTAAAAAGGTGAAAAGGAATATATTAATTTTAATAATATAGCTTATTTATCCAATATATCTAAAATATTATCATTTCAACCTATAATTAATATAATAATCATTGAGATATTTTACATTCTTTTTTTCACCAGAAAAGCAAAATATGCACTGTATTTTTTCTCTTGAAAGATTCCAGAAGTGATCTTGAAGATATTTTATAGCCTTGTTTTGTCTTAAGATTAAATCATATATTTTATAGCATCATTTTGGCTTAAGATTAAATCATATATTTTATAGTATCAACATTGATTGCACTGATTTACAATGCAATTTATTTTGGTTCAATTTTTCAGCATTTATGGAGCACCTGCAATATGCTGGAATAATTTTCTGGACATGTGGAAAACTGGGTGTCTGGGAAAATATTTTTATTTTCACTGTGAGAATTTTATTTTCTTTGTGAGCAATACATTTTGTTGTTTTATACACTGAATACACTAATTGGATAATGACTTCCTAAGTATAGGGTTTTCCTAATATCATTGACAATAATGGCTAATGTTTATTGGGATTTTCTTGAGTCAGACGCATTGATAAGTGTGTTAAGTACATCATTTTATTTAATCCTCTTGCTGGTTCTGTAAAGTAGGTACTGTTATTCTCCTTATTTTTCAGAGGAGAGAACCAAGGCACTGAGAGGTTAAGTTACTTGCCTTAAGTTCTATATTTCACAGGCCACAGAGTCAGTACCCAAATATTCCACAGTTTGTGCCCCTAACTAGTGAATGGCATTGCCAACACTGGAGACATTGGGATGGCATTTGTTGTTTCCCTTTAGCATCACCTGGTTTTTTACTGATTGTTGCTGGGTTCTGTCACTTAGCATGGCCGTGAAGAAGGGTCATCTATGTGGAAGCTGACTCAAAGACGAGGAAGTGAAGAAACTGTGGTAAGGAAAATGCATCTTTTTATATTTGGGAAACATATCCAAACACATACTTTGGTTCATATTTCTCCACTAGTTCCTGGGTTTCTAGTCTTGCTTCGTCTGCAACCTACATCCATACTGCCTGCTGGCACCAGAATAATCCCTTTCACAGGCATGTCTAGTGTTTCCCATCACCTCCAGGATAAAAATCAAAGTTCTTTTGAGTAATGTGGTATGTTGGAACTATATACTGTTGGTGATGGGGAGCTACTTAGGTTTTTAAAAGGATATCTCTGAGCTCTCTGTGAATCAAGAGAGGCAAGAAGTAGGGGAACGCAATAGGGATATGAGTGCCTGAACTGAGGAAGTGTGGTCCATCTTTTGGGATGGAGAGTAGGGGATGAGGCATAGGAGAGATGCTGGAGCAGAACTATCAGATGGGTATGCACAGGGAAGAGCCTAGGACGATTCCTGTGCTTCTGGATTCCTGTGCTTCTGGATGCTGTATTGCCATTAAATAGGATATGGAAGAACAGATATGGATAAGAGGAGAAACAGGGTTGGAGGGAAAATATGCGCCTTCCAAACCTGCTATTCTCTCTCCTGGAAACCTGAAATGCGTTGCTCCTCTCTTTTCCAGGAAAACTCTTACTCTCCCTTTAGGATCTAGACAGTATTTCCTTAAGTTTATCTGTAAAGCCTTCCCCAAACCTCCAAAGCAAGATTGAGCACACCATCCATTATGCCACTACTGGATTTAGCAAATTCTTTTATTTTTAACCCCAGATTACAGATAATGAAATTTAAGCTTAGAGTGGTTAAGTATTTAGGCTGAGAGCATACTAATCCTAAGTACCAAGCCAGGAGTGGAGCAGTCTGCTTTTTTGTTTGTTTGATTGTTTTTTTAAATTTTTATTATGGTACTAAATATATACAACATAAAATTTCCCATTTGAACATGTTCAAGTATACATTTCAGTGATATTGATTACACTCACAGTGTTGTGCTACCATCATCACCATCCATCACCAAACTTTTTCATCACCCCAAACAGAGACTCTGTACCCATTAAGTTTATTAACTTCCCATTCCTCCTCCCTGCCCCTGGTAACCTGTAATCCACTTTCTGTCTCTATGGATGTGCACATTTTAGGTCTTTCATATAAAAACTAAGTCATACAATATTTGTCCTTTTGAGCAGCCTGCCTTTCTCCACAGTCTGTGCACTTAACTACTGTGTAATATTTCTTCCCTGAAGTACAAAGAACAAGGACATGTACGAAAAAAACTTTATATCATAAGCCCTCTTAATTGAGAGTGTGTTTATTTGGAATTTGTGACATTACAGACAGGATTTAGGCTGACATTTGTACTTAGCAGGCTTTTCTTAATATCTGGTTTTAATGGTGTAAAGAAGATGAGCATCACTCGGAAATATATTCATGGGTAAGAAATGAAATATTGGAGGGGGATTCTTAGAAGTTTGGCAGTTTTTGTACAACACATTTTTTTGAGCCATGAGATTATAGAGGTTTCCCAAAAAGGATACGTTTATTAACTGTATTTTTCCTTTTTGATCATTCTTATCGATTAGCAAGTGTATTTATTTTGCAAGAATTTGAGTTGGGTTATGTTAGTTTTATAAATACTTAAGCTTTTTTATTAGCAATATAAAATGAATTTCAGAAAAAATGTATTTTTCTTAACCTATTTATGAGAGTCAACCTTATACTTGAATGTTTTGTTACATGTTTGATTTTTACCCCCAGGAAATTGAAAAGGAAGATGTTGATTTAGAAAATGCTGGAGCTGATGAATATACGACCAATTTTGAAGATGATTTCGAAGTGTGTATAAAAATTAAAATTTTTCTTAGCTTAGAAATCATTTATTTTAAAAATTAGCATATGTATAGTAATTTGAAAGCTCCTTTCTCTTTATTACTCTTTATTTAATATGTTTGACATTAAAATCCACAAACTATAAAAATCTTTCTTGGCTATAATAAGGAATTTGTCTCTTTTAAACCATAGATTGTAATTTTTTTTCAGTATCAGAGTTACTTAGTCAACTTGTCTTAAAGTGTTCCAAAATCATTGTTATTCTTTGTAGGACTATGAAGATGATTTTGAGATTTGTGATGGAGACGATGATGATAGCAATAATGAGCATGAATCAAAAGAAAAAATTGAGGAACTCCCTCTAGCCAGAAAAAAGGAAATACAAGAAATTCAAAAAGCCATTAATGCAGAAAATGAACGGATTGGTGAATTATCTTTGAAACGGTTTCAGAAGCAAGGTCGAATGGAATGTGAAAGGGAATCAAGGACAGGTGTTCAACTAAATACTAATTTTATTTCCAGGCTCTGACACTGTGGGCACTAAAACCTTGTAGATGTTTGTCACAGACAGTCTTATTCTAATTCAGTATGTGGATAAATGAGAATTTTATACATTTATGATGACGCCATGTGCTTTGCATCCAACACATATTAGGTACTCAATAGATATTAATAATTGGAATGTTAGGGGTTATTTGATATATAAAAACAAGCCACAGATAGCACCTAAATACTCATAAGGGTAAGTATGAGTATTTATTATTGTAGAAGCACTTAGACAAGGTATCACCAATCCTAAGTGCTCAAGAGTGTTTATTTTTACCTGGGTTGGTAGTCTCTTGCTAAGTCTGTGAGTGTGTCTTCTTGTTTTCCTGTTGCCATCACTGAGTTTTCCTGAAGAGTAGTCATGGTTGGCAGTAGATGGGTCAGGAATGTCAGCAGATAAGAGGTTGCAGTCTCATGGGGACAGCATTTCCATAAAGATTTGAAAATATGGCCCAATAAAGTTGTTATAAAGAGCACTTCTAAGGGAGTCTTTCTTCCCCAGGGATTTTCTTTATGAAATTAGAACTGTATTTTGCTTCAGAAATCTTGGTATCTGAATATGATGAAGATACTTGTAAAAGTAGGAGTAAATCTTTTGAAATCATTTAAAGGGAAGGCTATGACATTCTAATAAAAAATTAGCACTAAAAATAGCTCTCAAAGAAAGATAGTGTTAATATTAAAATATTGAACAATATACTATTTTAAAAGATCTAGTAAAAATATCAGTAATTAATGCAACTAATTACAATTGGTAATTAATATAATAATACAACTGAAGATTTGATAGAATTATTACACTCATTTTTTTTGTGCTTGCTGGAGAGGTAGCACTTAGCTGGGGAGTGCTGATATAGTGAATATTCTTTGAATTTATAGCTATATATATATATTTTTAATCGAGGGATGCCTGTCCTGGTATAGTGGTGTCTAGTAAGGATCCACCCTCTTTTTGGCCTTATTGATGGGCTGAGAGTCATTGACTGGTTTCAGTGATTCTTCACCATTTGGTAGCAATATGCACAGGGAGGTTATGTACCACCAACACATAGTATTTACTTGACAGCATTCAAAGCCTGCCTGTTCTTGAGTCTCTAAGATGTATGCGAGATGTTATTCTTAATGTTCCCAGTTTTCCTAGCAGATCTTCCAACAACCTTTTTTTTTTTTTTTTCATTATTCAGTTCCCACATTTATGCTTAGCATTATATTCTTAGTATCCGGATTTATAAGATTAGTATTTACAACACCAGACATAAGAGATTATGTTTTGGTATATTTTTCATTTGAAGGAATTTTTCACTCTGATATTCACTGCTACCCAAGAGATAGAGTTAGAGCTACAGTTTCTGCTATATTTGTTGTTGAGCCAGCCTAGCCTAACATAGTATTAAAGTCATATTCTATACTGTAGGAGGCAATATAGAGTAGTGCTCAACAGTGCTGGCCTGGAGGCAGACTGGTTTCACATCCTGGCTCTATCGCTTGCTAGCTGTGTGACCTTGGAAAGTTACTTAATCTCTCTGTACCTCGGTTTCCTTACATGTTAAATAAGAGACCTTCTTAAGGGTTGTTGTGAGGATTAATTAAATAAGTTAATGCATGTAAAGAGCTTAAAAGAGTGACAAACTCATACCACACCTTAATGAATATTAACTATTATTATCAATATTTAATTATTATTATCTAGTAGCTTATAGACTATATTAGTTTTCTTTATCCTACCTGGCTACCCCCAGACATTACTTTTTATGAAATACCCTGTCTGCATCCTGTGGTGATTGAACTTGGTTATAAACTGCACACCTTATCCTTTTTCAGGCAAATAAGAAACCATTTGATAAGTAGCTTTTTCCAGTGCACTAAAGTTACGCCATGGTGTTTGAAAGAGTTCATACACCTCCAAAAGGTAAATTGTTTACTTGGTCAGTCAATAAGTATTTACTGAATACTGACATTTGGCACAGAGTGGAGAACTCTGGTTCAGGAATGTCTTTATAGTAACCATAGTTCTGTGACTTTAAAGAAGTCTATCAGTTTCCTCATTGTTAAAGCTGGAACAGTAATCTTTCTTAATATTTATTTGGTGTTAATAGTTAGCAGAATACTTTTCATATACATGACCTGGTTTAATCCTCATAATAATACTGTAGGGTAGATGTTTTGACAAATGAGAAAACAGAGGTGCAGAAATTAAATAACTTGCTCACAGTCATAAAGCAAGTAATCGGCAGTACTGGGAATTGAACTCAGGTCTTCTGATTCCAAACCTGGCATTCTTCTTACTAGGCCACACTCCTCTGCCTAACTTGCCTTATGGATTTGTTGTGAGGATCAAATGAGATAATGTATGTAAAAGTGTTTAGAGGGTTATAAAAACATTTTATGAAACTGTAAGATGGTAGGATTGTTTATTCTGCCTTTGGTAAGTTCAAACATAAATCCAAAAGGAAGAAGAAGACAAATAAAAGTAAAATCGAAAGAAATATATTAACAAATAAATACATATAGGAAATCATAGAGATGCTCAGAAGGGAAAGAGGTGAACTGGGGAATAATTATTACCTATTAAGAAGGTGACCCTTAATTTTAAAGACAGTGAATGGAGTTATCCATTGTAATATGAGATTTTTAAGTCATGCAGATAATTAGTTGTCAAACTAATAATATCTTTGGAAAATTTTAAGTCTTCTGATTAAGCTTATGCTCTACATGGTCCTTTTTTCTATATTTATGACAGATTAAACAATTGATACAGTATTAATTTGCACTTTTTTCTATTCTTTAGCTATTTTGTGTATTCATGTCCCAACTCCCTTACTAGATTATAATCTGTGTGTGTGGTGGAAGGAGGTGGGGAGGGTCAGCACTGTATGTTAAGTATTTCTAAATCTCTTAATGGTGTGATGAGCATATACAATAGATGATCAGTAAATACTGACTTTGTTACCTGAAAGATTTAGGTGAAATTAGCAGAAACAGTCCTCTTTAATGATCATGGAAGATGTTTATCCTTGTCATTAGTTTCTACTAGTTTATTGAGTTTAATTGCTACATATGCTTCTAATTGTTTGGCTTTTGATTTTTAGTTTGTTTGTTTGAAAGAAATACATCAGTCTTTAACAAAAATGACTTTTATTTATGTATTTATTTATTTTTGGTACAGATGCAAACTATTCTCCTTCCAAAGCTTCTGTCTGTGGAATTTTCATGGATTTTGCAACAGCCTCCTACCGTCAAAAGAGTCGGACGCAGGCCCTTAAGCAAAAGTAAGTGTATTGGAAAATTTGCCAAGATACTATGCGATTTATATACTTTTAAAAATAAGGTTTAAAAACATTGCTTTTCATTTTATTTTCACTATTGATTATTTGCATATGTTCTTTAATTTGTATTACATTTCTCTTTGTGTTTAGATATATAAATAGTGCAAATATGTATGCTGCTATATACTAGATATTTGACATTTAATATTTTAGTTACATTCATGGTTGACTGTTAAGGTATTACCCTGAATATCGGTGACATATTTTGGTGAGGTGGGAATTACCATCACATATTCACAAAGCTGTAGGGCCAGAAACCATGTTTAAGTAGTGAGTATAGCCCATTTTGCATCTCAGTGTGAAGCTGTTCTCCTTCTAACAGCCATGTGAATTGAATATCATGTCTATTGTACAGATGCAGAAGCTGATGAAATTAATAATTAAGAGTATTAATAATAGGTAACATTCATTAAGTGCTTGTTTTATAATGTGCCATCAGCCACTGTGCTTTACATGTATTACTTCATTTAATTCTCATAAACCCATTTCATAGATGAGGAAAGTGAGACGCAAGGTCAACTTCTATTTCATAGAAGAGCTGAGATTTGAACCCAGGTCTGCCAGACCCAAAGTCCAAACTTTTAATTACTGTAAATTTTAAAAGTTTACATAATTTGGAAATTTATGAAAGTCAAAGGATATGTTCTCAATCAAGGATCTAAACTCAAGTATGATTTAGGAGTAAGTGTAAAAAAAAAGATTTTTTTAAAAAAGTAGGTTTGAATACATTCATATCATCTAGCTTAGTAGATGGCCTTAGTAAGTACTCAATAAATATTTGCTAAATGAACAAATAAATCATTAATAGAAATACCTGTTCTCACAACATTTTTGTTATCCTCATATTTTGTGTTTCCTGTTGAGGTAAAACTCAAGTTTCTAGCATGATGGCTAGGTTTTTGACCTAATTTAAGTCTCAAGGAACTACAAATGGTGCCACACAATTTTTATGAACTCAGAAACAATCAAAAGTACACACTTTGTTGTTAAGGCATATATAAATGTGGATAAAATTATTTTTTAAAAAGCAAGAGAATGGTAAACAAAATCAGTATAGTGATTCTCATGGGCAATGAGGAAGGAAGATGAGGATGATGTAGCTCATAAGTAGATGCAATTAATTGGTAATTTTTTAGTTTTGGGGTGAGGTGGTAGGTTCAGGATGTTCATTATATTATTTCTAATGCATTCATAAATTATATGGATCATTATGCATATATCAAAATTGTATTAAATATTTTAAACGTAAAAGAAATAAAAAGGCTAAAACACAAATGGATTGATGACAAATAGAAAGAAAATGTTTTTGAGAGAAATGTAGAAATACTTTATAATTGAAATGTGTATTTGCACAGGGAAATAAAGGTATAGAGAAGGAAATAAAACATAGAGGCATTATACTACTAGATATAAATTTATGAAATTAATTAGACATGTGTGGAAAAATAGATACCTGAGTCACAATATATTCAAGATAAATTCCAAGTAAATTAAAAGATAAATTTAAAAAAGGACATACTTAATATAGATGATTATTTCAATGAAATTAGGATAGCGTAGGACTTTTTAAGCATAAAAGCAACTGGAAAAATACATGAAAAAATTTAATGGATTATACATCAAAAACTTAAATTTCTATAAGTTACAAGAGTCTATGAATTTGACAAAATTAAAAATTAAGTAGCCAACTGGGAAGATGTATTTGCCAAATATATGGTAGAGGTTTATTATTCCTGGCATATAAAGTATTTTTACAATTTACTATGCTACACAAAGTTAAATCTCCCTAGTTAAAAATGGCAGAGATCATGTAAGAGCTGAGATCCAACCAGGAAATCAAAAACCATTTTGAGTATTTAAACAGAGGGAATGTAATTCAGGGAATTAATTACATAGGTGCTGGAAGAGCTGAAAAGCTAAACAGGGGGATGGTGAAACAGCCTGGAGACTGACAACAGCAGAAAGCCACAACCACTCCTAAGCCAGAGAGATAAAGGCTCTTGGTATTTTTAGAGCCCAAGGAGCTGGAGCCATGGCAGACCTGTCTAGCAGGAGCTGGAACAACTGAGAAAATAAGCAGCTACCAGACATTCTGCTCATGTCAGAGAGGAAGGCAGAGAAAAAACTTGTTCTCTTATTTCTCTTTCCTTCTTCTCCTTGTCCTTGCTGCAGTTCCTTCCTTTCACTGAACCCCAGCTATATGGAAGCCTGGAAAAGGTCTAAGATCAGCCTTCTATGACAGAGACAGAACATGGGAGAGGCAAGGAATGGGTCTAAGGGCAGATGGGCCCAGAACTCGTAAAGGCCACAGAAAACTAATTCACAAAAGAAAATACCAACTGCCAGGAAATATACAAAAACATTTTCTGTGGTATGAGTAGTCAGAGGAATTCAAACAGCAATGAGATAAGTTGTTCCCCTATGAAATAGTTAGGGTTTTAAAAAAATGATAATATTTATATGTTGATGGGAATGCAGAGGAAAAGCTTGCTTGTAGCAATTGATACAATCTTTTTGGGGGCAATTTTCTAGAATTTTATATTCAAGAATGCTGAATACAAGATCAATATGCAGCAATCAGTTGTAAACTATAAACCTACAGCTTCTCTAAAAGAAAAGAATAGTGAAGACTATCTTGAAGAAGAAGAACACAGTTTGAGGACTTAAACTCAGTTATTGACTTATTATAAAGCTACAGTAATTAAAACATTGCATTATTGGTACAAGGGTAGTTAAATGGATCAATGTACAGCGTATGTCCAGAAACAGACTCATACATATATGGTCACCTGATTTATGGTATGGGTGCCACTGCATGGTCTTTTCAAGGCATAGTGCTGTAACAATTGCATATATATACATGCAAACAAATGAACCTGTACCTCTGCTTTAACAATGTACACAATCAATGTAGGTGGCAAGAGACAATGAAAAAGTGAAAGCGTTAGTCTATTGCAAGGTTCCACTGTGATAAAACAATTGTTGAAGACAGAGAGCTAGAGGTAATAAGTTGGAAAGATAAGAGATGATGGTCAGACAGTAAGTTTAAGGGAAGGTTGCAGTTATTGTTAAAGACCACAAGAGTGACTAGAGAAGGAAAGAGAGGAAGAGAAGCAGAGAGCAAATTACATTATTGAGAAGCCTGGATGTTGGATCAATCATTCATTCAATGTATATTTGTTGAATACCAACTATCTGCCAAGCATTGTCTAGGCCCTTTGAAATAGTAGTAAGTGAAAGAAATAAAAATCTCTGCCCTTTCAGAGTTTATATTCTAGTGTATGTGTGTTTGGGGGGTGTTCTGGTTTGCTAAATTTGCTGGAATGCAATATACCAGAAATGGGTTGACTTTTTCAGTGGGGATTTATTAGGTTGCAAATTTACAGTTCTGAGGCCATGAAAATGTCCAAATTAAAGCATCAAGAGGTAGGTAGATACCTTCTCTAAGGAAAGCTGAAGGCATCTGGGGTTCCTCTGGGAAGGCACGTGGCAATGTTTGCTGATCCTTCTTCTCCTGGGTTCTAGTTTCAAAATGGCTTCCTCCAAAATGTCTCTCTTAGCTTCTTCTGTGGGTCCTTCATGCTTCTCCCAGGGGCATTTTCTTTCTTTTTTTTTTTTTTTTTTTTTTTTTTTTTTTTTTTTTTTTTTTTTTTAATCATCATTTTATTGAGATATATTCACATACCACGCAGTCATACAAAACAAATTGTACTTTCGATTGTTTACAGTACCATTACATAGTTGTACATTCATCACCTAAATCAATCCCTGACACCTTCATTAGCACACACACAAAAATAACAAGAATAATAATTAGAGTGAAAAAGAGCAATTGAAGTAAAAAAGAACACTGGGTACCTTTGTCTGTTTGTTTCCTTCCCCTACTTTTCTACACATCCATCCATAAACTAGACAAAGTGGTGTTTGGTCCTTATGGCTTTCCCAATCCCATTGTCACCCCTCATAAGCTACATTTTTATACAACTGTCTTCGAGATTCATGGGTTCTGGGTTGTAGTTTGATAGTTTCAGGTATCCACCACCAGCTACCCCAATTCTTTAGAACCTAAAAAGGGTTGTCTAAAGTGTGCATAAGAGTGCCCACCAGAGTGACCTCTCGGCTCCTTTTGGAATCTCTCTGCCACTGAAGCTTATTTCATTTCCTTTCACATCCCCCTTTTGGTCAAGAAGATGTTCTCCGTCCCACGGTGCCAGGTCTACATTCCTCCCTGGGAGTCATATTCCACGTTGCCAGGGAGATTCACTTCCCTGGGTGTCTGATCCCACGTAGGGGGGAGGGCAGTGATTTCACCTTTCAAGTTGGCTTAGCCAGAGAGAGAGGGCCACATCTGAGCAACAAAGAGGCATTCAGGAGGAGATTCTTAGGCACAAATACAGGGAGGCCTAGCCTCTCCTTTGCAGCAACCGTCTTCCCAAGGGTAAAACTTATGGTAGAGGGCTCAACCCATCAAACCACCAGTCCCCTATGTCTGTGGTCATGTTAGCAACCATGGAGGTGGGGTAGGCGAATACCCCTGCATTCTCCACAGGCTCCTCAAGGGGGCACTACATCTTTTTTTTTTTTTTTTTTTTTTTTCCCTTGTTTGTCTTTTTTCATTTTTTTTTTTTTTCTTTTTTTTTTTTTTTTTTAACTTTCCCTTCTTTTTTCAAATCACCTGTATGAAAAAAAAGTTAAAAAGAAAACAAACATACAATAAAAGAGCATTTCAAAGAGACCATAGCAAGGGAGTAAGAAAAAGACAACTAACCTAAGATAACTGCTTAACTTCCAACATGTTCCTACTTTACCCCAAGAAAGTTACATAATATAGCAACATTTCAGTGAACTTGTTCCTACTACAACCATCAGAAATTAACAGACCATAGTCATTTCTGGGCATCCCCAGAACGTTAAATAGCTTATCTGTTCTTCCTGGATTATTGTTCCCCCTTCCTTAATTGCTCTCTACTGCTAGTTCCCCTACATTCTACATTATAAACCATTTGTTTTACATTTTTCAAAGTTCACATTAGTGGTAGCATATAATATTTCTCTTTTTGTGCCTGGCTTATTTCGCTCAGCATTATGTCTTCAAGGTTCATCCATGTTGTCATATGTTTCACCAGACCGTTCCTTCTTACTGCTGCGTAGTATTCCATCGTGTGTATATACCACATTTTATTTATCCACTCATCTGTTGAAGGACATTTGGGTTGTTTCCATCTCTTGGCAATTGTGAATAATGCTGCTATGAACATTGGCGTGCAGATATCTGTTCGTGTCACTGCTTTCCGATCTTCCGGGTATATACCGAGGAGTGCAATCGCTGGATCGAATGGTAGCTCTATATCTAGTTTTCTAAGGAACTGCCAGACTGACTTCCAGAGTGGCTGAACCATTATACAGTCCCACCAACAATGAATAAGAGTTCCAATTTCTCCACATCCCCTCCAGCATTTGTAGTTTCCTGTTTGTTTAATGGCAGCCATTCTAACCGGTGTTAGATGGTATCTCATTGTGGTCTTAATTTGCATCTCTCTAATAGCTAGTGAAGCTGAACATTTTTTCATGTGTTTCTTGGTCATTTGTATTTCCTCTTCAGAGAACTGTCTTTTCATATCTTTTGCCCATTTTATAATTGGGCTGTCTGTACTATTGTCATTGAGTTGTAGGATTTCTTTGTATATGCAAGATATCAGTCTTTTATCAGATACATGGTTTCCAAAAATTTTTTCCCATTGAGTTGGCTGCCTCTTTACCTTTTTGAGAAATTCCTTTGAGGTGCAGAAACTTCTAAGCTTGAGGAGTTCCCATTTATCTATTTTCTCTTTTGTTGCTTGTGCTTTGGGTGTAAAGTCTAGGAAGTGGCCTCCTAATACAAGGTCTTGAAGATGTTTTCCTACATTATCTTCTAGGAGTTTTATGGTACTTTCTTTTATATTGAGATCTTTGGTCCATTTTGAGTTAATTTTTGTGTAGGGGGTGAGGTAGGGGTCCTCTTTCATTCTTTTGGATATGGATATCCAGCTCTCCCAGCCCCATTTGTTGAAAAGACCATTATGGCTCAGTTCGGTGACTTTGGGGGCCTTATCAAAGATCAGTCGGCCATAGATCTGAGGGTCTATCTCTGAATTCTCAATTCGATTCCATTGATCTATATGTCTATCTTTGTGCCAGTACCATGCTGTCTTGGCAACTGTGGCTTTATAATAAGCTTCAAAGTCAGGGAGTGTAAGTCCTCCCACTTCGTTTTTCTTTTTTAGAGTGTCTTTAGCAATTCGAGGCATCTTCCCTTTCCAAATAAATTTGATAACTAGCTTTTCCAAGTCTGCAAAGTAGGTTGTTGGAATTTTGATTGGGATTGCATTGAATCTGTAGATGAGTTTGGGTAGAATTGACATCTTAATGACATTTAGCCTTCCTATCCATGAACATGGAATATTTTTCCATCTTTTAAGGTCCCCTTCTATTTCTTTTAGTAGAGTTATGTAGTTTTCTTTGTATAGGTCTTTTACATCTTTGGTTAAGTTGATTCCTAGGTACTTGATTTTTTTAGTTGCTATTGAAAATGGTATCTTTTTCTTGAGTGTCTCTTCAGTTTGTTCATTTCTAGCATATAGAAACATTACTGACTTATGTGCATTAATCTTGTATCCCGCTACTTTGCTAAATTTGTTTATTAGCTCTAGTAGGTGTATCGTTGATTTCTCAGGGTTTTCTAGATATAAGATCATATCATCTGCAAACAATGACAGTTTTACTTCTTCTTTTCCAATTTGGATGCCTTTTATTTCTTTGTCTTGCCGGATTGCCCTGGGTAGCACTTCCAGCACAATGTTGAATAACAGTGGTGACAGCGGGCATCCTTGTCTTGTTCCTGATCTTAGAGGGAAGGCTTTCAGTCTCTCACCATTGAGTACTATGCTGGCTGTGGGTTTTTCATATATGCTCTTTATCATGTTGAGGAAGTTTCCTTCAATTCCTACCTTTTGAAGTGTTTTTATCAAAAAGGGATGTTGGATTTTGTCAAATGCTTTTTCAGCATCTATTGAGATGATCAATTGATTTTTCCCTTTCGAGTTTTTAATGTGTTGTAATACATTGATTGTTTTTCTGATGTTGAACCATCCTTGCATGCCTGGAATGAACCCCACTTGGTCATGGTGTATGATTTTTTTAATGTGTCTTTGGATTCGATTTGCAAGTATTTTGTTGAGGATTTTTGCATCTATATTCATTAGGGAGATTGGCCGGTAGTTTTCCTTTTTTGTAGCATCTTTGCCTGGTTTTGGTATTAGATTGATGTTAGCTTCATAAAATGAGTTAGGTAGTGTTCCATTTTCTTCAATGTTTTGAAAGAGTTTGAGTAAGATTGGTGTCAGTTCTTTCTGGAAAGTTTGGTAGAATTCCCCTGTGAAGCCATCTGGCCCTGGGCATTTATTTGTGGGAAGATTTTTGATGACTGATTGGATCTCTTTGCTTGTGATGGGTTGGTTGAGGTCTTCTATTTCTTCTCTGGTCAGTCTAGGTTGTTCATATGTTTCCAGGAAATTGTCCATTTCTTCTACATTATCCAGTTTGTTGCCATACAGTTGTTCATAATATCCTCTTATAATTTTTTTAATTTCTTCAGGATCTGCAGTTATGTCACCTTTTTCATTCATTATTTTGTTTATATGGGTCTTCTCTCTTTTTGATTTTGTCAGTCTAGCTAGGGGCTTGTCAATCTTGTTGATCTTCTCAAAGAACCAACTTTTGGTGATATTTATCCTTTCTATTGTTTTTTTGTTCTCTATGTCATTTATTTCTGCTTTAATCCTTGTTATTTCTTTTCTTCTACTTGGTTTAGGATTGGTTTGCTGTTCATTTTCTAGCTTCTTCAGTTGATCCATTAGTTCTTTGATTTTGGCTCTTTCTTCCTTTTTAATATATGCGTTTAGTGCTATAAATTTCCCCCTTAGCACTGCTTTTGCTGCATCCCATAGGTTTTGGTATGTTGTGATCTCATTTTCATTCGTCTCTATATATTTAGCAATTTCTCTTGCTATTTCTTCTTTAACCCACTGATTGTTTAGGAGTGTGTTGTTTAACCTCCAGGTATTTGTGAATTTTCTAAGTCTCTGATGGTTATTGACTTCTAATTGTATTCCATTGTGGTCAGAGAATGTGCTTTGAATAATTTCAATCTTTTTAAATTTATTGAGGCTTGTTTTATGTCCCAGCATATGATCTATTCTGGAGAAAGTTCCGTGAGCACTAGAAAAGTATGTGTATCCTGGTGATTTGGGATGTAATGTCCTGTAGATGTCTGTTAAATCTAATTCATTTATCAGATTGTTTAGGTTTTCAATTTCCTTATTGGTCTTCTGTCTGGTTGATCTATCTATAGGAGAGAGTGATGTGTTGAAGTCTCCCACAATTATTGTGGAAACATCAATTGCTTCCTTTAGTTTTGCCAATGTTTCTCTCATGTATTTTGTGGCACCTTGATTGGGTGCATAGACATTTACGATTGTTATTTCTTCTTGCTGAATTGCCCCTTTTATTAGTATGTAGTGGCCTTCTTTGTCTCTCAAAACATCCCTGCATTTGAAGTCTATTTTATCTGAGATTAATATTGCTACACCTGCTTTCTTTTGGCTGTAGCTTGCATGAAATATTTTTTTCCATCCTTTCACTTTCAATTTCTTTGTGTCCCTGTGTCTAAGATGAGTCTCTTGTATGCAACATATTGATGGTTCATTTTTTTTGATCCATTCTGCGAATCTATATCTTTTAATTGGGGAGTTTAATCCATTTACATTCAACGTTAAAACCGTGAAGGCATTTCTTGAATCGGCCATCTTATCCTTTGGATTATGTTTGCCATATTTTTCCCTCTCTCTATTAATATCCTTTATTGTACCCATACCGAATCTCTTTAGTACTGAACCTTTCTCCAAGTCTCTCTGTCCTGTCTTTGTTTCTCTGTCTGTAGGGCTCCCTTTAGTATCTCCAGTAGGGCAGGTCTCTTGTTAGCAAATTCTCTCAGCATTTCTTTGTCTGTGAAAAATTTAAGCTCTCCCTCAAATTTGAAGGAGAGCTTTGCTGGATAAAGTATTCTTGGCTGGAAATTCCTCTCTCTCAGAATTTTAAATATATCGTGCCATTGCCTTCTCGCCTCCATGGTGGCTGCTGAGTAGTCACTACTTAGTCTTATGCTGTTTCCTTTGTATGTGGTGAATTGCTTTTCTCTTGCTGCTTTCAGAACTTGCTCCTTCTCTTCTATGTTTGACAGTGTGATCAGTATATGTCTCGGAGTGGGTTTTTTTGGATTTATTCTATTTGGAGTTCGCTGAGCATTTATGATTTGTGTATTTATGTTGTTTAGAAGATTTGGGAAGTTTTCCCCAACAATTTCTTTGAATACTCTTCCTAGACCTTTACCCTTTTCTTCCCCTTCTGGGACACCAATGAGTCTTATATTCGGACGCTTCATATTATCTATCATATCCCTGAGGTCCATTTCGAGTTTTTCAATTTTTTTCCCCATTCTTTCTTTTATGCTTTCATTTTCCATTCTGTCATCTTCCAGGTCACTGATTCGTTGTTCAACTTCCTCTAGTCTTGTACTATGAGTGTCCAGAATCTTTTTAATTTGGTCAACAGTTTCTTTAATTTCCATAAGATCATCCATTTTTTTATTTAGTCTTGCAATGTCTTCTTTATGCTCTTCTAGGGTCTTCTTGATTTCCTTCATATCCCGTACTAGGGTCTCATTGTTCATCTTTAGTTCTTTGAGTAGCTGCTCTAGGTGTGTCTCTTCTGGTCTTTTGATTTGGGTGCTTGGGCTTGGGTTATCCATATCGTCTGGTTTTTTCATATGCTTTATAATTTTCTGTTGTTTTTGGCCTCGTGGCATTTGCTGTCCTTGATAGGGTTCTTTTAGGGTTTGTAGACCAGTTGAAGTCCTTATCTCTAATTTATCAGATCTACAGCTTCGTGGAGTACACTTTCTCTAACTAACCAGCAGGTGGCGTCCACGAGCCACCTGTTCTCCACAGGCCAGATCTCCCCTGCTTAGCCTTTTTGGTGAGTGGGGGAGTGAGTCTTGTGGGGCCCAATTGGTGTCCCAAGCTTGCGTGTGTAGTTGGTGTTGCCTGCCCTGTATGTGGGGCGTGTTTCTGGGCAGTCGGGGAGGGGGGGGTGGCCCTAACAATCAAATCTCCCTGATGATCCTAGAGTTTTAAAGCTACTGCAATAGTCTAATCCTTCAGTTCAGTCCTGCCACAGTTTGTCTCTGCCACTGACCCACAAGTCTTTGGTATTGGCGTATGGCTCCTGAGACTTGCAAGTGGGCCCCTCTTCCAGGCTGTGCACCCCGGGTCCTCTGTTGAGGGATGACTGTGCTATGTCACAGGTGAGTGCCGTCCCCCCAGGGCAGTTCTGGGCTGCTGGGCTGTGTTGGGAGGCTCCCAGTCTGCTCAAATGATGGCTGAATGGGGCTCTGTTAATTCACACTGCTCCCCCTTCCCAGCTCTGGGACATTCAGCTGAGGTTGCAGGGAAGGCTAATGTCCACGCCCAGTTTTGTGGTGTGTGCCTGTTATTTGAAGCACTTCCGTCACACTGGGTTGTCTGGGGCAGCTCTGGGCTATGGGGCTGGCGATGGGCAGGAGTGTTTCCTGTCCACCAGGATGGTGGCTGTGAGCGGACACCCCCCTTTTCTTGGGAAGTTGTGTTGTTTAGTGAATTTTCTCAGCCACTGGATTATTGCCTTTTGTCTCAGAGCTCTCTTATTTCTGCTCTTGACTTGACGTGCCCAAATTTCAATTCTTTGAAGCTTTCTGTATTGAGCTTCTTAGAGTAATTGTTTTAGAAAAAGCAAAAAGGATTTAAAAAAAAAAAAAAAAAAAAAAAAAAAAACGGCCCTCCTCAGAGATCTAATGGGTTATTGAAATGCTAATAGACAAAGCAACCAGGGCCATTAAGGAAAGGTGCCCTGGGCAGAGAGATCAGCCTTGGTCGGGATTTGCATATGCGCCTCAAGGCCTGATCTCCGCCCTTCCCCTTTCTGTGTTCACCAGAACTCCAAAAATCCTCTGCTTTTACTTTGGACCTTCTCGTGTTGTTTTCCTTCTATGCCCGTCTCCTCTCTGCTGGGCTGGCTGCTCTCAGAGTCTCTGGTGTCTGGCCTCAGTCTATCTATGGTTGGAGTTTGAATCAGTAGAATGAGTTTCCGATGAGAGCAGCCACTGCAATTCTCCCTTCTCCTTCCTGGAGCTGACAGCCCCTCCTCCCCCGGGACTGAGCCTGGCAGGGAGGGGCGCGGGTCCCCTGGCCGCAAAAACTTACAGATTTCGCTGATCTCAGCAGTTCCACGTTTTCATGAGTGTTGTATGAAGTATGCCCAAAGACAGATTGCTCTGTGGTGTCCAGTCCACGCAGTTCCTGGCTTTTTACCTACTTTCCTGGAGGAGTAACTAAAACATACAGCTCACCAGTCTGCCATCTTGCCCCGCCTCGGCATTTTCTTTCTAAACTTCTCTCTTTGTGTGAGCTCTCTTAAAGGACTCCAGTAAAGGATTAAGACTGATCTTGAATTGGGTGGGTCACAACTCCAGGGAAACAACCTAATCAAAAGGTTCCACTCAAACAGGTCTGCCCCCACAAGATTGGATTAAAAGAACATTGGCTTTTCTGGGGTACATAATAAGTTCAAACCAGCACAGGGGATGACAAACAATAAATATAACAAGGATGGAAACCTGAACACTCTAACGTTACGATGTCTAGAGGAAAAGGAAAAATCAGCAAAGGTGGTTGAAAAGGAACAACCTGTGAGGCTGGGGGAAACCAAGTAAATGTCGTGTCTTAGAAATCTAGTCAAGAAAACTGTATCAAGGAGAAATGTTGAAAATAGTTGATAGGTCAAAATTCTGTGGGGAAAACAAAGGTCTACTATAGTGTCAAGAAGAGTAGAGTCTAAAAAAGGCGTGTACTTGAAAAGCTATGTTATCTGGTAATAGCTAGGTGACGTGATAAAAATATGATCCTTTCAGCCAAGACATATTAGTTCATAAAGTCAAAGGAAATTGCTTTTAATGAAAATTCCAAGCATGCATATATTATAATTTTATTTTGTATTGACCTCAGGTGCATTGAGTTGGAATAATCAAAACTTTTGGTTTGTGATACATTTTCATCTTTGGTCCATGCATAACCAGCTCTTATTTATTTAATTAGTTATTTTAGCAACATATTAAATAACACAAATTCACCACCCAGTCAAAAGCTGTGACCTTGACAATAACCTACATGTAACCATAGGTTTCCTACCACTCACCTCCATACCACTTCCCGACATATATTATTCAATTTAATCTTTGTCTTGTTTCCAATTTATTTTAAAGGACACGCAGCACAAAATTGCTTCGGCTTATTGATTTAGATTTTTCATTCACATTCTCTCTCTTGGATCTACCACCAGTAAATGAATATGACATGTATATCAGAAACTTTGGGAAAAAAAATACCAAGCAGGTTAGTGCAAGATTTATTAAATAAGCAACAAATGCAAGTGAAGTGTAATAAATTAAATTTGTGCCTAAATGTACCTTGTTCCAGAATATTAGAGCTTGGGAATGGTCTGTGAAGGATATAGATTTATGGAAAAAAGGCTATCCCTTCATTCTATGGTACTCATTAATCTGAAGAGATTATTGAAATGGGAAATCTAAAGATACTCCAAAAGCATTTAGAAACATCAATGAATGACCTATATGTAATGGGCTAGAGATGGTGGGGCTACATTCCTTACCTTCGATTACAACTTTATGTAAAATTGGATGTTTTATTTAAAGTCAAACAGAATGTCAAGTCTGGATTAGTTTCTCTGGGTTCCTGGTGAGGATGTAGCAGTTGTACCCATCTAAATGAAATCCTTACAGTGCAAGATTCTCAAAATACTTTATACACAGTAATTGCTTTTGTTATCTTCCAGAGCTCTCCATAATCTGGACCCACCTTAACATCTAATTGAATCTTGTTCACTTCTCCAACTCCTTTCTCCCAATGGTCTCTAAATGTGCCAGGCTATTCTGTTATGTTGCTTAGCCCCACCCCCTTCTATCTATTTACAGATCCATTCCCCAAAGTCCAAGACCCAGTCTCTTTGTGAATCGCTCCTAATGATTTACATTGAATTCTATCTCTTATTCCATAATTGCCAAAACCATCCCATACAGTTTTGTACTTCACTATAATGTTTCCAGTCATTAATTAATTACGTGATAGTCCTATTTCCCAACAAAATCATACATTTTTTGAAGTCAGGGATCATGTCTTACATTTTTATTCTGTCTTAACATGACATATTGCGTGCAGTCAATAAATAATACTCTTTTAATAGGAGGAAAGTGACAGCATGAAACTCAAGAAGCTGACAATTTTAATCCTAGCTTTGCAACTGACTCACTCCGTGACCTTGAAATATTATCTAACCTCTTTGCTTGTCTTCCTCATCTCAAAGCTGTTAGTAACAAAGTTGTCTTAATTTACTTAAGAATATACCTTTTGAAATAAAAAATATAATTTTGTTTTGGTTTTGCAGAGCAAGTAGGATCTAAGAGAATAGGCTATCTGAAAACACTTTTAAAAATTAGGGCCTATGTCTATTAAATGTTTAAGAGAAAAGCAGCCTTTACCTGGTTATTATTTATGCTCTGATACTTATTTCTGGCACAAGCAAGAAGACTGTCATCATTAACTTGAACATTTAAAATTTGTCTTATTTTTGGTAATAAGAAATTGCTCAGAATTTAAGATGTAATGTTAATTCTAGCATACTTTTGGTTTTAAGGCATATGTTCAGTATAATGAAGATAATATTGAAAGAGACATTCAGACTGAAGAAATAGATACAAGGGAAGTATGGACCCAACATCCAGGGGAAAGCACTGTTGTATCTGGAGGTAAATATCTTTTTTGCTTTTGAATGTCTTTACATTAATTTTTGTTCTGTTTTTACTTATTACCTTTATGGTTCTTTCTCATATATCTTTGTCTAGGTTATGATTGCTTGTATATGCTTAGCTAGTGTGGTTTTTAGTATATGGAAATAATTTTCTTTTAAAGGAACTAACACTGCTTCCATTATTTATAATCAATTTAAATTTAACTTGGAAAAATTTAAATTTTCTAGAACACCATGACACTGGTAAATTGATGACTATAAAGGTACATATTTATGTATGTATATGTATATGTACATGTTTATGTATGTATATATGTATATATACATGTGTGTATGCATATACATATACAAGCACATTTTTAAAAAATTATAAGCCAGACACACCAATATATACTGGTTGCTCCTTCTCTCTCTTTCTCTCTCTCTCATTTTCTCTATTTTTATTTTCCTTTTGTATCTTTCATAAATAATAATTGTTTAGTTGTAACTATTTTCTGTGACTATAACTTTAGGTTTGTTCTTAAGGGCACGATAAATGAACTTGAATATAATTTTATGTCAATGAAAAGAAAATATCCAGAGAATGATTTTATCTTAACATAGAACTTAACCCTATAATTCTGTGACTACATATTTATTAAAGGCTTGTTTTAAATGGTTGTTCGAAAACAGCCATCACGTTCAGTGTCTATTTAAGATCTGCTGTTGAATATTTAAAATAAAATACCAGGCCCTCCAGTTTTCCACAGACTTTATGTACACATGGCCCCAATGGCTTGCATCCTTGCTGCCAGAGCCCTCTTTCTGCATGCTTGGAGGCCACACAGCTGTCTGCACCTGCCTCAGCTTTCTTCTGGGTCACCTTGATGTTCCTTTGCAGGCTTTAGCAGAGCTGTGTGACTGGAGGGTCCAAGGGACAGGGCTAATACTAGAAAGGTTGAACTGCAGAATGGATTAGTCAGCTTTTGAGGCCTGGTCTGGGTCTCTGACCATGATTCATAACACTTTTTTTTTCCTAAACAGAGAGGGCCAAGCTTCCATGTTTCAATCACTTTACAAACGGACTTTTGGTACAGTCTGTTTTTAACTTAGGGGCAGTCTGTTCTCATTAACTATAGAATTTCCATATTTTAAGTACAGCTTCCAAATATATTTCATGACTATAGATTGAAGATTCCTAGAATACATAGTATTCTGCTGGGTGCATTTACTTATATATTAAATACTTTAGTAGTTGATTGTTTTTCATGACGAATTGTCCCGATAGGACAGGGAATTATATTACTCCCTTTCCTCAGGTAAACCTCACTTTAAGAAAATAATATGCCTAATCTTAAGATTTATATAGAGGCTAAATTAGATTCATTTCACTGTTTTCCTTAATGCATTTAAATAGGATTCACTTTACAGACTTTATATAAAACAAGATGCAATTAATTTTGAAAAAAAATTACTATTGGATCTAGAGAATAAAATTTAAAGTTTTTTGACTTTTTCTTCTAATGCTCTTAACGTTCATTTATAACACGTCTTTGAATTTGAAGATGTGTAATGCCATGACTATTTTAGAGTCTGCTCTATCAATTTTTATAACCCACTTTTCTTTTTAGGTGGTGAAAATAGAGATATCTCTGATGCTACAGTTATACCAAAGATTGATACACCAAGGCTATCTAACTTTCTTCGGGCTGCTTGTCAGGTATATTCTATGTTATATGTTCTATTCTACGATAAGTGCTTAAAGTTCATTATACATAGAAATAGAGGAGCTACCAAAATCTTGTAGCTTTTGTAGGATTAAATAAGCCAGAATCAATTATTCATTTTCAGGTTATTATTTTCTTATAAACCATTACTAGTACATTCATTAAGTCTTTGTGTGCAAAGTTACACCAGATAAATGTATATCAATAAAAGTGCTATGTATTTGGACTCTCTACCTTAATATTAACTCCTTACATTTTAGAATAAATATAGACTAATACACAGACATATTAAGTTGGCAAGGCCAGTATATATACATCTAGGGCACTTGAAATTAATAAGCTCATGATTATTTACACTGATATAGGGTTTTTAAAAATAATTACAAAAGTAAGGGGAGCAGTGTAGTGAACCCCCATGTACTCTTTACCAGCTTCAGCTTCAATAATTATCACCTCATGGCCAATTTTGTTTCATGTGAACCCACACCAAACATGCACTCACCCCACCACCCCCTTTATTATTTTGAAATAAATCCTAATCATCATATCATTATCATTTCCTTCACAAATATTTCACAAGAATCTGTAAAAGAAACCCCTCAAAATTAGTGATAATCTCTTAGTATCATTAAATATGAAGGCAGTGTTTAAATTTCCTGTTGTCTCATAGGCTTTTCTTTAAAGTGCAGGCTCAGAATTTAAACACAAAGCATCAGTAAATATAGTAGAACATTGTTAAGTCATGATATATGGGTTTGGATTATGCCTGTTTCTCAGAATCTAATCTGGACATGCAGTGGTTACTGACACAGATACATTTTCTCCAAGTGCCAGTCTTAGGTAGGGATTTTGTGGTTTATGAAATTAGATTTTCATGTGCTTCCACATAACTTTTAATTTTTATCAGGTTCTGTTTTAGGGAGAATTCAGGAGGAGCTAGGAAGAGAGGATAGTTGGGTTCAGGATGGAGTGAAAAGGAAAGATGGGAGATATAGGAAGGAGAGGAAAGAGTTGTAGTGAGACTGGACAAAGGCCTTGCTGGGACTAGGGTACCTGAGCCTTGTATGCCCATTCTTTTCTTACAATAAATCCTATCAGTTTTCCATTAAACAGTTCTCCTAAGTTAACCATTTCTTATCCATTACCACTGTCACCATCCTAAAAATAACAGGTGTTAACAGGAGCATAAAGTGATTTTCTTGTCACTCTTGATATTTATATAGCCCGGTGAGAAAAACAGAGGTGGTATGTGCGTGATGCTTCCTTGTAGTTCCTTCCTTACTTAAGAAGAGTTGGATATTCAGCCTTTTTTCCTCCTCTGTGATTTTTAGCAAAGCATTTATTATAAGAAAACAATATCCAACGCTAAATAGTGGCCTTCCCATGGAGTTTAGTTTAATGGAACTTTACCTATCAGCTTTTACTATTATGCCGAAAGAACAAATAGTTTTCCTTTCATTACTCATTATAATGTCTTGGAGCTAAGCAGCTATTTACAGAAATGGATAAGATGAAAAAGGTAATTTTTTTTTTAAGAAAAGATAACTTTTGGAAATTTTTAATTAAAGAATAATCTCTTATCTTTGAAAGGTGGTTGCTGTTTTGCTTGAAGAGGATCGTTTGGCAGCTGAACCCAATTGGAATCTCAGGGCTCAAGACAATACGTACTTTTTTAGTGACAGTTCCTCTCAGTTGAACACTAGAGTGCCATTTCTTCAAAGTAAGAGACCTTCCTTGAATGTGTTTTTAAATCTACCTACTAAACTGTTATGTTAAAATAATGATCTTTAATATTATATTCTATATTAATGAAATGGGATTTATATAGTATATGAAATAGAGAGATCCAGTTCTCACAGAACTTAAAGTGAATGTTTGGCTTTTTTCCCTTAAATATGCATGTTAAAATTATGATTTACGACTTTTCTTAAGACAATTAGAAGAGGTTTGTATAGTAAATGAAATGAGTGAGAGTATCAAATGAATGGAAACTAAGATTTGTATTCTCTATTTGTTTTTAATTCTATTTTTTAAGTCCAGTTATTCAGTTTCTTTTGACTTCTTGGAATAGAATAAAGGATCAGTGGGAGTGGTATGAGAGAGTGTTTAGGTGAAAGTTTTATTATTAATAAAGGTATAGGTTGAGTAACAAGTTCAAAATTTAACGTAGATTTACTTAGTTAGATTTTTACATTATTCCATTGTTATAGAACATATAATGCTAAACTGAAATGAAGCAGCTGATACCAAAATAAAGCATAATTTCATGTAATTGTTTAAATTAATTTAAAAGAACTGCATTTGAAAGATTGAATTTAAAGTACTAATCTAGTAACCTCTTTGCCTTTAAAAAAAGTGACCAACTGTTTAGAGATTTGGATTGATGTGTGTTCATCTGTCTCTGAACATACTGGCATTGTTGATTTTAAAAAGTTTAAAATGTTCTTTGTGATTGTTTTTGTTTTTAGAAGACAAATATTTTTACCTGTAGATATTCTAGGAAAAGTTTGTTATTGGGTAGATTTCAAAATGTTTCTTACCTCATTGTGATTTGTAAATTGTTCATCATTATTGAGATAAAAGAGTAACCATATTAGAAAAATAACAAATCATTGTACTCATAGCTTTCAAAACATTGGACAGTTACATTTCCTTGCCCACATCTGTTCCCAAAGAAACAGGAATTAAAGATGTAGTATTCTCAAGGAGCTTACTATAGGCGGACTGACACAGAATAGAATGACAACAAACAGATATAAAAATACCAGAAGGTGCTTTAATTATACATACGTCTCGAATCCTTCCTAAAAAAACATGTAACTTACGGATGTTTTAAAAGGATTTATCCCCTTTGTTTAGTAGGTATGAGAAGTGGAGGGTTTTCTTGTTGGCTTATTTCTATTTGTTTTGTTTTTGTTTTTTTAGTGTAATGAATATTGTGGTAATAGAAGGAAAATGAGATTGGGACAGAGAAGTGTCTTAGGAGAAGTAAGCAGGTGGTCTCGCTTTTGTGAACATAGGACTTCACTCATTATATCTGATCTGTGGTTCAGATATAATGATGTCCCAGCTTTCCTACAGAATCTACTCAATACCATGATTACTCTTAAAATACATTCAGAAGAATGATATAGCCAACTTCATTTATTCAATAAATATTCATTGAATGCCTATAGTTTACCAGACTCTGTTCTTAGAGCTGGAGATTCAACAGTGAACAAGATAGACAAAAACTTCCTGTTCTCATGGAACTTATAGCTTGATGGGCAAACAGACTATAAACTGGATTAAAAAGTAAAATATATATTCTGTTGGGAAGGGATTAGTACAAAGGAGAAAAATAAAGCAGGAAGGGGAAAGGAAATACTATGGGTCAGGGGTGGTTTACAATCTTTGATAGAGAAGATCGCACTGTGAAAGTTGTATTTTGAGTGAAAACTCGGAGATGAGAAAGCAAGCACAAGGATATTTGGGACAAAGTCTTCCAGGCAGAGGGATCAGCATATGCAAAGGCTCTAAGACTGGAATAAATCCTTGTCCTCAAGGAACTGGGAGAAAGTCCATGGAACATGGGCCCAAGTTAGAGTAATAACAAAGGGTCAGATCTATGTTGGTCATTGTATAGTCAGTTCTGCTAAAATGAGACATATGTGTTCCTAAAAATTACCGTCCTATGGAAAATTGCATGATAAAAACCACCAGGGCTTATCAGAAAAATGTGGTTAGGAACACAGCACTCAAAAATGTCATGAGTATCATGTAAAAAAAGAAATAGGAAGGAACTCAATAAAAATGGTAGCACAGTTTTACACAAGTTAAATGGTTAAGAAATACACAGGTACTAAAATAAATATAGCACTTTACCTTGAAAGAGAACTGAAATTTGCTGGTGGAAGTGGGCTTCAGAAGGGTGGCAGCTTGTGAGTTACTGTGAAATCGTGGAAAGAAGATTCTGTGGAACCAGAGGGAAAGTTGTGACACCAGATGTGAATGGGTGTGGCTCCTAACACATGCAGTGAACTCATCTAGCAGATAGCTTTTTGAGGTACATTGGTATGTGCTTTGTGTATAATCCTTTGGGCTCAGTTCAGCTGGGTACAGTTTTCTGCATTCATCTAATGTCTTTCACCTAAACTGTATAAGCAAATGTGAAATTTGCATTATGCAGAAATTGTCCCCTAACACATGAGTTGTGGTGAACAAATTTGCATTTTCAAAAAGGTGTTAATAGAAGAACTGACTGTTCTTGGTTTTACTCTTAGTGAGATGGGAAACCATTGAAAGGTTTGGACTTTCGGCAAAACTAGTGTAGCCCTGTGGACCTACATGTCAACAATGAGTTTGAAGACTAGGCTAAGAACTTAAGCCTGTTAAATTTTACTCTCCATCAGGAAAAGTTCAACACAGCCTCAGATTTTCACCAATAATACAAAAAGCTGCCCCTGAATTCTACACTCTAAGCTTTACAATAAAAGACTGAGGGATAAAGGGTCAAGAAAGTGTATTGTGTTACAGAGGGATGAAGAAGTTGAGAATATTTTTTCTGGAGAAGAAGTGACTAGTAAATCTCAAGAGGCAGTAGAATATCTGGTCTTGATAAAACACATTTTTCTTCATACATTTATACTTTATTGAGATTTCATTTATGTTCCACAAACTACAACCATTTAAAGTATACAGCATGAACACAATCAAGTTACACAAGATAGAGAACAGTTCTATGATCCCAAAAGATTCCTTCTGGCACTTTGCAGTCCATTCCTCCCTCCACTTCTAGCCCCAGGCAACCATGGATTTTCTTTTTGTCCCTATATATTATAATGTTTACATTTTCTAAAATTTTATATAGATGGCATATTATATATGGTCTTTTTGTATCTGCCTTTTTTCACTTGGCATAGTGATTTTGAGATTGATACGTTTTTTTGCTTGTATCAGTAGTTCCTAAATAAATTCCTGGCATTTTAATGTACTAAAGCATTTGATTATTTCCAGTGTGTCTTTTGGCTCTAAAATTGTGACTCCAAAATATATGTTCAGGCAGTTTGGTCCTTTATGTGAATATCTAGAAAAAAGAGAAAAAGGATATTGTTCTGTTCTGCGTTGCTACCAAATTGAAGGGTTTCTTTTTAGCATAACCATAAGACTAACTTGAACAGAACTTTCAGGGACAGACTGTGGCCATTTATCAAAATGCAGATTTCATGTGTGTACATTTTGAAAGTACCGTGTTTGTTTCTTCATCAAGCCGAAATTTATTTGAGTATTCTAAAGTATATTAATATAACATGAATGCTGTCAGATTACTAAAAATGCAAAAATATTTTTCTGTATTTTATCCCTAGATCGAAAAGTATCCTATTTACATGCCTCTCAAGTTCAAAGGCAGACAGTGGTTTCCGTTCATGGTTTACCTGACAAGACATTCTCAAATCAACTGGATGGAAGATACATCCTCTGTGTGTGGGATATTTGGCAGCCTTCAGGCCCCCAGAAGGTTTTGCTATGTGAATCAGAGGTATAATTCAGAAACAGACTCAGACATTTGATGAAGGAAGGGTGAGAATGATATCCTGATGGACTCAGCATAAGGGGTGGACTGACAAGTAAAGGAAAAGAGATGAGAGACAGAGAAAGGTAGTAGGGACAGATAAGAAAAGAGAATCAGAGAGAACTTAGAAGATACTTTTCCTTTTCCTTACCTGTTGCCATCAGCAATTGTTGCAGTTGTGACGAGGACACATGGATATATTTCTTTTGACTCTAGAAATTCTTAGTTCAAAGGGTCAACTAAGGTAAACTTAAGTTTGAGGAAATCCGTGATTATCATAGAGCAAATTCTAAGGTCAATTTAGAATCAGATAATGAATGTAGTAGGTGGGCTTAATAAAAAAGTTTTCCAACCTGGGCACGGCTCTGGGATTCTAGAAGTATATTTTTTGTCTTCTTATCCATTTTTTGGATATTTGAGAGAAAATTTGAAATTTTAAATAACCAGAATGCTTCTGCCACTTATCCAGAGTTCTTAACCTCATGCATTTTCCAGCACCCCAATTGACAGTACCATGGTTTGATGAACACACAGGTACAGTTGGAGAGCTGTCATTTTAAGCTTGCTTTCCTTTATGATGAGGAGATATATATTTGTATTTTCCTACATATATGCTCTTGATGACAAATCACTGATTCCACCAAAGCTGTGGAGGAGAATAACTTTTACAGGCATCACTTTTTGGGACTTGATGAATAATAAATTTTTTGCAGTACAGGATGTTGTACTGTAAATAAAATGACAAAGGATGGATTCAGCTGATTCAGTTGAATGGTAGGAATGGTTGAGCACATTTTGTCTACTAAGATGGGTGCTAGGCACCTTATATTTGTGATTGTAACAATCCCTCAATGTAGTTTATTATCCTTACTTTCCGTTTGAGGAAACTAATACTCAGACAAGTTAAATTTTATTTCCCAAGCACACTTAGTAAGTGGCAGAGCCAAGATTTCAGTTCAGTCTTTTCTGGTACAAAAATCCATGTTCTATTTACTATACCCCACAGCTTCCTGGAGGTGAAAGGTTTTTATAGGAATATCTGTGTAAACTGAAAAAGGATCAAATATTGTACTCTGTAAACTTAACTTGTGTGGACGTAGTTCTAATATTTTTCAGTTGTCAATTTTTTGTATATATGTGTGTGTGTGTTTTTAGGTCACATGTTGCTGCTTTAGCCCTTTTAAAGCATTTTTGCTGTTTGCTGGAACAGTACATGGCTCAGTAGTTGTGTGGGATTTAAGAGAAGACTCCAGGATACATCATTATGTGAAGCTGAATGATTGTTTTTGGACATTCAGGACAGCCACATTTTCTACTGGTCAGTGCCATCTGTCTACTGCTTATATATCTTCTAGAAAAACCACAACAGATTTTAGGAATGTTTTAAATTTATTTGTATTTATTCAGTTAAATTATCCCGGAGAGTGGGAATCTGACTATTTGCAGTACCAGAAGAGATATTTGATAAATGGGAAAAAACAAAATCCATAGTTAACTGCTTACCCAATGACCAATAATTATTGGAATAATTATTGGAATATTCTTTCTTATTAAATTTGTGAATTCCAAAAAACCTCAACAAATTAACCCTGAGATTTAAATCTGATAGTTATAGCTTAAGGTGTATTGGTATATATGCTCCCTTGGAGTGTGAAGCTTGACTCATGCTTGAAGTCATAAGTAAATTAGTCGTCTCTTAGGGGGAGGAAAGGAACCAGAACAGCTTGACATTTCCAGATCTTAGATTTGACTCATCAGTCATTCATGCCATACCGTATCTGACAAAACACCAAATATTTAGTAAGCTTTTCTTATGTCTAGGCCTTTTTTAAGTGCTTTGCAGCCATTATCTCATTTACTTCTGGTAATAGTAGCACGATAGCACACTACTATTAATATGTTTCTCATATAAGGCTCAGGAAGATTCGATAATTTGTCCAAGGTCACATTAACTACTTAGGGGCAGAGCCTGCACCCAGACCCTGGATCCCTCTGACCCCAAGGCTCTCACACTGTGCAATTCTGGGGACCTGTTCCCACTCTGGTGGTTTTCTCTTAAGGAAACAGGTTTTGTTTTGTTTTTTTTCCCTGATCTGTGATTCTTGCTCACACACACTCTATTGCCTCTCAGGAGCCCCACATTCCTCCTGTAGACACTTAGTTTGTTCTTCCCCTTTTCTGTGGACCATGATGCCAGTCCTCTGCCTGTTTTCTTCAAACCTTTCAGATTTCAACAGGGTCTTTACATCTTGCCATGGATATTATCTAAATGGGAGGGTGGGGGGATGACATAAAAAAGTGGGCAGTGTTTGCTCTGAAGATACTTCTGTCAAGCATTGCTGACATCTTGATCCATATAATTCTTTGTTGTGGGGACTGTCCTGTGCATTGTAGGATGTTTAGCGGCATGCCTGACCCCAACCCACAAGATGCCAGGAGCACCCCGCCTCTGAGTTATGACTCCAGACATTGCCTGATGGCCCTGGGTGAGTGGGTGGGACACAGTGGTCTCTGGCTGAGAATCACTGCTGTAAAGTGACAGCTTCTCCTCCCTGGTTAGACTTACTGACAATCACAGCTGATAATGTTTCTCTATGCCTTCACAATAACTGCCTTTAGTTGTTATGTTTCCCAATAGCTAGTAAAAATATTTATTTGTAGTCTTTGCCCCGCTTCTTTCCAAAATTAATTGAGATTACAATTAAAAAGATCTTTGTCTTTGTAGTCTTTTATTACATTACATCTTTATGCTGCATAATGTATGCCAGTTAGTAGCTTTTAAAAGCACGGTTGTACCTCAGAAAGTGAATGGTTAAACAAACTTGGTACATTCATACCATGGAATACTACTACTCAACAATAAAGAGGAACTAATAATGATACACACAACAACTTGGGTGGATCCCAAGAGCATTATACTGACTGAAAAAAGCCAAACTCAAAAGGTCACATGTATGATTCTGTTTATATGACATTCTTGAAAGGACAAGATTATAGAGATGGAAAACAGATTAGTGATGGACAGGGGTTTGGGATGGTGAGGAGGAGGAGGATGGGAATGACTACAAAAGGTAGCACAAGGGAGAACTTTGTGGTGATGGAATAGTTCTGTATCTTGACTGCTAGGTTGGTCATGTGAATCTACATGTAATAAAATGACAGAAAATATGCACACATTGTACTAATGTCAGTTTCTGGTTTTGATATGATATCATAATTATGTAAGATACAGCCATTGGGGGAAACTGGGTGAAGGGTACACAGGGCCTCTGTACTATTTTTGCAACTTCCTGTGAATCTTTAATTATTTCGAAATAGAAAGTAAAAAAACAAAGATAAAAAGCACTTTTGCAGAGTCTTGCAATACTTGAGGTTAAGCAGGCTGTTTGATTTTTCCTGTGACTGATTAGGTAGACATGGACTCTGAAGCAGTTGAGTTGTTCTGATTGATTGATCAGTTAAGTAATATAAATCTTGAGTCTACTGATGAACTTAAGGTAACCATGAGTAAATTTCTTTGTATTTTCTTTTTTACCTCTTTTCCATCAAGGTATGAGGCATTATAATTAATTAAATATTTTAAAGTGTATCATTTATGATGTGGGTGTATTATTAATTATCAGACTCAGCATCATAACATTTAATATCTATTTTTTAATTTAATATGAGACTTATGGGGGCCTTTTAGGGTATATCATTTTTTGCTTTTTTAAGTCAGGTTTATTGAGGTATAATTTATGTATAACATAATTTACCCTTTTCAGGTGTGCAGGCCTAGTAATTTTTGACAAGTATATACAGTCTTATTTCTACCATCACAATCAAGATACAGAACCTTTACATGGCCCTGAAAAGTTCCCACATGTCCCTCTGTAGTATCCCTTTTCCCCAGTTCCAACCCCTAGCAATCACTGATCTGTTTTCTTTCCCTGTAGGTTTGTTTTTTCCAGAATGTCCAATGAATAGAGTTATTCAGTATGTAGATTTTCGAGTTTGGCTTCTCTCACTTAGTCTAATGTATTTGGGAGTCATTCATGTTGTTGCACGTATGCATTCCTTCTTTGCTGAACAGTATTCCATTATATAAGTGAACCAAGTTTGCTTCTCCATTCACCAGCTGAAGAACATTTGGCTATTTCCAGTTGTTGGCGATTATGAATAAAGCCTGTACAAAGTGTCTGTATCGAAGTACCACTTTGCATCTCCAGCAAAGCATGAGTGTTCCAGTTGCTCTGCAGCCTCACTCACACTTGGTTTTGCCCACTTTATTTATTTGTTTATTTTTCATTTAAATTTTAGCCATTTTAAGGGTGTGTGTAGTAGTATGTCATTTTGGTTTTAATTTTCATGTGCTTATTTGCAATCCATGTATCTTCTTTGGTGAAGTCTGTTAAAAATCTTTTACCCATTTTTAGGGTGGTCATTTTCTTGTTGTTGACTTTTGAGAGTTCTTTATTCTGGATACAAGTCTTTATCTGATATACATTTTGTGAATATTTTCTCCCAATCTGTGGTGTCTTTTCCCATAACATTATCTTTCAGAGAGGCAGAAGTTTTTAAATTTGAAAACTCTTAAAAGAAAATACAGATGAAGACACACATGCACACACATGTATGTACATATGAATTTAAACACGTGTATATGTATATAGTCGAACATGCACAAAATGCATTGCTTCCTTACTGATTTTTGATGCCATGTGTAGTTTTCACATATGAGGAGGTTTGTTTTGTGGCTTTTCGTCCTAATTGATTCATTTAAGAATAGTAGCTCTATGTGGAATGTGTCTGATTTTTTCTGTTCCTAGACATTTTGTAGACAGATATTCTAAGCTCAAAAGAACTTTGTTCTATTAATTTGTGAAATTCAGTTTCATTACTGGATGCTGCTTTTGGTAGTGGTGGAAAGGAGGATTCTTTTCTTTCTCCAAACTCCTCTGTTTTCTCCTTTTATCCCCCTTACTTACATCTCTGGTGGGCAACTCCTCTTTTTTGTCGCCTTTTCCCCAATAAGCAGTGCTGCTCTGAAGTTGCCACTTTACTTTTGAAGTGATTCGGCTTCACTTTCAAGCCTCTTCCCTTATAGATGGTGAGTGAGCTACCAAGTCCAGACCTGCATTCAGTATTCTGGCACTTGGAGTTAGACTTTCTCTTTTGTAGAGCTTTTTGTCTGTTTTCTGTAACTCTTTGCCACATTCTCCTCTTTTTCATGGAGTGTCTTGCCCTCCATACCTATAGACATGCAGGAATGATGGCTGCTTTGTTGGAATTTGGCATTTATTTCTCTTCTTACAGGTATGTTGAGGTTTGCAGTTTTCTGTTTCCTAGTAATGCTAAAGTGATAGCTAGTATCATTTTATTTGTGTTCCTATTGGTTTGATGGTTTTGGGGGAGTATGGGGAGATTTGGGTCTGGGAGGCTGCCATTATCCTTCGGACCCAGAAGCACCTCCCTTTTTCCCATTCATAAAACTAATTTTATTTCTATGACTTATTACTTAAACACTGTTGTGTTTCTAAACTATAGATGGTATTCTTACATCAGTAAGCCATCAAAGTCCTCTTCAAGCAATTGAACCCATCTCAACATCTGTCTACAAAAAACAGAATTTTGTACTTTCACCTTTTTCTACTCAAGAAGGTATATGGATTCTTCAATTTTCTAAAATCCTTAAATAGACATTTATGAATTGTGGTTTTCTTATTATAAAATATGTCTATTTTTTTTTTCCTATTTTCATTAGAAATATCAGGTTTGTCATTCCACATTGCTTCCTTGGATGAAAGTGGAGTTCTTAATGTATGGGTGAGTGAAGATATATATGAGTCACAGTATTTATATATAAACAGAGGAACAAAGAATAAAATACACTGGCTCTTTTGATTGGTTAGTTTTTGTTTTTTTTTTTCTTTTTTTAATTCAATTTTATTGAGATATAGTCACATACCATACAGTCATCCAAAGTATACAATCAGTTGTTCACAGTACCCTCACATAGTTGTGCATTCATCACCCCAACCTATTTTTTAAAAACATTTTCCTTATACCAGAAAAAGTGAAAATAAGAATAAAAAAAAAAAAGTAAAAAAGAACATCCAAATCATCCCCTCCCTCCTACCCTCTTTTTCATTTAGTTTTTTGTCCCCATTTTTCTATTCATCCATCCGTATACTGGATAAAAGGACTGCAATTTGATTGGTTAGTTTTTGCAATAGTCTATATGGGAGATAAGTACCTGAATTGGGCCAGGGGGCAGGGTGGGGGGTAGGGGTGGGGAGGAAAGAGGAAAAGACTGAATTTACTAGTTTTATGAGGCGGGTAGAACACACAATTTTATACATGACGAGTTTGTGGTCCCTGCATAAGAACCTAACAGGAATTTTTTGTAGGCCTTTGGAAATGTGAAATTAAAATTTGAACCAAATGTCAAGTCTAGAAAGTGGTGTTAGAAGGAATCATCATAGAGGGTTAATTGAAACTCTGGCTATTGATGAAATCGTTGAGTGAAAAGAATATGAAAAGAGACCAAGAGAATGGAATTAGTAATATTTAAAATATTAGTTCTAAAGTTAATGATCATTTTTTTTTTCCTGGAGCAATTATATTTTTAGAACTAAAAAACAGCCATTATATCCTCTGTCTTAATTAGAGCTATGCTTTGCTTGCATTATTTCATAATTATAAAATATGTTAATATTCATGACCAATAATCTCTTTTTAGGTGGTTGTTGAATTACCAAAGGCAGACCTTGCAGGTTCAATAAGTGATTTAGGTAATTATTAAGTAAAAAAAATTAATTTTGATTAATGTTTTCTAAAAGGAATAGAGATTAAAGATACCAACAAATGCTTTGAAAAATATTTAAATTAGCTATCTGAAAAATGTATCTTAAAGTTGTATATTATGTAACATTGTTCATTATTGACAAGCACCTAAGTTAATAAGCATGATATTCTAACTGAATGTTTTCATTTGAGTAAGGTTTATAAATTCTATTTTTATCTGTATGTCATTCTATTATATTGTTCTAAATTAAGGAAGTCTATTTCATCCATATCTTTTCCAATGTTCTTGGGAGTCCAAGTCCTTGAGTGCATTCATTTAGGTTTTACTGCCTTTTGGTTTTGGATTTACTCCAAGGCATACTGATAAATCTGAATGCAACTCTCTTAAGATCACTTAGAGTGGATGATACTAAAGTATGCTAAAGTCCTCAAATGTTATGTGTTTGAGCAAAAATACCTAAATTTCCCACAGTTTGGTATTTTTGATGTCATATAGTATGGTTTTCAGTTTCAAAAAAATGGCTTGGAAGTCATGGAATAATTAGGCTCCATTACATATATAGTCTAGGTTAGCCTGTGTTTTAGACTCAACTTTCTTCTCCAGTTATTAGCCTCCAACCATTTATTTTCTAATAAGCTTTCCTTTCAACTCGTTTGTGTCAGGGATCTTCCACTGGGTACGTCAGGCCAAAAATTATGGCAGAAGTGACGCTGACTTTGTTCAGAGCAGTATTTGGAGTATCTATGGAACAAATGCTGCATGCTTTAACCCTGAAATGTCAATAATATAACTTACAAGTTTACTATAAACTCTAACTGTCAATTTAACAGGACTGAATGTTTAACTGATTTCACTGGCAACTATCTTGAGATGGAAGAATACTTTTTCTCAATGTTTTCTTCATATGGCATTCACTTTGCTTATTATAAAACCAGTATACTTGGTGTTGGCCCATCGGTGTTTTAGGTTTTCACAGTGCTTGTACAGTCGCAGAACGTTGGAGCTAGATGGAACCGTCAGGATTCCCTCATCCCTCCTTCTCGATGTACGCACACGACTGAACAGGATAAATGGCACAGGCCAGTTCACACGCTTAGTATTAGAACAGAAACCAGAGCTTAACTCCTTGCCTTCCCACCCAGTGTTATTTTCTGAAAGCTAAGAGCTCTTACAACCTTCAGTGTTCATCTTGAGGCTGGTTATGTTGTGTACTTGTGACATAACCAAGAAAGTTCTTCTCTTTATATGTCATCAATAAATTGCGTACCTATTTTCAAGCAATTATGACAGATATTAAGGAGTTAAGGACATTCTTTACTCACAGGTAGTGCATAATCTGACTATGGAGACAAAATTATTTTGTATGAAAAGTATTTTGCATAAAAATGTTTTGTAGTATCTATGAGATAGTTATACAGAAATGCAGTGTATATTTCATTGTAAAATGTTGTTATATGAAAATACTCTGTATCCATAGAGCCATTACTAAAACTTTGGCCATGTTCCAACTTTGCTTTTGGTAAAAGAGGGGAAGACATTGATAAGCAAGTAATGCTCAAAAAGCTTTGGGCATTAAATGCCTACAGGTAAGTTTAAGGTGTTTCCAAACTCTGGCATGCATGAGTTAGATCAGTAGTCCATTTGAGAACTCAGTTCATAATTAGAACCAATAAGCCACCATTTTTCTTTTATTTATTAAATTTTCTGTGAATGAGTTGGGTTCAGGTATGGTTTTAGGTGCGAGGGATATAAAGATGGAAAGACATAGACCCTGCCTTACGGAGTTGCAGTCTCATGGGAAGATTGACATGCAAATAATGGTAATACAGTAATATAACTGCTTACAACAGAAGTTTGTAGAAAGCCCATGGGAGAAGGTGTACCTAATGCAGAGAAGACTCCAGATAGGAAGTAACATTTGATTTGAAACTTTCAAGACTAGTAGTTATTTCCCAGGCTGTCCGGCGCTGCCCCGCTCGGTCCCCGGTTCCCGGCCGGCGAGGGGAAACAGGGAAGGAGAGAGAGAGATGCAGACTGCGCGAACTAACCTGGTCATGAATCACGACTCGAACCACACGGCAGTTGTGAAAGCAAGCCCTTTACTACAGCTAGATGAACATTCTGTGTTACTGGTTCCCACACGGGGCACGGCGCCTCGTGGGAGAGCAGCCTCGATGTGGCCGTCAGGCACGGCTCCTTGTGGGCTGTCTCACCCTACCCCGTCCGGGTAAGACCTTTTATACACAATTAACAACCAATAAGCTTCTAGGCTAGTATCGCGTATACAGGATTTCGATTGGTAGGAGCGGGTGGCGGATACATGCGTCACTATGCGGAAACAGGATGCAGGCGCCATCTTGGCTCACTCGATGGGCGGGGGTAACTCTAGAGCAGGCTGCAGCGCATACGCTAGGCCCGATTCGGGAGGCGGCTTTCCACATCTCCCCCTTTCTTATTTATTTTTGACCCAGTGTCTCCAGTGATGAACGTGCTCCCGTGAACCCAAATGGTTCACAACCTCTTTGGTGCTTTGGGGAGTCTGGACTAGGCCTCAGCCATCCAGCGGCGGAGCCTCTAGCACCAACCAGAATGCTCACGTCATATGGAGACCGGAGAGTCCGTAAGCTGGAAGCAACGTGACTCTCCCTGCAGTGCTTTGCCTGGCAACTGGGGAACAACGACGGGGGCAGGAACAGCAGTAACCAGAGTCGGGGGTGTCACTAGGTGTCTCTGTGCAATGGCTAGGGTCCAGTCTGGCCACAACTAGGACTCTGCCCTAGAGACCCACCTGAGACAAAATTATGACTACTGGTGTCGCCTTTTACACCCGAGAAACAGCCATGCGATTCGCTACAAATTTTGCTCCAAAGCGCCCCACCTGAGGCGACCAGGAAGGGGTATGGTTAATAAATCGGTCACTATCGGGGGTAACAGAGGTGGGAGTCATAGCCATCATAGTGGTAACACGCAATTGCTGCTGCGCTTGAAACAGGCGTTCTAGCAAACATTTAACAACGACTAATCCCACCAATAATCCCACTGCAATGAGGATCCAATTAGTTAAATTGGGCCAAGAGAACCAGGAAGAAACACTGTGCAATAGTTTCTGTAGAACCTCGCCTAACCCGGAGAGATCGACTTTAACGGGTTTTAACTTGATCCCCCCAATTGTGTCTAAACTAGATTCCACCTGTTGGGAGAGATTAACAAATTCAGGAAAATATGACCTTTTCAGCCAATCAGAGACTCTGGAAATGCTTCCGGTCACGTTGGCCCTGACAGGAGTGACACAGAGTTTAACCGTAAGCCACCGGGTGTCACATGTTTGCTGAAGCACTCTCCAGAGTCCATCTATTTCCAGTCCAAGTTCGTCTATCTCCGCTTGGAGTTTCTGAATGGCCTGGAAATTTAAGTTCAGCATCTGATTGTGGCGGCGTAGCACGTCTCGGGTAAGGTTGACCAAGCCATTTACCGTTTCCATCGTTATGGCGAGCTGCCGATCTGTCCATGCTTGTAGCACAGCCTGCCCGATCGTTGGGACAAACAAAGAGGAAGCTACACTGGCAGCATTCGATAGCCATTCTTTTATGCCTCTTGGACGCCTAGACTTAGAGAAGGGGATATTGTTAAGTGAAACAACTTGAGAAACAGGGCCAACCCAGTCGGTTGCCTTGACGGGGAGCCAGACATAACTTGGGCGATACACTAGGATAGCGGGGCGGCGAGGCATCCGGGTCTTTGGAACGGTTGCAGACTGTAGGAGCAAACCCCGGAAGGAAAAGGCACCTTTGAGTCTCCTTTTTACTCAAGATCCCTTCACAAGACTGGCGGCTCTTCCCTGTAACGTTAAGAAATTCAAGCAAGACTCCCTTACTTAACTCGCCATTACCAGTTTCACAAGTAGCATTCGCCGCAACTGTGGTGTTGACAACCTTGACAGAGAGGTTAGCAAAAGAGAGGATCAGTGTGTCATTGGTGAGGGGGAAGGACTCGTTGAAGCTTGTGGAGGAAATATAGAACAGAGTTACCGATCCTCTTTTTGGGCAACCGCGGGGTGGTCAGTCCTACTATTATCGTCTTGTCGGTCGTCGCCATCATCAGCAGGGTCGGAGGCTTGGTCTAATGGTTCAGGTTGTATATTCGTTGGCGTTTCTGACAGCTGTTCCTTGGCTTCTTCAGGTGATGTCACGGTTCTCACCAGTCTTTCCGGAACCCACACTGGTTGACGTCCTGGTTCCTGGGGAAAAACACAAACAGAGCCTCTGGCCCAGCTGAGCACCGGGTCAGGGCCTTTCCACTGCCCCGACAGGACATCCTTCCAACGGACTAGACCTCTATGCGGAGGACTCGGGGTGGTGTGTTGCAGGGCAGGTGTCATTCCTTGTGAATTTTCGTTTAAAAAATTATATGTGAGCAAGGCTACAGACAGTCGAGCTTTTGGGGACAGGCCGTGGCCTATACCCTCTTTCTGTTTTTTAAGCAAGTCTTTGAGAGATCTGTGCGCTCTTTCAATGATTCCTTGCCCCTGAGGGTTATAGGGGATGCCATGTTTTAATTGGACATCCATGTTGTCACAAAATTTTTGGAAGGATTTACTAGTGTAGGCAGGCCCGTTATCCGTCTTTAACGTCTTTGGCTTACCCCAAGCTGCCCATGCAGCAAGGCAGTGTGCAATGACGTGGGAGACTCTTTCTCCTGGTTCAGCAGAGGCAAATAAAACTTGGGAGCATGTGTCCACCGACACATGTAAGTACTTGATCTTACCATACTCTGAATGATGAGTGACATCCATCTGCCAAGTATCCCCTGGGGTGAGACCCCTAGGGTTGACCCCAACCGAGGGGACTGCTCTCTGCTCTGCACAATTGTTGCAGGCTCGGACAATATCTCGAGCAGCTGCACGTGGTATGCTGAACCGCTTAGCTAGGGTACCTGCATTGATGTGAAACTTGGCATGGAATTCTCGGGCTTGTTGATACGGTACCAGCGTCGGAAAGATGTGCAGCTGTCGAGTGGCTACATCTGCGCTATGGTTCCCCTGGGCCATAGGGCCAGGCAAACCTGTGTGGGCTCTAATATGGGTTATGTAAAAAGGGTGTTGCCTGGTCCATATAACCTCCTGTAGTTTGGCAAAGAACGTCCTTACTGTAGAGGAATGTTTAACAATGCCCACCGTTTCTAAAATTTGTACAGAGTTCACAACATAAGCAGAATCCGAGACGACATTTAAGGGCTCGGAAAGGCTTTCCAGGACTGCAATGATAACCTGCAGTTCTACCCATTGAGGCTTTTGTGGTTGGAAGAGTACTGTTTTAGGAGTGTCCCCCTCCACACAATACGCCCCTGTTCCGGAGCTGGAGCCGTCCGTGTATACGGTGGGGGCGCCTGCTAGTGGCCTAGGAGAGGTTACTTTGGGAAAAATCACTGGGTGCCGGGTGACAAACTGCAAGAGAGGAGCCTTAGGGAACTGATTGTTAATGGGACCAAGAAATGTACACCGGAGAATGGCCCATTGATCTATGCATCCGGTGAGTATCTCAAGCTGCTGGGAAGAATAAGGCACCCTGAGATTTTTGGGCTGCTGACCGAAATGCTGCACAGCCCTTTTAATGCATTCTAGGGCCAAGTCTGCAACCGCTGTAGGATAGTGCTCTAGGACTTTTTTGGGGGAAACTCCAGGGTGGACCCAGAGCAGCGGCCCCCGCTGCCACAGTACCGCAGTGGGCTGTAATTCTGTCGGCAGCACGCAGGCTTCAAAAGGCTCATCAGGGTCTATTCTCTTCAATGCAGCGCCACTGAGCGCCTGTTCCACCTGGCATAGTGCTCGCCTTGCCTCTGGAGTGAAGCTTCGAGGTGAGTTTATATTAGAATCCCCCTTCAACAGGTCGAACAAAGGTGTTAGTTTGACATTGGGTATTTTTAGGTATGGACGGATCCAATTGATATCCCCCATGAGTTTTTGTAGATCATTGAGAGTGTGTATATTGTCTAGCCTGAGAGACACCTTTTGGGGGGAAACATGAGTGGGTGCGACTTTCGCCCCCAGGAAAGTGGTAATGTCAGTCATTTGGATTTTTTCAGGGGCAATCTCTAGGTTAGCTTCTCTAAGACTAAGGACTAAATGTGACAAAACTGTTTTAAGAAGATCTGTGTCTCTATGGGCTAAGAGAATGTCATCCATATAATGGATGATTTTCACTTGAGGGAACTGCTGCCGAGTGCTAGCTAGCTTCGCAGCGACATACAGCTGGCACATGGTAGGACTATTAGCCATGCCTTGGGGCAGGACTGTCCATTCAAAGCGTTGACAGGGCTCCTCTTGATTACTAGAGGGCACAGTAAAGGCAAACTTAGGGGTGTCTTCAGGGTGGAGCGGAATAGAAAAGAAGCAATCTTTCAGATCTATGATGAAAATCGACCAGTGCTCCGGTAATGCCGAGAGGAGGGGCAGTCCCATCTGAACGGGCCCTAAAGGCTCCATGCAATCGTTAATAGCTCTTAGATCATGTAGCAGTCTCCATTTACCAGATTTCTTTTTTATTACGAATATAGGGGTGTTCCACGGTGACGTGGAAGGGGCGATATGGCCCTTTTCTAGTTGTTCTGATACTAGGGCGTGCAACGCTGCAAGTTTTTCCTGTGGCAAGGGCCACTGAGGCACCCACACCGGAGCCTCGGTTTTCCATTTTAGTTTTATAGGTGTGGGTGGGAATCTCTCCTCAGTGGCCCCTATGAAAAACCCAAGCCTCGTCTGTCAGACTTGGGGGCAGCTTGTATAGGCTCCGCACGTCCGTGCAGTGAAGCTCCTAAACCCTTGCCGGGGGTATACCCCATTTCTTTTAGCAGTCGCTTAGAGGTTGGGGAGTAGCCGCTAATTAAAGTAACGTCCATTTGGGTCAGAATGTCTCTTCCCCACAAAGACACAGGCAGGGCTAATACATAAGGCTGGAAACTGCCTTGGTGTCCTTCTTCATCGGCCCAATGAAGGGCAGCTGCACTGAGCATGGGCGCTGAAATTTGGCCTATTCCTCTAATGGGCTCTTCCGCCCTGCTCGTTGGCCAGGTGGGGGGCCATTCTTGTTGTCTTATGATAGACCGATCGGCCCCTGTATCGAGCAGGCCCAAGAAAGATCTGCCTTGCACCTTAATGGTTAGCATAGGTCGAGACTCCAGGGACATATGGAGTCCCTCAAAAATCGCTCCACTGGATCCGAACCCTTTTTCCCCTCTCTGTCTGATTCTGCTTGGAAAGACTGCATGTAAGCTGGGTAAGAGCAGGAGCTGCGCCAGCTTATCACCTTCTGCAATGACTAAGGTGCCCCGCTGAGATTGAACCATAACTTGGGCACGGCCTGTGAAATCTGAATCTACAAGTCCTGGTATAACTGTTAATCCTTTCAGGGCCGTGGATGCTCTTCCCAATATGAGCCCTACAGTACCAGCCGGTAAGGGCCCCTTGAAGGAGGTCCCTACTAACTGGACACCCATGGAGGGGGTTAGTACGAGTCTGGAGGTGGCACAGAGGTCCAGTCCTGCTGAGCCGGGGGACGCACGAATTTGATCGGATCCTGTGTTGTCGAATGGCATGCAAGGGGGTCCGTCGAAAGGGCGGACCCCCTCTTCCCGTTTTTTGGAATCTGCTCGGGGCGGCCAGAGAGGCGTCTACCCTGCGCATCGAAAACCGATTTACAGTCTTCTGCGCGGTGGGGGCCTTTGTGGCAACGGCCACACGGCCTGGTTGCTGCACCTGGTTCGCCAAACCGTTGAGTGGCAGGGGGTTGACGTCTATTGGGACAATCTCTCTTAAAGTGCCCTGATTGGCCACAGCCATAGCACCCGTTAGACTTTGCCCCTAAGGTTCTCGGGCTTTTTGTAGCCACCTGTAGGGAGCTGGCTAGCATGGCAGCTAGACCTGCATTAGTTAAAGGGCTGCCAGCATCTCTACAGAGCCTGACCCACTCTGTCAAATTTTTTGCTCTGTTTTGTGCCAGGATAACTTTGCACTCCTTGTTGCACTGCTCAAAAATCATTTGCTTAACCACAGTCTCTGCTACTCCTGGATCTGAGAAGATTCTCTCAGCTGCGGTTTGCATCCTGGCTACAAAATCCGCAAATGGTTCTGTGGGGCCTTGGTGTATATTGCTGAGTGAGGCCTGAGCCTCTCCCTCACCTGTTAGCTTTTTCCAGGCACCCACAAAACAGCGGAAGATCTGGGCATAGACCTCTTGTGGGAAACCCGTTTGGTTCTGGGCATGGGCGCCTCTCCCCAACAGCATGTCAGCATTCCACCCGCCACGTCTCCCCGCCGCATTCCTTGCGGCCTGCTCTTCAGCTAACTCCTCAAACCATGCTTTCCAATCTATGAATCGGCCTGACGGCAAGCAAGCACGGGCTAGCTGAAAAATATCTGCGGGTGTATGATTTAGAGCAGAGAGGTTCTCGATCATGTTCAAGGTATAAGGGGCATTGGGGCCATACTGATGGACGGCCTGCCTCAATTCTCTCAATAGTTTGTAATCATATGATTCGTGCCGATTGCCACCTTGGGGATTGATAATAACCGGGTACATTTCTGAGACTGGCTGCGGCTCAAGTGGCTGGTAGCCACCCAGCATGCCAAAAGGTCTAAATGTTGTGAAAGGGTTCCATCTCCAGAAATGTCTCCCACCACTACCTAATGGCAAAGGGTCCTGAGGGCCTGTATACTCGGGCGGGGGGTACGGCAAAGGTTGCCCCTCCCCTGACCGACCCATCGGGGTTTCCGGGTCTGGCAGCAAAGGATAATTACATTTACTGGGCATGGCCACTAGAGGGAGCTCTCGGCAAGGTCCTTTGGTGGGACCGCCCAAGGCGTCAGTTGGGAGCTGGGGTGTCCCTGGGGGTGCAGCGGTAGACATTGGCGGGGCGGAAGGCCGCACGGGTGTGGCGGGAGGCTCCTCCCACTCAATTAGCGGGGATGCTTCCGCCTTCTCGTCAGTATCGCTATCTGACTCTGAGTCAGAGTCACTGGACTCCGGCGGTTTGCCCTTACAGGAGCCGTCCGCTGACGAAACCGACTGGGTTTCTTGGAGCGCGCACCGTGCTTCTTGCAAGACAGAGGACGGGCTTAGGCCGGTAGCCGATTCTAGTTCAAGGACCGCACGGACGGTCTCCCATATGGGTACTAGAATCGGGTCCATACACACGCCCGTCTGGCGCGCTCGGTCTATGTCGCGACCGAGCTTCATCCAAGAGGGTAGGCTAAGGCTGCCGGTGCAGGCAAACCAAGGGGCAAAAGTATCAACATCATCAAGAAAACGCTGAAGGGAGCTTTTCCTGACCGAGATACCCCGTTGTTTCAAAAGGTTCTTTAAGGGAGCTAAGAGAGGTGAACTTCCGGACTGCCCCATGATTGCAGTCGGCACTATACTTCAGTCACTCGGAGAGCTCTTCCGAGTCCCCCGGGGTCACCTGAAAACCCACGGGCCCTAACTATCATGTAATAAGACGCACTCACCTTCTCGCGTTGATCAGGCGCGGGAAGTCCGCCGTAAGCTCGACGCGCAGCGCTGCTCTCCTCACAGAGGGACCGTCGAGAGCGAGGCAGGAGGAGGAGGGTCCCCGTACGGGCCACCACTTGTCCGGCGCTGCCCCGCTCGGTCCCCGGTTCCCGGCCGGCGAGGGGAAACAGGGAAGGAGAGAGAGAGATGCAGACTGCGCGAACTAACCTGGTCATGAATCACGACTCGAACCACACGGCAGTTGTGAAAGCAAGCCCTTTACTACAGCTAGATGAACATTCTGTGTTACTGGTTCCCACACGGGGCACGGCGCCTCGTGGGAGAGCAGCCTCGATGTGGCCGTCAGGCACGGCTCCTTGTGGGCTGTCTCACCCTACCCCGTCCGGGTAAGACCTTTTATACACAATTAACAACCAATAAGCTTCTAGGCTAGTATCGCGTATACAGGATTTCGATTGGTAGGAGCGGGTGGCGGATACATGCGTCACTATGCGGACACAGGATGCAGGCGCCATCTTGGCTCACTCGATGGGCGGGGGTAACTCTAGAGCAGGCTGCAGCGCATACGCTAGGCCCGATTCGGGAGGCGGCTTTCCACACCAGGCAAACAGACATTCTGGGGACAATTTTAAATTTATAAAGAGCATTGTTAAATATTCTTCTGTGACAGTTAATAAGACTTTATAAACATAGTCCCATGCTATAAAATTACAATAACCTTTTCCAACTGCAAAGTTGAATTTATTTCTATATGATTTTCATTCAGCTGCCTCCAGAGTTCTAGTCAGTACCTTGCCCAGAATTTGGGTTTCAATATAACATAAATTTCTAGGTCCCCATTTTACAATAATTTAAAAAAGAGGGGACTGAGTATTGGGAATCGAAAGGGGATACAAGGCCAATAGATAGCTGAAGAGTAAGAGCTGTGGCTATAAAAGCTTTGTGAAAATAAAGGGAAAAAAAAGGAAAAGTAAAGTTGGCTTTAGAATTTACCTCTGCAGTGTTTGAGAGAATGAAGTGAGAGAATATTTTGTTCTGGAGACTAGTAGAATAAGCACTAAACATTTAGATGGAGGAGCTAGTATGTACATCAGTATACATTCTGCAGCAAAGCCAAACAAATTTCTAAGCATGTCTTTGAAATTGTGGGGAAGGAAATTTTGAAATGTTTCTTATAAGCATAAATCATAAATGGACATTAACAATAAAATATTTGCTATTGTAAATTTAAGGTGTGTTAAATATTGATTTTTTTTTTTTGCTTAGTATACTGCCTGCATTTTATTTTATCACATCTAAAAATGTAAAGGCATCTTGATCTTGATTCCACTTATCTTTTTTCCTATAAGGCCCTTAACTGAAAATTTTTAATTCTTATGTAATTCTGTTTATTGATTTATATTTAATATCATTTCCTAACACAGATATTTAAACAATGAAAAATGATTCCAGGCAGCCATAATTAGATTTTGATTTTACAGTTGTATTAAAAAGTGCATTTACTTTTGGTTTATCTATTTTTAGGTTTACTACCTGGGGGGAGAATAAAATTAGTACATAGCTCTGTGATTCAGTTGAATGACAGGTAAGAGTATGTGACTTTGAACATGCTTAAACAATTCCTCTTGTCTTACGACTATCAATTCCCTATAGAAGGAAAGCATCATTAGGTAATTGCTATGTACAAAAAAATACATGGTCAGTTTTGGCAATGAAGAAATTCCATTTGCTCATATTTTATGTTTTGCTATTTAATTAGTTTATCAATGAATCAATGTAATAAATACAACTTCCCTTATTGTTTCTTTGATTAAAATATTTTGTGTCTTATAAATGGATACTATTTGACTTTTTCATCCATTTTTTAAAATACACCCTGAGGTTAAACTTAAATGAGATAAGTTTTAGAAACCAGAAATATGAACATGAAAGTTTTATTTGGCGATTTAGATTTCTGCTTTTACTCATATAATTTAAGAGGATGTAAAAAAATTCTTAATATATATTTACTAACTTTAGGATGTAAAAAAATTCTTAATATATATACTAACTTCGTTTGTGGTATTTATATATTCTATGTTAATTTATTTCCAAATGATATATTTTGTTGCCATTTATTACAGTCACTGGTTAACTATCAGCATGTGAATTACTCACAAAAATTTTTTGATATTAGCCTGGTTCCTCAAACTCACACAGATTACCTCGAATTTGGGTTTCAATATAAACAAATTGGGTTGTGTTTAATGAACTCACATATGTTTTAAGTCGGCTTTGTTTGGTTTAAATATAATTATGAAAGCAAATCAGTCATGTGTTTAAAAAGTCATCTAAAATATTGCAGAGCCAAAAATGTAATCTCTGGATTCCTCCCAGTTGGGCTTACTGACATCCCACCAGTCCTTCGTGTAGTTCCCTCCACTTAATTTCTTTCAAATTGTTTTTTTCTCCATTGTAGCCCTTATCACTTTATGCCATGTGTTGCAAATCTTTTTATAACTATGATTTTTCCCCGTACATAACTATACATTCTTTAATGGAAAGCCTCCAGTGTAGCTGATGTCAAAATTTTCCTCTCATACTCCTAATAGTGCCTTCCCTAGAGGTGTGTGTAATAAATGTTCATTCAGAAACTTATTCCACAAACTCTATTAAGTATATTCTATGTGCTAGGCTTTGTGCTGTGCACAAGGGATAAAATTTCTTCCCTCACGGACCCCATCTAAGGAATTGGTGGTGATAAAGTAGTGTACTAAGTGCTGTGTTGGAGGTAGACATAGGGCACTGTGGCAGCTCAAAGGAAGAGACAGGTTGGGGAGGTATGGGGTGAAATGGTGACTTGCTGGAGATGCAATGATTAAGCTTGGACATTGGAATATAGGAGTTAGATAAGGAAGCATCTTCCAGTCAGAGGGAACAGTTTTTATGAAGGCCTCAAGACATTAAAATGCATGATGCATTTGGGAAACTGCCAGCAGGTTTATTGTCTAGAGATAAGGATCGAGTCAGTGGTCAAACTCTAAAAGTCCCACTTGCTGTGCTAAAGATTTTATATGCTATGTTGAAAGTGATAAAGAGCCATGAAAAGATTTTAATCCAAGGAGTGATATGCCTTATTTTAAATTTAGAATGATCAACTTGGCAACAGTGTAAGTTTGGAACATAGAAAAGGAAACTGGAGTTAGGGAGACCAGTTATGAAGCTATTGTAGGACTCCATATGAAAAATAAAAGTCTAAGGCAGTAGGAGTGGATAAGAGAGAAGGATATAAACTAAAGGGGTAGAACTGAAATAACCTGCTGACTAGTTTATTATAGGGATGATAGAGAGGGAGGAGGCCAGGATGGCCCTCCCCTGTGACCCATCTAAGTGTCTGGTTCATTGCTGGGTTCCATTCACAGGATTGGAACATAAGAGGAAGAAGAAATTTCTGGAAGGAAGGCTGGGATCAAGTAAAATATGGTTCATTTTATGGTGGGCTTAGTTTGAAGTTGCTCATAGGGATGTCCAGGTGGCAGTTGGCCCTGCAGTTAGGATCTCAGCTGGAGGCACAGATTTTGGAGTCATCAGCTTACCAGTGGTACTTGGAGTTGTGAATGTGAGAAGAGAACCAAAGATGTACATCCGGGATCTTACTTTTCAAGACAGATGAAGGAAGAGGAGCTTGGAAAGGATACAGAGAAAGTGTGGCCAGATTCTTGACTTTTGACTATGGCAACATGGCAGAAGAAGCTAACATAGACCCCTTTCTGTTAGAAATGCATATACTGTATAAGTAAAAAACAACAATAAAACTAAAAATGGTTTTAAAAAAGAAAGGAAGGAAAATATCTAAGTGCTAAAAATGAGGAAACTTAAAGTCAGAGTGGTAAGTTTTTGAGCAAGTTGTTGTGATAGCCTGAAGGCTGGGGTTATTAGACTCAGGTATAGGCCTTAGTGAGTATTCTTGTGGCCTTAGTCCCCATGCAGGAGCAGATGATGCACTGTGCTTGCTCAAGGCAGGGAGCTAGAACTGTGACTCCTGCACAGGACTCTGTGCACCCCTAGCCCAGAGAAGCCAAGGATGTTTGGGAGAACTTGAAATCCCAAGTTCTTGATGTGGTGTGAGAATCTGCAAACTGAGAAGTTAACATTAAAGTCCCAAATCAGTGAACCCCTTCAGCAGGTTCACTTCAAAAGTAAAACTGCTTGGTAGGGTAGAAATACTTTCACAAGTTAGGGTGCACAGGGTTCCAATAGGAAAACAACCCAGGCTAAAGAAAAGTTCATGAACAAAAATGACAAAAAATACAAGCATAAAGAAGCAACCCACCATGGTCAACAAATAGGATTAGCATACCAAAAACTTGAGATAATTATACAATCTAAAAGACATCTCTAGAAATGGAACTAATATCTCTGTAATTTAAAACTTAGTGAATAGACAAAGCTGAAGAAAGGATTGGTGACCAGGAGGATAGACTTGAAGAAATTATCAAGATTGCATTATTAGAGGAAAAGAAATAGTAAACAAAGAGAGGTTAAGAATCAAAGAGGAAATATGACATGCCTACTATACATCTAATGGTCAATTACACACCTAATGGCATATAATAAGTGCTAAATAAGTGTTAAATATCATTCTCCTTAAGGTTTCAAAATAACTGTGTGTTCATCTTACTTTTGTTTTTATCAGTCTTTCCCATAAAGGTAATGCATATTGGGGAACTGCACAAACATTGAATGTTAAGTTTCTGCCTTCAGATCCTAATCATTTTATTGTTGGCACAGACATGGTATGTAGTATTTTACAATTTCATTTTATAACTCATTCTTTTACTTCCCTAGAGTTGTCTGATAAGTATCTTCATTAAAGATTAATTTTCTATTTGCTTTTATTATAATGCTGTTTAAATTATTTCAAGAATAGTAGCTTTATCTAACATTATACCTAGTATTTTTCTTTTCTTTAGTCACCGTTTGTCTTCTTATTACTAGGGTCTTATAAGTCATGGTGCGAGGCAAGATTTGAGAGTATCTCCCAAATTGTTCAAACCCCAGCAACATGATGTAAGACCAGTAAAAGTTAATGTGCTTGATTTTTCACCATTTGGAGAACCAATATTCTTGGTAAGGAAAGTCCATTTTTTAAAGCACTAATTCTTTTTAATGGTATTATTTGCAGTGATCCATTGGAAAATTTAAAAAAATTCATCATTTATTAGACCATAAATTGCAAACCACTTAGAAATTAACAGAAAAAAAATCAAATATCAAAATCTACAATATAGCCAAAGATTTCCTTTAGTGAAGAATCATTGCCATATGTTCTTTTATTACTTAACAAAACATAATACAGATCATTGAACAAAGTATTTAACCCACAGAGAAAGTCCAAGAATGGCTATTGGGTGTATTAAGACCTCTAGCTCTACACTGAGCTAGAACGAAGATGTTTTAGGGAACTTGCTTCCCTGGATGTGCGTTCCTTACTGTCTTCCCCTTTTAGGGCATGGTATGCTATCACACTGGTTCACCTCAAATCCAGTTGTTGTATTTTTCTAGCTTATGGATTTTTAGAGCAGGAAGCGTCTTATTTAAAGACTGACATGTTGTGATATCAAGAAGGAATATTATTCATATTATTCCAGTAATGTGTGTGCTGCTTTTAAAAGGAGCTAGTATCCTTACCTGAAGTAAGGATATTGGAGGATTCAATTCAGGAAATCCATTTAGGAGGGCCTAGGAGTGGTTCTGAGGTCAGTTTTTGGGTTGGTTGAGGTAAGAGAGGAGAGAAGGGAAAATATTTTAAAATTTTATACAATGGTTAAATTTAATAATTCACTGATCAAGGCATCCTGTTGCAACTCAGATGTCACCTCTCTACAGTCTTCACAAATTTCCCCATACTTCAGGTTAAGAGAAAAGATTGTTCTTTATTTCTGCTCCCATGCTCTTTTATTCATACTTCTTATACAGCATTTATGACATTGTATTATAAATCATTTTTATATGGCAGCACCTCTACTGATTATTGAGGATAGAGATGGTGTTTTATGCATCTGTGTATTTCCCAAAGTCCAGAGTTCAGCTGTTCAGTAAAGAGGCCATTAGCCACATGTGACTATTGAGCACTTGAAATGAGGCTAGTCTGAACTGAGATGCTGTAAGTGTAAAATACACATTGGATTTTGAGGAATTGGTATGAATAAAAGAATGCAGTAATCTCATTAAAAACTTTAGCCTTTTATTGGTCATGTGTTAAAATATTTGGATGTATTTGAAATAAAGAAAATATGTTATTAAAATTAATTTTGTTTCCCTTTGTTTTTTAATGGGAACTCTAGAAAAATTTAAATTACAATGTGGTTTGCATTTGTGGTTTATATTATATTTCTGTTGTACAGTAATGGCTACAGTGATTAGGATATGCAAGTTATCAGTAAATATTTTATTTTGCAAAAGACGTTATAAAATAACAAAAATGTTCTCCAAAAGGAACATTTCATATCCCCAGAGTCTAGAAATCTTCCTTGTGTGTCGAATAGTAGTGATGCCTCCAGGGAAACTCTGGATGGGGATGGGGAGTCCCTGATACCTGGGACTACACCACAGCCACCTTCTTGAGGTAGGGCCAGTTTCTAGAATTGTTTTCCCCTCAGCCATTTAAATATCCTCCCAAATGAAAGAGTGCCGGTGCCTGAGAACATCGCTTTTGGTTTCTGTAACCAGTGTGTTTTTTCATCACTCTAGATATTGTGATCTGGCTCTTCAAAGATAGTAACCCACATTCATCTTTGATATTCGAAGGCTTGCTTGAGAACATTTTACACGTTTTACTCCTTAGTTTTCTTCAAGTAATATCTGCAGCATCAGTACAAATCATTTTACAGGACTATTGGGTGAATCTACATTTTAACCTTTGTTTTTTGATATAATTAAGATTTACAGAAAAGTTATGAGAACAGTAAAAGAATTCCCATATACTCTGCATTTAGAGCCGTCATAAGTTGCCACACCTACCACATTTGCTCCATTCTTTCCTTTCTCTCGTTCTCTCTCTTTTGTGACTATTCAAGAGGAAATTGCAAATATGACGCTCTATCCCTAGATAGTTTAGTGTCTCTTTCCTAAAATCAAGAACTCTCCTACATCGTTACACTATAGCAGTACCAGTGTTCATTTCCTGATTGTGGTGACTTACTGTAGCCTATATAAATTTTAGCGTCCATTGATGATTCTTGCCTGAATCAGTTATCATCATGATTGCCAAATGGTGGTTTTCTAATTCCATCAATTCCACTTTTATTAGTTGACTTTTTACTGTTAGGAAGAGCTTTTCCTTCTCCTTTGTGTATGTATGTCTTTATTATGTACAATATGGATTTTCACTTTATTCAGTGGATTATAATCATTTACTATCATTATTTACTTTTCTGTTCAAATAGTCCTGGTTGGCTAGTGGGAGCCCCTTTAAGCTGGCTCTTGTGTCCTTATACATCATTCTGTGCCCTTCTTTGCTTTTTGGTAATATAAGATATTTAGGCTCATTTTGTACTTTCCCACCTCCAGCCCTTGAATCAGCCATTTCTCCAAGGAGTCCTGGTTCCTGTTAGTGGAGACAGATATTTAGAAATCAAGACCTAGGCAGTAAGTTCTGCTGCTCATGGTTAGTGGGGTGACATTTCTTCTGGGCCCACTCAGTGGACAGAGCTTGGAAATGGACACACATACACATACATCTATATCTATTTTTATCTGTATCTGTATATTTCAAATCCAGTGTTCACACTCATATCTCTAATTCCAACCTAACACTACCAGGTTCATTTTGTCCTTCCCCTTTCTATATGTGTAACTCCTTTCTTGGATAATGGAAACCAGGCCCCCATTATTCACAATATGTTTATTTTCTCAATCCTAGAATACAGGAAAACTCTCAAAATTGCTAATCTGTACCTCTATGAAAAGAAATCTGCTAAGCAGAGTTCAATATTTAGAGATTTTGCTTTCATAGCCTGAAGGCATATAGTTTAAATATTGTGTTCAAAAATTACTTGTATTACTTCTCTCCACCCTCTCCCCTTCTGTATGGTTATGTTATTCCTTTGATACAGTTTTGTTATCTTGTGGATTTTACTTTCATTTACTCCTATTCTTATTGATTTTATTTTCTTTCTTAAATATGTGAAAGATTGAGTAAAAAGAAATTAAGCATCTCTTTCTAAGCTAGAATTTTGTCTTTTACTGAACTAAGTTCTGTTTTTTGAAAACTTCAATTCAAGGGGAATATATAACATTATTAATACAAATGTCTAACAGTTTTAAGAAGGTGGCTATTTACTTCATGAGTCAACCTTAACAGTCTGTGCCTGAATCAACAATATCCTACTTTGTTAAAGTTTTGGTTTGCTAAAGCTGCCAAAATGCAGTATACAAGAAATGGGTTGGCTTTTAACAACGGAGGTTTATTAAGTTGCAAATTACAATTCTAAGACCATGAAAAGGCATCAACAAGAGGACGTCTCTGAAGAAAGGCTGCCGGTATCTGGGGTTCCTCTACCACGTGAGAAGGCACATGGCGACATCTGCTGGTCCTTCTCTCCTAGATTCTGGTTTCAATGACTCTCTCTCAGCTCCTGTGGGTCCTTCTTCCCTCTCTGGGTGTTTCTCTCTCAACTCTCTCTCCAAATGTCTCTGCCTTTATCCTCTCATAAAGGACTCAAGTGAAGGATTAAGACCTACCTTGAATAGGGTGGGTCATATCCCAATTGAAATAACCAAACTAAAAGGACCCACCCATATTAGGTCTCCACCCACAGGGATGGATTAAAAGAACATGACATTTTTCTGGGGTACTTAACAGCTCCAAACCAGCATAGTTAAAAATATTTGCCTATTTATATATTAACTGAATTGATTAGTTATTAAGTATTTTGGGGGGGGGGGGATAGATGCAAGGTATATCAGAATCTCCAAGGCATGCACTCATGTTTGTACTTTGTGAGGACAGATTTAATTTTATAATGTAATTTTATGTTTGGAAAACAGAAATAAGCCAGATGTTTTGCTATACAAACTAAAGAAAGCTAATGCTTCATAAGAAATCTCCCTCGCTGCAGGGATAGTGTTTAAAAAAGAAAAAGGAAAAAGGAAATAACAATTTTCTCCCTTCCTACTCCTCCCATCCCGTCCCCTCCTTATCTCTCTTCTCTCTCTCCCTTCCTTCTTTCCTTCCTTTGTTTCCTTCTTCTGTGTTGTAGGCTGGCTGTTCAGATGGAAGCATTAGGTTACATCAGCTGACTTCTGAGTACCCTCTTATGCAATGGAATAACAGCACTGATGGCCAAGCTGTTACTGGCTTACAGTGGTCATTAACAAGACCTGCTGTGTTTTTGGTCCAGGATGACACATCCAGTATTTACATTTGGGACCTCCTGGAAAATGATTTGGGACCTGTAGCCAAACAACCCATCTCTCCAGACAAGTAAGTCTGATGAAATTCATGAGTTGTGATAGGTAATTTTTTGCAGAAGCATTGATGGTCTCCTTTCTTATTTGATTTATCCATAAAGTTGCTAGACCATATTAAATTGAAGTGGAGTCTGATCATCTTGTATGTGGTATGATGATGCATTATCTCATTGAATAATAATACTAGAATTTTGATTTGGATAAAGGAATCTGACTTATTACTTCAGAAAAGAAAATTCAGAGTTAAAAATAAATCAAATACAGCTTTAGAAGATTCACAGGTAGATTTAGTCATTCAGTGAGTATACGGCTATAATAAATTTCTATTTCAGTGTTGATATCATATAATTACTATCATACCACACAGAGTCATTAGGGTTCCTTTTCTTTCTATACACTTTTTCATGTATAGTTAGCAGCTCTAGGGTTTATTCATTTAACATTCTTAATTTTTTAATCTTTTCTTTATATTACTATAGAAATGTGAGTTGCTTTTTTTCATTTGACTTTGTGAATAATAGGGAAGAAAATTATTGATTCTGGAACACCAATCAATAAGGATGCTTAAAAGACTTATTCTTACAAATACTCTAAGATTAAGTTTATTTACAAGGTCATTTTTAATTGATTAATTACCAAAAGATTTAGTGCAGCAATGGATTCTACAGCCAAGATAAAGTTTTCCTATGGATCAGGCCAGGAGCCAGATTGATTAGGTGGTGGAGTAGACTGGCAGCAATTAGCATAAAGAAGGAGGAGGAGGCGCTGGCACATGGTAGGAATGAGGCCTCAGGGGAAGGTGTTCTTGAAAGAAGTCCAAGTCAATTCCTTCCCTGGGGAGGCAGTTAGAAAAGGGGTGGCCTAGTGGGGAACAAGACACAAAACGTCCCTCTGCTTCTGAAGAGCCTCTGTTTTCTTTTCCTGTTTTGGAGCGTGCTTGTAGAAGAGAAAACCAGGTTTCCATGGTCCGATGATTTATTCTCGCTTTCCTGAGAGACCTGGAAGCGACATCTTGGTTGTTTTCCTGAGGTTGCTGCTGCAGTACTCTGACGGATCCCAGAAAAGGACTGTAGGCTTTAAATAGCACCACAGTGCCAGGAAAGAGGAGCAGAAGCTTGACCCGTGCCTGAACTATGTAAAGCTATTGCAGAGCTGAACCACTGTTTTTTTTCTGAGATTACCAGGGCCCGTTACAAGTTTGAGGAACCTTTGTAAGAGGTATCCCATCGTGAGATAGCACAATGCAGTCACTGAGTTCTTTTTTTCTCCTTTTTTCTTTTGGACTGATACCACTCAAGGGCTCATGGCAATCAGTTAGTTCTTCCTCTGTTGCACTAATGGCATGAAGTGTTGCCACAGTTTCAGTTAGGGAAATGAGAATAATGTTCCTTTGGCAAGGTAACCTGTGCTGTGAACCAGTGGGAAAGGCAACTGGGAATTTTTGCTTGCAGGAATAAAGTCAGATGCTTATTATCTCCCCAGGTAGTATTGGAAAGTTACAAGAGTGATTGGAAATTGAAAGCATTGATGGCTGTCTTAGGAGTGTAGGTAGTTGTCCTTCTGAATTATCATATTCATTCAATATTATCCTGGACTCTTATTTCTAATATAACTAAATCAGAAAGTGAATGCATATTCATTTATGTGATAAGTCATGTTCATTTAATGTAGATGCAAAATTTAAGTGAAGATTAACATCGATTTAAAATTAACACTTTGTGGTTATTCTGGTTTGCTAATGCTACTGTTACACAAAACCAGAAATGGATTGGCTTTTCTAAGGGGTTTTACTTGGTTATGAATTAATAGTCCTAAGGTGATAAAAGTGTCCAAACAAAGGCATTAACAATAGGGTACCTTCGCTGAAGGATGGCCTATGACGTCTGGAAAACTTCTGTTAGCTCTGAGGGCACGTTGCTGGTGTCTGCTTGCTCCAGGGTTCTGGTTTCAAAATGGCTTTCTCTCTAGGTGGCTGGGGGTGTTCTCTTAGTTTCTCCCAGGCAAACTGTGGGCTAGCAAAAGTCCGCTTTCAATGGCCATCTCCAAAATGTCCCCCTTGGCTGCAGCGCTAAGTTCCTTCTGTTTGTCAGCTCTTTTATATGGCTTCAGTGATTTAATTAAGACCCACCCTGAATGGGTGTGGTAACACCTTCATGGAAATTATCCAATCAAAGGTCTTGCCCACAGTTGATTGAATCACATCTCCATGGAAACAATCAAAAGGTTCCAACCTAATCAACACTAATACATCTGCCCCCACAAAATTTCAGTAAGGAACATGGCATTTTGGGGGACAAAATACATCCAAACTGGCACATATATATAAACTTTTTGTGAGCATCTTAGTTATGTTCATTTGCCAGTGTTATAAGTCCATTATACTTCTGAGTGATATACACACTATTCCTTCTAGTTGTTAAAAAAAGATAATAAATTGGAATTAATAAAACATAGGATTACACATTAAAGTGATTCCTTTGTTCCAGCCTCTCCAATGGCTCCCCATCTCAAAGTAAAAACCAGCCCCTATGATGGTCTTTATATTGTTTAATATGAAATTCATTACTGTGAATTTAAGACATGTAATTTGCTATCTTGAGTGTTTTATTTCCTTTAAAGTAAAAATATTTATGAAAGCTCTCATTATGAAAGATTCTCTGCTGACTTCGGTTTGCCTAGTCACATATTTTTTTCCTTGAGATTTTAAATTTCTTGGCAATAAATTCTATTACCTCGTAGGTTTGTAATAACCTCTGGACTTGGGAGGAAGGGAGACTACTCAGCTATAATCCCATATCCCTTTTGTAAAGGAAAGAGCAGGTTAAAAAAAAGATTAAAGACAGATAACAATTTGATTGAATATTAGGGATAAACTGATCAGATCTGAAAAAAAATTAAGAATTGCCTTTATTTTGTTCAAGTACTAGATATACTTACATTATTCTAATTATTGAAAAAGTACCACATCAAATCCAGACTGTGATCCATATATAGGCATAATGCATACACAGTTTATTAATCCAAAAAGTTTCTTTGTAGTCAGTTAACAAATAAAACAAATATTTATTGAGCACCTGCTGTCTGCTTGGCATTGTTCTTGGCATTAGGGACATGGTATTGAACCCATCAGAAAAAAATTCTTCCCTGGTGGGGTTTACTTTCTTCATAGGGTAATATGGGTAACAGATTAAATAAGGAAGTCATATATATGTTGGAATATATGCTATGGAAAAAACCAAAATAGGTAAGAAGAGTAAATGTTGAAAGTGGGGGTTTGGAGTTGTAGAAAGGGCTGTCAAGGCAGGTGTGAATGATGAATGACCAGGTGACTTGGGCAGAGACCTTGTGGGGATGAGGGGTTTAGCCATGCTAATGTGCAGGGATATCAGGAATCTGCACCCCAGCAGACAGTGCAACAAGTGTCAAGTCCTGGGATGGAAGTGTGCCTGGGGTGTTTTAAAGATCAGCAAGGAGCTTGTGTGGCTGGAGCAGAGTGAGGAAGGGGAGGACTAAGACACGAGGTCAGGTGGTATCGGGCCTTGTTGGCCATTGTAGCAAGTCATTTTTACTTTGAGGGAGATGAGCCACTGGAGGATTTTTTAAATTATTTTTCTTTTTACTTTTTTTTCCACTGGAGGATTTTGAGCCAAGGAATGACAAGCTCTGTTTTGCTTTTTTTTTTTTTTTTAGGATGACTGGCTCGTAATTCAGAATATATTTACCTATGTCAGCTAGTTCAGTACCCTTCAGTAGTTCAACTTCAATCTTATTAGTATTCCTGAAACTAATACACCTTGGGGATTAAGAACTATATTGTTTATTGAGAACTATAACCTCAGCCTCTAAGAAACCAATAATTCTTCTGCTAGAGGAGAGGAAGGGTTTCTCCCATCCCACCCAATCCTCCCACTTCCCTGGCAAAGGTGGGTGATATGGAATCACCAGCAGTGATGAACAGATACCACTAGTCCTGCTGATTGCATGCAAGGAACATTTGTTTAATGGCTGCTCCTATCTCAGGAGCTTCCCGGAAGATGACGGCTGTGCTGAAGCCAGGTCTAGCTGGGGAAGAGCTTTTCAGGCAAAGAGAGCAGCATGTGTTCCTATCTCTTCATAATAAGAAAAGCCTCCTGAAATGTTCTGATAACGTTATATTTTTCCTTAAGCACCCGCTGCCTCAGATGTTAACAATGGAGTTCAAGTTAAAGAAGTTATTTAGAAGGTGCTGGGTTATTTTTCTCTAGCTATGAAGAAAAACAGAATAAGAAGAAAATCAAATTTAAAAGGAAGGAGTTTATGCTAGATGCAAGGAAAAATTGACCACATTTAGAATTAAGGTAAAATTGGTATAACCGCTAAGAATCGCTTTCCATGTGGTCTTGAAGCAAGTTAGATAGCAGTATGCTTGGAGAATGGGCTCAAGGAGCTCTGGAGTTCCTTTGTGACCAAAACTGCAGTTGTTTGCAATGTGTATGGCAATTGGATATTGAATCCAAACTTTGGTTTTTATTTCCTGCCCTCTTCACTTAGATTCTGTCCAAGTGAATCTGAAGAACATTTTTTAAAAATTGACTAGTGATAGTGTAACTAGTGTTTATTCTTCTATTTTAAATGATACTTTTATCCTAGGCATGTTTTATCTACATTTTATTCATCTGCCCACACCAAGCTCAGTTTCACAGTCCTGTGAATGTTTATCATCCTTTACTAATCTTTTGAAGTTTGTGGTAAACTTTACTTATATTTTTACCTCAGTAACCAAAAGCTGTATTAAAATATTAAGTAGTTAGTGAAAATCCTAACTATGTATAATCTTTCCTGATTTGCTCCTTTTGTTGTCTAAGGAGGGCTTAATTCTCACATTCCCTCCTTTTCCCAAATAAAACTATAACTTTTCCGCAGCAAGTGGGCCCACAGGGAAGTAATAGGGCAAATATGGGCAAGTATTGGTTAAATGAACTGCTTCGGAGGAACTTGTTCAGCTTAAATTGCTCTAAATTCACAGGATAGATCAGTTTCCTAGATGAAGCTTTGGCCCAGCACGCGCCTGGCTGGTGTGTGTGCCGGACTTTTCTGTCACCCCCTTCCCTTCTGCACTATCCACCTCCTGTCACTTCTGTCCAAGTTCATGCTTTCCCAGGTCCCTCGCAAGGTGTGCTGCTTTCATGTCACCACCTGTCTGGTAGTGGGTTGTAGGGTATTTCGATGGTAGGAACAGAGTCTTCAATTATGGAAAATTGTCAGCTTTTAAAATTCACACAGGCAGTCAGCCTCTTCTGGGGCTGTGACAGAGGTGGCTCTCCACCGCTCATGGTGACTGGCTTCTCCAACTGCCTTCCCCCACAAGGGTGCTCACCACCTCTCCTGCTCTCTGGCAAAGGTTCCACTAAAAGTGACCAAATGTCCATTCAGTGCCTGGCACTAGCTACCCTAAATCATTTCGAATAAGACACGGGGGAAAAGAGGTTTGCACTGAGGTAGGTGTTAGGCTTAAATGTGGTTTCTGCCTTCCTGCTGCTGATAATTATACTGATATTCCCAAAGCCATGTGATAAATGCTGGGAGAGAGATTCCCAGGATGCTATGGGAATACTGATGAGGGGTCCCTGACCCAAATTAGGAATAGGCAAGGGATCATGGAAGCCTTCTGGGGGTGGTGTCATACTAAGGTGAATCTTAAAGAATAAATGGAAGTTAAGCAGACAAAGAAGGGTAGAAAGGGTGTTCTGAGAAGAAAGGACAGGGTGTAAAAGGCATGGCAGTGAGGGAAAGCATGGCCAGTTCAGAAACTGTAGGACCTTTGCTGAGGTTGAAATGAAAGTGGAAGAATTAGGATGTGGAGAGGTGTTGGGGCCAAGCCATGAAGGACTTGTTTGCCATATGAAAAAAATCTGAATATTTTCCTATTAGCAATAGGAAGCCATCTAAATAATTTAAGTAGGAGGAAGTGAAACTTGGATGTGCATTTTTTGAAAGTCTCTGTCAGCAGTGTTGAGGGGTAAGATTAGAGACAAGGAGACTGGTTAAGAAACTGTTGCAGTAACTAGTGAGAAGAGATGAGGGCCTGAACTAGGGTAAAAGCAGTCTGGAGGGAAAGACACTTGGGAGGTGGCATTGACTAGACATGGCAATTGATGAAATGTAGAGGGTAAGATACAAGAACGGATCAAGGACAACTCCAGGTTTCTCACTTGGCTACTTGAGTGGATGGATTGGAGTTGCCTTTCACCAGGAGGAAAGAAACAGGAGAATGAGACCATTTATAGGGGAAGGGGAAGGTTTGAGGTACCTGTTGTGTTTCCAAGTGGAAAAGTGTAACAGGAAGTTGAATATATAGGTCTAGCGCTCAGAGGTTAAGCCTAGACTAGAGATAAAGAGATTTGTGAGTTTTCACATTTAACTGAAGACATGGGTGTGGGTGAGCTCACAAGGGGGAGTGGAGACCTCCAAAGATGGAAAGCCAGGGACCACCAATGCTAAGGGCTGTGGGCATGGTGGCAGAGCCTGACTGACATCCTCAAAGCAGGGACCAGCTTGAAAATCCCCACAGGAAAGGTTACTTACTCTTGAACTGAGAGGAGAGAGAAAGGGGATGATGATAGAAGGTGTATGATCCTGCTGACTTCACAGAAATAACATTCCATCAGGGCTCTCTTAAGGCAATACAGCCATGTCAATTACCTTCCCAAAGTGCCCGGTCCAGTATGCCTCTTAATCAAATAAATGTTTTCAAAATGTTTTTATAGTTTTTTTTTATATATTTACTTCTGGTCTAAAATGTCATTTTGACTGTTATTAATATCATTTTAGAATTTCTCTTCCATGTAATTCCTCACTTGGAAGATAGATATTTTGAAAACTCAAAAATAATGCAAACAGAGTTCCAGGTATGTCCACTTACCCGACCTCTCTGCTTATAAACACTCTCTTGTTTGTAGGCTGTTAGCTATGACGATCATGGGTGAACCAGAAAAGAGCAACAGCAGCTTCCTTGCGCTGGTGCTGGCCAGGACTTCCGGTGACATTGACATCCAGTACCTGAAGAGGAAGTGGGCGTCTCCAGTCGAAGATGAGCAGAAGAAGCTGCGTTTGCTTTTACGGGAATCCCTGTAGAAAGAGGGAAAACTGCTTGATCATGAAACTAGAAATAACTGGGTGTTATAGAAAGGGTTAACCTTTATGTCATGACCCAGACTTAAAAGACATAATTACAGGGTGGATGATTTTACATCTGTGTGCATGTATATTTATGTAGATAGAATATGTATATTCTGTACATAATTTATTTTACAAGAATATATATGTCAGTGTTCCCACTCAGAGATAAATGAATTTTTTTGACCAGAAGCAAATGAACATTTTAGTATATACTGAACTTCAGAGGAAGTATAAATTATAGTCATGCCCAATATGCAGTTTTCTGAGAATATTTATAGTTACTTTTTAGAACAGCTTTAAAATAGTCACATTTATTACTAGATTTCAAACAGTCCACATTGAAAATGTATTTTAATAAACTATTTTCTTCGTCATGCATAACAGGAAATATATACAAATGTCTAAATTAAAGAGATTTACTCAATTGAAATGACCTCTGCCGACTGTGTTTTCTTAAAACTTTCCCTCAGCGTTTTCTTTTGGCATTATTTGAATGTCATCCATTAGCCAAGTAAGACACATTTTTGCATTATGCCTTAGGAGTCAAGATTGTCTTTATATAGAAATAATGCAAGTAAATATAGTCTCTTAAATTTAGCAACTCAATTATAATAGGAAGATAAAGACAGAAGAATTCTGGAGATGAGATCACGGAAAAGATTCCCTCTTCTGAAGCTCAGAATAGCATGTATACACACTCCTCCTCTCCCTCCATCCTCTAACCTTTCCTAGAATGTTACAGATAGTTCAGTTAATCATTTATAGACGTATGAATCTATGAGGAATAAAAGACAGGCATATTGAAATCTTCTCATTGGGTCATAGAATAGCTTCCATTTATTCAGCTTTTAGAAAGTTCCACCCATAGAACTGGGGAACTTTATAACTAAAAAGCATCTGAGAGGCCACCTGGTGCTTCATCACATCTGATGCCCTTCAAATGCACCCTACATTCTGATGTTCACCCAGCCTCTTCAAACATTCTCAGTCACAGATGCTAACTTCTCTGGGAGGCAGCTCAGGCCATTGTGAGTGCTGTGGGCAGAGATGTTTTTCTTTCTCGAATCGAATTGCCTTTCCTGCAACTTTTCCTTATTGATGAGTGTTCTGCCAGGGGGAGCAATACGAAATAAAGCTCCCATATGAGCTCTGACTTCAGATGCTTGAAGGGCCATCATCTCCTGATTCTTCTCCAGATTAAATATTCTGACTGTTCATATCACTCTTTCTCTAGGTGCCTTACCAACCAGTCTACTTTCTTTTTCAGTATTATGATTTAAAACTATAAAAAAAAAACAACCCGAAAATAAAAACCAAATAAAACCGTACATGCATGTTATAAAAACAACTCAAACAGAAAATGTATATAAAGTGAAAGTAACATTTCTTTCCCCTGCCTTCCAGTACCACTCTCTAGAGGCTTAGTATCCTGCCTTTCTGTACAGAATTTTTATAGGCATGTACAAGTGTGCTTACACATACACACACTGGTTTGTCAAGATCCCTATTAAAAACAGTAAAATAATCTAATGGTTAGTTTGTTTCTAATCTGTTAGAAAATTTCTGAAGTTTAATCCTGCCATCCATTTCATCTGCCCCCTTGTCTAAGTTCTGTGAGAACAGGAAGTTTTTTTTTTAGAACAGATTTTTATCTGTCTTGTTCACTGAATCCCAAGCACCTGCTACAGTGGCTGGTACATAAGTAGATGCTTGGCAAATCTTTGTTAAACAAATGACTGAACTTTGATTTACATTCTGTATCTTCATGAAACTCATGAGATATATCAAAAAAGGAGGTGAAGAGAATTAACGTGTCCTTAGGGAATCCGTTCCGAATCAGAATGGATTCCCTAAGAACACGTTAATTCCCTTCACTTCCTTTCTTTTTTGCTGCTTTCTTTTTTGCTCACTTGCAATCTGCTGAATAACTGTTTCTAGAATATTTAAAGATTGACATTATTTGCAGATTTTTAGCTTTCAGGTTTCAATGTATTTAAAATTACAATTAATATTCATCCCTCTTTTTTTGTTTTAAACCTCTTTTATGTTTCAGTATCCATGAATTCTCAAATATCGACAGTGGTCACATAATTTTATTCATTCATTCTTTCATTTGATTCATTTATTGCCTTGGAGGTAATTTGCTTGGGCTTAGGTCTTTGAAATTGCTCAATAAATACAAATACATACGAAGGGATCAAAGCTGTTTTGTTATGGCAGTGTCACTGAATTCCTTGAACTCTTTCTAAGTTATATGCCCCAAATCTCAGTGCTATATCATCAACAATTATTTTTAATGGTGTATCATCTGACAACTCAATTTAAGTCCCTAAATTTTTATGAAAGGAAGGATTGGAAACCACCTGACTTGCAAATAGATTCATCACACAAATGTTAAAGTCTTCACTTTCTCAACACCACAATATTTTGAATTAGTCTTTTGTTTGGTACCCAGGTGGATTTTGCACTCAGGGGAATGTGCTGTCAGAAGATCAGGATGTTGAGAGGCAGACCTTTCTTCTGTAAAAGTGAGAGGAGGGTAGTTACCAAAAGAGAAGCCTCACCACAAATACATTCTCAGATCAATTTTAGTAAAGACCACTCTCACAGTTAAGGAACTGGAAATTGATTTCTTTAAAATACTTCATGCCTGTATACCACTTAGCAAGTCATCATGTGTCAGAAAACCGCTGCCTCTGAGATAACAGAAGCAGAGGTGTTCTGTGTGTGTTAAAACATTTTGTGTTACAAGTTTATTTTGTTTGTGACCCACAAGCTGCCTATTGGTATATAAACTTTGGAAGTCATAAGTAATGCTCCCAACCCACTTCCCTGTTGTTTTCATTGATCAGATGTCACCTATTTGACAGTGTTTCTTTCCATATTGTTCATTTATTGGCCTACATAGCATCCACTTTTTACAGCATCAGAATGTTTTCTTTCCTTCTCATGGTTTTTACAGTCCTATTGACGAGGTCTTTTGAGAGCCATAAAGAAATGTGAAGGCCACAGACATAGCAGGTAAAAGCCAAAAAGGTCAAGCAGTTTGCACTTACATCCCTCATCCCCTACAGAAGACTCAGTGTAGGTCTCTCCCCACACCCACCTTAAAATGAGCCCCCACTAGCCTCATGCATTCCATTGGTATTAGAGATCCCATTGTGAATTCTTTCTTCTCAGGTGTGGGTGACATCTTCAGAAAGTAAATGAAATAGGGAACAGGTTTGGGGCATTACCAGCCTCTAACTGAAAAAAAAAAATGCCAACATTTCATAGCAGATGCATAAAACAGAGCCATGAAGGAGAGGTCAAAGCACAAAAGACCAATTCTATATTTTTACTTTATAGTTTTACCTTTTTGAAATTTCCCATTTAACTCAACAACAAGGCGGACTTAGGTTCAGTGCAGTTTCTGCTTAGAATTTCCCACTTAGGGAGTCTTGAAGGGCTCTGACTCAATGTGTTTACTGTAGTTCATGCTTTGCATTTACAAAAATAAAGCTTATGTTCCTCCTGAGTGACAGTTCAGCATTTTCTTCCAAGTGCACTCAACGATATTTTAATTTTGGGGGGTCACCTTGGAGATCACTTTTCTTTCTAGAATATTTACAGCATATGTAAAAAAACTAATTACTTTCTTCATGTGTGTAATTTATTTGTGTGATTGATTCCTTTTTTTGCTATCTACTTCGCTAGACAGAAAGGTCTATGAGAACAGAGGACAGAAATCATGTCTGTTTTTGTTCACCATTGTCTCCCCAGTGTGCTGTGCTGGAATAATATAGTATACACTTAGTAATCAAGATTGAATGAATGAACTGGCAATTGAGTCAGGTGGTAGTGTAGCTTTTATTAATGAGACAGAACTGAACAATATCAGAAAAATATATTAATATAATTGAATATAGAGATTTCATTTCTGGAAACCAGACACTGGTCTCCCATAGCTCTTTTCTCCTCTACTATCATCCCCTCTTCCAAATCCGAATTATTTATGGAATTCCATTTGACTTAACTGGAGTCACAAGATGAGTCTAATCATGGCTCCAACACTGTTTAAGCTTGGAGTTCTCCAATTCACTTTGTCATGTGTAAGTGTTCAGTGTTCCCAACATATGAAAAGCACAATTTGAAAATTTATCTGTTGGGGGCCTCCAAATTAAAATGACATACGGCTAACAGCCTGTTTAGCTCTTCCAAAATCCCACAAAAATGCTCAGGAAGAAACGGGACAAAACATCACTACCAAAAATGACTCCATTAATCTAGAAGTAATATCTCCTAATTAAAAGATTGTTGGACCTGGATTTTAAAGTGCTGTGACACCCAGAAACTGAGCAAGCCTATCTGTCTTCAATCATCTCCTACTGATTTCCTATATTTTAGAAACAAGTATGTAGCAGCCCAAAAGATTTGTTTCTCTGTACAAAGTTTGCTGGGTTTTATTTATTTATGTATTTATTTATGTATTTTTGGTCCCAAATTACTTTATTTGAAGGTATGGTACAAATGAAAGAACTTGGTGGCTGTTGATAAAACTTATAGAAAAGTTAAAAGTAAATCTAACATGCACGCACTGCCGTGGTGACCACAGAAGTTGGCATAAGGCTTAGCTCTCATCATCCCTGTTTCCCAGAGTGTGCTTTGTCAAAGAGATACTCTGCCAAACCAGAATCCAGGGCCCCTGTCTTGCACAAGTTGGTTATGTAGTCACCCAATTCTTTGATGGACTTCACCTGCTCATTCAGGTAAGGTGTCCCAATGAAGTCACAAAAAGTGGGGGTCGTTTTTGGTTACTGACCAGTTTGTGCAGTTCTAGCAGTGACTGATCCACCCTTTTTTCCAAGTGTAACACACTCCATTGCATTCAGCCTGCTCTCCCAGTTGTCTCCTGGTTTCTTGAAATCCTGAAGGAAGAGTCAGCCACCTTGTTGGTTCTGCAGCTTCATAAATTTCTCAGCACTTTTCCTCTGCTCATGAGATGAGTGAAGAAAACATTTGGCAAACATATTCAAAGCCAAGTCATCATTGACAGGTAGACGTAAGAGACTAGAGCTCCGGGTTCATCTGGCATCATTGATGGCAGCCCGAGTCCTGGTTGTAGCTCTGGCGCCCTTGTGACAAGCGTGGCAATGTTGGCGGGTGGATGAGCAGAGCAGGCGGTGGCAGCGGCGGTGGAGGGTGCAGGCGTGGGTTCTGTTCATGCCCTATCGAAGAAGGAAACGATGGTGGACTTCTGCCACGATGTCTGGCCGGTACTACCTTTCTTTCATCCACATAGAGGTTTCTTGTATTTTTAGTGAAAGTTGAACACCTTATAGCAGTTATCTTGTGTTTTTTGCCTGGAAATGGCCATGCCTTTCCTTTTGCTAGGGCTTTCAGGTGGGGGGGTTGAGTTAGGACTTGGCCTGGGTTTGATGTTCCTCTCGTGATATCCTGGGCTTAGAGTGGGAGGGTGGGAGTTCATTTGTTAGAGGTTTTTAGGTTTTCAACGTCTGTTCAGTCCTCAGCTTTATCTTCCATTTGCACCATACCTCAGAAGTGTTCTCTTAGGAGAGACTCGTTACTTGATGCTTGTTGGCCCGTTGGAGGGGAGGCAGGTGGAGAATGGGGGGTGGAATTCTCTGTTGTCCTGATTGAGTCTCAGGCATATCCTGTGTGTCACGTTTTCTTTGTGCTCCTGCCCCTCACCATGGTTCCAAGGTGGTTGTCTCTTTAGTTGTTTCCTGCCCCCAGCAACAGAGGGCTTCATAAGTGCCCTAAGGGTGACAGGGAGTGTAATAGATTAAGGGTTCTGCTCTGCAGGGGAGATGGGTGAGGAGTCCCGGGACAGAGTCGGGCCCCCTCTGCAGCAGCCCTTATTCTCTCCTCCAGTTCTGCACCATGAGGGAGGCTTTATCAGGAGCCTTGCAGTATTTTTCAGTGAGTGCCTGGTGGGTTCATGGATAACAAACCTGCAAGAGAATGTGGGCTCTCCATGTATTTGGGTCCCCAGCAGCTTTACCCTCTAGATGTCCCAAAAGCCTCATCTTCCTGGTCCTAAGTGGCTTCTTTATGATTGTTCTGACTGAGCAGTTCCTTCCCCAAGGGAAGCTCTGTGCAGCTGTTCATATACTCGTTCTCTTGCTGTACATTTATAGGAAAGAAATTAATTAAATCTTCATGTAAAATGTTTGTGAAAGATAATATGAAATATAGGAAAATTAGCCACAAGGTGGCAGCAAACATTTAGCTGTTAGGAATTCCAATTCCTAAGAACTCATGATTTTCACTTTGTTTTGGAGATTTCACCCAGATGGGGACGTGCATTTAGAATTCTTAAACCAAACAAGTCTGCAAGAAGTAACATGGCTAAAAGCTTTCTTCTAAGGAATGCTATTATTATTATTTTGAATATCCACAGTAAAATCTAATCTTTTTTCATGTTCTAGGGAAGGGATTCTCCCACATTTGTATATCACTGTTATTTTTTAAAGGATTTTCTATTTTTGATAGGCACTGAAATTAAATACATAAAAATATCACCATTTAGGTAGAATCCTTTCTACAAAATTCTTCCTATTCTAAAATTTCTTGTCTCCTTACTATTCTTAGATTTTCTAACATACACCTTAGGCATTCAGCTGCTTATTCAATAAACATTCATTGAAAACTTAATATAGGTCAGTAACAGTGGTAGGGACAGAGGATACATTGTTGAATAAAATACACAGTCTTTGTCCTCATGGAGCCTACTGATTCAATAGGGGAGAGATTTAAAAAATTATCACACAGCTATATAAATGCAATTGTGACAAGGGCTTCAAAGGAAAAGTTCTTTATCTCTTTGGTGGAGATTGTGAGGGGTTGAGGTAGCTCGGTTGGGCAAGTGATATTTGGGGTGTTTTGCCCTAACAAAGCAAAGTGAACTATACAAAGTCTGAAAATCACCACTTCACAGAATTTTACCTTCATCACTCAACATGGAAATAGCTGTTAATCAATAGTTGCCTTTTCTCCAACAAAGATGGGCCACATGACAGTGGGTAAGTCATTTCATCTCTCTAAACCTGAGGATTTTTTTTGCTCTGCAAAACCAAAATCTATCTCTCTATAGGAGGGAATGATTCTGTGATTTCTAAGTCTGAAAGGGTATAGTTTGGGAGTAAAGAAAATTCTTCCCTGTTAACTGTGATGGAGTGGAAAGTATAACCATGAATAAATAGGTTTGTCCTGTCATTGGTAGGCAATCCACAGTTGCCTGAGCATGGTTTATGTGGTCTCTCTCTGGAAAACAGCTATGAGAATAGAAAAACAAATGAATCAAACAACTCCAAACAAAAGCAATCCGTAGGAGATTACAAAGATACCATTAGAAATAATTTGAAATTCTGATAGTTCAACTTCAAGCTGTGATTACTACCTTTATGAATCTATAATGAAAAAATCCCAGATTATTGGACTGCCCCACATGTTAATCAGCAAGCCAAGGCTATCTTTTATCTAAAAAGCATCTTCTCTTTTAATCATGGTTCTTTTTCAGTCATGCTTAAATTCTCTAGTGCTGAATCCATGTAACAATATAATAATATAGTAGTACTGTCGTGTGGGTCAAGAAAACATCTTTATTGAAAGTTTTTAAACCTGGGTGTTGGGTGGAGAGGGTCAGGAAGAAGAGCAAACTCTACCTTACCTGAAACTCAACTTTTTTTCTCCTTTTCCCCTGTAGAGGGCAACATAAACTTCTAAATAAGTTGCATTTGGGCTTCCCTGGGTTCCTGTTTACACAGCTTCCCTAAGGATGGAGCATGGAGTGGAGGAGGAAGATTGTGCTCTCCGAGTGTTTCTCCCTTGCTCTTCCTTGTTGGCACCTGTGCATTAGACACCTTTCTCTGCAATGTTAACACCTTCCCAGCTGGGGTGTACCCTAGGGTGTACCCTGCCGGGTCCCTGCTGTCAGGAAGGACAACTTTCATTTGTGGTTCTTCTCCTGCTTTGTGTTAAACCAAACTGTTCGCTTTTGAAAAATAAAGGAGATATTTAGGGGAAAATTTTTTGGCATTCAAAAGTAGGAAATATGGAAAGTTGTCTGGGTTTTGCATGTAACTAAGAGCCTATTTATTGAGTTCCTACCATGTTAGTAACTAAGTCCGGTGCTAGGCAACATGGCATGCGCTCTGCCTTCAAGGAGATCCGGACTTCTGTGGTATTCTCATTTACACAGTTGTCTATATGAAAATGATGTGATCAGTAGATGATTTCTGTTGCATCCCAAGTTGCAAAATTTATCACTGTATTCATAACCTTTGCACATCATGTAGTTTCTAGGCCAGTGCCTGGTGCATAATAGGCACACAATGGCTGTTGGCTCAGTGAGGGCACAGCAGGTGGTGGAATGTTAAGAGAACCAGATTACCAAGGTTTGAGTCCCAGTTACATTGCTAGACATTATGTGATCATGAATGAAAAATTTTCTGCCTCAGTTTACTCTACTGTCAAGTGGGAATAACTAATAGTATCTACCTAATAGCTGTTGACATTTTAAGCGACTAGAAAATAATGCCTGTTTCTTCCCTGCTGATATTTGGAATTGATATGGTGAAGATACATATCAAATTTTCATATTCATGCTGATAAAGCTGATTGGAAAATGTGACTTCTCAACAATGTCCTGAGGGTTTACTAACACTTGAACCCAGAATTAGACTGACATCCTTGTAGTAACAAGTTGCACCGGACAATTCCAACCTCCCCCTTGGGAGCAGGCCCTTATGCATGGCACAGGGAGAGCTGACATGTAGGCTCCCTGCTGGACCAAAATGAAGAGGAAACAGAAAGGGTGCCCTGCCTGTCTGGTTCCTTCTACAAAACTCACTAATCAGACAAGTCCCTTTGGGGAGGAGTGAGTGAGGCCAGGAATGAAACTACATGGAGGTATGAAGACAGTGGAAACGATCCCCCATCCCCAACGGTGACAGTGGAAATGATCCCCCCATCCCCAACGGTGAGTTTGCTGTGGGAATTAACATTGAATTACATTGTGCATGTCTGTACAAAAACACTTTTACCCAAATTAAAGTTCATTCATTGAAAATAAAAGACAGAAAAAAAGAAAATCAAATTACATAATCTATTTAAAGTACTTTATAGCAAGCACTCAATAAATGTAACATTTACTCAATAAACGTAATCAGTGATGAGGTTTTTTTTGACATACATAGGTATTTTTATATCACATATATGCTTAAAGCAGTAATTCTCAATCTCAGGCTGCAAATTAAAATCACCTAAGGAGCTTTTTACAAAATACAGACTATTTGACTCAGAATTTCTGGCAGTGGGACAAAATTTGTTTTCTTTCTTTCTTTCTTTCTTTTTAAGTGCTCCAGGTTACCCAAATTTGCAGCCAGTGTCGAGAATTATTGTTTAGGAAATCTATCTATCTAGCCATCTCCCTCTCTCTCTCTCTCTCTCTCTCTCTCTCTCTCTCTCTCTCTCTCTCTCTCTCTCTCTCCCCTCCTCCCCTCACACCCCACCCCCGTCCTTGCATCTATCCACCCAACAATTCATCTATCTAAAACATTTTCAAAAGTTTTCAGTAAGGTTTCTAATTTTTTAGTATCTAGCATCTGATCTTGAAAGACTATCTACAGATATTTTAAATGGATTTGAAAATGTGTGCTTTCTTCTCACTCAGCAACAATCCAAAATTGCCATTAGGTAGGTTCCCAGGATTAGAGTCAGCTTTTGCAATAAAGTGATATTTTCATGCACATAATCTCAGTTTTGGTCACCCATTTCCTTAGCCTTCTCTCTGATATTAAAAGAAGACAAATTAAGCAGGATGAAGATCAGCCCTGTAGCAAATTTCCTCAGGCTGTGAAGTAAAATGTATTGTTCTATATTTGTGAAGAAAATAACAAATTTCTTTAATAAATCATATTAATCAAGTCACAATCAGTTTTTTACCTGAACTGTTGCAATGACTTCTTAGGAGATCATTGACCCCCTCTTTTCTTCCAGCTAACTATTCTATACAATACGACAGTAGTCAGATTATGTCACTTTCTTTCTTTAAATCCTTGGATAGTTTCTCACAACTCCAGTTCCTCATTTCTCCAGCTCATCCCATGCTACTGTCCAACTGTCTTGCTTCTCTCTTTCTTGGTGGTTCCAGGCTGGTTCTCACCCCAGGACCTTTGCAATCACATCTCTCTTTTCCTGGACTCCTTTCCTCAGGCTCTACCCCTGACAGGCTCTCTATCTTCCTTCATATCATCCGTGGCTGCCCAAAGTCTTTGTTGCTCAATCATTTCCTCTGTAGAATACAAACAAAAAATCAACCTCTGTTTCCTGTGAATTAGATGACAGGATTCCCCATTCAGATGTCTGACTGAGCTGTGGGATGATAAGGAGGTGGCTGTGTGCGGAGTGTCCATTTTGCTTGTGACTGGAGCGAGTGTGTTGGGGAGGGCAGTGTTGGCCCATTGCTTTGTGACTTTGACAGAGAAGAGTGAGGTCAGGGTAGGTCAGTGGGGTCAGCTTCCTTAACAGCTGACTCTCTGATCAGGTTCACGGAGTTGTTCCAGGAAGAGCGTTCCTCCAAACTTTCCAATAAATCTATGAGCTTTCTAATATCCTTCAAAAATGTTGCTTCCTGCTTAAACTTTCAGTGTGGCTTCTGTTGTCTGCCTCTAAAACGTTGACTGACACAAGGTCGCTCCTTTACAGAGTTCTTCCCTGATAACTTTATTTGAATTCGATCTACCAGCTACTCTTTAAATATTATCCAGTTTATTTCTGACATAGTGTTCATCACAACTTTATTGACTTATATATTTATTTATTGTCTTTTTCTGCCCACTGGAAAACAAGCTCCCAAGAAGGCATAGTTATCTTATTCACTATCAAAGCCACAGCACTTAGAACACAGTTTGGTACAATAAATAAATATTGAACCTGGTGCTCAATAAAAATTTCTTGAGTGAGCTTCTAAATGAATCTTTTGCAGTGTCAATTTTGTCAGCATTGCTGCTCCAGTAAGAATAAATTACTTCAAAAGTGTTTGACCCTTCCATACATCTCTCTCTCTCCCTCTCTCTCTCTCTCCATCTCTTTAACTCAGCAGACTCCAACTTGGTTTCCATACCTGAAAAGATATAACCTTCCTTTTTTTATTTTTATTTTTTACATTTAACAGGAGTTTGAGGCAAAATAATCAAAAGGCAGAAAACAATCGTATACTGTGATATTAAAAAAAAAACCAAAGCCTTTCAGGAGCCATCTCAGGATAGGTAAATGGTCAGTCCTGCCTTCTATCTCACCTCTAGCTGTCACATTCTGCAATGAAAACCAAGCTTCACAACTGTGACCCTCATAGACTACAGGATCCTCTCTTACAGATGATGCCTCTATATCACAATGCTTCAAAACTCTACTTTGTTTTAAGTTGCATAGCAAATGCCATTTATTTGTAAAACCTTCCTCATTCCCTAGGCCAAAATCAATTACTCCTCCCTCCCTTTTATCTTCCATAGAACAGCATCGTATACTTCTGTTTTGCATTTATTTCATTTCATTCTGTCTAAACCTAATCAGTTGTTGCTCACCTGTTTCTGTTGGATTGGTGGATTCCTTGAGGGTAGAGGTCTTATTTAATTAATCTTTGAAGCCCCTACTCCACGTGTACATGTCCACCCCTCACCACTATTTGCACATTATAGACCCTCAAACCAGGTTTGTAGAATTATTATTTCTTAGGACAATACATTTTATTTAAAAGCTTTCCACTTAATTCTGTGCCATATAGAAAATTCAGTTGAGCAGAATATTTGCTTCTCTGGTCATTATGCTTTCCCAGAACTCTGCAAACTGAAACCTAAAAGATGATGTATTTTTTGTTTTTTGTCTTCCTTTCAATCATATTCAAATTCAGTCTTTTCTGTTCCTAAGTCTTAACCAATTTTCCCATATGTGGGTCGGAGTCACTGATGTGAGAAAGAAGGCGTGATTAGCAGAGAGTGAGATGGTTCATCCTTTCAGCTTGGTGCTGCTCTAGACTTGGCCTGTGTGATGTTCAGAGGACAGACGGCTTAGCAGAGTGCTGTCTATGCCTTTCTGCTTTGAGCACAGGGGCTTTGGACGGATGAATATGATTGCTTCTGACAGTTGCTGACTTACAAAGGCCTAGGAAGTGCTGGTCTCTGTTTCTGGCACCAGCATAAGGGAATTATGTAACTCTTTAGAGGAAGCTCTTGGGTTCATAACAGATTTAATGGGCAGGGATTTGTAGACAGAAGAAATTAACATGGTGTAGTTGCTTAACTGGCTTCTCTGTGCACTTCCCTCTAACCCTGGCAGCTGGGCTAACTTGATAGGTACCTTCAGGCTCAGCTCTCCCTGGAGCCAGGTTTCCAAAGGGAAATATAAGCAGTACTTATACAGGTTCTTATTAGCTCAACTCTTATTAGCTCAACTCTTACTGGCTTATTATTAAATTTGTTCTTTCTGCTAGTTCTTCTGACTCTGCTCTGCACCCCCACCTTACTGAGTACTTTCATTCCTCTCTTGTGTTCCATGTCCATTGACTGGTTTTCTCCCTGTAATCTGTCCCAGTGGGTTAGGTCAGTGGTCATCAAACTGGGGTGTTGCACCTCCAGGGGTACGTGAAGACTTTCCTAGGAGTATGTGGGCACAGGAACTTTTCAGGGACTACATTTCCAGATCCTCCATTTCAATGTGCTCTTTCCTAAAACCGATTTGCCTAAGAATAATTAAGAATGCTCCTGCAGTTGAGTGTCATGCAATTCTCTTTTCCCTCCCCCCTTTCATAGACCCTCTTTTCCTACTTGATGTATTTTAAAAAAGGCCAATCTCTACTTACCTCAAACCTTACGATGATGCGGTGTTCCAGAATGTTAAAACTTACAGGGCATAAAACAAGGGAACAATTTGAAATATCAGTGATGTAAACCCATCATTAATCAAGGAAAGATACATCCACAGTAAGGCCTTGTGTCTTTCCCTATCTTATACATATTTCTGTTAAGGGTGAAGCATGACATTATAAACAGCATATTTTGGCACATGTTGGGATGTTCTAAATTTAAATATATGGTAGCATCGGAAACAGGGATGGTGATAATGTTGGATTAAAAACCTCACGCCTTTCTTCCCCTGATTGTTGTCAAATGATGCACTGTTTCTGAGGCATAGTCCTGTGAGAGGAAGCAAAGTGAGCTTTGGTGAGAAACAATGGGGAAGTGCAGCACCTTATCGTATCCAGGTAGCAAACTTGCAGCAAAGCATCATAGTTATCTATTTACCTTACCATGAGAACATTCAAAATTGGTAAGAAAAAGCATGCAGAGACTCAAGTCTGCCTTCTCTGCATGTTCCTTTCTCAATAATGGTGTGCATTCTCATTTACCTGGGCCTCCATCTGTAGCTCAGGTGCATTTTTTTCATGATTTCAAGGAAGAGAAGTGAAAACTTTTGTGTTTACTTCTGACACATCGATGTTACATCCTGGAGTAAAAGCAATGTATTACATATTGAATTATAATTAATAGTTTATGTTTCCTTGAATATTCAAGTAATTTTGTAGGAGAAACATTATCATTATCATTACATTACATTGAATATTGTTAATCCACTTTATTTTCTACTTGGGTATGAGTTTTCTGCTTATTGTCACTAATCAGCCACTTCTTGACTCATTTATCTCTTTCTATTGTGCATTTATTGGACTTTGATGAATATGTTGTGAATTCTACTGTAAACTTACTGACAACCATTCATGCAGTTTTTATAAGTTTTATAAGTCTTTTTTATAAGTCTTGCTGTAATCGAAAATTGCCAATACCTTCTCTTCTTCTTCTTTTTTAAATGCTTTCCCCCCCTTTATTAATGAAGCTGTGGGTTAACAGAATATACAGGATTCGCATACATCACCCCACCACCAACACCTTGCAGTGGTGTGGAATATTTGTTACAAATGATGATAGCACATTTGCATAATTGTAATATTAATTAAAGTCCATGGTTTAACTTTGAGTTCATTGTTTGCGTAGTATAGTTCTATGGATTTTTAAAAAATTTTTATTTTTTTACTGTATATACGATCTAACTTTCCCCTATTAATCATATTCATATATATATATATTTCAGTGCTCTTAATTGCATTCACGATGTTGTGCTACCATCACCAACACCCATTACCAAAACATTTCCATCATTCCAAATAGGAACCCTGTACGTTTTAAGCCTTAACTTCCTATTCCCTTTCCCCACCCCATCCCTTGGTAACCTATATTCTAAATTCTGACTCCATTAATTTGCCTATCCTAATTGTTTCAAATCAGTGAAATCTTACGATACTTGTCCTTTTGTGTCTGGCTTATTTCACTCAGCATGGTGTCTTCAAGTTTCATCCATGTTGTTGCAAGTTTTAGGACTTTCTCTTCTTTTTCCTTTTAATTTGCACTGAATTCTGCCACATTTTACCAATAAATAATATTCATCTTTGGATACATGAATTAATTGGAAAATACATTCTTATATACTGTAATTGGCATTTTTATTCCTTTTTTCCAGGAGTAAGGAAGGCACATGCTACTAAATGAAATCTGAATTATGGATGATGTTTTATGTGGTGTTTGGGATGGTGTTTCCAAATGGTATTAGTCATTTTGATTTTCTGTTCTGTCTTTGTTCAATTGGATTTTGCGTTCACTCATTAAGGTGGTGCTTGTGATGTGCTCTATAAAAAAGACCATTACAGTAAAAAAACAAACTTTTTTTTAATTTCCAAGGGAATTAAAGAGTTTTTAAAGGACAGCATGTAAACCAGAGGCACTATTTTAAATATAAAATTTATACTTTTATAATTATAAGTATTGGTTAAGTAATCTCAGAGAATTCTGCCAGGGTCTTCCTGAACAATTTTCCAGATCAACACTTTCCATCTCTCCAGTTTCTCTCCCTCCTCAAACACATGACTCACCACTCTACCCAGATAGTTGATTGGCATTACCTGCTCCTCCAGTAGCCCCCTGGGTTAGTCAGGGTTCTCTGGGGAAACAGAACCAACAGGAGATATCTGTAAATATGAGATTTTTTAATAAAAGTGTCTCATGCAACTATGGGGATGCACGAGTCCAAATTCCGTGAGCTGGCAACTCCGATGAAGGTCTTTGATGAACTTCCCAGGAGAGGCTGGCTGGCTGAAGAAGAAATGAAAGTTCTCTCTTCTCCAATCTTCAACTGATTGGATTAAATCCAACTGATTGGATTCTCTCATTGCAGAAGACACTCCCTTAGTTGCTCGTAGATGTAATCAGCCACAGATGCAATCAGTTGAATGATGATTTAATAAACCAGACTACTGGTTTGTTAACCAGCAATAAAGTGTCCTTGCAGTAACTGTTAAGCCAGTGCTTGCTTGATCAGAAAACTGGGAACCATCACTTGGCCAAGTTGACACATGAGCCTAACCATCACACTCTCCAACTGCCCTGCCCCTAGCAAAAAAAATCCACCCCAAACTAAAGCTTTTACTAGCTGTCTTCTGTCCACTGAATAAGGTACCCTGGAGACCAAAGGGCCATCATTCCATATGTTTCCACCATCCGCTGCTGTTTCTGCTGTTACTTCCTCTTGAAGTTTCTTCAGGAAAGCCCTTCCCTCCTATCTGTCAAAAATCTCAGCTCAAATTCAATTGACTCCCTGAAGCCAGAGGCAGAATTTGGACACTCCTGAGGAACTCGCTGGCCATACCCCATCTAATACATTGGAACTCTAGTAAATTTTAATACCTGTGACCATTTCTTATCTTCCTAACTAGATTGTAAACTCCTGGAAGTTCGTATCTACTGCCATTATCATTCCTGCAAAGGATTTAGCAAGTTGTCTTGACATAGTCCAGCTCAACAAATGTTTTTTTTGAATTGAATTAAATTGATCCAAATCTCATAATTCACCTTGTGTATTTTATTTATAGTGGTTAGAATAGAAGAATTCTCTTAATATGACTGTATCATTTATAAACTATAAAATGAGATATTACTAGGATCTTGCTTATAATTCTACTTGGATATAATTCTATTAAGTGTTATTAAGAGCTGGGTACTTTTTAATTGTAGAATACAACATATACACATAGAAGTGATAACTTTACAAGTGCAATTTAGCAAGTAGTTAAAGAGCAAATTTCAAAGAATATTATAGGTTACAGTTTCACAATTTGTTATTTCCTTATTACGTAATATAACATCTATACAAAAAGGTAATATCTTTCAAAGTATGATCTAACAAGTAGATATATAGGAAATTTCCAAAGTTGTTATGAATTATAGTACCATAGTTTCAGTTATTTCCTTATTGTGAAATCTAACATAGATACAAAAAGGTATAGCTTCCAAATTACAATTTAACAAGTAGCTATAGAACAAATTTCAAAGGATGCTATGAATTACAGTTCCACCATTTCAATTCTTTCCTTCTAGCTATTCTAACACCCCAGCAAGTAAGAAAAAGAAAATTACATAGAGATTTGGTATTCATAATCCTTTGTTAAATTCCGCCTTGCATGTTGCTCCCCCTTCCTCTAGTTTAATCACTTTCCCAATCTTCAGGGATGTCTAGGCAGTGACCACCCTAACCTGTTCATGTTGAAAAGGGGTGTTAACTTTATGAGCAAAGGGTGATGTTCTTGAAGAGGCTATTGCCTCTGGGTTTTGATACTTCGCTGGCATAGGAGCACTCTGAAGGATTTAAGTTTCTGAAGAATAAACTTAGTGAGTGAAACTTTAGAGTCTCAGGGATCCGAGTATTCTTTAAGGTTTTCAGGACTACTATTGCCTTGGGCTTATCATATTGTGGTCATTTGGCATATCTGGGTGAAGCTTACATAGGAGTAGCCTCCAGGACAGCCTCTTGACTCTATTTGAATCCTCTTAGCCACTAAAACCTTATTTGGGTCCTTTTCTTTTCTTCCTTTTGGTCAAAATGGCATTTTCAATCCCTCAATGCCATGGTCAGGCTCATTCCCAGAATCCATGTCCCAGGTGGCCAGGAAGACTCATTCTTCTGTAGGTCCTGTCCCATGTCAGGGGGAGGGTGATGAATTTATTTGCAGAGTTGGGCTGAGAGAGAAAAAGTCCACAACTGAGCAACAAAAGAGGTTCTCTGGGGGTGACTCCTAGGCAGAATTATAGGTGGGCTTAGCCTCCCCTTTATAATCATATGTTTTTCCTGAGCAAGCGTTAATATCAAGGGCTTGACTTATAAAGTATGGGGTTCCTAAGTTCACATAGCATATGTTATGGCCACAGTAATCCATCCATGTCTCACAGTATCATTACTTAGTTGTACAAACCTCATCACTCTCCATTTTAAACAATTCTCATGACCCAAAACATCTCACAGCTCTTGTCAGCCCTTAATTATTTGTCCCTAGTATTAATGTAATACTAGTATGGTATTCCTATTAGTTATAGTCCCTAGTATGCAATGTGTAGATTTTTCCCATATACCCTTCTGTTGTCAACTCTCTGTGCTAGTGTCATACCTTAGAAGTATATTATACAAGCTCCTACCTGTATTTGTGGTGCTGATCTGTGTGAACCAGAAGTAGTTTGGTCCATCCTTGGTGAAGTGGTGATCATGCACCAATTATTCTCCCAACCCCCAATCCCATCCTGGCCCAACTTTTTCTCTAAGACCTAGAGAAAGCACATACCTACTATTTTTAAAAAGTATTTAAAAATCTATATGTGACTTTTCCCCATATATATTTTTAATCATATTTTTAATCATATTTTTTATTGTGGAATATAACATATAAACATCCAAGTGCAATTTAACAAGTAGTTAGCTCCTATGCAAGCTTCAGCTAGATATGCCAAATGGCCACAGTATGATAAGCCCAAGTCAATAGTAGTCCTGAAAACCCTAAAGAATACCTGGATCCCATTCTGAGACTCGATAAAAATTTCAGTCACTAAATTTATTCCTCAGAAACCTTAAATCCTCCAGAGAACTCCAATGCCAGCTAAGTTCCAAAATCCAGAGGCAGTAGCCTCTTCAAGAACATCAACCAGATGTGTCCCCTTTTCCCATAATGTCAACATCCCTTTTCAACATGAAAAGGTTAGAGTGGTCACTGCCTAGACATCCCTGAAGATTGGGAAAGTGATTAAACTAGAGGATGGGGTAGCAACAGACAAGGTAGAATTTAATAAAGGATTATGAATACAAAATCTCTATATAATTTTCTTTTTCTTACTTGCTGGGATGTTAGAATAGCTAGAAGGAAAGAATCGAAATGGTGGAACTGTAATCCATAGCATCCTTTGAAATTTGCTCTATAGCACATACCTACTTTTATAAATCTTCAGACAGCCATCCCTTACCTCAGAGAAGGTAGTTTGTTTTCTGGTGCTAATGTACTAAAGCCAAGGTCTCCATTCTGAAAGGACATTAAGCTCTTCTAGATTGGCTGATATTGATATTTTGAGATGACTTTAGAAGATGGGGTCAGTAGGGGGAATAAGATCTGCAAGTGTTTCCAAAGGATCCTCCTTTTTAAATACATGTCGCTTACAATACACTGAGCCGTAATGAAATACCTCTTCTTTTGATACATATTTTCAGAAAGATATACAGAAAAGGAACATTAAAATTTCTCTTCCTTTACTTTATTAAGAAGGAGAAAATCAAATAATGTAAGGGGCAACCTTACTTATGTCTTATTAAACACAGTTTTTCCTTAAATAGACTCCTTCAACACACCTGACAGGATTCTACTGTTGAGTTCCTGTAATGCTCGATTGATTACTTATGAAGGAGAACTTCTGACCCATTCTCTGTAGTTGGTCCTTTGAGTTGTTTTTTCAGGAACGTTGATGAATTTGCCCTGATCCATTTGCCCTGATCCAGGCCATGCCTTTGCAATCCAGCTGGCCCTTTCCAAAGTTTTCCGACTGTGGCCAAGGAACAGAGCCTCTAAAAACTGAGTTAATCAGCTCCCCACACAGAAAACTGTTCAGTTGGTTCTCAAAGGAGCATGTTTAACATTTTATGATTTAGAATACTATCCTATAATTCATTTCTGTTCAATCCAATGAACACTTCCTAAGCATCACTTATAAACTGGGTACTCTGCTAAGGATTAGGGAATCAAAGATGAATAAGAAATGGTTCCTGCTGCACGGTGGGGGTGGGTGGGTAGATGAACCCAACTCTAATATAAATCAGAGGTCCTGCCTGAAGAAGTATTTTGTTGACCTTTATAATGTTTTATAAACATTCGGATTTCAACATTTTCCCTGGAACATGGAGCCTGAGTTCCTCATGGATCTTACCATACTCTGTTGTATTATCCCCTGATTGTTTCAATCATTTATTATTCCTGCCTGGTTCCTGTAAGCACTTGAGCTTGCAACCTCTGAAATGCACCATGATAATAGTATGAACACAGTCCTGTTGGGACACAGAGAGGCAATACATTTTTGGGTGGACATTTGGAGAAGCAGGTGAAAGGGCATTTTGTCAGAGAGAATAGGGAGATCAAAGGCATGGAGACAGAAATAAAACTGCTGAGATCCTAAGTTGGGAAAAGTCTCCTGTTGCTGTGTCGGCCTTTGGGAATGGGAAGCCGGTATGACAAAACATTCCCTTATAAGCTATCTTGCAAATATGTCAGTAATATAGGAAAATACCATACTCAGGCTTGTCAGATTCTGTGCCTTCTAATTAGCTGTCAGCATCCACTGGAATGACCAGGACTCAACTGATCAGGACCCAGATCCCTGCCCAGGGGTCTTCTCATTTTTTTTTTTGTCTCTTTCTGGCCTGTTCTGCTCCCATCAGTATCTTGGCTTTACGTATCTTAAAAACTCAGAATAAATCAGGGATGATGTTAATATACCATCTAAATCCAATTTAAATCAGACATTTAGCGATTTCAATAACTTTACTGGAAATCTTAGGAGTCACTGAGAGGGAGTCGATTGCACAGCATGCAGCCTCTTACCTGCTCACTGCCCCTCCCCTCTCTCTCACCCTTCAACCTTACTTGTTCCCCTTCCCTTTCAGAAGCGAAGTCCGGACTTCATCTCCCTCTTTCATAAAGCCTGGGCACCAGCAGGCATCCACCCATACAGGGCTCAGCCTCTGCCCCAAGGTGGCTTATCAAAGTATCCCTTCTCAACAAGTTCAGCCTCTTGCTAAGAGGAATTCTGAATTGCTCTCCAGTGAAGGCTCTTCCTCACCATGACGACCAAAGCTGTGCCTAAGCCATCTTGCCGTTCCAAGTCTCGGAAACAACCGTTCTCAGGCTCGGACAGTCAGGTCTAGCATCCTGGTTACTTTCTTCTTTTCAGAGTTATTCCTGATAATCTTGACTTCTTTGGCATACTTGGGGTGGAAAACTTACTTTTAAGGACTATCAGTCAATACTTGGGTATCATCTACATTTCTATTTGGTTACTTTTTTATATGTTTCCTTGATTGAACTTCTGGAGAGTTAAATAGCTTCTTGTCAAAGGCAGTGGTAAGCTTTTGACAGCTGTTCAACAGTCAAAACGTAGTCTTTTGTGTTAACATGAATTTGTCACATAAGCCCTTCTCATCTTGAAAATTTGGTGATATATTCTGAGATATTTGGAGATTTCTATTCTCTTCAGTTTTACTGTCTGGCATGTGACAGGCAGTCATTTTCATACTCAATAACTTTTTATTTCAACACATCAGACTGAAAGTATTTCGAAGCCATTTAAATTGATAATTAGGGATTGAAATCTAAATTGCTATTATTCTGCATGTGTGCTACAAATGCAAAATGTTCAAGGAATGACTATTAGGAATGGATATGTCCCTATGATCATCTAAGTTTGCACCCGCCCAGTCAATGATAACCACATCCCTGCTTTATTTATATTGGCATTATGAGATTTCTAAAAATATAATAAATGCTGTGTCTTAGAAACAAGTGTATGCCTGTTTTGGCATTGAACTAACTGTAGCATCATATCACTGGTCCCTTTGTCTTATTCTACCTGATATCTTGGAATCCAACCACTTGCTGACTGGAGATTCAAAACTTGGCTATTTTTCCTCACCTTGCTCACTTTCTGGATCCAAGATTCTTGGTCAGAGTTCAGTTCTGTGCCTTCTAATTAGCTGTCAGCATCCACCAGAACACTGACTGGGAATCAACTGATCAGGACCCAGATACCTGCCCAGGGGTCTTCTCATTTTTTTGTCTCTTTCTGGCCTGTTCTGCTCCCATCAGTATTTTGGCTTTATAATCTAAAAAACTTGGAATAAATCAGGGACGGTGTTACCATACCATCTAAATCCCATCCTCTGCTGTATTCCCCCAACAAAACCACCTTACAAGCAACCAAGCAGGATGCTAACTTTCAGCCCCCAAAGCTTCCCTCCCCTCTTAAATTTTTACAAATAAAACTCCTCTTATAATACTTGCTCAAAATTTCCTACCTGTCAAAATAAGGGCAAATTCCATATTCATCATTTGGACATATCATTGTGTTCATCAAGAACCTTTTATTTAGTGCCTGCAAGGAGTACCAAATGCTGAATCCGCAGGGGTGAGCGCCCTCAGCATGGTGCCTGGCAGAGTGCAGGTGTTCAGTAAATGACAGTAGATCTCCCTTCTCCCTTCTCCCTCCAGCAATGCAATATCTGAGATAGAGCGAAGCCAATGGACATCTTGTAGACCTCCAGACCATCTAGCAGCAAAGACTGAACACCATATAGATAAAAGCAATCAGATCATCTTGAGGTCTCTTCCTATTCTAAAAGTTCATGCTTTATGACTATTTTTACATTAATGTATGGCCAACCCAGCAGCAGCAGTACAAGTGTGCTGGTCTGAATGATACTTTTTAACATACCAAAGAGATACACTTAAAACTGATTTAAATTCTTTACTCTATGAAAAATTCATTAGTAGTACAAGAGACACAGATGGGACAGTGTTTGCAGATCACAGTCTACTTTATGGGGAGAGGCAGAAAACCTTACCCTTAAAGAGCCCGAAGTCACTCCAAGTTGAACTTTGCTCAGAGAAGATCTCTTCTCTGAAATGGCAATGCTGCCTTGTTTTTGTGTGGTGCTTTGTGGTTTTCAAGGTGGCCTCTTTGATGTTCACAATGATGCTAAGAAGTGGCTCTTACCTTTCTCATTTTCTAAGGAAGGAAACTGAAAGAGGTAAAATGGCTTATTCAGGTGCCTTATAGCCAATAAGGGTGAAATCACCAAGGCCACAGCTCTTTCACCATCCTGACTCTCCAATGTAAATAAATGAAAAATTATTTTCAGATTTTTTTTCAGAGTGTGTCTATTACATAGAAACAGCACTGGGAGCAACAGTGCCTTTTTCCAGGTGCTACCTTTTGTTCTGGAACTCATGTTGTTCTAGGTTGCTAATGCTGCCAGAATGTAAAATACCAGAAATGGACTGGCTTTTATAAAACTGGTTTATTTGGTTACACAGTTACAGCCTTAAGGCCATAAATGTCCATCAACAAAGGATGCCTTCACTGGAGAAAGGCCATTGACATCCGGAAAACCTCTGTTAGCTAGGAAGGCACATGGCTGGTGTCTGCTTGCTTCCAGGTTGTGTTTCAAAATGGCATTCTCCAAAATGTCTGCCTCAGCTTCCAACACCCATCTTCAAAATATCTGTCTCAACTCCAGCTAGCTATGAGCTCCTTCTGTCCGAGCTTATATAGTGCTCCAGTAAACTAAACAAGGCCCATGCTGAATGGGCGGGGCCACACCTCCATGGAAATTATCCAGAGTTATCACCCACAGTTGGGTGGGCACATCTCCGTGGACACTGAACCAATAGGTTCCAACCCAATCCACACTAATACATCTGCCCCAACAAGAATGCATTAAAGAACATAGCTTTCTCTGGGAAACATAAATATACAAACTGGCACATATCTCTAGCTCTGGCATGAGTGTACAGCTTTCCTTGGGCAGTAAGAGGGCCTGGGATTTCTCTTGACTTTCCTGAATGAGGATGCTTCCTTGGGGAATCATGCTGCACTGTTTCTCACTTTTATCTCAATAACCCTGGAGCCTGTTTAAAGCCCAGGTCTAAATTGCAAGGAACCATTTGTAAGACCTTAAATTTGGGCACAATTTTATAAACCCTATGGAAAGAGGGCCTCAGAGGGAAAGAAAACCTCTTAATAAAACTTAGAGAAAGGCATAGAAGAAGAGAAATATATGGCAGAATTCTGGCAATTAGTTTCTTTTATAAACTGTTTCTCATCACCATCATAGCAGGCAGAATCATTTATATTTATTTTGCTTCCAATTTGTAGGTAAAATAGTTAGCATTGAACTGATTGCAGTTTTATTACAGTGGAATCTCTATAAAGGCCTCTTAATAATGGTGGTCATTAAAGCTTAGCACTGTTTAAGTGTGGGAAGTAGATGATGACAGTTGTTAAAAATCACATCATTTTCCACCATTTACATAGCAATGATGGAGTCAAATGATTCGTTGATATTTCTATTTGCTATCACAATTTTTCTGGTTAATGAAAGTCCCTGTTCAGCTATTTTGCAATAAATTGTCTATGGAAATGGATTTCTTCTTGTTGCAGAATTTACAGAGGCCCTAATTTATTTTTTGTGGGTTCTTAAGAGGGCTGGGATGGGGAATTCCCAAAGCTCTGAGGAATGCTTGTTGCATGGAAGTTGCTCAGTGAGACTGAACTGTAAAGAACATTTGGTTCAATTAATAATTGTTTATTAAAGCCCTATTTTCCTCTTTATCCTTTCCAGGGGTTTGTGTCTGTCTTCTAGCAATAACCTGCTGTCTAAACAGGTAGCTAGAGTCATTTTTGTATCTTTTAAAAGTTCTTTTATTTTATCTGCCCAATGTCAAATAATTGTATGACTGAAGTTTTAACTTTTAAGGTGTCTTTTCTTAACCTATTGTGAATACAGCCTCTTCGTCTTTCAATTAATTGTGCATTTATTTATATATAGATGATCCTGGATTTATGAATGGATATTAGTATAAGCTTGTCTTTAAATATGCTGTTTGGGATTTCAAATCCATCTTTTCAGCATTATAAATGGTGATTCCTTTATTTCCCTCTCAGCCCCCTACCATTCAATTCTGTCAAAAAGTACTGAACCTCACCAATATTTATTGTATTCCTTCTAAGGGAAAATTCCTGCAAGTGTGAGATGCATGTGGGAAAAGAGGTGAGGCGATCATCCCAAGAAATGAAGATTTAGGGATAAGAATCATTGAAGAAACAGGGGAGGGGGAAAGTTGCAAAAGGAGATGTGTTTTAGGGTAGGAAATAGGGTAGTGTTTTAGTTTCCTAGCTGCTAAAACAAATACCATACAATGGGTTGGCGTAAACAATGGAAATGTATTGGCTCACTGCTTCAGAGGCTGGAGGTTTGCTTTCTACCAGGCTCCATATCTTCTGGCTGGCAACTTTTGTGGTTCCTTAGCTTTTCTGTCACATGGCAATGCAAACAGTGGTTCTTTCTTCTTTCTCTTCTGGATTCTGTTGACTTCTAGCTTCTGTCTGCTCCCCATGGCATCTTTTTCTGTGTCCAATTTTCTTTGCTTATAAGGACTTCAGTTGTGTTGGATTATGGCCCATCCCCATTCAGCCAGGGCACACCTTAACTGTAACACCTGCAAAAGTCCTGTTTACAAATGGGTTCACACCAACAGGACCAGAGGTTGGGACCTGAGCGTGCCTTTTGTGGGGCACATGATTCAATCCCCAACAGATAGGAAGAGAAGGACATGATAACTTGTCCCAAAACAAATTCCCTTCTTCTCTCAGTTTTCTCTTGTGCCTGTCAATTCCTGAAACCAGTTTTTCTTTTCTGCTTTAGCAAGTGATCCTTTACCTTCTTTCTGTCCCTCACTAAGTTTTGTCTCCCCTGAAGGACTCATCTGGGTCCACTCATTGCAGAAGGAACACAGGCTTATGGTATTGCCTTAGCCTTTTGAAGTCATAACATTTTTGTTTATTATTTTGTTTCAAGAAACAACTTGAAACACACGAGGAATTTCTAAAATGTGGAAGAAATGCATTTCGAGGAATCTCACAAAGTTGTCTCTCATGCCCGTGAGGATTGAAAATGCTTTCACCCTCTGCACTGTTCCTCAGTTACTAAATGCCCCTGCCTAGGGCCTCAACACAGTCCAGGGCCTCCCAGATTGCTTTTATCACCATCCTCTGTCAACAGTTCAGCTGAGACTTTCAAGGTCTCTTTATGATGGCTGAATTGACAAGGGCTTAAATAAGATTAATCTACTTTATCTGAATTGTCAGAGCCTCAGCTCCTTTAGTTCACCCTATTTGCACAAGAAATTATTGTAACTGGTCACTTCAAAGAAAGTGATTTCTGCCACATTGGGCTTTATATACCAGGATAGTTAGGCGATATCTACTTATTTAGTGGTCCCTGGAGCTCGTCCCCTAAAGAGGAATGAAGTGGCCGGCTTTGCATGCTTGGGGCTGAGGTGTGTTGAGAGGTAAGCTGAGAGAAAGCTATCACATCTCCTCCTCCCCAGAAGCAGCAGGAAAGATGTTTGAACAGGCATTCCAAAAATTGCCCTTAGAATCTGGCACATTCCTTTGGATATCATTGGTAAATCCTTACCTTTCAAATGGATTTGGTTTTTGGAATGAGTTAGAATGCATTTGGCATGTAGTCTGGTGAATATGATGAGTTATTAAGCTTGGTGTTAATGTTTTACTTCACTGTAATGGGACTGTAAACCAATGAGCCTCATATTCTTGGAAGATATATATAGGCTCTGAAAGCAATTTCAAAATGGCATTGTTGGAATGAGTGAAGAGCCTAAAAGTAGTCCAAAACTAAGTTGTGAAATCATTTTATTGAGTGCACTTGGGAAAATCACTTTATTTCTCTCCTTCTTTATTTTTCAAACCCTGTGTGACTGCCCTTCCCCAACCCTGGAAGATACCTTATGCAGGTCCCATAGGCTTTCCAATGATTTCAAATATTAGAATGATTTCATTGTTGGCATTAGAATGTCCACTGTGTTCTAAATCACAACTTGCATCTCTGAATCAATTCAAAATTTTCATTTCCTCCAATTCAGACCTGACTCAGGTTTGCTAACTGTAATGGGGAAAGGGTATATGGGCACATGCACTTTTATTCTTCTTGCTCTATCTCTGCCTTCTTCCCTGCTTTTGACTCTTTCAGAGCCCAGGTTGGAAGAAGGGATGGGAAGGAAAGGGGGAAAGGTCTTTTAACCAAGCTGTGCTACTTGTAGTTGCCTCTGGCCTGTGGGATGCCCTCCTTCACACAGGCTTGCTCTCTCTCTAGGTGCTTTCAAGGGTTCTACAGAAACCCTCTTGCTGAGGATATTCTCTGCCACAGATTTCCCTGAAGCTGTCTATGGGTGACCTATACAAAATGCCCCCCATCTCCTGCTCCAGCAGCTTTCCCCACAGAGTCATTTCCCACCTGGTCACCCCGACCTCGTAGGGATTCCTTTCCATGAAGGCCCTTTCAAGGAAGCTCCAGTTTCTCCAAAGTAGACTCTAGACAAGGACTTGGATATCAGTAGTTTATTTGGGTGGTGATCCCAGGGAGCAGTGTAGCAGAGGAGGGAAGTAACATAGTTGAGAAGAAAGTTACTAAAGAGTATGTTATTGAGCCAATTATCTGGGTAACTGAGGCTCAGTTCTGCTGGGGAGCCATGAGAGACAGTGTTGAACATTCCACCAACTCATCCCACCAGAAGGGTGAGGAAGCTGGGGTATTGACTCTCCAACTTCCCTTCCACGTTGTCTGAAGGCTGCTCCTGGGTGTTTAACAACCTGGACTCATGCTACTGCAACTGGGAGTGCTGGGGAGTATGAGCAGAGCACAGGCTGCATTTGCTCCACCAGCTACCTGTTCCATCAGGAACGTATCACCTTTGCCCACCATTGGTGGGAGAGAAGCTTGCTCCCTTCGGAGCCCTCTCCTCATTCTGCCATCAGAGGAAGCTCCGGTCAATTCCTGCTTTAAAAGCGAACAAGGCCCATTCTTGCCCTCCAAACTCTGGTAGACACATGCTAGCCTCTCCTTAGAAGTTCAGTGCCATGGAGCAAAGGGCCTGAGGAGTCATTCACCTGGCTTGACACTGAGGAGTGCTAGAGGCTCAATATTCCCAGCTAGGTGATTGGTACTCTTCAAAGATATTCACATTTTGATAAATATCCAAAAGGTGTGAATTGGTTTTGGCTGCCAATGGAGAAGCATTCAGCACCTCCTGTTAAAATGTGAGGGGATTTACACCTGTTATATTCAGCTTTAGGGCCTCAGCACTAAACACTAGACAAAGGAAAAGTCCCATTTAACAACCAGTTGCACTTGGCTATTTAAGGTTTGTTTTGTTTACTTTATTTTATAATAAGATGTGCTGTGATCCCACAATTAAGGTGCATTTCAAAGTTGATGATATTTATTAGTTGGTGTCTTTTTCATTGTCTGTTGTCAACAGTAATTTGCAATAAGCTTTCAGCCTTTATTAGTGTCATTAGCACTTGTCAATAAATAATAATGCATTTTAAATTTTCCTAAGTGTGTATCAGTAGTCCACTTTGCGGTTTCTGAAGCACAAACATAGCTGCACATCATTGTAAGCTAAATGCTTATTATTCCCCATACCAGAATGGCTAAAAAGACCCTAATTAAACAGATAATTCAGGATACTTTCTATTGGCAAAAATTAGAGCATTTGAAAGTTATTGCAGAAAGAGATTTGGAGGTGGTAGGAAGAATTTCAGGGAGACAGAAGCTTTTGAACAATGTCAATGTATGAGTCACATGGAAATGAATTTTGTGGATAAGGGTGAATTCTGATTTTGTGGTGGGGCCAGGGGCTACTGGGTGAACACAGGATTGGGAATCTAGATACCTGGGGTCCTGACTCTGCCTCCAAGTTCCTGTATTAAATAACCTTAGATGGGCCTCATTTCTCCAAGTATAACATGAGAGGATGGTAGTAAATCAGTGCTTCTGGGTTCAAAACATACTGCCCACCAGAAAACCGCCTGAATTCCCTACTATGGTTCCTAAAAGAGAGAAAAGGAGGGAAGAAAAGGGAAAGAGCCCAACTGGAGTGCAGGCGGCTGAGAAGGGAATGGATGTGCAGGGAGAAGAGTTATGGTAAGGTAATGGGTGTGAGGTGGCAGGAAGTTGCCTCTCTCCAACTTTAGGAAGTTTGGGAAAAATTGGACTACATTTAGAAGGACCTTCCACCATCCTATGATTATTACATTCAGATTAAGTGCATCATGGGCATTATTTTTGGAGACATGAGAGGTTTTATGAAGTGAGTTCAGGGAGTCCTGGGAAACAAAGCTCAAGTAGCTAGGCATTCTGGGAGTGGTCCAGACAGGCAGGTGGTCAGTGAAATCTAATGGGGTGGTGTATGATAGGGTTTAGGAGTTCAGTAGCAGGCCTTTTATTCCAAAGGAACTACCAAACACGAGGTAGTGCTCCGATCCCAGGAGAAATAGCGTACTAGTGAGTGTCCTAAGATAGTTTCCCTTGGCAAGTAGCTCTGTATCCTACACCATGAAGCTTCTGCAGGGCACCTATGACCTCTCCACCAGGCCTGAGTTCTCATCGTACTTCTGGGGACTGGCAGGACCAATACTACCACACCTGCTCACCTGTCTCCTCCAGGAGAACACACTTCCCTGCAGATTCATTTTTACTTGAACTCTCCTCCCCAAACAACTCCATCCCCATTCACAGGTCCATCCCTTGATATCATCCAACCTTCACCACCCAAACCTTTCTATTGAGTCCTCTGGTATGTCTCCTCTATGATCAATAAACTCCTCTGTTCCTCAACTTCTTTCTCAGAATATTTCCTCCAACTCCTGCACTTGACTGAAACCTGCTGTCCTGAGGAGGCTTCTTCTGCTTCAGCCCTCTTAGATGGAGACCACTTATTTTCATGCATTCCCTGTTTTTCAGGACTAGGAAGTAGGGTATATTCTCTTGCTCTCCAATGCTCATTCGAGGACTTTAAACCATTTCCTCTGGCTAAAAAAAATCCACCCGTTAGGCTCCTGCCTTCCAGGCTTACTGCTATCTCCTCCCCACCTGAGTTGCCGTCAAACAATTGCCTAGTGACTCCCCCATCCCTATTCATTCTTTAGCATCTGCCTGTCAGCCTTTCTCTCCACCCCTCAATATCCTTAGTGACTTCAACACCTGTATGAATGATTGCTAACCATGGCCTCTCAGTTCTTGAGCTTCTTGTTGACAATGATATTTTTCCTCCATTTCATCTCCAGAATGCCCAACAGAAATTGCACAACTGCCAAATAATGAAGCCACAATCAGCTATTGCTTGGGTTCAAGTGCTCTCTTGAAAACAAATCTTTGAACTTATGGAAGACTCAGTGTGTTTACCTGCTACTCTCCTGTTCATAACCCCCTCCTGTTTTAATTTCTCTCCTATAGCTTAGATTCAGTGTTTCATCGTTATAAATGCTCCCTTGAAAACAACCTCAACTCTCCCCTGCATTGTCACTCATCTATCACAGCTGCAACAACCATCCAATATCTCTCTGCAGCTTTTCTGGAGAAAATTATAGAAAAGTACAGAGTTTTGTCAATATGAATTTACAATCAGCAACTTCAAATGACCACTTCACATGATATGATAGTTCTACTAACTCTTACTAGTAAGCGCACCCTTCCACTTACCGTCATAATTATTCTATATATTTTCCTCTGAGTCTTCATCCTCCCATTCCCCTCAAACTCTTCATTACCTCCACTTGCAGTTAACGCCCTGCCCTCCAACTTCTCTGAGAACATACAAGGAATCACAGAAGAACAATCTCACCTTCCCATCGGCAAGTCTGCAGGTCCATCTGTACCAGCACCTATTGACTTCTTCCCCCCTTGTACAATGGATTGCTTCCCTCCTCCTATCACAGTTCTGTCCCTTCAAATATGCTGGACCTCACTCTTGCTCATCTTTGTAAAGACTTTAGGTTGTGGAATTCCCTGTGCTTGCTCTGGCACCATCAATTTCTTCCTCTCAACTGGATTAATTCCAATGTCATAAAATATGCCCAAATGCTTATTATTCATCTTAAAAATAAACTTCCTTGACCCTTCATCTTCCTCCAGCAAACCCATCTGCCTGTTCTCCCTCAGAGAGTAACTTCTTGGAAGACTTTTCCCTACACTGTCCTTACTTTCTCAACTTCCATTCATTCCTCAATGGACGTCAATGTGACTTCTGATGCTACCACGCTGTTGAGATTGCTCTCGTCAATTTAGCAATAACCTATGTGGTACTACTCATTTGGGCATTTAAAAAAATCTAAATTGACCTATCAATAGTATTCAACATGGTTTACAACTCCTTTTTGAAACTCTCTCCTTTCTTAGATTCTGGAACATACTCTTCTGGTTTTCCTCTTACCACTTTGGCCACTCCTTCTCAGGCTCCTTTGTAAGCTTGTCCTTCTTTACCAAATATATAAATGTCAGACTTCCTTAGGACTCATTCATGGGGTAGACATTTTCTGGTTTCTAATAACATTAGATCACCCCCTGTTCTAGTTTGCTAATGCTGCCAGAATGTAAAACACCAGAGATGGATTGGCTTTTATAAAAGGGGGGTTTATTTGGTTACACAGTTACAGTCTTAAGGCCATAAAGTGTCCAAGGTAACACATCAGCAATCGGGTACCTTCACTGGAGGATGGCCAATGGTGTCTGGAAAACCTCTGTTAGCTGGGAAGGCACGTGGCTGGCGTCTGCTCCAAAGTTCTAGTTTCAAAATGGCTTTCTCCCAGGATGTTCCTCTCTAGTCTTCAGGTCCTCAAAAATGTCACTCTTAGTTGCACTTGGGATATTTGTCCTCTCTCAGCTTCTCCAGAGCAGGAGTCTGCTTTCAAAGGCTGTCTCCAAACTGTCTCTCATCTGCAGCTTCTGTGCTTTCTTCAAAGTGTCCCTCTTGGCTGTAGCTCCTCTTCAAAACATCACTCACAACTGCACTGAGTTCCCTCTGCCTGTCAGCTCATTTATATGGCTCCACTGATCAAGGCCCACCCTGAATGGGTGGGGCCACGCCTCCATGGAAATATCCAATCAGTCATCACCCACAGCTGGGTAGGGTGCATCTCCAAAGAAACACTCAAAGAAATCTAATCAAAACTGATAACGTTTGCCCACACAAGATTACATCAAAGATAATGGCTTTTGGGGGAGACAATACATTCAAACTGGCACACCCCCTAAGTGATCTCATCCAGTCCCATGGCTTTAAATACCATCCATTTGTTGATGACCCCAAATCTATATCTTAACTCTGGACATCCCCTGAGCTCCAGACTCATGTGTCAACTGCCTCCTTGACATCTCCTCTTGGGTATCTCAAAGATGTCACAATCTTAGCAGATCCAAATCTGACCTTTAGAATTTCTATCTGAGACCTTTGCTTTACCTGTCTTCTCTACATCAGTAACGGCACTATTGCATACTCCGTCATTCTTAATTACTCCTTCTCAGATCTATAATATATTATCCATTCTTAAATTTATCTCAAATCTATCTTCTTTTTTCCTTCTCCATTGCTACCAGGCTAGTTTGAGCCACCATGTGTCATCTGAATAACATCCTCCTAACTCGTCTCCTTGCTTCCTCTCTTGCCATCTTCCATTATCATTAAAGCAGCAACAGAAAGCTTTGAAAAATATTAACTGATCCTGTCACTCCCTTGCTTAATACCCTTTAATAACTTCCCATTGTATTTAGATTAAAATCCAATTTTCTTTTCACAGCCCACCCAGTCCTACATGCTCTGATTCCATTTGTCCATTTCTCCAACCTTACCTAATGTCACTTTGTTCTTCATTCACCAGGTTCTAGCCCCACTGGGATCCCTTCATTGCCTAGAACATGCCAAGCATGTAAGAATCTCCCCCTCTATGTGGAGGAGTTATCATAGGGAACAAGCCAGGGCTCAGGGGCTAGAAGCACTCCTTGAAAAGAGCCTTTAAAAGAACCTAACCTTCCACTCTAGTGTGTTTATTTGTTTGTTTGTTTGTTTTTTAACTTTCATTTTATTTTATTGTATTTTTTTTTTTGGAGTAAGGAAAAATTTTCAAACATTGATTCTGGTGATGAATGCACAACTGTATGATGGTGCTGTCATCACCCACATCTGCTGTGGATGACTGTAGGGTGTGTGAATATATCTTCATACAACTGTATTTTAAAAAAAGTAAATGAACAATAGTGGAGAAGGAGGGGTATGCGATGTTTTAGGTATTCTTTTTTTTTTTTTCATTTTTATTGAGATTGTTCAGATACCATACAATTATCCAAAGATCCAAAGTGTACAATCACTTGCCCCTGGGTACCCTCATACAGCTGTGCATCCATCACACTTAATTTTTGTTCAATTTTTAGAAACTTTTCATTACTCCAGACAAGAAATAAAGTGAAAGATGAAAAAAGAAAAAAAGAAAAGGAAACTCTAATCCTCCCCTATCCCTAACCAACCCCCCTCAATTGTTGACTCGTAGAATTGGTATAGTACATTTGTTACTGTTTATGAAAAAATGTTGAAATACTACTAACTGTAGTATATAGTTTGTAATAGGCATATAGTTCTTCCCTATATGCCCCTCTGTTATTAACTTCTAATTGTATTGTCATACATTTGTTCTGGTTCATGGAAGCGATTTCTAGTATTTGTACAGTTGATCATGGACATTGCCCACCATAGGATTCAGTTTTATACATTCTCATCTTTTGACCTCCAACTTTCCTTCTGGTGACATATATGACTCTGAGCTTCCCCTTTCCACCTCATTCACACACCATTTGGTGCTGTTAGTTATTCTCACATCTTGCTACTAACACCCCTGTTCATTTCCAAACATTTAAGTTCACCCTAATTGAACATTCTGCTCAAACTAAGCAACCACTCCCCATTCTTAAGCCTCGTCCTATATCTTGGTACCTTATATTTCATGTCTATGAGTTTACATATTATAATTAGTTCCTATCAGTGAGACCCTGCAATAATTGTCCTTATGTGTCTGGCTTATTTCACTCAGTATATTGCCCTCAAGGTTTTGTCATCAACCCATTTTTTTTATAATATGGTTTTGTTCACTCACCATACATTCCATCCCAAGTAAATAATCAATGGTTCTCTGCATGGTCATACATTTATGTGTTCACCACCTTCACCACTATCTATATAAGGGCATCTACATTTCTTCCACAAGGCAGGAGGGAGAGTCAAAGAAGGTAGAGAGGCAAAAGAAAGAGGAAAAAAAATGACAGCTAGGAAGCAGCAAAAGGAAAAATAACCTTAAATCAAAGTAGAATAAAGAATCAGACAATACCACCAATGTCAAGTGTCTAACTTGCCTCCCCTATCCCCCCCTCTTATCTGCATTCACCTTGGTATATCACCTTTGTTACATTAAAGGAAGCATAATACAATGATTCTATTAGTTACAGTCTCTAGTTTATGCTGATTGCATCCCTCCCCCAATGCCTCCCCATTTTTAACACCTTGCAAGGTTGACATTTGTTTGTTCTCCCTCATAAAAGAACATATTTGTACATTTTATCACAATTGTTGAACACTCTAGATTTCACCAAGTTACACAGTCCCAGTCTTTATCTTTCCTCCTTTCTTGTGGTGTCTCACATGCTCCCCACCTTCCTCTCTCAACCATATTCATAGTTACCTTTGTTCAGTGTACTTACATTGTTGTGCTACCATCTCCCAAAATTGTGTTCCAAACCACACACTCCTGTCTTCTATCACCCTGTAGTGCTCCCTTTAGTATTTCCTGTAGGGCAGTGTCTTGTTCACGAAGTCTCTCATTGTCTGTTTGTCAGAAAATATTTTGAGCTCTCCCTCATATTTGAAGGACAGCTTTGCTGGATATAGGATTCTTGGTTGGCGGTTTTTCTCTTTCAGTATCTTAAATATATCACACCACTTCCTTCTTGCCTCCATGGTTTCTGCTGAGAGATCCGCACATAGTCTTGTTAAGCTTCCTTTGTATGTAATGGATCGCTTTTCTCTTGCTGCTTTCAGGATTTCTCTTTGTCTTTGACATTTGATAATCTGATTATTAAGTGTCTTGGCATAGGCCTATTCATATCTCTTCTGTTTGGAGTACGCTGCACTTCTTGGATCTGTAATTTTATGTCTTTCATAAGAGATGGGAAATTTTCATTAATTATTTCCTCTATTATTGCTTCTGCCCCCTTTCCCTTCTCTTCTCCTTCTGGGACACCAATGATACGTACATTATTGTACTTTGTTTCATCCTTGAGTTCCCGGAGACGTTGCTCATATTTTTTCATTCTTTTCTCCATCTGCTCCTTTGCGTGTAGGCTTTCAGGTGTTTTGTTCTCCAGTTCCTGAGTGTTTTCTTCTGCCTCTTGAGATCTGCTGTTGTATGTTTCCATTGTGTCTTTCAGCTCTTGTGTTGTGCCTTTCATTTCCATAGATTCTACTAGTTGTTTTTTTTGAACTTTTGATTTCTGCCGTATACATGCCCAGTGCTTCCTTTACAGCCTCTATCTCTTTTGCAATATCTTCTCTAAACTTTTTGAATTGATTTAGCATTAGTTGTTTAAATTCCTGTATCTCAGTTGAAGTGTATGTTTGTTCCTTTGACTGGGCCATAACTTTGTTTTTCTTAGTGTAGGTTGTAATTTTCTGTTGTCTAGGCATGGTTTCCTTGGTTATCCAAATCAGGTTTTCCCAGACCAGAACAGGCTCAGGTCCCAGAGGGAAGAAATATTCAGTATCTGGTTTCCTTGAGGGTGTGTCTTAGAAAATTGCTCCACCCTGTGATGCCTCAGGTCACTGTGCTTTTCTGCCCAGCAGATGATGCCTGTTGGCCTATAATTCTTGACTGGTGTGAGGAGGTATGGCCATGTTCCCCCAGGCTCTGGGGTCTGGTTCTGAATGGAAAGGGCCCCACCCCTTTCCTCCTAGAGAAGACAGACCCCCCAGGTGGAGGTCATTAGCATTTCAATGGTCTCACTCTCTGCTTGTGCTGTCTCCACCCATCCCCGAGTCACAGCCCTGGAAACTGAAAATGACTGGGGCTTTCTCCACTGAGCCGAAAAAGAAACAGTCCCCTTCAGACCCAGTCCAAGGCGACCCTCCGGCTCTCCAAGGTCAGTTGTCACCCAAAGCCTCTGTCTGTTTTTTGGGGATGCGTGCCTGTAGTGAGCAGTTCACACTCGCTACTTAAAACCCCAGTTGGAGCTCAGCTGAGCTATATTCGCTTGCTGGGAGAGAGCTTCTCTCTGGCACCACGAGGCTTTGCAGCTCAGGCTATGGGGGAGGGGGTCTCACGACTTGGATCCGCAGGTTTTACTTACAGATTTTATGCTGTGTTCTCGGGCATTCCTCCCAATTCAGGTTGGTGTATGATGAGTGGATGGTCTTGTTTGTCCCCCTGCAGTTGTTTCTGTTTTTTTGTAGTTGTTCCAGGGGGACTACTTAGCTTCCACTCCTCCTTATGCCGCCATCTTGCCCCGCCTCCTTTTTTTTTTTTTTTTTAATCTGTGCAAACAATGGCCCTGTGGTTCTCTTTCCTTTCTTCATTGTCTTAACAGGGCCCTAGGGCTTTGTTCCATTGCATGTGGCAATTCTGTGTTTTCACTTCTTAACAGGCAAGTTTTCCCATCACTCTTTACCTTTGTGCTTTCATATGTTGATTATATAGTTGCTTATTGATTTTGTAACTCTTCTTGTATTTTGAATGGCTAACCTTGTATTTTGAATGGCTGGTCTCTGGACTTGTTATAATGGAGACATAGTTCATACGTACTGTTTCCAACTAAAAGCAGTTCAAAAAAATAGTCTCCCTTCCTCTTATTTTTCAAACTATATGCAAAGTATCATCCTATCCTCATTTGATTAGGCTTAATGTTGAGGCCCAGAGAAAAAAGATTCTTCCCCCCGTAAATTTTAAGTCAGGATTTCTGCTCTAAAGTACACAGGAAAAGACTAAATTATATCATTAACAGTACCCAATTCAGATGATTTAGCCATTATCAACAATTGCATTTCCTTAAGGAAGGGTTTATGACAACTTAGTCACAGAAGAAGAGATGGTATGGATGGTTCTTATACGTTCACATATGGGTTTTTTTGGTAGTTTCAGTTTACATAAAAAACAGAAACAAAACAGTCTCTAAGGATGACATGTACATAATTAATGGACCTTGAAATAAATGGCAAGCTGATTTTGTCCTAACAAACCAAGCAATTTCTCCAGAAAGAGATTTATTTATGACAGAATAAAATCAACTAGAGTTAATAGAAATGAAAAATAGATTAAAACAGATTAAGCTAGTGCTTAAATTAGGCCTTGGAAGCTTTTCAGGAGACATCAACTCTTTCAGGTTCTTCCCTAGGAAAATATTATTCTGATGGGTATTGTGGACATTTTGGGTCCTAAAAACTGCCGGCCTCAAGTTATGTCTAGAATCATGGGTTGATCAAGTTAAAATCCAAGCAGTGATTCTTGTGGACCACTGAAAAAGAACTTACCTGTAATGTGTACATAAAATATCTAGATGGACAGATTGATAGACTTTTCTTTTTGAATGACTAACTTAATTTGTTGTTATACCATATGGCCTCACTCCTAGGGTTACTAAGAAATTCTGCTCAGTCACTTCTCTGAGTCACAATGGTAGTTCCTGGTCCAGACTAGATCTTTGCTCATGATTCTCTGCTCATAGCACAGAGCTGGACTCTCTATGTGCTCAAAACATGATGATCATGACATTCCTTTTAATCTTTACAAATAACTCCCCTCTCTATATATTCTGGTGCTTTTAGCAGATACTCCATCTAGACAGCTTTGGAGGACAGTAAGCTTCTATTAGAAGATTCAACTACTTTTTTTGATATTCGAACCCTATCTTAGTTCCAGTGACTTTTGTAGTGTTCCCTTCTTTATGGATTTAAAATTGAGACATTTATGTGTGTCTGTGTGTCTGTGTATAAGTATGTATAATTGAAGATTGCCTCTTGGAAAAGGTCCAGAGTTATACATTCATTATAAAGCATATGGCAAGTTTCCCTCAGTTATAGAGGCTTTAGGTTTTGGGAACTTTGAAGAGCATCCCCTCCCCAGTAGATTTCTTTCTTCCTGATAACAATGGACAGCTAAACTGCTCCTCTTATTATCCTTTTGAAAAATATAACAGACATTCAGTTCTACTGGAATTCTACAAGGATAATAGCACTTAAGGGATTTAGTAATACACTGATTGTTTCAACAGTGGTTAGGAATAAGGGTCTGAAGTCAGACATATTTTGAGTTCAAATCACAACTCTATCTTGTCTAGTTATATACATAGTTCACTCTCTCCGTGCCTCTGTACAGATGCCTACTGTATAATTGGGATTCCTTAAGGTATTGGGATGATAACAATACTGTCCTCATAGAGTTATTATGTAGGTTAAATGAGATAATCCATGTAAAGAGTTTAGTACAATTCCTGGCACATGGTAAAACCTAGATAAATATAAGCTTTATTCTATGTAAATTCTGAAAAACAGTTAAGTGCACAGTTAAGTTATGGTTAAGGATGGTTATTTAGCTTGAAAAAATAAAACCAAATCCATTAATATGTTCTGGCTTATGGTCATGCATAAGAGATACATTTACTAGTCAGAAAGAATCCAGGGTCTCAGTTGTTCACATCAATAGAGAAACACCGATTCTTACCCAGAAATGAAGACGTGGAAGGTGTCCAAAATCAAATTGTTCTTTAAAGCCATCTTTGATTGCCTTGTACAGGGCCAGGCAGAACAAATAGCTCATGGAGGCCTACCCTGACCATCCTATTTAAAATTGCAAGCTGTGCCCACTTCCATACCCATTTCCTATTCCTGATCACTTTACCCTGCTCTGTTTCTTTCCCTTCTGGCATCTTCTTCTGTAGTATATAATTTGCTTATTGGTTGTTTTTTGTTCATTTTTGGTTTAATGTCTGTCTCCCTCATGAAAATGGAAGCTCCACGAGGGCTGGGATGTTTGTTTTGTTCACTGATGCATCCCAAGTTCCTAGAACAGTGCCTGGCACTTAATAAATAAATTAACAGGCACGATGTTAGTAGGTTTTGTCATTAACCTGCGTCTGTTTGGCCCTTCAAATGCCCAGTTGATGTGCTCAGAGCTTCATGTGGACACAGCATCATCAAACACTGGAATAATAAATGCTAAGAGAAAAATTGTGAATGGAAGAAAGTATCATCTTTTCAGTGTGACAGTTTAGGGCAATTAATTACAGTTTGTAATTAAATTTCTCTTGGCCCTATAAAAGCAGCTTGGCTATTTAGTGGAAGAATTAACACTTCACAAGTGTTGTGGGGAAGTACCTCTAGAGAGGAATCTGAGAATGGAGATGCTGATTCTTCCCCATTCCGTAAGTAGCAGGGAACCAAGGAGACTTGTCCTCATATACCACTAGATGTTTTTGATTCTGATAGCCAAGAACTGGTCATACCCTCCGATACTGAGGCATATTTATCTGAACATTTACCTAAGAATAACAAAGTAATATTCCCTAAAAATGAGAAATGGAAAGGCCTCACTATAATGACTCGAATACGTGACTCATACCCCACGGGTCTTAAATCAGAGACTATCTCAATTATAACTGAGAGGGAGGCAAAACTAGCCCAAAAGCTAGGGCTTGGCAGCTATGAATATCAGTGTTAGCGCATACAGCAACTGTTAAAAAAGCTGAAAGAGAGTCCAGACTTCAATTAGAGATATGCATGAAGTGGATCTGGTTAGGAGTAGGGCAAATCAGGCCAACGGGTAAAGGACAATGTTGAGTGTGTTTTGAGGCTTCAGCTTATTTGTGGGACCAAGGGAGGAGACGTTTACTTGGTGCAGGATGTATATCTTCTACAGCGTACTAAATGATTTGACTTGTACGGTCAGTTTATTCAAACACCATAATTACATGGAGCTTTGAATAGAAAGTGAGATCTGGTGGGTTTGTACAGGTTGGTGTGAGATAGCAATACATCCCAGGGTAGTTTGGGCAGAGAACAAAAATATATTAGCAGGGCCCCCCTGAGGAGCTGGGGGAAAATGCAGAAGTGTTGGACATCCCCTCCTGGGTTATTGCTGGTGTTCTCATAAACATTGAGGACTGACAATTTGGTGTGCCAGACTCTTGATCTTGGGGCTTGCCCTTATGGGGGTTGTTGCTGCGAGGAAGAGGCTAAGCATACTTGTCATTGTGCCTGGTAGTCTCCCCCCAGAGAGCCTCTTTGTTGCTCAGATGTGGTCTCTCTCTCTCTACCTAAGCCAACTTGGCAGGTGAACTTACTGTCCTCTCTGCTACGTTGGACCTGACTCCCAGGAATGTAAATATCCCTGGCAACACAGGATATGGCTCCAGGGGATGAGCCTGGATCCGGCATTGTGAGATTGAGAACATCTTCTTGACCAAAAGGGGAAAGCGAAATGAAACAAAATGGAGTTTTGGTGGCCGGGAGATTTCAAGTGGAGTCAAGAGGTCATGCTGGTGGTCATTCTTATGCACTGTATAGCTATCTTTTTTCAGGTTTCGGTGTACTGGAATAGCTGGAAGGAAATACCTGAAACTGTCGAACTGCACCCAGTAGCCTTGATTCTTGAAGATGATTGTATAACTATGTAGCTTACATGGCATGACTGTGTGATTGTGGAAACCTTATGGGTCACACTCTCTTTATCTAGTGTATGGATGGATGAGTAGAAAAATGGGGACAAAAATGAAACAAAAAATAGGGCAGGATGGGTGGTGGTGGAATGATTTGGGTGATTTACTTTTATTTTTTATTCTTGTTTTTATTCTTTTTGGTGTAAGGAAGATGTTCAAAGGTTGATTGGGGTGATGGGTGTGCAGCTGTGTGATGGTGCTGTGAGTGGGCTGATTGTGCACTGTGGATTGTTGTATGGTGTGTGAATATATCTCAATAAAACTGAATTAAAAAAAAAAATCTAGCCCAAAAAGAAAGGGAGAAAAGAAGTAATGATGCGGATCCTGGGAAAGGCTGGGAAACTGTAAAAGTAATAAGAACCTCTCCAATGTTGTCAGCCACAGACAAGGAAAGACCATCTTGCCCTTTATGATATGAGACATAGTTAGTTACAAGATTATGAATACATTCTTAACCAATTACATGCTTGCTAAAATTATGTAATGCTTTTATTTAAGACTGATGATTAATCCAGAAATACATATGTCTCTTATCTTAGTTCACTTAAGTTTTAGTATGAACCACAGGACACTTGCTTTTTCGATTAAGGCTGAACTAAGACTTTATTGCTTGCTAAATATAAAAAAAGAAGTGTGACTCATATGATTAAGATTGAAGTTTTAGGTAAGAACCCCCTATGCCAGTACCAGAAAATTTCATTTGACTGAAGATGTAGCCTTTGTCATTTACAATATAAATACCCTGTGCTATGAATGTTCAGGAACTCTCTTCTCATATTCAGCTGCAACTAAAGAGACTAGAGTTCCCAGGCTTGGTAACATATTAATTTATATTTGCTTTGTAAACCTGTTCCTTTTACCTTAAGTGCTTTTTAGTAAATGTATATAGAATTTGAATTCTTGTCTTGAGTGCGCTTTACTTTAAAATTATTGTCCATTCAATGCTCTTGTTTGAGTAGGAGGTTGCTGAAAGCCCAAGCTTACTGAATCGCAAACAGGTAAGATTTAGACCTTTTCTAAAGGTAATCACTAGCTTGAGGTGCAAAGAGACAAACCTGTGACATAAGGAATCCAGATTTTCACCTCAGTTTAAGTGATAAACGCACTATTTTGGTTTAAAATATACTATTTTTCTTCAGAGGAAAGCTTAAATTTCTGGATAGCTTCTGTTTGGGATCCCTGAAGCAACTACTTTGTGAAAATTGGAAGTTGGCGCTTCCTTTTTGATACACTTGGGCAGTTTCTGGAATATAGTATAATACAGTGTTCTTGAAAGAAGCATCCAACTCACATTGATGACAATAATAACAACTAAAAACTGCTGTGTATTGAGTACTTACTATATGCTAACCACTCTACTAGGTGCTTTCTATATCTGGTTTCATACAGTTATGAGGTGGGCTCTATTATCACCATTTTAGGTATGAGGAGATAAAGGCTCAAAGAATTTGGAGGAATTGCCCAAAACCACATAGGCAGCATGTGGCAGATCTCGTTCAAAGCCTGTGCTTTTAACTGCTCCATTAAACGGCCCTTATTATACCATACGTATGAGCACCTTAAATCCTCAGGCCATTTTTCTACTGGGAACTCCTCCATTGCCTCTATTTAAAACACAGGCCAATCTCGGATTGCTTGAATTTAGTTAACCAAGCTGATGGATTAAGCTGGGGAAGTGAGTTAGGGCAATTTTGTAATATCAACACCTGCTTATATGGGAATAGCAGCTGTGGAGGCCTGAGGGGATTAGTATTGATAATTACTCTTTGGGGCTTACAAACATGAAAAGTCTTAACCTTCTGAATAAAAATCTCCACAGCTGCGAAGGTACCTTTTGTGCCTGTGGCATTTTTCACAGAAAGCTAATAAAAGTACAGTTATCCCTTCCACATCATGACTTTCCCCATTGTGGTTTCAATATATTGTGGGTTGATATAAGAAATTAAATGGGAATTTTGGGGGAGTTTTGCAGAAGCTGCATATGACACATGAAGGCCCAGCAGAGGACACACAAAGGCTAGAAATGTGCAGGATTATTATAAAAAAAGGCATTCCAGGAGACTCTAGGATCATACCAGAAAAGTCTAAGTCTTTGTATGATTCCCTAAAGGAAAATGAAGGTGAAGGGTCTACCCCTATGGATTTTCAAGCCAGCAAAGGCTGGTTTGAAAAATATAAAAAAAGTTTTAGCCTACACAATATGGCAGCATCTGCCAATCAAGAGGCAGCTAGGGAGTTTCCTGTAACCCTGAAAAAAAAGGTTTACATGGATTTTCCAGAGTGTGGGGGCACCAGGCCCCTAAACCTCCTGTGATGTGGAAGGCATAACTGTACCATGCATTGTGTTCAACAAATCTACTGCAAGAATGCTCATGGTTTAGTTTTCCCCGCCTCTTGTCTAACTTTTTTATTTTATTTCCTCAAAATGTTTTGTGACCGTTTGCTTTCAGAAGTAGAGTGTCCTCTAAAGGTGAGGAGGGCTGGGTGTAGACACTGATTTGTGGGACATATGGGATACTGATTTAAGCCCCATATAGTCTGAATATAATTTAAGAATCTGAGTGTTCTAGTTTGCTAATGCCGCTGGAATGCAGAACACCAGAAATGGATTGGCTTTTATAAAAGGGGTTTATTTGGTTACACAGTTATAGTCTTAAGACCATAAAGTGTCCAAGGTAACACATCAGCAATCGAGTACCTTCACTGGAGGATGGCCAACGGCGTCCGGAAAACCTCTGTTAGCTGGGAAGGCACGTGGCTGGCGTCTGCTCTAAGTTCTGGTTTCAAAATGGCTTTCTCCCAGGATGTTGCTCTCTAGGCTGCAGCTCCTCAAAAATGTCACTCTCAGTTGCACTTGGGGTATTTGTCCTCTCTTAGCTTCTCTGGAGCAAGACTCTGCTTTCAACGGCCGTCTTCAAAATGTCTCTCATCTGCAGCTCCCGTGCTTTCTTCAAAGTGTCCCTCTTGGCTGTAGCTCCTCTTCAGAACATCACTCAGCTGCTCTGAGTTCCCTCTGCCTGTCAACTCATTTATATAGCTCCACTGATCAAGGCCTACCCTGAATGGGTGGGGCCATGCCTCCATGGAGATATCTCATCAGTTATCACCTACAAGTTGGGTGGGTCACATCTCCATGGAAACATCCAATCAAAAGGTCACACCCTAATCAAAAAGACCAATCAATCTGCCCCACTGGATTACATCAAAGATAATGGTGTTTGGGAGACATAATACATTCAAACTGGCACACTGAGCTTTGGATACTCGAAAGATTTCCTCAAGACAGATTGGTAAGTTATTTTCGCAACTGAAATATGGTTACCCTTCTTCAGAGTTTCTTTAAGATCATTCCCTAAAGAAAATTTTCACTACTATTAGCTGTCATTGTCTACCATTGTGACCAGAGAGGATATGGCTGCTACATCCCATAACTGGCTGATTTTGAGTTCACAATGCTACTGCCATAGGTGAAAAAGAAGATGATGGTCTCTTTCATTCAGAATGATTACCATAAATGTCAGATTTTACCCCCGCTTCTTTCCATCCTGTGGAATGCCTTTTTCCCTTCTTCTGGGAATATGTCACACTACTAGTTTGCATACATAAGTGACATTGCTATGTGTAATTTGGGGGAGGGATTGAAAGGTATATCTGAAACTATCTTTATTTTGCCTTCATTTTTGGAAGTTATTTTCATTACATTTTAAATTCTAGATTGACTTTTTTTCTTTCAGCACTTCAAAGATGTCATTCCTTTAGCTTTCTGGAATTCTCATTGTTTCTGATGAGAAGCAATTTGTCACTCTTGTCATTATTTTCCTCTATGTAATGTCTTTTTTTTCCCTCTGGCTATTTGTAAGATTTTGGGTTTCTTTTTGTCTTTTATTTTCAGCAGCTTGATTATTGTGTACTTAGGCGTTTTATTTTTTATTGATTTATCCTGCTTAGGATTTGCTGATTACTGGATCTGTAGATTGTTACATTTGATCAAATTTGGAAATATTTTGGACATGACTTCTTTTTTTCCTGCCCTATTCACTTATCTTCTCTTTTTCTGGGACTCCAATTATACATGTAGACTGATACTGTTTCACAGGTCATTGGGATTCTGTTCATTTCTAAAAATATATTTTTCTCTCTGCATTTCAAGTGGCATGTTTTCTACTGAACCGTTTTCAAGTTCACAAATATTTTTGTTTTGCTGTGTTTTATCTGATGTTGATATCATTCAATGAATTTTTCACTTCAGATACTAGAATATCCACTGGTTCATTTATAAAGTTTCTAAATTTCTCCTGAAATTTCCCATTCATTGTGTTTATTTTTCCTAAATTTTTATATTAGAAATTTTCCACTAATTATAACATTTAAGTAATTGGTGGGTTTCTTTCTATCACTGATTTTTCTCTTAACTATAAGTCACATTTTACTGTGTCTTCAGCAATTTTTTGTACCATATACTGAACACTGCGATTTATACATTGTAGAGATTCTAGATTCTTATAACTTTCTCTGAAGAGTGTTGTGTCGTCTTCCAGAATGCAGTTAAATTAATGGAAGATTAGAGGCTTAGTTTTACAGTTTGTTAGGACAGATCTATTTTAGTTTTGTCCTTAGTTCTAAGACAAATTTGTTAGGAATGGTATGTTATCTTTACTTCTAGGCATGGCTTCTGGAGAGTCAATGGAAAATGTTTAGCAAGTCCCTTGAACTTGGTGAGACTAGAGCTCCAAACTTTCTTAACTGTGGTATGCAGTAGATAAAATCTCTACTCAGTTTTCAGTTATTTGCTGTTCCCCCCATCCCTCCACCATTGCCACCCCCCTGCCCTGGCTCTTGGAATGTCATCTATGCATACATAGTTCATAGGTTAGCCAAAAATTCAAGGGGAATTTAAACTCAGATTTGGGGCTCCTCATAATTATCTCCTTTTTGGTATCACCCCCCACCCCAACCCAATTTTCAGCTGTCCTGGAAGCCCTTACAGAGACTGATACTTTCATTTTAGTTCTATCAGAGGAAAAGTTGTATAAGCATGCATCCTACCTAGTCCAGTTCCTCTTTCAAAGGTCAAATCTCCAAAACTTTATGCTTTTTTGTTGCTTTCTGGAGCTTTTAGACGATCTATTTATTTTTCATTCAGAGGAACGTTAGTCTGATACATAACACTCTGCTATTGCTAGAACTCTGGAATATAAACTCTAGATCCCTGATTTGAGTACAAGCTCAACAAGCCATCATTCAGTTCTGCTGCTATATTGCCTCTGAATCCAGCAATCATGTCTTCTCTATGTCACTCTTTTTTGACCTTGGATATTGGCCCTCAAGATCTATCTTTACCATAATGTTTTGCACAGTTTGGAGATCCTTTCCTTTTTCTTGTCTGCCTTGATTTTCTAAAAAGACACAGATGACATCAAAAATGTTAAATGTTCAAATGAGCATTTAGAACCTATTGAAACATGCTAAGTCACCATATCAGTTATCTATTACTGTGAAACACATTGTGCCCAAAGTAAGTGATGTAAAACAATCATTTCATTTGTTCGTAATCCCCAGCAATTTGGGTTGGGCTCAACTGGGTGGTTCTTTTGCTATCTAGCCTAGGGACATTCTTACCACTACAGGCATCTGCAGCTCTACTGGAAATGGTTGGTTCAAGAAGCCCCATCCGTGATTTGTATCCATCATTTGTATATTAAAGAACCAAGAAGTTCATGTCTGCAACTTTATATCTTGAATCCCTATCCCAATTCCAATTCTCACCTTATACCTTACCCCAGAGGTTCAAAGTTAGATATACATTGTGCATCACAGATAGTAGTATATCTATTACTACATATATACATATATATTTTATTAGAGAAGTTGCAGGTTTACAGAAAAGTCTTGCAGAAAATAGAGTTTCCACAAACCCCCCTCCACACATGAATTTTTTTCTATTAGTAACATATTTTTCCTGTGGGTCAAGAATGAGATAATATCTCCCTCTGGACAAAGAGCAGGCTTGCTCACCCACTGGTCACTATAAAACAAATAGATTCCCCAAGCTTTGTGTACCTGGGCTTTCATGCACCCATGGGACATGGGGGGCCTGGGGAACCAGTGCCAACAAGATGTGCTGCAGATGTTGCTTGCTTTGCCATGAGTAATAAATTCCTTTGTCTCTGGCCCAAGAGTCTTGAGTCTTCTGCAGGCCTCCATGAAATAGTTAACAGGTGAGCTCATTAACTTGTAGATAGGGTAAAATCCCAGAACCTGACATCTCTTTGGTAAAATACTTCAAGTATTAACAAATTCTCTAACACATACTAATTCATCTATTTCTCAGTACTGTAGACTCAGTTATTCTACCAGAGATTTTTCTAAACTATGATGTATGAGACATTAAAACGCATCCTATGAGTTAAAAATAAAAAGGATTTCATGTGTGGAAAGATGACTGCAATAATTCCTCCCATCACTGTAAGCTTGCCACTTTGAAATGTGACTTTGCTACTCTGCCAATCGAGAGGTCAAGTTTATTTCTTCACCCCTTGAATCTGGTGTGGCCATGCAATTTGCTTTGGCTAATGTGATATTAGCAAATATGACCTAAGCAAAGCAGAGGCTTGTAAAGTACCAGCACACTGAGGCTTTCCTGAGGAATGCTGAGACCAAGATGTGAAAACTATGAGCTAGCCTACTGGAGAGGCCATGTGGGGGCGACTAAGCGAGGCTGTCTTGAACCAACCGTTTCCAGTAGAGCCGCAGATGCTGTAGTGGTAAGAATGGCCCTAGGCTAGATAGCAAAAGAACCACCCAGTCGAACCCAACCCAAATTGCTGGCCCATGGGATTACAAACAAATGAAATGATTGTTTTACACCACTTACTTTTGGCATAATGTGTTTTTGCAGTAATAGATAACTGATACATGTGGTGACTTAGCATGTTTTAATAGATTCCAGATGCTCATTTGAACATTTTAAGGTTTTTGAAGTCATCATGTGTCTTATTATCCCATAGCCTGTCATAGTTTAATTAGCAGTGATTATTTTTTCTTTCTTAATTGGTACATAGAAAAATCATGTCTTGGAATAAATGCCTTCCTAGATTGAATGAAATACTGGGCTAAACACTGTTAGAGACATTACTGTATCGCAGGTCTTCCCAGTGACTTTAGTAGGCTAATGTGGAGTGTAGCTCTCTGAGAGGAAGTGGAATAAGTCATAAAGTAATAAATAATATGTAAATTATATGCATGTGTATGTGTGTGTGTGTGTAAATATATGTATGTAAATAACAAATAAGGAGTGGAGTTAATTAAAATTTCTCAAGCCACAGGATCACCTTCCCCCACACTTTTTCCTTATCATGTTACCTTTTAACATCTCAGAGACAGTAGTGTTTTCAGGAATGCAGTTCTGGAACTTGGGATCTAACCGCCATTCTCTAAATCAAACCAATCGGTTATACTGGTGTCTTGACTTAGATGGTCTAAAATGTCAGCAAACATATTCTGAAAACATAGTAGTGTAGGAAAAAAAAAGAAATAAAATAACATTTGAAATGTGAAGACAATGTCTTGTTTAAAACAAAGATCTTAATGTGCAAATCTAAAAAGGAAACTCCAAATGGTTAATAACTTTGGTATTAATGTTTTAGAATATGTTCCCTTCTACTAGCAATAATCAAACTTTCTGTAAAAAAAATGACACTAAAAAGCTTACTCTCTTTCATCATAGTTCGGAGATGAATTCTTCCTTGCCAGTTGGTAATGAATGTAAACTCTCTTCATGAGGCAAATGTTCACCTTCACTGTGGGAGAAAATGAAAATTAGCTGCTGGAAGAGAAATTTCAAATTAAGAGCATTTATTTCCCAGATTAGCAAAAACTTAATAGCATATCTTGAAAAATGATGCCTCCAATTAATTAATCCATGACCCAGAAATGGTATAGTATTTACGCCATAGTATTTTTTAAGCATTGAAGGTCCTCAGGACAAAGGAGAATGAAGGATATTAAAATTTCAGAATATTAGTATTTAGAAAGAGCCCTAATAGTCAGCTAGTGAATCTCTTCTACAAAATCTTTAACTGACTTTCTTTGAACTCCTCCACAATGAGAAATTCACCATTTCATTGTATAACAAGGGTTCTTTATTTGCTTGTTTTTTTTCTGTATAATTACAACTTATTTTATTCTAAGCATTGTTTATGATTTGTTTTAATTATAAAAATAATACATGGTCACAAAATATGGAAGGTTTAGAATGGTGGAAGGAAAAAAAGCCACACATAATCTGATCACCTTTTGGCAAACACCATTCCCATTTTGGTGTTTTATTTATAGATGTATTTCCACATAGTCATCCTCTGGCATGCTATGATTACATTGTATAGATGATTATGTGTACTGATTGGCTTTTACACTTACATCATAATTTAGACATTTTTCCTGTTCTTACAAGCTTTCTGTAAACATTCTTTTTAATAGTTCCTCACGTTAAACGGATTCCTGAATAGCAAGGAAATTTAAGACTTCAGTCCGTAGGCATGTTGATCTTTTCTTTCAAGCCATGGGACATTTATCTTGTGCATATTTGAGAGTGATGTTTGTTGTGCCTTCATGAGTTTAAAATCACAATTTCAGCTTTTTATCTTTTTCTCTCTCATGTCTCTGTGTTTGGAGGGGTGATGGGAGGGGCTAGAAGACCATTAACTATGCCCCTATCCCATATGCCAGGCACCGATATACCTTCTTCTTCAATCTTCCTGCCATTCCTATGAAGTAGGAATTGATTATGAGGAAACTTTGTTTCAGGAAGATTAAGTAACTTGCTCAGAATGAAATAACGTCTAAGATTCTAGTGTAGATTTTCTGGATTCGGAAGCTTGCTCTTTCTAACATACTTCCCAGAATAGCTTTTCCGGGCCTGTGGAAAAGGTCAGGTTCTCTTGTGAAGGGCTCCCAGAGGACCCTGGACTTTCCCTCTCACAGCAAGATCACACTTTGCGGTCATTGCCAGTTCAATTGCCTGATTTCTCTTCCAGGTTCTGAGCGTCTGGAAAGTGGGGGCCTGCAACTGGGTGAGTGGGATCAGTGCCGGGGAAAATTGTAGGAAGAACTATTTTAACTTTGAGTCCAAGCTATTTTTCCAGTCAGCTTTAGGAGCAACAACATTGACATTCTGATCCACATCTGACTACTTGTGTATTTCACCCTTGGTTCAGAATTGAAATTCATTCAGAAACTTATTATATTAACAGCTCCTATTCTTCACCCCTTCTTGTATCCATGCCTCTTTGCCATGTGACTTTGTGGTTCCTCTTATTAAAGAGGCAGAGCCCATTTCCCCTGAGTTCAGCCATGTGGCTTGCTTTGGCCAAATAGGACATTAGTGGAGATGACACAAGGAGATACTTGGAAAGGTGCTTGAGGGTTTCTGCTTCCAGTGTTTCATCTTTGCCACCTCTGCTACCACCGTGAGAACATGCCCAGGCTAGATGTTGGAGGATGAGAGACATGTGGCCCTGTCATCTCCAATAGCCACGGAACTGCCAAGCCTGTGAGAAAGCCCACAGAATCCAGCCTAAGTTGCCAAGCTGCAGAATTAAATAAATGTCTATTGTTGTGTGCCACTAAGTTTTGTGGTTGCTATGCAACATTATTTCGGCAATGGACGACTGATAGAAATATGAAGAGAACTGACAGACCAGGAGCGTGGGAAGGTATCATAATCCTGTAGAGTTCAGTGAGTGAAGAACAGAAGTAAGGGAATAGATAAAGGGATGGGAAAGCATATTGTAGTCACAGAGTTAAAATATTGAGATGAAACTGTAGCAATTTGGGAAATAGATATTTCTTAATACTTATCAAAAAGCTATACTTTTTTGCAGTGAGAGGAAAATAATTGCTATTTCTACTGGTTGCTATGGACCAGACATCGAGGAAGAATTCATCTTAGGGAAAAGACTGATCTTTTATTAGGGAAAGTGTCTTACCTGTCTGGCTCCCTATTTCATTCACTTTATGAGACCACAGCATGGAGATTCTGCACCTGATCTAGATGATTAGGGAGAGATTGAAATGAAGAGGCTAACTTGTTCTTTATAATAAAACAAAAGGGTTCTTTCCCTGGGCAGTGTCTTGGCCTGATTTCCCATGAAATCAGAGGCTGAGATAAAGCCTAATGTGTGAGTAGTTTATTTGGGAGTACGAGTGAGAGATGAATAGTGAAACTGAGAAGGGGGGATAGCCAACACAAGGATGTATTTTGCAGTTGGCTACCATTGTCAGGTAGCCAGTTGCTTGACATTGTGGACTGTCTATGAAGCCTAAATGAAATGCATCTCAGAACCATCTGCACTGGAGAACAATTTATCCATTAGCCCCCTTTTCCCATTGGTTAAGATATGCAAATCCCTGAGGGTGTTCTAAACCACTTGTGCCAGAGAAGTCTCTGGGACAGGGAGCAAGGGTTTTACAGTAAGTAGAACTGGTTCCTGCTGTAGTGGATATGAGGGAAGGCTCTAGAGAATTTGAAATCATACATAAGAGGTGTCTAATACAAGCAGATAATTAAATAAGCAGATATAATTTTTTTCTTTTCTTTCCTGGTGGCTCAAGAAATAAGAGGTTTTTTTTTTTAAATTTTTTTGGAGGTGGGTAGGGTGGGTGGGGGGAAGACTTGGAGAAGAGAGATAGAGAGAGAAGGACTCTGTTCTGAGGCAGTAGAATCCAGGAACCTGGTGATCAGGGCCCAGAGGAAGAGATGGCCAGACAAAGATATCCTGTAGAATATAGCTGAAAGCTTTTAGGGTCCATGATGGTCAATGCCCAGTGTTCAGTTGTTTCCTGTTCCATTCTGTAATTCTTCTTTACTCACCACCCACTGAGAGGTTTGTTGGTCACCAGGACTAAGCTTCATCTGTGTGAGAGGGCTGCCTTGGGGAAATGGAGGTAGGAAGAGAAGATCCACACTGGAGCAAAGTGAACCTGAGGGAGTTGCAGCAGCAGGGAGAGGTGACTAAAAGAGAGGATGTGTAGGAGCTCTCTGTTTTGGTTTCCTTGGCTGCTCAAGCAAATACCATGATGGGTCGGTTTAACCAATGGGAATTTATTCGCTCACGGTTTAGAGTTTAGGAAAAATTCCAAATCAAAGCATCATCAAGGAGACGCTTTCTCCACAAAGACCGTGGTGTTCTGGAGCTGCATGATGGGGATCCTTGAGCCTTAGCTTGTCACGTGGCAAGGCACATGGCAGCATCTTCTGGTCTTTCTCTTCTCTTCCAGGTTCTGTTGATGTTCAGCTTCTGGCTGCTCTCTCTGGCTTTCTCTCTCTCTGTCTGAATTTCATCCTGTTTATAAAGGACTCCAGTAATAGGATTAAGAGCCATCTTAACTGAAGTAGCCTCAACAAAAGGTCCTACTTACAATGGGTTCACACGCACAGGAATGGATTCAGTTTAAGAAATGTTTTACTGGGGTACATACAACTTCAAACCATCATAATCTCCTTCCCAGAAATCCCCTTCCCGGAGTCCTAGGAGCACTGGGAGAGAACTGAATTTCCTGTAGTTGCTAAAACGGAGGTATGGGGCTTGAGGCTGGGGAAGTCAAAGATGTAGTAGATTGGAATGCTGGATGGTCATCTATGTGAACACAAATGGAAAGGAAAATCACTAACCAGGCTACTGATACAATTATATGGAGAAAGCACTGGGGATACCTAAGAGCCAAAAAACCTGCACCCTGCTTCTTCTTTTTTTTTCACTTCTCTTGAGTTTCCTTTTTATATCTTTTGAAATTTAAAGAGTCCCCACCAAGGTGGCTGACTCAGCCAATCAAGCCCCTAGTTCATTACACTTGACCCAATACAAAATAAAGCCCACCTGCCCTAAACCCACCCCTGTAAGATGGACAACACCTGTCCAAGGAATAGGAGTCAAGCCAACTTCCTTTTTATGGCTATAAAATTCATTTGCCATCTGTGGAAGATGTAAACTATTTCCATTTTTACACATGTTCAGGCTTTCTTGCTGTAGAGAAACTTTTGGTGTCCTGAATAAAGTGCCGTAATCTGCAAACTCGACTCCGATTTGTCTTTTGACACTACTAAAATAAGCAAACCCCAGTCAGCTAAGGTTGGTAGGTGACAAGGACTTGTATGGGGGTGAGGTAATAAAGACAGATAGTACAAGTATCAAAGGGCAAATGGTTTTAGAGTTATTGAGGTCATGGAGGAAAATGGTTTAAAATGACTTTGGGGAATATTCCTGCTTTACCTAGACCCAGGTTGGAGAGGGGAGGGGAGCTTGGGGAATCGTGCAGCTGCATTGAAGATGATTTTAAGGGAAATGATGCCTCACATCTCCAATCAGAGGGGGCTGGAGTGGAAGAGCCCCAGAGAAAATGGAACCTGGTGTACATACCCTATAGTCAAGGAAACAGGGACCCAGAGAGCTAAGAGAGTTGCCTGGGATTATTTTCTCTTTGAGTTTATGTACATGTATAAGGATATGTTTATGTGTAAGTGTATATATGTATAAGTAAATGTATGTATGTATATAGCATATATGTGTGTATAAGGATATGTATGAGTGTGTATATATATGTATAAGTGTATATGTATATATAGCATATATGTGGATATAAAATTTGTATGTATATAAAATTACCTCATGTTATTCTGAAAATAGTGGCGGTGATGAATAATCTTAGCCATTGCTTTACTCTGAATTCCTAGAGTTTTTAAGATAGTATTCTTTCAGTCCATAGCACAATTCCCAAACATGACCATGACAGCAATTGCAGACTGACAAGCTGTATTTCCAGTTTCACAGGAGCTCTGGAAAGCATGATTCCACAGCCTCTCTGGAACCCATTTCTGTAGTAATACTGCCATCGCGTCATTATGAAATGCACACTGGATTGATCTAAGTAACATAATGCACATTTTCAAACAGTGAATCTTAGCTCATAAATATTATTTAATAAACACTCCAGGCTTCCCAGAGAAGCTTTTCAAGGAACAAAGTATCTTTCTTTATCAGATGTTACAACAGCTTGAGGAGTAAAATGAACCCCAGCATATGTCTTATCTATTGCTGTTTTATGCTAAATAGAGTGATAGGACACTAGAGAAAAAAACTGCTGCAAATGCACCTTCACATGAATGGAAAAAGAATTTCATTTGGGGAGTTAAAAAGGGCCCATGTATGTGATAGGGTGATGAGTGCCTGTGGGGAGGTAAACTCCATAAATGATGGGAAAGCTATGCTTTCAAAACGGATAATAAAGGCTTTCACTTGTTTAATTTCTAACACATTTTAAAGATGCTAGTTGATAGTGGAAGTGTGCAGATTCCTCATTTCTTGCTGCAGCTGCGGGGGCTCTGAGCTGAAGTGGAGATGTGGTATTTTGGTCCCCTTTGGTAACTTAGCCTGCTGGATGAGCTGGCAAATATGGGTGATTTAGAGAATCCCACTTGCATAGGATTTGCTGGCAATAATACAGCTCCCTTTGATACTTCTCCAAATAACTCAATATTATGCCATTCCCTCTTTTCCCCACACCAACAGAAACCTACCTTTGAATGACTTCTCAATCCTTTCCTCACTTAGGTCATTTCAGTTCAGCCTGGGTGCCCTTCTTTTGGCTGTTGCTGTAGGATATTGTAAAACAAAAAATCTTATCTCCTTGAGGGCATGTTCATTGTTATGTATGAGTGTGAGAGAATAATAAAATTATGAAAATGCTTGCTTCATCCAGATTTCATCTTTTTCTCATCTGACCTTATCCACCTCCATTTTCAACCTTCCTGACCCCCCCTGCCCCATCCCCTCTTTCTCTGACTTTAGGGGGAATTTGAAATCTTTGTCAGCTCAGACAGCATGAGGTGACCACTTGGGCAATTTCTAAGCAACTGTTTCTGGACTTACTTATTAGCCTTTTCAATCACATATATTCATCAGACAGAGGCTGAACTTGAAAGGTAATATAATTTGCTGTAGAGGGGATGGATTTTGGAGGCAGAATGACTGGGTTAAAATTCAGCTCCTTCATTTCATAGCTGTCTTGGGCAAGTTATTTAACTTCTCTGTGCTTCAGTTTTTTCCTTCATCTCATAAAACAGGAATAATATTATTTCCTACTTCATAGGATTGCTGTGAGGAATAAATAAGTTAATGTTTGCAGAAACCTTACAAAGATATTTGGGGCGTGGCAAGTATTCAATAAATGGGAGCTATGAGGTATTTGGTCCAGGCCTCTGTAGAGGAACTCAGTGAAGTCAACATTAAATGCATTTGCCAGATTCAGATTTGGGAAAGGCCAGTAGCTTCTGGCAAGTTTTCATCCAGATATTATTCAGTGAGAACACATCTTAACATTTACTAAATGCCAATCAGTTTACATACATTTACCTTATTTAATTCTCATAATAACATTGCATGATAAATCTATTATTCCTATTTAGCAATAGGCTACAACATGGGTATAATTATTATTCCATTTCTCGATGAAGAAACCAAGGCTAGAGATGTGTTACTTGTCCAAGGGTCCCCTTAGCCAGTAAGTAGTGGATACCTGCACTGACAGATTTCCAAACCAGGGTTCTTTCCATCCCGTCAGGCTGCCTCATCCTTTTATCTCATTCTCACCTGCCTTACTTTGGCCAGTTAGACCCTGTTTCCAAAAGAAACAAATGGTAAAATGTCAATTCACTGACAAAGTAAGACCATTTGCTTGTTTGTTTGGTCAGGCAGTTGAACCCAGTGTAAACAAAGAAAGGGCCAGGCCTAGGAAAATCTTTGGAGTTGAAGATTATTCTCTAGTGATGTCTTGCCTGCTTGTTTCTGAGCTTTCCAACCTCTCTTCCCCTTTCCCGCCCCTCAGTCATTCTACTGCCAGGGGACCAGATTCCATGACCCATCAGATCTGCTTGCTCTAGAGAGTATCCCAGTTCCTAAGCTTTCCCTCTCTTTATCAAAACCTAATTACTTTGGGTCCTTTTCTAACTGCACTAATCTGAGAACCCAACCGATTACTAATGAACTAGTAACTGCTAATGAATTGATGTATTAACCTTCTCTGGTAATGTATTTCCATTTAAAAGAGAACTAGTGATGATACGATGACTTCAGTAGAAATAGCATGACTAGTGCTAATTTCAGGAGCTATGGTAGGTTGCAGGTGAAGATATTTTGAGAGCAAAGGAAATTTTGAGAATATAGGCAATTTCTTTGAGACTCAGTTCCTTCATTAGTAAAATGTGAATAATAGTACTAATAATAATGATGCTTACATTTTGAGAATGTTTCGAGGATTAAATAATGCTCCCACTCTGTCCTGTGGCAACGTATACTCAAGATTCTGACTCTATGAGTTTGCTTATTCTAATTGTTTCAAAACAGTGAGAGCATACAATATTTGTCCTTTGTGTCTGGCTTATTTCACTCAATATGATGTATTCAAGGATCATCCATGTTGCTGCATGTATCAGGGCTTAATTTCTTTTTACAACTGAATAATATTCCATTGTATGTATATACCACATTTATCCATTCATTGGTTGATGGACATTGGGTTGCTTCTATCTTTTGGCAATTGTCAATAATGCTGCTGTGAACATCGGTGTCTGAATTCAAGTCCCTGCTTTCAGTACTTTTGGGTATATACCTAGTAGTGGGATTGACAGGTCATGTGGTAATTCTATACTTAGCTTTCTGAGGAATTGCCAAACTCTCTTCCATAGTGACTGTACCATTTTACATTGCCACCAGCAATGAATGAGTGTTCCTACTTCTCTACACTTGTTATTTTCCTCTTCAACACTTGTTATTTTCTGTTTTTTAATTAGCAACCATTTTAATGGGTATGAAAGATCATCTCATTGTGGTTTTGATTTGCATTTCTCTGATGGCTAAACATGTTGAGCATCTTTTCATGTGCATTTGGGCCATTTGTGTGTCTTATTTGGAGAGATGTCTGTTCAAGTCTTTTGCCCATTTGTAAATTGGGTTGTTTGTCTTTTTGTTGTTAAGTTGAAGGATTTCTTTATATGTTCTGGATATTAATCCTTTATTGGGTATGTGGTTTCAAAATATTTTCTCCCATCGTGTAGGTTGTCATTTTACTTTCATGATAAAGTCCTTTGAGGAACAAAAATTTTTAATTTTGATGAGGTCCCATTTATCTGTTTTCCCTTTTGTTTCTTGTGCTTTGGGTATAAAGTCTAAGAAACCATTGCCTTACACAAGGTCCTGCAGATGCTTCCCTATGTTTGCTTCTAGGGGGTTGATAGTTCTAGTTCTTATATTAAGGTGTTTGATTCATTTTGAGTTGACTTTTGTGTATGGTGTGAGGTAGGGGTCCTCCTCCTTTTTTTTTTTGTTTTTTTTTTTTGCAAATGGAGATCTAGTGTTCCCAGCACCATTCATTTAAGAGACTATTCTTTCCTGATTGAGTGATTTTTGCCACCTGGTCAAAAATCAGTTTGTGATATATGCGAGGGTTGATTTCTGAGCTCTCAGCTCTCTTTCATTGGTCTATATGCCTGTCCTTGTGTGAGTACCATGCTGTTTTGATTATTGTGGCTTTGTAATAAGTTTTTTTTTCCTATGAAAGGTTTTATTTTGAGAAGTATCTTCTTATAGCAGTAACTTTAGTACAGACCTCTCAATCACTATCCTAGAAAATTACCATTGAAGATAATCTCTATAGCAGACAAAGAATATTCCATTGCTTTTTGCAGTGGAAAAAGCAATTCTGTTCACTCTTGGAGGATAGTATTGCATATGTGTATACGTAGTGACACATATGAGCAACAGAGGAAATCATTGTAACATACTTAACTTGAGAAAGGGATTCATACTTAAACCATGACAAACCAATATTGAAGCCAATATTGAAGTTTCTTTATAAAGATATTATTGTTGTGTCAGTGGAGATGGTATAATATATTCTCTCAGAGTAAGACATATCCTTGTTGTCTTAGAATTTGACATCCTACATTTACCTAGATTTATATTTGCTAGGCTAAGCTACTTCCGTTGGCTTCTTTTTTTCTTAAATTAATTATACTGAGATATATTCACATACCATACAGTCATCCATGGTGTACAATCAACTGTGTAATAAGTTTTAAGATTGGGACTGGGAGTCCTCCAATTTCATTCTTCTTTTTCAAGAAGCTATCCGGGGTCTCTTAATCTTCTGTATGAATTTGATGATTGGCTTTTCCATTTCTGCAAAGAAAGTTGTTGGGATTTTGATTGGGATTGCATTAGATCTATACATTGCCTTGGGTAGGATTGGCATCTTAATGGTAGTCTTCTGATCCATGAACATGGAATGTCTGTTCATTTATTTAGTTCTTCTTTAATTTTTTTAACAGTGTTTTGTGGTTTCTTTACATCCTTGGTCAGCTCTATTCCTGTATATTTGATTTTTTAGTTACTATTGTGAATGATATATTTTTCTTGATTTTTTCTTGTAACTGTTCATTGTTTGTGTATAGAAACACTACTTATTTTTTGGGTGTTGATCTTGAACCCCACCATTTTGCTGGATTCATTTATTAGCTCTAAGAGCTTTGTTGTGGATTTTTCAGGGTTTTCTGTATACAGGATCATATCTGCAAATAGGGGAAGTTTTACTTTTTCCTTTCCAATTTGGATGCCTTTTATTTCTTTTTCTTACCTAATTGCTCTGGCAAGAAATACCAGTACACTGTTGAATAACAGTGGTGACAGTGGGCAACTTTGTCTTGTTCCTGGTCTCAGAGGAAAAGCTTTCAGTATTTCACCATTACATAGCATGTTAGCTGTGGGCTTTTCATATATGCTTCTAATCATGTTGAGGATGTTTCTTTTTATTCTTAGTATTCTAAGTGTTTTTATCAAAAAAAGGTGCTGTATTTTGTCAAATGCCTCCCTGCATTAATCAAGATGATCATGTGGGTTTTTTCCCTCTTTATTCTGTTAATGTGGTGTATTACGTTAACTGATTTTCTTATGTGGAATGAATCTTGCATACCTTGTATACACTTGATCATGGTGTATAATTCTTTTAATATGGTGTTGGGTTCAGTTTGCTAGTATTTTGTTCAGGATTTTATGTCTATATTCATAAGTGATGTTGGTCTGTAGTTTTCTTGTATCTTTATCTGGCTTTGGTATGAGGGTGATGTTGGTTTTGTAGAATGAGTTAAGGAGTTTTCCTTCCTCTTCAACTTTTTGGAAGAGTTTGAACAGAATTGGAGCTAAATCTTGGAATGTTTGATAGAATTCCCCTGTGAAGCCATCTGGTCCTGGGTTTTCCTTTGTTGGGATGATTTTGACTACTAATTGACTCTCTTTACTAGTAATTTGTTTGTTGAGATCTTCTATTTCTTGAGTCAATGTAGGTAGTTTGTATGTTTCTAAGAATTTGTCCATTTCATAAGGTTATCTAATTTATTGGCATATCGTTATTCGTAGTATCCTCATATAGTCCTTTTATTTCAGTGTTGTTGGTAGTAATATCCCCCTTTTCATTTCCAATTTTTAAAATTTATATCCACTCTCTTTTTTTGTCAGTTTAGTTAAAGATTTGTTGATTTTATTGATCTTTTCAAAGAACTAACTTTTGGTTTTGTTGATTCTCTCTATTGTTTGTGTGTTTTCTATTTTATTTATCTCCACTCTAACTTTTGTCATTTCCTTCTTCTGCTCACTTTGGGTTTAGTTTGCTCTTCCTTTTCAAGTTCTTCCAATATGGAGGTTAGGTCTCTGATTTGAAGTCTTTCTTCTTTTTTAATATAAGCCATTACAACTATAGATTTCCCTCTCAGCACTGTCTTTGCTACATCCCAAAAGTTTTGGTATATTGTATTTTCATTTTCATTCACCTCAAGATATTCCCTAATTTTACTTCTGATTTCCTCTTTAACCCAATGGTTGTTTAAGAATATTGTTCAATTTCCTCATATATGTGAATTTTCCATTTCTCCCTCTGTTATTGATTTCTAGCTTCATTCCTTTGCGTTCTGAGAATATACATGTGTGATTTCAATATTTTTGAATTTATTGATAATTGTGTTGTGATGCATTACATCATCTATCCTGGAGAATGACCATGTGCACTTGAGAAGAATGTGTATTCTGTTTTCATTGGGTGCAGTGTTCTATATATGTCTGTTAGGTCTAATTGGTTTATTGCATCATTTAAATCCTGCAGTTCTTTACTGATATTCTGACTAGATGTTCTATCCATTATTGAGAGTGATTTGTTAAAGTCTTCTGCTATTAATGTAGAACTGTCAATTTCTCTCTTTACATCTGTAAGTATTTGCTTCATATATTTTGGGTGCTCTGATGTTAGGTGCATATATATTTATAAGTGTTACATCCTCCCGTTAAATTCTCCTCTTTGTCTCTCATAACTGTTTTTAACTTAAAGTCTATTTTATCCAATATTATTATAGCTACCACAGCTCTCTTTTGCTTATTACTTACATGGTGTTCTAGTTTGCTAATGATGCTAGAGTGCAAAACACCAGAGATGGATTGGCTTTTATAAAAGGAGGTTTATTTGGTTACACAGTTACAGTCTTAAGGCCATAAAGTGTCCAAGGTAACACAGCAATCAGGTACCTTCACTGGAGGATGGCCAATGGTATCTGGAAAACCTCTGTTAGCTGGGAAGGCATGTGGCTGGCGTCTGCTCCAAAGTTCTGGTTTCAAAATGTCTTTCTCCCAGAACATTCCTCTCTAGGCTGCAGGCCCTGAAAAATGTCACTCTTAGTTGCACTTGGGGTATTTGTCCTCTCTTAGCATCTTTGGAGCAAGAGTCTGCTTCCAATGGCCATCTTCAAAGTGTCTCTCATATGCAGCTCCTGTACTTTCTTCAAAGTGTCCCTCTTGGCTGTAGCAAGCTTGCTCCTTCTGTCTGAACTTATATAGTGTTCCAGTAATTTAATTCAGACCCACCCTGAATGGGCGGGCCAACACCTCCATGGAAATTATCCATTCAGAGTCATCACCCACAGCTGAGTGGGGCACATTTCCATGGAAACACTCAAAGGATTACAATCTATTAACACTGATAGGTCTGCCCACACAAGATTACATTAAAGATAATGGTGTTTGAGGGGACATAATACATTAGAACTGGCACACATGGTATATATTTTTTCCATCCTTTCATCTTCACTTTACTTGTATCTTTAAATGTAAGGCATGTCTCTTGCAGGGAGACAGTTTTTAAGTGGATGGAAGATACGCTTTTTTATCCATTCTGCCAATCTCTGCCTTTTGACTAGAAAGTTTAATCCATTCACATTTAAAGTCACTACTGATAATACAGGACTTTCTTCTGCCATTTTGCTTTTTAACCTTTGTAAGTCTTATACCTTTGTTGTCCCTCACTTCTGTTAAAGCCCATTTTTATATTTATTTGCTTTTATGTGTTGTACCATATTGAGTGCCTTCTGATTTCTCTCTGAATATATTTTTCACATACTTTCCTTGTGGTTACCATGGGGTTAAAGTTTAACATCCCAAATATATAACAATCATATTTGGTTTGATACCAGCTTAACTTCAGTAGCATGCACATGTATTTTTCCTGTCCCTCTATGTCCCATCACCATTTTTTTCATAGTTGTTACCATGTGTGTCTTTGTATTCTATATGTCCAAAAACCTAGATTTATCATTACTTCATCTGCATTTGGAATTTAGTACCTATGGGAAGTAAGAAGTAGAGTTACATACCAAACACCCCACCACATCACACATGGACACACACACCCCTGGTTTGGCTAGTTTCTTTGTCTCCTTCAGCTTTCAGCTTGCTGCCTCCTCTGAGAAGCTTCTCTGGCCTGTTAGTTTCTCCAGCTATACTCTGAAATGTCACTGCACTTATCACAATTTGAAATTTAGCATTTTATTGCCTCCCTCTCACTGGACAGTTAACTATGCAAGGGCAGGGAAGAGTCTGGTTGTTTTTGTCATTGATTACATGGCACCTAGCACAGTATCTGACACACGGGATTCTCATTAAACATTTATGGAATGAAAGCCAGGCACACAACAGGCACCAGATGACACCAACAGCATTAGAAATCATTTACCATGTAAGCAACTACCTTTTCTGTTTTTATGAGAGTGGCTCCCAGACACAGATAAAACACAATTTCATTTCTCGGGGTTGTGTTATCTGCAGAACAGATAGTGAAAGTCCATAATCTTAAAGCAGTAGCAGGGACATAGTGAAGGACTTGCCGGTTGCTCAATTTAGTGTATTACTGCTTGTCCACTTGACATTTGGTGTCAGCTGTACCCTTTTCAAGGGCGTCTGATCTTTTTATTAAAAATTTCTTTTCGTGTCTGCATCCTTTAAAACTTCATTAGTTTAAAATGCAATACATGGCTGTATGCATGTCTGAAGAATCTCTAGAAAATGACACAGGATGGAAATTTAGCATTCAATGGTAAAGTTTTTTGTAAAGCTTTACACAATGGGCAAGAACATTCACTTTGTCAGATGAGTTAGGAGTGACAACAAAGATTTTACACGGTTTGGTAGGTAACTCCAGAAAGAACCAAAAGAACAGTTTGCTGATGTTTGTTTTGGTTATTTGGAGGCCCTTGAATATTTTATTCTTTGAGGAAAACAAAGAATTTATTTAGGGAATAAATTCCCTAATTTTTCCCTGGCTTCTGGTTTATTCTGTTTTACACATTATTGCCACAGCAATGAATCATTCATTTGCTTAATTTAAAGTTATTTAACCCAGATGTTCTAGGTCTCACCAGCTGGGTGTTGAAAATAAGGTCATATTTCCTTTTTTATAAGCCCCTGTCATGCTCAACTTCATGTGTCTATTGGCTAAGGTTTTCAGCCATGTAAGCACTGGCCTGATTGTTACTGTGAAGGTGTTTCACAGGTGGATTTGTATCTATAGACAATTGAATGTGTCTAGGGTTGATTGCATCTACAATCAACAAAGGAGATTGCCCTCAACGATGAGGGGAGTGCCTTCATCCAATCAGTTGGAGGTGTTAAGGCCAGAACTGAGGATTTCCGAAGTCAGAAAGAAGAATTCCTCCCTCTACTTCAGCCAGCCCACTTTGCTTCTCCTGGGGAATTCAACTTCACCTTCATTGGCGTTTCTAACCTGATGCCTGTCCTATGGTATTTGGACTTGTCAATCCCCACAGTCATGTGACTCAATTCCTATTATAAATCTCACACATATATTTCCTATTGGTTCTGTTTCTCTGGAGAGCCCTGACTAAAATAGCTCCTAATGACCCAATTGTCCAAAGTGGGTTCCCCTCAGAGATCCCCAGTAACTTGTGGTCATTTACGTGCATCAGCAAACCACAACCAGTGCACTGATCTCCTTGTACTTTGATTCCCACTAAGTATTGAGAAACACTCACTCCTGCACATTGTGAGAACTCCAGTCCCACCGCCCCACACAATGGTCTGTACCCCAAAGCTAGGTTACTTCGTGGCAGAGGAAAGTGAAAGGACTCGCCTCCCCTGACCACGGCTCCACAACTCTTATTGTGTCCAGAGAATTCCAGTCTCTCTTTAATCGTTCCAGCAATTTCTGTCTCTTTCCATTGCAATTCCCCACCTCCAACTCACCTATGAAATTCTCAGCCACATCCATGCTGCTCAACTATGTTTCTATATGAGTAGCAATTATGTGGATATTGTAAAAGATGCTGCATTCCACGTGTGGGTTGCTGTAAGGCAAATGCAATGATGTGCCAGTGTCAGGATCAGGATGAGGAGGGAGGAACTGGCACTCAGATGAAAAATCACCGTCTCCTCCACTTTAGCCTTCCCTTCTTTCTGTTTTTGTTCCCCATGCCCCTGTGGTGGTTTGGAACTGTGCGCACCCCAGAAAATCATTTTCTTAAAGTGAATCCATTCCCATGGGTATAAACTTATTGTAAGTAGGACCTTTTAATGAGGTTACTTCAGTTAAGCATGACCCTGGGTGGGTCTTAATTTTTTATTGGAGAGAGAGAAAAAGGGAGAGAGAGAGAGAGAGGGAGAGAGGGAGGGAGAGGAGGGGGAGGCAGAGGCAGAGGGAGAGGAGAGAGAGTCATGGAAACAAAAAGCTGAAATCACTGAAACGCGCAAGACATGGGAGAGACCAGCAGATGCCACCATGTGCCTTCCCATGGGGCAGAGGAGCAAACAATCGCCAGCAGCCAGTCTTCAGGAAGAAAGCGTCACCTTGATATTGTCTTGATTTTGGCATTTTCCCAGCCTCAAACGGTAAGCTAATAAGCCAACCTGTTTCATGGTATCTGCTTTCAGCAGCCTAGCAAACTAAAGCAGCTCCTGAATGTCTGTGCTCTCTCTAACATGCTATGTAGGCCACAGACTGGGTGCCTCTGGTTGTCCAAGTGACAGCAGCAAAGAGAACAGGAAGCCATGCTCTTGAATCTCTCAGAAGTTACTTATATAACCGAAGTATATCTGTACCCTCATCTTTTGTCTTCATGGCAGTTAAGGTTGCCATTGGAGTTAAATGAAGTAAGTTGATTGTGTGCCTGAAGGTATGTTAAGAAGGGATTTATTAGAAAGGGCCTTTCCTTACTTCACTTTGTCTTCCTCAAAACTTTTGTTACTGTTTTTAATTCCTCCACTGGGTATTTGTTTATAAAATGCAAATGCGGCTGGAAAGAGTAACATTATTTAATTGGTCAGTTTCCCAGCAGGAACAGTTGGCACTCTCAAATTAGGATAATTTGAGAAGGGAGTAGTAATAAAGGAATTATTGACAGGAGTGTGGGTAGGAAGTAGGAGAACCCCAAGGGATAGTGCAGTGGGAGGCAGTGGTGACCAGAACACAGAGGGGGGTGCCTTGTGGAATGGACCTCTTGAGAAGAGCTTTGACTTTCAACTGAAGGACACAACAAGCCTCAGGTAATCTTGCAGGAAGTGGGCTGAGGGATCCAATACCCTCACCTTGCTTTCCTTCCTGCTTCTCCCATATGTCCTGCCAGTGCTCCTGATTGAAACAGGAGGTCCAGGGCCATGGAGCACAGCGATGTAGTTCTTACTAGTCAGGCTCTGGGCCTGGGAGCAGGATTTGAAGGGGCAAACGGAGGATATCGACACAATGATCATTTACTAGCAATGGAAGTTGGATTATTTTCTATACTGCTTATATGTTATTTTTTTGTTACGTCAATTTAGAAAAGTTCCTTATAGAATAAGTCACATAAAAATCATGGAGATCATGTTTTCTCATCTACAAATTAAGGTCTATTTCCAAATATCTTAAATCCTTTAATATCTAGGACAGGTAGATTGCCATGGCTATAGGTACATTTTGGTGAAGGAAAGAAGGCTCGATAGAGGAGCTCAACTGGGTGTTCTTGAGAGAAAGCATACAATGTGGGGCAATGGGCATCTAGAGGGATATAGGAGAGTAGAGAAGGCTTAGGGAGAGGGCACTGTGAGAAGAAAAAGAGGATCCCATTAAGGGAGAGATCTGAAGACATTCTTCTATCTGAATTTGAAAAGAGCTGTTCCTATAAAAGAAAAATCTCTCCTTGGGCTAAGTTGCTATTGAAAAGGAGGCTGACCCCAGACAGGGAGGTGGGAGTTAGCTGGGACAAGAGACTAGCAGAAGGAGAGTGGAGATTACTTTCTTCCTCCTCATACCTTCTCCTGCTACTAAAATTCAATACACCAGTCTTAAAAAATTCCCTGGCTTTTCCACTGTTGCCTTTACTCATGCTCTGTCTTCCTCCCAGACTGAGCAGCCAAAATTCCATTAAAAATACCTGCAAAGTGCTTCCCTAATCCTCCACCAAGGTTTCTCTGACCTTCAAACTTCCATAGTGCTGGGGTTGCATGTTTCCTACTGCGCTCACACTTTTCGGGTTTATGTAATATCTACCTGCGTCCTTGTCTTGTCTTCATATTTAACCGGAAGGCCACAGAGGGGAGGAATTGCACCTTACTCCATCATACACTCAGAAATACCTAGAGTTGTAGATATTGAAGGACTTCAACAAGTGCTGGTGGATTGAATGAAACATGGACCAAAAAGAGGCTGGACTTGAGACGTGGATCAGAGTATCAGAAAGGGGGTGGAGGGCATGGAGAAACTCAGAATGGGGTGTCCAGCCCTTGCTAGAGGGAAAGACAGTCTCAGAGAAAATCTGGCAGCAGGAAGTACTTAGCCCTCACGTGGTGGCTCATTTGTGGCCTAACTTAGGAGAAGAAGAAAAAAAAAAACCTAGAGGGGTCTATTTGATAAACACTTTGGGAAACTCTAGTATCTCTTAGTGCTCACAGGCCATGGTATGCTGGTTTAACAAACACTTTCCTGGGAAAAAAAAAGCCCCGATTTACATGATGTAAATTTACCAATTTACATGGTTTAAAACCCCTACCAGAGCCAACTTCAAGCTACCATTATGTCACTAACCACATAATGGGTTAATTAGGAAGAGATGAGTACACTTAACTCTCAATTATCAAAATCTGGAAATGAACACTGATAAAAAACTAATATTTAATACAAATGCATTGTGTTTAGTTTTCTGTCTCTTTAGTCTCTTTCAATGTGGAACCATTTTGCAGTCTTTCATGTAGTTTTTCTTCTAGACAAACTTCAAATTTATTTTTCAAGTTCTTTTGGATGGAAGAATCCCTTTGGCATTTTGTTTGGATCAGGTTAAATGAGTAGATTTGTGTGCCAGTTTGAATGTACTATGTCCCCCAAAATGCCATTATCTTTGATGTAATCTTGTGTGCGCAGACCTATCAGTGTTGATTAGATTGTAATTCTTTGAGTGTTTCCGTGGAGATGTGCCCCACCCAGCTGTGAGTGATGACTCTGATTGGATAATTTCCATGGTGGTGTGACCCCACCCACTCAGGGTGGTTCTAAGTTAAATCACTGGAGCCATATAAATGAGCTGACAAACAGAAGGAACTCAGTGCAGCTCAGAGTGACATTTTGAAGAGGAGCTACAGCCAAGAGGGACACTTTGAAGAATGCACAGAAGATGAAAGAATAGCTGCAGATGAGGGACAGTTTGAAGACGGCCATTGAAAGCAGACTTTTGCTCTGGAGAAGCTAAGAGAGGACAAACACCCCAAGAGCAACTAAGAGTGACATTTTTGAGGAGCTGAAGCCTTGGAGAGGAACATCCTGGGAGAAAGTCATTTTGAAACCAGAACTTGGAGCAGATGCCAGCCACGTGCCTTCCCAGCTAACAGAGGTTTTCTGGACACCATTGGCCACCCTCCAGTGAACGTACTGATTGGACACTTTATGGCCTTAAGACTGTAAATGTGTAACCAAATAAACCCCCTTTTATAAAAGCAAATCCGTTTCTGGTGTTTTACATTCTGGCAGAATTAGCAAACTAGAACAATTTGTTAGGTTATATTTGACATCTTTATAATATAGATGTTACGCTTGTTATGCAATATGTTTTATTTCTTTTTTTGTGTGTGCTCAATTAAGTTATATCCTTCTTTTCCTACTTGTCCATGATCAGAAGTACTAAGGCAGAAACTGAGGATGCTCATAGTATATACACGTTTGAGCTAAGAGAACATCCCAGAACCAGGATGAATGTAGAGGCCAAAAGAAAGGCAGAAGATCAACATCGATGAAACCACAGCCAAGTCCTCAGGGGTTTATTTCTTCCTCTACTAAGTCATATTTTCCCTCTGTGGCTGCCCCTCTTTTCTCGATATTTGGGAACTCTGTTCAGGTTCTCCAAGCCCTATACTGCCCTTCCACACCCTTCTCCACACCACAACTTTGAAAGTTAGAGATGCAGAGGGGAGCAGAAGTGGAGAAGATCATTATAGATAAGTTGAATTTAAAATTGAGGAAAAGTCCTGTCTTTAGATTAATTTTGCTGAGGCAACCTTCAGTAGCTGTTTTCCTGGTCCATGAGGCTCACTCGGCTCCTGCACTGAGCCAAATACCCACACCTGGCAGATTCTGACACTTTAAAATAAAAGCTCCACGTCTTATCACTCTACCTGTCTCTCCAACTCACTGATATCTGCTAGTCCTGAGTGTGTCAGTGAAGGCTTATTTTTATGGTCCAATAATTCCTTACAACATTGGTCACTAACTAACCATATGCCATAATTATTTACGGTCATAGAAACTGGCAAGGGTAAAGCATCGCTCAATTTGATGGTTTAGCCAATGTTTCTAGGTTCATTAATTCAAAGTCATCTTTTTAAATGACAGAAGATTTATTTTGCTCCTTATAAAGGAGGTTAAAAAAAAAACAACTTCAGTCAAATCTCTAGTTTTAGTGTTTCCGGTGCCAGTATTATACTGGAATAAAATGTTAAAGCTCAGCGAGAAATCCCTGGATATACAGAGATTACCTTTCAAACGGCTGAACCCAGCTTGATGGTAGAATAATAGTGTCATAAAAGGTAACATTGTATTATTTAGCTGATAAATCCAGTAAATATTTACTAGAAGCTGGGAAAAAGCCTCAGCAATGAGGACAAATGATGTCCATCAAAATAGCAGCTGTTTATTCAAGAGTTAAGCAGTGTTAGCAAAGGGATCGACATTTGGACACGCTCTCAGGGCGATGGGCTGGCAGAGAAAGCCAGAGAAAGCAGAAGGAACAGAGAAACTCAAGCTCCCTGGTGAAATCTGTAGGAAAATCAAGTCTGGAGGTCCTGAGATCCCTAAACCATCTCAAATGGGATTTTCCATATTCCAAGGAATGAAATGTACATAAAAAATATACATTTAAAGGCCTGTTTAATGATGCCAAACCCTTTTCTTCCTACTTTAATGAAAATCAACATGGACAATGCACATTTTCCAAGCGATTGCTTTGGAACATTTTCTAGACATGAAAGGAGAAGCTGTTCTTCCTTCTGCAAACCAAAGACTTGGCCAATCAGAGTGGTTTTCCACTTCCAATTATAACAGTAGAGTTTTTGCCTCCATTCTCCCTCTCTGCATTAGGATGCCTGTATTCAGGGATGAATAAATCAGTTGGTCTGATTCTTATTTTTAAGTCCTTTTAAAATCCTCTTTGACTCTTCTACAGCTAATGAATGCTACCTCTAGAAGGTAGGCAGAAGAGGAGAAAAGAGAAACTTTAGGTGATGATTCAGAAACGCTCCTAATGTAGCCTTTTTGGTCTTTCCTGAAGATTTTGAAAGGTTCATTTATGAACTGAGGGATTCTATGGCCAGTCTTTTCTTCAGTTACCCCGAATGATCAAGGTCTCACTCTTAATTCTCAATTACTCGCTCGTGTCTTCTTTTATCAAAACAAAACAAGACAGAAGCTAACACACATGTGTTTCCTAATGACAGTTAGAGTGCCTTGCTGAATGAGTTCTCTTTGAGAGCCTCTTCATGATCGGAAATGATTCACTGTGGTGCTTCGTTCTGCCTTAGTCCCTATTTATAAATTTTGTGATTCTTTTGGACTGAAATTTGCATTATTTTTCTAAAAAGGGTTGCTGAATGCCAAACAACAGGAAGAACACTTACATATTTAGTTCAATTATCTATAACATTTTTATTTGCAAATTGTGCTGGGTTGACACCATGGAGGCTAATTTCACTTGAAATGAAAACCGTTAAGTCAGTATTTTGCCAAGACCTTCCTTCCAGAATCCAGGGAGAGCACGAATTGAGAATAAAGACATCAAAGTAGGAAAATAAAAGAGCACAAAGGGAAGCCCCCACTGAGTTAATAGCTGTGTTGATCTTCAAAGTGTCTTTCACTGCTTACAATAGACAATAGAGGAGATGAATGGGTTTATTAATGGGAATGAGAAAACGTTACTTTGATGGAGTTGCCCTGGTGCTTCTTGGCAGTCCCCAGATAAATGGTAGCCTTCAGTTTAGATCCATAGGCTTTGCTTGTAGCTAACTGGTGTTGATCACTGTAAGAAAATATTCCAAGGCGATCATTCCTATAGGGACAGGGACTCCATTAAACCTGGTCATTCAGTATATTATTAATTAAACCAAGATTTATCAGTAAACTATAATGTTCCAGGCACTGTGGTAGGCCCAGGAGATAACACAGATGAAAAAGTATGCAGAAACAAGCAAGGTTATCTATTTATTTATTTATTTTTATTTATTTATTTATTTATTTTTTTAATTCAGTTTTATTGAAATATATTCATAAACCATACAGTCATCCATGGTATACAATCAACTGTTCACAGTATGATCATATAGTTATGCGTTCATCACCACAATCTATTTCTGAACATTTTCCTTACATCAGAAAGAATCAGAATAAGAATAAAAAATAAAAGTGAAAAGAGAATACCCAAACCATCCCCCCATCCCACCCTATTTGTCATTTAGTTTTTACTCCCATTTTTCTACTGATTTTTTTTTCAATTTTTTAACTTTGTTTATCAAAAAATTAAAAACAAACAGGCAAACAACAACCAAAAAAACCCCACAACATTTCAAACAAAGCAATGGATTAAGGAAAACAAATAACCTAAAATAACTACTTTGCTTCCAATATGTTCCTACCATACCCCAAGAAAATTAATAAACCATGTCCAAACAGAGGAGTAAGAAAAACAAATAATCTAAAATAACTACATTGCTTCCAACATGTTCCTACCATACCCCAAGAAAATTAACAACCCCTAAGAAAACAAAGGAATAAGAGAAAAAAAAACCTAAAATAACTCTATTGCTTCCAACATGATCTTACTATATCCAAGAAAGTTTACAAACCATAATCATTCCTGAGCATTCCCATAACCTTGAGATTACCCTCCATAGTTTATCTGTTCTTATTAGATTATCATTCCCCCTCCACTAATTGGTATCTCTAGGTCCCCTACATTCTACAGTATAAAACATTGTACATTTTTCACAGAATTCACATTAGTGGTAACATACAATATCTCTCTTTTTGTGCCTGGCTTATTTTGCTCAGCATTATGTCTTTTTTTTTTTTTTTTTTTTTTTTTTAATCTTCATTTTATTGAGATATATTCATATACCACGCAGTCATACAAAACAAATCGTACTTTCGATTGTTCACAGTACCATTACATAGTTGTACATTCATCACCCAAATCAATCCCTGACACCTTCATTAGCACCCACACAAGAACAACAAGAATAATAATTAGAGTGAAAAGGAGCAACCGAAGTAAAAATGAACACTGGGTACCTTTGTCTGTTTGTTTCCTTCCCCTATTTTTCTACTCATCCATCCATAAACTAGGCAAAGTGGAGTGTGGTCCTTATGGCTTTCCCAATCCCCTTGTCACCCCTCATAAGCTACATTTTTATACAACTGTCTTCGAGATTCATGGGTTCTGGGTTGTAGTTTGATAATTTCAGGTATCCACCACCAGCTACCCCAATTCTTTAGAACCTAAAAAGGGTTGTCTAAAGTGTGCGTAAGAGTGCCCACCAGAGTGACCTCTCGGCTCCTTTTGGATTCTCTCTGCCACTGAAGCTTATTTCATTTCCTTTCACATCCCCCTTTTGGTCAAGAAGATGTTCTCCGTCCCACGATGCCAGGTCTACATTCCTCCCCGGGAGTCATATTCCACGTTGCCAGGGAGATTCACTCCCCTGGGTGTCTGATCCCACGTAGTGGGGGAGGGCAGTGATTTCACCTTTCAAGTTGGCTTAGCTAGAGAGACAGGGCCACATCTGAGCAACAAAGAGGCATTTGGGAGGAGGCTCTTAGGCACAACCATAGGGAGGCCTAGCCTCTCCTTTGCAGCAAGGGTTATCTATTTAATGACCCTGGAAGTTGTCTTTGGGTTGCCTGGCAATAGATGTCAAGAGACTGGAGGCACTCCTTTACCCAACAGCATGAACCAATTTCCTGCAAAGTTGCCAGAAGTTAGCCCAGATAATGAAGAGCTGCATCAAACCTCATACTGCCAGATGCCTAAGCTTAGACGGATTATTTTTCCACCTGTAAGGCCATGTTAGCTCATGCCTGCCCCATAAAAAGGCAGACCAGCCGGGGTAGCTTCCTCCTCTAGAGTTCAGCCCTACACTCTTCTCTGTGAGACCACTGGAGCACGGGACTCCTGGGCTTTATCTTTCTGATCCACCACTGCTTCCTATGATTCCCCAATAAAACCTGTTCTTTATGTCATAGCACTTGATATTTAGGTATTTATCTTCACCCACATCTCCACGTGAAGTACTGGTATGTCTCCAAGTCCTTTACAATCAAGTAAAGGAGAACAGACATAGGGAATGCAAACAGTATTATCGGTGCTAGGTCAGAAGTCAGGCTAAGAAGCAGTGATGGTGCAGAGGAAGCAGCGGTAAGTTTCCTCTGAGAGTTTATGGAGATGCTTCCTAGAGGGGGGGATATTTTAAGGTGTGTTACCAGGATGGTGGTGGGAAGAGATGGAAGTATGAGTAGATATTTTCGGCAAAGGGAGCATATATAGCATATAACCACATATAGCATATTGAAGGAATTGTGTTACATTTAGCTGAACTCAAATGTATGTTCAAGGGGTCTGCAAAGGCACTAAGGAGAGGTAGAAAGGGGTCCAATTAAGGAAGGCACCAGGGAGGGCCGTGTATGCCCAGCTAAGGAATTTGGTTTATCGTGTTGTTGATGGGGAGCTACAGGAGATATGTAAACAGGGAAATGGTATGATCAGATTTGAATTTTAAAGGCATTTTTCTAGAGATGGAGGCTCAATCGAAATTGCTGTTGGGGGTTGGAGGCTGGATATGCATATGAGGGAAGGATATGCTGGTACTTAACGATTTCAAGTGAGTAATTTTCCTTTTGGGAACCCTTTAGACTGAGTGACACCTGGCTTACCCATCCGTAGCCTCACTCCCACCTTGACTCAGGGTAATATTAAAAATAGTTAACAATATTTATTTAACAAAAGTTAACAATGTCATGAGCTCTGGAGCAGGGTCCTGAGCCCCCTGTGCTCCCTTTGGGTGTTGGATCCTGGGGAGATCTGGGGGACCCAGGGGGAAGGCGTCCAGGGGGTGGCGCTTGGGCAGTTCAGGGATGAGGCTGTTTCACTATTGTCTGAGTAACCAATATGGCCTTCCTGGGTGGTACAAGCTGAATGTCAGCCCTGCCTGAAGGTCATGAACACCTCTCGCTTCCCCAGCCCTTCTTCAGACCTGAAGGATGACTCAAAAGCCAAGAACAGCCTCTAAGCTCGCGCTGGATGGATCATCAGACTCAGAAAGAATCCACAAGTAAATATTCTTGATTGATTGACTGATTCATGAGATTTCTGCAAGGAAGTATTCTGAAAAACTTGGTAGATTTGAGGCTGAATATAGTCCAGTTACCAAGGCACTTTGCAAAATCAACAACCCCAGATTTTGTAGAGGAATTCAGGAAGGTACTGCAGAGTTTGGAAAGTACAATATCAGTTGCAGAAGAGATTTTAGAGATTAAGTCTAATTTGCTAGGTTTTTCAATGAGGAAACTGAGACCAGAATTGTTACTCACTTAGAGTATGCAACTAGCTGCTGAAGCGCCCGAGTTCAACCTCGGAGCTCTTTATTTCCACCCACTAGCCTATCCCATTAACTCTCCAGGTACATGAATGTAGGCTGTAATTGTGGATCCCAGAGCTCCACACCAAGATATTACTAACTGCCTTATTTTACTAATGAAAAATTAGACTAAGTCTAAATGTGCAATATTAAGGACAGAGTCCAATTCTAGTGCAATCACTATATGGTATATGAGGCAGTCACAGAAATTGATGTGAGCTCCTCAAGGATAAAGGCCTTTTTTGCTGTTTATAGATATATCCTAAGTGCCTAAAACAGAATCTGGCACATAAAAGATGCTCGATACATATTTATTTCGGATAATGTTGGAAGAATGACTTTGGGTGGAGATATTTTTGAAGAATCCAAAGCTTGAAGTGGCAGAAATAGAAGGTATGTCTTGGGTCAGAGCCACCATTCCATCCTTTCTCCCCTCTCCTAAACCATGTTCCAACTCTGTGGCATAGCCTCATTCCCAAAACTATCACCAATGCCCTCTTGGAAAGAGTGGAAAGAGGATGCAGAAAGGGGAAGGTAGGCCCTAGGATGCTAAGGGAGTAGGCTTAAATCTCCAGAGGCAAATTTGTTTTCCTCATTCAATTCTTGTTCCTTAAGGTTTGTGCTGCTCCCAAGTCGTACAATGGACTCATTCCTACGTCAGAGCAAATTGTGATGCTAGCTCTTAGCATTAGGGGACACAATCAGCTGCAGAAGTCAGATGACCACATCTTTTCAGAGATTCAGAAAGAAGAAGATAGCTCCATTAGCTGGTACTGAACAATATTTGGTGCCTTTAAGTATGGTCATGGTATTCTCTGCTCTGCTCCTTCCACCAAGATATCTTGGGGATTCTTTGTCATGGATGATCACCAGCAGCCAACACATTTCCCTGTCTACACCTACTCTAGACTGCCTGGGGAATTTTTTGTATGTATCTTCCTTTTTAAGTTTTTGATGGCAATTTTAACTCGATTTCATCCAGATAATATACTTGGAGATACAAAGCATGCTTTGTCCTGGGCTTCAGAAATTTAGCAGTCAGTCCCCATTAAAAGCTGGGTTTGCTCAACAGACTGTGAAGGGTCAAATCCCCACAGGTACCTGCCTCCCAGATCTACAAGTTAGAAAGCAGCTTTTGCCCAACATGGAAAGGTTTATGGTTTTCCCTCTAAACTAGTACTAATACTCTCTGTAGTTATCAAACACCATCCTATTCATTAAGTCAGGTGACAGATTGCAATGTGTTCTAAAATGAAGCCTGGATTTTAATTACTCAGGGAATATGTCCACATGAATGCCCAGGCAGCTGAAACCTTAATGTGTTCCTCTAATTAAAAATTAATGTTACAACCTTAATTATGTGTTGGTAATGAATACGCAATTAGAAAAGCTCTTGCAGCATTTGGGGAACTGCTGTTGAAAGCTGCGTGCTCTGGTACTTTGAGTTTTCGCTCTGAGATACGTAAAGCAAGTTATTCAAAGTTTAGGGTCTTGTTTAACATTTTCCTATTTTCCAGTAAACTGCTCCAGTGGTTTCAGACATGACATCTAGCTATTTACTCAACAAATATTTGTTGAGTTTAGTCACATCATTTCTCGAGAAGAAATATAATTATACTTGAGTAATGGTCTTTGTTATATTATTTAACTAGGTTTAAACCAAACTGGTGACATTTCAAAATGGTTTGACTGCTGGTTATATTCTGATAGGGTTATTTGGATTTTGGTTGGGGAAAGACACCTTGCCTTTAGAATAAAAGGCAACTTAGTAATGTACATGATCAACAGGTATAGGTGGAAGGAACAAGACGATTATCTCATTCATTCATGCATGCAACATAGTTTTTGAGTGTCTAATATAAGTCAGCAGTATTAAAACTGACAAAGAGTCCTGCCTCATGGAACTTACAGTCTATGGTGGGAGTTAGACAATAATCAACATAAATAAGCAAAACATATAGTGTATCATTTTTTGATGGGAAATATAAAGCAGAGAAAGAGGGATAAGGAGTAGGGAGCGGGAAGTTTTCAATAGGAGGATTGTGGTCAGAGAAGACATCCTGAAAAAGCATCATCTGAGCAAAAAGCTAAGGGAAGTGAGGATATTTTTGGAAGAAGAATGTCTCTCTGGAGAAGCATGGATTAGAACCAATAAAGGGTACAGAGTTGGAGGCTTGACACACTAAACACAAGTCCTCTTCCTCAGAAGAAGAACATTTCAAGCTGTGTCTGAGTCCATGGACAGCTGGGGGAGCTCCAGCCTGATGTACCTTCCCTGGGGTTCACAGTCCTTATCTGGGAAACCAAGGTAACAGCAGGGCTAAAGTGTGATTATAAGGAATAAATAAGATTACCTTTAAGGTGCAGAGCACATGTTAAGTAATTTAATGAAGATGATGATGAGGCTTTAGGACTGGGCCTTGAAGGATATCATGAGATGGAGAGTGGGGAGATGCAAATTCCAGCTGAACAGCATGAGCTCAGAAACATGAATAAATATAAACATCTTTGAGGAACAGAGAGTTGGCTATGTGGCTGAAACATAGAGTTTGCAGAGAAATAGTAGGAAATAAGGTAGAGATAAAGGTAAGGGTCAAACTGTGGAAGGCTTTGGAGGTCTACATAATGAATTTGCACTTCATTTTATCAGCAAAGGGGAGCCATCCTAGCAGGGTGAATATCAAGCACCCATTGCTTGGGGTATTACCTTATGTGCTGGTGGTAGGATAAATTCTTATTATCTTTTCAAAAACAATATGGCAACATCTATTAAGATAAATAATAACCCATTTTTGACCTATTAATCCCAGTCCTGGGGATTTATGCCATGGATCTAGAAAGCACCAATATATAAGGATATATGTCTAAGGATGTTTTTTGCAACACCATTCGAAGTAGCAAAAATCTAGAAACCAAGTGAATACCTAACAATAGAGGAATAGTTAAATAAATCACGATAGAGTCACATGATGGAGATTTAAATAGCCATTAGAAAAAATGAATTACTTCTTTTACCAGTTACTTTGTAGGAATTTCCAAGAGAAATTTTTAAAGAAGAAAAATAAGATGCAAGAAAGTATTTATAATATGATCCTATTTTTATAAAGCAAATACTGACTAAATATCCCCATATACACATATTTACTTAAATATGTGTGTATCTATTTCTATACTGATGCATATTTGAGTATAATTATGTGAGATGGAGACAAATATGGAAAGACACACAGGAGAATGTGAACTTGTTACCTGCAGGCAGTGGTGGAATTGAATTACACTATAGATTGATTGCACTATAAAAATCTAGCACGTATAATATATGTGTATGTATATTGGGGTGTTCCTAGATCTCTGGCTCTAAAAGTTGTGATTTTATTTAAATTCTCAGAAGAAATAGTTGCTAACAAATTATGGAACTTCATGTGTAATCAAGTCACGTGTAATCGCCCACGCCCACCTACATAGATTTCACATTTCATCAGTGGATTTCAAAATCCCCAGCTAGCACCAAGCTGGAGCTCTCTGTTCCTGTGTCTCACTGTCATGCTTTGAGTTCCACATTCTAAAATTCAAAGTGATCCAGAAATAGGTGAAAGCTTGCTTCACATCCTGTTGAAGAGCTATTTTGTTATTCAATTTAAATACACCCCCAACCCCCCATGCCAACCAATACATACAACTAAAAAGCTAAGAAGAGTCTCCAGGAAGACAGTGTGTTGGAGCTTGTTCCAGGGGGGATCATGCAGCATGGCGTTCACTCCAGGAACTCAGCAGTATGGAATGAAGAGGCAATATTGAAGGGAAAAGGCAGAAGATGTAATGCAAGAGGTAGCTCTGAGCCTCCCAGCATTTCACTGGCTAAACCCAGGAATCTCCAATACTTTTTCAGCCTAGGGCTTGTCAGCTGGAGACAGTCTATAAAAATTGCCGAGGCATCAACAAGGACAGAAAATCTCTCTCCCTTCATTCCCTGATTATCACTGAGTGAGGTGATCATAAGGAACAGCTGTATAACCTAATTTCAAAGACATTCCTCTTCTATCTTCTGACCAAATTGGTGTATTAAGATTTTTAAAAAAAGTCAAAGGAAGCCCTTCATGTTTATTGCTCTCCTCTTGGTGGAAGTAACAACAGAACCTTCCTCTACAATCTTCACTGCTCACTAGGAAAGAAATTCTTTCTCTATTTTCAGTGGGAGATATATCTTAAAACTTTAGTAAATATAAAATACCTACACTGAAAATCCCTTTGAAGCTCTTTGATCTGTTTCAGCTATATATGGGGGTCGGATGGGCTCTTCAAAGTCTTGCTTCTTTACCCAGATAGACACATCATTGTTTACTGTAAGAAGATTATGAACTAGAAGAATCAATATTTTTCAAAGACATTTATTCAAGTATTTATTCAGTAGCTATTTTATTGCATACTTGCTGTTCACTACTTTCGTGCTAGTGTGAATGGATGAGTGAATGGATAGAGTGATGAAGGAAGCCCTCTGGGCCTTCAGGGAAATCTAGACGGAAAGAAAGACAAGGATTGACTCTCTCAGTCTTTTTCCTGGCATCCCCACTGCCACTAGTTTACCATCAGCTCTCACTGCTTATCCTTGAGAATATTGACTAGTCTCTCAACTCTTCCAAGTATCCAGACTCTCATCCCTTTAATTCTGCACAGCCTGTCAGATTCATCTTCCTAAAGTAGTGGCAGCTAAACTTTGTAGATTGTGTAGCCCATTGGTAAAAATTGGTGCACCTACCCAAATGTATGTACATTAATGTATAAATTATGCACCTGCACTACTGCACAAATATATTGAGTATGTTATTAAAAATATATACAATACAGGAAATCAAAAAGGATGTTAGAATTAAAATAAATAATTTTGTTTCTTAGTGAGAAGGGTGCATTATTGATAACTGACATCAGTTGTAATTTGTTATAGTGTTTTACCTTCCTGGCAATTTGGAGGAAGTGGAAAAACATTGGGAACTGCGGGGCTATTTTACATTTTAACTCCACCTCTGATCTTCTGTGGTTGGATGGTTATGGGATGATCACACCAGCACTACACTTGCAGGGACAGAAAGAAGAGTTGGTTTTTCGGGGGGGATACAATGAATTTAGAGTTGGACATGTGCTTCAAATTCCGAAGATACATCTAGGGAGAGAGGTAGTAAAACCTGGATTAAAATCCAGGGCTTCTGTTTTTCTTACTGCACCAAAACAAGGTGAAGGTAAATTATTGGATGACTGCCTCGTTTAATTGTCGGAATCAGGAGAGGAGACAGAAAAAAAAGGGAGTTAGAACCCAGGTGGCACAGTGTTACTTTCTACAAAAACAAGGTTTCAAGGGAAGGGTGACCAACAATGTGAAATGCAGCAAAGGCTTCCCAACGGAGGCACTGGAGGGGAGTCACTCCACTGTGGTACTTCATCTCTTCTGGAGATTTCCCCTTGTCCACATTCTCATCCAACTTGCTCTTCATCTATTCCCCTGCTGATTTATTTTTCCCTCAAGTGTTACTTTGAAGCACATTCCATCCTAAATCTCTGGTAGCATCACTTGTTTAGCAACGGGAGCCTCGAGATGGCTGCAGGGTGCTAGCCCAAGTGGTGGAGTTGGGAATGCTGACATCAGGCTGACTCGAGGCAAAAATGTAAAACCCTCTGTGGTGGACACAGGATCTCCTCTAAGGAGAGCCCCACCTCCTGTTGCTTTTACCGCTGTCTCATCCCCTCCTTTTGAGTGTGTGTGTGACCCATGACTTACTTCTAACCAATAGAATACAGCAAAGATGAAGAGATGACACTTCTATGATTACCTTACATTACATCAAACTCCATCTTGCAAGCAATCTTGCTTTAAAGTCTCTCCTCCTCAATTACTGGCTTTGAAGAAGCAAGCTGCTATGAATCCTATAGCTGCAAGGAAATGAATTCTGCAAACAACCCAAGTGGGCTTGGATGTGGATCCTTCCCCAGTGGAGCTTCCAAATGAGAATGCAGCCCAGGTGACACTTTGATTGCAAGCTGTAGGACCCTAAGTAGAGGACCCAGGTAAGCCACAGATGCTATGTGATAACAAATGTGTAATTTTAATCTGCAAAGTTTGTGGTAATTTGTTATGCAGCAAAAGGCCTGTAAGTGCTTTTGCTTCCTTCCAGTTCCCCTTCTCTGACTCAATCTCCCTGAGTCCCTAAAGCAGTCTGTTTTTCATGCTGTAGTGTGGCTTTGCTGGAACCCTCCCCATTCCGTGTCCTTCCTGCTCCACCTCTGAACCAGTATCTCTTCATAGACTCCTAGTAAAACAGCTCATTCAGCAAGGATCAGGCTCTTACCCAATTGCTACTTGGGAAAGTTTCTTGAAAACTTTTTTAAATGGAGATATTGAAAGGTAATAAAGTTTTATTTGCTGCATATGCCAAGAGCACTTGCATGTTAAAGGTTATTCCATTCAAAAGATGCATTTCTAGAGGCACAAGTTCATGCTCAATGATAACTAACTTTGGAAAGTTGCTTTTCCTGGTGCTCATACATGACTCATTGGAAGACAACTGCCTGCATCCACGCAAACCAGCCCTGAGCCCTTTTCTGACTGGGCTTGGTTTCTTAGGGTTTTTACCTTAGCATATCCATGTCCTCCACTCCCCATTCCTCAGCCCTCCCAGTGCATACTCTCCCCTTAGCCTCTGCTGCCTCCTAGGGAACAAAAAATAGGTAAAAGAGGCCATAAAATTAACTTAGACTCCCAGGAAGTGCCAGAGAGAGGAAGAATGACATGGGTGATCACTGGCTTTGATTAGAAACATTATTTTACACAATCAAGTCCTTGACTGGAATCAATGGAATAATGGAATAGAACTTATAAAGTTGAAGTCAACAGATCAGAGTTTTATAATTTATCAGGAATAATTTTTACAATAAGCAAATTTACTAGGAAAGATCAAATGACATACATTGGCTACTGTTTAATCAAGTAGTTACGCATTAAGAAATTCAGTCAAATACTTCCCCAGGCCTTGAGACCAGGGGCAGGAAGTGCTGATTCGGCAGGTCTGGTCAAGTGCCTAATCTTGAAATCAAGGAGTGGTCATGTAGGGATGTGGGTCCAGAAACTTCAACCACATAAAATGCAGGGCCTCATAACCGGGGTATTAATGAAATGGCCCAAGTGAGCCTGCGCAGGTCAGGAACTCTGGGGCTCTTGGTATATAATACAAATCTTCCTTAGTTTCAGTTGTGGTTTGACACCTTCTGGCGCAGTTGTCCACTTGAGCTTACTTTCTTGATGAGGACGACGTGGGGCCCTATGGCTGGCTGGAACTTCCAGGACAGTAATTCCATAGATCTCCTGGTCAGTCGACGTCCATAATAAGATCCCAAAATAGAGGGACCAGGCATGGAGAATGCTGGGGATATGGGAATGCCCCCTCAGCTTCTCCACTTTCAATGCAGGGTTGCTTGTTATTTTCCTCTGTGACCTCAACAAGTCACAGTCTTGGACCTCCTCCCCAAGAAGATAAGAACCTCTATCCCATTTTCAGAATAGGGGCTGGCTGGTGGAAGACAGAAGCCAATCACATTATTTATAAATTCATTTTATCAAGTGGTTTAACTCTCATATTAATAGCTAACACAGATCTTTAGTGATCTCTCCCTTCTTTAATACAAATACACATCCCTCTCCTTCTCTTCTGTCTTCTCTCCTTCCCTTCACTGCTGGACAATTTCAGTAAACATCCTAAAGCCTCCCTAAATTTAACTTGTCCAAGCAGAAGCCATTATCTTGTCCCGTAATGAATTTTTGCCTGGAATTCCCAGTCTTGGTGAACACCACCACTATCCACCCAATTGTCCACATTCAAAAGTAAGGATCATCCTCGACTACTTCCTCTCATTTGTCATCCACATTAAGTCCAGTTGATTCCACTTTTCATGCTTTCTTGAATCTGTCTTCTTCTCATTTCCATTGGCACTATCAGAATCTGAGCCTTAGTCATTGATCCCACAAATTCCTGCAGCAACATTAGATCTTGTTACTCTCCTCGCTTAAAATCACTCATGGGTTTCAGCATAACAAAAAAATGTAGACTCTTTGGCATGTAAAGTAAGCCAATTAAAGAACTGATGCCTATGCATATTTATAGTGCCATTTTCACCAGTCTGCCACATGCATTCTATGATCCATTCATTCAATATTCAATAAAGATTTATAGTCTCTGCTATGAGCCAGGTGCTTTTCAATGAACAACAATAAACAAGATAATTCCTGCTCTCAAGATCTCATAGTCCAATGGTTGAACTATTTGTGGTTCCCAAACATTCCTTAAAGTTTTCTGCTATGTAGTCAGTCTGCAGTGTGCTCTTGCATTCCCTTTATTTTCTTCTTCATCCGGAGAACCCATTTTTTTTTTCCTTTAAAGTCTCAGTTTCATTGTTCCTTCTTCTGGAGTGTGATTCCTGAGCCTCTCCTCCCACAGGCACAATTCATTTGAGCTCCTATAGCCTTCATGCCACTAATCTCCTACAGCACAAACAAGTATTGCCTTTGTGAGTTTATTTTTATTAGATCATAGTGGGGCAAAGCAGTGATACTTCCCTTGTGAAGGAATTTTCTGGCCCTCTGAGAATTAACTACAAACCAGTCTTAGTATGGACCAGAGCAAATATATGAAAAGTAACCTTATACACAAAATGCCTCCAGACCAAAATTTAACTGTAGCATGGTTAAAGGCAACCATACCCAAGAGAGGGCTCATCTATTGGAAGGGGATAAGGAATGGGCTTGTTTGCAATTAAAGCCAAGAGAAAGAAGAGACAGGAGTTCATGGTGAGTCTCTTACACTCTCCATGGAAGAGAGTGGCTGAGACCACTAACATGGTGCCTGATTCTCTAATCCACTGTATCCCTAGAGAGCGGATGGGCTCTGAGACCACCATAGTTGATGCCACTGGCCACTATATTCTCCCAGCTGACTCTTCCTCACTCACCGGTCTCCAATCCTGATTACAACTTGCCTTCCCATAGGTTAGCCTATATGCAGGGAATGTACTGATCAGTAATAAAAGGTTCTGATCCACTCATTGTAAATTGGTAATACATTAGCAGGTTTGTGCATACAAGTCTCTTGTGAAAATGAATTGTCAACTTCATGAGGTTAGGAAAAGCCAGAGGATGAAAGCTCCAATTAAAAAAATTCCAAATAGAAATTTTAAGTTTTGGAATGACTCCGCTCCTCATCCTCTCCACACACACGCATATTCCATTCTTCTTGGGTCTTGTTTTGGGGTCCAGAAAAGGTCCTACTGAGAGAGGGAAAGGGTTTAGAAAGCAGTTATTTCTTTCATGCTCTAGGTTTTCCTAAGACTAACCCAACTACTTAAAACATGTTTTTCTTGGCTCTTATTTAAAACGTCTAACAGCTTTCAAGTCATCTGTAATATGTGCAGAATTCCTTCTGCCTTCAAAAGGGTCCTGTCATGGGCCATTGGTGTCCTTGCTCCTCTTAATGGGACCTTCAGGGGCCTCCTTATTTGGAAAACATTCAGTGATTCCTTGATGAGCAGAAGATGTTTTGTTGCCCCACATTTTTCTTCTCATGAAAATTTTAAACTCCCAAACTTGGTTTTCTGCTGAGAACAGAAAGAACAAATTCCCCCAGGTATTTTATGACAGTCAAAACTGCTTTCTTGCTAGTCAGAAGTTCTTTCAAAATATGAACATGAAAACAAAATTCTTTGACCTAGAATCTCAGAACAACTAAGTTAGCTTCTTGGTAAGGCTGAAAGAATAAGAAGGGATCATCTAAAAAGTGCTGCAGAACGCAGGCTCAGGAATCACTCTACCTGGAGTCACAGGCCAGCAAGCTGTGAAGGTGGCTGAGCTCCATCTTCCCATCCTCAAAACCGACATATTAGCCCCTACAGGGTTGCTGTGAGAAGTGAGTGTGATAAAGTCTTTAGGAATATTTCTCACCAAATAACCAGAATCGTTTGCACTGGTTTTCTCAAACAATGCTAGAAAACCAGTATCTGTGAAATCTATTCTATCCAACTCTCCATATCTGGTTTCATTATGAGTCACCAAAAACTTTAGTTATTCTCATGTAATCTCAAGATGGACTTGTTTGTAATAGGCTGCAAGTTATTTATGTTTTTAGATGGGATCTGGGAGACACTTCTTACCCCATCCTGCAGTCTATCATCAGCCACATTTTCAAATAGACTCTAGGGGTTACAGAATTCCTGGGGAGATTCCTGCAGCTTGCTGACCTGAAATAGCTCACTTGGATTCTTGTTGGTTTTGATTTCTGAGTTTTGGAAGTAGTCTTTTCTGATTTTTCCTGTCAAATTAATTCATTACTTTGTTTTACAGATATGTATTGAGTACTTAATATGTGGCACACACTGTTAATAGACACAATATTAGTAGATAAAGAGAACCACAAGATAGAATCCCATATACCTAGAGCGTTTAAAGAATAAAGTACGAATTTGGTGAGCATGACACCATTTTTTTGGGTCTTTTTAGAAAAGGGCCCAGACTTTCTTGCTCTTGGAACATTGTAGAATACCAATGTAGGAAAGATGCTCAAGTCCAATTCCCTCCATCAATAGCTGACAAAATTGAGGTCTTGAGGGTGGAGGTGGACAAACTGCTTTCTCCAAGATTAGAATGCAATGTCAACTTCCATGGCACGCGTGTGGGTGCATGCCAGTGAGAATCAGAATCTGCTGACTGTTACCCCTTTTGTTTTTGTTTTTTGCTTTACCTTTTTTTCTGTCATAACTGCTTGAGGCTACAAAAGTGTTGCTAGATGTGTCTATGTAGGGAAGACTCATCCTAGCGAAATTTGGCATCCTATGATTCCCTTCTTATTTTTTTATACCATAATAGGACTGGGTTCAGAGTTAATACAGCAGGGAACTGCTAAAATATTTTTATTTTCTTTGAAGGTGTTATCAGGCAGTGTTGTCTGAAGGTAAAAGGCAATGGAAAATAGACTATTCCTGCATTTCCCTGCTTTTGCTCAAAATAACAGAAGAGGAAAAACAGAGCACTTTTCAACAACTACCTTCCTAGAACTTTTAAGAGTAAAACAAATGAACAAACAAATCTATTAAAATGCTTAAAGTCCTTTGTATAAAAAAACAGAAATAAAATCATATAACCCTTCAAGGGCCCCGCACCTCTGTCTCATCCCCATAATTCTAACCCCCTCTTGGAAATAAACACAAGTTTTGAAGTCAGTCATTTTGGAATCCTGGCTCAGATACTTTTTAGCTGTGGGATCTTGAGCAAGTTACTTGAATTCTCTGAGGTGGTTTCCTCATCTGGAAAATGGGGATATTTCCTGATAGATTTGTTCTGAGGAGTAAATGATGTAATGTCTTTTGCATACCCCTGACAAATTTCAGCCATTTAACAAATACTGCTTTCCTTCTTCCTGGCTCAGAATTTTTAGTTTACTTCTAAAAGGATCTGTACTTTTTATGTTTTTATTATTTTCAAGACATGTTTTTTATTATTTTCAAAGACATCAGCTTCACCTCTGAAACATATTACATTTCTCCTCCAGAACAATATATTTTTGGCATGCAGAAAATAAGAAATTTTATAATCTGTTCAGGGTGTTGGCCTGCCTGATAACTACTGACACCTTCACTGGAGAGAGTTATTTCTTCAAGGTGCTCCTGGGAAATACTCATTCAGTATTTGTTCAAACAGGCTATTTGATACTGAATTCTGCCCAGCTTGAGGCTCCAGACACCCTTTTCCCTTCTTCGTTTCCCTTTGGTGTTTCCCTGTGCCTGACTGGAACAACCTTTTAAACATTATTTGTAGAACAGTATCAGAGTTAATGTTGCCAAATAATGATTTGTTCTTAGAACAAAGACTTTGGGGATTTGCTTGTTAAACTAGGCAAGTGACCATCTGATAGCAAATGGCTTTCACAGGGTGTTAGTTCTTAGTGTACTTAAGCTCTGGATGATATCTTACCTCTGCTATCTACTCCTGCCTATTATAGCCAGGTAGATGCACCCAGGTGTATTGTTTTCTCCCCACCTTCCTGCCAACCCAAGAAGAGAAGATGGTGAAAGAAGCCACGTGAGGACAAGTAGTCTTAGCCCTGTGCCTTACTGAGTGACTATGGACAAGTGTCTTCCCTCTATGTACCTCATCTTTCTCACCTGTATGTGAGGGGGGTCTCAACTAGAAGATCTTTGAATCTTTTCTCTCTGAAGCACTGTGATTACCTGATTGCAGCTAATGACCTTTTAAATTCTGATCCTTTCATAATTACAGTTGCAGGTTCTGATTCTAAGGCACCACAATTGCAAATTTTCATTTTAGAAAAATGAGAGGCTACATTATCCAATATTTATTTAGATAGGATACTTAAGGATTATAAAATGAACATACAAATTTTTAAGTGTTGCTCCAGTGGTTGAACAGATTATTAATTAACCAGCTGTTTTTGATAATTAATGGGAGAAAGATTTACATATATGCTGAAAAGATGGTGAAATAAAATCAGGGCCCAGACAACCATTCCAGCAAGGTTATCACCAGAAACTCTTCTATGGGAGCTCATTTGACAGTGCTTGAGGGGGAAATCCACTTATCTAAGAAGATGTAGTCAAAGTTCCAGACTTGTCTCTGTTTTTCCAGAAGGGTGTATGGAGCAAGTGTTTATCAAGAGCCCAGTCTGCTGCCAGTGTTGTGGCTGTATTTTGTTTTTTTAAGCTTTTCTTCATTCTCTAAAGTGGCACGAATTTACCATCTCTGTTATATTTGTTAAAACTTACATTCACATGAAGACAAACAACTTAAGGAGATAACTTATTTTCTCCCATTAGCCAGAAAATGAAAGGTAGGATTGTGATTGCTTTGTTTTGTTTAATGACTTCTTTATTCTAGAAAGTGCTGTGTGGGATTTCTCAAATCCCAAACCGTTGATCCAGCAAATATTCAGTAAGCAATCCCTATGTGTAAGGCCTCTGGCTATGCTCAGACTTTTCAGACTGAACTCAAGATGAAAGCATATTTCTAGAGATGTGTAAATATGGCCAGAAAGAAAAACCCCAGGGGCACAGGAGCTGAAATTTCCTAATGCAGCAAGCTGGGTGGTATAGATAATAAATGACATGACTTCAAGAATAGTAAACATCTAGCCAGGTCTCTGTTCTTATGCCTGGGGAACTACCTAGTTTCTGTTCAAATAGTTGACTGAAGGTGATTGAAAGAGTTGATTGCTTGGTGAATATGTTTTAAAATGGTTTTGTTGGTGCTTGTGCCTAGAGACCCTGTCCTAGTAAAGGGAGCCATTTTAGAAATCTGAAGCAAAATTAGCATAATGAGAACTATGCGAAATGCACCAACAAACAGCATTTGCAACCTGTTACTGGAGCAATCACTTAGGGAAGGAAGAGGGAAGGAAGAAAGGTAGGAGGACCGAGTAGCAATCTGTTTTTTAAGAGTAGAAGCCTGAAAGGAGCACTCTGCCAGGTCGTGGATCCAAAGCTGTAATTCCAGTCCATCTCAAATCTGTTTTGGCCTTTTTGGTGCCCCATTTCTGTGCCTGCAGACAGAGCCAGACCCACTAAATATCAGTGGTTCCCAAATTTGGGAACCCAAGAGCTGGTGGTGCTGAACATATTCTTACATTAAAGCAATAGTTTTATAATCCTGTTTGAAAACACCAAATTAGTTCAGATCTCTGTGGAAATGTGGGGCTTTTAATGGTCAGCTTCTTGGGCTGGTCTGGAAGCTGAAACCATGGTCTAACTAATGTCCTTTATTGAGGGTGGATGGCAAAAGGGAGGTCCTCAAGTTTGTTTTTTTCCCCAATATTTCCAAAGTTTAATGGAGAGAATATATTTAAGATAATCAGCATGGGTTAAATAAAATGGTTTCTGTGTTTTTTTTGTTGTTGTTTTTGGATTAGACTTATATCATCTTAGGGTGTGCCTTAGATGTACCTTAGTTTTCCAGGGCTGCTATAACTAAAAACCACAAACTGTTTGCTTAATAAAAGAAATTTATTGGTGGACACTTTGGAGGCCAGAAGAGTCCAAAATTAAGGTGTCAGCAGGCCATGCCTTCTCTAAAGTTTGAAGCATTCTGGGGGTGGCTTGCTGGCAATCAGTCTTGCCTCTGTTATGTGGTGATCTGTCTCTTTCCTTCTTCTCTTGTGGCTTGTACTTTCATATCCAAATTTCCTTGCTTAGAAGGACTCCGGTCATATGGGATTAAAGCTCACCCTGATTCAGCTTGGCCTCGTCTTAATAAGATCTTTGAAGATTCTGTTTACAAATGATTTTACAGCCACAGGTGTCTTTGTGGGGAAGATGAGACAATCTAAACAGGGTGTTAAGTTGTGATCTCATGCTGACTAGAATGTGTGGGTGACAATTATGAAAACTGGGGAAACGAGGGAGTAATAAAAAGGAGGTCATTGGCAGTGAACAAGATGGAAACCCCTATTAAAGATGAAGTTGAGGCTTCAAAAGATTGAAGACAAGGCCTAGGCTGTAATGCCCCACCTTCCAGTCTTGGGGAAAAATTTCCCATGGAAATTCCCACTGTGTGAAGGAATCATTAGGTACTTCTTTAGAATAAGAACTTGACACGTAGGCATTGTTGCCACATCTTGAATATTTATAATGTGCTAGGTAGATATTATTCCAGCTAATTAACTTTTAATGAAACATTCTGGGTATAAAGGCATAACAAGTGTAATGAATCTCTCCACTCTCCAGCTGAAGAAATTAAATATTTCCAAATGCCACTGAAACTTCTGGGGTGACCCTCCCTGATCTGATTCCTGTTTTATTAGGTAAAGCTCAGAGAGCTCAAATCCAGATTCCTTGATCTTTCCATCATTCTGGCTTCAAAGCCCAGATCTTTTCTGCTGCTCTGTGATGAAAGGCCTTTGTTCAGGGCATCGCTTATTCATTCAGATTTCAGCAGAGATATATCTGGTGGTTTAGTTCACAGGCAAGAAGGCACTGAAGCGCAAGGACTCAGGGCAGATGTATTTTGCGGGGGTTAGATTGGGGAAGCCACATCTGGCATGAGTGGCCCTGGTAGGGAATTCAGGCTCTGAGGTTCTGATGGGATGTTGAGGTAGGATTACTGAGCACTTGCAGAAGGAATCTCTGGGGGTAATATGGGAAGGGGAGGTCATGAGTTCAAATCTTTGTGTGCCTGCCTCATGGTTTTGACCTGGGTTGGCCTAGCTTCAGGGTAGTAGATCTTAGTACGACATCTATTTTCCCTGAAAATGAATTTATTGCTACCAGGGTTTCATGGGGATTTACTGCTGTCCCGAGAGTCTGTACAACTGCTGGTGTTTATTGCTTGCTGGGATTAAACAAGGCTCCCTCAAAGCCAGAACAAATCGGTTTTCCATCTCAGATCCCAGGAAACAAAATAAGGCTTTCCAGAGCTGAGGTGATATCAGGTGGAGCTTTGGGGGGCCTATGAGGGAGGGGCAGTGAGAGGAGAGCAGAAGAAGTTGACTTGGTTGGGGGGGGTCTTTTTTACAGAACCCCAAGTGCTAGGATGGGATGACCACTCCTTCCACTTTCTAAGCAGTCAGGGATCTTACATCGACCAAGTTTCTACAGTGTTTCTGGATAATACTAGACTATTATGATGTGCTGATTTCTTTGGGAAATCTAACAGGTGTGATGAGAGATACCTGGTTTCCTTATGTCTCTCACAGGACAGGCTGGTGTTTTACATACTTAAAAAATACTGTTATCTGTATGGGATCTCCAGAAGAAAAATTTTGAAAAACCTATCATTCGGGTATTAACTGCAGTTTATATTTAGTCTATTGAGAGCCCTATTATTAAAGAAACTGACGCTCCCAACAGAGTTTAGCAAAGTTCAGAGAATTAGTTGTGGGGAAATGCTGAGGTGAAAATAATGTTGAATATACTTTTCTGCCCTTTAAACCAATTCTTAACTCATCTTTTTCTTTCCCTCAGGGTAATGCCATAATCATATAAGACAAAAACTCAGGGTTAGTAGCAAGAAGATCAGACAAGTAGTCAGTCTACCCAATTAACTAACCTATAGCCAACTAGCTGAGTGTACCTGGGAAAAACCTTGAACCTCTTAAGCTTCAGTTTCTTTGGATATAAATTGGAAGTGGGAGGTGGACAAAGTGATATCCAAGGTTAGATTTGTAGCAGTTACATCTGTTGATACAGGACCTGTCCGTATGCTCACATTTATTTGCTGAACTAAGTTTATTAAGTACTCCTGGGAAAATCCTAGGGGAGGCATACATCGAAGGATATTTCACTTTCATGCATGCAGGACTCAGACTCACATTTTTGAGGGAGCATGTGCAAATAAATACATAGGGATAGAAATCAGATAAGATGAGCAGCTTTACCTTCAGCACAAACTTTTCTTTTATGTTCTTGGTTTTCTGGTCTTCCTTGTCCCTGCAACTTCAAGTTTTCATACAGGGTCCTGTCTTAGGTGGTGAAAGTCTGCCATGAAGTATGATGAGAAGTCTTGCTCCCATGGAGGCAGGTGATCCAATCAATATCAAGAAATGCCCATTCTGGCCCACTCGGAAAAACCAGGGACGCTATGTCAATGCTGATGGTTTCTGGGTCAGCGACAGAGAAAATCTGGGGCAAAACTGAAATGAAGGCTTAGACTCTTGCAACAGCCTTGAATCTCTGGGAACACCTGGGAGTTTTGAATATTAAAGCTGCCCTGCCTCCCTAACCACCCAGACACATGCCCCACATTCAGGGTGGACAGCACCAGCAACACACCCAAACTGAGTTCACCAACTGAACCCCCACAAGAATCATTTCCCCACACACCACAAAGACAAAGTTGAGAATTGACTTGAGGGGTATAGGTGACTCGCAGACACCATCTGCTGGTTAGTTGGAGAAAGTGTATGCCACCAACTTGTATTTCTGAAAAACTTAGATTGGTATTTTTTTTTCACAACTTGAAGGAAACCTATCAAGCAAAGCAAATACCAAGAGGCCAAAAACAACAGAAAATCTTAATGCATATGATAAAACCAGATGATATGGAGAACCCAATCCCAAACACCCAAATCAAAATATCAGAAGAGACACAGTACTTGGCCCAATTGACCAAAGAACTACAATCGAGGAATGAAAACATGGCAAAGGATATAAAGGACATGAAGAAGACCATGGCACAGGATATAAGGGATATAAAGAAGACCCTAGAAGAGCATAAAGAAGAAATTGCAAGAGTAAATAAAAAAAAAAAAAAATAGAAGATCTTATGGAAATAAAAGAAACTGTTGGCCAAATTAAAAAGACTCCGGATACTCATAATAGAAGATTAGAGGATGCTGAACAACGACTCAGTGTCCTAGAAGTCCACAGAACAGAAAATGAAAGAACAAAAGAAAGAATGGAGAAAAAAATCAAAAAAATCGAAATGGATCTCAGGGATATGATAGATAAAATAAAACATCCAAACTTAAGACTCATTGGTGTCCCAGAAGGGGAAGAGAAGGGTAAAGGTCTAGAAAGAGTATTCAAAGAAATTGTTGGGGAAAATTCCCCAACCTTCTACACAATATAAATACACAAAGCATAAATGCCCAGCGAACTCCAAATAGAATAAATCCAAACAAACCCACTCCAAGACATATTCTGATCAGACTCTCAAATACTGAAGAGAAGGAGCAAGTTCTGAAAGCAGTAAGAGAAAAGCAATTCGCCACATACAAAGGAAACAACATAAGACTAAGTTGTGACTACTCAGCGGCCACCATGGAGGCAAGAAGACAGTGGCATGACATATTTCAAATTCTGAGAGAGAAAAATTTCCAACCAAGAATACTTTATCCAGCAAAATTCTCCTTCAAATTTGAGGGAGAGCTTAAATTTTTCACAAACAAACAAATGCTGAGAGACTTTGCCAATAAAAGACCTGCCCTACTTCAGATACTAAAGGGAGCTTTACCTACAGAGAAACAAAGAAAGGAGAAAGAGATACAGAGAATTTTAACAGACATATATAGAACCTTACATCCCAAATCACCAGGGCACTCATTTTTCTCTAGTGATCATGGATCTTTCTCCAGAATGGACCATATGCTGGGACAGAAAACAAGCCTCAATAAATTGGAAAAAGAAAAGAAATTGAATGTATTCAAAGCACATTCTCTGACCACAATGGGATACAAATAGAAGTCAATAATTTTTGAACTGTAACTCCACTATTTACTTCCTACATGATATAAAATAGACAAACTCTAATGACAAATCAGTGATTTTGAACTCAATGTAAAATATGTAATTTTTGACAGGAACTACATAAAGGTGGGGGAATGGATGAGTATAGGAACATAGTTTATGTGTCCTATTGAAGTTAAGTTGATATCAAAGTAAAACAAGATTGTTATGGATTTAGGAGGTTAATTTTAAGCCCCACAGTAAACACAAAGAAATTATCAGAGAATATGACCATAGAGATAAAAAGTAGAGTATGGGTTAAGAGAAATGGAGGAAGGGGCAATGGGGAGTTAAGAAATGAATGTAGGGTTGCTGTTTGAGGTGAAGGGAAATTTCTAGTAATGGATGGTGGGCAAGAGATAGCATTACAACATTCTAAATGTGATTAATCCCACTAATGGAATGCTAGGGAGGGGGTGGAATGGGAAGATTTAGGCTGTATATATGTTTCCACAATTGAGAAAAAAAAAAACAAAACAGTCTAAATAGATGACAATTGAATGCCAAGGATGACCATGGATGGGATCTGAGGATGGAGGACAGGAGGCTCAAAGGGACACAGTTGAGACATAAGGAAGAAAAAAAAAACGAAATATAGAATGTAAGCTTTGTATCAATGTTGAATCTCTTGTACTTCTTAGCTGCGTTTAATGGGATTGCATAAAAGAATGTTCTTGTTCATGGGAACTGTATATGTGAATTATAGTGTGTTCAAGGATGTGTGCAGCTATCTCTCATACGTTCAGAAGAAAGAGGAATAGATAGATGATGGATGATAGATAGGGAGGGAGGGAGCGAGGGAAAGAAATAGTGGTGTGACAGCATGTTAAAGTTGGTGGATTGGGATATAGGGGGAGGGGGGTCAGGGTATGCTGGAGTTCTGTGTATGGAGTTTGTATTGTTTTTGCAACTGTTCCTATAACTTTGAATTTATTTCAAAAAAAAAAAAAAAAAGAAATGCCCATTCTGTAGTCTCATTTTAAAATGAGTTAACTGTGTTTGTCAGCTGGAAATCTCTTAGCTGAGTGACAGAAAACATAACTAAAGTCACCTTAAGCCAAAAAGAATTTGTTGACTAGCTTAACTGGAAATTCCAGAGTAGATAACAAAACTGGCTCATCTTTCTTTACTGAATGTCCTATGTACCTTTCTAAGCACCTTACAACTCATTTAATCCTCACAGCTCTATGTCTTAACTGCTGTCATTACCTCATTTTATAATGAGGGATTTGGGGTACAAAAACATTAACTATCTTCCCCAAGGTTACAGAGCAAGTATGTGGCAGGGGTAGGATCCAAACTCAGGGAGGCTGTCACCCGAGTCCCTGCTTTAACGATTGATCCTATATGGTCTTTTAAAGCTTTAGCTATGACTGGATGTAGGGGCTCAGTGTCAGCAGGATCCAGTTGCACTCCATCTTGTGGTTCTGCCCTCCTGTAAACTGGCTTAATTCTCAGGATCCATGTGTTGGCCAGATGGCAGCCTGTCGTTAAAGGTACAAACATGGGATCTTCTCTTCCAGCATCCATCAGACTGAAGGCCTGGGCTACCATCGGTCTTTTTTGGGTTACATTGCTGTCCCTAAACAATTTCTTTGGCAGGGGGTTGGAATCAGGCTGCCATCTTCCACAAATCCAAGGAGAATTCTTTGTTTAGACAAATGGGATGATGTCTCTTGGGAATTCTGAAACACTCTGGCCCTGGATGCAAAACACCAATTGGCTTTGGCCTGGGTGACATATTCAGTCTTGTAAATGGGGATAAAGTCAACTGTGTCCAAGCCATGAGTTGAGATGGGACAGTGGATGCTTCCCCAGAGAAAAATTGATGTACTGTAACAAGAGAATGGTGAATGGATACTAGGTTCAAGAAACAATAGGTATCCACTGTAGTGTGGTGAAGTAAGACAAGGTTCTTGTTAAAATAGACAAATATTAAGTCAAGGGAAGCCTTAACATTACATTTATCCTAATTCTATAAAGGAAAGATAGTAATTAAGGTAAAGTTGGCATAATATTTGGCAATTATCTGATTCATTTAAATTGAGAGGCAGTCAAGCCATTAGATGCTGAACCCTAAATTTCCATATTTGGAGCTTGAATTAAATTGATAAAATCAACAATATAAACCATTTTGCACAACATTTTTGACACTGTGGGAATAGGTACTTTATTATTGAATTGAATTATTGCTATAATTAAACCCTGTTAATATACTCTGTACTTTTTGTGCAAATTGTTCTACTTCTCTGGAGGGCATTTAACAATATTTATCAAAAGTCTTGAAATATTCATTTCTCTTTGTTGTTATTAAGAAGTCTGCTCTTAGGAAAATTGTTGACTTAATGAATAATCTCTCTTTTGTCTTTGTTTACTTGTCAGATCTCTTCGTTTTTCATGTTTAGTTTTCCTAAGATATGTTTAGTTGAGGATTTATTTGCATTCAGCTTACTCAGGATTCACTGTGATTCTTGATCTGAGGACTCATGTCTTTCCCTAATTATAGAAAATTCTCAGCCATTCTCTATTTCACTGGTTCTCAAGTTTTTTGGACTTGGGGCCCTTTACTCTCTTAAAAATTATTGAGAAACTTAAAGAACTTTTGTTTATGTTGGCTATACTGATGATACTTATTGTATTGGAAATTAAAACTGAGGAATTTAAAAAATATTTATTAATTTATTTCAGAATAACAAAAATAAGGCCTTTACATATTAGCATAACTAATATGTGTTCATTGTATAATTGACATACAAAACTCTTCCCCCCCAAAAAATTTAATAGCAGCTGGGAATTGTTTTCCATGTTTGCAAAAGTCTTCAATGTCTGCCTATATAGAAGACAGCTGGATTCTCATATTTACTTCTGCATTCAGTCATTTTCAATATCATATGTCATGTAGCTGCCATTAGTGAATAGAAAGAGAATGAGAGTAAAATGGCAAATATCTTACTATTATTCAAAAATAGTTTTGGCATTATAGACCTCCTGAAAGGATCTCAGGTTCCCCAGAGTTTCCTGGCCCACATTTTGAGAACTGCTGCTCTATTTTGAATAGTCCCTTTTCCATTTTATTCTTCTGGAACTCAGATTAGCTATATTTTGGAACTTCTTTTAACTTCCAAGTCTTTTAATCTCTCTTGTTCTTTTGATATTTTTATCTCTTTGCGCTATATTCTGGTTAATTTCCTCAGATCTGTCCTTCGATTCATGAATTTTCTCTCTTCAGCTGCCTCTAATCTGTGCTTTAACCAGTCCTTTGAGATATTAATTTCAATGATGATATTGTTTATAGGTAGATGTTTTATTAATTTGTTTTTAAATGTCCTGGCCTCTTTGTCCTAGCATTATTCATTTTTTATATTTCTAATTTTATATTTTATAACATTAACTACTTAAAATATAATTATTCCATAACCAGTCAGATTATTTAATTATTTAAAATTCTAGTAGTCTAAATCTGATGTTTCTTGAGTAACTTATAATGTATTGTTTCCTCATGTGACTTTAAGTTTTAGATGGTGGGCCCATTATCTGTGGAAATTCCGTGTGGTCTGGAATAAGGACATTTCCTTTGAGAAAGTTTTCATCTTTGTTTCTGCCTTGTGCCTGTGGATATAACTGGCCCAGGTTCTCAGGTGCAGTGGGTGTTCATTTTTCTTTTGAGCTGCTGGATCCCTTTGCGATTTCTTTTTGTGTTTGGGTAGAGACAATCTCTTTCACCCAGGTGTGAATATCAGCTCACACACTTAATACACTGATTTCCTTCCTAAGAGCACAGAAAGGATGTTATATTGTTGTATTTTTAAGTGTTTGCAGGAGAGGATTTTTGGGCTAGTCAATAATATTGGTGGAGCTTTAATAAGTTATTCAATGCTGCATCATTTATAGTGGTGGAATTTATAAACAAGGCAAATGTTTATCAGTAAGTGATTTGTTAAACCTGGGCTCAACAAACTTTTGTAAAGAGTCATAAGGTAAATATTTTATGCTTTGTGGACCACATACATTTTTCTGTTGCATAGTCTATGTGTTTACAACCACTAAAAAAAGGTAAAAACTATTCTTAGCTCATGTACAAAAACAGGCCTTGAGCTGAATTTGGCCTGATGGCTGTAGTTTGTTGATCGTTGGATTAAACTGTGGTATATTCATAAGATAGCATATACCAGCAATAGAATAAATAAAATCCTGTGTATCCCTTGTTGCTGTTTTGTTAAATGAAAAAGGGATCAAAGCATGTTACAAAACATGGACAATGTGATCTCAATCTTGTAAAAGAACTCTCCTCAAAATATGCATACAAATACATAGAAAAAAGACTGAAAAGTTACCAAAATATTAACACCATCTCTGGATTGAGGCAATACAACATAGGAGGTGTTCAATAATATATTAAAGGAGTATATTTGCACTATAAAGACCATCACTGAATAAATCGCCTAGCCTCTCCCTGTTCCCCCCATCCTGGGCAATTAACACTCATTATCCCTAATTCTGGCCTCCACAGCAGAAAGCTTGCATTTCCTTACCTCTGAGTTTCTGAGAAAGGTTCAAAATACAAAGGCACCAGGGAAATTTCCTGTGGCTTTCTGTCAAGTTTTGTGTATTGAATTTAAAGTGATCCTACCTCCCTACATTTATCAAACATACATTCAATATTGATCAAAGATCTCCATATGACAAGTGAAACCAAAAAGCTAGAAGAAAAAAAAAATGGTTTATTAAAAAAATTTTCCTGGGGCAAAAGATTTCTAAGAATGACAGAAACCCTGAAACTGACAAAAAAGAAGATGAATAAATGAATTTGATAAAAATAGAAACTTCTGTACAGACAAAATGTCATACATAAAAGTCAAAAGGCAAATTATAAAATGAAAAATATCTGCAATACATAAGACAAAAGTTTATTTTCCTTGTAACACAAGGATGTACAAGATATATAAGAAAAGATGAACAACCCACTCAAAATCAAGAAAAGCTTAGAAAAGACATTTCAGGAACTGAAATGCTAATGGCCAATCAATATGTGAAACGCACAACTTCACTCATAGAAATGTCCATGAAAAGAACAAAAATATACCATTTTCATCCATTGGATTGGCAAAAATGCCAAAGTTTGATAAAGCCTCAGGCTGGAAACTGAATGGGGAAACAAGTTCTCAGATATACCTTTGGTGGATGTATAAATTAATCCAGCTCTTTGAAGGTAAGTTTGGCATCATTTGTCAAAATTTTAAATGCATTACTTTTCAGAGAGCAGTTCCCCGGCTAGAATTTTATCTTTGGGCTGTAGTCATAGCAGTGCACAAAGATTTACGTACAATAATGTTCATGGCAGCATTTTGTGGAATAGCAGTATAAATGTTTATCAGTAGACCAATTACATACATTTTTATTACAGCCGTGAAATAGAGAACAGTGTAATCATTAAAAAGTACTTATATGGAACAACTTTAAAAGTATTTTTAAGTGAAAAACAGAACATTGGATTACAATAGTGTAATATTGCTTTTGTGTTTAAAAAATCAATACGTTCTGTTAACAGAGATGTAATCTTTGAGGAGTGGGACTCTTTATATCCCTTTTAAAATATGCATGTGCTCTTTAATTCAAAAAATAATTTTTTGTTTTGGAGGTGTTTGAATCTCCAAACAGAAAATTTAAAGCAAATATAGGGAGAAAGAAAACCCTCAAGTAGATCAGAGACTTTACGATAATTCTGTGGCTGGTACTAAACATTTTTTTTCCCCACATGGTTAACAGGTTTTATCCAACCATATGATAAGGATAAGTTGAACAAACTCAAGCAAAAGCCAAGAAAACCAGATTCCATCTTTTGCCTTTGCTCATGGTGATTTTTACCATCCAAGTTTTAAATTTAACAATCTTTTCTCTCATTGCTTCTGGATTTTGAGCCATAGTGAGAAAGTCTTTCCTTATGGTTAAAGAAAAATTCACCCATGTTTTCTTTTAGTAGTTGCAGATTTCATTTTTTACATTCGGACCTCTAATCCATTTGGAATTAATTCTTGTGTATGATGTGAGATATGGATCTAATTTTATTTTCTAAATGGCAAAGTATTTGTTCCAGCACGATTTAAGAAAAAGTTCATCTTGACATGCCATCTTTGTCATTCATATACTAAATTTCCATAGGTTCCTTGATATATTTCTGGGCTTTCTTTTCTGTTTCACTAGTCAGTTTGTCTATTGATGTGCCAGCATCACACTGTTTTATTTGTAGAAGCTTTAGGGTGTGTTTTGTCTGGGTGGGCCAGACCCCACCCAGTGTTTTTCAAAGTTTTCTTAGCAATATTTTCATGTTTATTTTTCCAAGTCTGTTTAGTGTCAACTTGTCTGACTCTGTAAGCTGGTGTTTTGTTAGGATTGCTTTAAATATATAAATAAGCTTAAGAAGAGCTGATATCTTTGTAATGTTGAATCATCCTATCCAAGAACAGGGGATGCCTTTCCATATGTTTAGGTACACTGTGATGGTTAGGTTCATGTGTCAACTTGGTCAGATGATGGTTCCCAGGTGTCTAGTCGAGCAAGCACTGGCCTAACCGTTACTGCAAGGACATTTGTGACTGGTTAATAAACCAGAAGGCTGGTTTATTAAATCATCAGTCAATTGGCTGCAGCTGTGACTGATCACATCAATGAAGGGCGTGTCTTCCACAATGACAGAATGCAATCAGCTGGATTTAATCCAATCGATTGAAGACTTTTAAGAAAGACAGATAGAGGACCTTCACTTCTTCTTCGGCTGACCAGTGAAACATTTCCTGAGGAGTTCATTGAAGTTGCCAATTTGTTCCTGAGGAGTTCATTGAACACGTTCATAAAAGTTGCCAGTTTGCTGCCTGAGAAGTTCGTTGAACATCTTCGTTGGAGTTGCCAGTTTGCTGCCTGCCCTATGGAATTTGGACTCATGCATACCCACAGTTGTGTGAGAAACTTTTATAAAATCTTAAATTTATAGATATTTCTTGTTGATTCTGTTTCCCTAAAGAACCCTAAGTAATACATACACTAACATGTCATCTACAGATAGGGATAGTTTTACTTCTTCTAGATACATTCCTATGTCTCTAATTGATTTCTTTTGTCTAATTGAATTGATTAGTATCTATAGTAAAATGTTGAATAGTAATGGATTGAATAATAATGGAATTCATGAGCATCATTGCCTTATTCCAAGAAATGACTTTTTACAGAGCTGAATTCTGTGCTTTTTATTGCATTGCTTGGCACTAATTTGGTTAGTCATTGAGATTTTTCAAAAGATTAGATACATTACAAATGCCAATAATCATAAGATGATTATGTGGCAGTCAAAATTATCAAATAAATACAGTGACATTTTCTTGTGGACTTGAATGGTCAAATAAAGACTTTGTGGAAGAAATGGGAGTATCAAAGAATGGTTTCTTAGCTTTGGAAGGGCACTTAAAATTCAATTGGTTGACACCCCTACCTGATGCATGAATCCTCTCCCATCCTTCCAGGAGTAAAACCTCAAGAAGGTGACTAACTTTATTATAAGAATGGTAGAGGGACATGTTTTTAAGGAAAATACTGATTAAGTGGCACAATGCAATAAGATTGGCGATCCTTGGTAATTGGGAAAGAACTATAATATTTGAGAGCTGTAAGGGCAAAGAGCACCGATGTGTTATTTCAGAAATAAAACTCTTGTTTTGAATAAGTTTATTAAATTAGGCTTTGCCAAAATTCATAGAACTCTACACAGAAAGATCAATTTTGCCACATGATCATTTAAAAATGGTTTAAAAATCAATTTGTAGAACAAATATATTTTTAAAATATGTTAAAACTTTCACAGGTGTACTCATATTGTGTATGTATGGGTATGGATAGGAACTGAATTGTTAACTGTGCTTGATTGTCTCTGGAGGATGGCTTTTATGAAGCACTTACATGTCTTATTTTTTTTTAATTTTTGTGCTGTTTGAATTAAACATGAAGGGCAAGTAAACCAAGAATAGCAAGCTAAAACTAAGAGCAGTAACTGTCTTACATAATTTTGCCTTTGTAGATGATGTTACTCTTCTGTCGGTAGGATTTGAACTTTGAGTAATTTTATTCCCAGTGATTGTGGTGGTTTTGCATAAATCCACCACAGTCTCTCATCTTTACCACCTTGTGTTAAAGAATAGCATTTGACTAGAGTTAAGAGTTTATGTCCAACCTGCCCCAACCCCCTCATCTGTGCAAAATCAACAAGGCTCACCTTGCCACAGGGTCAGGTAGTTACGTAAGTTTTGTTATGCGTGGTTATCTGGACTTTTAACCATGCACGTTCATATAGATTATTGAAGTCTGTTTTCATCCCTAAGCATCTCTCCTATCTTCTGGAGATTAAAAGAACCAAACAACAACAAAAAGTAGAGTAATCCTGCAGCAGCTATGTTTATTTACTCTGGTGGTACCTCAAAGGACAAGATAAAGAGCTGAAGTGGTTTTCTGAGTTAGTCAGGTGTCTCCTTTTTGGCAATGTTAAGCCTTCTTGCTGAGTGGCACTTATATCCAGCAGCTGAGGAGGAAACCTAAATATTTTTCTACATGTTTTCTATTTCACAAATTATTTTAGTTTTCTAAAGTTGATGAAATGCAATATTCCAGAAATGGACTGGCTTTTAACAATGGGGATTTATTAGTTTACAAATTTACAGTCCTGAGGCCATGCAAATGTCCAAACTAAGGCATCAATAGGAGGACGCCTTCTTCCTGAAGACAGGCTGCTGACAATCTGGGACTCCTCTGTCCCATGGGAAGGCACATGGCGGCCTCTGCTAGTCTTTCTCTTCCAGGTTTCCCTGCTTTCAGCTTCTGGCTGCTCTGTCTTTGGTTTTCTTTCTGAGCTTAGCTTCTGTCTCTCTTAGTTTCTCTGGCTTTTTTCTGTGTTTTATCCTCTTATAAAGGACTCCAGTAAAAGGATTAAGATCTACCTTGAATGAGGTGTGTCACATCTCAATTGAAATAACCTAATCAAAAGGTCCTACCCACAACAGGTCCACAACCACAGGAATGGATTAAAAGAACAATTTTTTTCTGGGGTACATACAGCTTCAAACAAGCACACAAATGAATCCAAACAATTAGTCATATTTTGATCCTTGAATGCCAACGAACTGACAGAAACAACACTTGAAAAATGTGGAATCTAACATCATCTCCTTGGCAGCTGAATTTTGAGATATGATTATGGATTTTCCATGTATTGCCTACTTTGTTTCAAGTCCAGAGGTTCTTAGAATGTTATCACATTAACACTTATAAACCTTCCTTCCTACCATGGAGGTAGATTGGTGGCAATTGTTTTTGTTCTACTTTTATACACGAAGCGAAGGAAAAAATGGAGTTAGATCAAACTGTAGAAAGGAGCGTGACTCTTGTAAATCTGGGCCATATGGCATTGAGCCAGAGATAGAATCAAAGAAGGCAGGTCTCTGCATTGTGTGCCTATGATTTTGTATGAGTCAGACTTTGCTGAATGGTCTATTCAGGGAAAACAATGTCACCAAACATACAGAGAAAGCACACTGGAACTCCTAGTGCATGCTTTGTCTACAGGCTGTTCATTTAGACCAGGGGGGAGGAACATTTTTTGCTTTTGAATGATGTTGACCACCGAAGGAAATAAATTGTAGCTCACGTAAACTAAAAACCAACTACATTTAAATATTTTAAGAGAGAAAAATGTCATTTGTATTTAAAATAACTGAGAAATCTAGCCAAGAAATATAATAAATAATAAAACATACTTTCCACTGTAAAGAGAGAAAGATGGGAAAGACAAGATAAGAAAGTGAAAAAAAGAGAGGTACATAAGAAGAGATATGGCAAGCTAGATATATGGGAACAAGTAATGAAACACAGTGAGAGAGACAGATGTAAAGATGAACATGGCTAACATTTATTGAGTGCTTTCTACGTGCTTTCATTGTTCAAAATTCTTTACCTGCATTGACTCATTTTAATCCTTGTAGGGCTCTATGTGGTAGGCACTGGTATAATTGCTGTATAACTCATGAGGAAATCCAGGCATGCAAATATTAACTTTCGTGAAGTAACATTCTAGCTAACAACACGTACACACTAGTGTGCCTAATAAATAATAGCTATAGATAAAACTGATGGGATTTCACATTTTGGTTATTTTTTTGTGGATGGTATTTTGGCCCATGGGCTAATGTTCCCCTCAATGAATTAGAAATGTTTGTATTAGTTCCAAGCCTGGAGAGCACATACAACTTTTCAGCCAAATACTTATAAGAAGAAAATGAGCCATTAATAATTATGGTGGTAAGTCAGTCCACCAAGACCCACCTCATCCTGAAAGGATTTACATTCTGAAGTTGATATAAAAATTGCTGAGTGTATAGTCCTCTGAAGTAGGATCCCATGAACATAAATTAATATTCCCCAAATGAATTTAAAAATTGTTTAATTTCACTGAGACCTATGAGTATGGGTGAATGCACATGTGTGTGTATGTGTATGTGTTTGTTTGTGAATGTGTGTATATTTGGGGATGATATGGGAATGGTATTGAGGTGGGAATGCAATGTGGGCATTTAGAAAATGTGGTTGGTATGGGATTGAGATGCAAGATCTATTGAAATATCAAGGGAAATTAATCCAATAGCCAAAAAGTGGTTCATGTGTGTGTGTTTCCTCCCAGCAATGTGGATTCAGAGGAGAGATTCTGTAAATATTTTTAAACAGCGTTTTTAAAAGAATGGTTGTATTAGTCATAGTAACACCAACCAGTGCAGTGGTAGAAAAAAAAAAGCTCAAAATCTCAGTAAAGTTAGTGGAATAAAGTTTATTTTTGCTCACATGTAGCATAATGTGGATAGGTGGGAACTCTTCTCCATGTAGTGACTCAGGGATTCAAGCTTCCTCCATTTTGCCTGCTCAGTTCAACATGTTGCTTCCAAGGTCACCGTGGAAGGGAAAGAAAGGGATCAGTGAGGAACACCAGGTCTTAGTTATCTCAACCAAGAAGACACATTTCATTTCTGCTTACAGTCTGTTGGCTAGAATTGGTCATGTGGCTTCAATCTACCTTCAAAGGAGCCTGGTAAACCTAGGGGCGCACATGTATCTTCTGTGAGCACTACTTTGCCACAATAATAAATTCCGAAAGAAAAAAATCAAGTTGGGTGTCTGAGTTTGTAGTTTTCATCTGCTAAGGAGATGAAGTCGCTTTGAGAAGTCACTTAACCTTCTGGGTCAGTTTCCTTGATGTCCAAAGAGGGGTGTAGTTGTTTCACATTGCTTTCTGAGGCTGTATCTGTGGGGACACCTGGGAACAGGCCAAACTTGTGGCTTGTGGACCTCTGGGCTCCTTACTCCTCAATCATCCAGAACCTATAAATCTAGTTTATAAATTGGGATTTTGCATTCAACTTTATTTGAACAAAATGTTTTGCCAACTTGAAAACCACTAGGAAGGTCACTAAGGGATTGTCTGGCTCTGAGCCTATGATTCATAAGTGTACTGTCCTCTTCAGTTAATGGACTTGTCATGCTATTGGTGTCTCCTCTTCCAGGTTTTTGTTGCTCAGCTTTTGGCAATTTCATAACTTTGTAGGGGCTTCCTAAGAGGACAGGTAGGTAGGGTAGTGGCAGGAAAGAACATCCAAGCACTTCTCAGCCTCTTGTGTTAACCAAGGTAAGAAATTGGAATGAAGAAAGAAGATAAAATTGTTGGCAACAATAAAAGTTTTTGAATATTGATAGATCTCTTGCAGTATGTGTTTTCCCTGCTCAGGAATAATTGAGATGCTTATTTAGGGAAAGAGTCTCCACCTAGTTGTAAGTATAAGAGGATTAGCAAAGCAGGAAGTCCCCTGTGTGCTGTTGCTTGAGAAATACATCAAAAGGATCCCTGCCTCCTTAGACTGTCTCCCCAGCCCCAGTGGTTAGTCTGCTATGTTCCTTAAGATTTACATAATTATTCTTTCCTTTGGCTAATGGGGAAAATGTGTGGCTGAGATGGATGGTGGACATCCCCTTGTACTCTCACAATCATTAAACAAAGCACATAAATGCCAAAATAGCTTGGCAGTCAGAATAAGGTCCTGAAGCATCAGGACAGTAAATGGTAAATAGTTGAAGGTGGAGCATGATAGGTGGGGTTGGAGAATGGGATGTGGATGGGGGCTGGGAACTTCAGAGTCAAAGAGCCAAGTCAAGGCACTTGGATATTAAAAACAAGACAAGACACTTCCTGAAGAATATCTTGATTTTTTTTTTTAACCAGACAAACTAGAAGCATGGAAAACTGGACATTCATTTACTACATAAAAGAATAACAATCCAATTTAGAAAAGATAATTTGTGGAAACATGGAAAAGGAAAAAAATTGTTTCCAGGGATCCAGGTCTTTAGTTTGAGTGCAAGCACAGTATGAAAATCTACCCCATACAGTTTCTTCCATATAAATTACTGTCAGTTAATCATGAGTAGGTTTGACTTATATACTACTTTATTTTGGTGTCTTCAAAAAAAATGACAGACTTGTGTTCGTATTTTAATATTGTGATAGAATCTGGGAATTTGGAAAAGGAATTGCTGAAATCAGGTATTGGTTGTGTGCCCAGCCCTGTGCTGGGGGTTTCCAGACAGAAACATGCACTTGGAGAGCACATGGTAGAGAAAGCAGATTAACATATTTAAAATGGAGAATGATGGTAGCCTCTGGGTGATGATGGATTCCCACATTTCCTCAATAATCAAAGAGTTCATACTCTGTTCCTTCATGCTTCTCATCTTCTACCCTTTCAGTTTGAAGAGCTCTTTAGCTTCATTTGCTAACTCCACCAAGAATGGTTTTTCCTGTGATGTTCTTCCTTAGTCGTCTAGCCCTACACCCTCCTCCTCTCCCTTCCCCTCCTCCTCTTCCTTCATCATCTTCATCATCATCTAGCCTGCCCTAGATCAAGCTCTTAAACTTAAAAAGATTAAAGAATCGTAAATTCCCAAGAAAATCCGTAATTTTCTTCTAAGAAGAGTTGTGATGATAATGTAACTTTATCTGTTTGACTCCTTTGTGACTAGAATCTTTGATGGGCCCTGACTGTTATTTGCTTAGTCTTTGGCAATCAGGCAAACCAGAAAATGTCAGATCTCTGAACATCGATGGGTGAGAAAGTGTCACAAGTATGATGCATTAGATGTCTCAAGACATTCACTCACTTCGTTTGAAAGGTTATGTTTCATGTGGTAATAATAAAGCTGTCCCAAAAGGCCAGGAATATTTTTCAGTAGATGCCAGTTACACCTTTAAAATATTGAACCAAGCTTTCCTAATAATTCAGAAATAACCTGACAGAAACAAGACTGATGATTTCCTAGCTGAGAAGGTGAGCACTGTAAACCTTTGTTGTTTAGTTTCAAGGCTTCTTTTGTTCAACCGACTTTACAACTTGGCTTTCAGTCTAATAAGGACTTCATCCTACCTAATTAAAGTGGAAGTCAACATTTCAGTCAATATCAGGATGACTGTTAGAAATGTCTTAGTCTAGTAATCAGTCTCCTGTGGTATATGCATTCAGAAATCATTGACTTGGGCAATCATGGTTTTCCTTAAAAATGCTCACATTAAAATTTTGTTGGAATTAATTTCCTCTTTGATTCTGATCTAAGCTGTCAAAGTATGAATTCAAGGTTTGTTGTAAAACATTGTTTAAAGGAGAAAAAGTCCTATTAGGGGGAAGGAATGTTCACAGAAATATGTCCCTTCCTTGACCTCTTCAAATTTAGGGGAAAATAAAAAATCATTAGGAACTATATTGTGTAGTATTTGTTTTCTTGGGTTATAGGTCCACAAGAACAAGAATCCAGTCTAAAGAACTGAGTTGGTATAGACCTGCTATTATTGGCAATGAAGTTTAAGCTGACTCTGTTTTATAAAATCAAGGGCAGAATGAGTTCTTGAAGATTGCCTGGTCCTTCTATCTGATACTTGGTTATTTCAGTTTAGTGCTAATACATGCAAAATATATTTGCCCATGTTATATAACTTTGGCTTGAATACCTTCAATGATGGTTGACTTACTTCTTCATGAGAAAACCTATTTATTTTTGTCCATCTCTTTCTGTGCTGAAAACTCTCTCCCTGTGGTTTCTATCTTAATTCTTCCTTCTGGTTATAGGACAAGAACATCAATACTCTCTTTCTAGTAACAGCTTTTCAACATGTTTGAATATAGTTCATATGATCTGTTCCTCATTGTTTCTCCTTTTAGTCTTTTCTTTCCTGTATACTTCCCCAATTCCATCAGTTATTCTTTATAGATCTTAGGTTCTGCTCCTGCCGCCATCTTGGTTATTTTCCTCTGGATGCTCTATAGTTGGCTCAAAGTAAAGTCATAAAATATGAAACTCCCCAGTTCAGACAGGGCGAGGCAAACTAAATTCAATGGAAAAGGATTTATACTTCCTCCCTGCCTAATAACACTTTATTCGTTCTCCAAGACTGAACTGCTTTTTCACTTCTAACCATGAAGGCTCCTCTTATCAAATTTTGTTTCTCCTCCTCCAAAATTTTAACCATTATTATCTACACCCTCCACCAGAACTTTAATTATATAGAGTCTTAGGTCACTTTTCTATCCAAACTCTGATCAATATCACCACACTCATCACTATGATGCTAAGTTCAAATCACCATCACTTCTCTCATGGATTATGGTAGTGGACACCCACTGGCCTTCTTGCTTCAGCTCTTAACCCCGTTCACGAGACAGCAGTGAGAATGATTGTATTAAAACACGTCAGATCATTTCACTGCTCTGCTCCATATCTAACAATGGCTTTCCTGTCAGTGAGATTAAAAGCTGAGATCCATCAAATGCCCACTGCCCTCCCCCTCCTTTCTGACCTCATTGTGTTCTACTTCTCACCCACTCTCTCCAGCTGTATTGGACTCCTCACTGTCCCCCAAGATGGAAGACTGTCGTCTCCTAAGAGACCTGCATTCACCATTCTATTTGAAATTGCTACACTCTCTTCCCCCAATACCCGATGCTTTGCTTCATTTTGTTTTCCTTGGCACTTAATACCATCATTGTACTTATTCATCCTGTTTACTGTTTATTACTAGAGACTAGTGATTTTTGGCTTTTTGGGTCACTGTTGTATCTCTAGCACCTACGACAGGGCCTAAGACGTAGATGCTCAATAAATATTCAGTGCATAAACTAATCTTTGATTGTTGATTTGCACTCCTATTTATTTTTTGAATTGTTATTTAACTTTTCCCATATCTGCCTTGCCTCCCCAACAAGACTGTGACTTCTCTGTGTCTTTGTAAACTCTCTCCCTAGACACTCACACTACTTTTCACACAGTGTAGTATCCTTAGCAGTACGTACTAAGTGAATGCTTAATAGTAATAAAGAAAGTCCCTTTTGTGGAATTAGATTGGTAAAAGACTGTCTTCTATCCAACATGAGTTAGATCACAAGTGAAATGGACACCAGGGAAATGAACTAATAAAGCATACCTTTAATGAGGCCACAATGAGGAATACTTAGAGTTGGTGACTGATCAGGAAAATCTCCCCTGAGAAGATGAGCTTGGTTATGAAATGGTGCAGAGGTAAAAGCAGGTATTGCAGGTACATAGGATAATACATGAAAAATATGGAAAAAAGAATGTGTATTCATGTGTTTATGTATGCACATGGGAGTTTGAAAGAGTGAGGAAGATATGCATATTAGCTCAGTTTATATAGAGGAGACATAGCTAATTACTTATAGAGATATAAGAGGTTACTTAGGTCAGACTCAAAGGTTTGGATTCTCATAAACCTTTATGTAGGAAGTAGATTGTGAAAACTGTGTTGTGAAGTGTTTTGGCAGCTCTGTAGAAGAAAGAATGAATTATTAAGAAATTGGAGCTTATTTTGGTGGTCCAGGTTTAGGTGAAAAAGGTTAGGGTGATAGATTGGACAATGAAAAGAAAAGGGCAGATGTGAGAGATATGGCAGGTAGATAACAGGTTGGGCATGGATGTGGAAACAATATGGAAGAAAGGAGTTGAAAATTAATCTTATGTGACCCGGAAGGGAAGTGGTAGTGACTGCTCCCCGAAGGAGTGAATGCAGAAGGATAAGAGGAGAGTGTTCAGCACTGAACCTGGGAACGCTCCATTTATTTACAGAATTCCTGGACAAAGAAGAATCTTAAGTAGAGGATACAAAGAAAGGGAAGACATAAAAGTGAAATCAGTGAATCAGGCAAGTACAATATTAGGAAGTCAAATCTAGAGATCTTTAAAGAAGAACATTGGTTTTGCATTGGTTTAGAACACAGTTTTAAAATAATGTCTTCTATCCATTACGAGATCTGGTATTCAGTAAAAGATAATAGGCAGAATATCTATAGTACAGGGAGATTGGTTGAAATTCATTACAAAAAGAAAAGTGAAAAGAACATGAGCATGTTCAATAATTATAGTTTGTCAATGCACTAAAAGGATCAGTAAGCATTATTTTATGAAGCAATTCTCTGTCCCAGTGAAACTCGAGGTCAGTTAATAATATGCATCTTTTTAAAACATCTCCAGCTCTAACCCACAGTCTTGGTGTTTAACAGAAGAGAATGGTCTTAAGTCACTTTCTTTAGTATCAAATAACTATATTAAAAATCAAAGCTACAGTATAGGAATGTAATCCTAACATTAGCTATGTTAATTGCTTATTACTATTAGCAAGAAATTGAGTGTTTTCTTATATAGCAAAACATCACTATTACACTACTTAGAAAAGAGTCCAGTATGAAATAGAGAAAAATCTTTATTTACATTTTATTAGGCAATGCGCTTCAGTTACCTTTAGTTGCATGTGGAAATTCAAATTGAGCTATCAATATGATTCCTAGGGGCATACACTTTAGTAAGATACATCAAAGATCAGTAAATCATGCTTTAAAGATTGCCAGATCTCCACTTACACACACTGAAACATTCCATAGGTCAAATTATATCCCTTGAAATGTAGTTACTACTCATAATCATAGTCATATTTGAGATATTAGCCTTATCTTCCAACATTGATATTGCAAAGAGGTTAACTCTTAAAATTTTATTGATGCCACTCATTTCTACAAACAATTCTTTATTTCAAAGACAAACTTCAGCCTAGCCCCTGTCAAGATGATCACTGTGGTGGTTAGGTTCATGTCTCATCTTGGCCATGTGATGGTGCCCAGCTGTCTGGTCAAGCAAGCACTGGCCTATCTGTTGCTCTGAGGACTTTTTGTGGACTTAAGTCATCAGTATGTTGATTCCAACTGTGACAAATTACATCTGCAGTTGGCCAAGGGGGGTGTCTTTTGCAATGAGAGATGTTTAATCTACTGAATTGAAGGCTTTTAAGGGGTTGGGTGATAGCTTCAACAGACAGAAGAGAGAATCTTCGTCTCTATTTCAGCCAGCTTGCCTCTCCCGAGGAGTTCTTCGAAGACCTTTGTCAGAGTTGCCAGCTTGCAGCCTGCCCGATGGAATTTGGACTTAGGCATACCCACAGTTGAGTGAGACACTTATAAAATCTCATACTATTTACAGATGTCTCTTGTTGGTTCTGTTTCCCTAGAGAACCTTAACTAATACAGTTACCATTTTCAAATTAGTAGAGAATGCAAAATCACAAGGTTTACTGTACCACGTGATGATATTAAAATATTATTTATTAATAAATGAAGGTAAAATTAATCTACATCCAACCTTAGAATATGCTAGGTCCAATTTGGAGTACTAACAACACTCTCCATATTATATATGAGCCCCATGAGTATAAACCTCAGTAACTAGAGCTCATGCTTGGCAATAGCCAGGGGCTGGTTTATAAAACAGCCCCTAATGGATTCCATTTATAATTTCATCAACTCCTTAAATCCACAGCAGGTTGTTGGCTTAAGGCTACTAATGGGCTCTGTCCTGCAGTTTCTTTCATCGACAAATTAGCATGTTCCTTTTGAAATATATTAGGTAAGCTTATTTTAGTAAACTCCTCACAATGGCATCTTAACTCATTAATTATGTCACTGGCACCAGCATTATGCCCTTTGACAGAACCCACTTAATCCATGGGGCAGTCAGGAAAGCATGAGTTTGGTTCAAGGACAACGGGTCCAGGTCAGGGAGCAGTAGTCTAACCACAGCACTCCCTTTGCCACTCAGAGTGTCCTTCTGCCTAAGTCGTGGAAGAAGAGGAGGCAACAGTGAATAACCTAATTAAAATAAAAGCAACTGTTGCTCTAAAATTTCCCTTGGTATTCTTGTTATCCACTGCTGATGGGGTGATTTTTACAAGTAACCCCACAAGTTAGTGGCTTATATCAACAACAATCATTTTATTATGTCTCATGGTTTCTGTCGGAAATGAATGTGGGAGGGACGTGACTGGGGGTCTCTAATGATTGCATCAGATGGTGGTCGGAGCTGGGAGGGGTGCTGAAGCAGCCATGGGCTGGCCAGAGTTCTCTCTGCTTCTGTCTATCCATGTAGTTGTAGGATCTCTCCATGTAGTCTCTCTGTGTGGGCTAGTTTGGGTTCCTCTCACATGGGGACTTCAATGACATCAGACTGATTAAATGGTGACTGAAGGATTCAAGAGAGAGTATTTCAGCAGACAATGTTGGAGAAATATTATTCTTATGATCTATCCTTGGAGGACACATAGCATCACTTCCGCCATATTCTGCTATTACAAACCAGGCACAAGCTACTCAGATTCAAGAGCAGAGGAATTTGACTCCATTGCATGATGGAGGAGGGAGCAAGACAAACTCTAGAAGGGCATGTAGGAGACATTGTTACTATCTTCTTTGGGAAATATAATCTGCTCTGAGAGTGAACAGTGCCAGCCACTTTGGAGCCAGTGGCATCAGCAGACCCAGAAGCTGGATGGAGTCTGTGTAGGGACATCAGCATCCTCACAGGACAACACTGCTTCAGAGATGTGTAGCTCTCTCCAATCCTCCGTCAATGCTGCTGTGTAGGTTTTTTTGCATCTTCATTTTTGTAGAAAAAGAAACTAAAATTCAGAAAGGTTAAGTGACTAGTCTTGAATCATATGGTCAGGAAATGGTTGAGCTGGAATTCCATCTCATGTTGGTCTGATTATGAGGACCAGGATTTTTTCTCTAAAGCATAAGGCCCATTAAACTAAAAATCTATTACAAAAGATAATTGAAATTTTGGTGATGAACGCACAACTATATAATGGTACTGTGAACAACTGAATGTACGCTTTGTATGACTGCATGGTATGTGAATATATCTCAATAAAATTGAATTAAAAAAAGATAATTGAAAAATTAACTTTTGTTGATAGAACAGTCGTCACTCTGTTAACTGAACAATCTTTACTCTGGGGTACAGAATGGAAAATGGCATATTGTTCATAAATCAATTTCTTTAAACATATGCTAATAGAACTTCCTTCTCCACTCATTGATGGCAGGTCCCATTGCTTTCCCATCACTTTTAGGCATGAAAACGTTCCATGCAGTTTTAATCAAACTTCAGTTTCACATCCTGTTCATGCTTATCTTCTTTCCCAACTCAGGGCGAGCCTTGGGGACAGAGCATGACCAGTTCTATTCTTGTTCTTTCCACTTTCTCCTCAATCCGATACCTCTGGTTCCTGCAGTGTGGGAGTTGGGAGTGGGGGCAGAAGGTCAGGGATAGAGTCATGGGGCTTGGGTCTTCTTACTTCACTGGAGTTGTTTGTGGTTCTCCCTTGGTGTACTTTGTGGCAGGCTTCCTGTGCTAGTTCTCTCATCGGGTACAAATGTGGTTTCTTCCACGGGCTGCATGGGGCAATGTTTTCTGTTATCAGCTCCTCTTTCCTACCTCACATCCTGCGTAAGGCAGCCCATGGCTCAGCTTCTTATTCCTGGGGTTCATTTGTGCAGCAGGCAGCCCACTTGGGTGGAGTATCAGCAAGATTGCCCTCTCTAAGTGACTTCTGTGGTATTCACTTAGCCACTGGGAAACCCAAGCATCCTTTCTGTGTCAGATGTGCATGTGCATGCTGACCCACCTCTGCTTTTTCCCAGTGCCCTGAACTTGAACTTACTTCAGCCAGTCTCCTGCCACCAGGATTATCCAGGCAAAAACAGACACTAGTCCTTATATTCATGTATTATCCCAAACCCCCAGGGAAATTGTCAGGCTCCCAAGAACTTTCCATTGAGAGGGTAGATGCAGGGTGGGCTCACAGATTCCACAGGTGGTGAGAGAGATGCAAGTATCCCCTTCCTCTAGGCACCCTCCTCCCACTATCTCTGAGTGGCTCTTCCTCATTTGGCTTTGGTGGGGGAAGGGTGCTCCCTTAGGGAAGGGACAAAGCTATGGCACTCTTTCTAGGGATCAAAGTTTATCACCTAATCCCGGACAAATTCTTAGAATTTGAGGTCTTTTATATATTGAATGCCAGGGTGGAGCTATGTGTTGCAAAACAGATTCTACTGTTCTAGAGTGAGCCCTTGAGGGAGTCTAGGAAATTTTGGGGGCTTTACACCTATTGTTTTCATCTTTGAGGTTTGGCCTCATTCAGCATTCTCTTATAGGAGTATAAAATAAAAAATAAAAATTCTAGAACTTTAAAAAATTCAACGGAAAGTGTAACATTAAGGCAAAATAATAAAATCCAAACTTAAGCACTAGAAGAAATAAAATATAAGACATTAAAATAACATTCAAATAAAATAAAACCATTCCCTGGTGTTTTAGTTTGCCAGGCTGCTATGATAAATACCACACACTGGTTGGCTTCAACAACTAGAATTTATTGGCTCACGATTTGGAAGCTAGAAGTCTAAAATCAAGATGTCAGCAAAACAATGCTTTCTGCCAGGGTCTGTAGCATTCAAGTGATGGCTGTACTGCTTCATGTGGTTACATCTCTCTCCTTCTGGACTCTTCTGACTTCTGGCTTCTTCCGGCTTCTACTTCTTCTGGCTGACTCTGTCCAAATTTCCTCTTTGTAAGGACTACAGTCATATGGATTAAGATGCACTCTTGTTCATTTTGACCTCATTTTAACTAGCAATAACATCTCTGAAAGTCCTGTTTACAAATGGCTTCATGAGGATCAATGAGATCCTAATTTCTTATCTGAAGCCTCCAGCTGGATTTCTTAAGTATTATGGTGGAGTAAGAGGGGGGACAGCAGGCCACAGTAGGAGGGTCAGAATGAGTTTCTCTGCTCAGTCAGGGACACAGCGCCTTTAGTTGATGTCACGGTCTCTGGTGTTAGTTATGAAATCTGGTGTAGAGTAGAGGAGACAAAGCAAGAGCTCAGTAGCTATGGGAATTGCTGCCGTCCAGGCACTGATCCAGGACCTCCCTGACATTAAACTTGCCAATCTCTAAGATTGAACAGACCCACAGTGGGATGCTTTGCCTTCTTCATGCTCTGCACTCCCTAGTGGATCCCCATAGACTTGCTTAGACAATCTTACATTATTTCTTAGATAGGCCCAGGTAAGAACTGGGCTCAGGCTGGCCAATAACCAAGAGTCATTTCTCATGAGGAAGGTCCTTTCAGATGGAGGGGAAGGATATGAGATTGAGGAAGCTATGTAAAAATTGTGGGGCAGAAAGACGTAAGAGTATGTGCAAAAGGCATTGAGTCAGGAAGAAACTTCTCAGTTGTAAGAGCTGAGGGAATGTGTGGCTAGACCCAAGTGTTCCAGTTTGCTGAGCTGCTGAAAGCAAATAAAATGCATTGGCTTTAACCATGGGAATGTATTAGCTTACAGGCTTACGGTTTTGAGGCTGAGAAAAATGTCTAAATCAAGGTATCATCAGTTGATGCTTTCTCCCTGAAGACCAGCTGCTGGTGATCTGGACTCCCCTGTCACATGGCAGGGCACATGGTAGCATCTGCTGGTCTCTCCCTTCTCCTCCAGGTTTTGTTGCTTTCAGCTTCTTGCTTCTGGGTTTTACTCTCTCTTTGTCTGAATTTCATTCTCTTATAAAGGACCTCAGTGAAAGGATTAAGACCCACCCTGAATGAGTTGGGTCACATCTTAAGTTAGGATGTCACTCACAATCTCACTCACAAAAGATCCTACTTACAATGGGTCCATGCCCACAGGAATGGATTTACTTTAAGAACATACTTTTCTGAGGTACATATACCTTCAAACCATAACACCAAGTAATTAAAGGACAGGGGGATATCAAGTGGGATTGAGGAGACAGGATCAGCTCATGCTTTGTAGGTCACTGTAGGGAGTTTGGATATAATTTAATTCCAAGTGCATTGAGAAGCCATTAAAGTGATTTAAACAGGTTCCAGATGTAAGATGACTTACATTCAAAGATGTATGATTGGAGAATAGATTACAAGGGGAAGAGGCTGTTTTTTTTTTTTAAGGTAAGATGAGATGGTGTTTTGGTTTGCTAATGCTGCTATTATGCAAAATACCTGAAATGGATTGGCTTTTATCCGAGATTAATATTGCTACACCTGCTTTCTTTTGGCTGTAGCTTGCATGAAATATTTTTTTCCATCCTTTCACTTTCAGTTTCTTTGTGTCCCTGTGTCTAAGATGAGTCTCTTGTATGCAACATATTGATGGTTCATTTTTTTTGATCCATTCTGTGAATCTATATCTTTTAATTGGGGAGTTTAATCCATTTACATTCAACGTTATAACCGTGAAGGCATTTCTTGAATCGGCCATCTTATCCTTTGGTTTATGTTTGTCATATTTTTCCCCCTCTGTCTATTAATATCCTTTATTGTACCCATACCGAATCTCTTTAGTACTGAACCTTTCTCCAAGTCTCTCTGTCCTTTCTTTGTTTCTCTGTCTGTAGGGCTCCCTTGAGTATCTCCAGTAGGGCAGGTCTCTTGTTAGCAAATTCTCTCAGCATTTGTTTGTCTGTGAAAAATTTAAGCTCTCCCTCAAATTTGAAGGAGAGCTTTGCTGGATAAAGTATTCTTGGCTGGAAATTTTTCTCACTCAGAATTTTAAGTATATCGTGCCACTGCCTTCTCGCCTCCATGGTGGCTGCTGAGTAGTCACTACTTAGTCTTATGCTGTTTCCTTTGTATGTGGTGAATTGCTTTTCTCTTGCTGCTTTCAGAACTTGCTCCTTCTCTTCTGTGTTTGACAGTGTGATCAGTATATGTCTCGGAGTGGGTTTATTTGGATTTATTCTATTTGGGGTTCGCTGAGCATTTATGATTTGTGTATTTATGTTGTTTAGAAGATTTGGGAAGTTTTCCCCAACAATTTCTTTGAATACTCTTCCTAGACCTTTACCCTTTTCTTCCCCTTCTGGGACACCAATGAGTCTTATATTTGGACGTTTCATATTATCTATCATATCCCTGAGGTCCATTTCGATTTTTTCAATTTTTTTCCCCATTCTTTCTTTATGCTTTCATTTTCCATTCTGTCATCTTCCAGGTCACTGATTCGTTGTTCAACTTCCTCTAGTCTTGTACTATGAGTGTCCAGAATCTTTTTAATTTGGTCAACAGTTTCTTTAATTTCCATAAGATCATCCATTTTTTTATTTAGTCTTGCAATGTCTTCTTTATGCTCTTCTAGGGTCTTCTTGATTTCCTTTGTCTCCCGTACTATGGTCTCATTGTTCATCTTTAGTTCTTTGAGTAGCTGCTCTAGGTGCTGTGTCTCTTCTGGTCTTTTGATTTGGGTGCTTGGGCTTGGGTTATCCATATCGTCTGGTTTTTTCACATGCTTTATAATTTTCTGTTGTTTTTGGCCTCGTGGCATTTGCTGAACTTGATAGGGTTCTTTTAGGATTTGTAGACCAATTGAAGTCCTTATCTCTAATTTATCAGATCTGCAGCTTCGTGGAGTACACTTTCTCTAACTAACCAGCAGGTGGCGTCCACGAGCCACCTGTTCTCCACAAGCCAGTTCTCCCCTGCTTAGCCTTTTTGGTGAGTGGGGGAGTGAGTCTTGTGGGGTCCAATTGGTGTACCAAGCTTGCGTGTGTAGTTGGTGTTGCCTGCCCTGTATATGGGGCGTGTTTCTGGGCAGTCAGGGAGCGGGGGGGTCGCTCTAACAATCAAATCTCCCTGGTGATCCTAGAGTTTTAAGGCTGCTGCAATAGTGTAATCCTTCAGTTCAGTCCTGCCACAGTTTGTCTCTGCCACTGACCCACAAGTCCTTGGTATTGGCGTATGGCTCCTGAGACTTGCAAGTGGGCCCCTCTTACAGGCCGTGCACCCCCTGGTCCTCTGTTGAGGGATGACTGTGCTATGTCACAGGTGAGTGCCGTCCCCCCAGAGCAGTTCTGGGCTGCTGGGCTGTGTAGGGAGGCTCCCAGTCTGCTGAAATGATGGCTGAATGGGGCTTTGTTAATTCACACTGCTCTACATTCCCAACTCTGGGACAATCAGCTGAGGTTGCAGGGAAGGCCAATGTCCACGCCCAGTCCCGTGGCGTGTGCCTGTCATTCGAAGCACCTCCGTCACACTGGGTTGTCTGGGGCAGCCCTGGGCCACGGGGCTGGCGATGGGCAGGAGTGTTTCCTGTCCACCAGGATGATGGCTGTGAGCGGACACCCCCCTTTTCTTCGGAAGTTGTGGTGTTTAGTGAATTTTCTCAGCCACTGGATTATTGCGTTTTGTCTCAGAGCTCTCCTAGTTCTGCTCTTGACTTGACCTGCCCAAATTGCAGGTCTTTGAAGCTTTCTGTATTGGGCTTCTTAGAGTAATTGTTTTAGAAAAAGAAAAAACGATTAAAAAAAAAAAGGGCCCTCCTCAGAGATCTAATGGGTTATTGAAATGCTAAGAGACAAAGCAACCAGGGCCATTAAGGAAAGGTCCACAGGGCAGAGAGATCAGCTTTTCTTCGGGATTTGCATATGTGCCTCAGGGCCTGGGCTCCGGCCTGAGCTCTGCCCTTCCCCCTTCTATGTTCACCAGAACTCCAAAAATCCTCCGCTTTTATTTTGGAGTTTTTCGTGTTGTTTTTTTTCTATGCCTGTCTCCTCTCTGCTGGGCTGGCTGCTCTCAGATTCTCTGGTGTCTGGTCTCTGTCTATCTATGGTTGGAGTTTGGATCAGCAGAATGAGTTTCCGATAAGGGCTGCCACTGCAGTTCTCCCTTCTCCTTCCCGGAGCTGACAGCCCCTCCTCCCACGGGACTGAGCCTGGCAGGGAGGGGCGTGGGTCCCCTGGCCGCAAAAACTTACAGATTTCGCTGATCTCAGCAGTTCCACGTTTTCATGAGTGTTGTATGAAGTATGCCCAAAGTCAGATTGCTCTGTGGTGTCCAGTCCACGCAGTTCCTGGCTTTCTACCTACTTTCCTGGAGGAGTAACTAAAACATACAGCTCACCAGTCTGCCATCTTGCCCCGCCTCAGATTGGCTTTTATAAAGGGGATTTATTAAGTTACAAATTTACAGTTCTAAGGCCATAAAAGTGTCCAAACTAAGGCATCAACATGAGTATACCTTCACTGGAGAAAGGCCATTGGTGTCCAGAACACCTCTGTCAGCTGGGAAGGCATGTGGCTTGTGCCTGCTTGCTCCCAGTTTGCATTTCAAAATGGCTTTCTCCAGGCATCTCTAAGTGTCAGCGTCAGCAAGCCTCTGGGCCTGTGTTGCTCTTTTTAAAGGACTCCAGTAAACTAATCAAGACAATGAATGGGTGGGGCCACATTCTAATCTAATCAAAATTATCATCTACAGTTGGGTGAGTCACATTTCCATGGAAACAATCAAGAGGTTATATCCTAATCAGAAAACTTAATAAATCTGCCCCCACAAGTTTGCATTAAAGAATGTGGCTTTTGGGAGAACACATATCAAAACTGGCACAGATGGGTTAGACCACAGTGGTTTTAGTAGAGCTGGAAAGAAATGGCAAGATTCCAGACATCTTTTGGAGGTAGAATTGATAAGACTTGTTATGTCAAGGATTAGTCTAAGGTATCTGGCTTGGGTGGATAGTGGTGCCAGTTAGCACCACAGAGGCAGGTTGAAGAAGGAGAAATCAAAACTTTAGATGGGGAACGTGAAAGTTTGAAATGTCTCTGAGGCATCCAGGTGGAGACATGAATCAGAGGGGCATGTCTGTAACTTAGAGGAGAGGTCTGGACTGGAGATAAAAAGCTGGGACTCATTAACATGGAGAGGGTATTTTTAAACCATGATCTTGTATAAGATTACGTAGGGGCTGACCATAAGGAGAGAGGAGGGAGGTCTGGGCTCTCAGTGCTGGGATGCTCCAACGTATAGAGCTTAAGCAGCAAGGGAGGCCAGTGAAAGAGATAATGAGCAGAAAACCAGGAGAACATGGTGTCATAGCAACCAAGAGAGGCCGGTGTATAAAGGGAGCAGAATCATGAGCTTTTTGGAATCTGATATTTTGGCTCATATCGAAGAAACTGATCCTTGTATTTTTATCCATTCTGCTGTTGTTCGCACATCCCAAGACAGCAAGGCCTACAACCAGAGAAAATCATCTCTAACAGCAAGGTTTCAGGTTGGTTGAAGAGCGTTTTTTCTTTCCTGCATCTCTCAAGACTGTTACAGCAGTGGCTACTCAATCTGCCTGTAAGACTCTTGTTGTCCTGGGATATTTATACTTTAAGGTTAGGATAATAAAGATTTTAATTGAACTAACTTTACGACTTGTATGTCAAGTGGCCCTTGTTTGGAAGAAAGTTTTTTCTAATGAAGTTATGGATCTCTTTGCACATGTCACCCAGGTAGGTAATGTACCAGCTATGTTATTTTCTCCATAGTCCAAATCTTCTTAATGCATGACTCAGGAACTGCTAATCTTCTAGATTTTCATGAGTTTATGTTTGCAAGTTATTCTAACCTCTCATTGGGGATAAAAGGTGGAGGGACATGGTTAAACTCTCTCCTTTATAGCAAAGCCAACATCTAAGAGAAAAAACTCCAAGGACACTTTGTTCTCCCAGGCCACCCACAGTTTGATGCTGGATTTGAACATAGAAAAGTCACGTTCCTCCCGATGGGATTTATGGAGTGAACATTTGGAGGTTAACCTGGAGGCCGCTGGTCTGCCCTTAAAGGGCCATTGCTGTCCCCTTACTTCCCCACCACATCTGCCCCACATCCAGATAATTCAAACATAGCTACTGTTGTCTGGAGCTCTCAGCTCCTTAAGTGCTTGCTTCATGGAGGGTTGGGGGTTGAGAACTGATCATTTTTGCAGATCTCTAAATCTGCTAAAGGCCTCCCTGTTCTGAAAAAACAAAATAACTGGGACAAGGGTTGATAGAGGGAAGGACAGGGAAATGGAATAATAACCCAGGTGGTCAAATTTCCCTGCTCTGAGTTGTTCTGATATAATAAGCTTAGGGTTATGCAGACATTTACCTGGTAACTTATGGAAATAATTGTTAGCAATGGAGCCCATGCAATGTATTACTACCACCCGATTATACCTTGGCTTTGTACCTATAAGGTAGAGGTTTGCCCACAATTCCTTACTACTATCCCTTTCCCTCAATTCTTTCATCTTGTTCAGGAAGGTTACTCATCTTTGAAAGAGTCAGAATGAAGACCTATACTTTTAGTGTACATGATAAATATGTAAGCAGGAAGTTATAATTTGATCCTATCAGAGAAAAACAAGATGAGATGCAACACAGTTATAAAAGTGGGAGAACAAGCTGAATATCTTGTATTGGGCTACACAGAGCATCAGAGCATCTCATTGTGCTTGTTCTGCAATTTCATTTTACTTAATTTACTCAAGCATAACCATTAAGAGAGTGACTTAAAAGCAAAAATGAAAGTGTATTTGCAATGAGGGAATCTTTCTAGCTCTAAATGACCACAATATGTCCTTTCTGATGTCGTATAGTTGGTAAGGGTGAACTCAGGTAGGTAATTAACATCTCATGACATATTTCACTGAGGCAGGTGAGAACGTTTCTGTAGTGTTAAGATATGAAAATATAGACCCCCCCAACCTCCTTTCTCTCTGTCTCTTCCTTGGGCAATCCAGCTAATCCTCCATATTCAAGATTTTATGCATACCATTGATATTGTTATGACAATATCATGGTCCAGAGCTTTGAACATTAACTACCTTTCAGAGTTTTCCAAACAATTTGGGAAAATTCCATGCTCTCACTGTCCTGAGTGAGACAGTTTTGGCTTATCTGACTGTAGCATGCTGCTATAGGGGGTTGTTCTCATCTCTTCTCATTTATTTAGAGTCCTCTTAGCTGGTTTCAGAAGGGCCATTTTCTGATTTGTCCTTGAATTTTGGACACTGTCTTAGGCCTGTGTAGCCTGTGCGTGGCTTGTGGGAGATATTGCTTTAGTTTGGCTTAGATTTGATGTCCTATTCACTCCAATAAGCTCAGGTGGTTTCCAGAACCTCAGAAAAAACTGTGAGATGCATCCAGTCTCACCTTGGGGACACAGGCTGATCTTACGTCTTCTGACAGTGATTGACATCATCCATAACCATGTCTGGGATGGGAAGAGCAGATCCTCTGAGGAGCCCAGACAGGAGCACTAACCTGCATTTTGTGCCAAAAGCTTCATCCCATTCACTTGGGGCACAGAGGATTAGACCAGATGCCCCTGATCCTGTTTGCTAATGCTGCCGTTTTGCAAAACACCAGAAATAGATTGGCTTTATAAAGGGGGTTTAGTTGGTTACACAGTTATAGTCTTAAGGCCATAAAGTGTCCAAGGTAAGGCACCAACAACAGGGTACCTTCACTGAAGGATGGCCGATGGCATCTGAAAACCTCTGTTAGCTGAGAAGGCAAATGGCTGGCATCTGATTGCTCCCAGGTTGCATTTCAAAATGGTGTTCTCTAAAATGTCAGTGTCAGCTTCCAACAGCCATCTTCAAAATGTGTCTCTCAGCTGCATCTGCATCAGGGGTCTGCAACTCCAAGCATGTCTAAGCATCAGTGTCAGCAAGCACCTTCTGTCTGAGCTCTTGTATAGTGCTCTAGTAAACTAATCAAGGCCCAGGCTAGATGGGCGAGGACACACCTCCAAGGAAATTATCTAATCAGAGTTATCACCTATGGTTGGGTTGGTCACATCTCCATGGAAACAACCTAATCCAAAGGTTCCAACCTAATCAACACTAATATGTCTGCCCCCACAAGATTGCACCAAAGAACATGGCTTTTTCTGGGGGACGTAATATATTCAAACCAGCACACACTCATATACTGATCAGCAGATATATATATTTTTTACCAGATTGTCTTTTCTTAAATGTCCTTTTGAAATTATTTTCTAAAAATTTTTTATTGTGGTAAAATACATGCAATAAAAATGTCCCACTTTAACCACCATCCATTACAAAAACCTTTACATCATCCCAAACAGAAACTCTGTACCCATAAGCAGTAACTTCCCATACCCTCCTGCTCTGCCCACCTTCCTCCATCTCCTGTCCTTTGAAATTTTAATGATAAAAGATGATCATTTTTATTTTGAGTCCTTACTTGCCAAACACACACATGTGCACACACACAATTGGCAACCCTTTGATGGTCCTTAAGGTTTTTATTTGTCTATGAGAGCCAGACTTATGGGAACTAACTGGCTTAGGCTGCCAAGGAAAAATCCCCATGAATGGGTCCCCAAGCATGTCCTTTATTTTGAAATGCATATGGGTGACGTTTGTGCCATGAGTTATGCACTTGCATTAGTAAGAAACTTCTTAAACATTTTATGCCTCAGTAAATAGTTATGTTGCTGAATATGTAATGCACATCATCTGAAATGTCACCTTGCTTATTTTAAAAGTGGAGGATGAGTGTTAGAACTTTTTCTTTAGGAGCAGCCCAAGACAGTTGACTAAGCTATGTTTAATAATGCAATTGGTCTGTTTGAGCTGCTGCAAACTAAACTTGTGGACTAGAAATTCAGTGGAAGAAGTTGAGAGCAGTCATTCATGCCAATTTTCTTGTCATAGCTAACTCTTTGAGAGCAATAACCAGTAAAAGCAGAGCAGATGAATATTTGCACTAACTTAGGCAATGACACAAGACATTTAAATCATCTGAAGGCCTCAGAAAGAGTCTCCTTGGCAACTGAAATCTGGCAACTCCTAGAGAGAGGAGAAGGAGCCAGCCCCCTGAGGTCTACCCCATAAAGTAAGCTTACGGCCTTTTAAATTTTGTTGATACTTTTTGGTAATACCAGGATGTAAATGTGTAGCTACCTTAAGGACCCAAAGCCACCAGATGCCTAAATGACCAACATGTTTAGATATAGTATAGCTGACTTAAATGTTGTCTTAGTTTGCCAGGGTTGCTAGGAGACAAATAACACAGACTAGCTGGCTTGTACAACAGCAATTCAGCAATGTATTGTCTCACAGTTTGGGAGACTAGAAGTCCAAAATCAAGGTATTGGCAGGCCATGCTTTCTCCAAAGTCTGGAGTGTTGTGGTGCTGGTTCAAACTCCCTCCATCACATGGCGACCTGTCCCCTTGGTCTCTTCTTGTGGCTTCTACTACTCAGTTGTCAGTGTCTCTGTCTAGGCTTCCTCTCCTTATAAGGACTCCAGTCTTTATAGACTAAGGCCTACCTTGATCCAATTTGGCCTCATCTAAGTAAGATCTTCAAAGGTCCCACTTAGAGATGAGTTCACACCCCCAATACTGGGGGGCTAAGTCTTGAACATGAATTTATGGGGGACGTGATTCAATCTACCACCAAGGTTAAGTTAGATCAAGACTTTAAAGTTGTTTGTTTTAAATATAAATAATCTTTCTTGAAAACTCTCCATTTCAAATATCTTAATCCAAGAAATCTGTTAAGGGCTAAGGACATCAGGGAACTCTGCCCAGGGAATTGGGCCTCACGTGAATTATCTCAGGTGAAGAGGAGTGGAGACCTCAATGAGCCAGTGCTCTCCAGAGCACCGGACCAACAGGATGTACGTATGTACACACACACACATGCACACGAAGAGTTTTATTATAAGGACTCAGCGGCTCATGTGATCATGGGACCTGGCATGTCTGAATTCAGAGGGCAGGCTGGGGGCTGGAAATTCCAGTGAGTGTGATGTTGAATTCTTAAGTTCAAATTCCTAAGGCTGGAAAATCAGGAAGGAAGCTGTCGTCTTGAGGCAGGATTCCTTCTAACCTCTGGAACCCTCGCTTCTTGCTGTGAAGATCTCCACCAGATTAGATGAGGCTCACCCCCATTTTGGAGGGTAATCTTTCCTTAAGGTCAACTGGTTTTAGATTCTAATCCTATCTGAGAAGTGTCTCCACAGTATTAGGCCAGTGTTTGACCAAACAACTGGGCACCAGGCCCTTGTCGAGTTGACTCGTAAAATTAACTATCGTAGGACCTAAACCACAGAGCTTAGCTGGCTTCCACTGGACCTGGCCCAATGTGGACACCTCAGCAAGCCCACAGATCATGATAATGAATGTGGGTATTAAAAGTTCATGGCTCATGAATGTGAGTCATTACTGCAAAGGGATCAAACAATGCCTTAACCAGTCCCTCTAAGGATTCAAGGGATCGGTTTTAAGTGCAGGGCCAAAATGATATTTTTGAGCTGACTATGGTTAAAAAAAATCTTCAGTAAACAGAAGACTTCTGACAAAGCATCACCTTTCCTTGGAGCACTGTTCCCTTCTGCTCCTGGCCTTGGCAGCCCCAAAGCCTGAGATTCTGACTCTCCTGGCTTTGCATAGGGTCATTACTGACTTGAGCATGTGTGTCTTGCTGCCTCTTGGTGGGCCTACTGTTGACCCTGGGGTCCTTCCTTCCAGCTCCACCCGGCTGACATTAGGCTGACTGGATATGCTACCACCCACTACCCTTTATTATGTTCTGAGTTATGCTTTTTGTTACAGCACAAATAAAAACTTGAATTTTAAGAATGACTTCTATATTTCAAAATTTGACAAACTAGGTAGGGAAGTTGATAGTGTTCCCATTTAATGGATTGGGAAACCAAGACGAGTTTAGATGATCTGTTCAGGGTCGCACATGAAGTCACTGTTAGAGCCTGGAAAATGGCTATAGCCATCATACTTTCCCAAACAAATAATGGGAACTCATGGTCTTAAAGAACAGTTATTTCTCTAAATTGTTTGCTTTTTGAAAAAATCTTCTGTGAGTGTTTAGAAATGACATTTCATTTAGTCATATATTTCATGAACTACCTTTGTTATGGATTAAGTCATGTCCCCCACAAAGATGAAATCAAATCTAAACCCCAACCCTATGGGTGTGAACCCATTTGTAAACAGAACCTTTGAAGATGTTATTAGTTAAGGTGAGGCCAAACTGAACCAGGGGGGGCCTTGATCCAATATGAATGAAGTCCTTAAAAGCAAAGGAAATTTGAACAAAGGAGTAGGAGACAGAAGGAATCAGATGACCATGTGGTGGAGGCACAGATTGAGTTATGGATTGCTGGCAAGTCGCCACCAGAATGCTTACAAACTTTGGAGAAAACCAGATCCAGCCGATGGCCTGATTTTGGACTTCATGCTTCCAAAACTGAGAGACAATAAATTCTGCTTGTTTAAGCCAACCAGTCTATGGTATTTGTTATAGCAGCCCTGGCAAACTAAGACAGCTTTAATAAAAAGAATAGCATTGGCAACAGAGCTCAAGGCTTCTGATTTTTAATCCAGTATTCTTTCTGCTAATCCTGCAGTGTCCATGGTTTAGGAATTTGCAAAATGTGACATTTTATCAGTTATTCCACAGCTTTAGTTTGCTATGGATGAGTACAGCAGAGTTCACTGTAGGAGTCTCATAGTCAAAATGATCAGAGAGAGGCAACCATCCACAAAGGCATCACTGAAAGAATCTTTCTTCCTGAAAAGAGAAGGTACTTTAGTGTATCAAACCTCAGAAGTCTATGGCTTTTCTACTTTCCCTTAGAAGGGTTTTTTTTTTTTTGATACTGATAGAAAGAAGAGTTTGCATCAGTCACTTTTCCTTCTCCTATTCCATTTGTTTATAAGATTTTCACAATAGCTGTTTCTTTTTTTTATGTTCTTTTGTTAAAATTTTTAATTAAGATTTATTCACACACCATACTGTCATCCAAAATATACAATCAATTGATCACATTACCATCATATAGTTGTTCATTCATCACCCCGATCTATTTTTTTAATATTTTCCTTGTGCCAGAAAAACTGAAAATAAGAATAAAAAAATAAGAGTAAAGAAAGAACACCCAAATTGTCCCCCACCTCCTGCCCTTTTTTTCCTTTAGCTTTTGCCCCCATTTTTCTACTCATCCATCCATACACTGGATAAAGGGGAGTATGATCCAGAAGGCTTTCACAATCACATTGTCACCCCTTGCAAGATACATTGTTATACAATCGTCTTCAAGATTCAGGGCTACTGGGTTGTAGTTTGATAGTTTCAGGTATTTACTACTAGAATAGCTATTTCTTTTTGCAACCTCCTATTGGCCACTTCTCTTCCAGAAACATGGGGTGTCAATTGTACATATATTAAGTTGTTGAATCTACTAACTGATTAGCAGAGTTCCTTCCTTCCTTCCTTCCTTCCTTCCTTCCACCTTTGCATTTTTTTTTCTGGGGTGTTTTTGATAAGCCTAATTCTTCTCCCTGATCTGTCCTGCTTATCCTTTATGTTTCACTCCTTTTAGAAATCTGCCACACCAAGGTCATTTTAAATGTTGCCCATGCCATTGAGTCTTCAAACTCTATTGATATATGGTGAAAGGTTTTGTTTTTTTTTTCCTCCAGAAGGCAAGTATGACCTGATTGCTCAGCTTGCCAAGAGGCCTTTGAAAATGGATGTGGGAGAAATGTCATTCAGTTTAACTAATCTTCCGCTTTCCAAGATAGACTACTTTTACATGGAAAATGCCATAACATCTCATAGGACTAAAAAAAAAAATAACCATGACAGCAAATTTGCAAAGCTGTCTGCACAAAGCTAGCCTTCATTTTAGACTCTTTTCATTTTCTTTCTTCTGCCCCTTGCAGCCACTGAAATATCTTGGGGATGGCTTTTTGGTTTTATTTAAAATGATTTTGTGGTTTACATTACTGGGCTAGAATTTCTGATATTCACTTGTGCTGAGCAAAGAAACCCATTTTGATTTAATTATAGACTGCTTCCATCTTTGAAAATTAAGGGGATCATTCATTCTAAGTTCCTGCCCTGCAGGAACTGGTAAGAAGGCTGCTTACATCTGCAGTGAATCTGTCAGGCTGTGTCTAATCAAGCAAACTGACCAGAATGCCATCCATACCAACCTTCACTAGAGACAAGCTTGGGGTTGTGGAAGGGATAGACAGAGGAGGCAGTTTGGGAAAACCAAGAGTCTCTGTCTGGTTCAAAGCCCTCATCACAAACTCAGGGGAAGGTAGGATGCTTGCTGAGAGTACAAAGGCTGTAAAAAAAATCCTGAATCTATTTCTCTCTGTCTTGAGAAGATTCAGAACAAGGTTCCAGTTACTTTCCTTCAAGGTTGGCTTACTGTCCATGATGTCTGGGGGACTGAGTGTCTGACTGTGCATTGAGCTACCCATATTGGAAGTGCCTGCCCCAGGAAGCCCTTGTCAGAACAGGTAGAGGGTATGACACTGAGGATCTGAGAAAGGCAGGGTGTCACACTCAGACATTCTTCAAAAGGGTAATTTGTTGTGGGCAAGGTCTGAAACATAATTAGGGCCCAGAGGATTATGACTCAATTATTTACTAAGAGTAGATGGGAATATCATATGATTTCTCTAGTGTTGGATTTCTGTAAGGGAGAGAGTCATGAGTTCAATAGCGCCAGAGTTGTTGTAGAATGAAAGCTGTTCTGTGAATGGCTCTCTGACCTCTGGCTAGCCATAGCACTGGAAGTAATTTGACATATCTTGCTGAGCAAAATCTTTTTCCTTCACTTATCAGCCTTTGAATGAAATGGCCTTCCATGATCATTATCAATATCAATATCAACAATAACAAACACCTATAGAGCATCTGCTTTGCATCCAGTACTATGCAGTGCTCTAATAGAATTTCATCTTTGTCCTCAAGGAAGTTGAAAACTAGTTGGGGAAGCTGAAATTAGATACATCAAAATCTGGCAGCCTGTGGAACTCACAAATTAATGATACATCAGGAAAGGGGGACAGAAGAGGGATTGGTGATTGGTAAAATATAAGTATATTTATTAAAGGGGTGGAACTGAAGTTAAGTATTTGAAGTCTGATCTTCATGAATAGAAGGGGACAAGTGGAATGAGCAAAGGCAGGATGTTGTGCTCATTCCAAGGGCTACCAGAAGACCAGTTGGCAGGAACCTTGGATTTATATTGTATGAGGTTATATTGGGCTCAGATTGTGGAAGTCCATAAATAATACAAGTCTGTAGCCCTTGTCAGTCTTCATTGTGGGGCAGTCTGAGCAGTTAGTAAGAGGTAGAGTATGACACTCTGCCCAATGCTGACCTGTAAGGGCCTTTGCCAATGGAATAAATTGGGGAAAGGCAAACTGGTCCCACTTCTGCCAATGTGGACAGAACCCTGCATAGAAATACTAAAAACATTTCTGGCTAACAAAGCGATCTCCTTGCTGAGTGTCTTTGGACATGTTAACATCGTTACAGTCATCTAAAAGTCACCCTTTCATGCTGAAACTGAGTGACACATGACATGAAGTAGTTTACTGGCAACTAGGGTGGTTTTATTATCTAAATTTTGATTGCTTTATTATGCTTCTTAAATAAATTCTCTGATTTGTAAAAGATAACTGAAAAAGAACAAAATTATAGAAAATAGAAAAAATTGTATTAGTTATTTTCTATATAGAGTAATGTTGACTCTTCTTTGAGTAAAAGGAAACTAATAAATGGATTTGTTTCTGCATGTAAACTTTATGAATATAGAATCTACTTATTTCTGCCCTTTCCCCCAATAAATATAGAACAGATATTTGAAGAGTAGTGATTTTAAGTTACCAAATTACTGGCGTCCTGGATGTGTCCACATCTCATTTTGCTTCAGGACAACTGAAGAGCTGTTGGAGATGCTTTGTGACCACCAATGAGGATATAATGGGAATAGAGAAGAATTTTTGAAAGGACGATAATTGATTTTTTTGTGGTGAAGAAAGAGAGAAGGGGATGCAATGGGCTTGCATCCTGGCCTGGTAACCAGGCAGTGATTGCTCTGGCTGCTAGTAGCCACTTCCTATGGAGCCTGAAGTTAAGTCCTTATTTGAAATGGTGGAGGGAGGGATATGAGTGATGGGAAAGAAAATAAAAGAGATAAAGAATCCAAGGGCCAGCCCCAGCCCTCTGATATCCCATGGCAGGGAAAGACTAGAACTTTCACTGGGAGGAAAAACTCATTTTGCTCACATGCCACATCTGTAAGGTCTTTTGGAAATCCAAGCGTCATGACTCCATGAGGCTATGCGTGACCACCCCAACCAGGAGCTCAAATCGGTGGTTTGAGGTCATGGGTCTTTGCTTATTGGGTATGTAAATCCTCTGGTTCCTCATCTGTACCCATGCCATGCAGTTTTTCTGAGGGTCAAAGATATGACTGTAAAGTGCTTAGTGTAGTGCCCATGTGGAGAAAGCACTCAATAAACAAAAATAAACTCAAATTGCCTTGAGGTTAAATGACTTGCTCAGAGGCACACAGAAGTTTACTGGCAGAGCCAGTTCTAGCATCCAGATTTTCTGACTCTTAATTTAATGTCATTTCTACTGCAGTTATATCTAGCTAGAGTGCTTGGACATTGCGTGAAACACTGTGTTTTGATTTGGCCACGGCCTATGCTTCTCTGGAGCACCTTGCCAGATTTTTATCATAACAATGGATTATTGTCATATATTTAGCCAAGAGGATCTGTACTGTTAAGATGAGATCATACTGAGATCCATCTGAGTAATAAAAAGAATAACTAATAGAAATACTTTCAGGCAATTTGTCATCTTAATGTACCTAATATGCCAGGGAATGGTATGATTAAAGAAATCATTGAAATGTCACAGGGGCCAGTTAGAAATCTGACAAAGTATCTGCTCTTTCTTTAACCTTGTGGAAAAGTCTGCAGAGTTCAACATGAAGAAATTGCCCACAGCCAATATGTTTGCTGTTATGGATAAACAGCCTCCAAGAGGTGCCAGAGCAATCCAGGCGTGACAGGAAGGAACTGGGTTGGATAAATCTGGGTTTGGTGGAGTTTGCCAAGCTTCAAAGTAAGTAGAACATTGTGGGGTGGGGGGAGTGGGGTGGGCTGTCTCCTGGGTGCTTAGCAGCCAGAGAACAGGCTCTTCATGCTGGGAAAGCTTTAAGTTTCCAGATGACTGGTTTGTCTGATGTTCTAAAACTGAGTGGTATTTCTGCCAAGACCCTAGATATGGGCAGACACCACTAAAGGGATCACTCCAGGCAGTGTCTCTGAAAGTCAATTTAAACTAACTTCCTGGGACTCCTGGGAAGGGATGCTGGTGGTAGGGTATGAGGGACAGCTAAGTGCAGCTGGGGTGGAGGCAGCACAGGCAAATATAACCCAAACCTTTCTGGCCCCAGATTCTGTTCATCACTGTTCCCAAGCTCATTACAAAAGGGGAACACATAGGGGTATCACAGTGTGTCAGGTCATCTTGGCTTGTGTACTTTCTTGTGGCACACCCCGCCCCCCCTTCATTTTTTACATCCTGCATTTTTAAGCCAGATGAACTCTGCCCTTTATCTTTATCTCTGGGTGGGGGGTAGTGGTGGCACATGCTGCCTGAACTGTGAGCTCTCCAGGGGTCACAGTTATTCCTTAGTAGCGCTGAAGAATGAGGTGGCAGGGGAGCAAAACACACCCCACCTTCTCCCGAATGAAAATCAGCAGTTTCTGACTGGGGTTTCCCCCTTGCCACTAGGGGCTCCAGAGGTTTGCACAGTGATGATAAGCTGTGTTGGGTCTCTGGGCCCATAGAGCTGGAGTAGGGGAAGAAGGGGCAGAAGATTTAAACATGAGCACAATAGAGGCTACTAGAGTGTTAGAAGGAGACTCTACAGCAGAGGTGGAAGATATATAGATAGGGCAAATGTACCAACACAATCCTATAGTTTCATACTTACGGGCTGTGCATATTTTTAAAATGAGAAATTTTAAATAATGAAAGTACAAAAGAGACAGATGGGTAGTTGAGTGCATGTCTATAATGTGTATACAACGTAAATTTATTCCAGTGGTTCACTCCTTGGAATTCGAAGGCAGAGTGTGGAAATAAATGGATGAAGACACTGTTGTCCTCCTGCTCAGCACATCTGCTACAGCATTATCTGGAGATGGGTTTCATCAGACCTTCCCATTCTGACAGTTAAATCCTAAGATCTGAAGCAACTCCTGAACTCGTTAGGACTGGAAGCATGCTATAATAATCTGAATGGTGATTAGAAGGAAGGACAATAATTTTAATAGCAAAGGTAGCATATTTTAATTTCTGTGGATATGTAAAATTGCATTTTACTGTTCATTTATTTAGTGTTCTTTTGGAGTTGCAATAGGTGCTTACTTACCAATTTTTGCACAGTTCTTGTGTAATTCTCCAGGCAGCTCACATGCCATGTGACCATGGAAAGGTCACCTTCCCACTTTGGGCTTTGTCCCTCATATGTAAAGTGAAAGGAATGGCCAGATAAGTTCTATGCTCCCTTCCAGATAAAAAATGCAAATTAGGAAAAACTTAAAATAAGTTTACTAGTCCAAACTTGAGAAAGGTTATCTTTTTTCCAAATATTCCTTTTCACTTCCTCATTCAAGGAACTAGCCTTTTAGGAATCCGCTGTTCTTTCAGGATGAAGAGTGGATTGTAAACATAGGAATTCACTGTAACTTTGTATAAAATAAATTGGACTCTGGCTGCCTCTGCCACACAGCCCCCACAACACTCATGTTAGACATCTACCTTCCATCAGGAGAGCTGAGGTTTCTTCTCCAGAGAAAATAAAGGCTCAAAGGAGATATCCATACACACTGGAAACTGGTAGACAAATATTTGAAGAAAGTCTTTGAAAAGAAGACTGAAATAAACCAATATAAAAATTGATCCTAGAGGAAACAGATAAAGTATAGAAAAGATGTATCCTTCAAAAGATTTGCAAGGGCTATTGCACTGATAAAATAAGAACATGGTGCTACCAAAAAAGAACATTCAGGGTATTAAAAAGAACTCTTTGAAATAAAAAAATATTATTTACAAATGAAAATGTGACAGAAAGACTAAAGATAAAGTAAGGAAGTACCCTGAAAGTAGAACAAAATGAGAAGAAACTTAAAAACAATTTCTGGGTTCTAATAGCTGACTAATAGAAATTATAGCAAAAGAACAGAGGAAATGGAGGGAAAATAACTATTAAAGAAATATAAGAAAGTTTTCCAGATTAAAGGACACATCTCTAGACTAAATGGGCCCTGGCAAAAACCTAGAAAAATAAATGAAAAAATGCTTAGACAAAGATATATCATAATTAATTTTCAGAACACCTAGAGCAAAGCAAAGCTCCTAATGAATTCTAGGGTGGATGATGGGGGTGGGGTGGATAAACATACAAGGAAATGAGAGTCAAACAGGCGTCAGATTTCTTAATAGCTCTGTCAGCTGCTGGAAGACATTGGAACAATCCTTTGACAGTTCTTCAAAGGAATGATTTTCAACATAGAGCAGAGACAAATTATCAATCAAATGTGACAGTGAAGCTATTTTCATATATTCATAATCTCAGATACTTTATGTCTGATATATCCCATTTAGAAACTACTTGAGGATGTACCTGAAGAAAACAAGGTAATAAATCAATAAAAAAAGAAGGCATGGGTTCCCCAAAATAGCCTCACCTAGCAAAGCACTGAAGAAAGAACTCTGATGACAGTTGAGCAGTATGCTAGAGAGCAAACAATGGAATTGGGAAGTGAGGCCGTGGACTGGAGCTCCCTGGAAAGGAGAACCTGGGGAGGGGGAAAGAGGAGAAAAGGCTTAACAGATTGTCTGAATGCTTGATTTAGTAGAGTTTATTGAAAGGGTTAAGAATATATAAATGGCAGATAAAGCAAGAGAAAAAAAGAAAGGCAATTTAGAAACTCTAGGAAAGATAAGAAGTTATACAAAAATGGAAAATGTAATCATAATACACTCCCCACCTTTGTAATGAACTTTATTATAATAATGTGAACACTGATTCTTTTAATTAAAATCATAATTTAGTTTATTAATAGGAGACAGAGAGGTAAGGAGCATAAGAAAGCTAAATATTTCATCAGAACTGGGAGGCAATATAAAAATATATACAATTGATAAATCAATTTACTTAGAAATGAGGTGGTAACTATCAGAAAACCCAGGAGGAGGGTTAAGAGTGTTTGCTTTTGGGGAGTGGGAGCTGAAGGATAGAGACGGATCAGGCAGAAACTGTGTCTTTTATTATGTTTGACTTTTAGCACTATTTGATATTTTTTAATCATGTGCATACTTTACATTAATTAAAGCTTTTTAAAAAATTAATATTGCTTTTTAAATTGGTCTTGATGGTGGTGTTATTTATTTATTTATTTATTTATTTATCATCTTGGTTCTCTACAAGCCTTTTAGTAGTAAGACAGGTTCATGGTTTGCAGCTCACAATCAGAGTCAAGTGTGCATGGGCGTTGCAGCTGGTACTCTGACTGGGAGCCTGGAAATAGCACAATACGAAATGGAAAACCACTGAAACCGTTGTGAGAAAATGTACTATTTGCCAAAACTGTTCCTCTCCAGTACTGGGGGGTCTCAGTCAGCACAGAGGCTACAGCCTCCGTGTTGTGAGGCAGAAAGACTTGGATCTTTCTGGAGAGAACCTGAGAGGGATAGAGGAGTTGCTGTATGTGTGGGGTTACAGAGGAGTTGAGGTGTTCCTATCTCACACGTAGACTCAAAGCAAAGCCTGAGTCCGGTCCCTCATTTAGCAGCTCCTGCATCTCCACTGATGCCAAACTTTAACCCACATGCTAGTTTAGATAACTACATTTTTATTCTCTGTTAAATTTATTCTCTTATTTATAGAGTGACAGCTAAGATAACAGCCTGTGGATTCAGATTGCTTGGATTCAATTACCCACTCATCCATATACTGGCTGGGTGACCTGGGGCTGGTGGCTTAAGCTCACTGGGCCTTAGTTTCTGCATCTGTAAAAATGGGGATAATAATAGTATTTACCTCAAATGGTGCATGAGCACATTTCCTGGTATATAGAAAGTCCTCAGTGAATGTTAGCTATTATTATTTGTAATATTATTGTTGCTATTAAATGTTAACAAATCCTTATTATGTGCAGCATACTATATAAATATAGATGAAATACAGAATTAGAATACATGGTCCCTGTCCTCCAGGAGCTTGCAACCCAGCTAAGGACGTAAAATTGTACATGAAACACTAAGAGAGCAATTATAAATGCTAAATGGCATGGTATTCATTCATTCATTCCTTCATCCATTCAACAAATCTGGAGTTAGGCCTTCTGCTTACAAGACACTGTGCTAGGTGTGAAGAACCAAGGAGTAGAGTGAGCAAGGAGAGCTGAAGGTTTTGCTCAAGGGTTTACCTTGAGGAAGCAGTGGAGGCTGGAACAGCATGGCCTGGAGTGGAAAGGAGGGCAATGTCAGATCTTGTGGCTGATTATGCTTGCAAATAAGATTCATCCTTATTAGACCAAAAATCAGTGGCTCCAATGCAGCTCATCTAAATCCCAGAATTAAGAGAAAACAAATGCATTCTTGGGGCTGGTGCTAGGTTTCTCTGGGAAATCTGTGATTTCTCACCCAAGATTATTTCAGGCATTTCCTTTAGATGGTCACACCTCTCAATTCTGTCTGCATGAATTTCACTACAAGGATGATTCACTCCGTAAAGTTCACATGATTCAACTCTTCCTAAACATTTTGTACCGTGCTGTACCCTAGGATCCTGCACACAATAAATAAGCTCCCTTCAAGTTTACAGGCCCTCTGGCTTTATATTTGTATAAATAACAAGTCAGAAAATATGCGGAGTCTATCAACACCTACAAGCAGAGGAGTTTCTCAGCCTGTTCTTACTTGGAGGCTTGAGAGCTTGGACAAGCAGCTGTTTTTCTCAGTCATTGGATTCCTGAGTCATATCTGTGGGATGTGCCATCAGGAAAGCATATTTGACATTTTGCCAACAAAAGAGATGGTCCAGGGATAGATGGGTCTAGCAAGTAATGAGATCAGTTCTCATGAGTGGATGTGGAATTTGGTCTCATAATTTATTTACCACTATCATCAGTAAGAGTTTTAACCTATGTCATAGTATATTCAGCCACAACCAAGGACACTGCTAGAAACTCAGAGTTAAGCAAAAACTAAGGAAGGAAAATAAAAGGAGTGGAGAGAAGATAAAGAGAAGAAATATAAGGTATTAAGAAAACCAAGAGAAGGCACATCTTAGGCAACAAAAGAATGCCACAAAGAATTGCAAAGGATCAAGTTAGAGGGAATTAGAACACATGCTCTGCTGTGGTAAGTCTCCTGGATTTAGGGTTAGAAAACATGGCTTAAGGTCTGAGTTTTACCACTCAGTGACTAAGTGAAAAAATATATAACTTTCTTCATATTTTTAGAACTGAATTTAACTTAGCTTTCTAGACTTCAGGTTTCCTCTGGAGGCAGAAAGCATAATCTTGGTCAATTCAAAGTAAAGTTGGTTACTCCCAGCTTGTTTTCCTCTTTGAGTAATTTTGAGTCAATTCGAAGCATGCCTCCTTCCCCCAGTGATCGCTTTCTCCCAGAGGGTTAAGGAGTGAAGAGCATGTAGAACATTCCATTGTCAGTGGGAGGACCGTCTACTCCTTGCCCAACATTGCCAGACCAATACTTGTCTCACCTGTTCTTTGTCCTTTGGCCCCTGCCGCTGCTGTATTCTACTGTGCCTCACCTGCTCTGCTCTCTTGTCTTACTCTGAGTCCTTCTTTGGGGTTTTCAGCCACTTCTGAGCCCCTATCATGTGCATGGCAAACTTTCAGATACTGTCCCATCTTATTCTGGAGTCTTGAGACATTTGGGGGTGGGGGGTGTATCTGACCCTTTATGCATAAACATATCACACCAATGCTTCTGATTTCCTGGGGTTGGGCCATACTGGTAAGGGGAGGAAGGAACAGTGCAGGGAGAAGTCCTAAAGCCTGCTGCTTCCTCTGCTTTACCTCTGCTCTGGGATCTCCCCATATTGCTCCAGACTTTCTAATATCTTCTCCTGGGATTCAGCCTCAGTCCTGTTTTGAGGATCCCCTTTCAAGCTCCCGTCAACATCTTAACCCTTTTCCCACCAGATGATGAAACTTTTATCTTATTTTGAGATGGACAATTCTTTTTATATCATCATGTATTCTTTATGCTATGATTTATGGCTATGCCGTAAAGCTCAATGCTTTGGATCTTCCAGGCTCTTCATTTCGTGGAGCTCAAAAAAGCTAATCTCTTTTAAGAAGCCTGATTCTTACAGTAGGAAGCCTAAAATTTCAAGAACATAAGCCTTTGAGAGCAAATTTAAACAAAATACAATTAGAAACTCAATTGACTTCTGTTCTCAGCTTTATTCAAGTACTCCCTCCCCAAACCCCAGGTAGTAAATTCTGTGACTCATTTGGTTGCTTTGTGGGAAAACAAGCAATTTTCATGGAAAAATAAATCCCTTTGGTTATTTTCCCATATCCCTCCTTGGTAAATCTTTGAAAGCTTACAAAAGAACCTTTACTTCCTTCTAGATATTTCACATCTGTGCTGGTTTGGATCTGATATGTGCCCCAGAAAACCCTATCTTCTTTTAATCCAATATTGTAAAGGCAGACCTTTTGTGGGTGGGACCTTTTGATTAGGTTGTTTCCCCCCATTCGAGGTGGGTCTTAATCCCCTTGCTGGAGTCCTCTATGAGAGGATAAAAGGCAGAGACACTTTGGAGAGAGCTCAGAGATGCTAAGAGAGACTTTTTGGAGGAAGCCGTTTTGAAACCAGAACCCAGAAGAAGGACCAGCAGACATCGCCATGTGATAAAGGAACCCTGGATGCCATCGGCCTTTCCTCAGAGAAAGTATCTACCTCTTGATGCTTTAACTTGGACATTTTCATTGGCCTTAGAACTGTAAATTTGCAACCTAATAAATCCCCATTGAAAAAGCCAACCCATTTCTGGTATATTGCATTCTGGCAGCTTTAGCAAACCGAAACACCATCTAAGAAGATGAGATGTTCTTAATCTTTCCTCTCCCTGAAATATTCTCCCAGGCATGGCAGGCTTTGTTTCCTGAGCTAAGCCTTGTTGCTGGGTTAAGTTCAAACCCTCCTCTATTGGTCACTAGCCTGTATGAGGCAGGAGCATTGTAGAAGGCAAGTGTTCTCAAATTTAGTGCATAAGACCTGTACGGCTTATAAAGAATTCAGATTCCTGTCTGAGCCCTTCCATTATGATATAGTCAGTCTGGAATAGGTCCCAGGAATCCAAGTTTTTTCAAATACTCCAGGTGATTTTGATCTTTGAGAAATACTACTATACTGGTTGGTGATTGGCCACACCAAATAGCTTTTCTTTTAAGTAGTTTGAATAGGATACATGCAGAGGGCCATAGACAGCAGACAGTTGCAGAAGCTGAGGCCTAGACTTAGATGAGAGCAAACAGAATTTATGAAGTGGGACATTCAGAACAAGTAGCAGAATAGGAAAACAAATTGGTAGAAAGAGAAGCAGAGATAATGGAATTGACTTTTTGGTAGAGTTCCAGAGTTGCTTGTCAGTCATCAGAAGTGCTATGGAACTTTTAGAGCTCCTCTGATATCCTGGTTTTTCACTGTTGAACACTTGCTCTCCTTAATTTCCTTACCCTTTCAATAAACCCCTTAATTAAGACAGCCTAAGCAGGTCTCTATTCCTTGCCAACAAAATAGCACCTAACACAGAAATGGAATGAGTATTCTCATTATGTGCACTCTATCAGTTAGGAATGGTTTTGGCTATCAGTAACAGAATATTCAACTTTTAACAGTGTAAATGAATGGAGATTTATTTAGCTCACATAAAAGAAAGTCCAGAGGAATGTGATTACTGACATTGGTTCAATGACACGATGATACCAGGGCCAAATTCTTTGAGAGTCTCTTAAGCTTTTCTTCATTCAATTTTTTTTTTTTAATCTTATGATCACAAGATAACTGTTCCAGCCTCCATATTCATATTCTAGGCAGGGAGGAAAGAAGGACAAAAGGGTAGCCATGTCTGTTTCATTATATTGAAAAAGTAAATGCATTCCTGGAGGCTTCTCTCAGCAAACTTTGTGGGTCCAGTGGCTTGCTGGAGCCAAGTTGGACTGGCTCATGAGAGCCAATGGTAAATTTTCAGGAATTTTGTAGGCCATTGTTAAATATATCATTAACAATTAAATTATATAAACTTTAAATAATTATAGTACATAAATGACACACACATCATAATTATGTATATAAATGTTATATTAAAAATAAAAGAAATATTCAAAACTCCTCACTTTTATTTTGCTACATTTTTCTATCATCTGTGCTTTTAAAGTAATTTACACTGTTGGATCTGTGTTGTGGAAATGTATGTATGTGGTGGAAATCTTTATGGTGCAGATATTATATCCTGGAAATTGGCAAACAGTACAAATCAGGACTTGATTTATTGTTCTATTGATTTTCTACACTTGAGGAAGTAATGGAAAATGTTAATGTAGATTAAACTCAAATGTTTGTCATGTCTGTAGCTGTTATCTAATGAATAGTACAAAAAGATGAGGAAATATTCTTCCAATAATTGAAAACTAGTATCCAATTGAGCAAAGAAGTTGCTCACATCATTGATGAATGAGTGTGAAATTCCAACATATATTTTCCTTCACTTTCATGACACAAATTGACATAAATGAAAATATCAATAAATAACCATGCCACATCTATGAGCATTCTTCAACTGCAGCCGTAAGTTGCCTGTGGATGCAAGAGTCTGGCAAAAATCAATGAAAGCCATCTGTGAGGATCAATTGGTCATATGGTATTTACTATAAAGGGTATTGTATATTTTATTTTTTTTGTAAATTGTGTGTTACATTGCCTTTATAGCAGTAAAATTTATAATAATTTATGTATATATTATATATGCATGCTTTTTTTTTTTTTCAGAGAGCTGTTGTTAAACATTTACCAGCCCAACACTGATCAAAGGTAAAGAGTGGGTCATATCTGGCTTAGACCAATCATGACTTATTTTGCAGGGTGGGGATCGGAGTCTACCTTCTCTGAGATCAAAGCATCTCCCCAGTTAACTGAATAATCTGAGGTTCTTTTTTTATCAGGGAAGAAGGTAGACAGAGTGTCTCTGGATATAGTCTGTTACAATCACCAAATTTGACTGAATATGTTGCATTTTATGCCTTCGTCTCCAATTTTTACCACCTATACTCTATTTTCTGTAATGAGAAATACAAACTTGGGAAATACAAATGGGGAGGGAACTGGCCTGGTAGAGTGAAATGAACATTATACCACATATCCGAAGGAATGGGCAATATCAATGAATAACAGGAGAACCTTATGTGAGTGACGTACGTCTTTGGATCTCAGTTTCCTCATCTGTCAAGTGAAATATTTATAATTGTCAATCCCTGAGGCCCCTCCCTGCTCCAAAACTGTGAGCGCATAAAGGATAGAAATATAAAAATAGATTAATTTCTGTCCTTCCCTTGTCACAGTGTAATATGTGAAGGAATATACATGAAAAAGCCTATAAATAGCAGATAAGTAAACTGGAAGGATCATATTTATCTGTAGTCTATGGATATAACCAAAGGATTGTTAATGAATTTGTTGAGTATTTTGGCTTGATTCAAGCAGACAAAAGCCAGACTTTCTCTGCAGTATATTTACAAATAGGCAACTGGATTGGAGAAATGACCACTGTAGCAGTCTCCTAGGGCTGCCATAATAAGGTACTGCAGAACAGATGGCTTAAAACGACAGAAATTTATTCACCCACAGTTCTGGAAGCTGGAAGCCTGAGCTCAGGGTGTCGGGTAGGGCCATCCTCCACTGACTGTAGGGAAGAATCCTTCCTTGTCTCTCCCAGTATCTGGCAGTCGCTGGTGTTCCTTGGCTTGCAGGAGCCTAACTCCATCTCTGCTCCGTCTTGCCTGCCTTCCCCCCTGTCTGTCCCTGTTCATAGCTCTTCCCTTCTTATAAGGACCCCAGTCATATTGAATTAAGGACCACTCTATTCCAGGATGGCCTCTTAGCTTATTACATCTGCACCAACCCTATTTTCAAATAAGGTCACATTTTGAGGTACTGGGAGGTTAGGATTTCAACGTATCTTTTTAGAAGATACAATTCAACTCATGACAACCATTTACTTGGAAATCAGAAAACTGAGAAGTAAGACCAGGAGAGATTCTCACTCAATGTGTGACCTGGAGCCAGTCTTCCACCTTTTAACTCAGCCTCGTTGTTTCAAGTGAATGTTGCTCTAGATAGTAAATGAAATTATATATAAAGTTCTTTAGAAACAGCAACTACAATGCAGATGTAAGATGTTATCATTATTTCTGTTAAATGTATCCTCTGGAGACCCAGAGAAGTCGGATCTGTGAGAGAAGGAGCTGCATTTCTTCTGAGTTAAGCCTCTAACGTATATTTTATGAAATGGAGTGTTCCAGAAAATGTTCTGCAGTGTCTGTGTTGAGTGACTTCATATCCACACATGCATGAGAAGAATAATTATTTTTGGATGATTAAAAAATGATTTATAATCCTTAGAATAGGGTACACTAATCTGAAAATCAGCACCACAAAATTCTAGGAAAGTATTCAAATAATATTTGAACAGAATAGAAATTCTTTACTTCTAGGTCTGGGGTTTCCTAAGGTAGGAGATAAGGGGTTTGAATGAAGTTCTAGCTGATCAGGAGTGGATTGGGCCGATCACCCTTACTGCACTTCCCCCGGATCCAGAGCAGTAGAATAATTTATATATATATAAATATATATATATATATATATATATATATAAATATATATATATATATTTTTTTTAACTTGGACTTCGTCTGATTCCCAGAACATCTATTTAAATTGATGTCCAGACACCATCTTAGGTGAATGTCTGTGTGCTGTAGGTGAGGTGTAAATGGAGGAATGAAAGAAGCTGCCCAGGTGGAGAACCACCATTGTTGCCATTAGTTCTCAAACTTGAATGCACATTAGAATTATCTGGAGAGCTTTTAAAAAACTGGAGTCCTAACTAAATCAGAATATCTGAGGAAGGAGCCCTGGCTTCACATCTGTAAAGCTACACAAGTGATTCCAATGTGCAGCCAGGGTTGAGAGCTGCTCCGGAGGGGCTGTCCATCACTGTGTAGTACCACGATTGGCCAAGTTTGGGTCAAGTGCCGTCTCCTGTATCCTGGAAGGCTGGAGAGGCCAGAACCACAGGACAAGGGAGGAGTGGTTTCCCAAAGAAAGGGATGCTAAGAAGACAACCAAATTATGTTAACTACTACCCACTTTGACTCACCAGCATCTATTTGCACAAACTCATCTTCCCATACATAGATATGCCCATTGTCCCATGCAATTACAAGATAATCTCCAAGTCCAAATAAAAGGGGGTTGTGTGTGATAGGCACTTAGAGTTGCTCCCCAGGCTCTTGAATCCAAATCAGTAGGAAGTAGACTGAAAAAATGCTATAAAACCCTAAATGGAAGGCCCCTGCAGCACCCTTCCCCCACAATGTCAGAGGGGAACTATTTCCAGAGAGCAGAACTGGAGGCATCCAGATTGGAACCAAGGAACACCCTTCACTGCCGGGATAAACAGTCTTTAATATCCCTGTCTAGCATAGTGTTATGGACCACTGCATCTTGTTCTCCATTCCCTCTAGCTTCCCATTCCCCCTTTTCCAAATGAGGATTTTCATTGTGGTTACCATGTTTTCCCTCCACCACCACATTTTGGGCATATCAATAAGCTGAAGTTGCCAGTCGATGTGGTGTCACACTCAGACCTGACTGAGGAATTATGGTGGGTTGAAGTTAGGTACCCCAGAAACACATGTTCTCAATTTTAATGCATCGCTGGGGGTGTGAATCCATTGTAAAAAAGACCTTTTGAAGATGTTATTTTTAGTTGAGATATGGCCAACTGAATCAGGATGGGTCTTAAATCCTTTTCCATAGGCCTTATTGAGAAGGCCAAGAGAGAAAGCCAGGGTAGCAGGCAGAGGACGGAAGTCCATGGAACCCAGAAGAGAAAGGAGAAGACGCTGTCACGTGCATGGCCACAAAACAGAAAAGCCAAGGAACCCCAAGATTGCTGGCCAGCCAAAAGGTACTGACCCAAGAGGAAGTAAGCTTTCTAGTCTCTGAAACCATGACTCAATAAAATCCTGTTGTTAAGCCAACCCTCTGTATGCCAGTTGTTTAGTAGCCAGGATGCTAAACCAGGAACGCACAGCACTTAGCCGTTGGAGGGGCATTTTGTATGTGGCTATGATCTCAACTTGTCTTTTCTTATGGAGAGGAGATGAGCACATATTTTCTTACTGTAATAGATCCCTATTTAGGAATGGGCATTCCTAAAAGTTGATCTGTAGCCATAGGTTAGCTCAGATTCACAGGGTTTCACTTTGTCTAGATGTAATTTTTAAATGATTAAATAAAATAGAGGAGAGATATGTCCTCTGATCCTGCCTTTGAAGAGTGATAAGTCCTTACGCTAGTCAACAATCCCTTCTGTATCTAAATTTCCTCCATGGTAAAATGCGAGGTTGAATTAGATGATCCCTTAGGATGCACCCATAAATAAAATCAATACAATTTCCATCTGGTTTCTACCCTCAGCCTTTTGAACAATAGGTTTCTTGTTATTACATTCCTAATGATGTCATTATGAGCTTATGGCTGTATCAAAATTTGTAGTGAAAAGTTGATAAATTGTTATTGGAATGTGAAAAAAATGATTAAAAATGAAAAGGATATTTGCTTTTTGGTGATAGAATCTGAACAGTGTTCCTCAATGTGTCCTCAGCAATATTTCATTTAAATTCTACTTAGAAAGTCATTTGTGTGATAGTAAGTACAGTTGAAAACAGGCTGTTAGTTCTCCAGGTTGGGGGCCAAATCCATCTGGGAGTCTTGGTGTTATTGGTGTCTCTTCTTGCCCTGGGCTTAGGGCAGGGAGAGAGGTGGAAAAGGAGGGAGAGAGGTGGAGATGCGAATGCCTAAGTAAAACAAACAAACAAACAGAACTTCAGAAACATAATCTTCCTTCTTCATCAGGACTTAATCATTTTCTTTTTTTCCTCTGTGCTTCGAATCTTTAAATATACAATTAATTCAACAAATATTGAGTGTCTATTATGTGTCAGACACTCTTAAAAGTGAAAGGTAAAGATAAAGTTCCTGCTTTCATGGAGCTCATATTTTGGTGGGGCTTACCAATAAAACATAATTATTTTATGAGTAAACCAAACAATAACTAACAAGTTTTTGTCGTTTAAATAAAGGTTTCCTTTAGTCATCTCTTTTGCCTTTCCTCCCTCCCTTTCTCCCTCCCTCTTTCCTTCCTTCCTTCCTTCCTTCCTTCCTTCCTTTTTCCTCTTTTCTTCCTCCATAAATTGACTTTAAATCTACAGATTGATCTCTGGGAAATAATCTTCCTTTTAATCTATAAAGGAAGTCTAAAAATGCATTGCCTAGCTTTTTATCACACCAAATAATGTGGGATTTTTATATCCTCTCAAAACCTTTTTCAAGCCCTCACTTTAACGACACAGCTTCTGTGTCCTGGGAGGGCAGACGGTGGGTCATCTGTAGGAGGAGGAATAAGCCTTAGAAGAAGGGCTCAACTACGCTGGCAGTATTACTGCCCCAGCCAGCAGGCTCTAAGTCACTCACACGCAATACTCACTTCTGGAAAGATCCTTGAGGGATCAGCTTCTTGAAGATCTGCTCTTTGTTTTGTTGTGATGGGTCTTTAAGGGAAACACACAAAGGAAGTTAAATACAAGCCAAAGAAGATGAGCCCTGCAGTGTATATGCCACCCAATAGGGCTGTGCTTCCAAGAGATCAGTTTATTTTGTAATTAACAAACATGTAGAGACTCTTTCTGCATTTTTTCCTGGGACACCATAATTCAAACATCACTCCATGCATTGATTTATTCATTCAACAACAGTTTTTCTACCATGTTGTACTATTACAAACTCTCATATAGTTTATGGCTACTGTGGCAGCAAATACTGGATTTGAACTGAATATTTGTCTCCTTCCTTTCTCACAGTATTCTTTAAATACCAATAGACAGACTTTTTTATTTTTCCTTAGTAGCACCTCAGAGAAACTCTTGGATACAGCAGTTAACATTAGAATATTTATCCTTCTTGTCAAAGCCTTCAAATTCATCTAACATTTTATTACTTTTCTCTTACTCTGAGACTGTTCTTTGCTATTCTGGTAATGAGACAGAGCTAAAATTGTCATTCCTCCTGCTTTCTCAAAGCAGACATCTGAGAAGCTGGAATTTATATTTGCTCCAACAAAGATTAATAATCATTACATGCTTAAATGGAAAAATAAAGCAGCAATTAATTTAGTCTCCACTCAAACATTTTTCCAGCTTTTCCCCATCAATGGAAAACTGGTTGCGATCTAATATTATCAGATGATTAAATAAGTCAGGCACTATATGAAATCAACCCCAGACTTTGACACTGCTGCTATCTCATTTCTCCCATCAATATCCACAGCCCTTGGGTCTAACTGCAGAGTCTTTATCAGTGTTCCAAGCTGGGATTAGTTTTGCAAGAGATAAATAACAAAGGGAATAGTAGGAAGCCTGCTGGGTGAGAGATAAAGAAAGATCCACATGGATGGGAGGAGGGAATAATGCACTCAGAAATATTCCCCAGGCTCTGGAATGCCAGACATGAAGACGTCAGAGATGGTCTCCTTGAAACCCCCCAGTTGCACATGTGGGGAATAAGCTTTGGAGAGGTATGTAACTTGAAAAATGTCACTCAGAGGCTAAGAGACAAAGACCATGTCCAAACTCAGCCACTTAACTATGTCCAGTGCTCCTTCAGCCTTGTGTATACCATGACTCACTGGTTTCCCACAACAGAGCCAACTCCAAGTGTCCCGTCCTTCTGGTAGACCATATCTCAGTCCAGAGACCCTGTGTTGCAGTTGTAATGTTTGAGGATGTGACACAGACCATATTGGAGATGAATGGTGGGGGTGGTGGTGGGGATCCTAAGAAAGCTAGCATGCTGTCTCATGAGAGGCTTCCCAAGATGACGTTTACTGTGGGGAGTTCACGGTCTTCAAGCCCTTATCCCATGCAGATTCACACATGAAGTATTGATCTATCTCCCCAAAGGAGAGATTCATGTTAACTAAATTTCCTGGAGTGAATGTGCAAATTTATAATGAGAAATCCAACTGGCCGGGGCAGGGGTCCACAAATTATGCCACTGCCTGTTTTTGTAAATAACATTTTATTAGAGCACAGCCATGACTTCATTTATGTATGTTTTTGGCTGCCTTCATGCCATGATGGCAGAGTTGAATAGTTGTGATAGAAACTCTGTGGGTCCTGAAACCTGAATATTACTATCTGGCCCTCTATCGAAAAAGTTTGCAGATCCCTGGTATAAGCCAAAATGTCAATTTGTAAATTTTAAGGATAAATATAACTGTCCAGTGAATGAGGATGCCCATAATGTGTAACCCTGCTCTATCCACAAGCCACAAGATTCCCTTGTGGGACGTGTCACATTCACAGTTAAGCACACAGAAACAACAATTACAAGAAATTTCTTTCTTTATCTTGTATCTCAAAGGACTTGATGTCCTTTCAAGTCATACCTCCCCCAACAATGATCCTTGTGTTCTTTTACCCCCAGTTTCTCACATCTCGCATTCCCGGAGCCTCCAGATCCCTCACTCCTAAGTCTCCATTACCAGTCCCTGGAGCAGCTACTCTTTCCCTCTTCCTCTTTCTCTTCCAAACTTTTTATTATGTGGATTTACTTAATCTCCCTTACTTAGTCCTCTGATTTCCTCTCCAGTCTTCTCTGAACAGTCTTCAATTCTGCATTATTAAAGGATTGGGACTGGCCTGGTGGGATTAACTCAGCTCAGAGGGTAGAGGGAAGGAGGAGAGGAAAACTCCGTGGCAAACACATGGTTCTCCCTGCTGGGTTGGGTTTGGTGACGGGGTTGGGGAGGAGCCTGTGAACACTCCAATAATCATTTTTTTTTTTTAATTTTATCTTAACACAAATGTATTCTCCTCAATCAAGCTGCTGGAAGAAACCAAATGGTATTCAGAAAGTTGCTGGATAAACATTAAAAAATGAGTAAGGTGAGCTGGTTAAATTACCACAGAGACACAACTGCCTCAAGGACTTCTGTGGCTAAGCCTCTGGCCAGGACAGCTTCACTCTTGGGGTTGCTTGGGGACTGTCAGCAAATTCCTGCTTACTGGATTTTGCTTTTTTCTTCTTTGGGCTGACTACTCCCTTCTGTTCACGGGCTTCCCGGTATCAACTCCAAATAAACTTCTTGCACCCACGTCTTTATCTCAGGGTGTGCTTTTGGGGGACAAACCAAGACAAACATATCTACAATGTGAGAAAAAAGCCATCAACAGTTACACAGCTACCTTAACTTGACTTCACTAGTCCAATAAACTCTTGTCTAGGAAGATGAAGTTGCAAATCACTTTATCGTTTGTTTCAAGAATTCCTGAAAATCCATTTATCTAGACAAACTTTTACACACCTAGTCCTTATTAGAGTAAATACACACTTCTCAGAGTCGTAGCTAATAATAAGATGACTGTTTACTCTTGAAGAGCTCTTACCACAAACCTTAAACTATCACGCTGAGAATTTTATCCAATCCCAATCATCCCCCCTCAACCCACACTGAATGCCTGCCTAAAACCAGACCCCCCCAACCTCATATATATCTGATTTTGCCCACCCCTCTCTGAGACTTGCTAATTCTCTGTCAAGGTAGTGCTCTGCCTTACTGCAGTGTCAGTAAACTCAGATTTATCCTATCAATGGGTTATTTTGGTGGTATTTTCAGGGAGCTAGCATTTGACAAAAGTTTTCCCTTCTATTGTCCCTAGTTCCCCTGTAAGCCTCTTCTTAGTTGGTGCTGTGGCAAATTAAGGACCCAAGACCCTGCCGAGGGACAGCAATGGCCACTCTGACACAAATGGTTTCCTGACAACAAAAAGTGACTAGCAGAGTTGCAAACCTGCTCCTGGGGCCAAGCAAATGATGGTATAGTCTATTTGAGCTCAAAGGAATGTAGCAAAAGTCAAGGGTGTCTTGATATTTCTTGTCAACTGATCACATCCCATTATTCCTGCTTCTGCCAGGGCTCTCAGGTTAAGTTTGTGCAGATGATGACCTACACAAGAGTATACACCACAGTCCAGCCGGTGCTCCAGTAACCGAGCTGCATCCTTTGACGTGGGATGTCCTCGCCTAGAGGCAGGGTGTTATCAGCTCAAAGGAACTAGCTGGCTAGAAGCAGTCTTGGTTTTCTGTTACCAAATTATTTATCCCCTCACTTATTCTTATTGCTTCATTTTTATTTGCAAAGGATAATGTTGCGAACTGACCCAATCAATTGGGTGATTTATTCATTCCTTCCACCATTGTTTCCAGGTTTTGCTGCAAAGTGTATCCTTGTACGTAAAATTTGCCTAAAACTGGGATGATTTACTTAGGATAGATTCCTAAGAAGTGAAGTTATCAGCTCAAAGTCCATGAACATTTTTAAAATTCTTGGTATATTTTACCAAATTACTTTCTTGAAATTTTGGACCTATTTAATTCCTATCAGTAACATTACCTCTCCTGCCATACACTGCCAGAACTGAATATGGCTTTTTTAAAAAATTTAAAAAAAGCATTACTTTAATTTACTTATGAAAATTGAACACTTTTCACTTACTAGTTAGTCATTTTTATTTATATTTTTGAAGATTGGCTTTTTATGTAATCTGCTTACTTATCTATTGGAGTCAGTAGTTATCTTATTGATTGAAACTTAGGGACACTTACTACTTTTCATATTTCTTGCAATTGTTTGCTTTTAATTTGGTTAATGATTTTTTTTTTTTAAGGTACAGAACTTTAGAATGTCTATATGGTAAAATGTAGCACCTTTCTTTGAGCTTACGAAGAGCTTTCTCAGCCAATGATGTAAAAACATTCATCTATGTATTCTTTCAGTCTTTATGGTTTGTAAATTTTAATATATTACTATTTTCGAGAGAACCATGTAAGGAAAGAATGATGACTGGTTCTGGTCAACACAGAGCTCTAACCAATGAGAGACCCATGCAAGGATCATGGCAATCAACGGCAACATTCTTGACTGATGGAGAATAGTACATACTCGTTCTTACCAAATGAGTGGATGGCTTGTGGGGAAGTGCTGTGGGTCACATAATGTGGCTGGGAAGTATTTGTTTCATTTGACAATTGGCTCCAAACCAGGTATGTCTGCTATTTGAGAACAGAATGATCATACTGAAAAAATCCCATATAAACAAAACCAGAAAATCCTTCTCTGAGGAAGAACTTGGAAATTTCTGAACTGATTATTTCTCATTCCATCCTGGTTGCTATAGCAGTAAGTATCTTGTTGGGCTAAGGCTAATAGAAGGAGCCCAAGGGATCTGCTTAAAAAAACACTAGTCACTTTATTTTCAATGAGGTTTTCTTTTTGTCTCTTAGAATTAAATATGTTCAACTGTATTTCCAAGAAAATAATGCCAAGGCCTATATAATATTGGCCTGATCAGACACGGAATGCCCACAACCTGTAGCCCAGAATTAGGCCACATTATGAAGTTGGTTTATTATGCTGTCCCTCTGACCCCCTTCCCAGCCCCCCACAATCCTCTTTGTGCCTTTCTGTAGTCCATCCTGTTGTTATGGGACATTTTAATGAAAATCTTGAATTTCACAGAATTCCTGATTTTTTCTTTCAAGGGAAAAAGTGAGTGTTAATAAATTTGTCATCATTATTCCTAAGCAATACAAGTCAGGGGCACCATGCTCTTATTTTGCAGCATGTTTGCTTGTTTGCATGGAGAAAAGGTGAATAATTTATGCAAATCCCCCAGCTTGAGCTCTTTGTGCAGGAACCCTGTTGACGTCTCACACTCTCCCTAGTCTCTGTAGATGGAAGTTTGTCCTTTTGTTTAAGGCAGGGATGCTCAGTCATTGCAGGGAGGGCATACTTGTTTAAGTGCAGGGATGCTGAGACAGTGTTGCATAGCCCCGGGCACTGGGCTAGTCACCTTCTGGTACATGGCCCTCACTATTTTCCACAGGGAGCAGAAAAAATAGTATCTATGTGTGCCATAACTTGAAAAGTTTGTAAAGAATTGGTTTAAAGAATCCCCTGGCTTTTTCCCCTGGAAAGATCTAATGGGAAGAGTCTCCGGGAAGGCCATGACTGAATTAAAGTTTCTACCTTTGAGCAGAGATGAAAGCAATGAGAATAAAGTCTAAGTATCTTTGGACATTCTGCCTAATTAAAAATAGAAGAGGGTGTAAATCCTTGACTAGTTTGTTCCTTTGTATCCTGAAATATCCATCTCATGATAAAGTCCCAATGAAATCTGTCAGACAAAGGGTGACTTCTAATTTGGGCCAGATTTCTACATGCTTCTGTAGGCAGCATGGACTATGAATCTACTATCTGCAGGTTATTTTTCTCAGGGCTGAGGGTAGGAAGCCGATCAGGATGACCTTGTCTCAAGAAATTTACAGTCTAGTAGAAAGATTGACTTGAATATTTGGAATTAAATCTTTTTTTTCTCCCCCTAGGACTCAACACAACATTAAAAAAAAACTTTATTTTGAAATACTTTCAAACTTAGAAAACAGTTACAAAACCAATACAGACCCATACAGAAAACTCCAACATATACCTACCCCACCTTGAACACTTAATACTGCCCTGTGCATTTCCTTAGAACAAGGATATGGAATTAAATCTTAAAACCAATTGTAAAGGAGGTATGTAGAGGGTCTTAGGAGGCAGAGAAGCACAGATAAGGGATATCAACAAACTAGGAAATGCAAAGGAAGACTGCTTAGAAGATACGATTTTTGAGTTAAAGAGTAAATAGGAGTTGGCCCTATGGAAAAGGAGGTCATTCCTGAAAGAGGAAAGATCAGGTATGTGAGCATGGAGGCTTGGAGAGTGTGGACAAGTTTGGGGACTTGTAAGTCAATTGGCATGGCTGGAGCAGAGGATGTGCAAAAGGAATTAGCAAGAGGACTGAGGAGTAAGCATAGCACAAGAGTCTGAAGAAGCTTCTTTACAATGGCATAGAGTTCAATTTTATACTGAACTGAAAATGATAAAGAGCTCTTAATTATTTTTAGGTAGAGTAATAGCATCATCAAATTTGCATTTTAGAAAGGTCACTCTGATGGCTGATTTGGGGGAAGAGTTAGACGGGAGCAAGATTGGATCAGTTAAAAAGCTATTTGTACAACCTGCCTGCAACATAATGAATTTATAAACAAAGGCAGTAGCAGTAATATAGGAAGGAGCCAACAGATAGAAGACTATGAGGTAGAATTGATAAGATGTTGATAAATTGGCCATGAGGGACTGGATGAGGAAGAAAAAGGAATTTAGGATGCCTTCAAGTCTTCTGAAAATATAAGAGGAAGAATAGATTGGGAAAGATGTTGATTTGTCATTTTTTCTAATTTTCTTCTCTTCTGATATATGCGTTTTAAAGCTAAAATTTTTTCTACAAGAACTGCTTTAGTACATTCTACCAATTTTGATACACTGTGTTTTCATTATCATTCAGTTAAAAAATATTTTGTAATTTCCCTTGTGATTTCTTCTTTCACCCATGGGTTATTTAGATCTGTGTTGCTTAATTTTCAAATATTTGGTATTTTTTTGTTGTCTTTTTGTTCTTGATTTCTAGTTTAATTCTATTGTGATCAGAGAACATACTCTTTATGCTTTTGTTCTTTTAAAATTTGAGACTTGCTTTACGGCCCAACATAGTTCTATTTTGGTGAATATTCCATATGCATTTGGGAAAAAATATATATTCTACAGTTGTTAGGTGAGATGTTCTATATGTTTATTAGGCCAAGGTTGGTTGGTATTGTTTTATATCCTTTTCAGATCTCCAACTATGACTATGGATTTACGTATTTCTACTTTTAGTTCTGTCAGTTTTGCTTTCATGTATCTTGATGTTCTGGTATTATGTGCATACACATTTAGGATTGTTATGTCTTCTTGATGAATTAACCTTTTATCATTATGAAAAGGGAAGATGTTAAATTTGGGATGAGATATCCAAGTGAAGATGTCTAAATTGCAAGCAGGTATTTGACTATGGACCTCAGGAATCCTAGAAATCAAGATGTACAAACCATTTGCATTATAATAGAAACTGCCTATGTTAGATGATCTGGACTTTTCCCTTTTCCAAGTCATTTGATTAAAAAATGGCTGTCCTAAATTTCATTTACTTAATATCCTTGCTAGGTGAGTAATTGGATAATGTAATTTATGCTGCATTATTAATGGTTTGCTTGGCAGAGTTAATTACTACACAGAATGCATAATGGCGGGAATGTCAGGTTGCATGATCCAAGAAAGGTATTTTGAGGCAGGGTAGTTAGTAAATGCCTCTCAGATTACACAAGGTAATGGACTGTTTCATCTGCTTATAGTTAACCCTTTCCCATAATTCTGACTTCATTCAAGAATGCTCAGCTCTGTATTCAGCTAAGTATACTTTGTGAAATGTGAAATGGCACATGGAAACATGCACTCCTCGAAATAACTTTTCTCCCCAACTTTCAGGTATAGATAATCAATAATAATATCACCTCAATGGGAGCCCTTATAAATTGCCTTTGGACTTCCATTTACAGGTCAAGAGCTGCTTTCTCAGACAGTACCAAACAAGGGGGTCTCATCCTGGCAACTGGGCTCTGAAAAAGATCTACTGTAAAAAGCTTATCTGGATCCTCAGGGTCTTGACAACCCACACCCCATGAAATGACAAGTACAAGAAACCTTAGACAACTGCATCCCACTGCAAGGAAGCTCTTACATCATTGAAAGTTCAGAGACCAACTATCTTCTTCTTTAAAAAATTTTAATTAAAAACATATTTACAATACAAAATTTCTCATTTTAGCCATTTTGATGTGTACAACACATTTATCTTAATTACATTCACAATATTGTGCTATCATCACTACCATCCATTACCAAAATTTTTCATCACCCCAAACAGACACTCTGTCCCCATTAAGCTATAACTCCCCATTCCCCACCCCCCTCATCACTGGTAATCTGTATTCTACTTTCTGTCTCTGTGAATTTTCATATTGTAGGTATTTCATGTTAGTGTAATCATACAATACTTGTCCTTTTGTATCTGGCTTATTTCACTCAACATGAAGTCTTCAAGTTTCATCCATGTCGCAGCATGCATCAGAACTTTTTTCCTTCTGAAGGCTGAATAATATTCTATTGTATATATATACTACATCTTGATTATCCATTTATCTGCTCATGGACACTTGGATTGCTTCCACCTTTTGACTATTGTGAATAATGCTGCTATGATCAATCACCTTCTTCTTTTTTTTTTTTTTTACTAAAAGAATGAAGATTTTTATTAAGCATTGTAAGACGCATTCAATAGCCTTCAAATACACCACACCGCAGTCTATCTACGATCAATCAAACCCAACAGCAGCTCATTCTTGCGCGGTCCACGAGTTGGGGTGACACTCCCGTCAACTTACAGGAAGATTCCACTTAGCTGTGGTGGGCAGGGACTAGGGAATTACACCTCCTTTCTGGTCACTAACGTGTGATGAAGAGCATCAGGACAATTATATGAAAACAAATAAGAAGGGATTCTGATTTCAAATACATTGTTTGGAAACATTAACAGAAACATCAAAATGATATAAGTAAACCTGCTTCTACTAAATTCTTGATGAGAAAGTTCTCAAGAATAAGCAATTTGTTTCCTGCGACAGAAGAGGGGAGAGGTTTTTTTTTTTTTTTAAGATCAAGTGTTTTTTTCTCACAGAATTTAATATTTTGCTAATATGAAAGCATAAAACAGCAACAAAGAACAAGAATGCACACAGCAGTGAATACCCCTGGGTAATGTTGATATTTAAAACAGCTAGATAATTTTTGGAGAGGTTTTAGAACAAATGCAACAGAGGTCAATAATCACAAACTTTTAAGGTTAGAGCAAGATCAGTCAATGACTAAACATAGTTAACATCTTTTATAGGAATATTATTGATTATTAGCTTTTTGTTTTGCAAATGGGCACATACTTGTAAGAATGGAAGAAATGACAATAGCATGCATAATATTAATTACACACTTTAAAAATTATGAACCATGCAGAAGTTTAGCTCAAGTAGTAATACTAATGGCCTACATCTGAACAAAAACACATAGTTCATTGATCACAGGTACATGGTATTAGTCACGACAAGTTTCAGAATACATTGTGTTGATTTTGAAAGGTCATTTGCATCTTCTATGATTTCAACTTTATCTCATTTAACTTGCTTGTAAAGTATGTATGATGTACTGTATAGTTAAAATCAGCAGTATGGCAATATTACTCTATAATTTTATTAGCTTTGATAGTTGCACTTTTTTTTTAAACACAAAAGAACCACATCAACAGTGATGAAATTTAAGTGAGAAAGAAAAACTGTGGTTGTGCCTTATTTTTTTCATAATCATAAAGCCTTCAAGAAAGCTTTATTGTAAAACAGTAATGCAAAATCAAATATAATGGCATACATATGGTGCCAAATGCTAAAAATTGTATTTTAAGCTATCTATATTTAAAGGCTGCCAAAATTTGTTTTCTTTATAGTTCAAGAAATACAATTATAGGCTTTTGTCATAACCAGTTTAAACTTTATGTGTACTTCATGTTAGTGCAGGAGTCAAATGCTCTTCATTTTCTTTTCCTTTTTTGTTTTATTGTAGCATTTTGACTACAACTGGTTAAAACTAAAAAATGTGTTGTTTAAATCTCTGATCTCAAAGAGGGATCTGAATTTCCAAAGTCCTCATTTTTCTCTTACCGAAAGGAAAAAAATGCATGTAACCGTAGGCTCTCTTTCTTTCCAGATATTCCGAAATCTTTACCCTTCCAACATCCTTCACCCTCTATAAAAAAAAGTTTACTCTTCTTTACTTTAGACAGTTGCCTCAAGAGTATTCTCTTTATGGCAAACAGTGTCTGCAGTTAGTGCCTTTAAGTGAGGATTTGTATTGCATGTTTTAGAGTCCTTATTCAAGGGCACTTTCAGATAGGTCAGAAACCTGGCATCTCTTGCGCTCCCACTCATCTGGGAAGCTGGTTTCTCCATCACCATCACTCCATTCTTGGCCAGGGGACCCTCTGAGGACACGGCAGAGAACTTCGGCTCCCCAGACTTCAACTTCAGTTCTTTGGCCCCTTCTTCTGCTGAAGCAGCATAAGGAGGTTTACCCTGAATTACTCCATGGGTTTTATAACCTCTCCCATAGTACCTCCCACCTCTTCCAAAAGTTCTAATCACCAGGGTGGAAATAACTCCTTTAGGACGTCCTCTGGCTGGTCCTCCCACGGAGACCACCTGCAGGGAGAAAGTCTCCCGGCCACCCTGGCCGCACCTGCTCCCAGCCCATTGGCCCGCCACACTGCCAGCTAGTTCCAATTTCCAGCCCTCAGAAGGTATAGGTTGGACTCTGCCCTGTAACTTGCTAGTCCTGCTGCTGCCACCACCCGGAAGGCACGGTAAGCACCTGTTGCTACAGCTTCCACATAAGGGCCTCGAAAGCCACAGGCTTTTGCAAACCCCCTGCCCTGAGATGGTGGGACTGGCTCCAAGTGTTGAGGATACATGGAAGCTGGGTAGAAAGACAGTGCAGGAGGTGGTGGGAAAGGAAGTGGATGGTTCTGCAGGGAGAAGTTCAACCCCTCTAGCATGCTCTGACGCATCTTTTCTACCTTGGCAGCTTGCTGGGCCTGACCATCACAGAGGTCAATGAGCAGGGTCTTTTCCGGGCTGGCTTTGAGCACTGGAAGAGTGTGCCATCAAAATACATCCAGGGACAGCAGTGCTCAATCACCTTCTTTTGAACATCAAGTATATGTAACACCACCACCACCAAAATAAAATACACAATATGTCCCAAAAGAGTTGGAAACTGAGCAAAGAAAATTAATTTGTCAAGTAGAGAACCCCATTTTTTTTCTAGGGAATTAGGGTAAGATATTCTGAGACGTACCAATGAGTGATTAAAAGCTTTCAAGGTTGAGCTGGTGCTTTAGTGCTCTGACAGTGTTAACCAGCAAGTGAAGAATAGGTAACACCTGTCTTAAAGGGCTACACATCAGTGCAAGCCAAACATACATTGCGTTTGGCAAGGACTGTGAGATGGCTGAGTTAGTTTTGTATACGGGATTTTTACAACCCTTAATTATATTTATCTCTGTTATTGGTTTAAAACATGGCATTTCCCTGCATCCCTATTCTATTCTTCATGTCTTAGAAAGCCTCTTAGATTCCCCTACCCAAATGGCATTCACTGTCAACATCCCTGGTTTCCAAATCTAGAATGCCATCACTTGGCACAAATTGAACAATCCCAGAGCAAGTATTGTTGCTTACGACATGTTTTCAGAGGTGATTAATTATCAGAGTATTATTTTACTTACTCTGTAATTGCAAACTGATTCTGATTTATGATTTACCATTTGAGTGAGTCCCCCCACACTTTTCTAGGCTTTGGTCAAACAGCCAACCCTCAGTTTTTGAGACCTCCTCTCATTATGAAAAGATTCCACCACCCTAACTCTGAAACTACTTGGATCCACCACACATTGGAGCTACTCTGATTAAAACATTCAAAACTCTAAGAACAAAACTTTGTCAAACAAAATTTAAATTAAATTAGCTCAAGGGAAAAGAAACCAGTTTCTCAAACTGACTCACTGTGCCAGTTTGAATATATTATGTCCCCCAAAATGCCATTATCTTTGATGTAATCTTGTGTGGGCAGATGTATCAGTGTTGATTAGGTTATAATTCTTTGAGTGTTTCCGTGGAGATGTGACCCGCCCAACTGTAGGTGGTAACTCTGATTGGATAGTTTCCATGGAGGTGTGGCCCTGCCCATTTATCGTGGGCCTTGATGAGTCTACTGGAGCCCTATATAAGCTCAGACAGAAGGAGCAAACTTGCTACAGCCAAGAGGGACACTTTGAAGAATGCACAGAAGCTGAGAGAGTAGCTACAGATGAGAGACTGTTTGAAGACAGCCATTGAAAGCAGAGTCTTGCTCCAGAGAAGCTGAGAGGACAAACACCCCAAAAGCAACTGAGAGTGACATTTTTGAGGAGCTGCAACCTAGAGAGGAATGTCCTGGGAGAAAGCCATTTTGAAACCAGAACTTTGGAGCAGACGCCAGCCACGTGCCTTCCCAGCTAACAGAGGTTTTCTGGATGCCATTGGCCATCCTCCAGTGAAGGTACCTGATTGTTGATGGCTTACCCTGGACACTTTATGGCCTTAAGACTGTAACTGTGTAACCAAATAAACCCCCTTTATAAAAGCCAATCCATTTCTGGTGTTTTGCATCCTGGCAGCACTAGCAAACTAGAACACTCACCATCATCACCTTGGGAAACCTGTTCCATGTTCATTTCCAGAGCACACGTATCAGAGCAGACCTCTCATCAGTGTCCAGCCAGATGGGAACAAGCTCTTCTGGTTTAACTAAAGATACGGTTTTAAAATTCAGTCAGCCCCTCCTAAATAGCACAGAGCAACCATCTGCAGATAGAAAGTTTTCCCTAGGTTTGTATCTCTACTTGGCACAGGTAATAAGAGTAACCTGATGGCAGGTTTAGGGAAGAGAGAGAAACAGAAAGGAGAAACAGGGAGGTAGGGGGAGGGAAGGAGGAAAGGAGGGAGAGGAGAGGAGAGGGGAGAAGAGGGGAGGGGAGGGGAGGGGAGAACCCAGCTGGTTTGAAACCTGAGTAGAGTCAGATTCGTTCATGGTCAAAAGCATAGTATCAGGCTATCTGGAAATATGTAAATTTTAAAACAATGATATACTTTGAAATAATATCAAACTTAAAAAAAAAAATCATCACATCAGTTTAAGGAAGTCCCATATTGTCTTCACCCAGATTCCCCAATTAACGCTTTACCACATTAGCTTCATCCCTCATTCCTCCCACCCTTGCCATTAACAATATCTTTTTTCTGTACCCTTCGTCCTTAAATGATCCAGTGTGCATTTCCTACAGACAAGGGATACTTTCCTACTTACAGCTGTGAAGCCAGGGAATTAACAGTGGTACAACACAGCCATCCACTCCACACACCTCATTAAAATTTTGCCAGCAATCTCAACAATGTCTCTTTTTTCTCTCTGGTTCCTGCTCCCATCCAGGAATATGTATTACATCAACTGTATTTATGAAAAGTAGGAACAAATAGAGAATGTCTATTAATTCCACACTTATTCAGCATTGTTTTAGGGGTTTTAACTAATGCAATCAAGCCACAAAATGAAATGTTCTGTAAGTATTGAAAAGAAAGAGACAACATTTTTATTTGCAGATGATACAATTGCATACCTAAAAATTCCAAAATTCTTTTATAAACTGATAGCATTAATAAGATAATTCAGTAAAAAATCGTGGGCTACAAGATAAATATATAAAAATCAAAAGTTTTCCTCTATAATCACCTACAAGTATACAAATAAAGTTTAAAAAATCCCAATGAATTGAGTAAATCCTTAGGGAAAAATTTATGAAAAAGAGATCTATAAACACTAGAAAATTTTAATGAAAAACATAAAATAATACCTGGGCAAATGAAAAGATATACCATGTTCCTATACCTATACCAGAATCCTCCAAGACTAATATCTAAATTTAATAGATATACAGTAAAGTTTCTAGTGTTGTGAAGAGTTTTTAAAAATATTTTTGAAACCACATAAAATATTTAGTTTATACGAAAAATAAGTGTTTGAGCATTACAAAAATATTTATATCTAAGATGAAGGGTAAGGTGGTCTTACCTTACTAGATCACAGAGCTTCCTATAAAGATACTTTAATCAAAACAATATGACATTAGAACAGGCATAGCCAAAGAGATCAATGGAATAGCATAATGGTTCTAGAGAGAAGAATAAATATAGATTGAAACTTAATACATGACAAAATTGATGTTTCAGTTCTGAGGGAGAGGAATGATTAATAAATTTTTGCTGGCATAGTTGGTGGAGGGGTTTCCATATCAATTTGTTCCTACCACACTACCACAACTTAAAACAAACAAAAAAAGGTTCTACTTGGACTAAATAGTTAAATATTGAAAAATTAAAATATTGGAAGAAAATTTAGGAAAGTATTTGCGTATCTTCAATGACGGGAGAGACCTCAAGGTTTCTTTTAAGATAGGAAATCCATACCAAAAATATAGACAAATTAAATAAATAAATTTCTTCCTTCTCTCCTCTTCCTCTTCCTCCATCTTCTTCCTTCTTGTTATTATTATTGTTATTGCTATTATTATTATTATTATTATTATTGCTTTTGTTATAGCAAAGATACCAGAAACAAAATCCAAATACAAACAATAGCCTGGGAAAAATATTTGCAACTCATGTGCTAGACAAAGGGTTGAAATTTCTACTCGTCAAGAATCTCTTAAAAATGGATAAGGAATAAAGAATGAAAAGAGAGAGATAGAAATGACTGGCAGAGAAATGAGCAGGCAAGTCATAGTAAAGGAAATTAAGATGCCTGAACACATAGTAAAACTAGTTAAGATCAACTGGTACTCAGGGAAGTGAAACAATTAAGAAACATTGAGCTATCATTTTTTTAATTCATCTGCTCTCCAACCTAATTTTTTTTTAAAGAGATATCAGCTAGTGAATGTGAGGTTCCAGGGAAATGTGCGCTCTTCCCCAGACCTGTGGGTACTGGGTTTGCTATAAACTTTTGGGAAGGTAATTTGGGTGTGTTTCAGTTTGCTAAAGCTGCCAGAATGCAATATACCAGAAATGGATCGGCTTTTACAATGAGGACTTATTAGCTTCCAAATTTACAGTTCTAAGGTTGTGAAAATGTGCAAATTGAGGCATCAACAGGACGATACCCTTTCTGAGAAAAGGCTGCTGACATCTGGCATTCCTCTGTCACATGGGAAGGTGCATGGTGCATATGTCCTTGTTTCTCAGCTTCTCTGGGGCTTCTCTGAGTTCTCTGATTCTCTTAATTTTACCTATGTGTCCTTTAATCTCTTATAAAGGACTCCAGCAAGAGGATCAAGACCCACATTGAATGGGGTGGGTCACATTTCAACTGAAATAACCTACTCAAAAGGTCCCACCTACACCCACAGGAATGGATTAAAAGAACATTCAGCTGATGGCTGAGGGCTGGTGCTGGCAGCCCCCCAAGAGCTGGGAGAATAAGAAGGAAGATCCTGAAGGGGGATCTGGGCAGCCCATCACAGGGCAACACCACACCTGTTGTGTTCCTGTTGATTAAAGGGCCAAAGGCAGTGCCTGGAGCCTGAGTTTAATAATGAAAGAACTCAAGGTCAAAACTAATTTTCCTTTTAATTTTCCTGGATGACCTATCTTTTCTTTGGAGTATGTACCTGGGTTCTTTGGTTGAAAGAAAGAGACTCCAGCCAACTTAGGTTAAAGGAAATTTTTGGAAGGATGTTGGAAGGATATAAGGAATGAAGATCCTAGGTTGGAAATGGGCAGGAATGGAGCAGCTTGGGAGGCAGGGAGAGAATAGCAGAAGGCTCATGCAGGAGAAATTTGGCCGGGGCACCCCCACCTGGCATTTTCCTCCTTTTTGTCAGGGGGCTAATAATTATTCCAGGGCAGAGCATCCAATCAGTCTAGCTAGGGTCTGGCCAATGAGAGGGTGCTTTCCCCAAATGAGTACCGGGTGGGCAAACGTCAACAGGCATCCTGTGCGGTTCATGACTCCATCAAGATCTTATACCTTATCCTATTGAAAGAGGAATACAGAGGGGAGAGCTTGGGTGAAGTTCTCAGCCCACCCAGAGCTTTGTTTAGATAAATAAGCAAATGTTATCATGGTGTCATTTAGTTGACAAGTTTATTTTGCAAACACTCTTACAATTCGATCCTGTATATTATCCCTGTATTACCCAAACCCCAGGGGTGGGCATTTCTGGGGCACTTGGAGATTATTTTCATTATTCACATCCTTCTCTCACTGTACCCAAACCCTCCATCCACTCTGGGAAGACTTGCATCATGTGTATTTCTCTGTATTGTGAATGGAAATCAGTATTTCCTCTCTCATGCATGCTTTAATTTTCAGTTTCCTACGACTAGAAGGAAGTGTTTCTTGTTAAAGAGATTTCAGAATCAGGGACTATATGTGTGCAGTTTCTGTAATTGAAGATGCTGCTTCCTAATTCTCTTTGCCAAGTCACTTTGCTCCCATTCTTCCAGTTGGTCTGAAGCAAGATCTCTCAAGTTTAGCAACCACCATCCTTTCTAGATAAATGTTTTTTTAAAAGCATGTCAATATGACCTGAAACTAGCAAGCTACAACCCAGCAGCCTTGAATCTTGAAGACGATTGTATAGCAATGCAGCTTACAAGGGGTGACAGTGTGATTGTGAAAGCCTTGTGGATCACAGAACTTTTATCCAGTGTATGGATGGATGAGTAGAAAAATGGGGACCAAAAACTAAATGAAAAATAGGGTGGGGGGGTGATTTGGGTGTTGTTTTTTACTTTCATTTTTTCTGGTACAAGGAAAATGTTCAAAAAATGGATTGTGGTGATGAATGCACAACTATATGATGCTACTGTGAACAACTGATTGTACATTTTGGATGATTGTATGGTATGTGAATATATCTCAATAAAATTGAATTAAAAAAAAAAAGCATGTAGATATGCACACGCAGCTCCTCTCCCAGCAACCTCCCTGCCCTCACCACCAATTCAGTGGCATTACTGCTGACCCAGTTTCAAACTCTCAACCTGATTAGCAATAGGTCTTGAATTCCCAATAGCCACAGGGCTGGGAGGACCCAAGTAATAAGGTGGGGCAATATTTTCTCAGCCTTTCTCTCCTTGCAATTGGTAAATGAGTTCATTTACTTGTCTTCACAGGGAATTTCATCAGTTTGGGGGAAAAGGGAGCATGAACCCCAAACAAGACAGTGAGAGGTGAGGGTCTTTGAAGAAGGCAGGAGAAGCGGTAAAGGAGGAGGTGGGCCAAGCTTTATAAAACCAAAGTGGAGAAATGGTGTCTCAGAAGTTGGATCTAGAGGCGACTGTAGAGATAATTTACTCTAGTACCACCACCCACTCCACCCCATTATTTTACAGAGAACTGCTGAGGCCTGAATGGTTTAAGAAATTTGGCCAAAAGCATTCAGAGAAAGACGACATCACACCTCTGGAAACTGGTGTTTCTCCAAAACAGCTGAGGTGACCTAGGAGCAGGATTATCACAGGACAGGCAAATAATCTGAATTTCAGCTATACTAAAAGATTACTGTAGTGGATGCTCTGAGGAAGATGGAGTTTCTCTACTTTCCTCTTCCTTTTAATTCTGTCTGCTCAATTTTCATGTCCAACTCCAGGGAAATGATTGTTTACACCAAGAGAATTAGTCTGGCCAAGGCCAGGTATTGTTTCTAGAATGGCAGGGAAATGGGAGGAAATGGGAAAGAGATCTCCAGGTCAACCCTTACAGTGATTAGTCCATGTGAAATGGGGCCACTGGAGAACTGGTGTATTGTGTTTATTTCTTTATTTATAACTCATTTCCTTGATTTCCCTTATCATCTCTACTGGAGATATAATCAGATCACCTTCTGTACCAAGACATGCCAAACACAAGCTAGTAAGTTCTGACTTCCCCTTCTAACTGGATGTGTAGAAATTCCCAAACCACCACTGTTGGGCCTGTGTGAGGTTGCCACACCCTTCTGTGTCAGCAATGGTTATCACCAATCACTGAGTTCTCATATGTTGTGCCTGGACTGGACCTAGTGGTTTTTCTCAGCATAAGCCCCTGGAAGCCACTACCAAGCAGCCAGGTTTGGCATACAGGATAAAACACTGAGCATCCCTATCTTCACGGGACTTCTCTGTAAAGGCCCTGGGCCTAACTTGCTTTGCTGTTTGGAATATTCATGTGTCTCTCCACCCTTCTGTTTCTCCTTTCTTGGGATGCTGATATCTATGTTAGGTTTTGTGGCTTGACTTTGATCCCTCCATTACTGCCTGTATCTTGAAGGATAGAACTTTGTTGTTTCTGACCTCGCCTGTTATTCGACCTTAACTTTATTTACTGCTTCAGCTTGGTGTCTCAGTTTCCAATTTACTGGGCCTGATCTTTTAGGGTAATTCTGACAGGACTTCTTCCCTTTAAGATCTCTAGTCTCCCTGGCATGCCCCTTTTAAGGACCCAAATAGAATTGTGGGAAAAATGCAGGGTTTGATTCATATAAAAATATATTGTAGATACTGCTTTTGGCACCTGTTGTTTAAATGAAAAATGCAATCCAGTTTGAAATCGAAGAGGTTTGGTTAGGGAAGTTTGTTTACATCAAGTGTCCCCAGCATTTTCCTGGGTGCTTTACATATTATTTCAGAGTGGCTGGCAAGTGGTGACCGCTTAATTATAGCAACCCTCACTGAGACCAAGAACTACTAGGTTTGGCTCAGATTCATTTTGGATACTATTTGGATATTTTGGCTTGGAGCTAGTTGAATTGTTTTTATGCATACCTTTTTTTTTTAATGGATTCATTATGAAAAGAAACTAGTTCACTTCATAGGTCAGTGAGAAAAGTGTTTGGAATCCATTCAGTTTGGGGTTTTACAATTTCATGTGATGTATTATGGTGTTTGTTTGGCTCAGAATCTTGTTTCAATCTTTTACTTGAAGTGTTTATCCATGTAATTATGGGGTTAGAATGCAATTATGTCACAATGGCAAAATGGAGAACAAGGTAAGCTTTTGGACATCCCTTTTTAGCATAGAAGAACATCTATAGGATGAGAGACTATCATAGGCTTTTAGCTCTTGAAAAAATTCCTTATGCTGGATTTAGGAATGAAATGTTACTTTCAGTCTAAAACTTTAAAAAGCAAAGCAATTTTATTTGCAAGTGTCTAAGCAAATGACAAAGTCCATTTTAAAGCATATTTTGGCATTGATCAGGCATTTAGGCAATTGATAAAAATACAGAAGTCTTGCAACAGGATAATATCACTATTTTAAGGCATTAGGCAACCCCCGAGTCCCAGAGACATCACCTCTTTTATAGACTGTCTTCCCAAGTTGTGGAAAATTTTCTTTCATAATGTATCTCCCCTAGTCATTGCTACTAGTCATTCTCTTCATTTCTACTTCTGTGATTCGAACCCTGATCCCTTCATTTTGCATTTGGAATGATACCAAAGCCAAATCACTGTATTCCCATCTGACTCTTCTTTTTCTTGCTTTTTTGCTTAAACTTGTCTCCTATCATTATGGCCAAGAAAAAATATCCCTGTGCAGTCCTTGATCTTTTCATCCCTTGTTTTCCTTCTTATCTCTTTCTTTCCTTTAGATTCTTTGTCACAAAAGCTCAAGAATCAGTCTGACAAGGTAGAACTCTCTTTGGAGGGTTGGGAAAGACAGAGGCTGAAGTGAGCCAAGCCAAAAGTCTTCTCAGAGGGCAAAGGGAACAGCTAACTTGGAACACTTGTATATAAATAATTTTTATCCAAGTGTTCGCTAAATACATGTGCTTTAAACACACACACACACGCACATGTTTTAAGCATACAAAACACAAGATACATAGGATGGGGCTGTCTTATGCATCTCTGTCGCTTCTATAGAGTTTATAAAATTAATAAATACTCAGAATTTGATTGAACGTTGATAAATTTGGGAAGACAATCCTTACCCATGCTGTGTAAAAATCTGCATAATTGTAAGTCATGTTATAATGGGCTTTACTGTATTGTTTATATTTGAATCTGAATAATTTTATGATTGGAAATTAACAAAATATGCATATTCTAGATTCATAATTGTAATTATTCCAACAGTGATGGCTTGGGTTTTTAAGGTTTACTGAATTTATGTACGCTTTCTTAGACTTTATCACATACAAACTTAACATCACAAAGGACATGTAAAATCCTAAATTTCAAAAAGAGAGATTGGTTTTACTAAGTCTCATTATTCCATAATTATAGTCAAATAGTTTATTTTTTTCCCTTATTATTTCTTCAGTTCCAGGTGTTGAATAAAAGTAACTTTCAAAAGATGCCAATAGCTCTGGGGATTAGTACACCTGCTAAAAACCTGCTGAACAGTGAATGAGGCTTTGTCCATGTCACTGCAAAGGCTATGGTGGGTCTGTTTATCATAAGCAAGGAGACCACCTACCTACAATCTCTTATCCACTCCACTTTCCTTATTAAACCTTTAGAGAACATAAAAGATGTGAGAGTCCCTGTTCTTTCCATCTTCCAAAGAAAACCTTTCTGTATAAAAAGATGCCCTAAATCCTTTATAATGTTTCCATGCTAGGCAGAACCCTCTAAGAGCACACAGTGGTCTCACAAAGGCAGAAAGGACGACAATGCCAATAATACATGCTCTCTGTTGAGCAGTCAATTCTCTTTCTCTTCCCTGTTTCCCAAGAATAAAAACATTAATTTGTAAAATGGCAAGCAGGATATGCCATTTAGAGAGGTGCTGTCTTGAAAACCTGCTAGACTGGTTAACTGTCCAATGATGTTTGTGGATCAGGCGGAGGCTCAGCTTTATATTAGAATTAAAGAAAAAACAATCTATGAAAAGAAGGATGCAAATGGATAAAAATCATGAAGAGTTGCTCACAGTCATAATTACAGAAAGCCAAATTAAAATGAGTGGCTTTCTACCTATCAGGCCGGAAGAGGTTAAAACATTGCTAATGCAAATATTTTAAGAGACAGTAAGGAACTGAGCACTGCAACAGTGTTGTTGGGAGTGTGAACTGATAACCAACTTTTCGTATGGCAAATACCTATCAAGAATTCAATGTTTATGCCCTTTAACCCAATATTCCCACTGTTAGGAAATTATTCTGTAGAAATTTTTGCACAGATACACACATTGGTAAGAAGCAACTCAAATATTCTTCATTAGGGACTTGGTTGAATAAACTAAGTTATGGCCATATTATGGAATATTATGCAGCTGTTAAAAATTGTACGTATGTATGTACAGATATGAAAGATTTCCACAAACTGTCTTAACTGGAAAAAGTAAGTTGCAGACCCTTCTATACAACATGACAATGTATGATTCTATAAAATATTTTACATGGAGGAAAAGAAGAAAGAGGGAGAGGGAATGATAAGTTTGCATGGACATAGAGGAGGTTGTAGGAGGAGGATGGAATTCAGAGAGGTTTTTCACTTTCTAGGTAATATTTACCTATAATATTTGAATTTTTATAATCTTCCTGTATTACTTATGTAACTCAAAAACCTGAAAAAAAAAATAGCCATTTTAAAAGATTTTTCATAAGAATTTACCAGCTATTTCTTGGTATGGAGCAGAGGGTGTTTTCTTCAGTTGTGCACCTGAGCCCTTTACATACCTTCAGTCCTACTGTCAAGTATTGATTTCCCTCCAACCTATCTGGAATATTTTCCTACCTTAAGTCAGCACCAAAAAACACCCTCCTACAATCAAACAGCACTCATAATACTAGTTGCCTAAAGGGCTGGGACCGAGGTTGCCATGTGCCGAGGCCTTATCTCCTTTCGGCCTACTTTGCTCACATTAAATTTGCTGGAGTCGGGTCCTTTTAGCTCATATCTAAGCTCTGTCTCTTGACAATCTGATTTTTAGCAGTGTGCTATATTTCCCCTGACAATGAAGCAGTTTGGTTGAACATGGGAGTTTATTAGAAATAGACTTTATCAGCCTGTAGCATATATGTGGTTAAGGATCAGGCATGTGTGTGCACACACACACACTCAATCCTGCTCTTAGTTAAACGGCTTTCAGATCCTGCAGAGTTGAGGTGAGGTGTGTGGGGAAAAGCTGGAAAAGCCCCATTTATTCCTCTCTTCAAGCACCTTCCAGTGAGCTCTGTTGGCTGGTCAGAGTGAATTCTTACTCAGCTTACAGATATGAAATTAGATTTTATTGAAATATTTACATAGCTCATTGCTCATCACATGGAGGAATACACTAGAGCTGATATTTTGTACACATTTACATACATTTTAAAGCAATGAATGTTGACTATTTGATCACCCACTCTATTAACTAACCCATTCCATCAGTAGATATTCTTTTTACCACCTTCCCTTTTCTTTTTACCAGGCGAGATAAAATAGTTCCTGGCTCTGCTTAGCCTTGGCCCATATTTAATGGAGAATTTTACTGATCTCTCCCTTCCCTGTTTCTATTTCCAGGCATATTCTAAACTGTGAGGGGACTAATATTTGACCTGGGCCTGGGCACATCCCATCATCCTTCTCTTTTGTATCAGAGTAGCACCTTAAAGTTTACAAAACACTTTCTTTTACAAATATTAGCATTACCTCAAAGAATGCAGTGAGTGGACAGGGCAGATACTTATATCCTCGTTTTAAAGATAGGAAGCTCAAGGAGGGTAGGTGGTTTGCCCAAGATTACACAGAAAAGAGAGCAGCCCAGAGGCGGGACTAATATCTAGGTTTTCCGGCTTCCAATCCCGTCTCTTCTGTCGCATCACTGCCAGCCGCCCTTTGTTGAGAAGATGCGGAGGTGCCCGGGCCTGGGCCATCAGATCTCCTCCCCTCTCCCCAGGACTTCCCGGCCCGGCTGCTGACGTGATAACGTTTACTAAACAGGCCTCTGCAGCCCTAGGGAAGTGGTAAATTCAAGAGTTTTCCAAGTCCTTTGACAACCTGCCCACCTCACCAATGACTCCAGAAAAACTTGGAAACCCACTGTTCAGCTGGTTCAGGTGGATTCCAGGAGGCTCCATCGCGTCAGGGCGAGGAGCACCATGACGGCATCTAGTGCCGGGAACCGGCCGGCGTGAGGTCTGGGGCTGCCATGTTGGGCCGATCTAGCTAGAGATTTTATTAAATGGCCAGTCCTGGCTCTCGGTGGCTTAAGTTAATCTCTGAAGACACTGCTATCCTGCTATCACGGAATCCCCTTTTGCCTGGTCCTATTTTATCGGGGAAATGAGCTGCACAAACTAAAATAACACTGTCAGGCTGACTGCAAGCCGTTTAGATTCGTAGGCTTCCTGGCCTGGGGGACCTGAGACCCCGAGGCTGCCGCGTCCCCTCACGACCGCCCTCCCTGCCTGCCCTCTACCCGCCAGCTCCTGCGCCCTTACAACAGCTAACCCGACAGGCAGCATCTGCAGACCGGCCAGGGTCTAGAACGCCACAAATACACCAGAGGAAAAGGACTCCACCGCCCTCATTCTAAAGAACTGAGATCAGCGTTTGAGGCACTTTGACCAGGTTTTGGGCAGAGTCTTCACAGGTCTGTTGGATGCTGTAAGGGAGGATAAGGAAAAAAGGATTTGTGCATAGGAAATGGAGACTGTGCAGTTCCCAGCCGTCTGGACACCTTTCCAATGTTTTCCTTCCCCCCTCCTCCGATTTCCCTTCAGCTGCCATTTCAGCGATTTCTCCCAGACACACCTCTCCAAATCTGCAAGTAATCCAGGAAACTAAAAGCTAGGACTGCCATTTGCTAATGTCAGATTTGAATGCTTGAGAAATATTTTCTTTATATTTTGTTAAAATAATTCTCCATTTAAACAAATGATTTTAAGATTATTTTCATTAAAAAGAGAACACATTTCCCGTTCCGCATGGAACCACAAGGCACGACTCCTTCTGTGTTCCGTGTTGCTCTGAATTCAGATGATGGTGAGTTCAGTGGCTGGCAGAGGGTCCGTGGGGAGTTGTGAGGACTCCCCATGTGGCAGAGTTTGTGTGGTGTGGAAAGACCTCCTTGCACAAAAATATTCTTGCTACCTGCTTGGTAACGGTGACTCAAATTGCCCCATAAGGTATCTGTCATTGGTTGAAGGGCCCTAGTTAAAACGAAAATGCCCCTGAAAGGGGTAACACGCTATTATGATGATTATTCTGCTGTTAGTACCTGATTATCTTTTCACCCACTTTCTTTGCTGAGGCCGTAAAAGCCCTGTGGGAATGGGCCAAGGCTGGGCTAATTCTGGTGGTGGTGGTGGTGGGGGGCAGTGGGGCAGAGGAGAGTCTAGGAACTGGGCAGTGTGGGGCAGGGGCAGCCCCGGCAGAGCATGGGAGGGAGGGGCTGGGTTATCTGCTCTTTCTGGTTTTGCTCAGTCCACCTTGGCTTGCAGTTTACTTGGATAGTTAGGTGTAATTTCAGGAAATTCCTAATCCAGCTTCTATACGAGGGATGCCCCTTGTAGGACCCAGAAACAGAGAGAGGTTCACTGATGTGGGTCTGATTCCAACCAGAGGGGAAGGCTGCCTCTGTCCCTCTGTAACCTCAGGGCCCAGCACCCACTGGTTATAGTGCTTCTGCTTCTTACTGAAACTAGAGGGCATTTTATGAGAGGAGACACTGAGAATAGAAAATTATCTCGTTTTCCTTCCAGTGGTTGTCAGTCACCAATTATGGGCCATTACATTTTGTTTTGCTATTTTAGTGATCACCTCCTGCTCCCCTATTCTCTTTAAAAATGGATCCAGCTACATGGCTGACAACATTCCAAGTCCTAAATGTCTTATGAACAAAATTACTTAGATGCTGGAGTTTAACAATAGTTACCATTTAAATCCAAGCAAATTACAATATAACCCAAGTTCCAGGTATGGGATTAAGTTAACGATCAGCTCTATCAAGTCAAGACAGCACTGATTTACCCAAGTAGGTCATTCCTAGCACAGAAAACAGGAAGAAAGCAAACACGCATCACATGTTTTAGAAAAAACCCACCATGGTTTGAAAATAATTTTATACAGTCTTCAGTTTGTTTGCAAATGTGGGCAGGTGGGCATTGGCTAGATGACCGACGTTTCAGTCTGCAGGAACGACTGGGCTCTGGAATTCCGGTGGAACTGCAGGGCACTTTCTGAGCCATTTCTAGAAATTGAAGAGCTATGGAGTCTATAATCCCGGCTCATTGACTGGTTGGGACAAAAGCTCCGCCATTTTCTTTTCAGCTCACACTGTACCTGGGGAAATGACAAGACAGGGTAAAAGCAACATTGGAAGTGGGGAAGAGCAGACAAATGTGTAAGCTTGAAAAATGTGAACTCAAGGTGCTTTCTAGAAAAAAATACCACCACTGAATAAACCACAAGTTTTCCCTTCTGACCATTTTTGGGGTAAGTTGGTGGTGTTGACACCTCTCTACACCCTCACCAGGTGGACAGAAATAAAGGATACTCTTGCAAAAGAGGGTAAAGGAATGGAGACTGGAACAACTTGAGTTAAGGAGCCAGGAAAAAGTGTGTTAAGATTCTACAACCCAAAATTTGGGATTAGTTTAGAAAGACCTTCAATGTCATAAGACTTATATACCAAGATTCTGAGATAGTTAATTTATATTTTTAGAAAAGATTTTCCCAAGAAGCTAGAGGGATATGATAATACTTTAGACAAAAGTTCATTGTTTCAGTTACTGTTTTGTTGTGGGGCAAGGCAGGGAATATATTTGCCATAATGAGGGCTCTTTCCTCTGAGTCTGGAGTGAACGAAGACAGGTAGGTGTAGGAGTTGCTTCTTCAATATTAAGAAAGGAGAAGAACAGCACAAATAATAGCAGATTGGCTCAGCTTTATCAAAGAGCTGCTAGTGAATGTGATACAGTGAAGAAAGAAACAGCCAATAGAATGGAGGCTGGGGGGGGGGGGAGTTGCACGAAGCAGGTGAAGGGGCGTATAAGCGGGGAGGAGAGGGTGTCTGGGTGTGTCACCACCAGGGTGTCCATTCCCAGCCCATAGTCAGAGCCAACCATCCTATGCCAGGCACATTTCCCTGGGCCCATGTTTAGGGATCGTCAGGTTCACTTTTTATCGTCTCTCTGAGGAATGTGGGAACAAAGAAGATGGTGGCAGTGGCATCAAACATTGGGAGAAGCTTGTGATCTTCCTAGGCTTGAATTTCCTGTTACTATATACTACAGTTCCTGATGCTGGACTGGGATTTGGCATTTGAGAGTCTGCTGGAAGAAGCAAAGGAAAGATAACTTTGGTAAAAGCATTTCATACTGATGGAAATAGAGAGAAAACACTACATAGAGGTGCACAAAAGGGAAGAGTCAATGAAGTTTTGGCAATGAAATCTTGGAAAAGGTTGGGACAAATTGATGGCTATATGGAAAATGATGGCGTTTAGACCAGGAGTCACAACACTTTACCTTGACAAACCCTATTTCCTAAAAAGTCCCTGAGCACTGTGAATCTGAGGAGAAACATGTTATCACCAATGATTTGTAACCCCTTCCTCTGTCTTCCCATGCTCAGTCCACATGGCTCCCCAAATGTCCACAAATCACAAGTCAAGGGACAAGAGCAATACAGTGACTAAAGGAATGACAGGCTCACTTTCAATTACCTAGTTGGATAGTTTTCTTTACAAGAATTTGCAGAAAACGGGGCAATAGATATTGCATGATGTGGAGAGAAAAGAGATCAAACTTTTGAAAATGGCTGCTGGAAGTGATGGGAAGAATATGGCTGAAAGAAAAGTGAGTTATGCCTTCAAAACATCTTATGGCTGAAATAGTCGTAAGATGCGCAGGGAGTGAAATTAGGAGAGAGTAATTTTTATATTCAGAAGTATGGCCTGACAGGAGACTTGGGCTCTCTCTGATACATGGGTAGACATTTTAGGAAGTACCTCACCAACTGAAATATTTGTACTTAGTATTGAGGAGTGACAAAGGACTTACTTCACTGTTCAGAAAACAGTAGAGAACCGCCACAACCAGGCCCTGTGAATGAGAAAGAGTCATCAGAGAACAAAACTGAATTGGTGCAATAGAACACAGGACTGCCTTTTCACAAATGTACCTGAAATGATCCGATGCACAACTCAAATAGTATTTGATACTTGGAGGAAATGCGGATAGGAAATACAGCAAACACCATATAGTGAACTCCAAACAATGGGATCAGCAGCAATGTAGACTTGGCAAGTCTCCTACACCGAAAGAAAAAGGAAATTGAGCTGAGCTAATGAACAAAGCAGGTTGTATATGTGAAATCTTGCTACCATTTTTTTTTTGAAAATTTACTTTTTAGTCATTTTATAAAAGCTTTTTCTTTTGAAATAATTTCTTCAAACTTACAGAACAGTTGCACAAATAACACAAGCCCCATACTGAGAACTCCAATATATCCCCCTGCCCAATAAACCAGATCTACCAATTTTAATACTGTGCCACCTTTGCCGAATCATTCTATCTAATCTATCTTCTGAACATTTGCCAGCAGTTTGCATACATCCTACTTCTTGAATACATAGTACTTCCATGTATTTTTCCCACAAACAAGATATTCACTTATATAATCACTCTAAATATAGTCTATCAAATTCAAGAAATTTAACATTGATATAAAGTTTACAGTCTATGTTCCAATTTTTTATGTCTCGATGTCCCCTTGAGCCTTTAGCCTCCATTATTAGATCCCACCCAGTATCATGTATGGCATTTAATTGTCATTATCTCTTTAGTCTCTCTCTTTTCTATAAATTGCAGAAACATATATACAACATAAATCTTTCATCCCAACCCTTCCCAAGCTACCATTCAGTGGGATTAGTCACATTCATAATGTTGTGGTACTCTCACCACCATCCATTACTAGCACTTTCCCTTCACTCCAAACAGAAATGCTGCACACATTTGGCATTAATTCCTCACTGTCCCTGCCCGCCCCTCTCCATAACGTGTACTCTACTTTCTGTCTCTATGCGTTTGCATATTCTCTGATATTTCCTTTGTACTTACCACAGGGCTTGAATTTAACATCCTAAATCTATAACAATGTTGTTTGCTTTGAAACCAACTAAATTTCAATAGCCTACATAAACTATGTTCCTATGCCCCTCTGTCCCCACACCTTAATGTATTCTTGTCACAAATTATATATTTATATGTTATGAGTCCTTCTTGCCTCCATGGTTACCAATGAGAAATCATCACTTTATCTTATTGAGGCTCCCTTGTATGTGACATGTTGCTTCTCTCCTGTGGCCTTCAGAATTCTGTCTTTATCTTGGCATTCGACAGTTTGATCACAACATGGCATGGTGTGAGTCTATTTGGGTTTATAGTATTTGGAGTTTGTTGAGCATCTTGGATATGTTTTTTATGTCTTTTATTAAATTTGGGAATTTTAAGCCATTATTTCTTTGAATATTCTCTCTGCTCTTTTATCTCTTGTCCTTTTTCAAGTCCCACAATGCATACATTGGCACTTTTGATGGTGTCCCACAGGTTCCTCAGGCTCTGTTCACTTTTCTTCTTTCTGTTTTCTTTCTGCTCCTCAGACTGAATGATTTCAATTGTCTTGTCTTCAAGTTCCCTGATTCTTCTGCCAGTTCCAATCTGCTGTTGAATTGCTCCGGGGATTTAAAAATTTCTGTTATTGTGGTCTTCAGCTCTGTTTGGTTCCTTTTCATAATTTCTGTCTCTCTGTTGATATCCCCTTTGTGTTCATCTGTTGTTTTCCCAATTTCCTTTAGTTCTTTGCCCATGTTTTCCTTTAGGTCTTTGAGCATATTTAGGATCATATTTAAAAAGTCTTTGTCTGGAATATCCCAAGTGTGATCCTCCTCAATGATGGTTTCTTAAATTTTAATCTTCTCCTTTGCTTGGGCCATCACTTCCTATTTCTTTGTATGCTTTGTAATCTTTTGTTGAAACCTGGATATTTTGATATTCTAACATGTTATTGCTGGAAGTTAGACTCTGTGTCATCTATTCATGAAGTTTATATAGAGCTAGTGTTTTGACAGAACTTTCCTTGAATGCCAGTAGCTAACCAAACAAACCTACACAAAATGACAACAACAACAAAAACAAAAGAGGGAGAAAGAAAACACCTTTCTTAGTCTTTGCAGAATGGCTTGTGGGAGTGCTCTCCTTCAGAGTTTATCCATACAAACAGTTCAGAGAATAGCTCCAAGTCAAAGAGTAGGTGCCTTGCTGATCTTTTCTCTGCATTGTTCTTGACTTGGGCATGTGTGTTGGCCCTAGGAATTCCCCTCTTTATATGGATACACATGTCCCCTCTTCTCTAGGAAAGTTTCCTCACAGTCCCAGGCACTGCCCTGTTTGTCCTACAGCCAGCAGTCCCTTGCTCTAGGTAGTAAGTCTTGACCTTTCTCCCACAGTGTTCTGCAGGAGAGCTGCCTTCTACATGCAGGGCAGGTTCTGTACAGTGAGGCCCTCAAGCAGTGACTGGACTGGGTCACACATACATGCTCCCAGTTTGTGCACGAGGATTACTCTGCTCTCTCTGGACCTGAGATGTGCAATGGGAGCATGGGTCAGCTCGGTGCTGGGTCAGTGAGGGGTAGCGGAAGGGCCAGCCAGGGCAACAGGAGATCCTCCCACTTTGAAGGCCTTTCTCTTGATATGGTGCTTTGTTACTGCAGTCCTTTAACTGTTTTCTGGAGCTTTGAGAAAGATGTTTCTGCCAGTTATCCCTGGTTGTTCAAAGCTTCTATAGGGGGATGGAACTCTGAAGTTTCTTGCTCCACCATTTCTCTCCCCCTCCCCCGTTGTGGTTAGAATGTGCAAATGTGATGATAAAAATGATTTTCCCTTTAAAGTGGTAAATGTCTTACAAGAAATTTTGAGGAGTATGCCAAAGACTACATTGTTATTAGTAGGTCTTACTGTTCCACTTGTAATTGGGTTTAATAATCAGATTGTATCACCAGCATTTAAAGGTCAGATGCGAATTTGTTTCAGATCAAAAGAGCAGGCTCATAGCACAGGTGAAATCCCAGTGGAACAAACATTATTAAGAAGTGAGTGTTCTTTAAAGCTTGGCTATTTATAGATCCTGGCAAACAATCCATGAGAACACTCCTTTGTTGATCTAGTTATGAGTTCTGTAGACTCAGGTAAACTGGGATGTAATTTATCTGTCCATCAAAGAGTTATGTACCCTCCCAAATAAAAAAAAAAGTAGAATTTCTGCTCATTGCATTGTATGCTGAAAATCAAACAGCTGAACTAAATTTTACCTTCACCATCACTGCAATTATCATCCTTCTTTTGTCCTCCCCTACCCCTCCCCACCAAACAAAAACACTTCAATGTTTATGACCTTCACCTGCTCCACCAACATTACCTAAGCCACTGTTGGCATGCACCAGAATCACCTGAAGTGCCCGTTAAACCACAAGATTGCTAGCCCCAAACTCTAGGGTTTCTGACTTGGGTCGGTCTGGGGATGGCCTGGGAATCTGCATTTCTACCAAGTTCCAGGTACTGCTACTGCTGCTATCTGGGGACCACTCTTTGGGATCCACTGGTCTAGGCCAATGACTCTCAAACTTTGCTGCATATTAGAATCATCTGGGGAGCTTTTAAAAATCCATAATGTCCTGCTTGCTCCTCATTCCAATTCAATCAGATCTCTGTAGGTGGGACCTATATGTCAGTAGTTCAAAAAATTTCCCAGGTGATTCCAATGTGTAGCCACAAGGGAGTCTACAAATGAGGATAATTATCTCATCCTTGCTATGCAACTATGGTCTGCTGATCAGGGGCACTGGGATCACTGGGAAACTTGTGCCCAGTGCTGTGTCTCAGGGGACAGCTTGGGGCTACTGAGTCAGCACCTGCAATTTAGCAATGTAGGTGATGGGGACACACATTAATAGGGTTTGAGAAGCGCTGCCCTTGCCAGATAAATGGAAATCCAGTTAAATTCTCAACCTACACAACCACATGGTCCTCAAAAAAATGTGAATTGAGGGGTAAGGAATGAAGCTGTCCCATTTTTGCTCCACTCCTCCCACCATCTTTTGTTAGTTGCCTCTCTCAACACTTTTAAGAAAATCAGTAATTTCTTTTATTTTTAAGGCATCTGCCTCAAAGCTAGCACTCATAGACCAGGAAGGTAAGTTGTAGAAATGTGTTCATTTTTTTCCAGATTCTCTCACAATAAAACAGGAGTTTATAACGGGCAGAATTTCCCCTGAAACTGACTGTCTACACAGACCCCAGAAGGCTCGGCCCACTCTCCAGCCGGATGTGAGCACAAAGCCTGCAGGGAGCCTTGAGTCATCAAGGAGGGTTTCATCATTGACAGACTGCACTGCTGCCCATTTGCAAATCTGCACATCTAACTTTATAAAGCCCCATGGTTCTTGTTGTATTTAACATCTCTGTTCTGTATTAGCCTGGTGAATAAGAGATGGGATTCTGTAGGGAGCTATGCCCTTTAGTTAAATGTTAGAGAGAGAACCGGCTTAAATGTCCATTATTAATTCTAAAGAAGTTTGCCATTATACTAGTTTCTAGAAAAGAGACGTCAGTAAGGATGATTCTTCTTGGACCCCATCCACAGACGTTTTGTTACTTCTCTCACAAGGTAGTTATATATAAAAAGCATACAGACATGACCCAGAAGGCAGGAACATGGAGAGACACTCTGCCTTTTTGTTATCTTGGATAAAGAACAGATTCTATTATATTATCCCCACTTAATTTTGTTTCCAAAATAAAAGCATCCATCTCTAAGACCTACTTAACTAGCACATCTAAAGAACCAAAAGAAAAGGTCAGCAGAGAAGCTAAACAAGATTTACAGAAAATCGAAAGTTTAATTTGATTGAAGGGCAACCAAGACCTTACCCCCTTTGTCCTTACAGTTGCAAAGGCCTGGGGGCAAGCCCCAGGAACTGGCCTGGCTTCTCACCTGAGTGTTCAACATGCTCCATGGTACAGCCATCTGCTACATTATCATTTCTGGGTTTGACATGGAGCCCCATCTCTAAGTCTCACTTTCTGTACAGCCTTTAATGGTGGGCTGGAGCAGAGTAATTCCTTATATTTGATTTACTACAGTGGAAAAATCAGATTTATCTGTTCATCAAACTCTTTCACAATGCTTATTGGTACCAGGCACTAATGCCTTTCAAATATTAATTCAATTTACCCTACTGACATTTATTTTTATTATTCCCATTTGACAGATAAGGAAACTGAGACATAGGGAGGTTAAATCACTTAGCCCAGGCCACTAGCTGGTATGTAACCCCAAGCATTTGGTCTCCACAGTTCATGCTCTTGATCACTGTTTGTTCAAAACTATCTATCTAAAGCCATACTCTGCATTTTCTGTAGGAAGGAAGGTAAGGAAACAAGTGAGTCAGACCCTGTGCTGGACCTTCCAACCTGCAGGATCTCACTGAATCCTCAAAGCAGCACTGAAAAGCTGCATCAATCCCATTTTCCAAGCAAGGAAGCCAAGGCCCAGAGAAGTCAGGAGACCCTCCCAAGGTCACACAGCTTGTAGCATGGCTGCAATTCTAACCCTGATCTTTTTGACTCTGAGGCTCCTGTTGGGCTGGACTGACCACTTCAACACCAAACTATTTGATATTTTATTTAAATTTTATACTTGAGTTGTGGATTTTATTTTTTACTTTATGAATTCTTCATAAGAAATTATAGAATCTTTAAATTTCTTTATAGATTCCTCAGATTATCATTGATTAGCTGGATGATCTCGGGTAATTTACTTAATCACTTGTGCTTCTCTTTCCTCATCCATTGAATGGATATGATAACCATCTTCCTTTAATTATTCTGTCAATAAACATTATCTGCAAGATCTAGTATTAGGTTTTGGTAGTTAAATGATACGCAAGATAGACACACAGCCATGAACATATGGTCTCTCATGGGAAGGACAGAATTAAACTCGAAATGAGAACAATGTGTGGCCAAGGAGAAACGACAGAGTACATAATAGAAAAGTGGGCAAAATGCTTCAATAAGCACATTCACTAAAGAAGAGATCAAAATGGCCAGGAAATAAAAAGAGAAGGTGTTTCACTTTAATAGTCACGTAAATGCTGCATCACTTTGCACAAGATACTTTTCTCTCTGAGCTTCAGAGACGTGCAGATCATATGTAAATTAGCAATGCATATACTCCTGGGACTAAATGAGAAAAAAGTGGGCCATTAGCTGGTTGCCCGCTTATCAGACCACTATCCCCTTGTCTCCCCCACCCCCCATCCTCCTTAAAACCCTGAATGCTGAAGATCCTTCCTGGCAAATAAATGCTGGCATTCTTTTTGCTCTTCAAATATGCATTTTACTTCTTTAAAATCAGGTGTTTTCAATTTCTAGGCCCTCTGAAGTCTGGTAAGGGAGGACTTCAGTGGCAATGTTTTAGTATTATAGCCAGTTTCTACCCACATACTCACTTATACTGTGATTGATCATTGCCGCCAACATCTGGTGATGTTAACTTCTGCAGTAAAATTCTTATAATACTAATGAAAAGGACAAAATTGACCTGTACAAAAAAAAGAAACAAAGTATTTGAGCATGGTTTTTCTTTACTGCACAGTCCTAAGGAATCTGCCAGGTGGATGGCTAAGGCCAGGGTTCTGCCAGGCTCTCCCCCTACGTGTCCTGGTTTCCATCCCATCTGACTGAGTCCATCTGCTACTGGCCTTGGGCCTGGCTCCAGCACCGTCCATCACAGAAAGGCCAGAGCACTGCCAAGCACTTGGCCTGCTCTGTAAGTTGACGCTGGACCTCATTCTCTAGGCTCAAATACCCACTTCTTCACTCAAGATGTAACCCAGGTGAACTGAACTGATACAGGGAATGAGCACCAACTGTCTGGGTAGCAGTCAAGCTTCTGTGAGGTTCTTCTCTCAGAAGACTGAGTGGAAAGGGGTCATGTATCTTTCATGAAGAATAATGGGATCATTCTCTGCCCAAGTGTACAATTCAATGGATAATTCATGTTTCAATACAGAAATTACTTACTATAATAGAAATTAAAATTGGTATTCGTATAACCCACCAGGGAACACTGTGTTCGTTTGTATCCCAGCAACTATTGAAAAGAGAGAAGGAAAATCATGTTACCACTGATTTTATCTAGCAAACAAAGTAGATGAAGATAAGTATGCTGCCTGTGGATTTATCCATTACACTGTGCTTGCAAAACAAAATGTGTTCTCACCTACCACTGCATGTGCCACCTCATTTGGTTTTGTTGTATCCCTTCTGCCCTGCCTACTTGCTCGACTCTAAAAGCACAATTATACTGCATTTACAGAGCTTGAAACAATTAGTCCCTGGAGAGTGATTTTTCTTAGTTTTATTCTTCTCAACATGATAGTCTGTTAATGGAGAGGGTGAAACCAAAGTGTAACCCCAGAAGCCAGGGAGAAGGAACAAGTTAAGTTTTATAATACAACATTTCTTAACTTGGCTACTGGTAGAGCCCAAGTTCACTCTGGCTCCAGCTGTCCTCATAAACAAAGGATTTTTTTTTTTTTTTTTGAAAGAGTTTCCATCTCATCTGCATCTTTAATTAAAAAGAAAAGTTCTTTGAATAACTGAGGCAGGTGCAGCTAGGAATGTCTGGTCTAGCAATACATTTTCATTTTTTGATTTTCACCTTAAGGGTTGTCTCCAATATGAAGCCAAGGTAGATTGTCAAAGGCTAAACTATTCCCTTCCCTGTAGCCACACCTCTTTGCAATGTGACTTTGCAGCTTCTCCCATCAAGAGGTAGAGTCTTTTCCTGGTACCTGCATCTTAGCTGGTTTAGGGATGTACTTTGGCAATAGGATGTGGAAAAAGTGACAATTTGGAGCCTAGACCGAAGAGGCCTTTCACACTTCCAATTACTCTCTTGGAATCCCACAGGTACCCTGTGAAACAAGCCCAGTATATCCTACTGGAGGACCGGAACCACGTGGAGCAGAGGAGCCTTCGTAGCTTGTGCTATCTTGGACCAGCCAGCACTCAACTGACCCTGCAGCTGACCATGGATGCATGGGTGAGCCCAGCTGGGACCAAAGGACCATCCACGTGAGTCCAGCCCAAATTGCCAATCTGCATAATTGCACACCAAAGTAAACTGGTTAAGTCAACAAATTTTGGGGTGGTTTTGTTGCTCAACAGTAGATAACTGATATACTCAGAGACTCTTTATGAGGCCTGGGCCATGGCACAAGATTCATCCTGGCAACTCGACGTGGTTGTGTTTGTGTATCAAGACCAAGCTCACTGTATACGTAAAGCAGAAGAGTTCTAGACCCTGATCTTACGACAGTCAGTGCTTGAGATGGAATCATCAAGAGCAACTCTCTCGGGGCAATGCTACCTAAACTCTAGCTGGCCATTTTAATCTGAGATTCAACTGCTCACCTTCTTGAACACTTTGATCCGGGTGAACACATGCATTTTGCTTTCTGTTTTCTTTTGTGAACACAGCTCCTCCCACTCATGATGTTGCCTTCTTTCCTGGTCCATCCCAACCATACCTTCTCTTCAAGATTTAGATCCATTTTCATCTCTTACATGAATCTTCCTCCAAATACTCCAACCTCAAATGACCACCCCCACTGCCCATGAGTTTTGATGTCTTTTCTTCTAATTTATTGAACATTCGAATGCTGGGTGTGCAACTCTTCTATTGGCATGAACTCCTTCTTGTCTTTCCAACTAGATAATAAGCTTCTCTCTTTTCCAATGGATTTACTATTGCCAGGCACTTAATCAGTGTTGCTTGATCTTATTTTAAAGGGAAAGGTATGGGCATGGCACTTACCCTGTGTCTTCTAGAAAGAGCCTCGTCACCGTCCAGACAACTATGCACAGAGTGGGGATGCCTGCAGAAAGACCCCTTGTTAGACAAAGACCCCGGGCTAAATGGGAATGGGTTCAATAAACTTGGACACAAATACGTATATTTATTAACCAGAATAGTCAAGGGTGATGGCTTTCCGATTAAAAGATTAAGTGGAAACTCGTGTTTAAAGTCTTCGTAAATATATACCAGCATATATTCATGCCGTATTAAGCAGTAAAGATAAGTAAATATGTGTTTGAGAGCTGAGAATCTTACAAGGGCCTGAAAAGCATCATCCATATATCAAGTGTTATCATTGAAGCCCATGTGGTAAAATGTGTAGAAGAAAAAATATCTTTACTGACTCTGTGATACCCCGAAGAAGCTGTGTGTTGTGTTTGCCTCTTCACTGCTGATGTGGAATGTCCCATAGCATTATACCCCTTTCCAATTCTTGTTAATAAAAGGTTCCTATTAATTGGTATATTATCAAGCTTTCATTATGGAATAGCTCTTTGTTCCTTCCCTTCCTTTGGCCCCCTTTCTCTGATTTCCCTCCATCAGTATATGCTGGGCTGAGGAAGAGGAAAGAAGTGTGAATTGTTTTGCTACTTGTTAGTAGCTCGGATCACAGCTGGAGTTTGGGGTTAAAGGGGCCAGGAATGGGAGTTGAAAACAGCTTTAAACCAGGTTCCTGGTTACTGGAAATATTAAAGGGTTGGCTGTAGGAGGAACCTCAGGTTCTCTTCCTAACATAACCCTGAAATGTGTCCTACATTGGCAATAACGTGTTATTCTGAGCTGAAAAAGTCTGCATTTATTGGGAATTGTGGGATGGGAATTAGGAACCTGGCAAGATGGGAGGGAGGGTGAGGAGGGCAGCTCGCAGATCAGGGCATTGGGCAGGAGGGCTGGGGCATTGACACAAGTGCACATGGGGCAATGTGGTGGGGAGACACAGCTCAGCCCCAGGAGAAGGGGAACGAGGCATGCACTTTGTAATCCTTACCCCATCCAATCAGAAGGTAGACCATGAAGTATCTGTTTGGGGAGAAGATAGCCACAAGGAGGGTGTGGAGGTAGAGTCCTTCCACTAAAAGCCAGTAAAAGTTTGCCATGATACAGTACTGGAAGAACACCAAACTCAACTTGCAGCCAACCTGGAATATTACAAACAGAACAAGAGAATGTAGTCACATTAGGATAAAAATAGTTTATGGCAGACATAGCTGCTCCAGTACATAACACACTCTCATGTTTGTATAAGGAATAAAGGACAAATCAGGGTGCTGTCTAGGGAAGGGAAGTGATGAATACAGTGGTGAGGGCGTTTACTAAAAAAATGTGAGTTATGCTGGAGTGAGGCCCTTTGTATATACACAACGCCCCAGAAGACTATTTACATGAGTACTTTGAACTTACTGTAAGATAAACATAGGGGGAAAGAGGCAAATGGAAATAACCATCCCTAAGAATAGTGAACTCATAACTTTTAGAGTGAACTGCTGGAAGGTTTTACTAAACATCAAGTTTTTAGCACAATTGCCTGACCTGTTTTCTCACCTTCTCTACCTCTCTATTTTCTTGCTTCTTCATCCTGTCTGCTCTCCAGTTTTTCCTTGTCTCTTTGCTTCCGTCCATTCATCCTCCACCATCTACTCAAAACTTCCTCCCATACACAAATGCATTAGTGCATATGGAGGAGAGTTCTTGCCCATTAGTGAAGAAGAGACTTCATTTATCTCAGCATCTGGGTAGACTTCAAGCTACGGAAAGAGGAGGCATTGCACCACAGAGGGACACGACGCCCAGGGGAATAAACCATCGTGTGACATCCCATTGTGTTTGGCTGTGACCAGGTACAAACTATAGGGCCCAATAAGCATGCTGCTCCTTCCGGGAGAGGATGAATGGAGAAAAGGGAAGGACAAAACAGCCTATGTTCCTTATTAGCAGCCCAGTGAGAAAAGTTTGGGGAGGGGAAAAACTATGGACCAAAACTAGGTTTCTAGATTTTTTTTTAAACAAATTTTAAGTTCCGCAATTGTAATATTTGTGAGGCTAAGAAAAGTGGTTTCAATTTTGGGAAACTCTTACTAGAGATGAAAAACTAAAGCGAGAACAAGAGAAATCTGGCAAATGAAATATTTTTTTCCCAAGGATCTTTGAAAGGTTTTCACTGGAACAAAATTACAAATTATATAAAATAAATAAATTTTAATCTTTGAGACTTTAATATAACAAAACATACCAGGCATTACAATTTCATGAGCAAACATAAAATTGCTGCTTTAGTCAGTGAGCTTATACAAAGTATGTTTAAAAGGAATAGCACTTTTATTTCTGTGTCTATGAAACCCCCAAATAATATATATGTATTTGTGAGTGTGTGTAAGTATAGCCATCCACGTATATACATACATATATATATGTATGCATATATATATATATATATATATATATATGGGGTGGATATACTTAGGAAAAACTCATGGCAGCCATTTCAAATTGACCTTTAGGATGGTGATAAGTTTCATCTTGACAACCTATTCAGTCCCATAACTTGCCCCCTCCCCAACCTCTCTGGCACTCCCACTCCCCCTTACCTTGCTCTACTTTTTCTTTTTCCTAAGTAGAGGAGGTGACAAAATAATTTATTTTTCTTAGGTACAGTACTGTTTTTTATATTAATGACTACTTATTGTCTGTCTTTACCACTAGAATATACACAAAGGGCCTGGAACAATGCAAGTTCCAGCAAGTTCTGATGCTGAAGCACTGGGACAACACATCTTAAGTGAAGAGACGCACATGACAACACAACTATGGAGTAAGAAAACTAACTTAGCTAAATTTTTGACTCATAATCACTTTGAATAGGAAAGTGAAATACATCAAATTGGAGAACTTCTGGGGCAGGTGAGATTCTGGAGGGAATGGTGACCTAATTTGAATCTATCTTGCTTTCTTTCCACTCAATAAAAAAGACTTCTATCTTATACATAAATGTAAGTAAAATACAGATGAATTAAAGCCATAAATGAAAAAAAATTAAAAATAAAAATATCTTAACCAAGACAAGAAATCCAAAACCAAAAGAGCTGCAGAAGTAAAAAAAAAACAGAAGCCAATTTTTGTATATAAACATTAAATTCCTTTATGTGACAAAAAATACCATAAAAAAGACAACTGACAAATGATGGATTTGGAAACATGCTTACAATACAAATGACAAATTTTTATAATAGGCAGATATAAAAACAAGAAAAAGATAACATAATTTTTTAAAGGGCCAAAAGGACTTGTGGAAAGATGTTCATTCTGACCAGCAACCAAGAGTGTCAGATATCAATGTAGCAGCACTCTACACCCTCCAGACAGACAGAACTTCAGAAAGTCAATTTAAAATATTTTGGCACTGACACAGTAAAGAGGATTCCTGCACATTGCTGGTACAACTATCCATTGTTATAGCCTTTGGAAAGCTATCTAATAATATGTGTATCACAACTTAAAAATATATATTTATGTTTACTGCACCATTGTTTGTTGATATCAAAATATATAATAAGGGGTATACCTGTTATTCGGAAAATGGTTAAGTAAATTATGTTACATCCACATTATAGAATATTATACAACAGTTAAAAGAGGAAATGAGACGGACCAGGTGACATGGAGAGATTTCTATGACGTATCATTTGCTGAGGAAAAAAGATGCACAAAAAGTGTGTTTAAGGTGATTCCATTTTCTTGGCAAAATGGTGACAAAACATCATCTCTGTATTTCTTCCCTTTGGTTCACTCCCTGAACAAGTCCATTCCACATGGGGACAGGTGATGTGGGGGAGGACAAGCCCTTTATTGGCTCTGCTTTCTACAGCAGTGGCTTTCAGACCGTGTTCCACAAGGTCAAGAGCACACAGGAGTGGCCAGGGGTGGGTGCAATGGGGAGGAAGGGGTGGGGTAGACAGGAACCCTTGGGTCTTCCAGCCAGCCCCCTGGGGGGCTGTGTTGGTATTATGACACAGAGTGAAGAAAGCGGCCCAAGGTCAGTTGTCATTTCCTAGCGGATCCCTCACTGGAACTCAGGGATCTGCCACTCACTCTTGTACTTTAAGGAATGCAGAGAAGGCAAGAGCCATTGTTAGTCATGGGGCTCCTGCTAAAAGTTACAATTCCAGGTGGTCATCTAGTTATACATTTTCTCTAGACTAGAGTATGATTTTCTATAGGAACTAGAGTAAAATAAAATAAAACAAAGCCAGTCCTGATAAAGACGAGTATCCCAAATGTACGCCAGGGAGCAGGTGATGCAGCCCCCCACTCGCTGGGAGCTGTGTCTGTCACACATAGATGGAACTCAGCAGCTGTACTCAGAAGGCCCCAAAAAGAGTCGTGACTTTGTTGCTTGTTTTGGCTTTGTAATCTTTATACACGACACTTAGCTTCTTTGAGGCTTGGTTCCTCATGAACAGAACGGGAAAAATAACACCCACCTCCAGGGTGCTTCCAAGGATAAAATTAGATAACATACTTGAAAATGCTTGGTAAACTCCAGAGATGTGAGGCAGTTGCATTAGTGTGCTTAGAAGATTAAGAGAGCTGCAGTTTTTGATTAAGAGCAAGGAAGCACAAGCTATTTCATTAAAAATGTGTGAAAATACTGCAGGCCAAATGACCGTGGGATGAGGGATGGCATACAAACTGAGCATGGAGAGAGACTCTGGTGGGTGGCACTGATCTCAGTGGAAGGAGGGACTCCCAGGGCTGGCTGGAAGCCTTGGCGCTGGTGTGCACTACTGACTGCTGGGGCTTGATGCCCCTGGAGCCCTCACTATGCATGGTTTGTGGCCAAGTTGCATCTTTATGATAATATCCATTTGCTTGGGTTTTCACATGTGCTCTGTATCCATGGCTACCCTAAGCTCCTTGAGAACAGGGACATGCCCCTCTTTTGAAATCCCCACAGCATGTTTGCAAAGCCCACTGTCAGCAGACCCTTTCAAGGAGATGAATCACTAATACGGCATAGAGCACAGTCTGAACATGGGTGTGTGTGTGTGCGTGCGTGTGCGCACGTGCGTTCTTGACTGAGTCTTTCACTGACTGGGCCAGGGCCCCTCTGTAGTGGTGATCACGGCTATGCTTCCTGTGCAGATTCCCAGCCCAGCCCTCCAGACTGAACCTTAGCTCTGATCCTCTCCCCAACCAAACTGTGGCAGCTTGTAGTGGCCAAGTCAGAATTTTGCTTTTAATTATGTGCGTTCCTGTTTGAAGTTTTGGCTCGGCTGGAGAACTCTAGGCTGCTAGGCAGAACCCTCCTCAATCCCACCCCAAAGTAGACAGGGCTCAGGCTCTCCTGGGAGTAGCACGGAGCAGTTTTAGTAAGCCTTAGGTTTGGGGCATTTGAAAATTCCCATAGGCTCTACATGAAATAGGCTCTGGTCTATGGTGAGAATAAACTGCTTGTCTGCTTCTCATGAGGCAGCCCATACATAACCCATTCCACTCCAAAATATTCATCTTGAACATTCTTCCACTGCATCTGAACAAAACAAACACACATGCCCAAAAAAGCAAAACCAAAAACACGCCTCATATTGCCCAATAACCGAGTGGCAAGACATAGCTGTTTGCAAGACTGCCTTTTGCAGAGGCCAGGCCTGGTTCTAGATGCAGTTATCTCCTCTGCTGGGGACCCTGGAATTACTGACAGTGCGCTAGAGAATCTCCTAGAACCCACTCTGGCAGCCCAGGGGAAACAGCCTCCCATTCCGGCCACTTGGGAAGAGGGGCCGGCCAAATTTAGCTGTTCCATCCACCTGTCAGTCAGCAGGGCACATTTGGCAGGAGTGCAGAGTCATCAACTTGAAAGGGAATAGACCTTTTCATATTCTTGGCTCCTGCTAACAACTTGAGAAAAAGGCTCATGCTACCTATTTTGGGACAACTGTCCCATATGCTCTGCTTTGGGAAATGCTGGTTTGGTTAAATCTAGCTGGGAGCAAAAGGGTCCAAAAATGGGATCCAGTACCTTTCCAAAATTTAGTTCTTACAACTCAGCCATGAAAAGCAGCACCCAGGGCCCACTCTTCTGGGCATGTGAACATTTAGCATTTGAATGTGCACACAGACCTCAGAATTTGAATCCTGACTTGTGGCTTTCAAGCTGCGTGACTTTGGGCAAATTGCTTGGTGTAGCTCAGCCCCAGTATTCTCATTTGTAAAATGGGCTAACTGCTATTCTGAACCTATCTGAGAATTAACCAATACTGTCCAAGTGAACACCTGTCACTGAGAAGCTACAAAGGGGAAAGGTCAGTGATTCCCAATTTAGGTGCTGGGCTGGGTAGCTCTGTCTTAGTTTGTCAGGGCTTCTATGACAAATACCACATAATGGGCTGGCTTAAACAAAATACATTTATTGTCACACGGTTTTGGAAGCTAGAAGTCCAAAACCAAGGTGTCGTCCAGGCCATTTTTTCTCCCTGAAGTCTGTAGCATTCTCGTGCTGGTTTGCAATCCTCAGGGTTCCTTAGCGTGCATCTCTGCCTCCCATCACACAGCTCTCTCTCTCTTCTTGTGTCTGTTCTGGCAGCTTCCACTGACTTCCAGCTTCTTCCTGCAGCCGCCTCTGTGTCTGCATTTCTTCTGCTTACAACGGGCTCCAGTAACACGGATTAAGGTTCACCTGATTCAACTGAGCCAGACCTAAATAGAAGATTTTATGCACAAAAGAGTCTACCCCTTAATTGATAATACATCTTCAAAGGGTCCTATTTCTAAATGGGTTCACACCCACAGGCATGCGGATTAAGATGAAGAACATGTCTTTTGTTGGGGTCTGTGATGCCATCTACCACACTGTGGCTTAGCCAATCACCTGAAGAGCTCAAACACCTGCTCTACTCCTCTGAGATTCTGTCAGTCATTTTCCTCAGTTCCCCTAAGTGAGGAGTGGGTCAGATCCTTTGGGTCTAAGAGGCAACAGAAAGTTGGGAGCTGGTTGCTCTTGGGCAAATGGTATTTGTGGGTCTCTCAAGGCTCAGTATTTCCCAGGCATCTCTCTGTTCCTTTAATAAACAGCTAAGGAAAGAGGAATCATTAGCGCAAAACTTTGAGACCCATTCAGAGAAGACAGCCTCAGACAGAAAAGTCACTCAGTGAGAGGAGAATCCGATTTGTTTCCCTGCTTTTCTCTTTAGAGCTCACCCTGTTGCCAACTTAGGACAGGAGTCTTGGTGGGTCTGATCTCTGCTTGGGTAGTGGTGATTTGCCAGGAGATGTGTCTTGATTTAAATTTTATTATTATGATAGGCTCATTTTATTATCAATCCACATGCATCACGAGCCAGATCATTGCCAGAAATACATTTACCAGTAGCTAAGGCTGATGGCAGTTTGCCTAAGAAACAGCTGATTTTTTGTAGAATTATAAAAGGTCTTTACTATCTTAAAACTAAATTAATTCAAATCTGTTCAGTCCAGAGCAATGGTGCCAGCAGATGACTGTATCCTTTTGGAATATGCAGCATTCCAGGCTCCTTATAGAAGAGACTAGCCAACCTCAATAGCTGTAACCTCAAATAAAGGGTGATGTTCCTGAAACTCAAATGCTTCCCAAAGATCCCAAGGTTATACTGTAGCATTATATTGTAGGGAGAAAAGTTTCATCGAATGACTTGCATATAGGAGGTGCTCAATAAATATTTGTCATTGTATTAAATTCAATTAATCAGCCATCAGCATGGGTAGTGTGTAATAGAGCCTATACTGCACTTGTAGAAATCAATAATTGAGATTATTTATCCTTGTATCAGAGTTGGATCCAAGCGTATTAATAGGCATTCAACTGGGTTCATCAGAGGACATGGCCTAGCCCGTGCAATTATTCACCACACAAACGGAATGAAGGCATTTAACTGCTCAGGATTTAGATTTAGAAAGAAAACAATGGAGTCGTGTGGGTTCATCTATGCCAAGATTTTCCAACCAGGAGCTGCTGCTGATTGCTCCTTGCAATCCCCTTAGCCAGGATCTGGCTCTGCTGCCAGAACAGAAAGCTGACTGTGTGTCAGATCTCCTGGCCCCTCGCTTCCCAGCCCCTGAGCAGTGGCCTTGGACTCCATCAGACCCTCAAGACTTTGCCTCTCACCCTCTCAGCCTCGGCACCAGGTCTGGCTCCCCAGCCTCTATGCTGCTACCTGAATATTCTTCTCACTGCCAGATCCTTTTAGGGTTTTCAGACCTGACTCCTTGTCTTACAGGACCTCCAGGGACCCCACTGCACCAGCACTGAGACTTAATCATGAAAAGTGGGAATGAAGATGAAGGCACCGAGAGGGTGTAGGGGGTGGTTGGTGGGTGCTAGAGCCCACAAAGGATGTCCCGTCTCTCAAGGGGTATGCGAGGAACCCCAGGCTTATCAGGAATGCCTGCAGGGATAGAGCCCTGACTATGGGACAGCCTTACCCACGAGGATGGCTGGTCGGGGCAGTGCAGCGTGCCAGAGCTGGAGTAGAGGATGTCATCCTTGACCAGCACCGAGATGGCTCTCAGGATGAAAGAGAGGAACAGATTCAGGTGGATGTAGTTCCGGGTGCAGTGCAGTTTCCTTTGATGAGAGGGAGGGAGGGAGGGACATTAAAATACTGATTTAGTGGCCATTTTAATATTGCCTATGTGGTTTTTAAATTAAGGTTTTCTTTTTTTATGGAGGTTAATCATTTATTTAACATTTCCATTATCATTGTATATTTAGGTTGTTTCCAGTTTTGCACAATGGTAAATATTTTTATACATCAGTATTTCCCCTTATTTCTATTTCCTTAGGTTAGATTTTTATGAACAGAATTTCAGCATTAAAGTGTAAAGCAAAACATGCTAGGAGTCAAGAACCTGCAGTTATTTTATACAACAGACATGAGTCCCACATCACACATGTGAGGACTGAGCCAGTTTTGCAGCAAATCTCCTGAAGACTGGAGTTCCTTGGGTTTCTTATTCACTACGTGTGGACCCCACCGCAACAGCAGCAGCAGGTATTTGAATTCTTCAAAAATGGACATTTTGCTTTTTCCCTTCCCTTACCTCCGTTCTTTGTTTTTAGTCCTTTTTTTTTTTCTTTTTTTGTCTCCTGGAGTTGCCGTCATTCGCTCTGATTCTTCCCCTTGAGATAGGAGAGATCAAAACCAGTCTCATCCTTTCTATCAGCTAATTAATTAAAACCATGCTCTCAGAGGCTTTGACTCTAATTGAATGCCTAACTTCTTTCATTAGGTAGCAAAAGTTAATTTTCATACACTGATCTTCTCCAGTCAGACTCTAAAGCAGTGCCCTCATTTTTGAATCACCACAGGAGCACCTCACACTAAATCTGCTCTGAGCACCCTCCTGAGAAATTCTATCTGAGGGCTGAGGACCTTCCTTTTTGGTCAGGAGAAAGAACTTCTCCTTCTATTGCAGTGGTATGTTTTCCTTTGTTTTTCTGGGTTTCTGCCCAGGATGCTCTCCCAATAAAACTCTATCTCTTGGAATTCTATCCTCCTGCAAGACCCATGTCAAATGTCACTATGAACCTGTCTTTGAACTTAACTTTATGTGGTGTCTTGCTTCTCTAAGAATTGCTCAGAACATTTTGTTTATATCTCTCTTATAATTCTTAAATTCTGCTTTGGAGAATACTTAATTGGATACTTGATTTAACTTTTGCCTAATTAAGTGCGTATCCATTTTATCCTCTCCTCCAAACCTATTTCAGTGACCTGAAACAGAGTAGATGCGGATTATACCTTTGTTGAATTTATTCTTCCCAGGAATAAACAAGGTTTTGGTGATTTTTCACATGCTTTTTAACATCTTAGAGCTAATACCTGCACATAATAAGCATTCCATTAATGTCTTGCTGTGAATTGCTTGATATTTATGAATTTCAACATTGCTAACATATAATAACCTAATTTGTTTGGAGTCATTAGGAAAGGAGCCGTGCCACACAAACGCACTGCTGAAATCATGAAACATTTACCCTTTAAGGTGAAATGAAGTTTAAAAACTTTTAAGAACATTAAAAATACATATATACCAAAGAGGTCTTCAACTTGTGACTATGAAGGAGACCTTATCTGACTAATCCTCCCTCTAAGGGGTCAAATATAACTTATAAAAAGTTGCTTAAAGGCTTTCAAGAGCAGCCAAGATGACTAGACCTTGAAGGGTCAAGATCCTGGAGGGAAGAGAAACACACTTAGATGAGCTCTGTGTTCACCCCCCACCTCCTTCTGTCTCTAATTCATGTCTCAGGATACAGAGGCTGTTTAGAAAGCAGAAGCATAGAGCTCAAAACAGTTTCAACAGGCTGAGAGCACAAAAATGGAGTTAAGGACTTTCAAGGTAACAGATGTGAAGATCGATGATTTTTGGAGAAAATAACAACACAGACAAAGGAGTCCAAAAGTCAACAGGCAATTACCTACTGTGGCATTTTGATTCCTAAGGCGTATATGTGCTGGGCAAGAGACTGAGAAATGAAGCGAAGAACAGTGGTAAGGAGGTAAAATATGGTAGGCAGAAGTTTTTAGCAACCTCGTGATAGTGGAGGGTCAAAAATTGGAATTCAGGGCCTGCCAAAGTAGAGGGGTTCCCAGGTTTTCATTTAAGACCTCTGAAAAGCTATGACCTACGATAAAATAGCAAACCAGAAATATACCAACCAGCTTTCACAGAGCCTGAAATACAGCCTCAGATTAATTCAATCCCTGACTGGCTCAAGGAATCTGCCCATCTGTGTCTACTTGCTAGGGGAAAATTAAATTCTCTCGGTAGTAAGGTAACATCATCCAAAGCCTCCACAATTTAATTATTTGTCCACCATGTCTGGCATTCAATAAAAAATTGTTAGGCATGCCAAAAATAAGACCAAATGGTCAAAAGCCAAGTTAAAAAAAGACAATAGAAAGAGATCCAGATACTGGCATTTTCAGACATGACTGCAAAACTACCCTGGTTAGGGTAATTTTATTTTATCTAATTTTATTTTATTAGATTATTAGGGTAATTTTATCTAATTCAAGAAATTAGATAAAGTGATGGAGAATTTCATCAGGGAAGAAACTGATTAAAGGATTAAATGGAAATTTTAAAACTTAAAACCTGAATTTAAGAAATAGATGGTTTTAACTCAGATAAGACAAGGCAAAACAGAGTCTTATGCACTGGAAAACAAGTCAGTAGAATATATCTAGATTAAAGTACAGAGAAGCAAAGTCCTAAAAAATATAGAAAGAACAGTAAGAAAAATGTGGGAAATGGGGAAAACATCAAACACATGGGAAAATGAAGTCTCAGAAAGAGAGGAGAAAGAAGGAGGTTGGTAGAAACAATACTTGAGGAGATACTAGCCAAGAATTTTTTGAAACTGATGAAAGACAGTAACAGATTAAAGAAACTCCATAAACCCCAGAAAGATAGATACAAAGAAAACCTCATTAAGCCACACGGTAGTATAACTGTTGAAAAACAAAGATACAGAAAAAAATCTTCAAAGCATCAAGAGGAAAAGCAGACATGTTCCTTCAAAAGAACAACTGTAAGACCGGCAGCTAACTTTTCAAAAGAAATAAAGCATGTGTATATTTAAAAGGGTGGATGAATATAAATGCCAACAAAGAATTCAGTACTTGCAAAAATATCCTCAGAAATGAAGATAAAATTAATGATTTCAGGCAATCAGTTATCACAAGAATTCATTGCCAGTAGGCGTGCATTAAAAGAAATCTTAAAGCGAGATCTTCAGGTAGAAGGAGAATTATCTCAGGCAGAAGCATTAAAATGCAGAAAGGAAAGAACACCAGAAAATATAAGTATGTAACTCTAAATAAATCCTGATTGTTTAAAACAACAATAATAATAATGATGTCTTGGGGGATTAAAAATAAATGTAGAATTAAAATATATAACAATGGCGCAACAGCCGTGAGGTGGTAAATGGAGTTAAAATGTTGTAAAGTCTTTGACTGGAAAGTGATAAAAATAGTAATTGGAGGTAAACTCCTATAAGAAAACGAAGCATGTTGTAAATCTAGGTTGACAATTAGAAAATAACAGAGTTTGTAACTAACAACCTAATATAGGGGGAAATTGTAATAATAATAAACTTGATTATTTAAAGAAGCAAGACATGAGAACAAAAGGAACAAAGAATAAATGAGGCAAATAATAGAAAACAAAGAAATAGAAAGAAAAGAAAAATTCAAAGTTGTCAGTAAGTATAATGATTAATTTAAAAAATGCTGCATTTAAAGATTGTCAAGCTGGAAATAAAAATAAGTAAATCCCTATTAAATGCAGTTTATAAGATACCAAAATTAAATATTAAACATAGGGAAGTTGAAAATAAAAGCACAGAAAACAAAATACCATGCAAATACAAAATATATGAAAGTAAAAAGAACTAGAAATATAATTATACTAATAACAGATATAAAATAGATTTTTAAGGCAAGAGGCATTACTAAACATGATCAGTTTAACAGGAAGATAAAACATTAAATTGCTACGCCCCTAATAACATAACCTATAAATATATAAAGCAAATAATGAAAAAAGGAGATATAGAAAAGTTCACAATTATAGCTGGAGATTTTAATGTGCATCTCTTAGTAACTGACAGAAGGAGCAGTTCAAACAATCAGTAAAAATTTGGAATATTTAAATAACATGATTGACAAAACTTGATATGAAGGACATATGTAACATACAAAGAAAGAACTACAGAATTTATATTGTCATCAAGTGAAAATGAAACTTTTACAAATAGACCATATGCTGGTTCCTAAAGCAAATCTCAATGAATCTCAGAGGATTGAACTCAAGTGTGTGCTTCCTGATCACAATGGAATTAAGCCAGAAATTATTAACAAAAAGCTGACTAGAAATTTAATAACTACTTGGATATTAAGCTGTAGACTTCTATAGCCCATGGGTCAAAAAAGGAATCTTAAGAAATTTTAGAAAATTTTGAGCTAAATGATAATGGAAACATACACACACACCTTAAAACTTGAAGGAGCTAAAGCAGTGCTGAGAGGCAATTTGTAAATATAAATAAATGCATTTTAAACAAAGAAAGGCTAAAAATAAATGTTGTAGGCATCTATCTTCAGAAGCTAGAAAAAGAACACCAAAGTAAAACCAGAGAAAGTAGAAAAAAGAAATAATAAAGAAAAGAGGAGAAGAAGTAAATTAATAAACAAAAATACCAAAGAGAAAATTAATAAAGCCAAAAGTTCATTCTTGGAAAATTTGTAAAGCTTTATTCAGTAAGACTCATCAAGATAAAAAGAAAGAAAATACAAATTTCCAATATGAGGAATGAAGAAGGGAATATCAGTATAACTCCTACACACATTAAAATAAGAAACTATTGAACAATATATATGAAATGGAAAGATTCCTTGAAAAGCATGTTGCCATAACAAACATAAGAAGAAACAGAGAGTCTGAATAAGTCCAATATCTGTTTTAAAAAACTTTAACCCATAATTAAGAACCTTCTCACAATGAACACTGTCTGCCTAGATGGTTTCATTGGTGAATTCTTCCAAATATTTAAGGAAGATAATACACCTTATCTAACCCCTGTTACTCCAAAAATAGAAAAGTGGGAACACTTTCCTATTCATTTTATGGCCAGCATAACTGTCACATAAAAACCTAAGTAGAATTTACAAGAAAGGAAAATTATGGGTCAAAAAGTTTCATGAACATAGATGCAAAAATCCTCAACAAAATAGTAACAAATTGAGTCCAGCTACAAATTAAAGGGTAATGTATCATAGTCAAGCAGTGTTAATTTTAGGAATGAAAAGTAGATTTAATAGTAGAAAACATATCCATGCAGTTTATCACATTAAATGAATAAAGACAAAAGCCATATTGTTCATCTCAATATATGCAGAAAAATCATGTGATAAAATTCAACATCTATTCATGATATAAAAACTTTCAGAAATCTGGAAATTGAAAGGAACTTAATGTGTCAAAGGTTATCTTCAAAATATCTACAGAAGAAGATGGCGGAGTGGTGAGGTGTGAGTTTTAGTTACTCCTCTGTGGCAGCTGGTAGATAACCAGAAACTGTGTGGAACAGACACCGCAGAGGAATCTGAGTTTGGACACACATCATACAACACTCATGAGTGTGTGGCACAGCTGAGATCAACAAAATCTGTAAGTCCTTGCAGCCAGGGGGCCCATGCCCCTCCCTGCCAGGCACAATTCTGAGGGAGAAGAGGCCATCGGTGCTGGGAACCAGGAGGGAGAACTGCAATTGCAGAACTGATTAACAAACTCAGACTGCTGAACAAAAACTCCAACCACAGATAAACTGAGACCGGGATTGGAGAATCTGGGAGCAGTCAGCCCAGCGGAGAGGAGATAGGGCTAGCAAAAAGAGCAGAAAACAAAAAACAAAAACCAAAAACCAAACAAACAAAAAACAACAACCAAAAACAGAAACAAAGACAGAGACTTTTGGAGGTGGGGGTGAACATAATATGGAGAAGGGCTGGGCTCAAACAGAATCAGGCACATATGCAAACCCGGGGGGCCAGCACCCTTCTCTGAAAAGCAGGTTTTACTGGTTTCTTGACTGTTCCTCAATTGCTCTCCAACTCCTTGTCTTTTTGCATTTCAATAGCCCATCAGAACTGCAAGGACTGAATTAAAGGGCTTTCCTTTAAATAGTCTATACTGGGCCATTCTTTTTCTTTCTTCTTTTTTTAAACATTTTTCTCTTTTTAAAAAAATAACTATTCTAGGTAGCCCATAAGACTTGTAACTTGGGCCCAGTCAAGAGCAGAGCTGGGATAGCTCTGAGAGACAAAGCAATAAGTCTAGTGGAGGAAAGAATTAGCTGAAGACCATAACTTCCCCAGGAAGGGTGGGGGGCATGGCCCAGCTCCAGTGACAGCCCTTCCTTGGGGAACTGGACCCCAGGGGCTGGAATTCAGAAACCAGCTTCAGTAAGCCACACTCCCGACAGGGTCAGGGTCACCAGGGGAACTGAAAGCTCCATACCTCCTCACGCTGGTGGTGGTGGGGCTGCTGGCTGGCAAGTATCACCTGCTGGACAGCATAGGAAAAGCAGAGTCTAGAGGCCTCACAGGAGGGCTCATTCTCAAGGAAACTCTAAACCCTCCTCCTGAGACCTGGGCCTCTCTGGACTGGGAAAACCTGACTGGGGTTGACCATATCTGAGGAGACCCTCACACAAAAAGACTACACAGAGGCAGGGCAAGAAACAGAAAAAGAAGAGGTGAAAAACTCTGATCAACTAAATAGAACCTAAGTTAGAGGCCTAGAATAAGCTGAACTGAACACCAAAGGTTAGAGAACAAAGCCAACCAACAAGAAAACCCTAGGCAAAAGAGTGAAAATGAGATTCAGAATAAACTAATCAAGAAAGTCAGATGCCTGGGCAGCTCAGGATAGTGAGCCATACTGGAAGACATGGCAGTGTGGACGAGCCAAAGGAGCAGATTAATGGCTCAACCGAGATACAGGAGTTGAGCCAACTAATGCTAAATCAATTCAATGAACTGTAGGAAGAACCAATTAAGGATGTTGAAACAAATTTCCTAGATCAGTTCGGGAATTGGGTCGGTTAACTGAGGGAGGATGCAGCAAAAGAGATGAGGGATGTAGGGAGGATGCTGGATGACCACAGAGAAGAATTCATAAACTTGAAAAGACAAACGGCAGCACTTGTGGGAATGAGGGGCATAGTGCAGGAGATGGAAAGGATGACGGGGGGATACAACAGTAGATTTGAACAGGCAAAGGTGGGGATCAGTGGATTGGAGGACCAGACATTTGAGTTCATACACATGGGGGAACACATGGTGAGGGGAGTAGAGGAGCGGAGGGATAAAGGTAGCGTCCTGGGGAGCTGGGTGACCACATGAAGCACACGAATATATGTGTTATGGGTGTCTGGGGGGTGGGGGGTGGGCAGAGAGAATAATAGAAGAAAATTCATTGAAAATTTCCCAACTCTTAGGAAACACAGAAAATTACAGATTCAAGAAGCATAGCGTACCCCAAACAGAACAGATCCCAATAGACCTACTCCAAGACACTTACTGATCAGATTGTCCAATGTCAAAGACAAAGAGAGAATTTTGAAAGCAGTAAGAGAAAAGCAATCCATCACATATAAGGGAAGCTCCATAAGACTATGTACAGGTATCTCTGCAGAAACCATGGAGGCAAGAAGACAGTGGTATGATATATTTAAGATACCGAAAGAGAAGAACTGCCAACCAAGAATTTTATATCCAGCAAACTGTCCTTCAAAAATGAGGGGGAAATTAAAATATTTTCAGACAAACAAGATACTGACACTGAGACAGTTTGTGAATAAGAGACCGGCACTACAAGAAATACTAAAGGGAGTGCTACAGGCTGATAGGAAAAGACAGGAGAGAGAAGTTTGGAGAACAGTGTAGAAATGAAGATTATCAGGAAGGGTAAAAGGAGTGAGAGGGAAAAAATAAGACATGACATATAAAATTCAAAAGACAAAATGGCAGAAGAAAGTACTGCCCTTACAGAAATAGCACTAAATGTTAATGGATTCAACTCCTCAATAAAAAGACACAGACTGGCAGAGTAGATTAATAAACAGGACAAAAACAGGTTGAAAGTGAAAGGTTGGAAAAAGATATCTGATGCAAACAGCAATCAGAAAAAAGCGGGAGTAGCTATATTAATATCAGACAAAGTAGACTTCAAAAGTAAAACAATTAAAAGAGACAAAGAAGGATACTATACATTAATAAAATGGTCAATTCATCAAGGAAAGATAACAATCGTAAATATTTATGCACTAAGCCAGAGTGCCCCAAAATTCAAGAGGCAAACTCTGAGATCACTGAAAGAAGAAGTAGATAACGCTACAATAATAGTTGGAGACTTCAATACACTGCTCTCATCAATGGATAGAACATCTAGACAGAGGATCAACAAGGAAATGGAGATGCTGAATTGTACAATAAATGAACTAGACTTGATGGACATTTATTGAACACTATACCCCACAACAGCAGGTACACATTTTTCTCAAGTGCTCATGGAACATTCTCTAGGACAGACCATATTCTGGGTCACAAAGCAAGTCTCAACAAATTTAACAATATTGATATTATAAAAAACACTTTCTTAGATCATAATGGAATGAAGTTGGAAATAAATAACAGGCAGAAGATTGGAAAATTCACAAATATGTGGAGACTAAACAACACATTCTTAGAAAACCAGTGGGTAAAAGGAAGAAATTACAAGAGAAATTAGTAAATACCTCGAGGGAAATGACAATGAAAACACAACCTATCAAAACTTATGGGATACAGCAAAGGTGGTGCTGAGAGGGAAATTTATTGCCCTAAATGCCCATATTAAAAGAGAAGAGAAAGCAAAAGTTGAGGAATTTACTGTCCACCTGGAGGAACTAGAGAAAGAACAGCAAACTAACCCCAAAGCAAACAGAAGGAAAGAAATAACAAAGAATAGAGCAGAAATAAATGAAACTGAGAACAGGAAAACAATAGAGACAATCAACAAAACCAGAAGTTGGTTCTTCAAGAAAATTAACAAAATTGATGGAGCCCTAGCTAGGTGAACAAAAGGAAGACAGAGAGAGAGAGAGAGAGAGAGAGAGAGAGAGAGAGAGAGAGAGAGAGAGAGAGAGAGAGAGAGAAAGAGAGAGAGAGGGCAGATGAAAATAAATGCAATCAGAAACAGGAAAGGAAACATAACTAGTGACCCTGCAGAAATAAAGGAGATAATGAGAAGATACTATGAGCAACTATATGCTAATAAACTAGACAACTTACACAAAATGGACAACTTCCTAGAAAAGCATAAAAAACCAATATTGACCCGAGAGGAAATACACAACCTCAACAAACCAATCACAAGTAAAGGGATTGAGTCAGTAATCAAAAAGCTCCCAAAAAAGAAAAGCCCAGGACCAGATGCCTTCACATGTGAATTCTACCAAGCATTCAAGAAAGAATTATTATCAATATGGTTCAAACTCTTCAAAAAAATGAAGATGAGGGAAAGCTACCCAACTCATTCTATGAAGGCAATATCACCCTAATACCAAAATCAGACAAAGATACACAAAAAAAGAAAATTAAAGACCAATTTCGTTAATGAATATAGATGCAAAAATCCTCAACAAAATACTTACGAATCAAATCCAGCAGCACATTAAAAGAATTATACACCACGACCAGGAGGGGTTTATTCCAGGTATGCAAGGCTGGTTCAAGACAAGAAAATTAATTAATGTAATACAACACACCAATAAATCAAAGCAGAGGAACCACATGATCAACTGATCGATGCAGAAAAGGCATTTGACAAAATTCAGCATCCTTTCTTGATGAAAACACTTCAAAGGATAGGAATAGAAGGGAATTTTCTCAATATGATAAAGGCAATATATGAAAAACCCACAGCTAACATCGTGCTCAATGGGGAGAGACTGAAAGCTTCCCCTCTAAGATTAGGAACAAGACAGGGATGCCCACAGTCACCATTGTTATTCAACATTGTGCTGGAAGTTCTAGCAAGAGCAATTAGGCAAGAAAAAGAAATAAAAGGCATCCAAATTCAAGAGGAAGAAGTAAAACTTTCACTCTTTGCAGATGACATGATTCTATATGTAGAAAATCCAGAAAAATCTACCAGAAAGCCATTAGAACTAATCAGTGAATACAGCAAAATGGCAGGCTACAAGATCAACATGCAAAAATCTCTAGTGTTCTTATACACAAGTAATGTGCAACAAGAGGAAGAAATCAAGAAAAAAAATTCCATTTACAATAACAACCCAAAGAATCGAGTATTTAGGAATAAACTTAATGAAGGCCACAAAAGATTAATACAAAGAAAACTACAAGAAACTGCTAAAAGAAATGGAACAGGAGCTAAAAAAATGGAAGAACATACCGTGTTCATGGGTTGGAAGACTCAATATAATTAAGATGTCAATTCTGCCTAAACTAATTTATAGATTCAGTGCAATACCAATTAAAATCCCAACAACTTACTTTGCAGAAATAGAAAAACCAATAACCGAATTTATCTGGAAGGGCAAGATGCCCCAAATAGCTGAAAGTATCTTGAGAAAGAGGAATGAAGTGGGAGGTCTCACACTACCTGACTTTGAAGCATATTACAAAGCTACAGTGCTCAAAACAGCACGGTACTGTCATAAAGATAGATACACCAACCAATGGAATCAAATGGAGTGTTCAGAAATAGTCTCTCGCATCTACAGACAACTGATCTTCGATAAGGCAGTCAAGCCAAAGCAACTGGAAAAGAGCAGCCTCTTCAATAATAGTGTTTGGAGAATTGGATATCCATTTCCAGAAGAATGAAACAGGACCTCTATCTCACAACTTATACAAAAATTAACTTGAAATAGATCAAAGACCTAAATATTAGTGCTAAGATCATAAGACTTTTTAGAAGAAAATGTAGGGCAATTTCTTAAAGATCTTGTGATAGGAGGTGGTTTCCTAGACCTTACACCCAAAGAGTGAGCAACCAAAGAACAAATAGATGGATGGGATCTCCTCAAAATTAAATACTTTTGTACATCAAAGGACTTTGTCAGAAAAGTAAAAAGGCAGCCTACACAACGGGAGACAATATTTGGAAACCATATATCAGATAAGGGTTTAATATCTAGAATATATCAAGTGATCCTACAATTCAACAACAGAAGGACAAACAACCCAATGAAAAAATGGGTAAAAGACATGGACAGATACTTTTCTGAAGAGGAAATACAAATGGCTCAAAAACATATGAAAAAAAGCTCAGCTTCACTGGCTATTAGGGAAATGCAAATCAAAAGCACAATGAGATACCATCTCACACCTACCAGAATGGCCGTTATCCAAAAAACAAAATTACAAGTGCTGGAGAGGATGTGGAGAAAGAGGCACACTTATTCACGGTTGGTGGGAATGTAGAATGGTGCAACCACTCTGGAAGACAGTGTGGAGGTTCCTCAGGAAGCTAAGTATAGATTTGCCATATGACCCAGCTATTCCATTACTAGGTATATACTCAGAGCAACTGAAAGTTAAGACAGAAATGGACATTTGTAAACCGATGTTTATCATGGCATTATTCACAAAAGCCAAGAGATGGAAATGTCCATCAAAGGACAAGTGGATAAACAAACTGTGGTATATATACATGAAGGAATAGTATGCACTATAAGACAGAACAAAGACATGGAACATATAATAACATGGATGAACCTTGAGGACATTACGTTGAGTGAAGTTAGCCAGAAACTAAAGGACAAATACTGTATGGTCTCACTATATGGACTAACATTAATGAGCAAACTTTGAGAATTAAAAGCTGATAACACAGGCTACCAGGAGATAGAAAGAGGGTAGAGATTGGGCATTCAATGTTGAAGGACTACAGAATGTTCAGCAGGCTTGATTGCATAGACTCAGAAATAGATAGCATACTACCATGTAATTGTAGCAAAATACTGTAACTACACTGAACAGCGATGTCCATGAGTAAGGCTGAAAGAGGTGGGCTGGGAGCATGTATGACGCCTCGGGTAAGGATGAAAGATAAAGACTGGGACTGTTTAACTTAGCAGAAACTGGAGTGGTCGATGATTGTGACTAAATGTACAAATATAAAAGCGTTCTTGCATGTGGGAGAAAAAATGAATGTCAGCCATGCAGAGTGTCGGAAAGGGGATGGTGGTGGGGAAGAAGTATAACCAAGGCAAGCTGGAATCTGTGGTTGGCAGTGGCAGTGTAATATGCTTCCACTGAGTGTGGTGGGGCAGTGTATCAAAGCTGGATGGGCGTGAGAAAGGGATGTCAGGGAGGGATATGGGATTCTTGGTGGTGGTGGTGTTGCCTGACTCTAGTACTGTATTGTATGTTATTTTATTTTTCTTTTTATTATCTTTTTAATTATTTGTTAAAAAATATTTGTTTAAAAAAACTTTTTTTTCATAGTAATTAATATGTTCAAGTGCTGACTGTGGTGATAAATGCACAACTGTATGATGATACTGTGAACAACTGATTGTATGCTGTGGATAATTATACGGTATGTGAATATAGCTCTATAAAATTATATGGAAATATATAAACAGGGGTAAAAGTGCTGTAGAAAAAATGGAGAGAGTGATGTGTGTATTTACTGTTGGTTGGGAGGCGGAATGGTGTAGTCTTTCTGGAGGACAGTGGCATGGTTCCACAAGAAGCTAAGCATGTGGGGGCCGTAACGTCCCTCAACCTCGTTAGGGGGCATTTATTTGGAGGATCTGAGAGTGAGGACATGAATGGACATTTGTGCAGTGGTGTTTGTGGAGAGAGTGTGCATGATTTGCAATGGGTGGAGGTGGCCTGAGGATACAATGACTGAAGAACAGAATGGTGAACTGTTGTGTGGGCATACAAGGAAATACTGAGCAACTACGAGAAGGAGTGAAGCTGTAAGGCATGCAGCAAGGTGAGTGAAACCTGTGGACAGCATTTTGAGTGAACTATGCCAGAAACAGAGGCAAACACTATAGTGCTTCACCAATTGGACTAACTACAATGTGTAGACTCGGAGTTGAACCTTGGGACGTGGCTTATTGGGGGAACGCTTGTTGTGATGGTCCCTGTATTGTGAGCTCTTACAGCAGTCACATCTATTCCTGAATTGTAACAGCTATCTCCAGATTCCAAGATCCTGATCCTTTTGTGTATGACCTGATTGATTCATGGAATTTTGGGTGTCTGTGTGACACCTGAGGCTCAGAGCTAGAGCTTGGAAGATGTGAATGTCAGTAACAGCACATATAGCAACTGTTGAAAAAGCTAAGGGAGAGTCCAGACTTCCACTAGAGATATGAATGAAGCAGATGTGGTTGGGACTGGGACAGATAGGGCCAAAGGTTAAAGGACAATACTGATTGCATTTTAAAACTTCAGAATCCATGTGAGTCCAAGGGAAGAGATGTTTAGTTGGTGTAAGATCTGTATTTCCTAAACAATTTAACTCGCACAGTTTGTTTGAATACCATGATTGCATGGAACTTTTAACAGGGAGTGGGACCTGGTGGGTTTGCATAGGTTAGTGTGAAGTGGAGACACATCTCGGGGTGATTTGGACAGAGAATAAAGAAATACATGCAGGGCCTCCCTGAGGAGCAGGGGGGAAATGCAGAGGTGTTGGGCTTCCTCATCTGGATTGTTGCTGATGTTCTCATAAACATTGAGGACTGGCAGTTTGATGTGCCAAGCCTTCTATCATGGGACTTGCCTTTGTGGGGCTCATCGCTGCAGGGGAGAGGCTGGGCCTGCTTGTGGTTGTGCCTAGGAGTCTCCCCTGAGTAAATCTCCCTGGCAACACGGGATATGACTCCTGGGGATGAATCTGGACCTGACATCATGGGATTGAGAGCATCTTCTTGACCAAAAGGGGGATGTGAAATCAAACACAACAAATTTTCAGTGGCTGAGGGATTCTGGGTGAAGTAGAGAGATCGCTCTGGTGGGCGTTCTTGTGCACCATACAGATAACCCTTTACTGGTTTTAATGTATTGGAATAGCTAGAAGTAAATACCTGAAACTATCAAACTGCAACCCAGTAGGCTTGACTCTTGAGGATGACTGTATGGCAATGTAGCTTATAAGAGGTGACAGTGTGATTGTGAAAACCTTGTGGATCACACTCCCTTTGTCCAGTGTGCAGATGGATGGGTGGAAAGATGGGGACAAAATAAGTGAAGAATAGTGTGTGTGTGGGGGGGTGTTTTGGGTGTCCTTCTTTAGTTTTATTTTTTATTCTTATTTTCACTTTTTCTGGTACAAGGAAGATGTTCAAGGAATGGATTGGGGGGATAAGTGCACAGTTATATGAAGGTACTGTGAAGAATTGATTGCGCACTTTGAATGATTGTGTGGTGTGTGGATGTATCTCAATAAAATTGAAATAAAAAATATCTACAGCAGACATCATACTTATAGTGGAATATCAAAAGCTTTTACCCTGAGTTCAGAAATAAGGAAGGGTTGTCTGCTATCAGTTGTTTTTCTAGAAACAATTATAAATAGAATTTAAGAAAAAACAATAGCATAAATAAATACCTAGGAATGACCATGAAAATATGTGGAAGACCCCTACTCAGAAAACCACAGAACAGCACTAAGAAATTAAAGAAGACATAAATAAATGGAAGGATGAATGTTTCACTGTTTTAAAGATGTCCATTTTATCCAAGCTCATTTATAGACTCAATGCAGTCTAAAACAAAATCCCAGCAGAATTTTAAAATGTAAACTGACAAGCTGATTTTGAAATTCATATGTAAATGCAAATGGCCAAGCTCTTAATGAAAAAACAGTTGAAGGACTTAAACTCCTGGAAATCAAGACTTATAAAGCTACTGTAATCACATCAAATTTAAAATGGCACAGTGAAGACAGAGGTAAATGGAACAGAAAAGAGAGTACAGAAATAGTCCCACACATGTACAATCACCTGATTTATGACAAAGATTCCACTGGCAGTGGTAAAGTATGGTCACTTTATGTGATTCACATATTGAAAACACAAACTAATCTTAACCCTTACCTCATACCACATACAAAAATAAATCAGATGGCTCATAAACCTCAACATGAAAATGTAAAATTTCTAGAAGATAAAGAAAAATTTGGAAAATATTTTGTAGGACTCAAGAAGCACTGGCTAAACTTGACAGACGATAAATTGGACTTCATTAAAATTAAGAACCTGTGTTGGTGAAAAGACTCATTAAGAGAGCGTAAAGTCAAACTACCGTTTGGAGACACAATATGCATGCAATACCCATATCTACCAAAAGCATCCATCACACAATTCCTAAAAATTAAAAAATAAAGGGAGAAAGATATAGATAGATAGAAATATATATATATATATATATATATATATATAGAGAGAGAGAGAGAGAGAGAGAGAGAGAGAGAGAGGACACACACACGAGTGAGCCAAACAGAAAAATGGATAACACTTGAATCAATACTTCAAAAAGATTTCCAAACATATGATCTCATTAGCCACCAGGGAAATACAAATTAAAACACAATCCATCTGTCAGGATGGATAAATGTTTGAAAAATGGCAATACCAAATAGTAGCAAGGATATGGAGCAAATATAAATCTCCCACACTCCTGGGGGCATGTAAATTGGCACAATCACTTTAAAAAATTACTTGGCGGTACCTAGAAAGGCTAAACATACGTAAAGCCTATGACCAACAAATATAAATATAAAATAAATATAAATATGTATGCATACACACAAATATCTTTATGTATGTGTATGTATGTATTCATATATATTCCAAAATAAATGTATACATCTGTACAACAGATAATGTATACAAATGTTCATAGAAGCCCTTTTTTGTAATAGCTCCGAAGTCACCAATAAATCCATGAATAGTTGAAAGGATAAATAAATTATATTATATTCATTGAGTGGAATACTATACAGCAATTAAAGAGAACATGAAAACTATTTGCAACAACACGGATGAATCCCATTGCAAAATGTTGTATGAAAGAACCCAGAGACAGAGGAATCCCTTTTATATGATTCTAGGATAAAATTTTCAAAAAAAGAGGCAAAAGCAATCTATGGTGATAGAAATCTCCATAATGATTTTCTTTTTTTTTTTTTTTGGTTGGGGGGAGAAGGTTATTGACTCAGTGGTCATGAGGTGGGCTTCCTGTGCTAATAATATCCCATATATTGATCGGGGTGTGGTGCTCATTTTGTAAACATTCGTCAAGCTGTCCATTTAAGATCTGTCCACTTTCCTGGGTATATACCTCACTATCAGAAGTTAATGTCTTTGACTCTACTGAAGAACCCTGGTTAATGAAGATTATTAAATTCAATATAGACTTTCCTTGGTGTCCAAGGAGCAATTCTCAAGCTGCAGTGACTATACTACATTGTGCTGTAAAACCTTTGGCATTGCTGAAGTGTAAGCAGCTGCCTTCCCTGTGTGCTCGGGGCTTCCAGAATGTTGCCTTTGTTTTCCACGGTTGCTTGTGCTGGCTGCATTCATCTTTCCAAATTACTTTTTATTTTCTCTCTTACTTTCTTTTTTTTCTCCTTCCCTCTCTCTTTCATCCGTGACTTTCCACTAGGTGGGGTTTGGGATTTATAGCCATCACTTAGAGATCATTCCAGTTAGCAAACCATACAATCAAATCATACTTGCTGGGTTTCATGACTGTATTCTTTATTGCTCATGGCTCATTTCTTTCATTTTACTTCCAAGTGTGGATTTGCTGATGTGGGAAGGACAGAACTGGAAGTGTGGCTTTTAGATAAGCAAGGCTGTACTCTGCCCACTAATGATGTCTGAAAAATGGACTCTGGAGAACCTTCTAACTCTGCATGGTAAAGGGGAGCTATGAAGCTGTAGTGATTAAAAGACTGGGTTTGAAATGTGGCTCTGCACTCAGGAGATCAGTAACCAGGGAGAATTTACAACCTCTCTGGGCTTCAATTTTCTAACTGGTGAAACCAGAATAGTAATACTATCTACTTGATGAAGATCATGTAAGGATTAAGTTAAATGCCTGCAAAATGCTTGGCACAATCTATATTAGCAATTACTGTTATTGTTGAATTGTTGTGAGGGTTAGAGCCATCTTTGTCGAGTCCCTGGATAAAGGAGGAGCTCAAGAATGACAGCTGTTATTATTACTACTGCAACGACTACTACACAACTAGACAGTATATTTGTTTCAGGAGTCTGCACTGCATTTTGGGATTTGTTCTAAGGGATAAGCCACTCCATTTCCTCCAAGTGTAAAAAAATAACATTCTTACTTAATGCTTTCTTAGCTTATGGAGCTATTATGGAGAGTAAATGTTCAATGACTGCAAAGAATTCTGTATTTCCTGGATATAATTACAATGAAGCATGTTATTTTTGCAATATGGATTTTTAGAATCGACTCACTCTCACTCACTCCGGGGCAGTGGCATTAGATAACTCTGACAGATGGAGACGGGGAAGGGCAGAGATTCTGTGGTTTGAGATGACAGGCTGTGCTTAGATCCCTACGCTGGCTTTGGATCCTTTTTCTAGCAATCATTACTTATTCAACCAGCAGCAGAATGACTTTCAATACAGAAATGTGCCTGTTTTTAACTAAAAGGTGTCATAGGCAGATGATTAATGATATCCATATACAGAAGACTGTATTTGATCCCTACAAAACCATTTTAGAGTCTCTTTGAGGATCAATGTCTATATGAACAATAGTTCCAAAAGGTTATTCAGTTGGCTAATTGATAGTATGAAATTAACATCTTACAAGAATATGAATTATTCAATATAGATGTTCTTTAAAATAAGCTGACATTTTTCTAGTTTAAATTGCCCAGCACCAGCTTATGTCCCTAATTTTCTTTTCTTTCTTTTTTCTCAACAATTTGAACATTTAAAAATATATAGTAAAATATAGGGGATAATTGAACAAATGTTAATAATGTACCAGCTTTTTTTTTTTTTTTTTTTAAATAAGAACTAGGAGATCATACTCTTCCCCACATTTTCCAAAATATAGTTCTGGATTAAAGGTACTGACTTAGATATTCTTTTTGAGAATTACCAGCCGCTTGATAAAGTTGAGATGCCTGAAACAATGTATGACAATTACATTGCTGCGTTTCTGAGCTATATTCTTCAAGAGTCCTTTCTCATTTATTTCCAAGTAGAGGGCTCTTAACATGTGGTTTGTTAGGCTCTAAAAAGATTCTATTTGTTATATTATTGATTTTATCTGGCATACCAGCCAGCATTTGAAGGATATTTAGCAGAGAGAAATAAAATATATGGTGATTGAAACATTGTTAACATAAGCTGGATATCATCCAATTTATTTAGTGCTAATGATGCCAAGACATTGATTTAACTCTCCATGATTTAACTCTCCATGTAGAGCTTTTTAGCTCTCCCCAGAGAGAAACTTCTGCTCTGATACCAAATTCCCTGCCCTCTAACTATGATCAACGACATGTAAAATATATACCATTAGCTTCCAAGAAGACCTACTGAAAGTCAGGTGAGGCAGGGAAAAATCTAACCCTACTATCAGAGGAAAGAAAAAGGCAACATTTAAAAAAAGGCTTACTGTGTGCATACTACACGCTAGTCTAAGCACTTTACATCTACTAACACTTTAAATCCTCACAACAACCCTCTGAAGTGGGTTCTTTCAGTATCCTCATTTTACAGATGCCCAAAGGGGTATAGTAATTTGCCCAAGGTCACTTAGCTATTATGAGACTGATCCGGGATTGTGAACCCAAACAGTCCAACTCCAGCCTTCAGGGTCTTTACTACATTATACTGCCTCTCAATAGAACACCGACTGCTAAACCTTAGGTGCTTCTTAATGGCAAGAACAATATATCATATTGCTTCTCTATTTTCAAAGCATTTGCATCATGGCTAAGTATTTAGTATAATAGCTTAAGTGAATTCTTATCTAAGGTCAAGACAATCTCTTTATATAAGAAATGTAGAGTATTTAAATAAAATCATATTTCATACTAGCATTCTCCAAGGGCACTTTATTGGTTTTTGTACATAGGTAATGTTGTCACCAGGGAGATGGGCAGTTAGCTTGGAAGCCGTGATTTCCTGCCTTCCTCTGAAATGCCTAGATGGCTTGAACTGAAAGCCTGCCTTCCTACTTTTTGCAGACTTGCTCATTTCCTCTCCTTACCTGAAGAGGCAAAGAATTATACTTCCGGTTGTAAGGGAAATCAGAGAGACACTGTACCCCAGGGTATAAACGGCCTTCACCAGAATATAAAACGTGATCTACAAAAAAAAAAAAAAAAAAAAAAAGAAAGAAAGAAAGAAAAATGGATTTGTAAGTTATTGCTGATCAGCATCAAATAATAGGAACAACTACCCAGATCTGACTGTGCATTTCCCTTTATAAAGGAGTCTCTGCTTCTAAAGTGCCTGGAATTACACAAGAAAGTCAGTATTACTTTATAGCCCCACCTCCAAAAGTCCCACTTTTTTGAACAAAAAAATGAGATTCACCACTTTATATACCCCCCTTTTTCCTCATAATTGGTTATGGATGACATTGGATGGTTTCCCTAAAGCAAATCCCCTGGAAGGAATATGATTTGCCACCATCAAGGAAAGTCAAAGGAAGGCAGAAAGTGCTGAATTAATTTTCAAATGGAGAGCTCCAAAATTGTGATCAGCAATAGTATCACCAGTGAAGTGAGTTTAGCCTTCTAAGGTGACACATTTGCAGGTCAAAGCTCAGTGTGAATGCACAAGTTCAGTATATTAAAATAAAATCACATTATTTTCTAGGCACATGGCTCAGATACTTAGATAAAGGGAATCTACTAATACAGAACTAGTAGCCGAACTGCAATATATTGTAAATTTTATTTTCTTAACATTTCTTGGCTTAGCAGGCTTCATGGCTTGACACCTTTAATCCCCAATGAAATGATCCTCAGGAACAGAAGGGGATTAGTGATAATCATTGTGACAGAAGCACTGAGACTGTTTTTATAATATGAAATCATACAGAAAACGAATCAGGCTCTTTAGAAATAATATCACTGTTATCATGATAAAACTACCATCACCTATAATGGAATAATTATTCGTGATTCCTAGAGGCGATTTCCTGGTTTGAATTTTTCTTGAGGAAACTATCTAATCCCTATAAAACAGCGTTATGAGAAAAATAATCCACGTTCTTACACAATGAGTTTCAATTTTTCCAGTCCTAAAAAAATCTGAATAAATAGTACTAAACCTGACTGACGTTTTATGATAAAAATTTAAAGCTATGCTTATGTTTATTAGTTTTTGGTTTTAATTATTACTTTCTGGTTTAATCATTATTTGGACAATGTTACTGCATTTACAGTTGAATTGTAATGAACTCTCCTAGTGGGCACCTGGTTACTGCTCGGTTAGGGCAGTTCACAAAAGAGCAGAGATGGGGAGAGGCGCTGGGCTCCCTTCACCCAGCTCTCCTCCTCCTCCTCCTCCTCCTCCCCGTCCCCCTCCCCCTCCATGGGACTGCATTACAGTGGGACGAGAGGAATGCGACCCCTTATCCCCACACTGTCTTGCATTCTGGTCCTGCTCCAGGGATAGTGGAGCAGGGAGAGAAAGGATGGACCTGGGAAGGTGTTCTTAATTTCTCTGTCTGAGCTAATGTTGAAAACCCAAGAGAGGGTTGGGGAGAGGTGCTTCCCATGAGAGTGCCACCAGAAACACAGGAATTTATTCACTTCGCAAAATATATACTGAGTACAACTAGGTTTTCATCATTGTACTGGGCACCATGGAGAAGTGGGGGAACACAAATGAGATTTTCATGACTATTCCTGTGTCCTACAAGTTCACAGCCCGGTTAGTCCAAACTCCCCTTAGAGAAGGAGAGGCTTGTGAATTTTAAACCAGGAGCTGCTGGTGTTAGTGCCTGACAATAATGCCCAGTGGCTGGAGCCCATAAACCCAGGAGAGAACGGTGACTGAGCGAAACACCTCATCAATATCTGTGGGGTGTGAGAGGCAGCCCCAGTGGAGGAGGCAGGGACGTGCCAGACATTAAACTGCGGGTAGGACTTTTTTGGATAGAGTTAGGACTCAGTTGGCTGAGGGGCCAGTTTTGCTGAGCCTCAGTGGAGAACAGGTCTGCTGACATGGAATCCACATTGCTATGGGTTCAGTATTTTTATTTAACGAGAACATACAGATTACACTTACGAAAAAAGATTGTAAGAGTTACTGAATTGAGCGTCTCCTCTGTGATTTGTGGATTGTCTCCTTTTAATAAGCCAAGAGATCTTCCTCCTTCCTTAGCAAGCTGTGCAACAAATACCGCCGTTCTCTCTGCTCTTATCAGTTCCTTGACCTCACCCAACTGCTCAGCACTGCTCATGTACATGATAAATCTCTGCTTGATCATATTTGAACTCATATAGTTCATAAGTGTTTATGCATGCAACTTTTATCTTTCCAACTAGATCATAAGTTCACTCCAGGCAGGGGCCATGATTTTGCCATCTCTGTCTATTTTTATATCCCTGTTGTCCACAGCACAGTCCTAAGCACATTATGGAGACATAATAGATGCTCCTTGACTTTACCTGTGACTTGGTCCACTCAGTTTCACTGCTGGGCTCTCAATCATTTCACCCAGCAGTCATCCACCCCCTCTCTATTTTTGAATCAGCCTTACAGAAGTACCCCCTACCACCTTTTCTTTGTTCCTCTATCCATCTTCCTTCTCATCGGGCCTGTGCATGAGCTTGCTGGTTCCTGCCTCCATTCCACATGCCCTGCCACCCATTTGGGATGTGCAACTTCCTCTTCTCAGGAATACATAAGCCTGTCTTCACTCCAAAATGGAGCTCAGGGGTCATTTTCTCTAAGGCACCTTCTATAGATGAATCCAAACCAATTTTATTCATTCATTCTCGGTTACCTCTTACCACATCTGTATTCAGTTTGTGTTGTATCATACTATGTTTTGTTAACTAGTTAATTCAAGAAATATTTATTGAACATTTACTGTGAGCTACAGGACCTGGCACACAGCTGATGCTCATTACATGTGGTTGTAGGAATGACAGCTCCATTTTCTTTTTTTTTTTTAGAAAGGCATATATTTTTTGAGTTTATTAGTAATTAACTAATTTGTGTAGTTCTTTGTTGAAGTTATGATGAACAGTGTAAAATATGAAGGAAAGTGTATAACGCATTCTAACAAATGCCAAAGCATGCACAATAAACACATACACAAGAGTGACTTATGTTTACTAATCATTCTGGTCCATTTTCTAACTGACCACCTTGTTGAAGCTGATTCTTCTATCTTCTTCCACCAGCTCTCTCATAATGTCATCCATAATTTCAGAATTCCATAATTTCCATTATTAAATTGACTAATCAAGTAACATTTTTTTTTTTGCCATTTGGTGGCTTCCTTTCATGATTTTAGATTTTAAAATTTATCCTGAATGCCTATCCTATTCTTTACAAACACCATAACTTTTCAAATGTCCTTGTACAGTAAAGACCTTGGAATGTTCTGAAAAATTCTTCAACACATTATGGAAATTCAAGATGCCGAAAAGTTTATGAAAGCACTCTCTAGCAACCAATGACTTGAAAAGGCTTGTCAAACTGACAACACACAGATTTCTTCTAGAAAGAGTGCCAAGCTTTACTAAATTGCAACTCCATCGACTGGCTTTGTCGTAAAATCCAATGGTATCAGGAAGGCCACTTGTAGAGTTGAGCAAATTCCTTATAAATCCCTGATACCTTTATAAAATCCAAGCACATCACAGGACCATCTGCTTATGACATTTTTCTTGCCCTTGGTCATATTAAGCCTTAATGACCAGAGCTGCTTCTTTTATTGAATCTGTAACATAAGATTCCTGAATAACCCACAGGTCCTAGAGAGGTTCTTTCAACTATGCATCCAACACAATCTTCCAAAGACAATTTTACCCATTCTCCACCAATCACATGCTTGCAAACCATTCCATTCTTTTTCAAACCTAGACCCATTGAGGCAGTATGTGACAAAGTCCATACCCAGTAGCCATTTGAAGAGTAATGTGGACAGCTCCACTTTCCCTTCCAGACCACCTGCCTATAGAACGCAGGTATCGTCCTGGGTTTTTGGGTTTCACCTTGATGCAGGCTCGACACACAGGTTAGCATAGATGTAGTCTTACTTGACTTATCTTACTTCATTTCATAATCAGTTTGCTTATGAGAAGAGATTATTCTCCCTTAGCAAGTGCTAAAAGCTTCTCAGCACCTTGGGAAGATCACCTCACCTTTCTCAGTGCAGGGTCTGGTCTGGGCAATGAAGTGGGGGGATTTGATCACTGGTTGTTAACTTGTTAAAAGTATGTCTCCCCAACTACCAATTTTGAATGCTGAGCCCTCGATCTTGGGGCTTGCCCTTATGAAGCTTCTTACTGCAAAGGAGAGGTTAAGCCTACTTATAATTATGCCTAAGAGTCTCCCCCAGAGAACCTCTTTTGTTGCTCAGATGTGGCCTCTCTCTCTAAGCCAGCTCTGCAGGTAAACTCACTTCCTCCCTCCTACGTGGGACAGGGGTGATTCCCAGGGGTGTAAATGTCCCCGGCAATGTGGGACATGACTCCTAGGGATGAACCTGGACCTGGCATCAAGGGATTGAGAAAGTCTTCTTGACCAAAACGGGGAAAAGAAATGAAACAGCGAAATCAGTGGCTGAGAGGTTTCCAATTGAGTTGAGAGGTCATTCTGGAGGTTATTCTTAAATGTTGCATAGATATTCCTTTTTAGTTTTAGTGTATTAGAATAGCTAGAAGGAAGTACCTGAAACTGTTGAACTGCAATCCAGTAGCCTTGATTCTTGAAGATGACTGTGTAACTATATAGTTTATACGATGTAACTGTGATTCTAAAAACCTTGTGGCTCACGCTCTCTTTATCCAGTGTATGGATAGATGAGTAGAAAAAATGGGGACAAAAAGTAAATGAATAATAGGGAGGGATGCAGGTGGGTGGGTGGGATGTTTTGGGTGTACTTTTTTTTTTATTATTTATTTTTATTGAGATTGTTCAGATATCATACAATTATCCAAAGATCAAAGTGTACAATCACTTGCCCCTGGGTACCCTCATACAGCTGTGCATCCATCACACTTAATTTTTGTTCAATTTTTAGAAACTTTTCATTACTCCAGACAAGAAATAAAGTGAAAGATGAAAAAAAAAAGAAAAGAAAAGGAAACTCTAATCCTCCCCTATCCCTAACCAACCCCCCTCAATTGTTGACTCGTAGTATTGATATAGTACATTTGTTACTGTTTATGAAAAAATGTTGAAATACTACTAACTGTAGTATATAGTTTGTAGTAGGTATATAGTTCTTCCCTATATGCCCCTCTGTTATTAACTTTTAATTGTATTATCATACATTTGTTCTGGTTCATGGAAGCGATTTCTAGTATTTGTACAGTTGATCATGGACATTGCCCACCACAGGATTCAGTTTTATACATTCCCATCTTTTGACCTCCAACTTTCCTTCTGGTGACATATATGACTCTGAGCTTCCCCTTTCCACCTCATTCACACACCATTTGGTGCTGTTAGTTATTCTCACATCTTGCTACCAACACCCTGGTTCATTTCCAAACATTTAAGTTCATCCTAATTGAACATTCTGCTCATACTAAGCAACCACTCCCCATTCTTAAGCCTCGTCCTATATCTTGGTACCTTATATTTCATGTCTATGAGTTTACATATTATAATTAGTTCCTATCAGTGAGACCCTGCAATAATTGTCCTTATGTGTCTGGCTTATTTCACTCAGTATATTTCCCTCGAGGTTTTGTCATCAACCCATTTTTTTTTTTAATATGGTTTTGTTCGCTCACCATACATTCCATCCCAAGTAAATAATCAATGGTTCTCTGCATGGTCATACATTTATGTGTTCACCACCTTCACCACTATCTATATAAGGGCATCTACATTTCTTCCACAAGGCAGGAGGGAGAGTCAAAGAAGGTAGAGAGGCAAAAGAAAGAGGAAAAAAAAATGACAGCTAGGAAGCAGCAAAAGGAAAAATAACCTTAAATCAAAGTAGAATAAAGAATCAGACAATACCACCAATGTCAAGTGTCTAACTTGCCTCCCCTATCCCCCCCTCTTATCTGCATTCACCTTGGTATATCACCTTTGTTACATTAAAGGAAGCATAATACAATGATTCTATTAGTTACAATCTCTAGTTTATGCTGATTGCATCCCTCCCCCAGTGCCTCCCCATTTTTAACACCTTGCAAGGTTGACATTTGCTTGTTCTCCCTCGTAAAAGAACATATTTGTACATTTTATCACAATTGTTGAATACTCTAGATTTCACCAAGTTACACAGTCCCAGTCTTTATCTTTCCTCCTTTCTTGTGGTGTCTCACATGCTCCCCACCTTCCTCTCTCAACCGTATTCATAGTTACCTTTGTTCAGTGTACTTACATTGTTGTGCTACCATCTCCCCAAATTGTGTTCCAAACCACGCACTCCTGTCTTCTGTCACCCTGTAGTGCTCCCTTTAGTATTTCCTGTAGGACAGGTGTCTTGTTCACAAAGTCTCTCATTTCTGTTTGTCAGGAAGTATTTTGAGCTCTCCCTCATATTCGAAGGACAGCTTTGCTGGATACAGGATTCTTGGTTGGCGGTTTTTCTCTTTCAGTATCTTAAATATATCACACCATTTCCTTCTTGCCTCCATGGTTTCTGCTGAGAGATCCGCACATAGTCTTATTAAGCTTCCTTTGTATGTAATGGATTGCTTTTCTCTTGCTGCTTTCAGGATTCTCTCTTTGTCTTTGACATTCGATAATCTGATTATTAAATGTCTTGGTGTAGGCCTATTCAGATCTCTTCTGTTTGGAGTATGCTGTGCGTCTTGGATCTGTAATTTTATGTCTTTCATAAGAGATGGGAAATTTTCATTAATTATTTCCTCTATTATTGCTTCTGCCCCCTTTCCCTTCTCTTCTCCTTCTGGGACACCAATGATATGTACATTATTGTACTTTGTTTCATCCTTGAGTTCCCGGAGACGTTGCTCATATTTTTTCATTCTTTTCTCCATCTGCTCCTTTGTGTGTAGGCTTTCAGGTGTTTTGTTCTCCAGTTCCTGAGTGTCTTCTTCTGCCTCTTGAGATCTGCTGTTGTATGTTTCCATTGTGTCTTTCAGCTCTTGTGTTGTGCCTTTCATTTCCATAGATTCTACTAGTTGTTTTGTTGAACTTTTGATTTCTGCTGTATACATGCCCAGTGCTTCCTTTACAGCCTCTATCTCTTTTGCAATATCTTCTCTAAACTTTTTGATTTGATTTAGCATTAGTTGTTTAAATTCCTGTATCTCAGTTGAAGGGTACGTTTGTTCCTTTGACTGGGCCATAACTTTGTTTTTCTTAGTGTAGGTTGTAATTTTCTGTTGCCTAGGCATGGTTTCCTTGGTTATCCAAATCAGGTTTTCCCAGACCAGAACAGGCTCAGGTCCCAGAGGGAAGAAATATTCAGTATCTGGTTTCCCTGCGGGTGTGTCTTAGAAAATTGCTCCATCCTTTGATGCCTCGGGTCACTGTGCTTTTCTGCCTAGCAGGTGACACCTGTTAGCCTATAATTCTTGACTGGTGTGAGGAGGTATGGCCGTGTTCCCCCAGGCTCTGGGGTCTGGTTCTGAATGGAAAGGGCCCCACCCCTTTCCTCTTAGAGAAAATAGACCCCCTAGGGGGAGGTCATTAGCATTTCAATGGTCTCTCTCTCTCTGCTTGTGCTGTCTCCACCCTCCTCCGCTTCACAGCCCTGGAAACTGAAAATGACTGGGGCTTTCTCCACTGAGCCGAAAAAGAAACAGATAGTCCCCTTCAGACCCAGTCCAAGGCGACCCTCCGGCTCTCCCAGGTCAGTCGTCACTCAAAGCCTCTGTCTGTTTTTTGGGGATGCGTACCTGTAGTGAGCAGTTCACACTCGCTACTTTAAACCCCAGTTGGAGCTCAGCTGAGCTATATTCGCTTGCTGGGAGAGAGCTTCTCTCTGGCACCACGAGGCTTTGCAGCTTGGGCTATGGGGGAGGGGGTCCCACGACTTGGTTCCGCAGGTTTTACTTACAGATTTTATGCTGTGTTCTTGGGCATTCCTCCCAATTCAGGTTGGTGTATGATGAGTGGATGGTCTCGTTTGCCCCCCTGCAGTTATTCTGGATTATTTACTAGTTGTTTCTTGTTTTTTGTAGTTGTTCCAGGGGGACTACTTAGCTTCCACTCTTCTCTATGCCACCATCTTGCCCCTCCTCTGGGTGTACTTTTTACTTTTTATTTTTACTTTTATTTTTGGGGGGAGTAATGAAAATGTTCAAAAAGTGATTGTGGTGATGAATGCACAACTATATGATGATACTGTGAACAACTGATTGTACACTTTGGGTGACTGTACCATACATGAATATGTCTCAATAAAATTGCATAAAAAAATAAGTGTGGCTCCTCATAGGCACTGCTGCAGGAGGTCTGCACTGGGACCCCAGAGTCTGTATTTCACAGGCCGTCGGGGTGATCCTGAGGCACGGGCAGCTGTGTCAGTGGTTCAAAGGGAGCCAATGACTTTTAAAGACATGAATAATAGTATGACAATGAAGGGCTGGCAAAAGGGAGCTAAAGTTGTAGAAATTTATAATCAGTCTGTCCCAAGGTTGAAGGGGGAATATAGATTTCATTCACAACAAAAAATAACAACGCTCTGCTAAAAAAGAAAATGAAGAAAGATTAGGTGTTGTGTGTGTGTGCTTATATTAAGTTACACAGCCAGTGATCCTTAGCAAACTCGATTTACATGATGGGGTGGGGATTGGGAGGGGCTTCAAGGTAAGGAAAACTGGGATCTCCGCAAAGAAAGATGGAGAACATATGGGGGAATAAAAGAAACCGTGACCTTATTTAGCCTATATCAAACATCCAGAAGATTACACGGAAAATCGTTTTGGGGCCATTAATATACATTTTCCCCTCTCCCTAACTAATAAAAGCTTAAAAATAATATTTAATGCTGGTGAAGGTGGGTAGTTCATATCTGGAAGCTTGGAGCATGAAATGGTATAACCTTTCTGGAAACAATTTGAAATATGTGTCAAAAGCCTGGAGAATATTCATTGTCATTGGCTTAGTAATTCTACTTGAACTCGAACCTAAGGACGTAATATAAAACTTGGACAAAGATTTTTGTACAAGGACATGCTATTCATTATATGAAAATGGAAATAATCTAAAATGTCTGGCAAAAGAGAGAACATTAATTAACTCGAGTGTAAATTTGCAGCCACTAAAATCCATTCTTTCTTTCATTCAGCACATATTTACTGAGGGCTTACTGTTTTAAGAATCCATTAGTAAACTAAATAAAACTCCCTGCCTTGGTGAGTCTTAAATTTTAGCTGAGGGACACCCAAAATAAATAATACACATAATAATTAAATAAACCTTATAGTATATTAGAGGGTGCTATGGACAAAGTGAAAAGTAAGATAGATTAAAGGTGGTCAGGAGCTTTGGTTGGGTGGTTGGCAGAAGGTTGGTTACAATTTTTTAAAGTACAGTCAAGGTAGGTCTCACCGAAGGAGGCAGGGGAAGCAGCCACTCAGATACATGGGGAGAGTGTGCTCTGGGCAGAAGGTGCAGTCAGTGCAAAGGCCCTGGGGCAGGAGTGTTCCGAGAGTGTTTGAGAAATAGCCAGGACACCAGCGTGGCTGGGAAAGAGTGAATGAGGCAGAGGGAGGCTGGTGGGGAGGCGGAACAGACCTGCAGGGCCTTGAGGGCTGTTGTAAGAACTGTTGCCTGGACTCTGTATAAGAAGGAGCCACTGGAAAGTTTTGAGCAGAGGAGTGACACAATCTGATGGTGTCTCTGGCTGCGGGGCTGAGAACAGATGCATAAGGGAGAAGTGGAAGCACGGGAGTTTTTCAGGTGGATACTGCAGAAGGCTGGGGAGCTATCATGGTCAGTGGGAAACAAGGTGATGAGAAGTGGTCAGATCCTAATGAAATCTGAAGGTAGGGCCAACAGGATTTCCTGACAGATCATATATAGGATGAGAGAGAGAAATGGAGCCAAGGATAACTCCAAAGATTCTAGCTTGGACAACTGGAAGAAAGCAGTCATCATCAACTGATGGGAAAAGTTGAAGGAGAAAGAGGATTTGGGGGAAGATTAAAGTTCAAATGGGCATGTGAAGTTTGAGGTGCCGTGTTAGACATCCAGGGAGAATGTTGAATTTCAGTAACCTAAATGGAGCTGGAGTTCAGGAGAAAAGTCTGGACCAGAGATATTTACTGAGGAATTTCAGCAGATGGTATTTAAAGCCATGAGACTGAATATTTACCCAGAAATTTAATAATAGAGAAAAATGGTTCTGATGTAATATTGGAATGGAAAAACAGCATACCAAGTTACATAATCAGGGAAATCTCAATTATGAGTAAATAATCAGATACGCAAATTAACGAACAAGCATGGGGAGAGGACAGAAAGAAAATGCATAAAAAATGCTACTAGGGATTGTCCCTGTGTGGTGGGATTATGAGTGGTTTTGATTCTTTATACCATTCTGAGTTTCCCTATTTTATAGGGAGCATGCACTCGTTCTAGAATCAGAATAAAATATGAAGACTATTACTTTGGTTCCCTGGTTGAACTGACCCCTCTTCACATTTGTGTCCCCTCTGCCCTTCAATGGTGAATCCATCCTAGAATACTTTATTGCATTTCTTGACGTCTACGTCTCCTGCCAGTATTGTGCAGATGCTTTCAGGATAGGGATGAAGATTGATGAATGAAGGAATGGAAGGAAAAACAAAAGAAAAATGAATGGAAAATAAGTGACATCTGCATGAGCAGAATTTAGATACCTTATTAGTTGGAATTTTGGCATGAACGGAATGAATGCTAAAAGGATGAGAGTATCTTGCAGAGGCAGCAAAATATGTATACTCAAGCTGGAACGACCGGACAATGAATGACTTGGAGGTAGGAGCCAGGCCTTAAGTGAATTAGCAGTAGGATGAGCAACTTGCATGGCCCGCAGTGTCCTCTTGGCCATCTCTGAGATGTACATATTGGCACAAATACCTGGGCAAGACTGTTTTCTCCCCAGTCTTCTACGAGCTGTCAGTGCAGCTCACGACTGACCACGGGGATCTGAGTCCAGTGGTTAAAAACAAGCCTTGAGGCGTTCTTCTGGCTCATGGGTGCTGGCCCGGCCATCACCACGGCTCCAAGAACCACTGACTGGCTGGAGCCTGCACTGCTTGTGGAGCTGAGAGCTGCCCTGTCTCCTTCTCAAAGCCATTACAGAAACAGCTTTGGTAGGTCAGGGGCACTGGAGCTCACGATTTGAGTGGTGAAAGAATTGCTCATGTCTGGATGGTAGGGAGGGCTTCTTACTACATTCTATAGAAAACAACCATTCTCTTTTTTCATAAATCTGTAGCTCTGGCCCAATATCCCAATGTGGGGACCTGATGATTTTAAACAACATAGACTCCGTTATCACCATTTGTGCCAAGAATCTGGCTGACCTCAGAGAAAGCAGTGGTGGCAGTGGAAAACATCTGTCTGCCTCAGAATAATTTCTGACCTGGGGCATTGGTTCCATGATTACTTTATTGTGGCAGATACATCAAGAGAACTCGGGAAATTGCACAATGGGAATGTGGCAAAATCCCAAATGATTCCTCAGTGAACTGAGAGAGGTCTCTCTGCTGTCCTAAGGACCTAATTTCTAACAAGGGAAAGATCTGAGTGCTGGGAGAGAATTCCATTCACTCTGACTTGTACTAGAGCCTCTATCACTAGATTTTTAAAAAATACAGGAAAGGTGCTCATGCTGGTTGTTCTTTGGCCCTTCCCTTGCACCACTCCCCCTCCATTCTGCACCCATTTTGACCCAGCTGTGACAGCACATAAGGCTCCCTTGCCCTCTAAGTGTAGGTGATTTGGGCCAATAGGAGGCCCTGGCAATAGATCAGGAGGGAAGGGAGAGCAGGGTGTTTCTTGCCTCCGTGTCCCTCCTGGGTCTGGCAGTGGCTGCCTTTCTCTTCTGTTGGTGGCCCCTCAGCCGCAGCTGTAGCTCTTGCTGGGCTCAGGTAGCAGCAGTCCCTACACTTGCCCCTTCTGGTCAACAAGCAGGAATGACTTCCCACAGTTGCTGGATGGTGGTGGCTTCCCATTTCCCATTATTCTCTTAATAGATTCCCTTGCATTAAGTGATTTTTGATTTTATCCTTTGCATGTGGCAACTATTTCCTATTGAGACACTGAGACACTGAATGGATAAGGTGTTCTTAATGTAGTCACAGTAACATTTTTCATAAACTCAAGTCCAAATAAAACATCAGATTAACCAGAAAAAAAATTTAACACTAAGCTTTTGAAAGAAATAGATATATCACAAGAACAAGAAAACATCAGGGACTTGGAACAGTTCCTTGGATGTGTTATGGTCTTCCCAGCCTCAGAACCTGTTTCCTCTGCCTCAAGTGCCCCAACCTCTGACCATCCCTCTATCTCCCACCCCTACTACCCCACGGTCCTTCAGGTCCTGGTTTAAACACCACTTCCCCCCAGGAAAGCTTTCCTCAACCCTCTATCAGTTAGATGCTCTTGGCTCCAGGAGCACCCTGATTTCTCTGCAGAACCCTCAGGACACCTGCAATTACATGCTTCCAGCCTGGCTTCCTTCGAGAATAAGGTCCAGGAAGAACTAGACCACCATGACTATATCGTTCACTGCAGAATACGCAGGGTTCAGCATGATGCCAGGTACACAGTCCACACAGCAGATTTATTGGATGAACAAAAGACGACATACACGTATGATAGACCTGTGAGTCGGGAACTCCTTTAAAACAAAAGAACCCTTTGAAACAAAATCTTACATTGAACTCAATATATTTTAGAGATTAAGCAGACTTGCGTTGGGAGCAAGGAGTCCTTTGCTCCCAAAATCATATCATGGGATTCTAGGATAACATACAGCGTAGTTTGGCAACCTCTGTTCTCGATTTATCTGCATTGCATCCATTCCCTGTATCTTTCTTTATAACCCTGGCCAATGAGAAATGGTGTTCAAAATGATGACATTTCAAGGAAAGCTTTCCCTATATACATTACAGTCTACTTATTAAAAGGCTGGATAGTGGGCTAATATGTTTTCCCAAGATAATAAATTACAAAGCTTGTAATAAATGTGAGTTTCTGGTTAATACTTATTCAACAAGAAAATTAAATTAATCAATACAACCCCATCTTCAAATAGTTCAGGTAATCAGAATTTTGATCTGGCATACTTGAATGCATTAATATATTTAAGAAGAGTTCCCCCTGCCTCCTTAAACCTCAATAGGCAAACCAAGATTCCCAGTATAAATTTCAAGAAGTCTTCATCAGTGCTATTTAGTACAGTAGCCACTAGCCACATGTGGGTATTTTAATTTAAATTAATTAAATAAATAAAATTTAAAATATGGTTATTCAGTTACATAATCGACACTTCAAGTGTTCGATAGCCATATGTGGTTAGTGGTGACCATATTGGATCAGAGCAGTTACAGAACATTTCTGTTACTGCAGAAAGTTCTATTAGATAACAGTGGAGACCAATTAGCAACCATCCATCCATGTAACAATCTTCATGCTATTAATTAATACTATGCACATGCATTTTTATGATGTGATCTCACTTAAAGGAAGACAAATAGATGCCTTGACCTCTTTGAAAGCAGTTACCTTTGTTCTATTTTATAGCTCTAGGATTTATCCTTATCATTGGATCTTCTGCATACAGGGATGTGTGGTAGGTGAAGTATATGGAAAGAGCCACACAGATATACAGTGATTAACAACAATTGGAAACTATTATGGTCTATGGTTGAGGTTTGGTTGAGTCTGCATCCTCATATACAAAGGGGGACCTATTCCTAAGAACATCACCCTTCTCACTGATGGCCTAGAAATTATTATGTTATGAACTTGAGTTATCATTCTGACACTAGGAAGTTACTCTAATCTCAAAATCCATAATGCTTTCATATTTTCCTGCAAGAAAAAAAATGTTCGGTTCAATGTGGATATTTTAAATCTCATGAATGTACAATGGCTCTAATCGTGACAGGATCCTAAAAAAGCCATGATTTCATACTAGAAAAAGAAAGAATAATCCAGCAGGAAATGTACGTATTTGGTAAGACAGGACATGATCTATGCAGCTGTGGCTTCAAAGGAAGTCTCAGTTACAGCAGAAGTTAATTCCGGCTCTGATTTTGGAAAGACTTTTGCAAGATCTTGAAGTTCTTCCCATAGATCCAAGATTATTGAATCAAAGATCCAAGATTCAGAGCCAAGGAAAAGGGCAATAGACGATTTCATAAAATTAATGCTATCACTTCTACTTGCCAAAAAGAAGCAAATGCTTTACCAATGTCATTGCATAATGGTTTACGGCTAAGCAGAACTGTCAAACTGTGAGATGAGCAGATTCTCAAGCTGTTAGCCAATTCTCAATGCAGAATTTCCATTTTTAACAGGCTTAAGATGAGAAATCGTCAATGATAATCTTAAAGGAGCTGACCCATGCCTGCCAGAAGTAAACGGCAACTGGCTCACAAATCACAAAACACTGCAATACACAATATGTTTATTGAAACTACTGAGTGCATCCTCGTATCTAACAATTAGATGTATGTATTAATACCCACCCAAACTGTGTAAATCTATGCTCAGGGACCTTAAGGAGCTTGTTTTAATCTCCAGCAGCTTGCAAATAACTGAGGTGAGTGTTGAACACAATTCCTATGTTCTTATCCCCATAACAAGGAGCCCCTTAAAAACGTCACTCTTTTAATGCTTTGCTTTTCTTTAAAGGGACCAGAATTAATTGAAACCTGTCAGAGAAATCTGAATATTTAGCATTAATAGCACAGCCCTCTGATACCAAACCCAGTGGTCTTTCACCTAGCTCACCCTACCAACAGATATGAGCAACTTTTCACTACAAACAGACATGATGTTTCAATATTGGAATCTTCCTGTGTAAGACTTCTGTATTCCACTGTGTGTGTGTAATAACTGGTTCATCTCTCATTCCTTTCCTCTTAATTCTTTTTTTTAAATGCAATTTTACAGAGATATAATCACATAACATACAATCATTCAAAATGTACGATCAGTTGTTGACAGTATCATCATATAGTTGGCTTTCATCACCACAATCAAACTCTGAACATTTTCATTCCTCCAAAAAGTAAAATAAAAATTAAAATAAAAAAGAACATCCAAAACATCCCATTCCCCTTCTCCCCCATTGTTCATATACTTCTTTTAAAATACAGTTTAATTGATATAGTCACACACCCTACAGTCATCCACAGTGTACAATTATTCACAGCACCATCATAGAGCTATGCGTTCATCACCAGAATCAATTTTTTTTTCTTTTTTTTTTTTTTTAATCATCATTTTATTGAGATATATTCACATACCACGCAGTCATACAAAACAAATTGTACTTTCGATTGTTTACAGTACCATTACATAGTTGTACATTCATCACCTAAATCAATCCCTGACACCTTCATTAGCACACACACAAAAATAACAAGAATAATAATTAGAGTGAAAAAGAGCAATTGAAGTAAAAAAGAACACTAGGTACCTTTGTCTGTTTGTTTGCTTCCCCTACTTTTCTACACATCCATCCATAAACTAGACAAAGTGGAGTTTGGTCCTTATGGCATTCCCAATCCCACTGTCACCCCTCATAAGCTACATTTTTATACAACTGTCTTCGAGATTCATGGGTTCTGGGTTGTAGTTTAATAGTTTCAGGTATCCATCACCAGCTACCCCAATTCTTTAGAACCTAAAAAAGGTTGTCTAAAGTGTGCGTAAGAGTGCCCACCAGAGTGATCTCTCGGCTCGTTTTGGAATCTCTCTGCCACTGAAGCTTATTTCATTTCCTTTCACATCCCCCTTTTGGTCAAGAAGATGTTCTCCATCCCACGATGCCGGGTCTACATTCCTCCCCGGGAGTCATATTCCACGTTGCCAGGGAGATTCACTTCCCTGGGTGTCTGATCCCACGTAGGGGGGAGGGCAGTGATTTCACCTTTCAAGTTGGCTTAGCCAGAGAGAGAGGGCCACATCTGAGCAACAAAGAGGCATTCAGGAGGAGACTCTTAGGCACAAATACAGGGAGGCCTAGCCTCTCCTTTGCAGCAACCGTCTTCCCAAGGGTAAAACTTATGGTAGAGGGCTCAACCCATCAAACCACCAGTCCCCTATGTCTGTGGTCATGTTAGCAACCATGGAGGTGGGGTAGGCGAATACCCCTGCATTCTCCACAGGCTCCTCAAGGGGGCCATACCACTTTTTTTTTTTTTCCTTGTTTGTCTTTTTTCTTTCTTTTTTTTTTTTTTTTTTTAACTTTCCCTTCTTTTTTCAAATCAACTGTATGAAAAAAAAAGTTAAAAAGAAAACAAACATACAATAAAAGAACATTTCAAAGAGACCATAGCAAGGGAGTAAGAAAAAGACAACTAACCTAAGATAACTGCTTAACTTCCAACATGTTCCTACTTTACCCCAAGAAAGTTACATAATATAGCAACATTTCAGTGAACTTGTTCCTACTACATCCATCAGAAATTAACAGACCATAGTCATTTCTGGGCATCCCCAGAACGTTAAATAGCTTATCTGTTCTTCTTGGATTATTGTTCCCCCTTCCTTAATTGCTCTCTACTGCTAGTTCCCCTACATTCTACATTATAAACCATTTGTTTTACATTTTTCAAAGTTCACATTAGTGGTAGCATATAATATTTCTCTTTTTGTGCCTGGCTTATTTTGCTCAGCATTATGTCTTCAAGGTTCATCCATGTTGTCATATGTTTCACCAGATCGTTCCTTCTTACTGCCACGTAGTATTCCATCGTGTGTATATACCACATTTTATTTATCCACTCATCTGTTGAAGGACATTTGGGTTGTTTCCATCTCTTGGCAATTGTGAATAATGCTGCTATGAACATTGGCGTGCAGATATCTGTTCGTGTCACTGCTTTCCGATCTTCCGGGTATATACCGAGAAGTGCAATCGCTGGATCGAATGGTAGCTCTATATCTAGTTTTCTAAGGAACTGCCAGACTGACTTCCAGAGTGGCTGAACCATTATACAGTCCCACCAACAATGAATAAGAGTTCCAATTTCTCCACATCCCCTCCAGCATTTGTAGTTTCCTGTTTGTTTAATGGCAGCCATTCTAACCGGTGTTAGATGGTATCTCATTGTGGTCTTAATTTGCATCTCTCTAATAGCTAGTGAAGCTGAACATTTTTTCATGTGTTTCTTGGCCATTTGTATTTCCTCTTCAGAGAACTGTCTTTTCATATCTTTTGCCCATTTTATAATTGGGCTGTCTGTACTATTGTCATTGAGTTGTAGGATTTCTTTGTATATGCAAGATATCAGTCTTTTGTCAGATACATGGTTTCCAAAAATTTTTTCCCATTGAGTTGGCTGCCTCTTTACCTTTTTGAGAAATTCCTTTGAGGTGCAGAAACTTCTAAGCTTGAGGAGTTCCCATTTATCTATTTTCTCTTTTGTTGCTTGTGCTTTGGGTGTAAAGTCTAGGAAGTGGCCTCCTAATACAAGGTCTTGAAGATGTTTTCCTACATTATCTTCTAGGAGTTTTATGGTACTTTCTTTTATATTGAGATCTTTGGTCCATTTTGAGTTAATTTTTGTGTAGGGGGTGAGGTAGGGGTCCTCTTTCATTCTTTTGGATATGGATATCCAACTCTCCCAGCCCCATTTGTTGAAAAGACCATTATGGCTCAGTTCGGTGACTCTGGGGGCCTTATCAAAGATCAGTCGGCCATAGATCTGAGGGTCTATCTCTGAATTCTCAATTCGATTCCATTGATCTATATGTCTATCTTTGTGCCAGTACCATGCTGTTTTGGCAACTGTGGCTTTATAATAAGCTTCAAAGTCAGGGAGTGTAAGTCCTCCCACTTCGTTTTTCTTTTTTAGAGTGTCTTTAGCAATTCGAGGCATCTTCCCTTTCCAAATAAATTTGATAACTAGCTTTTCCAAGTCTGCAAAGTAGGTTGTTGGAATTTTGATTGGGATTGCATTGAATCTGTAGATGAGTTTGGGTAGAATTGACATCTTAATGACATTTAGCCTTCCTATCCATGAACATGGAATATTTTTCCATCTTTTAAGGTCCCCTTCTATTTCTTTTAGTAGAGTTATGTAGTTTTCTTTGTATAGGTCTTTTACATCTTTGGTTAAGTTTATTCCTAGGTACTTGATTTTTTTAGTTGCTATTGAAAATGGTATCTTTTTCTTGAGTGTCTCTTCAGTTTGTTCATTTCTAGCATATAGAAACATGACTGACTTATGTGCATTAATCTTGTATCCCGCTACTTTGCTAAATTTGTTTATTAGCTCTAGTAGGTGTATCGTTGATTTCTCAGGGTTTTCTAGATATAAGATCATATCATCTGCAAACAATGACAGTTTTACTTCTTCTTTTCCAATTTGGATGCCTTTTATTTCTTTGTCTTGCCGGATTGCCCTGGCTAGCACTTCCAGCACAATGTTGAATAACAGTGGTGACAGCGGGCATCCTTGTCTTGTTCCTGATCTTAGAGGGAAGGCTTTCAGTCTCTCACCATTGAGTACTATGCTGGCTGTGGGTTTTTCATATATGCTCTTTATCATGTTGAGGAAGTTTCCTTCAATTCCTACCTTTTGAAGTGTTTTTATCAAAAAGGGATGTTGGATTTTGTCAAATGCTTTTTCAGCATCTATTGAGATGATCAATTGATTTTTCCCTTTCGAGTTTTTAATGTGTTGTAATACATTGATTGTTTTTCTTATGTTGAACCAGCCTTGCATGCCTGGAATGAACCCCACTTGGTCATGGTGTATGATTTTTTTAATGTGTCTTTGGATTCGATTTGCAAGTATTTTGTTGAGGATTTTTGCGTCTATATTCATTAGGGAGATTGGCCGGTAGTTTTCCTTTTTGTAGCATCTTTGCCTGGTTTTGGTATTAGATTGATGTTAGCTTCATAAAATGAGTTAGGTAGTGTTCCATTTTTTTTCAATGTTTTGAAAGAGTTTGAGTAAGATTGGTGTCAGTTCTTTCTGGAAAGTTTGGTAGAATTCCCCTGTGAAGCCATCTGGCCCTGGGCATTTATTTGTGGGAAGATTTTTGATGACTGATTGGAGCTCTTTGCTTGTGATGGGTTGGTTGAGGTCTTCTATTTCTTCTCTGGTCAGTCTAGGTTGTTCATATGTTTCCAGGAAATTGTCCATTTCTTCTACATTATCCAGTTTGTTGCCATACAGTTGTTCATAATATCCTCTTATAATTTTTTTAATTTCTTCAGGATCTGCAGTTATGTCACCTTTTTCATTCATTATTTTGTTTATATGGGTCTTCTCTCTTTTTGATTTTGTCAGTTTAGCTAGGGGCTTGTCAATCTTGTTGATCTTCTCAAAGAACCAACTTTTGGTGATATTTATCCTCTCTTTTGTTTTTTTGTTCTCTATGTCATTTATTTCTGCTTTAATCCTTGTTATTTCTTTTCTTGTACTTGGTTTAGGATTGGTTTGCTGTTCATTTTCTAGCTTCTTCAGTTGATCCATTAGTTCTTTGATTTTGGCTCTTTCTTCCTTTTTAATATATGCGTTTAGTGCTATAAATTTCCCCCTTAGCACTGCTTTTGCTGCATCCCATAGGTTTTGGTATGTTGTGTTCTCATTTTCATTCGTCTCTATATATTTAGCAATTTCTCTTGCTATTTCTTCTTTAACCCACTGATTGTTTAGGAGTGTGTTGTTTAACCTCCAGGTATTTGTGAATTTTCTAAGTCTCTGATGGTTATTGACTTCTAATTGTATTCCATTGTGGTCAGAGAATGTGCTTTGAATAATTTCAATCTTTTTAAATTTATTGAGGCTTGTTTTATGTCCCAGCATATGATCTATTCTGGAGAAAGTTCCGTGAGCACTAGAAAAGTATGTGTATCCTGGTGATTTGGGATGTAATGTCCTGTAGATGTCTGTTAAATCTAATTCATTTATCAGATTGTTTAGGTTTTCAATTTCCTTATTGGTCTTCTGTCTGGTTGATCTATCTATAGGAGAGAGTGATGTGTTGAAGTCTCCCACAATTATTGTGGAAACATCAATTGCTTCCTTTAGTTTTGCCAATGTTTCTCTCATGTATTTTGTGGCACCTTGATTGGGTGCATAGACATTTACGATTGTTATTTCTTCTTGCTGAATTGCCCCTTTTATTAGTATGTAGTGGCCTTCTTTGTCTCTCAAAACATCCCTGCATTTGAAGTCTATTTTATCTGAGATTAATATTGCTACACCTGCTTTCTTTTGGCTGTAGCTTGCATGAAATATTTTTTTCCATCCTTTCACTTTCAGTTTCTTTGTGTCCCTGTGTCTAAGATGAGTCTCTTGTATGCAACATATTGATGGTTCATTTTTTTTGATCCATTCTGCGAATCTATATCTTTTAATTGGGGAGTTTAATCCATTTACATTCAACGTTAAAACCGTGAAGGCATTTCTTGAATCGGCCATCTTATCCTTTGGATTATGTTTGCCATATTTTTCCCTCTCTCTATTAATATCCTTTATTGTACCCATACCGAATCTCTTTAGTACTGAACCTTTCTCCAAGTCTCTCTGTCCTGTCTTTGTTTCTCTGTCTGTAGGGCTCCCTTTAGTATCTCCAGTAGGGCAGGTCTCTTGTTAGCAAATTCTCTCAGCATTTCTTTGTCTGTGAAAAATTTAAGCTCTCCCTCAAATCTGAAGGAGAGCTTTGCTGGATAAAGTATTCTTGGCTGGAAATTCCTCTCACTCAGAATTTTAAATATATCGTGCCACTGCCTTCTCGCCTCCATGGTGGCTGCTGAGTAGTCACTACTTAGTCTTATGCTGTTTCCTTTGTATGTGGTGAATTGCTTTTCTCTTGCTGCTTTCAGAACTTGCTCCTTCTCTTCTATGTTTGACAGTGTGATCAGTATATGTCTCGGAGTGGGTTTTTTTGGATTTATTCTATTTGGAGTTCGCTGAGCATTTATGATTTGTGTATTTATGTTGTTTAGAAGATTTGGGAAGTTTTCCCCAACAATTTCTTTGAATACTCTTCCTAGACCTTTACCCTTTTCTTCCCCTTCTGGGACACCAATGAGTCTTATATTCGGACGTTTCATATTATCTATCATATCCCTGAGGTCCATTTCGAGTTTTTCAATTTTTTTCCCCATTCTTTCTTTTATGCTTTCATTTTCCATTCTGTCATCTTCCAGGTCACTGATTCGTTGTTCAACTTCCTCTAGTCTTGTACTATGAGTGTCCAGAATCTTTTTAATTTGGTCAACAGTTTCTTTAATTTCCATAAGATCATCCATTTTTTTATTTAGTCTTGCAATGTCTTCTTTATGCTCTTCTAGGGTCTTCTTGATTTCCTTCATATCCCGTACTATGGTCTCATTGTTCATCTTTAGTTCTTTGAGTAGCTGCTCTAGGTGTGTCTCTTCTGGTCTTTTGATTTGGGTGCTTGGGCTTGGGTTATCCATATCGTCTGGTTTTATCATATGCTTTATAATTTTCTGTTGTTTTTGGCCTCGTGGCATTTGCTGAACTTGATAGGGTTCTTTTAGGGTTTGTAGACCAGTTGAAGTCCTTATCTCTAATTTATCAGATCTACAGCTTCGTGGAGTACACTTTCTCTAACTAACCAGCAGGTGGCGTCCACGAGCCACCTGTTCTCCACAAAACAGCTCTCCCCTGCTTAGCCTTTTTGGTGAGTGGGGGAGTGAGTCTTGTGGGGCCCAATTGGTGTACCAAGCTTGCGTGTGTAGTTGGTGTTGCCTGCCCTGTATGTGGGGCGTGTTTCTGGGCAGTCGGGGAGGGGGGGTGGCCCTAACAATCAAATCTCCCTGATGATCCTAGAGTTTTAAAGCTACTGCAATAGTCTAATCCTTCAGTTCAGTCCTGCCACAGTTTGTCTCTGCCACTGACCCACAAGTCCTTGGTATTGGCGTATGGCTCCTGAGACTTGCAAGTGGGCCCCTCTTCCAGGCCGTGCACCCCGGGTCCTCTGTTGAGGGATGACTGTGCTATGTCACAGGTGAGTGCCGTCCCCCCAGGGCAGTTCTGGGCTGCTGGGCTGTGTTGGGAGGCTCCCAGTCTGCTCAAATGATGGCTGAATGGGGCTCTGTTAATTCACACTGCTCCCCCTTCCCAGCTCTGGGACATTCAGCTGAGGTTGCAGGGAAGGCTAATGTCCACGCCCAGTTTTGTGGTGTGTGCCTGTTATTTGAAGCACTTCCGTCACACTGGGTTGTCTGGGGCAGCTCTGGGCTATGGGGCTGGCGATGGGCAGGAGTGTTTCCTGTCCACCAGGATGGTGGCTGTGAGCGGACACCCCCCTTTTCTTGGGAAGTTGTGTTGTTTAGTGAATTTTCTCAGCCACTGGATTATTGCCTTTTGTCTCAGAGCTCTCTTAGTTCTGCTCTTGACTTGACGTGCCCAAATTTCAATTCTTTGAAGCTTTCTGTATTGAGCTTCTTAGAGTAATTGTTTTAGAAAAAGCAAAAAGGTTTTTAAAAAAAAAAAAAAAAAAAAAAAAAACGGCCCTCCTCAGAGATCTAATGGGTTATTGAAATGCTAATAGACAAAGCAACCAGGGCCATTAAGGAAAGGTCCACAGGGCAGAGAGATCAGCCTTGCTTCGGGGTTTGCATATGCGCCTCAAGGCCTGATCTCCGCCCTTCCCCTTTCTGTGTTCACCAGAACTCCAAAAATCCTCTGCTTTTATTTTGGAGTTTTTCGTGTTGTTTTTTTTCTATGCCTGTCTCCTCTCTGCTGGGCTGGCTGCTCTCAGAGTCTCTGGTGTCTGGTCTCAGTCTATCTATGGTTGGAGTTTGAATCAGTAGAATGAGTTTCCGATAAGAGCAGCCACTGGAATTCTCCCTTCTCCTTCCTGGAGCTGACAGCCCCTCCTCCCCCGGGACTGAGCCTGGCAGGGAGGGGCGCGGGTCCCCTGGCCGCAAAAACTTACAGATCTCGCTGATCTCAGCAGTTCCACGTTTTCATGAGTGTTGTATGAAGTATGCCCAAAGACAGATTGCTCTGTGGTGTCCAGTCCACGCAGTTCCTGGCTTTTTACCTACTTTCCTGGAGGAGTAACTAAAACATACAGCTCACCAGTCTGCCATCTTGCCCCGCCTCTCCCAGAATCAATTTTTGAACCTTTTCCTTACTCCAAAATAAAAATAAAAGCTAAAAAAAACACCCAACTCTTCCCATCCCCTCCACCCCACCCTATTCTTCATCTAATGTTTGTTCCCATTTTTCTACTTATCTGCCCATATGCCAGATAAAGGGAGTGCAAGCCACAGGGTTTTCACAATCACACAGTCACACTACACAATCTTTATAATTATACAATTGTCTTCAAGAATCAAGGTCACTGGGCTGCAGTTTGACAGCTTCAGTGTTTCCCTCTAGCCATTCCAACACACTAAAGACTAAAAGGTGGTTTCTATATAGTGCATAAGAATACCCTCCCGAGTGACGTCTCGACTCTATTTGAAATCTCTCAGCCACTAGAAACTTTTTTTGTTTCATCTCTCCTCCCCGTTTCAGTCAAGAAGATCCTCTCAATCCCACAGTGCCGGTTCCAGGCTCATCCCCAGGAGTTATGCCCCATGTTGCTAGGGAGATTTACATTCCTGGGAGTCATGTCCCACGTAGCAGGGGAGGGCAGTGAGTTCACATGCCAAGTGGGGTTAGAGAGAGAGAGGTCCACATCTGAGCAACAAGAGGCTCTCTGGGAGGGACTCCTAGGCACAATCATAAGTGGGCTTAGCCTCTCCCTTGCAGCAACTAGCCTCACAGGGGAAAGCCCCTTAATTGAGGGCTTGGCCCACCAAATTGACAGTCCTCAATTTTTGCGAGAAAATCAGCAATAGCCCAGGTGGGGAAGTCCAACACTTCCGCATTTCTCCCCACCTCCTTGGTGGGGGGGGGGGGTGGCACAAATACACTTATACTCTGCCATATCACTCTGGGATGTGTCAGGATTTCACCCCAGCCTGTACAAACTCACCAAATCCCACTTCCCATTCAAAGCTCCCTGCACCTATGGTGTTCAAACAAACTGATCATACACGTTAAATTATCTAGTGTGCTACAGAAAACATAGATCCTGCACCAGATAGACATCTTCTCCCTTGGTCTCACATGTAAGTTGCAGTTTTAAAACCTAGTCAGTATTGTCCTTTACCCTTGAGCCTGATTTGCCTTAGTCCTAACCAGATCCTCTTCATTCATATCTCTAATTAGAAAGTCTGAATTCTTTCTCAGCTCCCTGTCTTTATCTTCTATCTTTACTTTTGGTGTCCTACATGCCCCTAAACCTTTCTCTTTCAACAATACTCACAGTCATCTATGTTCAGTGAACTTACATTATTGTGCTACCATCTCCCAACATTGTGTTTTAAACCTCTCTCTCCTGTCCTTTCTTATCTGTCTGTAGTGTTCCCTTTAGTATTTCCTGTAGAACAGGTATCTTGTTCACAAACTCTCTGTGTCAGTTTGTCTGAGAATATTTTAAGCTCTCCCTCATATTTGAAGGACAATTTTGCTAGATACAAAATTCTTGGTTGGTGGCTTTTCTCTTTCAGTATCTTAAATACATCATACTACTGCCTTCTTGCTTCCATGGTTTCTACTGAGAAATATGCACATAGTCTTATTGATCTTCCCTTGTATGTGATGGATTGCTTTTCTCTTGCTGCTTCCAGAATTCTCTCTTTGTCTTTGACGTTTGATAATCTGATTATTAAGTGTCTTGGCATAGGCTTATTCAGATCTGTTCTGTTTGGAGTTCACTGTGCTTCAGTGACTATTTCCTCCATTATTGCTTCTGTCCCTTTTCCCTTCTCTTTCCCTTCCAGGAGACCCATGACACGTACATTCACGTGCTTCATGTTGTACTCAGTTCCTTGAGATGTCACTTATATCTCTCCATTCTTTTCCCCATCTGTCTTTTGTGTGCAGGGTTTCAGATGTCCTGTTCTCTAGCTCATGAATCTTTTCTTGTGCCTCTTGAAATCTGCTGCTGTATGTCACTATTGTGTCCCTCATCTCTTGTGTTGTGCTTTTCATTCCCATAAGTTCTGCCAATTGTTTTTTCAAACTTTCAATTTCTTCCTTGTGTTCGTCAAATGTCTTCTTTATATCCTTCATCTTTTTTGCCATATCTTCCTTCAACTCATTGAACTGATTTTGTAATTGATTTTGTAATTGATTTAGGAGATTTGTTTAATAATAATTAGTTGCTTCAATTCCTGTATCTCAACTGAAGTGCAAGTTTGTTCCTTTGACTGGGCCATATCTTCGTTTTTCCTAGTGTGATTTTTCGTTTTCTGTTGTCGAGGCATCTGGTTTCCTTGAATGCCCCAGTCAGATTTTCCCATACCAGAGGGGGCTCAGGTCTCAGGAGGAAACTGTATTCAGTATCAGGTTTCCCTGATGGTGGGCCCTAGAAGATTGACCGACTTTCCTGTGAGGCCTCTAGACTCTGTGCTTTCCTTATCCAGCCCAGCAGGTAGTGCTTGTCAGCCCACAGCTCCCCACGAGCATAAAGAGGTGCAGTTCCTTTTATTCACAGTGGACCCTGACCTGGTAAGGGGCTGAGAATATCAGAAGCCAAGTGGTTGTTTCTGGTTTGTTCGTTTTCCCCTAGGCCTTGCAGTCTGAATTCTCTGAGACAGGACAGCCAATTGGACTGGTCCCACCCCCCTTTTTTTAGGGAAGATACACCTCCTAGGGAGTTATCATCTCCATTTGAACTCCTCCTTTGTCTTGCTGGCTATTAACTCCACCCTTGCCTGGGTCAGCAGGGAATTGAACATGCCTGACACTTTCTCTAATGGGCTGCTTAGAACGTGAGAAAAAAAATGGGAAAACAGCAAAAGCCCCTTTTCAGAGCCAGTCCTCAGCCCCTCAGTCTTCTTGGGACACAGCTGTCTTTCAGTATTCTGAAAAGTCTGTTTTTATTTGTTTGTGTATTTTTTTCCCATCAGCCCTGCCTTCTCCCTGCTGTAAGGAATCTGTTTCCTTTCCTGCTCCATGCCTGTAGCTTGTATTTAGTAGTCCAAATGTGTTAATTGAAACCACAATTGGAGCTTAGTTGAGTTACTTTCCCTATAACCTGTTTCTTTCTTCCACATGGCAGTGTTTCAGCTCAGTTCCAAAGGGGGCAGGGGCACCAGCTCCAGGTTGGGGGAGCTTTACTTATGATTCTGTGCTACAGTCTCAGCCGCTCCATCCATTCCAGACTGATGTACAAAGTGTGTCCATTCACGGATGTCTCCCAACAGTTGTTCCAGATTATTTACGAGTTGCTCCTGGTTGTTTACTAGTTATTCTAGAGGACCAACTAAATTCCACGCCTCTCTATGCTGCCATCTTACTCCGCTCCCTTGATTAATTCTTGAACATTTTCTTGGTTAATTCTTGGACTGATTTGGATCTTTAGTCAGTGAATATGGCAATGATGCCCATAACAGCTCTTACCAAGCTACAGCAGACCGAAATTTGATAGAAACAACAAGTCCTGCCATTACAGGTGACTTCCTTCTAAGGTTGGAACCCAGTCAGATATGAGTGGAACTTAGTCATCCTTTTCATTTCCAACTGTAGTGTTCCACAGCTTAGTTTCAAGAAGAAAGTGCATGACTTACTAGGGTTCCAAAAACCTCCTTGACAACTCTAACTTATGTATGTTTTTTTTTTTTGGTCCATTTTCTATTTTCTTTTCTGATTGTGGTAATACAAATAGGACTTACGCAGATTGAGCCATTTCCCATCATTTCATTTTATGAATAGAATCCAGTAAACAGAAAATAAAATATTTTCAACCTACCAAAAGCATAAAGAACAATGTAATGAAAACACATCCCTACCAACCAAAAGCCGAAACAGAGCTACAAATGAATAAAATTACAAACGAAGCCCCTGGCCTACTCATTTCACATTTCCCTTTTTCTCTTTCCCTGTACACCACAGGCTAACCACTTCCTTAAATTTACTATTTATCATTCTCACACACGCCTTTGTATTTTTACATTTGTACACGTTGCTAAATAATATTTGGTACTATTTGACAATTATATTTTAATTATTTTTATACTGTGCACATACTTTATATAATTTTATTACCCTCCATCAACTGTGTTCTTTGCTGTCCAGTATTTGCTTTTTAGTCATCATCCCCAAATGTTCTTATCACTTTAAACAGTCGGAGTTTGCTTATATTTTCCCATGTTCACCAATTTTTGCTCCCATTCTTTCTTCTGTCTCAGTCTATTTCTTCCTTCTGTGTTCACCTTTGTTCTCCTTGAAGTACATTCTTTAATTTTTACTCAGGGTCTGTTGGTTGCGTTCCCTGTCAGTGTTGTTCTTCATTTCTGGGTGGAAGCTTAACTGGCTACACAATTCTAAGTTGACAAGCATTTTCTCTCAGCCTCTGCAGACATCTACTGTAGTTGCCGCTGTGCTGCTCCAACTCATTTGCAGGTAAACTGTCTTTTCTCTCTGATGTTTCAAGATCCTTAGCTCTTTGGTATTTCCTCCCCGCCCCCCACCACCACAATGTGTTATAGCTGTGGATTTCTTTTTATTCATAGCATCTGGTATTTTTAAGCTTTCTGAATCTGAGAACTGGTACCTCAAAAACATTTTGAAAAACTTGTAGCCATTACCCATTTTATTTTCTCCTGCTAAGAACTGTGACTAGATCTATGCTAGACCTTACATTTCAACCTTTATGTCTCTAAACCTATTATATTTTCTGTCCCTTTGTTTCTCTAGGTTGCATTGTAGGTAATTTCTTTGGGACTATCTTTCCCATTCCAGAATTCTCTTTTTATCTGTATCTAGCTTGCTATTTAATGTATCTACTTGATTTTCATTATTTTAGAAGTCCTATTTTTTTCCTAATTTTTTTTCCTAAATAAGATCTAAACAAGAGTATCTTATTTCTGTTTCATATTTTCAATTCCCTCTTTTTTCTTCAGAACATTTTAAATCTATTTATTTGTATTCTTGATCTTAGGATTTCATTATCTGAAGTTTTGGAATGTAATTTCACTGTCTGTTTTCTACTGACTTTTTTTCACGGTGACCTTTTCCTTTGTGTAGTTTGTAAATCTGGAATATGAATGCATGTTTGGAGCTTATGGGGATTTTGTGAGCCTGGGAACGATGTTTCCTTTCAGAGAGGACCTGTGTTTGCTTCTGCTGGGTGCCCTCGGGTACTACCAATTCAAGAACGCTTCATGTAAATTTCTCAGTTCAGAGTTTCCTATACTATGTGCATAACTGTCATAAGAAAACTCAACTTGCAAGAGGGCAGACCTGTGTGACAAATTCTATGGAGAGACTTTTGAATTTTCCTCATGAAAAGCCAAGGCTGATAAGACTTTCCTTGTCACTTGCATGGTCAGAATTTGGGGACTTAGTGCCTCCTTCCACTGAAGGTCTAGCTCTCACAGGGCCCTGGCCTTAGGAGCTCTCAACTCCAGCTGCCTGCTGTGCCTCAACTTAGGGTCGCAGGTCCTGTTCTGTGAGTTCTTAAAGCCAAGGCCACTCCCTAGTGAGCTCAGCAAATGCCTCAGGGAACCAGAAGGCCTGCACTGCCCAGCACTCTGGTCCCAGCTCCTTTACTCTTTTGAAATCCCAATTATGCATTTTAAAGATCATTGTTATTACACTTTTACTAAGAATTCTGGGGTGATTTGTAACAGGGGGTTTTTACTCCCAATTTCTTATATAAGATTTTAATTTTGTTGAAAATGTATGATTGGTTAATTTAATTCATTCTCTTCCACACAATGACCGAGCACTTAATTTGATCCAGATACTGTGCAAGCTGCCTTAGGAAATACAAAGATGACTAAGAGATGGGTATCACCCGTAACTTGCAGCTGTATTTTCGTTGCATGAACGTTTTATTTTGGGGACTGTCCCAGGAGATAGTGTTTGAATTAGAAATTAAGATAGGTATGCATTAAATTTTTTCGTTTCTATTTTCACTATGAAAATAGGAATATACATATTTCAAATTATAGTAGTGTGTTTAAAGCTGGTTTAGATTTTATACATCCCATGTTTCTAATCATTCAAGAAGGCTTAATTTGGTTACTCACAAATCACCTCCATTATGGCACTGGCAAAGCAAAACAGACTACGTGGCAAGTTAGAGACCTTCTGAATCAAATTGCAGAGTTGGGAAGGTCTTGCCAGGCACAGCCCATTGAGCCAGAGAACACATAATTACCACAGCAACAGTGAGTTTGCTCCAAATGTGAGTGACGCACGGAATGCTTTACCCTGGGAAAACTCAGGGAGACTTCAGCTCACTGGGATGTAACCACATAGAAAGTTTAATGAACAAGAAAATTTTCTTGTAGTCAAATTTTAAGACAAAGAAGCAAATCACAAGAAAATAATCAGAGATTTCTGCTGAAAGGGGTAGGATGATCATCTTTTAGGGTTTTTCTGGGTTGCACAGACATTCGTCCCCATCTTCCATACCACCACCAAAATCCACAGAACTGCAGAATAAGAATTAATGTTTAGAACACAGACCCTGAAGAACTGTGCCAAATTTTCATTCTTCAATGCAAGCTTTAATTTATTTTCATTACAGATGGCTAAGCCAGTTGAGGAGATACACAAAACACTGTCTCTAGACTCCAGGAGTCTCCCAGGCCCCACCTCCCACTGACCTTTCTTCTTTCTTTTCTGGTGTCCCCAGTTAGGCCCTTGGCTTTAGACACCTCAGTGAGCTCCATCTCCATCTGGTGGCTTCAAATTAAATGCTTTGTTCTGAGGATCTCCTTTACTCTTGGCACGACTTTTGCTATGAATATTGCATTTTATTCTTCCTGTGAGTCCCCAAGTGCTCTTATAGGTGAAACCCAACCTCACCCCCAGCTTTGACTTCCTGAGGCCCAGGCAGCCTGCTTGTCCAAAAGGGGAGTGCATCCAATAAAAAGCAAACTATTAAATATTAGAAAGACTGTTCATAAGGAAATAGATTGAAAGGGTTTTCTTCTTTAAGTTTAGATCTAGAGAAGGCAAATGAAGAGATTCACATGTGCCCTAAATCATTTTGTAAATTGGAACACATAATATATAATTTCATATATGTATATATAGACAACAATAACAAAACACTGTTATATATTGTCTAGCATGTAGTAGGGAATCATTAAAGACTACAAATAATCAAACAGATTAAAGTGCTGAGTCTTTAAAGCTCATAGAACGAGAGTGTAAAATTTAAATGAGCAATGGAGGAAATGGAATAGTCAACTTGAATTATGTAGGAAAGTAAAAAGAATAAGAAAAATAGAAGATGAATTCATTATTCAGGAATAAGATCTATCAACTCTTGATAAAATAAGATCCAACTCTATTTCTCTTTTGATTAAAAAACACATTAAAATAACAAAAATATTAAAGGTAAAAGGAAAGGTACATGTATATTAAGCAAATAACAAAAAGACAGCGAGAACAGTAATATTTCAGGGAAAGCAGAATTGGAGGTGAAAAACCTTGGCTCACATGAGGAGATCAGAATTATATTAATAAGTTACTGTCCACATACAACATCAGAATAAATAAAGCAAACAGAAATAAAGGAGAAATTAACAGAAACACAATTGCAGTGGAGATTTTAATATTCTGCGGTCAACATTTGATAATGAATAACGTTGACAAATACTAAAGTTTGAACATTAAGTGCGAGCACCGTTGTAAGCATTTTAAATGTGCTGCCATTTAATTTTCATATCACCCTAAAACATAGTGAAGGAAGGAACCTCATATTGTCTTTAGTCCAGCCAGTCTCCCGGTGGACACTTGGGCAGGTGCTAGGGTTGCTGGGTACAAGCTATTTGCACCTATTATGCACATAGGCACATGGTCAGCGTCTCCAGAACAGTCAGAGGAGGGGGCCAGAAGGCTTTCTGGTGATATCAGAGGTATTGGGAGGCTTTAGCCCCATCTGGGAGCATATGTTAGCTCCTGTCTTCTGTAATCCTCTTTGGAAGTTATCATCCCTTTACACAGTAACTACTTACTTTGGTGTCTTTTTGCCAGACTCACCATTGCCCTGCTATGAAATCTGTGCATACAACAACATTATTATCCCTAACTTTCCAAATGAGGAAACAGGTATGGAAAGATACAGCATCTTGCCCAAAATAGTAGGGGATGAGATTTTAACTCAGGAAAATGGTGCCGGGACCTATGTTATTCGCCTCCACCAGATACTCACCCTCCTAATAAGAACGTAGAGGCCTTGAATAATGTATTTTCTATATGTGTGTGCATCATGATACATTATAGATAAATACTCCCATTTTCAACCATTCGTGAGGAATGAAAAAATTAATCACTAAAAGACTCACATGATGGCCTTGATGAATCCAAGAACTTATTACACAGTTGTATGCTTTGATCACAGAGTAATAACTTGATTTCAGTAATAAAGAATCACCCTAATGATGTTTAAATCACCCTATGGCTGTTTAAATACTTCCCTGAATAAACCCTTAAAGAAAGAAAATTAAAACTAGAAAAACAGTAAATTTATTTGGGAAAGAAAAAAAATGGGAACCCTTTCAAACCTAATGTCAAAACTATACTCAGAGGCATAATTATAGCTTTGAATGCCTTTGTTAAAAAATAAGAAAATAAAGCATTCAACTAAAGAAGCCATAAAAATAATAAAAACAAGCTTAAGTAATGCAGGAAGAAGGAAATAATAAGGATAAAAGCACAAAAATAAAAGCATCAGAAGGTAAGCTCTTCCCTAGAAGACTAACTCCCTAAGGGCACAGTTTTTTGTTTTATTTACTGATGTGTACCTCACATGCCTAGAATAGAACTGGCACATAGCAAAAGCATTCAATAAACATTTGCTGAGAAGTAAATTAGAAAAATGGCCAGATTAACAGTAAATGCACAAGACTTTTTTTTTTAATGCGCAAGCCACTATAATAGATAAATTTATTAACATCAAAAGAAAAAAAAATGAGAAAACAGATACTTAAAATTTATTTAACACACACACTCATGTTATAATTAAAGAAAGCACTATGCACAACTTGATGGTAACAAAGTCACAACTTCAAAGAAATGGATAATATTCTGCGGGGAAGGAAGGGTATAAAAATTACCAGAACAGACTCAAAGAACACCTAAAAAATACTGATAACCTGGGAAAAAATTTTTTAAAAGTTGATGAAATACAATCTGTAAAAATGGCACTGGACCTAGCTGTTTCAAGGTGAGTTCTTTTGATTTTCTAAGGAACAAATTATTACTGGGATATAAAAATTGTTCCAGAACATAATAATAAAAAAGGAAAAGAAAATTATTTTATTTATGAAACCAGCAGAAGTCTGAAAATCAGACAATATACTAAAATAAAAACAAACAAAAGATTACAGACCAATTACTTGTAAATGTAGAAGGAAAAATTCCAAGTAAAATATCCAGGATAACAAAAAATCAACTTAGAAATAAGTTATAAAAAGAAACACACCTCTCAACCAAGTAAATTTTTCCCACATATGCAAAGATGGGGCATAATTATGATTAATATACTACATCCATTTGTTGACGGAAAATGCTTTTCTCAATCAACATATATCTATTCCTGTTTATTTTTTTTAGTAGAGCCAACAAAAAGAGATCAAAGAAGATGTTGGAATAACTGCAAAAAGAGATCAAAGAAGACGTTGAAATAACTGCAATTCGCAATTCTCATTTACTTTATAAATATTTTTAATTAAATAGAATTAGGACAATTAATTGTAGGCAACAGGCAGTACCACAAATAGCAATGAAACACTACAGTATTCTTCATCTTTTTTTGGGTTGTGGAACTCTTTGACCATCTAATGGAAGGCCTGGGACCTTGCTTCAGGAAAAAGAATCCACAAACATGCGTATGCACAGAGACACAATCTTGCATCTAATTTCAGGAGGCCGATGGACTCGGGATCCCCCAGGAAAAGCACCTACTAGAGGTTCCTCCATTAAAGGCAGGAATGTGAACACTGGTGTGCAAATATCTATTTTGAAATAAATATATAATCACAGGGAAAAGATAGGAAGGTGGTACTACCTATGTGTTAGCTGTTAACGTTCAGTTACGGGAAATTCTTCCTTATACTTTCCTGGCTCCCCTTGACCCCCATTTTATGTGCTTACAATGCACATGTATTACATACATAACCAGAAAAACAAGGAAACTAGCAAAGGTTATTTACTACAGAAGTAAACAGAGGACAACTGAGAGATGAGATAGGTTGATTACTGAGGCTTCAGTTTTTCGTTCTTATATTACTCTCAAGTTCTTAAAGGAAACAAATAACTTGTCTATTTTACATATCTTGAAGAAACAGACAGGAACTCAAGCCTTAGGTATTCACGAATCACATTTGTCATTTGTGTTGGGTGCCCTCTGCCATTTAACAGATTTTTTGCAAGCTTCTTCACAGAAGCAGCTCTACAAACTAGTGCTTTTGTATATATTATGTAAGCTGTGATATTGCTTTCTATTCCCATTGAACACACGTGGAAGCTAATACAGGCTCTACAAACTAAAATTAATGTTAATTCACACAATACACAATTAAGAATGCAAATCTTTTGAGGAAAATGGCAATGAATTCCAAAGCTGGTCCCCTCCTGCCTTAATTTATTTGGTAATAGAATGCCACTGTGCTGTTCCCCTTCAGCCATGAGGGAATTATTTGATATTCCATTGCAATAACTTTTTGATACACATCAGTTATTCTGAATGTCTGGCTGAATTTAATGTTCAACATTGACCCAATTGAGATAATAGGATAATTATCCTTACTATAAATCATTATTATGACTAGATAACTGGAAGAATTTGCTTTCCTTAAGCCAACAAAAAGAAATCAAAGAAGATGTTGGAATAACTGCCAATTCTCAATTCTCATTTACTTTATAAATATTTTTGGTACCCACTATGCTTGAGGTACAATGGAAAAGCAGGTAACCTGGGGTAGGAGCTTCAAAGTTAACTTGAGAAATACACTCTTTTGTTGATTTTTAATAGCATGCCTTTTGGAGTCAGACTGGTGGTCAAATCCAGGCTAAGCTACTACTACCAAGCAGCATAATATATGCTAGTATTAGTTTCCATGTGTTCAATGGGAACAAAAGGCAATCTCATGGCTTATGTAATGCATACAAAAGCTACTTAACCAGCCCCTGATACATAATTACAATAACGATCTAGCCTCTCCTTAATACCGTGAGGCTATCACTATTCCACGCAAAGAATGCATTGAGAATGTGAACTCAATTTTTGTTAAGAGATAATTAATTTAAAATTCACTTGCGAAGCACACTATTGAAAGGAGTCAGGCCTTTGCAGATCCTTTTGAGAGGTTTAGGAACCTCCTCCTACTGCTAACCTATTTATAATATACATTTGGAGCCTGCTATGCTATCATGGGGTTGAAAAAAAAAAAGGAAAGTCTCTATTATGGGATGTGCATTTTGCCTTTTTTCTGCAGTCCAAATGAGTTTTTCACTACCATCTAAGAGGAAACCTCCAGTTACATCCTTTAATTATACTGGGCTTGAGTTTATATAATTGGGTTTCAAATTCGATCTGCCTGTGTGAGGGAGCAGGGAAAAACCTTACCCAGTGTAATATCCTCTGTGGAGCCATGATATCTATTTTGGACATAAATTAAAAATATGTCATGAAACAACCAAAGTTCAAATAATGTAAATGAAAATAGTGCGTGCTGCTTTTTTGAAGCCTACATACCTATTAAACATGTTTTTATGAGAGAGAAAATCATTCTGAATTTATATTTATTACATAATCTGTTCATCCATTTCCTTTGGAATTCTAATGTAAAAGAACAGGTTGTGTGTAAAAAAAAAAAAAAAAGTGTGCTATTGGGGAGTGTGGAGTGAGGCTACACTTGTGGGTATGATGCAGGTCATTAAAGGCATGATGGGGGTGATTAAGTCTGCCCTTAGAGCCATGCCCTTCCTAGCAGTTTTTTAAGCCTGGCTGCAAATTAGAATTGCCTGTTGCCCAGACTCCACATGCAGAGATTCTTACTTAGCTGGTCTTGGTTGGGGCCCAGGCACTGGTACTTTATAAAAGGTTCCCAGGTGATTCTAATGTGCAAACCATGCATTTATAAGTCTACACCAATGGCTCTCAAAACCGCAGCTGCTGCATCACCTGAGAACTTGTTACAAATGCAAATTCTCAGGCCCAACACAAACTTACCCAATCAGAAAACTCTGGGGGTGAGGCTCAGCATCCTGTTTTTTCACAAGGCCTCCAGTGATTCTTTTTTTTTTAATTTTAATATATTCTTTATTGTGAAATTTAACATATATACATAACAGTGATAACTTTCAAAGTACAATTTAACAAGTAGCTAGAGAGCAAATTTCAAAGAATGTTATGAGCTACAGTTCCACAATTTCAGTTGTTTCCTTATTGTGAAATACAATGTATATACAGATCAGTGATAACTTTCAAAGTACAATTTTAATGAGTAGCTATAGAGCAAATTTCAAAAAATGTTATGGGCTACAGTTCCACCATTTCAGTTATTTCCTTCTAGCTATTCTAATACCCTAGCATCTAAAAAATATTTATATAAAGATACAGTGTTTGTAATCCTTTGTTAAATCCTATCTTGTCTGTTGCGACCCTTTCCTCTTGTTCAATCACTTCCTTGATCTTCAGGGGTGTCTTAGCAGTGACAACTCTAACTTGTTCATATTGAAAAGGGGTATCAGCATTATGGGGAAGGGGGCTGCATCTGGTTGTTGTTCTTAAAGAGGCTGTTGCCTCTAGGTTTTTGGCTTGTCTTTCTGACAGAGATAGGAACACTCTGGTGGATTTAAATTTCTGAGAGAGAAACTTAGTGAGTGAAACTTCTATAGAATCTCAGAAAGTGACCTAGGTATTTTGGGCCTATTTTTGGTTAGGGCTTGGAACGCTGTGGCCATTTGGGATATCTAGCTGGAGCTTACATAAGAGTAACCTCTAGGATAGTCTCTCAACTCTATCTGAAATCGTTTAGCCACTGTAATCTTATTTTGTTTCCCCCTTTTGGTCAAGTATGCATTTTCAATCCCTCGCTGCCAGGGCCAGACTCATTCCTGGGAGTTGTGCCCCACGTCTCCAGGGAGAGTCACTCCCCTGAGAATCATGTCCTACATGGGGGAAAGTTAATGAATTTATTTGTTGAGTTGGGCTTAAAGAGAGAAAGGCCACATCTGAACAACAAAAGAGGTTCTCTGGAGAAGTCTGTTAGGCATAATTATAGGAAGGCTCAGCCTCCCATTTATAGTCCTAAGTTTCACAAGAGCAAGCCTCAAGATTGAGGGCCTGATTTATTAAGTAGTGGGTTCCTAATTTCACATATCATATATTCAGTCCAAGATAAACAACCAGTGTCTCAAATTATCTTCACTTAGTTGTAAAATCATTAACATTCTCAATTTTACACAATTATCATAACACAAAACATCCCAGAGCTCTTATCAGCCTCTAATTATTCATCTCTGGTATTAGTGTAGTACTCGTAAGGTATTCCTATTAAATATAGTCTATACTATGTAATGGGTAGTTTTTCCATATACCACTCTGTTGTTAGTTCTTTGTACCAGTGTCATACTTTAGAAATACATCATGCAAACGTTTATTTATATTTGTAGGGCTAATCTGTGGGTTACATGCCTTCAAACAATCACTTTAGATTGAGTTCACCTTCAATGCAGCACTGATACATATAATCTCATTAATGAACAATCATCACCCCTGTCCATTCACACACCATTAAGTTCAAACTCATTGTCATGTCTGTACATATTAGATTATCATTCCCCCTTCCTAGCTTCTGCTGTCTCTAGGTCCCCTATATTCTACATTATAAGACACTGATTTTACATTTCAGGGAGTTCATATTAGAGGATCTTATGTATCCTCTTACCACTGACCTCAGTCCCTAAGCACAGTGGACCACTCAACTACTGCCAAGCTTCACAGTTCCCAAAGCCCTCTCATGTACTCATCTCATGCAATCTTCACAACAGAAGATGAAATGAGGAGAGCTGGGATGAACACCATCATCTAACGGAAAGGGAAACAAAGGTTAAAATTATTAAGTAAGTAGAAAAGCATACCCATGGGGTCAGAAAGACTAGACTTGAACTCTGGCCCTGCCACTTACAGGCACTGTGATCTTGACCAAATTTGGTGAATTCCCTGCATTTCAATTCCTTTATCTGTAAAATAGGACTAGTAACAGCAACACATCATCATTTTGCTTAAACATCTTTTTCTTAATACTTGACCAGGGAATCTTGACAGTAGAAAGGCCCTGCCTGACCTCTGGGGCTTTCCCTGAGATTTCTCAGAGTGCCTGGGCGATTGATATGGGTGTTAGAGAAAACTCATTAGAAACAACCACCACCACCACCCAGCAATGTAGATAAATGTAAAATGAATAAATTGTGCAGAGCTTCAAAATGTACAAGAACTAAGATCCTCATTTTCTTTTTGATGTGGCAGTGACTCTCCATATAGAGGACAAAGAGTCCTTCTAGAAGATATTTACAATGTTGATCATTCTCTCCTGGCTTTTCTGTGTCTTCAGCTTCTGAATCATATATGTCTTTCAGATTTTTCTAAGACTAATTAGGGTGATGGGGTTAACATCACCAGCAGGTAAACTCTCTGAAGACATTCATTTCACTTATCACCAACAGAGAAAAGTGAGGAAAGTACAATTAAATTTCAGCATGTTTATAAAATGCTATTGTTCCAAGTCGTAAACAACCTCTTAATTATGAAAGCTCTGTCATCACCAAAAATAAGGGGGGAAACTTAAAAACCCAGTCAGCCAGCTATCTAAGATACACTAGATCAAATATCCTAACTTTATTTTTTTTCTTCTGGTGAATTGATTTCATGCATTTCCTATTCTTAAATCTAAGGCATGAATTTTGGCTGCAAATTTCATCTTGGAAAAAAATAGCCTACTCTGATGATGCAGAAAAACAGCACTGTTCTAGGAGCCAGGTGACCTGATTTGGCACTAATCATCAAACTGCAGCCTTTGCAGGCCACAGAGTTTTCTCATCAGTGGAGGGACTGAATACAGAAATGGATTTGTTGTGAAGCTGCTGAAGGTTAAGATTCCGGGTAGGTGGGCTATTGCTGATTTGCCCGTAAACATTGAGGGCTGCCAATTTAATGGGCTGAGCCCTCAATCAGGGGCGTTTCCCTGTGAGGCTAGTTGCTGCAGGGGAGAGGCTAAGCCCACTTATAATTGTGCCTAGGAGTCCTCCCTAAAGAGCCTCTTTTTTGCTCAGATGTGGTCCCCCAACTCTAAGCCCATTTGGCAGATGAACTCACTACTCTCCCCGCTATGTGGGACATGACTCCCAGGGTTGTGAATCCTCCTGGCAGTGTGGGGAAATGACTCCTGGAAATGAGCATGGACCCAGCAGTGCAGGAATGAGAGAATTTTCTTGACCAAAAGGGGGAAGAGAGATGAAACAAAATAAGGTTCCAGTGGCTGAGAGATTTCAAATGGAGTTGAGAGGTCACTCTGGGGAGTATTCTTATGCACTATATAGATATTACCTTTTAGTTTTTAGTGTGTTAGAATGGCTAGAGAGAAATACCTGAAGCTATCAAATTGTAACGCACTTGAAGACAATTGTATAACTATGTAGACTGCATCTAGTGTGACTGTGAAAACTTGTGGCTCGCACTCCCTTTATCCAGTGTATGGACAGATGAGTGGAAAAATGGTGACAAAGATTAGATGAAGAATAGGGTGGGATGGAGGGGATGGAAAGAGTTAGGGGTTCTTTTTTACTTTTATTTTTGTTTTGGAGTAAGGAAAAGGTTCGAAAATTGATTCTGGTGATGAACGCATGACTGTATGATGGTGCTGTGAATAACTAATTGCACACTGTGCATGACTGTAGGGTGTGTGAACACCTCAATTAAAATGTATTTTTAAAAAAGTAAATGAACAATGGGAGGAGGAGGGGATGGGATGTTTTGGATGTTCTTTTTCATTTTAATTTTTATTTTATTTTCTGGAGTAATGAAAATGTTCAAAGTTCGTGGTGATGAAAGCACAACTATATGAAATACTGTGAAACACTGATTGTACATTTTGAATGATTGTATGTTGTGTGATTATATCTCAGTAAAATTGCAAAAAAAGAAAAAAAAAAAGATTCCGGGTAGGACCTCACTTGCCTGGCCCCAGTGAGAGTTGGGAGTTGCAGACTGGAGAGTCGGGAAGATGAGTGGGGAGGTTTGCAATCAGCAGGCATTTCTATATAAATTTCTGGCCAAATGCTTAAAGGGCTCTCAGACAAAGAGGACTTGAATGCCCCATGGTCCAGTAACTTGTGATTCCATTTTTCATCCTAAGTAGACATTTACTTTTATGTTTTTAATGTTTTATTCTTTTTCTTAAAGAAGGTTCCTCGAGTTGTTCCAGCTGAGGCCCCGTGAACCTTGGTCCAGCCTGAGTCTGAGTCAGCACAGAATGATTCCAGGCTGCAGTGTCATTCAGATGTGAAGGAATGAAAACTGACCGAGGTGGGGGAAATCTGGAGTGGAGGGATTTCGTGACCAAATGGCCTTGAGTTGAGAAGATAATTAAATGATCCGTGTCTTTTTTATACGGAAAGGGTAGTAAATATTAATTGAGTGCCAAAAAGTGAATTTAAGGACTGGCCAGAAGCAACTCTCTTTGTTTGTTCTGCCCACCTCAGTGGTGTGCAGCTCGTCAACAGGAGCTCTGGAAACGCCATGTCCGATGGGGCAGGCGTGTGCGGACAGGGACAATGATAAAGGGAGTATGTTTCCACAGGCTTCTGAGTGAGCCCCACACCACGCAGGATCCACTCATGACGCAAGCAGGATTCTTGTCCTTGTGCAGTTTCACTGGCTCAAAAAGCACTGGCCAGGTGAGATGCTCTCAACTGGAACCATGGTGTTCTACAAGTTTGAGATTTTCATTTACTTGTAAATGTATGTTGAAATATGTGATTACTGTTACAAAATCAAGTAGGAAGGTGTGCCAGTTTGAATGTATTATGTCCCCCAAATGCCATTATCTTTGATGTAATCTTGTGTGGGCAGACGTTATCAGTTTTGATTAGATTTCTTTGAGTGTTTCTTTGGAGATGTGCCCCACCCAGCTGTGGGTGATGACTCTGATTGGATAATTTCCATGGAGATGTTGCTCCGCCCATTCAGGGTGGGTCTAAGTTGATCAGTGGAGCCATATAGATGAGCTGACTCAAAGAGAAGGAACTCAGTGCAGCTGTGAGTGACGTTCTGAAGAGGAGCAAGCTTGCTAGAGAGGAATGTCCTGGGAGAAAGCCATTTTGAAACCAGAACTTTGGAGCAGATGCCACCCACGTGCCTTCCCAGCTAACAGAGGTTTTCCGGACACCATTGGCCATCTTCCAGCGAAGGTACCCGATTACTGATGTGTTACCTTGGACACTTCATGGCCTTAAGACTGTAACTGTGTAGCCAAATAAACCCCTTTTTTTACAAAAGCCAATCCATCTCTGGTGTTTTGCATTCCACAGCATTTGCAAACTAGAACAGAAGGGAACATAATCAAGTCCAAGGAATGCTTCCCTTTTACTTATACCACTGTCAAAAGCCAGCGCTGTTTGGCTCTGGTGCCGCTGGGGCTGTGGTGGAGCCAGGAACCTTCTCTTCTGCCTTCATAGCTCGTGTCCCAGAATTGCAACAGACAAATGTCACAGCCCCCCTTAAATTGCAAGGTCTTGCCTGGACAGACAACGGGAATCCTAGAAAAAGGTCAGGAGTACTGGACGCGCCCTGACCGACTATTGTGAATGCGGGCAAGTCAGTTCACCTTTTTGGGTGCTGTTTCCTCATCTCTGAAAGAAGTGGTTGTGCAAGAGGATGTCTATGTTCTCTCTCAACTCTAACGTTCCATGACTATGTCTGCCCTGGAGACACAGTGGTAAGGAGAGTCCTTCCCAAGGAATGCTGTGTCAAACCCGGGGCTAGACCAGTCTTTTCCAAACGTGAGTCATAACTAGGGTGAACAAACATTCCGATTTGCCCAGGACAGTCCTGGTTTATGTCTGATGTCCTGGAGTAATTATTAATAGCTCCCTTTCACTCTTGAGTGGGTTATGCAATAGATTTAGTGGGTAACAACCAACATTTTTTTAAAAAAGGAGAGTTTAAGAAATGTAATGTTGTGAAATGTCTGCACTGAGTCACAGAATAAAACGTATTTCTAACTGTGCATCTTAATCGAAAAAGTTAAAGCCTCTCGGCTCACTAATGAGTTCCCCATCTCAGCTCAGCGGCCTGCCTACTGCCCATCTCGGTACAGACAATGGCAGGCGTCACATGCTTTCTGGGAACATCCCCAGGAAACTTTCTTATAAAAGTCGAGCTCCACAGTCTTACCCCATCCTTTAGCTGATTTGTGAACTCATAAAAGAGACTCTCTGATGCATCCTAATTTTCTGAACCTATTTTACATACCCTTTATCATACACAGCACTGTTATCACACACAGCACTGTCTTGCAAACAACTTATTTCTTCCAGAACCCTTTTAATAACAACCTATCAATCAACCAATACCACTTTGTACTGGGTGCTGTTGGGATGCAAAACAAACAAACAAACAAAACAACAACCACACACAAAAAAAGCCCATAACAGACAGATAGCACTCACTATGTCTTCTACTCAAATTAGAGACATGGTCCCTGTCCTTGGGGTGTTTAAACTCTTGTTGAATAAACAAGACCAACACACACCAGAAAAAAAATGAACAAATGAACAAAATGCTAAACCATGTTTCTAACTCTGAATTATGTAGCAGCTCAAAGGTAGGAAAAAAGACTTCACAGCCCAGTCAAGAAATAAGAAGGGGCAGGAGGAGAAAGTTTCAAGTGGCAGAAACAGCAGGAGCACTGAAGTAGATGAAGGAAAAATAATGACTGAGGGGCTGCAGTGAGAAAAGCAGCCTGTTTGGAGTCTTGGGAGGGACTGCTGGAGAAGCCTGAGAAATAAAATTCCATCAGGTAGGGCAGGAACAACTCTAAGGACATCAGAGGACAGGGAAGTTTGGGTGCCATGCCAGAGACAACCACCATTTAATATTAAGAGCATCCTCTTTTTGCTTCAACTTCTCCCTTCCCCTTATGTTCCCAGAGACAATATTATAGTTCTTAAATATTCTCTGCCAGGTCTTTAGACTCCTGCAGAGAAGCCAACCCAAGTGGGCTAAGTGGATTGGGATATTTCATTATGCTTTTGGCAATTGCAGGTAGCAGGGTCAGAAGATTGGATCAGAGTTTTGACCCAGACTCTAATGGGTTGACTTCAGGCTGCAGAAAAAGTTTGCAGTCTTGGATGGGAACCCTGGAGTATCTACAGGCCCTGTTAGCTGGTCTTCTCCTGTGCGCTGGGCTTTGGAAGCAGAATTGCAGGGAGGATTGCCACTGACTTTGGACCTAGTAGCCCTCACTGGAGGTCACCCAATGGCCTCTCGATCTCAGAGGCAAAGGGTGCCTGTTCTTGCCTTAAAAAGTAGGTTGAAGCTTTCTTTGGCTCTACAAATGTTTTAAAGGCCAGCAGAAACCACAACCTATTTTCCTGGGAAATGTCTTCCAAGATTCCGTTTATTTCCCAACTGCATGTTCCTAAGTATGTGATAGACTATTAAAAGTGTCCTCTCCCAAGATTTATATCTGTTTTCAAGATTCAGGATAAAACTCACAATCACATATTCTTGGAAAAATTTGAGCATGTAGAATTTTTCTTCTTGTTCATTAATGGCAGTATATCTTTTAAGATCAACCTATTCTACCACATTTACTCTGCTGGGAGACTGTAATAATAATCACATTAATGGTAGTGTATTTTGCAGTGTATAAAACCTAACAGGTAAGTCAATTCATTCACTTCTCCCAACAGTCATATGAAGGAAGTAGATCTAGTATTATTACTATATTCCCATTCTACAGATGAGGAACCTGAGCCTCAGGGAGGTTAGTGACAAGTTCAAGGACTCACAGCTAATAAGTTGTAGAGCTGAGACTAGAGCCTAAATACCATGACATTCTCTCATACTATGAAGCCTCCCCTCAGTGAGAAAGCACAGTTACTCTTTTGTTTCAATTTTTTTCTTTGAAAGAACTGGTCAAAGCCTACTGGAGAATTTGGGAGTCTGCCATCTTGAAAATGTGTGTATGTGTGTGCCTATCAGGGAGGAGGGCTAAGGAGAATTGTTTTCCAACAATAAAGCTATAGGTGTAAACGTGGCTTGTTTTACCTACAGGACCATGTGAAAATCAAGCCCTGTTGGTGAAAGGTGGCTCTCTGTTCTAACTAATGCAATATGGTTGGGAGTGAATGGGACCAAGTAGTGTTCCCAAGTAGGGCACCAGGGGGTCTTTCCTAACGTGAAAGCTTGGACACACCCTGAGCCTACACAGCTGAGCTACAACAACTTAGGTTCTGTAAACAAGAAGAGCAGTGGGAAATTATAAGGTGTTGCCTACACAAAAGCAATGCAAGCTTCTGACGCATCTTCTGCATAACATAAGAGTAGCACACACTTACGGTGGGATGTCAGTATGAAGCAGATTTTAAGTGATATTATTTCTTTTTAAATTGGTCACCTGGCAGTGGCACACACACTTATTCTCCATGAACTGGTGTACTAAACTGCCCAGGACCTTCACGTCCTGTTCATGCCGTCTACCATATGTCTTGCCATTCCAGTGAGACTGCAAGTCCTTTAAAGAGCACTTCTTGCATCATTCTTTTGTGCTCTCTTTACAACTTGGCACAGTGCTGGGCAGAGCAAATGGATGCTATTACTTATTGATAATCATGTAATAAGTGTAAAAGGGATATATTTCCCTTGATTGGTAAAAGTGAATCTTGGAGATTGGTTTTTGATGCCTAGCAGTTTGTCATCAGAATCTCTTTTATTAAATGTCAGCACCTGACGCCAGTGGTCTAGGAAGGGGTCACATGCCTTCTCTTGTGAAGAAAATTAAACTGCTATCATAAGTCTAAATGTAAGGCAAGAATTCCAAAACAAACTGAAAACAAAGGAAAACCAAAGATGAGTCACTATACAATTCTTCATGCTGCCCTACAAGGAATTCATGCTTCAGTTTGTACCTAGGGTCATGACTGCCACCTTCTTGGAATAATTGGGCAGGACTGAGATGCAATAAGGGTCACTAGTGATTTCAACGCCTTAAACATAACCTGTGGACATAATATTTCTTTTCAGAAAAAACAAGCAATGAACCAAAGGTTTTTCCGATAGTGAAGAGTGGTTCTTCCTCTACCTCCACCAGCACCCTTGTCCACTCACCTTGGACAACAACTCAACTTTATCAGACCACAGAGGAAAGCTGATATCTGAACCAATACATTAGATCCAGTCTGCAAGGAGACTTGGGTCATTCATTCGAATCACACAATTGATGAGGAAAGGATAGGACAGTGTCTCCCAAGAAGGACGGAGTTTGAGTAAGGTCACTTGGGTCAAAGACAATATCTAGATCTTGAAAAGGGGGTGTCAGATAGGGGTAGAGATAGTGAGGGAATGAAAATAAAACAAACAGAAATGAGTATATTGGAGTTTACTCAAGTTCTTCCAATCAACTGGAAACAATGCTGGTAACATTATCCTAGCTCCACAACTTTCTCAGTGTATGGCCTTGGGGAATTAGCCTCTCCTTGCCTCAGTTCCCTCATCTGTATAGTGGGGATAATTCCTATCCTCTAACATTGTTGTATAGTTTAAATTATGTAATTACAAATAAAGTGCTTAGAACTTACGAATCCCTTAATAATAATCATTATAAATAATATCAGCATATTCTAGATGTTCAATAAACATTAATGATTTTTGTTAGCTAGGAAAGCTGAGACAAGTCATTAAGGGTTTTATAACTCACGATTTTCCATTTATAAAACTAAAAAAAGAAAAAATACTACCTGTCCCACAGCTTCAAAAAGTAAATGGGACTCTAATGAGCCACAAATCTTTACTGACAACCTACCATGTGCAGCAACCAGGAATGAGGCTGCATTTTTCTGAGTTCATAGTATTCTACATGTAGAAGACTCCTATTATTAAGAAGGAAGGAAAAAGAGCAATAGAAATCAGAGCTTTAAAACATTACAGTGGAGCAAAAGGGGATGCAATATTAAAATTAAGTCAGATAAGAAAAGGAAACATATGACAAAGAAATCTTTGGAACCCCTTGTAGAAGCCAGCTATTCCTGGGCAGTTTAAGGATAATTTCTTTTAACAGTCAGTTGTGGGGCACCGTGAAGCTTCTTGTCACTCTAGTGGACAAAAGACTGCTTATGCCAGGGCTGAGTTCAATGTCAAGATGGAAAGGTTGTGACAAAATTCCTCAACAATAAAATAAGACATTGGGGGGAAAAGTCAGTCATTTCTCTCAAACCCCAGCTCCAGCAATGGTACAATGTTTGGCCAGCCACAGAGCTCAGAAACTCTATTATTTGTGATTTAAACCCCACTACTCTGCCTCACTTAATCACATATTATGGAAACTTCATTGTCAGCGTTCTGTTATTTCCTCATCCCCCAAAAATGTACCTCTCTAAACTTAAACTATCTGGCTTCCCTTTGTGGTTATACTTGCCTTTCCAGTTTACTATGAAAACCTTGTTCTTTTGGGTAATTGATAACTTGACAGTTCCAGCTTTGGGATTTCAAAAGTTCTTTAAGCCAATGTGTGTTAATTTATGGGCCATGGTCCATTAAAGTGCCACGGTCCATTAAAATGCCATAGAGTCAATTTAGTAGGTTGCAACCAGTATTTGAAAAAACTTAAAGACATTGGTGATGTTTCTATTCTGTGTGTGTGTGTGTGTGTGTGTGTGTGTGTGTACTGGGTTGCAATTTAAAATGTATTCCTCGCTGTGGGTCCCAGTCACAAATGTTTAAAGGACAGTGCTTGAGTCTTATGATCTCTCACTGTTTCCAAGGGCAGAGAACCATGCTTTCGTGCATTCATTCATTAAATGAGCAAGAGAGAGGCATGATCCCTCACAGCACAGATAATATAAGACCCTTGAAGCCCTGGCATGATTTTGCTGATGATGAGGGAGCTACCCAGTAAAATCTCGGCAAGGGGCCAATGGATGCGAACAAGTTTCAGGCACAACTACAGCTGCTGCCAGGAGTCAGACTTAGTCCTGCGAGCTGCCACCTCTCCCTGCTTAGAAGGCATCTGAAGGCAGAGGAAAGAGCACAGAGACTGGGAACTAAGCAATCCACATTTGGCCGGGTGGCTGTGTGTGTCCTTGGGAGAAATATTTAAACATTCCGTTTCCTCCTCTGTAAAAAGGCAACATTAGAGAGTTGATCTCTATGGTTCCATCAACTTGAATCTGTGGTTTCCTTTCTTAACTCCAGGATTTAGGAAAATGGAGGAAAGAGGGGACTTCAAAGAAAGGGTTTTGGATTAGAGAGGACTTGTCTATTGTTTCCAAATGGAAAGCTCTTAAATTCTGTTCTGTCTTGCTAAAGTACACAGACTATAGTATAAACCAGCTTCCTTGTTTTCACAGCTACCACCAGGTGAGGTATCCGTAATTTCATTGTCAGAAAATGAGGATCATCCCACAAATGCCTCCAGGTGGGGTTTCCATTTCCTTATTTAATTTCTAAGTCAACAAGAAAAAGAGGAGTCAGACAATTTTTTCAGTGCAGGCCATGGGGATTTAGCTACCTAATTTCAGTTCCCACTAACAGTGGTCATAGGATGAAATCCTTTTCCCTGAGCAGAAAAGGAAATCATCTACATGAACAAGGAATACACCACGGCCATGGCATTGTTAGGAAATGAATGTCTTCTCAGGCTCCTTAGAGTGATATGATGTCCCATGACAGGTCATGGGACAAAAGCAATACAATATGGGATGGGGGCTGGATAAATGGGTCAGATCCCATTTGTATTCTGCTATTTCTTTCCTCTTCCAAGCAACTGAGACCAGACATCCAAATTAATAAATCCCTGTTTCCTTGAGAACCATATTTCTTTCACTCCATGAGCTAACACCAAAGCACAGAATGATCATGGTGTCATAGAGCTGGGGTAATACAACTAAAATTAACATGGTATTTACAGAGTACAAAATGACTGGCATCAAGTTTCAGATAGTTGTTACTATTGTAGACCTGTGGGTTTAAATTCTTATTCTGTGTGTTATTTACTCTCTTAAACTGTTTCCCCCGACTATAAAACGATAATAACAAAGTCTTTTGTCTTCTGGGATTATTGGGGGATTTAATGAAATTAATCCACACAAAGACCTTAGTATGTATCTGACACTTAGTCAATGCTCCATAAATGATTTATATTATTTGGTTTGATTTTATAATGAAAAGGATTTTTGGTAATCAAAGGATTTTAAAAGTTATCTTAATCCAACATCCAAAGTCCTCCTTTGAGTAAGAAATACTTCTAAAGCTTCCTTTCTTCAAGTCGACTTCACAGAGGAACCCAGAACAAACCCAGTCCAACCTCCACATGCTGGTTCTTCGTGTATTTGAGGGTGGCTTCCTGATGGACCCAACCCACAGAGCCAGCATCAGCAATCAAAGGACCTGGAGACCAGGAACCATCAGGGCCTGTCAGCAGGGTGTCTGAGAACTTCTGTGACTCCTCCTTAGTTCAAGGCCAGGTGGTAATTCTTGGGCTATGAATACTGATCTGTCCATAACCGAAACACTCCTGAGTTGTGAATGAGGAGCCTTCCTGGCCCACTGCAGACCACTTTTCCCATCACCCTGGCATGAGCTCTTGTCTTCAACTCCACAGACTGAAAATGCAAGGCCCTAGAGGGGGAGATCAAAGCTAGGAGTGTCCCTAGGTCACTGAGCAATCCTGGTTAGGAAAGTTACCTAAAACCTGGGCTGCAGCCAGTCCTCTGGAAAATGGAGAGAACAATTACCTAATCTCATCTTTACCTGCAAAAGCCAGCTATCTGAACACATTAACTCTACAAACTGAACTCATTTTTAAGCAAAAGGATACAATAATAGATAAACTGGTTCCATAATTCAGAGCTAAACAGGCGAATCTGATATTCATAAAACTGAGAGTTGAGGACACCAGGTGCAATGAAAACAAGTCCTACCTTATTCTTTCCTCTTTTAGCCAATCCTTTGCAGACTTGCCCAGGGACTACTTATTGACTTGCTTTATTACATCATTCTACCCTTTCCTCCTGGTATTTTCACTTAAAAATTAAAGGGTGAATCATGAGTTTCTGGATTCTGATCTTTCACTGCTCATTGAAATAGTTGTTTATCTTCAAAAATGTTCATTTCTTACCCCCCTCTTTTTTCTTAACTAAAGCGCCCTGACTCATTCAGGTTACAGATAGTAATATCGACACGACTTGAACCCAAACCACTCAAAATACAGTCATTCCATTAGCAATCCCTGAATGCTTTCAAGCTAGACTGTTTTAACTGATGATCTGTGTGTTTGTAAAAGGGCGATGACTAGTGTTGGAAATCCGGCTTTCCGATGAATGCCAGGAGGTGCTGGGGTTCAGAGCTGCTGTGCTCTTAGCTCTCGTAGTGGCACTGATTGCAGCGTTCAGAGGTGGGGGTGCTTCTTACATACTATTTATCCTGTCTGTGCTTATTATGACCAACAATAACCCTTCTTTTCCTTTCAAGTTTTAGATTCTTGGTCAAGAAGACCCAAGAAACTGCCGTAGCCCCAATGTATTATGGCTGCTACCTCCCAACCAACTGTATGTCATTCTATTATTTCCTTCTTCAGGGGAGATGGCAAAGTGATCAAGATGAAACTGGTGGACAGTTTGAAACTTAACTTGGTGCCAAACTTCCTTCTGGACAAAACCATATTTTAAAAGGTATTTTAGTGTAATAATCACAGCAATAGTCATGGATTTGATTTGTTTTTTGAGGGCTCTGGTGGATGAGGAAAAGAGGGATCACTGTCCTTTAGGACTACATGGTCAGTGCTATTGAATGTGATGGAGCAGCCTGGGCTTTGCAGAATGATTCCACTGAGACATCAGGGTTTGCTTCTTAAATATAAAATATCTAGTCCCAAGACTGACTCGGTCTTAATAAAAGGAAGGCGCCTCTCTACCTTATACAGGGAAGATTTTAGAAAACGGTCTTACTTTTGACTATTGGAAAATGGCCTTTTCCTTCTGTTGGGGGCTCAGAACCACAGGGTCCCCAGCCACCAAGGGGCACTAGGGACCGATAACTTGAAGATACTGACATGTCCCTGCGGGTAAAGTGACTAAATCTGTACCATCCTACTAGAGGACATTTAAACGATAATATTACTATGTATGTTAGAAGCTGGGAATGCAAAGGAGAGAAAGATCTACTTGGAAAGAAAGTTTTTTACCCTCTACATAGTTTCCCTGCTTCTTCTGAAGTAAATATTATATAAATAAGTAGGTTTGAAAATCACAAGACTGCAAATGAAATTAAGCTGCTCCTCCCACAACGAAAAGTGCATGTGTCCTTCAGGTTTGACTGCTGGCCCCTCTCCCTGGGGAACAACTCCTCTGGGCTTTTCAGCTCAAATAACCTTCAAGCAGCCTTCTCCTGAAAGGTCTGTGAGCCATTTTCAAAGGTTTGTTAGATTTCCTTGGAGAGTAACAAGTCTCTCCAGTTCTGAGAACTGCTGTTTGCTATTTCTAACATCCTTATTTTAGGATGTAGTTATTAAATCTGTTTGGATGGAAAGTGTGCTAAGCGCGTCTAATGGCTTCAGAAGTACTGAACCTTACCAAGAGGTGATCCTATGCCTTGGCTTTCCTGAGAGTGGCTATAGGGGTGCCTCAACCTCTAAAAGGGAGGTGTGATTTTTGAATCCCAGCAAATGATTTTTAAATCATTCAAGAAGCCGGAAGAGAGATGCAGACCACGGGAACAGTCAATCTCAATTGTTATTTACAATATTGTTCCTTATAGAGGCGCCTCTTTCTGCTGAAGTGCTCCATCCCTCAACAAGGCCAAGAAGATAATAGGCAATTACCTGGGTGACTGCAGCCAAAGTGAGCTTAAATTACCCTGTTAAGTTTTCACCTTTCTCTAGCCTTTGATTGCTCTGTTTGTGACTGTAAAACCAATATAGGAACCAACCTGCTTCACTTTCAGAATCAAGGGGAGGAAGACACTGCTTCTAGCATTTGGTCATTAATGATACAAGAGGGAGTCTCATTAAATACGACCAGAAACCTTGGTTCCAACTGCTACCCTCACCCCTCCAATCTTTCAGTATTTTGGAACTGGGAGTGGTTGCTGAATCCAGGTGGCAAGGTGGGCCCCGGGGGTGGAGGTGGGGGGTGATATTTAAATACAGGTAACAGAACTTAGAGGCACACATGGGAGAGCTGTGTTGGCAAACAGCAGATATCCAGGCCCTGTGTGACCCCCTCTCTCAAGCATGAGCTTCAGACTGCGCTAATGAGTCGTGAGCGGCTGCCCCAGGGCTAGATGTGACACCTGTCAAAGGAAGTCCCAAATTAAGGCCTTGGAATCAGCTGCATCCCCATGGTCTGCGATGTCACCAGTTCTGCTCCAGAGGAAAACGAAGAGACATCCAGAGGTGGATGGCTTCTTGAGTTCTTTGTTGCCTCACAAGTGCTATTCACTAAGTAAAGGATGACGTGCCACCATCACCATGTCGAATGCTGCTAGCGTCCGGGGACCCAGTGCTCAGCTGTTCCTATTGTGAATGAAGGCTGATTTTCCATGGAAAAGGTGACACTGTTATTACCTGAAGTAAGAATACTTTAGGGCTAAACCTGCAGTGATAATTGCAATGTGATTCTGCAGTTTCTTTGTAGTGCAGCTCTCCAGTGGTGACATTTTGAAGAAGATGTGGTTCTTGGAAACGTCTGTGTGTATGTAATAAGGTGTTGTTATACTATGGAAGCACATAATTACCATGACTTCAGGACTTGCTTGTGATAGCAAATCTTATTTTAAGTAGCTACATTGACCATTCTTTTTCTGGTGTACAGGGGTTGGAGGGAGAACTGATTTTCTTTTGAAATCCAAGTATGACATTTCTGAGGTAAAGAAATAGCTGTAGATATTTTGAAGCATTTTATCCCACTGAGGTCTATTTTGAACATCGGGTTTATGATAAAAGAAAGGTAACTGACCTTGGGATTAGGAGCCTTGGCTTTGTTGCCCAATATTCTTAACTTTGCTTTAAGAAATATTACTGGCAGATAACCTAATCACAAAGAGACATCAGAAAACCCCAAATGAAAATAACAGGCTGAGGAACTGTCCAAGACTAAAGGTGACTGAAGAATCATGGCAACTAAATATAATACAGGATCTTGTACTGCAAAAAAAAAAAAATGATGCTATAAAGAACATTATTGGGACAACTGACGAAATTGGAATATAGATAGTAGATTAGATAAGTGTGTTGCAAAAATGTTAAATCTAAATTTGCTAACTGTAGTGAAGTTATATAAGAGAATATCTTTGTTTTTAGGAAATATCCCTAACATTTCAAGAGGTAAACAGGCATCAGGTGTGTGACCCACTCTCAAATGATTATTTATCCACGTACACAGCCATACCGTGAGAGGGTGAGACAAGAAAATGTGACAAAATGTTAACAACTGGTGAATGTGGTTCAAGAGTATATGGGAGTTCCTTGCACTATTCTTGCAAGTTTAAGTTTTAAATTACTTCAAAATAAGATTTTAAAAAAGATATGACAGGGAATGTGGCAATTGAGTTTCCTCATTGTCTGGACAAAGTTTAGGGTTAAAAGCCACAAGACTAAAAGACAAATGTAACTGAGAATGATTTGACAAACTTGGCTTGAATTTGAGCTTTAAAGACTCAAAATTTGGTTTTATTTGAATACACAGGTAATAAATGGTTATTGTTTGAGAAAGCAGAAAATGTAACAAAAGGGCATTTAAAGGGAGAACACTACTATGAAAAGGAACTGCTTGGATATAAGGTCCCCCAACATTTCTCCCCCTTTTCAGCCAGTTGCTCCTGGCTTCCTCCCATCCCACCCCCATTTCATCACTTGATGGCCACCCACTGCCCACCTACTCCCTCACATTCCCCACCTGTCACCTTAGTCCCAAATCAAAATGATGTGACAGATGGTGCTAATTTGATAATCTGTAGGCGAACCTTCTCCAAACTCTGCCTCCTCCTTTTTCTAGGTCTTCTAACAGAGCTCACTAATACCCTGTAACACAAAGATTGCTAGTTTCTATATTTTCTTCAATCATTTCTTAGGATCATAAATGTTTAGATCTCCAATTTATACCATACATCATATGGAGCTAGCAGAGTTATCCAACAAATGACGGGGGCTCCTGGAGCTTGCGGAGTTGCCTAGCAACAAGCTAGCTATGTCCAGGGAGGAGAAAGCTGTGGCCCAAACCCTCCTTAATATACAACCAATGGCTTCGTTCCCCAGCAGGAGGGGTTGCACCTGCTTACCTTCCCCTGTCCCTACCTCAATGATTCTAGGAATGGGGCAGCCAAGTTTCCTAGCAACTGTTCTCATTGACTGGCACCACTGCTAGATGTCTCACCCATGCAAGGCTGCTCACATACAAGCCCAATAAAAAGGGGGTGCAACTGGGAGACTGAGACCCTCCCCTAGAGCCAGTCCCATGTTGGGTACAACTGCACTTCAGCTCTCTGCAAGGCTGGGACCAGCACACTGGCTTATCCTTCTCCCCAAGAATTCCAGCCTGCACCAAGTGACTCCTGCTAATGTTTGCCCAAGCCCTTTGATATGCCTTACTTGGTTCTATTATCTTTTTAGTAGAGAAAAACTGAAGCTGAGAGAGTGTAAAAATCTGCCCAAGGTAACATACTCTTTTTTTTTAATTAGAGAAATTGTGGGTTCACAAAACAATCATGCATAAAATACAGGATTCCCATACATCACCTCACCAACACCACCTTGCATCGGTGTGGATCATTTATTACAGTTGATGATAGCACTTTTCAAAGTAATTGTACCTTCTTTTTTTAACAGTAGTTACCTTTGTTACAACTGATGAAAGGTTACTGAAATAGTTCTATCATCCATTAGTTATGTTAGGTGATTTTTTCCATATACTACCCTATTATCACCACCTTGTATTAGTATCGTGCATTTGTTATAATTCATGAAAGAACCTTCTTATGCTTTGTATTAAAGAGTGTCCATCATTCACAATAGGGTTCACTGTTGTGCAGTCCTATGTTTTATTCTTCAATTTTTATTCTAGTAATATATATATAACCTAAAACTTCCCCTTTTAACCACATTCACCTATATATTTCAGTGCTGTTGATTACACTCACAATAATGTGCTACCATCGCCATCATCCATTTCCGAACGTTTACCATCAGCCTAAACAGAATTTCTGTACAAGTTAAGCATACACTCCCCATTCTCTAACCCCAATCTGTCTCCTGGTAACCTATATTCTAAATTCCAACTCTGTGAGTTTGCTTATTATAATTAGTTCAAAACAGTGAGATCATGCAGTATTTGTCCTTTTGCATCTGGCTTATTTCACTCAACGTAATGTCCTCAAGGTTCACCCAAGTTGTCGCATGAATCAGGATTTCATTCCTTTTTAGAGCTGAATAATATTCCACCATACATACATACCACATTTTGTTTATCCATTCGTTGTGTGATGGACACTTGGGTTGCTTTCTTGTTTTGGCAATTGAATAATATCACTATGAACACGGGTGTGCAAATGTCTGTTCCAGTTCCTGTTTTCAGTTCTTCTGGGTATATACCTAGTAGTGGGATTTCTGGGTGATATGATTATTGTATACTTAGCTTCCTTAGGAGCTGCCAAACTGTCTTCCACAGGGGCTGCACCACTTTACATTGCCTTCAGCAATGAATGAGTGTTCCTATTTCTCCACATCCTCTCCAACACTTGTAGTTTCTGTTTTTATTTAATAGTGGCCATTCTAGTAGGTGTGAAATGATATCTTGTTGTGGTTTTGATTGTCATTTCCCTGATGGCTAATGATACTGAGCATCTTTTCATGTGATTTTTAGCCATTTGTATTTCCTCTCTGGAGAAATGTCTATTCAAGTCTTTTGCCCATTTTTCAATTGGTTTGTTTGTCTTTTTATTGTTGAGTTTAGGATTTCTTAATATATTCTGGATATTAAACCCTTATCAAATATGTGGTTTCCAAATATTTTCTCCCATTGCATAGGATGGCTTTTCACTTTCTTGACAAAATCCTTTGAAGCACAGATGTTTTTAATTTTGAGGAATTCCCATTTATCTATTTTTTTCTTTCGTTGCTTGTGCTTTGGGTGCCAAGTCTAAGGAACTACTGCCTACCACAAGATCTTGAAGATGCTGCCCTACATTTTCTTATAGGAGTTTTATAGTCCTGGTTCTTATATTTAGGCCTTTGATCCATATTGAGTTAACTTTTGTATAAGTTGTGAGATAAGGGTCCTCTTTCATTATTTTGCATATGGATATCTAGTTCTTCTAGCATGATTTGTTGAAGAGACTGTGACAGTTTGGAGTTGTTATGTACACCAGAAAAGACCATGTTATTTTAATCCATCCCTTTGAGGGCAGACCTATTGTGGATGGGACCTTTTGATTAGGTTGTTTCAATTGAGATGTGACTCAGCACATTCAAGGTGGGTCTTAATCCTTTACTGGAGTCCTTTATGAGAGGACAAAACGTAGAGACATTTGGAGAGAGCTTAGAAAGGAAGAAATGCCCCAGAGAAGCAAGAAAGGACCCACAGAAATTGAAAGAGCCAGAACTTCAAAACAACGAAACCTGAGAGAGAAGATCAGCAGAAGCCAGCCATGTGCCTTCCCGAGACAGAGGATGTCAGCAGACTTTCTTCAGAAAAGGTATCCTCTTGCTGATGCCTTAATTTGGACATCTTTTATGGCCTTAGAGTTGTAACTGGTAACCAAATAAATCTCTATTGTTAAAAGCCAGTCCATTTCTGGTATACTGCATTTTGGAAGCTTCAGCAAACCGAAAGAGACTGTTCTGTTCCAGTTGAGTGGTCTTCGCAGCCTTGTCAAATAGTAATTGGCCATAGATGTGAGGCTCTACTTCTGAATATTCAATTTGATTCCATTGGTCAATATATCTATCTTTATGCCACTACGATGCTGTTTTATCTTTTTTTTTAAGAAATTTTATTTTGAGATAAATTCAAACTTACAGGAACAGTTGCAAAAACAGTACAAATCTCATACACAGAACCCCAGCATACCCCAACCCCCCTCCCCCGATACCCCGATCCACCACCTTTAACATCCTGTCACACCACCATTTCTTTCTTTCCCTCCCTCCCTCCCTATCTATCATCCATCATCTATTGCTCTTTCCTCTGAACATGAGAGCAAGCTGCACACATCTTTGAACAAACAATTCACATATACCTTTCCCATGGACAAGAACATTCTTTTATGCAACCCCATTAAGCACAGCTAAGAAGTTCAAGAAATTCAACATTGATACAAAGTTTACATTCTATATTTCCTTTTTTTTTTCCCCCTTATGTCCCATCTGTGTCCCTTTGAGCCTCCTGTCCTCCATCCTCAGATCCCATCCAGGATCATCCTTGGCATTTAATTGTCATCTATTTAGACTGTCTTTTTTTTTTTTTTTTTCAATTGTGGAAACATATATATAGCCTAAATCTTCCCATTCCATCCCCTCCCTAGCATTCCATTAGTGGGATTAATCACATTTAGAATGTTGCAATGCTATCACCTTCCCACCATCCATTTCTAGAAGTTTCCCTTCACCCCAAACAGAAACCCTACACTCATTTCTTAACTCCCCATTGCCCCTTCCCCCACTTTTCGGAACCCCTACTCTACATTTCATCTCTATGGTCATATTCTCTGATACTTTCTTTGTGTTTACCGTGGAGCTTAAATTTAACATCTTAAATCTATAACAATCTTGTTTTTCTTTGATACCAATTTAACTTCAATATGACACATAAACTATGTTCCTATACTCCCTCATTCCCCCACCTTTATATAGTTCTTGTCAAAAATTACATATTTTACATTGAGTCCAAAACCACTGATTTATCATTACAGTTTATGTATTTTAGATCCTGTAGGAAGTAAATAGTGGAGTTACAAATAAAAAATACAGTAGTATTGGTATTTATATTTACCATGTGATCTTTACTGGTAATCTTTATTTCTTCATGTAGTTTCAGTCAATTGTTTAGTGTCCCTTCCTTTCAGCCTGCTCAACTCCCTTTAGCATTTCTTATAGGACTGATCTACTGGTGGTGAAGTCCCTCAGCTTTTGATTATCCGGGAATGTTTTCATCTCCCCCTCATTTTTACCCTCCAGGTGTTTGTAATTTCTCCAATTCTCTGATGGTTATTGACTTCTATTTGTATTCCATTGTGGTCAGAGAATGTGCTTCGAACAAATTTTTTTTTTTTTAATTTATTGAGGCTTGTTTTTATGTCCCAGCATATGGTCCATTCTGGAGAAAGATCTATGATCACCAGAAAAGAATGTGTGTCCCGGTGACCCGGGATGTAATGTTCTATATATGTCTGTTAAAATTCTCTATATCTCTCTCTCCTTTCTTTGTTTCTCTGTCGGTAGGGCTCCCTTTAGTATCTGAAGTAGGGCAGGTCTTTTATTAGCAAAATCTCTCAGCATTTGTCTGTCTGTGAAAAATTTAAGCTCTCCCTCAAATTTGAAGAAGAGTTTTGCTAGATAAAGTATTCTTGGTTGGAAATTTCTCTCTCTCAGAATTTTAAATATGTCATATCACTGCCTTCTCACCTCCATGGTGGCTGCTGAGTAGTCACTACTTAGTCTTATGTTGTTCCTTTGTATGTGGTGGATTGCTTTTCTCTTGCTGCTTTCAGAACTTGCTCCTTTTCTTCAGTATTTGACAGTCTGATCAGAATATGCCTTGGAGTGGGTTTATTTGGATTTATTCTATTTGGAGTTCGCTGGGCATTTATGCTTTGTGTATTTATATTGTGTAGAAGGTTTGGGAAGTTTTCCCCAACAATTTCTTCGAATACTCTTTCTAGACCTTTACCCTTCTCTTCCCCTTCTGGGACAGCAATGAGTCTTAAATGTGAATGTTTTATTTTATCTGTCATATCCCTGAGATCCATTTTGATTTTTTTGATTTTTTCCCCATTCTGTCTTTGGTCTTTCATTTTCTGTTCTGTGGTCCTCAAAGAGAATGAGTTGTTCAACTTCCTCTAATCTTGTATTATGAGTATCCAGTCTTTTTAATTTGGCCTACAGTTTCTTTTATTTCCATAAGATCTTCTATTTTTTTATTTAGTCTTGCAATTTCTTCTTTATGCTCTTCTAGGGTCTTCTTTATGTCCTTTATATCCTGTGCCATGCTCTTGTTGCCTGTCTGTAGTTCTTTGATTAATTGTGCCAAGTACTGTGTGTCTTCTGATCTTTTGATTTCGGTGTTTTGGTTTGGGTTCTCCATATCATCTGGTTTTATCATATGCTTTAAGATTTTCTGTTGTTTTTGGCCTTTGGCATTTGCTTTTCTTGATCCCTAATTTGTCAGAACTGCAGCTCGGTGGCATACACTTTCTCTAACTAACCAGCAGATGGCATCTGTGAGTCACCTATTCCCCTCAAATCAATTCTCCCCAACTTTGTCTTTGTGGTATGTGAGGGTCTGATTCTTGTGGGGTCCAATTGGTGCACCAAGTTTGGGTGTGTTGTTGGTGCTGTCTGCCCTGAATGTGGGGCGTGTGTCTGGGTGGTTAGGCAGGCAGGGCAGCTTTAATAATCGAACCTCCCAGGTGTCCGCAGAGATTTAAGGCTGTTGCAGGAGCCTAAGCCTTCATTTCAGTCTTTCCACAGATTGTCTCTGCCGCTGACCCACAAGTCCTTGGTATTCGCGTAGGGTCCCTGAGATTTCCAAGCGGTTTCCCCTTCCCAGCTGTGCTCTTCCAGGACCTCTGCTGAGGGAGGGCTGTGCCACGTAACAAGTACGCGTTGGCCCACCAGGGAAGCCCTGGGTCGCTGGGCCATGCAGGGGTGCTCCCAGCCTGCTTCAAAGATGGTTGAATGGGACACATTAACTTCCTCCTTTTCACATAGCTCCGCCCCCCCAGCTCCAGGACAATCAGCCATGGTTGTATCAAAGGCCATTGTCCATGGCTGATATTGTGACATATGTGCAGTGCTGTGGGAAAGACTCCCCATCACACTGGGTTTCTTGGTGTGGCTCTGGGCTGTGGGTCTGGCCCCGGGCAGGAGCGTCCCCTGCCTGCTGGGGAAATGACTGCAAGGAATGCAGTTTTTTTCTCCTTTTGGCCCCCCTCTTCTCCTGGTCTCGAGACAATCAGCAGCAGGTGTGGGAAGGGGTATCCTCCACGCCAGACACCGAGGTGTTAACCCAGCCCGCTCCCACCGTGCTTCACTACACAGCTCTCCCTTCGTATCTGCAGCCGCTCCTGGGCTTTTTTTTTTTTTTTTTAAAGAACTAGTCTGTCTCCAAATGGCAGCCCACCATGTCCCCACACCGCAGCAAGGCCGCTGGACTTTCAGCAGGCTCACTCACTTGTTTCAGAATGCAGGCTCCTGGTTTCACCAAATGCACGTTCCCTGTGGATTTAGCAGACCTTGTCTGACTGGTGCTATGTTGGAAGTGGTGTTCTGGGTCACTTCCTGGTTTTTATCTAGTATTTTTCACAGAGGTGTTTTTTTGCCCTGTGTCACCTAGCCACCAACTTAGGTTCTCCTCTACCATGCTGTTTTGACATTAGCTTTATAATATGCTTTCAAGTTAGGAAGTGTGAGTCCTCCAACTTCATTCTTCTTTTTCAAGATGTTTCTGGCTATTCAGGGTCCCTTATCCTTCCAAATAAATTTGGTAGTTGGCTTTTCCATTTCTGAAAGGTAGGCAGTTGAACTTTTGATTGAGGTTGCATTGAATCTGTAGATCAATTTGGGTATAACTGACATTTAACAGTATTTATTTCTCCAATTCACAAACATGGAATGTCTTTCCATTTATTTAGGTCTTCTCTGATTTCTTTTAGCAGTATTTCATAGTTTTCTCTGTATAAAGTCTTTACACCCTTGGTTAAATTTATTCCTAGATATTTGATTCTTTTAGTTGCTATTCTAAATGTTATTTTTTCTTGATTTCCTCCTCAGATTTCTCAGTACTAGTGTGTAGAAACACTACTGATTATTGGTTGTTTATCTTGTACCTCTCCATTTTGCTGAATTCTAGGAGCTTTGTTGTGGATTTTTCAGGTTTTTCTGTACCTAGGATCATATCACCTGCAGAAAGGGAAAGTTTTACTGCTTTCTTTCCAATTTAGAATGCCTTTTCTTTCTCTTTCTTGCCTCACTGCTCTGGCAAGAACTTCCAGCACAATGTTGAATAAGAGGGTGAAAGTGGTCATCCTTGTCTTATTCCAGATCTCAGAGGGAAAGCTTTCACCTCAATGGTCTTTCACCATTGAGTATGATGTTAGCTGTGGGTTTTTCCTTTATCATGTTAGGAAGTTTCCTTCTATTCCTATCTTTTGAAGTGGTTTTATCAAGAAAGGATGCTGGATTTTGTCAAATGCCTTTTCTGCATCAGTTGAGATGATCATTTGGTTTTCACCCTTTGTTCTATTAATATGGAGTATTACATTAATTGATTTTATTGCGTTAAACCTCCCTTGCATACCTGGAATAAAACTCATTTGATCATTGTGTATATGAATTCAAATTGTACATATGTTGTTGAGGATTTTTGCATCTGTATTTATTAGAGAAATTGGTCTGTAATTTTCTTTTCTCGTGGTATCTTTATCCGGTTTTGGGATGAGGGTGATGTTGGCCTCACAGAATAAGTTAGGTGGTGTTCCCTGTTCTTCAATTTTTTGGAAGAGTTTGAGCAGGACTGATATTATTTCTTCTTGGAATGATTGGTAGAATTCACCTGTGAAGCCATCGGATTCTGGGCTTTTCTTTATTGGGACCCCAAGGCGGCCCACTGCAAGAGTGGGGGATGGCCTGCCCTTATCTTGCTAAGGGGGTAGAGAGGTAGTAATCTGTCCCTCAAGTCCTTGAAGTTCCCAACTCAGAAAAAAGGCTAGGCTGAGGCTGCAGGTAGTGAGGGTTGTGTATTTTCCTATATCCACCTTCAGGCACTATATGGTGCCTTCTCCACTTGGAGAGGGGGCTTCATCTACCCAGCCCAGAAATGCTCTTGAACAGTGTGAAAGAGGGCAGGTTTTCATATTTCTGATCACCCCTTTCTCCCAGTGGCATCCCACAGCCCCCAAAGACTTTTGAGAAAGATGGGGAAAATATGCTAAGATTGACCTGAGAGACCCTTTCTATACACGCCAATGGCAGCTGCCCCAGGGCCTGCTTCCTCTCCCTGGGGAAGAGGGGATGCTCTAATCTTTGTGCCTGAAACAAGTTCATTTCTCTCTCAACACCGGCAATAGCCCATCTCCATACCACTGTTGCCTTTTTAAACCTCTTATTAATCTCATGCTGTGCTTGTTGTTGGTTCTAATCTGATTATCACCAGGGCTATGTAGGGAAACACTTTTAAGTGCTTGCTCATCTTTCTTGCTCTTTTTATTCCTCACTTTCCTCTTGTGTATGTATGATGCTAATCTCTTGTATGTCAGTTTCTTCCTGCTCTCTTCTGTATTTTCCTTTCTTGTCACTTTCCCTACCTTTCCTCTCTGGGTGTTTTGGGGCTCTTTTTTAAACCTTACCTCTTTTTTTTTTTTTTTTTTGCCTTTTCCTACAAAGATTCGTGTCCATGTAGTCTGTAGCTCCTTTGTAAACCAATTAAAAATATTTTTTTAAGAGTAGGGGATAGGTGCCAGCAGCTGCTGCGCAGAGAAAGCAACTCCCTGTTCTCCACTGCAGAACAATCTATTAGCCTCTTCCTCCCGCTCTTCCCTGGATGAAGCCCAGTGTTGTTCTGGCCTCCAGAACCCCAGCACAGCTGTCTTGGTCAGTTCCTACCTGATCAGCAGCCCTTTTGGTGGAAGGATTGAGTCCTGGAGCTCCCTACTCCACCATCTTCCCCCGGAGTCTCCTCCATCACATAATTGCCGAGTTCTGTTTAAGGACTGGAGCTTCTGGCTCAATGCCTCTTTCTCTACACGTCCAGAATTCGGCACATGTATCATAATGTCCAACCAATATATGCATCTTGTCTGCCCCTGGTATTTGGCAGATTTGTGCTAAGAAATACCTCTAACTGAACCACTGCCTCCTCCAGGAGCATTGCCTTACGATATTTCTGTTTGCTAATTTGTTTTCTTTATATTTCCTGTTTTTCACCTGGATAGGATAGTCTTGCTTGTTGGCTTATCCTAATGGGATCTTCTTTGTTTTTTGTTTTTAATTATATTGACCTAATTTCTATGTATTCATTTCCCTTGAAAGAATCTTTTTGGGCCAAACCTATCCGTGGGACATGAGTGTACTATAGGATTTTCTTTTTAACCTCCTCTCCTTGCTCATCTTTCTCCATTGATCTTGAAAAGACTTACTCATTTATTAGGCAAGTATTAAGTATCATGTTCATCGGGTTCAAGTAAAACTAGCAGTAGAAAGAGATACTAATTGTGTCTGCTCTTGTAATGACTTCTGAATCATATTTCTACTACAGGTCAGGTCTGCTAGAACCCCAAGGTCAACATGCTTTGTTTCACTCAAGCTCAGTCTTCACTCCCCACCACAGGTTGCCTTGCTGTCTGGCTCCCTGGTAACTAAAGGCCAGCCAATTCCATCCACTTATTCTGGCTCCTCACCATCCTATGCCAATTGCTGAGCCCTAAGGCATTTCTTCAGCCTGTCTCGTACAGTATTGATTGCCTCCTGTCTGCCTGCCAAACTGATCCTGCGCCAAGTGTCATCCACTCTCACTGTGTGATGAACCCATATGGTGCAGCTGGCATGCAATGAGCATGGCAGTCATGATGCTCACTCAAAACTGTGAAGGGAAGGCTTTCTTCTGTGATTTGATGTGAAATGAAATGAAGACACTGCAGATGAAGCTAGTTCAGGCACTGAATAAAGTCACAGCAGCAAGCATGGAGTATATTTGAACCACACTTCTTTGATTAATTTGGACACTCAATTCTGGTGCCTAAAGGAATATTACTGTCATCTTTAGGAGAAAAAAATATTTGTGGTCTTCTATAACCACAAGTAACGCTACAGGCTAAAGATGTTTTCCTAGTAGACATGAATAGAAAATGTTTTTGCTTTTCCCCGTAAGTTATAACCACTTGCCTTTTAGAGCCAAGGCTGGGCACAAACTACGTTTGTGGAATTGGAGCAGAGTAGCTCCTTGTGGAAAACTTAAGGTTCAAACATTGTTCCTCTAACCCCCCAAAGAAAAAAATGGCTCAGTCTCCTGGCTTCACTAAAAAAATAAATAAATAAATAAAGGAAAAAGACATGTAATAGCTGCATGGTTTTAAACAATACAGGGTATAAATAGGTAAAACTCAAAAAAGGGCAAAATTACTTTCTTTGAAAAAATACATCAGATTACAGAATTGATAATTTTTCACTCTACACACCTCCTAACAAGACTAGCTTTAGAAAACCAACTCCATCTGTTCAAATCCTCCTACTTCATGACATTCATCTAAGATGAAATCAAGTAACCTGGATTTTAGCCAGGATGAAAGAACATTCTGGTTAAGAAGATGCACTCTGAAACATGACTGCCTGGGTTCAAATCCTTACTCCAACTCTTAATGGCCGAGCAACCTTGGGCAAGTTACTCAACATCTCTCTGCCTAGGATTCCTCCTCTGTGCCATCTGGATAATAGTACAGACCTCATGGGTTTGTGAGAATTAAATGAGATAATCAAATAGTGCCTGGCTCATAAGAACCCAATAATGTTAGTAGTTGTTATGGTTATTGTTGTCAAGGATGGAGAATGTTAAGGAAGCGGAATTAGCAGTCAGAGATTTCAATGCTGATAGAAGAGTACTTACATATTTTTAGGAATATGGCATAATAAGGAAGAAATGTGTCCTCTTGATGCATGGGAAATCTAAAATGTCAAACAGTTCTCTTGGCTAAATTTAGCAGAACTGCTCTTTATTTAAAAAACATATTAGCAAAAATATAATATAGAATACATACTGAAGCATACAAGCCTTGAGTGTAAAACCAAGCATTAAGCCACCTATTTGTTACTGGGGCTGTCACTCTATAACACAGCTGGCTTGGCCATATAAATCAAGATGGGCAGGGCAGTGAGTAAGAAGTGGCAGAGAGAGGCAGAGAGCCATGTGTGGTAACTGAAATTTAACCAAGAGGATGAGTTCTGTGCTAGATCAAATTCTGGGGTCATTCTGGATTCACCTGGGAAGCACTTCTGATACCAAGGAGAAAGGCCACTGTAGGGCCTGCAGAAGCTCACCATGGGCACTAAATTTCTAGGTGTTTTCATGTCTTACTAGTGCACAGAATCCCTGGGAAATCAGATGAGGGAGAGACATTGGGTAGCAGATGGAAAACTAAGGCACAGAGCCAGGCCTGTCGGACCTGAGGCAATGATGCAGGAAGGAAAGTTAGATTCTGGCAAAGTAGAGTATGATTCGCCCAGATAGGCAGCACGGCTGAGTAGGCTATCCTAAGAAGCTTCTAGGCCCAGAACTCCTTCCTTGTATGTCCCCACCTAGGTTCAGAGAAGTCCTGGGTTCTGAGCAGGACAGGGCCCAGTGGGGAGGGACAGACAGATGCTATAACAGGCAACTGAGCAGATTCCATTAGAAACCACTCCAAGTGGAAACTGGAATTACTCCACCAGGGTGGTACTGGAGAAAAAGACACACTTTTGCACCTGAAGCTAAAAACATAATGCCCAGGACAACTTCCTATGAAATCAGACCCTCAGCACCCTCAAAGATAAACTCCAAATACCCAGTGGGTTGGGAAATCCATATGTTTGTATAATAAGGATGGAGAGGGAAGGAGGTAAGGAGCCAACATGAGAGGAATCACTAAAGTATGAGTCTGACCTGCTTTTTCTCTAGCAGCATTCAGCAGGCTCAATTATTTTGCCCACTCTCCTCTTTCTTGCCCTGGACCTCCTCTCCTCCCCTGCCCCCCAAGGTCTGTGTGAGGAGCTGGTTAGGAAACACTGAAACCCTGGGCTGAACTCTATGGAGGGCCTGGATTATAGGAAGATAAGTAATCTGGGATGACTCTGGGCCTGAGGAGGGTGGTGTGAGGGTTGTAGCCCTGACACCTCCATCCAGGCACAGAGGCTGGCAGGGCCCTCACCTACCAATGTGCACCCATCTTTCAATATTGGGAAACTCCTTCCACCCCAGCCTGCCCTCCCTTCCAGTAAGGTTGCTGTGATGGTCACTTTTCCATCAAGCATAGTCACTACAATTAACCCTGATGGACATCCAAAGAAACAGGGACATAAATCTGGCTACCCACTTGGGAAAGTTTGGCATAATGACCCACAACAAATAGTCTTTGGCAACCATTCTAAAGTAACCCCCTTCCACATCCACTCATTTCCATCATTGACAATGGTAGCAATGTTTCTGGGATGGTGGAGCTTTAAAGGATTAGAAATCTCAGAGGATTAATTAATTTATCCCCCTGATTGGCCCTGACCTCAATGAGGGAAACCCCCACTATTTAACCATGCCTAAGATAAAATGTCCAAATTGCCAAAAGAGAATTGTTTCTTCCTTTTTATTTCTCCTAGGGTTAAGGGGAGCTCTGGATTTGCTCATTGTAGGCTATCCATCCCAGAACTTGCCCAGCACTACAGGAGATTACAGGGCAGCTAATATGCTGTAGGAAAGTAATACATTATAGCTGCCTGAGATAAAGTATTACCAGCTTTAAGATATACAATATAGCTCCCAGGACTAGATGAAAAGACTGTTTCTCAGGGGAAGAAGGAACATTTGGATCTGTGTAGACAGGGGAATTCCTAAGGCTATGTGTGCATACCCACAACAAGTTGCATGCTCAGAAAAGACTGGGATATCCCTACCCTTTTGCCTTGGGCTGCTCTTTAGAACTATTGTTAGGATAACTCAGCTCTGAAGGACAGCACTTGCACAGGCTAATCTGCAAAGACTGAGGAAATTGCTTTCTTTTATTTTTGCTCATTTTTGTTGTTTTAAGTGCCTGGTATTTAAGAAAATCTGTCATAACACGAGCTGGACAGAAGCTTAAAGAACAGAGTCCTTAATGGCTAAATTCCAGAGATAAATCATTAAAATATTAAAATGTCAAGAGTGCAAAAAAGATTACAAGACATGCAAAGAAAGAGGAAACAAAAGGTTCAGTCAAAGGAGCAAGATAAGAAGTAGAAACCATCAACAAGGAAGACCAGACTCTGACATACCAAAGACTTTAAAAAAAATTGTCTCACGTATGGTCAAGGAGCTAAAGGAAAACACAAAGAAGTAAGGGAAATAAAAAAACTACAGATTAACAAAAAGGTAATTACAATAGATAGAAATAAATCATAAAAAGAAACCAAATAGAACTGAAGACCACAGTAACAGAAATAAAAATTCCCTAGAGGTATTCAATATCAGAATGGAGACAGGAAAAGAAAAAATCAGTGAATGTGAAGAGAAAACAATTAAAAGATAAAACAAACTGAAGAGCAGAAAGGAAAAAGAATGACGAAGAGTGAATCAAGCCCAAGGCACCATCAAGCATACCAATATATGCATTATGGGAATCCCAGAAGAGAGAAAGGAGCAGATAGAGTTTTCAAAGAAATGTAATAAAAATTTCCCAAATTTAATGAAAGACTGAATATACACATACAAGAAGCTCAAGGAACTCCAAACAGGATGCCTTAGTTTCCTTGGCTGTTCAAGCAAATACCATGCAATGGGTTGACTTAAACAATGGGAATTTATTGGCTCAGGATTTTGAGGCCAGGAAAAAGTCCAAATCAAGGCATCATCTTGGCAATGGTTTCTCCCTGAAGACTATGGTGTTCTTGGGCTGGCTGCCAGTGATCCTTGGTCTTGGGCTCTTCTGTCACATGGCAATGCACATGAAAGCATAGGGAAATATCTTCAGCACCCTGCATTTGGCAATGAATTCTTGGACTTTATACCAAAAGTATGAGAACAAAAGAAAATTTAAAAACTTTTGTGTATCAAAGGACTTTATCAAGAAACTGAGAAGATAATCTACAGAATGGGAGAAAATATTTGGAAGCCATATATATGATAAGGGATTAATATCAAGAATATATAAAGAACAACTACAACTCAGCAACAAAAAGACACATAAATTTAAAAATAGCCAAAGAACTTGAATAGGCATTTCTCCAAAGAAGATATATAAATGGCTAATAAGCACATGAAAAGATGCTCAATATCATTAGCCATTAGGGAAATGCAAATCAAAACCACAATGAGATACTATTTCACACTCACTAGAATGGCTATTATTTGGGGAAAAAACCCAGCAAATAATAAGTGCTTACAAGGATTTGGGGAAATAGGAAGCTTTGTACACTGTTGATGAGAATAAAATGGTGCAGCCAATGGGGAAAACAATTTCATGGTTTCTCCCTAAGTTAAACATAGAATTACCACATAACCAAGCAGGAACTCAAACACTATATTTGTATACCAGTGTTCAAAGCATCATATTCACAATAGCCAAAAGATGGATGCAACCCATGTGTCCATCAACAGATAAATGGATAAACAAAATGCGGTACCTACATATAATGGAATATTACTTAGTTGTAAAAGGGAATGAAGTTCTGATGCATGCTACAACATGGATGAACCTTGAAGATGTCAGGATTAGTGAAACAAGTGAAACACAAAGGGACAGATATTGTATAAAGCCACTTACATCAAATAAATAGAATATCCAAATTCATAGGATAGAAAGTAGAGTACAGGTTGCTGGGGGCTGGGGGTGAGGGGAAATGGGAAATAAATGCATAACAGGTGCAGGATCTTGGTTTGGGGTGATGGGCAATCTTTGCTAACAGATGGTGGTAATGGTAGCACAACACTGCGAATGTGATCAATGCCAATGAACTGTGTAACTGGGAGTGATTCAGATGGGAAACTTTATGTTGCACATATTTTACACAAATTTTAAAAAGAGAAAGAGACTAAAGAGATAATGACAATTAAATGTTATACATGACCCTGGACTGGCTTTAATAATGGAGGTGTGTGCCAGTTTGAAACTATTATGTACCCCAGAACATGCTGTGCTCTTTTAATTCACTCTTGTGGGGGCAGACCTGTTGTGGATGGGACCTCCTGATTAGGTTGTTTCCATGGAGACATGACCAATTCAATTCAAGGTGGGTCTTAATCCTTTACTAGAGTTCTTTAAGACCGCTCGTGGAGAGAGCGAGCTTAGACAGAAAATGCCTCAGGAAAAGCAAGAAGAACCCACAGAAACTGAGAGAGCCATTTTGAAACCAGGGAGAGAAGGACCAGCAGACGTCACCATGTGCCTTCTCATGTGACAGAGAAACGTGAACCCTGGATGTCAGCAGGCTTTCTTCAGAGAAGGTATCTTCTTCTTGATGCCTTAGTTTAGACATTTTCATGGCCTTAGAACTGTCAATTTGTAAACTAACAAATTCCCATTGAAATGCCAACCTATTTCTGGTATATTGCATTCCAGCAGCTTTAGCAAACTGAAACAGTTAAAAATACCCAAAAGGACATTTTTGGGACAAGTGAAAAAATTGGAATTAGACTGTATGCTTTATATCAGTGTTAAATTTCTTGAACTTGATAACCGTATTTAACATGGTTATAAAATGGAATATTTTTGTTCTTAGGAAATACACATGGAAATATCAGATTGTACAAGAGCATGATATATGTAACCTACATTCAAAAATTTAGAAAACAGATTGACACATTGATAGATTGACACATTGATAGACTGACAGAAAGACAGAGATAGAAAGAGAGAGATAGAGACACCGAATGTGGGAAAATTAAAATTTGGTAAATCTGGGTAGGGGGAATATGGGGTTCTCAGTATTATTTTTGTATTATGTTTGCAGCTTTGCTGTAAGTTTGAATTATTTCAAGATAAAATTTTTAGAAAAAATCTACTGTGGGTTTGTAAGACCAAAAAATTAAAATCCTAGACCACCAACAAACATCCTTTTCTAATGATTGGGTCTTCCTTGGTTCAAAGAGAGAAGGAGCTACCTAAATAACATCTCCAGCCATCATCTGAGAGATTCTCTTGGGGTCTTAAGATGCTTTTTTCTTTTCCAGAGGATTTTCCCATTACTGATTGTCTTTTCTCTCTTAATTCTCTCACCATTGGCAGTCAAGCCTCTGGCTTTTGTGGAAGCTAATTTTTTTTTCCCTTGAACTTAATTAATTTTGAAACCAATAAAGATGCACACACAGCACCCAGGGCAGAACTTAGCTGTGTGTAAGCAGGGAATCCAATTAAAAATATAAATCTGGGAAGAAAGTGAGTCTCTGATGAAATGAAATATGACACTGAAATCATGAGCTCCTTGAAGGGAGAAGGAAACCCTGGTTTACTCCTACCAGGGATGTTCCAGCTTCACTAACTGCAGGAAGGCGGGGATGCAAGTTCGGGATTTGATTCCAATCTGGGGCACAGCAACCACAGTGAGAACCCTTCCTGGCGCCCAAGATGGTAGTGTGTCTGGAGCCCTAGGCTTGATGTGGCATTTTTTTCGTCTTTGAAATGATTCCCTAAAATAACCAAGAATTCAAAGTATTGAAACACAGAGGAAACAGCAATCAGGAAGAATTATTATTCATTTTGGTTTTGTGCCATCATTTTCTTCACTTTCTCACATTAAAATGTTTTGACTTTCTAATCCATTAGCAGGGAAAATGCATTTATGACATTTGCAGAATCTCTGCAATGTTTAATTAAGAAGAAAAGTGACTTTCAAACTAGATGAAAAAGCATGAGGGAAGTACAGAGTGCTCCGTGTTTCACGCAAGCAGGAGGCAGTAACAGGCCTTTCCAAAGAATGAAACAGATAAAAGTGAGTTTTCCACATGGTTTCATGGGGACTGTCACCTACTGCGTGAAGGAAGGGGAGAGCGCAGGATATAAGGAGAAGCAGTAGTGTTTGATTTCTTAAGTGTGCTTATATAGCCATGAATGACACTTAGCTTGCACTATTCTCCCATATTCAATGCTATTCTTCTTTATAACCATAGGACACAGCACAGAACACAGAGACTCTCAAGAAATGTTTATTCACTGAATGAATGAGTGAAAGAATGGATGAACGCTGGGCTCACATCTTTTACAGGGATTTGCAAACATAGGGTTCTGAATAAATGTTGCTGATGAGTTCTCAAGGACGTCTGTAGGGTAATGACATTTTGAATGAGTTCTTTCTATTTACGGAAGTTAAAGATTTTTTCATACGGATACACAAAAGACATTCTGCTTTTTCACTCAATGAGTATTTCCTGATGTCTTGTACTTACACATCTTGTCTTGTACATTACACTGTGCTAATTGCTAGAGGCACTAAATGAAGAGCCAGACTGTTGTCACACACACAACATATATGAAGAAATGCAAACTTCAGACGTCCCACCAGTACCGCCACCACCGCACCATTGACAGAAGCCTCCAAGATCCGAATCACACCCTTTCCACCATTCCCAGCTCCCTGGTGCCCATCTCCACTGCCCCTAACATGGCCTGACCAAGCCCCAGCAGGTCAAGCCCCTGCGAGGTCTCACAGGGTGCGAGGGAGATGCGACAGGGTTTTCCACTGAAACCACTTCTGGATCCCTGGTCATCATGCTGGGGTGGGGGCAATCCCTCCTCCCGGGTCTAAGAACTCTTCTTTCTACAGAAACAGTCCTTTAACTGGGGTTAAATTCTATACAATTTACAGTCTTATTCTTGCAAAGCCAATGTAATTTAACAGGATGGTTTCCTGGTTTGGATCTATTAAATAGCCAAGTAGCAGTTTCGAACTAGCTCGTCTGGGAACCTGAAAACCGCTTTACGCATTTCCATGGAAAAATGTGTTCTGAACTTAGGTTAGCCATGAATAGATTAGTGACTCGGGGCTAGGTACTGGGTTATCAACAACCAAGTGAAGTAAGTGTAAGCCGCTAGTTAAGCCTTGAAGGATGCAGGGAACTTGAAAGCAAGGGAGAAGGAGAAGGGAATTTATAGGACATTTCTGTTGCATTAAATTCTAAGTACTGTTAAAACTTTAATGAAGTAATGGAATCTATCCTCCTGTGTCTAAGTTTCTCGGGTTTGCAGGCTGAGGTTGGTAAATTAACTCCTACATGTCAGCTGGGTTGCAGGGTGGAATTTAGCAGCACCAAATTCCAAGTGCTTTTCCTATAATCACTGTGTCCCAGGTGCACAAAATGGCCCCTGACACGGAGTCTAAAATATCTCTTCCGATGACCTCAAAGATTGAAGGTGCCACCCAAGCCCTTTACTTTTAACCAAAGGGTGACTGAGCTGCTGAGGAGAACGCTAAATACGTGTGACATAGAAGAGCTAATGCCGGTGATTATGTACAACAGAAATAGAACAGAGAATAGAACAAAGGGGAAGCTGGGTTCCAGCAATATCTAATAAGACCTTTCTTTCACTTACATCACCACAGCTTAAAAAGAAACTCCCTTTCCTACAAAAGTCTGGCATAGCTGACAGGTGTCATTATTGTGACACTGCAAGTGACAGAACCAAGTTACTAGCAGCACACAATTTATTAGATAAGGGAGGTTTTAGCAATTTTACTGCATCCCCATAGCTGAGAGTCTAATCATTATGTTTCCACTGACAGCCTTCACTGAAAAGTATCCAACATTAGTATCTATTATCTCTTCCTCAAGGGTGTACTGAGCATATCTTGTGTGCCTAGAACCCGGGTCTCCTGATACTCAACTTGGTTCTCTCTCAACTACCTTAGCAGGGCTATCAGTGCAAATTCTTTAATTTTGGGGAAGAGTAAGAACAGTTGTGTAGTGCCCTGGGCTACATGTATGACTGAGGTCACCAGTCCGGGCTGCTTGTGTAGGGCCGTCCAATGCCCGTGGCTAGTGCTGTCAACCCAAGCCAGCCCAGTGGGGAGGGGGTGAGGCCAGGCAGCTGCCAGTGAAAAATCCCCTTGTCCATTGGGAAAGAGCCTGGTAATGGGGCAGACTAGCTCTGCAATGGAGAACTGAAGCTTTAGAGCCTAACGGGTCAGGGTTCCAGGCATGGCTTTCTACTCAGGAGCTGGAGGACTTTGAGCAAGTCATTTAATTTCTCTAAAACCTTGGGCAAAAACGGTATCATCAGGATGAAATGAGATAATATTGATAATGGTGTCTGGCACATAGCAAGCATTCAACGTCAGCTGGCATCACTGCCATCATCATCATCATTCATCGTTGGCCGTAGGTCAGGAGTTTTATCTTCAATTAGAGGGATATTGCCTAAAATGCAGGGTACCTCCTTTCCTAAGGTATAATAAGTTAGTGGGAAAAGAATTGGCTTTAAATTCTAAATCTCAGTAACTAAAGAAAGCCCTTCCGTAATAAAGAAGTATGCAAGATTTGTTAATTCCTCTGGAAAGACAATCTGACAGAAGCATTGCAGAAGGTTTCACTAAATGACAGGAATGGCAGGTGGAAGCAGGAACAGTGAGAAGCCAGGGACCAAAGTAAGGAAGGGGAAAAAGCATCTAAAGGGGCAAGTGTGAAGGGAAGCGGAGAAATGGCATTTGTGTAGAACAGATAATTTTACCAAACATTCTGTGGATTTGTAGAAAAATATTTGTACATGGATAGCTAGATATTTCCTAAAACTCTCTTTAAAACGGCCTCAGGTCTATACCATATAACTGATACCTTAGCCCTGTGTTCAACGTGTGCAGGAATACACGCCTTTGACTTCAGATTTGTAAGGTGCTCACCTATCCACGACAGTGCTGGGAGGTAAATGAAAACAACAGACTGCTCTGAACAAGGGCTGACAGGGACCTGCTGAGAAGGAAGACAGTTAATCTGTTTTTCTGGTGATAAACAAAATAAACCATGATCTTACAACGCTTTGGGGTGAGAGTGCAGGAACAAACAGTAATCTGATCGTGAGTGCTGAGAAAGTTTATACAGCCAGAATTCCTGAGCAGAGAGTTTTACCAGAGTTGAAGGCTGACACACTCTGAGCTTAGGAAAAACATCCTCAGTTACTTAATAATCACATTACCAGAGAAAGGCTTCACAAAGAATATGATACCACCGAGATCTCTTTGAAAACTGTGCTCAGAAATTAATGCAGCCCTGACAAGGAGGGAAGCTTGCCTCTGGCTGAATCGCCACAGTGGTTTGAGCTCAGTTGTTGGCAGCTAACATGTTCCCTAGACACCTCTCAACTAAGGACGGCCTGAGTCTCTTAGTTTGCAAGAGAATGCTTTAATTTGGGTTATATCACCTGCTATTGGGTCTGGGCTAAGGAAAAAATACTGTGAGGGCTTCTCAACAGCTCATATTGTGGCAAAATATTAAATGAGACAAAGAAATATAAATGGCAGCAAGGGTACACCTCTCAGAATGCAATCACAAAAGCTAAGCTCATTTCGAGCAGGCAGAGCTGACACTCTGCAAGTGTCTCTTTATAACCTTCAGTAGCATGCTGACGGCGGGCAAAGAAAATCAGCCTTTCCCTTTTCCACAATTATGAAACAACCAAATAATTCCAAATGCCAGGCAACAGAACTGAAATGAAAAAGATAAAATATCAAGTAAAACGTGAGAAACCACCTAGGGACATTCTTACCTTGTTTTCATCCTCAAGGTCATTATAGCCACATGCATTTATGAAATCTGGAAACATCTCGGACCATCCATCACTTGTACAATTTTTGCTTATGTTTCCTGTAATGTAAAGTTCAGACATTTGATCTGCAAGTCCATGCAAGCTGGCCTGAGTAGCAACAATTTAGTCAGTGCTTAAACCTTAAAATATTTCCAAATTCCTAAGGGTCAGCCATGATACAGTCAAAGGAGACTTGATCTTAAGTTCAGAAGTCCTGAGTCTGAATTCCAGCCCAGCTACTGAACAGTTGTGCGCACTTAATCTCACCAGACTGTTTTCTTATCCACATAACCTGGACAGTGAATCCTTCATGGGAAATACTCCTAAGAGATGTGAGCAAAAACAATTCGTAAATCATAAAGTACAAGTATAATAATAATAATAATTATTATTATTATAATTGTTATTTGAATTATTTGGAGCAGAATGGAATCTCTTAGACAGGGACTGTTCTGTTACCATAAGAGAGATTTATAGCCAAATTCTATCATTCTGGAGCCAATTATCAAGTTTTATCCAGTTTTACCCCAACTCCTGACTGCTTGTTCTCTGCTTCAGGCCAGTCTCCTCACCCCTTTATTGCTCCATAAAACAGTGACCAGATCGTATAAAGGAGGGTACCCCTAGTCACTGATGTTGGAGGAAAAATGGCTGTAGGACATAAGGCTTAAATTGCATGAAATAAATGCAAATTGCATGAAATAAATGCAGCGATGGTTTTATAATCCCATTATTTGCTTCTAAAATAATCCAAACTTGTATGTTAATCTACTCTATTCTTGGCAGATAACTATACAAAACAGTAAGCAATCAAGATCTCAACGGGAGTTAGGGTGGCAATAACAGAAGGGAGGAGGAGGCAGGCAGGCACTAATTATGTGCATCCTGCCAGATAGGATGTGTTGGATGGGCATTTGGGGCAGAAAAGCAAACCAGGGCGCAGAAAGCTCTAAGGGACTTCCAGCAGTTAGCCAGTGGAGCTACCAGAACTGGGGTCCCAGTCCCCCCGTAAAGCACTTGCTCTTTCCACTGTACTGCAGACCCACACTGTCTAGGGCTTTCAGATTTCACAAATGTTTTTATTTGCATGGTCTCTTTATTTTCGGGGCAAGCTTGTGAAGCAGATTTGGTAGGTATGACTATTCCCATTTTACAGATGGTAAAAAGAAGGTTCAGAAGGTTCAGTAGCAGTAAGTATTGCAGTTTTGTAAGCATTAAGGGGCAGAGAGAAGTTTTCTGACTCAAAAATCATGTTCTATCCATGGCAACCTATTTGTTCATCTGCCTTGATTAACCAGAGGAAAGCAAGAGCAGAAGCACATATTGGGATGCTGTGGGGTGAGAGGCAGAGGGAAAGCCGAGGGATGCAGAACTTGATTCTACTAGGAGAGGAAGTGGGAGGGGGTGTAGGGCTCAGCAAAGCCACCAGCAATGTCGCTTGCCCTCCCCATTTGCACCAGAATACCCCCATTCCTTAGGTTTTGTGATTCCCAAAGCCAACACCTTCCTTCTGCTCCAACTCCCAGAGGAAGCTCCCAAGTCAGCTGCAACCAGCTGGTTCTGGGGGTAGCACTGGCGCAGGGACAACAGTGAAAAGTGGAGGCAGGACCAAGCCTTAAAAGAGGCAAGGTGACTTAGAGATCTGGTCCTACCTCCCCATTTTACAGACAAAAAACCTGAGGCCCACAGAGGCAAAAGGCACCTGCCCATCAGTGAACAACTGGCAGAATCAGGAATAATTATACCTAATGATAGTTACAGTGACGGCAGCTCTTATTTACTGAGCACTTACTATGTGCCAGGCACTGTGCTAAGGCCCCTATATGTATCGACTCATTTAATCCTGTCAACTAAATGAGGCAAGTCCTCTGATTATCCCCATTTGATTGATAAGAAAGCTGAGGCTTAAAGAAGTTAAGTCACTTGCCCAAAGTCACACAGCTAATAAGTGATGGGCCCAAGTTTCAAACCCAGCAGCCTGGCTCTTAGTCTGTGCAAAACTCCCGACTTGAAACTCTGCACTGTGTGGGTTTTGGTACTTGATAACCTGATACGAGTGATTGGGAGAGATCTACGCTTGTGCATTAGTCACTTTGGGAGGCATGACTGTTTCTTTCCTGTAGAGCAAGAACTAGTGTCAAGAAGACGTTCAAATGCAATTTCAAAAACTGAAGTCAACAATTGATTCTATAAAACGGAGAGACACACACACACACACACACACATTCACACACAGTTCCTCTTCATTGCCTTTCCATTCCTTCTAAGACACCTGGCAGGCAGAAGTGGCAGGTGAGCTGCAGAAGCAACGCCTGAGGCTTGCAATTTGCAGAGACAGGTGGGTGAGGGCAAGGACAGGTATGGGGTGCTGTGGGCAGAGCCTGGTGAGCCAGGGAGCAAGAAGCAGCAGGACTCCGCTGCAGGCAGGAGCCTGGGGCCTCCCGCCCTGCAGTTCTAAGTTTAGCCTATACTCCATCGGGGATTCTCAGCAGTGTCACAGGTGCCTCCCTCCCCAGCTTCCCAGAGCTGATTACATACTCCCCTTTCGGACGCTTCAGACTTTGCAGTATGAGTGCTCATTAAATCTAAGTTTATGACAGTGGCTTAATGCAATGAGCAATGTTTAAGGCATCTGGCCTTGCAAGTCCCTAATTAATCTCAGAACCTGGGTTAGAAGGCGCCTTAGAAGTCATGGAGCCCATCCTGCCCAACAAAGGAATGACGGCCAGGGTGCTTCCACGTGGCACTGTCAAAGGGGGTGGGAGGTGTCATGGCTTTCTACAACAGCGTAGTCCTTTGTGGCACAGTCCTAACCCTTCAAAGCCTTGGCTCATCCAAACCTACATAAAAACAGCCAGTATCTCCTGAGCTCTCACTGTATTACAGGCATTATGTCAAGCCCTTGCCAGAGGCATCCCATCAACCCTCAGAGGAAGGTCCTATGTCACAGGTGACTAAGTGACTTGCTCAAGGTCCCTCAAAGAGAGGATGGCAGAGCCACGACTTGGACCTGTCTGGTTGCCAAGCTCACGTTTTGAACCTCTGGGCTAAAGAGCACCTCCCACTTGTCCCAGCTTTCCTCAACTGTGTGTAGAACGCATCCTTCTGTCTTCCTCTTGGTAGAACTGCTAATACTTGAAGACGTAGAGCATGTCCCCCTAAAATGTCGATTCTTCAGAACAAATATTCCAAGTTCTCTTCAAACCCTGCACCACACTCCGTTTGATGAGCATTATTTGTTAACACCCCTTTAAAGGCTATTCTCAGAACCGCACACAGCACCACAGGCAGGCTCAAAGCAGCGGAGGTGGTTGGACTGTTTCTCTCTGTAGCATGGACGAGGCCCATGCCTAGACTGGTGAGTGGAGACTATGACGCTTGGGGGGAAATTAAAAGCATGCAACATATGTCGATGGAAAAGAAAAAAAAGAGAACAGAACTGTAAGAGTTGCTACAGACAGGGCATTCTTACTCTCTGTGATGTAGAGGATAGGGCACTGAACAAGTGTTCTGTCACTTGCTGTCTGTGACTGAAATGTGGAGGAGTATACTGTAGCAGAGGTAAGTAACCACTGCTTCTCCATCCCTTCCATATAACTCCCCCCTTTTCCTTACTTCTCCTTTGAGCAGTTAGCTTACTGCATGGAGAAAGGGATAGGGTGGTTAGGAAATGCAAAAGACCATTTAGTCCCACAGTTTTCCCCTCCCCCTGGAACTAGATTTCCCACCTGCACCCCAGGCCTGGAGAGGATTTGCATCCCATAGCCTAGTGCTGATTCAGGGGAGGCTGTAGGACCTAGGGAAAGAGGCCACCTACTACATCTGGAGCCTGGAATCAGAGGAAACCTCATCTGATTCCAGTGTTACCCCGGCTTGGAAACAGCACAGGGCCAGGGTACAGGCTGCCTGGGATGATCAAAAGCCAGAGACCCTCTCCCTCATTTAATAATATGTAAACTTTGTCCAAGATAGGCAGAAGTCCGAAAATGTCCCTCCTACCTTGAGGGATGGGAGCTCAAAAGAGACAATAAGTTGTTTTAAAAAATATAGATCAATTTCTGGAACATCTGGGTTTGTGGGCTGAAATTATTACTAAGTGTATTCTGATAACCCAGTTTTCTTACAGGTCATTGTGAGGAGCAAATATAATAAATGTAAAAGTGTTTTGTAAACTATACAGATTTAAGGTCCTACAAGCCCTTAATCTGACTACAAGGCATCCCATTTATCACTGCTGGATTTCATCTTTGAGCCTTAAGCTCACTCTCATCATTGCCAGTCAGTCCCCAGCCCAGCCCCACTCAGCCTCCAGCTCCATATTATGCCCCTGTCCTCCAAGTCAGCGCTATAAACACTGTTAAATAAATACCTCTGTAGACCTCATCGCTCTATTAGCCAAGAGTTTGTGTAGGTCATCTCATGGTTCATATTTTTGTGACCATTTGAAAAAGTGGAATCCTGTGCATTTAAGATCATCCAGCTGTGATTATCCAGACCTAAAGAAACTCTGGGAAATGTCCTCACCATAGAGATACTCCCCATTGGGAAGACCAAGAGCCAGGCAGTGTCATGCTCCCTGCTTTGGAAAAAAAAAAAAAAAAAAAAGGAATGCCAAGCATTTAAGCCAAAACAGACTGAGAATTCTCATTCTCCAAATTAGAGCAGAACCAGATTCAAAGCTGACCTGGACCCTGGGCTGACCCAGATAGCTCCTACGTGGCAGGTTATCGGGCCGGGTGCAATGGCCGGCCGGCCCGGGAACTGGGGTTCTGCTGTATGCAAATTTGAAAATTATCAGGCTGCTCATGTGCTCTTCTGGGAACCTTCAATCATTCTGTCATATTAGGAAAAGCCTTAAGTATATGACAATTCATTTGGAATTTCCAAACCATTCAGCAGTAATATTACTAATTGGGTAGAGATATTTTTTAGAGCTCAGATTTTCTAAAATTATTTAGGCTTTCCAACTTGTAGATGATCAATGTTCAATGATGCTGCCCCTTGGCCGATTAACTCAAGATTAAGGAAGTGTACACTACTGCTGCTACGTGCCAGCCCTAGAGAAGACATGAAATGAAATCCTTCTTTTCTGAATCTCCTTTTCTTCTGCCCTAATCTGTCCTCCAGAACTGTTTTAAAGTACTTCAACATTACCAGTTCTCAAAGTTTTTACCCTGTAACATGCCCAAGATAAAAATAAGTTCTCTACAGTACTCAAAGTATTATGCACTTCTGAGTTCCAGATGTATCTTCTATTTTTCCCAATAGACTTCTCCATGGTGCAAAAATCTGGATCACTTATACAAAAAAATAACCACCTTTCGGTAATGAGCCAAGAGATATTTTTTCAGCACAAATGCAGGGATGCACAACCAGAGTAAACCCTGGATACAGACAAGGAGAAAGCCAGGGCTCCCTCTCCAGCCCCCAATCAACACTTTTGAGGCTCTATGGAAAACTCAGGAAAATTTCAGATATTCCAACAATATCAAAACTAGGGCAGGAAGTTGAAAACTGAAAACAGTCTGTTCAATAGCTGCCAGTTATTTCCAGGCAAATGAGAAACAACGTTCCTAGTCACTAACTGGAGGCTGGCTGCTCTCTTCTGGAGGATTAAGTTTCCAGGGAAAGGAACGTTCTTACTTTCCTCTATATCTGGAGGATATAGAGGGTTAATGAGAAGCCAAAACTGCATGGATGAATGCAGTCGTATGTACATTCTCAACCATGTATAAAGTTAGCTGTCCCACCTTGTCTGGGCTGCCATTGTACCCATGCTCTGGGGGCTCAGGTTTTCATCTCTCTGCTTATTTGGCCCCTTCTGCCGAAGGAGGGGCACTACACAACTGCTTCCCGCTGGTTTCTCTCCTGTAGGGACTTCACTGCTCTTCCTTTGTTTTGTTTGAGGCGGATGACCCCAGCAAGAAGCTGTCCATTCTCCCACTCCCTAAAAGTAACATTTATCACAGAATGGTTACAGTTGTTCCATGACTCTACTTTAATGGAAGGAAACAGCTAGAATTTACCAAAGTAAACTGATGCTCCTGTTCCTTGCAGCCTTAATGGAAAAAAATATGACACTTTCAGAAATGAACACTCTGGAAGAAAAGAAGAATTCAATACAAATAGGCAGTACCTGGTTTGCTGTAAAAATTGCTGAAAACTTTTGGGCAGGGGACTGTGACAGTCTCTCCTATATCAGCGGGGCGCCAGCAGGTAATGTTGTCCCAGACACCACTGCAGGCTAGAAAGAAAGTACACATAAATCACTGCTTGGGGGGAAAGAGACAAGTTGATATGATATTTGTTAAAAGCTTTACAAATAGAAAACCCATCAGTTAGATAATTATCTTGCAAATTATTTGGGGGGGGGGGACAAACTGGCACCAATGATGTCACTGAGAATACTGTTAGCTTGATGTGTAACAGTGACTTTTTATATATAATCTTAAAACTGTAAGCAAGCATGAAATTGTAAAGTAGCCTTAAAATGTAACCTTCAAAGCTGAAAACAGGATATAATGGTAGCTTTAATTTTCACAAAGGGGCAATATGTAAATGTAAAATCTAAAGCAATATGTAAATATAAAGTTTGCACCTGTCACAGATGTCACCTAGCTCCTGAAGAAAATGGGAAAATGGGAAATAACTAAATTGATTAACTCCCTTTGTCTCTAATGGGTTTAGCCAATTAAAGAATCACTGGAAGATTGCTCCAAACCTCCCATATAGATAAGTCTTTTGCCTATCACTCTTGCTGCATGTTAATTGAGTAATTATTTCTCTTTGTCTCTGAACCTGGATATAAAACCCAACTGAAGAAACACTTCGGGGAGGCAGATTTGGGAAAGCTTTCCCTGCCTTCCAATGGCATAATAAACCATCTTTTCCTCTTCAGCCTGGTTCAGTGTGACTTCTATTAGCCACACAAAGCAATGAACCCAGATTGGGTAAGTGCCCCTTCTACAGTTGTATTCATGCTAATTAGATTTGGAGAAATAACTCCGATCTGTGGTGGAAAAGTCTTCGAGCAATCCAATGTGCACTATGTAAATTACGAATTTTAAGTGATCATCATTTTTCTTTCTTGTTGATCTGCATTCTTCCCATGTGTTACATTGGGCACTGTGGCAACCCGTGGCCTGAGCAAAACAGGCCTACAGATCTTTGGTGCACAGCAGTCTGCATGACCTAGGCAGCTAAATGTTTAACCTATTGTCTTTCTAAGCCAGTAAAGAGAAAAAGGGTAAATTGACCTTAAAATGGAACTTTATGCAAGCAGGCAGGAAGTGAGAGGCTCTTAGTCTCACAAAAAAAGCAAAATGTAATTGTTCAAGTGTTATTCTAGTCCTTCCTGCACCACCCCCCAGGTCAAAGTAACCTGTTCCTGCATCTATGCTCCCCTCACCCTTAGAAGGCCTTTGTCTTAAACCCTTATAAAAGGCTTTCTGCCCTTTTTGCATCACTCGGTGTCTTCCCTGCAAATGCGATGCCTGTCTGGCCTGAGAGAGCCATCATGATCCCTCCACGACTTCTCACCCCGTAGGTAAGTCCTGAATAAAAGTTCATGTATCAGAAAATGCTTGTCGTCTTCTTTGGCCTCTGGACTGGCATGTTCCTCTTGGGCTGTGACAGGCACCATTAGGTATTACTGTAAGTCTTGAAGACTTAGGGTCTTCCCGGATGAAAGTATGCTTGTGCTTTTAGAGAATCTTAAATGATACTTTGAAAATTAAAGTATTTGACAAGATTGGATTGATTTTGGCCATTAAGATACCAGATTAGTGACAAAATCTTAGGTTACCTTCCTGAAGTTATCAAGTAACTTAATTGGCAAATGTTGTCATTTAAAGCATTTTTCAGGCTTTTTATTTGATCTTAATAACCACCTAGTGAGGGTAAATCCTATGGATATTGCATTAATCATCTTATAGATGAAAAGCACTAGTTTCAAGCAGTTTAATGACTGATTCAAAGTCATAAAAGCAGTAAATGACAGAGTCCACATCTGAATCCAGGACTCTTTGCTACAAGTTCAAGAATTTTTCTGCTATATTTTGTGACCTCTAAAATTTTATAATTTGTTTAAATTTCAATATAGGAGGAACAATGTGTTAACTGAGGTAAAAAATAAATGATAGGTAGATAAACAGATGATAGATGATAAATAATAGTTTTCGCTCTCTAACATACTATCCAAACCTGTACAATAATTTCAGGAGTACAGTGATAGGGCATATGCATTTTTGGTTTAAATACAGGGGTGCTTTATTTTCAAGAATAGATACATCTCTGAAAAGCTGACTATAAATCAAGTTTTGCTGAACAAAATACTTTCTGAAGGTCTTTTTTTATAAAAATGAAAACACGTTCATTACAAAAATGGAACCATATATCAATTCAATAGATAAGTATATAAATGCATACTATTTAATCACATATTTAAAGAAAATGATAGTTTTCTTTAAAAATATTTTTAAAAGGTCATAAATACTTTATTAGAAACCCCAAACATTCCTTAAGGGCTGAAGTGACAAGGGCAGTAACTATGCCCTGTGTGTAGCTCTGATTAGATCCCACATAACTGTGCTATTTAAAGTGCTAAGCTCATAAACTGAACACTGTTTGACTCTGGGATGTTAGTGAGTCTGTGGATTAGATGGGCCACAATTAGGTTTTCCAAAGGAGAGCCAACAAACATGATGAAGAAACTGAGATTGTCCAGGTTTCCCATGAAAAACTTTCAGAATCCCCACTTCTGATAAAACAGCATGTTCTAACAATTTTATTGCTGATGATTTTGAAGTTCAACTCTCTTTGCCACAAGAATAACAAAGTTCTGCTTCAGTAACGAAAACTTAGCAGAGGGATATTAAATTCTTGGGTTCATTTAAAGCAATCTTTGTATTAGAGTAGGATTTGATTCAATATGGAGAGTTCCATTTATTATCACATTCCTTCCATCTTTAAGACAGTATCCCCTTTATTGGTTCATTTATTGAAGTACACCTGCAAGGAACTGTACTAGAAGCCATGGAGTTTTTTGAGACAGTGGATGGGAAAATAACTGACATGGATACCCACAGTACAGGTGACAGTCTATAAGGTCCAGAAGGTGGTGAATGGGCAAGTACAGCAGGCTGGTGGGGACAGCACTGACATATGTTGTCAGTCCGAGGGCTAGAGACTTCCTATTATACACAGCAGAATGCATAAGTGACTTTCTCTCGTTTGTGTTTCCCAAATCTTGCTAAAATGACAATAGTCATTTAAAAGGGCAGCAACAAGGGATGCCATTAAAGTTTAAAGATGAAAGGCATTTGGGAGTTAATTAAAAACCCAGCAGAGCAGAGGATGCTACAGCCAGTGCCTGAAGGAGTCCAGAGACTAAGAAGCAGGAGATTCTCTCTTGCCCTTTGGAAAGGTTAAATCTAAGATGCTCTGGACTCCAGGGCTCCAAGCCCAGGGGAGGACTTAATTCAAGAGAATTAAGACAAAGTTTGAATTCAAAATATTAAGACCTCCAGCATTCCCTCCCCCTGCTAGGTTTTTAGAACTCTGAAAGCCAGGTTTATACACCTAACTGGAACAGAACCCGTGGGAAGCCCAGGGATCATTCCAAGAGGAATGGCTCCAGTTGAAAAAACTAGAACTTTGAGATTACCTTATTTATTTGGTTGTATTGAGAGTATTTTCTTGTTTTATTCTGGCATGAAGTTTGATGCTTAATTATTGATTGGTATGCAGAAAACTAAGCAACAGAAAAGTGAGGCAATTATTATTCCAGGAAAAGCAAAAAGCGATACAATAAAGGAAATGTTGATTGTTAAATGGGTCATCTGTGATCTTAATGTAAACCAACAATTGTGATGTAACAATCACAAAGGAGAGTGGGGGATGCTATGTGTGTACATCAGTGGTAAGAATGGTGTAAGGGGAATAAGTCTTTATTCATAGCAGTATTTTAATGGACAGTGACTCAAATTGGAAAAAAGAAGAAAAGAAATGGCAGCATAAGTATGTTGTTTAGAAATATAAAAACAAACACCAGAGGAAACACTTAGAAGAGTTGAAAGTTAATTGGGGATAAAGAGGGTCAGTCCAGAGACTATTATCCTTATTAAATACCTTGTAATATTATTTGCCTTTTAAAACTTCATAAATGCACTGCTTTGTTGAAAATTAAAATTTAAGGTTTCATAATATTGTTAAAATACCCATTTTCCAATTTTATCTCACATTAAAAAAAAATACATTGTGTAGGCCAAAGCAAAATAGTCTATAAATAGGCCATTGTTTCACAATATCCAATATAAGTGATACAAATTAGGTGCTATAATATTTCAGATGAGGGAGAGGTTATTTCTGGCTGGAAAATCATCAATGGCTCCAGAGAAGATAGTATTTGGGATAAACTTGGAAGATGGATAGAAATTTCATAGATTGGGGCCATCTACAATAGGAAAACAGCTTGAGCAGACTTTAAATTTAGGAGAAAAGATTTGTTTGGAAAGTAACAAGTAGTTTAGCTAAAAAAAAAAAAAAAAAGGTTCAAGTGTACAGGTAGTGAGAAATAAATAAGACCTACATTGGGCTGGAAGAGACAAAAGATTGTGCAAGGAAGTGTGTAAGGAATTTAAGCATCAGTAGCAACTTAGGTTTTTGAGCCATGATAATAAAATCAAAGGTCACTTTGAAAAGAAAGCAAAAGTCTGTTGCTATCAAAAGACTCTGAAAAGTTATTTGACAAAATTCAGTAGCAATTCCTAATTGTTATAAACTTTAAATAATAGAATGAGACTACCTTAACATAACAAAGACCACTTGTTAAAAGTAGAAAATATTATTAGAAATGATAAACACAAACTGTACCACCGAAATCAGGAACCAGGAACCAGACTGGATACTTGCTATCAAAATTATTCAACAATGGATTAGATATTTTAACTAAAACAACAGATTAATAAAAATGAACTATAAATTCAATAAATGAGTAGAAAGATGAGAAAAAATCCTAGAACTGCACTTTCCAGTAAGGTAACCACTAGGCACAGACAGCTATTTAAATTTTAATGTGTTAAATCACTACACCCTATTAGAATGTCTAATATCAAAGAAAATGAACAACATCAATTGCAGAGCAGCACGACTGTTCATTCATTGCTGATGGAAATACAAAATGGTACAGCCTCTTTGGGAGATGGTTTGGCAGATTTTTTATAAAAATAAACAGCCTCAATATATGATCCAGCAATCCAATTCCCTTGGTATTCATACAAATGAGCTGAAAACTTACATCTACACAAAAACTGGCAGACAAATATTTATAGAAGCTTTATTCATAACTGCCCCAAACTGGAAGCAACCAAGATGTCCATCAGTTGGTGAATGAATAACAAACTGGTACATTCATAAAATGGGAAATTACTCACAAATAAAAAGGGAGCTATCAAGCCACAAAAAAAATACAGAGGAACCTTAAATACATATTGCTTAATGAAAGAAGCCAGTCTGAAAATACTCGCTGATTCCCAACTATACGACTTCCTGGAAAAGGCAAAACTAGAGCGACAATAGAAAGATCAATGGCTGCCAGGGGTTCATGGAGAGGAGGAGACAGATGATGAGGCGGAGCAGAGTTTTAGGGTGGTGAAACTATTCTGTATATTATAATGGGTACACATTATGCATTTGTGAAAACCCATAGAATTGTACAACACAAAGAGTGAACCCTAATATAAATTATGGACTTTAGTTACCAGTAATGTATCATTATTGTTTCATCAGTGTAACTAATGTGCCATTCTAATGTAAGATGTTAATAATAGGGGAAATTGTGTGCAGGGTAGGAGGGTATATAGAATTCCCTATACAACGTTTCTATAAACTCAAAACCATTCTAGAAAACAGAATCTATTAAATGAGATGAAAAGCCACATTTCAAATGCTCAGCTGCACATGTGACTTGTACTTATCATAGTGGACACCTCAGATACAGAACATTTCATCATCCCAGAAAGTTCTATTGGGCAGCACTGTCCCAGAGCCTGTAGTTAAAACAAACAACAAAATAAAACACAACAATAACAAAAACACCTAGAACTAACAAGCCACAAATTGAAAGAAGCTAAAAATAAAAAAGGAAAATAATACATAAACCCAACATTAGTCTCTATATACTAACAGTGAGGTAAACTAGCTCAGTCAGATGAGTCATTTCTCCATGTCACAGTTTTCTAGCTTAAAAATTCACATAAATGCTTTAAAGTACTATATGAGGAAACACAACTGAATGAAAATTTCTAATAAAAAATGTATATCTCATTTATCACGTCTTTCCCATCTTTCAAAATCCAACAGGTAGATGAAGAAGAAGCTTCTAAAATGATATCACAGAAGATGGAAGAGTAGGAATTTCCAGGAATCAGTCCCTCCACTGAACCAAAACAAGTATTAATTGGCAAGAATTGTCAGAATAACTATTTTGGAATCCTGGAGGTTAGTCAAGCCTTTGCAGTGTCCAGGGAAGTGCATGATAAAGAAAGGCTAGTAAACTGGTGAGTTAGGGTGTTTTGCAAAGTAAGTTCCATCCACCAGCTTCCAGAAGGCAGCTGTGGAACTATGGCTCACATTCTTTGTGTGGCTAGCTTTTGCCAGGTTCGACAATAAAGATTGTGTCCTCCAAGAATCAGAGTTGTTTGTTCTGTCTGTTGGTCACTGAGGGACAGACAAAAGGGCTGGCCATTGTCTCAGACCCCTCACGCTAAGCCAGCTTCCTGGGTCACTTCTGATGGGGGAATTTAAAGAGACAGAATTCACCAACCCCGTCTTTGTCAGATCCAGGCATCCCAAGAAATGTCTGTCAGGTCACTGGCTGAAAGTGGAGATAATGGAACAGATACTTCAGTGACTACACTCAACAAGTAATATACTTTGTAAAACTCATGAAGCAAATGGATGACTACACCTCTCAACAAACAACTTCACTGACCCCTAAGGAAGGGGAACAAACTGATTTCCTTTCCAGGCCTACATATTACAATAATCTAAATGTTCAGTTCTCAACCAAAAATTTGCAAAATATACAAAAAAACAGGAAAGTAAGTGCCATTCACAGTAAAAAAACAGAAAACAAAAAATAAAAAAACAGGAATAGACAAAAAACATGTTAAAGCCCAGACACTGAACATACTACACAAATACTTTACTGTCTTAAATGTGCTCAAAAGGATGAAGTAAATCCTGGACAAAGAACTAAATGAAATCATGAGAACAATGTAGGAACAAGTACAGAATATCAATAAAGAGACATAAATTATAACGAACCCAAGAGAAATTCTGAAGCTGAAAATCACAATAACTAAAATGAAAAATTCACTAGAAGGGCTGATTTGAAGAGGCTGAATAAAGAGTCAGTGAATCTGCAGATAGTTCAAATGAAATTACTCAGTCTAAGGAGCAGGGAAGAAGAAAAATGACCAGAGCATAATAGACCTGTGGACATCATCAAGCATAACAACATATGCATAATGGAAATCCCAGAAGAGGAGAGTTGGGCAGAAAAAGTATTTGAGGACATGACCTGAAGCTCCCCAAATCTGATGAAAGACATGAATATACACATCCAAGAAGCTCAATGAACTCCAAGTAGGATAAACTCAAAGAGATCCATACTGAGACACAGTATAATCAAACTGTTAAAAGACAAAGAGAAAATCTTGACAGCACCAAGAGGGAAGTAACTCATTATGTTCAAGGGATCTTCAATAAGATTAACAGCCAGTTTCCCATCAGAAACTATGGAGACCAAAAGGAGTGGAATGATATATTAAAAGTGCTGGGTTAAAAAAAAAAAGAAAAAGAAAAAAAACTGTGTCAAACAAGAACTCTATATTCTCTATATTTGGAAAAACTAATTCTTCAAAAATGAAGGAAAGATTAAGACATTCCCAGATAAATCACCAAGCTATAGGATTTTGTTATTAGTAGACCCACCCTATAAGAAATGCTAATGAGATTCATGCAGGCTGAAACTAAAAGACGCTAGTGGGACTCAAAGCCATATGAAGAAATAAAGATCTCTGGTAAAGGTAACCACATAGATAGATGTAAAAGCTAGGGTGGTAGATTGAAATATCTATCCCAACAAAAGACATGGTCTTAATCTTAATCCATGTTCCTTTGTGTGTGAACCCATTTGTAAACAGGAACCTTTGAAGATGTATTACCAGTTAAGATGTGGGATCACTTGTGAATAGGATCTTCTAAGATCCTACTTAGGTGTGGCCAAACTGAATCATGGTGGGTCTAATCAAGATTGCCATGTGACGGAGGACTGCCATCCCCAGAACACTATGGACTCCAGGAGGAAGTATGGACTTGTTGACATCTATTTTTTTTTCTTTTTGAAATCTTGATTTTGGACTTCTAGCCTCTAAACTGTGAGCCAAAACTTTCTTGTTGTTTAAGCCAACCCACAGTATGGTATTTGTCACAACACCTTTGGCAAACTGAGACAGCTAGCATTATTGTATTTTTTGTTTGTAATCCCTATTTTTGTTTTCTGTATGATTTAAAAGACAACATATAAAGATGTACTTTGTGACAATAACAATATAAGGGGGGATGGAGTTGGATAGTAGCATAGTAGTAGAATTAATGCGTGCTAACTAAAGCTAAGTGGGTTTTAATAAAGCTAGATTGGAATAAATTTAGGATGTGAAGTATAATCCCCATGGTAACCACAAAGAAAATGTCTGTAAAAATACAGAAAAGGAAATGAACAGGGAATTGAAATGGCACATTCGAAAAAAAAAAAAATCAACCAAACACAAAAGAAGGCAGTATTGGAGGAATTAAGGGACAAAACAGATATGAGACATATGGAAAACAAAATATAAAAGGCAGAAGTATTTCATTATTAGCATTCATTTTTAAATGTAAATGCATTAAACTCACCAATTAAAAGAGATAGACTGGCAGAATGGATTTTAAAAACAAGATCCAACTCTCTGCTGCTTAAAAAGACTCATTTTAGACCCAAAGACACAAATGGGTTTAAAGTGAAAGGATAGAAAAAGACAGTCCATGAAAGTAGTCATCAAAAGAGAGCTGGGGTGGTTATACTAATATTGGTAAAAACAGATTAAGTTAAAAATTGTTATAAGAGACAAAGAAGGGCAGTATATACTGATAAAAGAGTCAATTTATCAAGAAGACCTAGCAATTATAAACATATACACACCAGAAAACAGCCCTAAAATATATGAAACACATTGACAGAACTGAAGGGAGAAACAGTTCTAAAATAAAGGTTGAAGATTTCTATGCTCCACTTTCAATAGTGGATAGAGCACGTAGAGGGAAGATCAATAAGGAAATAAATGAACTGCACCACACTATAAACCAACTAGTCCTACTAGATATATACAGAACGCTCACCCAACAACAGCAGAATATACGCTATTCCCAAACACACATGAAACATTCTCCAGCATAGACTTATGTTAGGCCAAATAATTCTTATATTTAAAATAACTGACAAATGCAAAGTATCTTCTCTGGCCACAGTGGAATGAAGCTAGAAATTAATAACAGAAGGAAACTTGAAAATGTGCAAATACATAGAAATTAAATAACACACTTTTTAACAATCTTAAACAAATAAGAAATCACTGTGAAATTATAAAACACATTGAGACAAATAAAAACCAAAACAAAACATACCAAAACCTATGGGATCAGTGAGAGCCGTGCTCAAAGGGAAATCTATAGCTTTAAACAACTACATTAAAAAAGAAGAAATACCTCAAATCAACAATCTATTTTTATACCTTAAAACTAGAGAAAAGAAGAGCAAAGAAAACATGAAGCTACCAGAAATAAGGAAATAATGAAGACAGGATGGTGAGCTAAATAAAATAGAATGGAAAACAACAGAAAAAAAATCAATGAAACGAAAATTTGGTCCTTTTGAAAAGAGCAAGGAAAAATTGGGCAAGCCTTTGGAAAGCAGCAAGAAGGAGGGGAGGGGAGAGAAGGGGAAGCAAATTACTAAAATAAAAAATGAAATTGCTGATATTACTACCAACCTTACAGAAATAAAAAGGATTCTAAAGGAACACAATGAACAACTTACAATTATAGTTATAGTTACAAGTAACTTAGATGAAATTGACAAATTCCAGTCATTCTACTCCTAGGTATATATAATCAAAAGAACTGAAAACAGGAACTCAACCAGATACTTGTACACCGGTGTACATAGCAGTGTTATTCGTAATAGCCAAAAGTTAGAAACAACCCAAATGTCAGTTGACAGATGAATGGATGAGCAAATTATTGTGTATACACACAGTGGAATATTATTCAGTCATAAAATGTACTGAAGTAGTGATATATGCCACAACTTAGATGACTCCCCAAAACCATCATAAGTGAAAGAAGCCAGACACACAAGATCACACAGTATTATTTTTATATGAAATATCCAGAAGAGGCAAATCCATAGAGACAGAAAACAGACTAGTGGTTGCCATGGCATGGGCAGAGTGGGGAAAGGGGAAGGATTACTAAAGGAATTACTTAATGGGTACACAGTTTCCATTTGGGATGATAAAGTTTTGAAACTAGAGAGAGGTAACGGTTGTATGACATTGTTAATGAACTAAATGCCACTGAATTGTAGATTTTCAAATGGTTAACTGTGTTATGTGAAATTCACCTTAACAAAAAAAGGAAGAAACAGCTTTTAAGTTATGATGTAAGAAGCCCTCTTAGCTACAGCAATTGGTTAGTGGTTTGGTGAATTGAAAAGCATGGCTAAAGCAGAGAACTGTACAAACAGTAGACACCTTAAACATCTTATTTAACTTAAAATACAAAAACACATGTTTAGGAGAGCACAAGTGCAAAATGGTAGAGGAGGAAGTTTTACAAATTGCCCCCTCCATTTGAAAAATGAAGGAGCTGGAAAAAGACAATTGAAGCAAACTAGGTGGTAACCCTGTGACCATAACGGACTTTTAGAACAACTATAGGAGTGCCAGAAGCAGCAAGAGGCTGCCCAGATTTCAACTTTTATAAGTGAAAAAGGATAAACCAGTGAACAGTTTCTGTTGCTCACCCCTGTGGCAGTGGCTGCAGAAATGGCTGCAGCTGCAGCAACACATCCCTCATTCTTGGAGCAGCTGGTTGGACCCCGGGCTGGAGGAGGAAACTTCCTCTTCTAAAAGTTGGGGTTGAGGATGGAACTCTGTTTGAGGGATCTGTGAGGCACCAGCATGGAAACTAGTATCAGTTTCAGCCCTCTGCGTAGCAGCACTTGCCGCCTTCTACCAGCATCCACCTGGGTGGAAAGAACTAGTGCATCTTCATTGGCTGTTTTCTTTCTTTTCCCTTCTTAGTGTGGGCATGCGGGACACTGATTACGTGCTTTAACTTGGCGGGCCTGGGCTGGGGGACCTGATCAGCCCCTGGGGAGGGTGGTGGGCACGGGCGACAGCGCCCTCCGCAGCCCCCCGGGCCTGGGAAAGTGAGGCCGGAGGCAGGCCCCATTTCCTCACCCAAAATAACACTGTTAGGGGAGGCTTGCCGGAGGGAACCGCCTTTTCCCCACCCCCTTATCTTGCCCGGACACTCCCCGTTGCCAGTGCAACTCCCATTACCACCAGTGCGCATACATTGTTGCCAGACACCATTACCGGAGCAACTCTCGCCCCTTTTCAATCAACCTCCGCGCCCTCTCAGAACCAATCCAAGCCTTTAACCTCTACAGCTACCCCGCCCTCTAAACGCCCGATATAAACTTGTACTCTCCCCTAATAAACTCTCTTGGTTTCTTCACCCTAAAAAGAAACGTGTCCCGCCTGTTCCTTTCTCGCCGCCCTCCATACTTTGCACACCACCCCGCCGGGGACCTGGCCAAGTCCCCCGCCTCGCCCTCGCCTCCGGGAAAGAGCCCCCGCCGCCGGTACCCTCCAAGCAATCCTGAGAGCCTAGGATTTAGCAACCGGCCGCCACCCCCCCCCCCGACGAATCAACTGCGACCGCAACTGGCGCCCAACGTGGGGCCCCTGGAATTAAAGGTCCTCTCCACGCAGCGGTCCAGTAAACCACCCGCTCGCCCGGACGCCTCTCCAGCTCCCCTTCTCCTCGCCTGCAAAGTAAGGGCCGCCTCTCCCTCGCCGCCCCGCGGAGCCGCCTCTCCCTCGCCGCTCCACGTCCGGAGCCGCCTCTCCCACGCCGCTCCGTGCCCGGGCCGCTCTTCCTTTCCCTCATTAACCTGGCTTTTGCCCCCGACTACCTTTCGTCTTCTCTTCCTATGTCCCCCCATTCCTCCTAACACTCTTCCTCCAGTAGCTTTCCCTCTTCCCCTCCATTACTTTGCTGTGGTCCTTTGTGTCTTTGTTTCTTTGTTTCGCGCGGTGTGCCTCTTTGCGACCGCCCCCCCCCAAACTGCTCTCGCTACTAAAGGCTCCTGCCTTCTATTCTTGCCGTTTCCTCGGTTTACCTCATTTTCTTTACTCAATAATCAACCCCCCTTTTTTCTTTTCTCACTCCGCCATGGGTAATCGTCTATCTGCACGCCAAGCACCCCAAGTTCGTGCTCTGGCTGGTCTCCTAGACACACATCGCTGTAAGGTGTCTGTCCGGCAGCTGCAAGTATACTGGGACCTCCTGCTGCCCTTTAACCCATGGCTCACCACTTGCCATCTTTGGGACCCTGTTACTTATGATCGCCTTATTGATCGGGTCACCAACGCCATGGAACATGAGAGCAAGCGCTTCCCTCCCGGCTTGCTCCCCACCTTAATAACTGTCTGCTCCTGCCTTCAAGGCTCCCTCCCCCCTGATCGAGGCCCCATTAAATCCAAGGAGGCCCTATCAACCCAGTCAACAGATTCAGACAGCGATACTAATGTAGACCACGATTCGGACACAGAGTCCTTAGTCGAGCAGATTAACAATGCGCTCGAAGTGACTCCCAAAAAACAAAATAACACTGAGCCTCGCCAAGATGGCGAACTTCCTCCTCCTCCTTCTTCTTCCATCGAGGGGAGGAAGTGCTCCGGCGATGACGTCAGCCCTAAGCTGGGCCGGAAACCGCAAGCGCTTTACCCCGCCCTTTCACAGGGCGGAGTTAGTCCGCCATCTTATGCCTTGGGCCCCGCCCTTTCACAGGGCGGAGCTAGTCCACCATCTTATGCCTTAGCCACTCCCACCGCACCGCCGTCTTGCGACGCTTGGGGCCTCCCACTTCCGCCTCCCCCTCCGGCGAGCTCCCCCTCGGAGCCGCTACCGGCAGCTGCTGCCGCTCCTCCCACCCTGCCGACTAACAACCCCTGGCTGCCTTCTACACCTCAAGGCAACCCTTGGGGCAACGCTCCCCCTACCCCCACTCCCGCGCCAAGCCCTCTGCAAGCGCGTCCTCCTTTCTCTCGTGCTTTTCGCTGCTTTCCTCTTAACCTTACCCCCACACCACAGAAACCGTATAACTGGTATCCCATTGACTCTGATACTATCAAGCAGCTTTGCAGGGCCGTCAAGGAGGACGGGTTAGGTAGCCCATACGCTTCCCAAATACTGCAGGATCTCGGCATGGACTTTTGCATCCCCCAAGACTGGGCCTCGCTTGCCCGTTCCATTCTTAACCCCGGCCAGTTTGTTAATTGGCGTGCTCACTTCCAGGCGGAAGCAGCTAAGCAAAGTGAGCAAAACGCAGCCACTGGAGTCTATCATCACCCCGAAGCCTATCTAGGCACGGGAGCGTTTCTAAATGCGTCTGCTTATATTAATGTCCCTGCCACCTTCTGGACTATCCTCAGAGGCATCGCCTTACGCGCGTTTGCCAACTGCTCTGCCCGTCGACCTGACAACTTTACCAAGCTCCTCCAGGAGCCAAACGAACCTTTCGCCACCTTCGTATCCAGGGTCGAAGAAACCTGCGCTAGAAAAGTTAGCAACCCCCAAGCCCAGCTAGCTCTCACCCGGGAACTCATTCTAGAAGGGGCTAACCCCCCCTGTAAGCAAGCCATTCTCCCCTTGCGGGAAAAAAGTCTAAATCTCAGTGTGCAGCTCCCTACTGATCCCTCCTGGTTACTTGGTCGAACCTGGGGCTTCAGAATTTATTTGAAAGGAGTCGACCCAGGTTCCCTTATTCTTGTAAAAAAGGAGGCTGTACAAAAAAACCCCTCTGCCATTGGTCCCAATAAAGTCATTAACCCCCTTTTTCCACAGCCCCCCAGCCGCACCTCGAGTACAAGCAGCACACCCGAAAACCGTACCTCAGCTGCAAACAACGCATCGCCAACCCCACCACCCCGACCTCCTCTACCCCCCTCTCGCTACTCCTCTCGCTACTCTTCTCCCCTCCTCGGCCTTATCCAAGCGGACTTCACCTCAGTGAATTCCTCCAACCCCAATCTTACCTCCTCTTGTTGGCTTTGCCTCTCCACTTCCTCCCCCCTGTATGAGCCAGTTGCCTCCAACCTCTCCTTTTCAGAAAACACAGAGGACAGCCCCTCGGAATGCAATTGGAATACCTCTGCCGTCCCCCTAACCTTTCATTCAGTCTCCTTTACAGGAAAGTGCATCCGCCCTCGCTCAAGTAACTCTCCCAACCTCACAGCTTGCGCCGACTACTCATCTCCCAGCAGCTCTGCAAAATTTCTCATCCCTCATAACTCCTCCCAATGGCTCTGCTCCTCTACAGGGCTTACCCCCTGCCTTAACGTGCAAACCCTCAATACAACTAATGAAACTTGCCTCCTAATTGTCCTCATCCCTAGGGTCCTATACCACAGCGAGGAAGACTTCTTCCTCCGCCTGGAAACAACTGCAGCTTCTGCCCCACTGCAAAAGCGAGAGCCCATCACCGTCCTCACAATTACCTCCCTCCTAGGTCTTGCAGGCGCTGGCACCGGAATCACTGCATTAGCCAGTCAAGGCTCCGCCCTAACTCACCTCCGGGCGGCTGTTGACGAGGACATTCGTCACCTACAAGACGCTATTTCCCATCTTAAAAATTCTGTCAATTCCCTCTCTGAGGTAGTGCTCCAAAACCGCCGAGGTCTCGACCTTCTCCTCCTCAAAGAAGGAGGCCTTTGCGCCGCCCTAGGAGAAGAGTGCTGTGTATATGCCAATTCCACGGGTCTCGCCGAAGACAGCCTAAAGAAGGTCCGAGAGGGACTGGAACAACGCAAAAGAGACCGTGAAGCCACCAGCTATTGGTCCCACATCTTTACCCCCCTCCTCCCTTACCTCCTCCCTCTCCTCGGCCCCCTACTAATGATTATTCTAGCTCTCACCTTAGGACCCTGCATTATCCGCAGAATTGTCCAGCTTGTAAGAAAACAAACGGATGCTATTTTCTCCTCGTTCGTACAAGTCCAGTACCAGCGACTCGCCACCTCTGACGCTCCCTACTCCGAGATGACAACCAACCCTCCGCGACCTCACCGCCACCGGTCAACCCGCCGACCGCAAGGCCCTTCTCGATCGCCTGAACATCGCACCAACCTCGAGCTCCAGCTTCTCTGAACCTCCAACTTTAAACCCCCCACCCTCGTCCATCCCGCAAGCAGCAAGGCCCCTGTCGAGCGCCCGGGCGCCACACCAACGCCGAGCTCCAGCCTCGCTGAGCCACCGTCAACCCCTTTTTCCCCTCCCCGACCTCCCCCTTCCCTCATCCCTTAACGGGCCTCTCCGGTAAGCTTCTTCCTTTAATTAGAAAAGAAGGGGGAAATGCGGGACACTGATTACGTGCTTCAACTTGGCGGGCCTGGGCTGGGGGACCTGATCAGCCCCTGGGGAGGGTGGTGGGCACGGGCGACAGCGCCCTCCGCAGCCCCCCGGGCCTGGGAAAGTGAGGCCGGAGGCAGGCCCCATTTCCTCACCCAAAATAACACTGTTAGGGGAGGCTTGCCGGAGGGAACCGCCTTTTCCCCACCCCCTTATCTTGCCCGGACACTCCCCGTTGCCAGTGCAATTCCCATTACCACCAGTGCGCATACATTGTTGCCAGACACCGTTACCGGAGCAACTCTCGCCCCTTTTCAATCAACCTCCGCGCCCTCTCAGAACCAATCCAAGCCTTTAACCTCTACAGCTACCCCGCCCTCTAAACGCCCGATATAAACTTGTACTCTCCCCTAATAAACTCTCTTGGTTTCTTCACCCTAAAAAGAAACGTGTCCCGCCTGTTCCTTTCTCGCCGCCCTCCATACTTTGCACGCCACCCCACCGGGGACCTGGCCAAGTCCCCCGCCTCGCCCTCGCCTCCGGGAAAGAGCCCCCGCCGCCGGTACCCTCCAAGCAATCCTGAGAGCCTAGGATTTAACAACCGGCCGCCACCCCCCCCCCCCCCGACGAATCAACTGCGACCGCATGGGCATTTCCTGGTCTGGCAGATCCCCAAAGACACAGCATAGATTCTGGCGTCAGTTTCAGCCCTTTCTGCAGCAGCAGCTTCTCGTCTCACACCAGAATTTACCAGGACTTAGAGAACCAGTGCAATTCTACATTGGTTGGGCTGCTTCTCTCTCTCTTGTGTGTTTAGTTCAGTGGATTCCTGAGGTCCCAGTGCAGATGCTCAGTTTCTCTCAAAAGCAGCACTTTCTAGCCTTACATCAGCCTCTACAGGGACATAAAGAGCCAGTGCAGCCTTTTCTCTTTTTCTTTCTCTATTTTATATTTTTGGGTCTGGTGGATCCCTGAGGGATGAGTAGGGATGCTGGCCTAGGTTTTGATCTTGAAAACAGCAGCTTCTGGCTTCCCATTGGCACATAACAAGAGACTTGGAGAGGCAGAGCCCTTCAATAATTTTTCCCCTTTTATTTCTTGTTTCTTTGTGTGTGGGGTGGGGGGTTGTTTGTTTGTTAATATTTTTTTCTTTTCTTTCCTTTTTCCTCTCTCTCTCCCTCTCTTCCTTTCCTTCCCTTTTTTTCCTTCTTGTTCTTAGTCTGGTCAACTGAAGAGTGGAAGAACCAGGTTTCCAGAGTGACCATAACATACTTCTCAGAATGTCCAGTTCTCAACAGAAAATTACAAAACATACAAGAAGACAGGAAAGCGTTCCAGTCATAAAAAAAATGAGTTTGATGGAAAATATTCCAGAGGATGTACAGCCTCTGGAATTACTATTCAAAGATCTTAGATCAACTCTCATAAATAGGATCAATGAACTAAAGAGAAACATGGACAAAGAGCAAAAGGAAATCAGGAAATAATATGAAAAAAAAACAACAAGAATTTCAATAATGAGTTAGATATTATAAAGAAGAACCATATGGAAATTCCAGAACTCAAAAGTACAAAAATTGAAGTGAACAATTCAATAGAGGAGTTCAAGAGCAGACTGTAGGAGGCAAAACAAAGGATCAGTGAACTTGAAGACAAAACAATTGAAATTATCCAGGGTTAGGAGCAGAAAGAATAAAATAATTAAAAAAAAAAAAAATGAACAGAGCCTGAGGAACCTTTGGGACACCATCAGGCATACCAATATATGCATCATAGGAGTTCCAGAAGGAGAAGAGAGACAAAAAGGGTCAGAAAAAAAATTGAAGAAATAATGGCAGAAAACATCCCAAATTTGATGAAAGATATGATATGCAAATCCAAGATGCTCAACGAATGCCAAGCAGGATGAACCCAAACATATCTATATTGAGATACCAATGCCAAGGGCAAAGACTGACTCTTAAAAACAGCAAGAGGGAAGCAGGGTGTCACATATAAGAGATCCTTAATCAGATAACATCAATTTCTCAATAGAAATCATGGAAGCCAGAAGGCAGTGGGAAGACATATTTAAAGTGCTGAAAGAAAAAAAAGTTAACCACGAATAATATAGCCAGCAAAACTGTCCTTCAAAAATGAGGGAGAAATTAAGAAATTTCCAGACAAACAAAAACTGATGGAGTTCATAACCATGAGACCTGCCTTACAAGAAATGCTGAAGGGAGTCATCCATGCTGAAAGGAAAGGACACTAGATGGTATCTTGATGCTAGATGAAGAAATAAAAATCTCTAGTGTAAATAACAACATAGGTAAATATAAATGCCAGTAGTACTTCATTTTTCATTTGTTATGCTGTCTTTTGTTGCTTATAAGGCTGAAAATTCATATGCATACATAAACAAGGTAAATCATTGTTAATGGGCACACACTGCATAAAGATATAATTTATGACATGAACAACATAAAAGGGAGGGATAGGTACTGTATATTTGTAGATTACTGAAGTCAATTGGAATCAACACAAATTGTAATGAATTTAGTATGCTAAATGTAATCCGCATGGTAATGAGATTGGTGATGGTTTGAAGCTGTATGCACCCCAGGACAGATCATGTTTTTAAATTCAATCCATTCCTGTGGGTGTGAACCTGTTGTGGGTGGGATCTTTTGATTAGGTTGTTTCAGTTACATATGCCCCAGATGGGTCCTAATCCTCTTACTAGAGTCCTTTATAAGAGGATAAAAGACAGACAGAAGGCATATAAAAAAAGCCCCAGAGAAGCTCAGAGAGTAAAGCCAGAGAAGCTGAGAGACAAGGACACACACACAAGCTCAGAGAGGAAGCTGGAAGCAATGAAACCCAGGAGAGAAGGGGGAGACCAACAGACATCACCATATACCTGGCCATGTGACAGAGGAATTGAGGACTGCCGGTAGCCAGTCTTTGGGGAGAAGGTGTAGTCCTGTTGATGCCTTGATTTGGACATTTTCACAGCATCAGAATTGTAAACTTGTAAGTTAATCCCTGTTGTAAAAGCCAACCCATTTCTGGCATATTGCATTTCATCAGCTTTAGCAAACCAAAACAGTAACCACAGAGAAAATATCTACAAAATTTACAAAAAAGGAATGGACAAACTTGTCAAAATGACTCATTACAAACAGCCATCTAAACAAAAAAAAGGTAGTCATGGAGGAAAGGGGGGCCAAAAATATATAATACTTACCCCCCCCAAAAAAACAACAAAAAAAAAACTAGCAAAAGAGCTAAAGTAAATTTTGATTTAACAGTAACTTCCCTAACTGTAAATGGAATAAATGTGCCAGTCATAAGGCAGAGATTGGAGAATGGACAAAGAAACATGACTCAACTTTATATGCTGTTTACTGGAGACCCATCTTAGGTCCACAGATAGAAATAGATTGAAAGTGAAAGGGTGGGAAAAAATTTTCATGCAAATAGTAATCAAAAGAGAGTAGGGTGGCTATCTTAATATCAGAAAAAATAAACTTCAAGTCAAAAATTGTTACAAGAGACAAAGAAGGATGCTATATATCATTAAAAGTGTCAATTCAAAAAGAAGATTTAATATTTATAAACATATATGCACCTAACAGCAGAGTACCCAAATATATGAAGCAAACATTGGCAGAATTGAAGGAAGAAACAGACGGTTCTACAATAACAGTTGGGAACTTCAACACACCACTGAATAGAATACCTAAACAGAAGACCAATAGGAAATAGAACACCTGAACTGAGCAACATCGTAAGCCAATTAAATCTGATGAACATATTTGGAACATCTCACCCAACAACAGCAGAACAGACATTCTTTTCAAGTGCACATGGATCACTGTCTAGGAGAAACTATATTTAGGGGCACAAGGTAAGTTCTAAATAAATTTCTAACAATTGAAATCATTAAAAAAAAACCTTCTCTGACTACAATGAAATGTGCTAGAGAATAAATTAGAGAAGAAAAACTGGAAAATTTAATACTATGTAGAAATTAAACAGCATACTCTTAAACAACCAATGGGTTAAAGACAAATTTACAAGAGAAATTAGAAAACAGAAATTGCAAGAGAAATTAGAGACCAATGAAAATAAAGACCTAACATAGCAAAAGTAATGCAATGCAGTGTTCAGAGGGAAATTTATTTATAGCTATGAATGCCTATGTTAAAAAAGAATTATCTCAAATAAATAACCTAACTTTACATCTTGAGGAACTAGAGAAACAAGAGTAAAGTAAACCTAAAGTGAGCAGAAGAAATAATTAAGATTAGAGCAGAGATAAATGACATAGAGAATAGAAAAATAATTGAGAAGATAAACAGAACAAAAAGTAGGTTTTTTGAAAAAAAATCAATAAAGTTGGTCAACTTTTAGCTAGACTCACAAAGAAAAAAAAAAAAAAGAAAAAAGACACAAATTACTAAACTCAGAAAGAAAAACGGTGATATCACTACTGACCTTACAGAAATAAAAAAGGATTATAAAAGAATATCATGAACAATTGTATGCCAGCAAACTAGAAATCTAGAAGAAATGGAAAAAAACCTCCTAGAAATACATCAGTTACCCAATTTGACTCAAGAAGAAATAGAAAACATCAACACACCTAAGTACAGAGACTGAATCAATCAAAAAGCTTCCACCAAAACAAGTCCAGGACCAGATGGCTTCACTGGAAAATTTTACCAAACATTTAAAGAAGGCTTAGTACCGGCTCCTTCTTAAGCTCTTCCAAAGAATTCAAGAGGAGACACTTCCTAATTCATTTTCTGAGGCCCGCATTACTCTGATACCAAAGCCTTGTAAAGACATCATGCGGAAAGTAAATTACAGACCTATTTCCCTTATGAATATAGACGCAAAAATCCTTAACAAAATACTAGCAAACCAAATCCAATGGAGTACTGAAAAAAATGATACACCATGAACAAGTGGGATTCATTCCAAGAATGCAAGGGTGGTTCAGCATACAAAAAAGCAATAAACGTGATACTCTACATAAATACAATGAAGGGATAAAACTGACATGATTCTCTGAATTGATGTAGAAAAGGCATTCAACAAAATCCAACACCCTTTCTTGATAAAAACATTCAGAAAAGTAGGAATAGAAGGGAATTGTGCTTGTTTGAAGCTGTATGTACCCCAGAAAAGCATATTCTTAAATTTACTCTATTCCTATGGTTGTGAACCCACTGTAGTTAGGACTTTTTGATGAGGATACTTCAGTTAAGGTTTGACCACCTCAGTCAGGATAGGTCTTAATCCCATTACTGGAATCCTTATTAGCAGAATGAAATTCAGACAGAGGGACAGAATGTCACAGGAGGCAAAAAGCAGAAATGGAATATGGAAGGGAAGAAAGACACCAGGAGAAGCCACCATGTGACTTGCCCCATGACAGAAAAATCAGCAGCCAGTCCCTGAGCCCCAGTGCTCAGGTAGAAAGCACCGCCATGATGATGCCTTGATTTGGATAGTTTCCTGGCCTCAAAATCATGAGCAAATAAATACCCATTTTTTAAGCTGAACCATTTCATGGTATTTACTTGAGCAGCCTAGGAAACTAAAACAGGAACTTTCCCAACATGACAAAGTCCATTACAAAAAATCCACTAACTTTCACAATGGTGAAAGACTTAAAGCTTCACCCCTAACATCAGGAATGAGACAAGGATGCCCGCTTTCACCACTGCACCACTGCTATTCAATACTTAGACAGAAGTTCTTGCCAGAGCAATTAGGCAGGAAAAATAAATAAAAGGCATACAAATTGGAAAGTAAGAAATAAAACTTTATTTGCAAATTACATGATCTTATATTTAGAAATACAAAGGATCCACATGGAAACTATTACAGCTAATAAATGAATTCAGCAAAGTGGCTGGGCACAAGATCAACACCCAGAAAACAACTGTGTGGATTCACTAGTGATGAGCAACCCAAAGAGAAAATTAAGAAAATTCCATTCACAATAGCATCTAAAATAATAAAATATCTAGGAATAATTTAACTAAGGATACAGAAGACTTGTAAACTGAAAACTACAAAACACTGCTGAAAGAAATTAAGTAAGCCCTAAATAAATGACAAGACATCCCATGGTCACATATTGGAAGAGTTAGCATTGTTAACATGTCAGTAACACCCAAAGGAATATACAAATTCAATGCAAAGCTTTTAAACTCCAGCATCCTATTTTGCAGAAATGAAAAATTAATCCTCAAATTTATATGGAACTGCCCCCAAATAGCCAAAACAATCTTGAAAAAGAAGAAAAGAGTTGGAGGACTCATACTTCCCAGTTTCAAGCTGTATTACAAAGTGTCAGTAATCAAAACAGGGTTGTACTGGCACAATGATAGACAAACAGATCAGTGCAGTAAAATTAAAAGTCCAGAAATAGACCCATGCATTTAAGGCCAACTGATTTTTGACAAAAGTGCTAAGTACATGCAGTGGGGAAAGAATAGTCTCTTCAACCACTGGTGTTGGAAAACTGAATCTCCACATGCAGAAAAATGAAGTTAGACCCCCATCTCACACCATATACAAAAATCAACTCAAAATGGAGCCAGGACCTAAATATAAGAGCTAAAACTACAAAACTCTTAGAAAATAAAAGGGAAAAATCTTCATGATCTGGGATTTGGCAATGGATTCTTAGCCATGAAACCAAAAGCACAAGCCAAAAAAAAAAAAAAAAAAAAAAAAAAAACCACTAAAGTTAATTTAATTAAAATTAAAAATTTTTGTACATCGAAGGAAATTTTCAAGAAAATGAAAAGACAATCTACACTTTCTAATGGGAGAAATACTTTCAAACCATGTATAGGATAAGGGATTAATAACCAGAATATATAAAGAACTTGTACCATGCAACAACAAAAAGACAAACAACACAATTTAAAAATGGGCAATGGACTTGAACAGACATTTCTCTAAAGAATATATGCAAATGGCCAATAAATGTGAAAAGATACTTAACATCATTAGTTAGGGAAATGCAAATTAAAACTACAATATGATACCATTTCACGCCCACAAAAATGGTTATTATTTTAAAAACAGAAAGTAAAAAGTATTGAAGAGGATGTGAAGAAATTGGAACTACAGTTCACTAACATTGTTAGTCATAAAGTAAAATGGAATACACCCAAAGAAAGTGAAAAAAATGTTGGAAACAGATATTTTTATGCTAATATTTATGGCAGCATTATTCACAACAGCCAGAAGCTGTACACAACCCAAATGTCCATCAACAAATGAATGGATAAACAAAACATGGTCCATACACATGATGGAATATTATTCAGCCATAAGAAAATAAGTTATGAGACATGCTGCAACATGGAAGAACCCTGAAAACATGCTCAGTGAAAGCAGACACATAAGGACAAAATTTGCATGGTATCATTTATAAGAGATGACTAGAAATAGAAAATTTGGAGACATAGCAGATTAGAGGTTACTAGGGGAGTGGGTTGTTTTCGTTTCCTTGGCTGCCAAAGCAAATACCATGCAATAGTTTGGCTTAAACAATGGGAATTTATTAGCTCGTGGTTTTGAGGCTAAGAGAAAGTCCACATCAAGGTGATGCTTTCTTCCTAAAGACTGTGTTGTTCTGGGGTTGCCCGCTGGCAACCCTCGACCCTTAGCTTGTCACAAGGCAAGACACATGGTAGCATCTCTCTTCTCTTCCAGGTTCTGTCAATGTTCAGTTTCTGGTTGCCCCCTCTGTGGCTTTCTCTCTCTGTCTGAATTACATTCTGCTTATAAGGTACTCCAGTAATAGGGTTAATACCAATCCTGATTGAGTTGGGCCACACCTTAACTGAAGTAACCTCATCAAAAGGCCCTACTTACAATCAGATCATACCCACAGGAATAGATTAGTTTCAAGAACATGTTTTTCTGGGGTACATATAGCTCCAAACCACCATGCTGCACCCTTTGGACCCCAAAATGACATGTTCTTTCCACATGCAAAATACATTCATTTCATCACAACAACCTGAAAGCCTTAAGTCATTTCAGTAACAATGCTAAGTAAATCTCATCAAAATCGGCTATGAGAGTGGTCTGTCCTGAGGCATAATTTCCCTCCATCTGTGGATCTGTGAAACCTAGAGAACAAGTTATCTGCTTCCAATATGCAATGGAAGTACAGGCATAGGATAAACATTCCCATTACCATACAGAAAAACTGAAAGGAAAACAGGGGACATGGGTCCCAAACAATCCCCAAACCCACCAGGGCATACTCAGTAGAGGATCCATGGATTGATGTTTTGTCCTCTGAGCCTGATGGAGCAAATGCCCCACCCTTTCCAAGTGCCTGTGCAGCAGCCATGCTCTCCTGAACACTGGAGGGAAGGTGCCATCCTCTCTGAGAATGGAGAAGGCAGCCAGGCTCTCTGCAAACCTGGGGGCACTGTCTTCCACCCTGTCCCCCTCCAAGTTCTGGGGTTATGGCCAGACTCTCCGCGAAAGCTGCGGCATTGGCCCCACCATCTCTGAGCATTGGGATGATGGCACTCTTCCTGAACAATGGGGTGGAAGGCTCTCCCAATCCAAGCAAAGGTGCAGACCTGCCTGTTCTGGTTTGCTAATGCTGCTGTTATGCAAAATACCAGAAATGGATTGGCTTTTATAAAGAGGGTTTTATTTGGTTGCAAAGTTACAGTCCTAAGGCCATGGAAGTATTCAAACTAAGGCATCAACAATAGGGTTCTGTTTCAGTTTGCTAATGCTGCCTTTTTGCAAAATACCAGAAATGGATTGGTTTTTATAAAGGGGGTTGATTTGGTTACAAAGTTACAGTCTTAAGGTCATAAAGTGTCCAAGGTAAGTCATCAACAATCGGGTACCTTCACTGGAGGATGGCCAATGGAGTCTGGAAAACCTCTGTTAGCTGGGAAGGCACATGGCTGGCATCTACTCTAGAGTTCTGGTTTCAAAATGGCTTTCTCCCAGGACGTTCCTCTCTAGGCTGCAGCTCCTCAAAAATGTCACTCTTAGTTGCTCTTGGGGTGTTTGCCCTCTCTTAGCTTCTCCAGAGCAAAAGTCTGCTTTCAAGGCCATCTCCAAAATGTTGCTCTGTAAACTGCAGCTCCTCTCTCAGCTCCTGTGTGCTCTTCAAAGTGTCCCTCTTGGCTGTAGCAAGGTCACTCCTTCTGTCTGAGCTTATATATAGTGCTCTAGTAAACTAACCAAGCGCACACTGAATGGGCAGGGCCATGGAAATTATCCAATCAGTTATCACCTACAGTTAGGTGGGTCGCATCTCCATGGAAACAATCAAAGAATTACAATCTAATCAACACGAATACATCTGCCCACACAAGACTGCATCAAAGATAACTGCATTTTGGGGGACACAATACATTCAAACCAGCACAGGTAATTTCACTGAAGAATGGTCAATGGCGTATGGAACAACTCTGTTGGCTGGGAAGGCATGTGGCTGGTGTCTGCTTCGGGGTTCTGGTTTCAAAATGGCTTTCTCCCAGGATGTTTCTCTCTAAGCATCTGGAGGTGTTCTCTTAGTTTCTCCCAGGCAAACTTGGGGCTAGCAAATCTGCTTTCAACAGCCATCTCTCTCAGCTGCAGCAAACGTCTGGGCCTGTGTAGCTCTTTTTAAAGGACTCCAGTAAACTAATCAAGACTTACCTGAATGGGTGGGGTCAAAGTTCCCTGGAAACATTAAATCAAGAAGATTAAGCAATCTGCCCCCACAAGATTGCATTAAAGAATATGGCTTTTTTTCTGGGGGACATAAGATACACAAACTGGCACACTGCCCCTCCCACACACATGGTGGGCTCACTCTCTTGCCCTGAGGAGATGTATTTGCTACAGATTTTCCATGATTCTGCCCTTGAAGCCATTCTTCCTTCTATTTGTCCCTCTCTGTTCCTTTCAGTCTATTTTTTGCAAAAAATTTGTCACATTCACATGTAGTTCATATGGGTCCAAACCGTCAGACAAAAGGACTTTCCACAGATCCTTCCTGGATAACTGCATTTCTGATCCAGACTTCCATGGAAATTGATGCCTAGTTCCATGTTCAGTCAAACCGTCTCACGTAACACTATTCTCCAGGGACTCATTTTCCAGAAGCTCAGGGAAGGTCCCTGAGAGAGCCACTTCTGTCCCTAGTCTCAGAGCACACTATCTGTACAGGCTCAAATTTTCCAAACCAGCAATTTCTGGGTTTTTTTTTTTTTGTTCCTAGGAGTTCAGTTCTCTGCTTAGCAATCCCTTTCCTCTCTCATTTCACCATAAGCTGCAAGAAGCCATGCTACACCTTCCACACTTAGCTTGGAAATCTTCTCAGCTACATATCCAAAGTCATCACTTTCAAGTTCTGTGTTCCATCCAACATCAGAACTCAAGTTTGCAAAGTTTTCTGCCACTTTAAAACAAGGATCGTCTTTCTTCCAGTTTCCAAAAACACATTTGTCACTTCCTTCCAAGGCCTTATCCGTATTTAGCATCCATATTTCTACCAACAGTCTCTTCAAAGAAATGTAGGCTTTTTCTATCAAGCACCTCACAAGTCTTCCAGCCTCTACTCACTACCCAATTCCAAAGCTGTTTCCACATTATTGGTATTTGCAGTAGCAGCACCCCACACTCTCGGTACCAAAATCAGTTTTAGTTTCCTTGGCTGCCAAAGCAAATGCCAGGCTTAAATAATGGGAATTTACTAGCTCATGGTTTTGAGGCTAAGAGAATCAAGGAATCATCACGGGGATGATTTCTTCCTGAAGACTGTGATGTTCCAGGGCTGCCTGCTGGTAATCCTTGGTCCTTAACTTATCACATGACAAGGCACATGGTGGCATCTCTTGGTCTTTCAGTTCTCTTCCTGGTTCTGTTGATGTTCAGCTTCTGGCTGCTCCCTCTGTGACTTTCTCTTTTTCTGTCAGAATTATACTCTGCTTGTAAAGGACTCCAGTAATAGGATGAAGGTCCCTTCTGACTGAGGTGGACCACACCTTATCTGAAGCAACCTCATCAAAAGGTCCCCCTTACAATGGTTCACACACACAAAAATGGATTAGGTTTAAGAGCGTTTCTCTGGGCTACATAAAGCTCCAAACCACCACGGGGAAGTTTGGGGAGAGGGAAGGAAGGGAGAATATTTGTAAAACTAAAGGCATTTTAAAAAATATTATATTTACTACTTAATTGTAGAATGTATAGGAAAGCCTTTCCTTTGAGTATGAGCTTGATGACTGCGTTTCTTCATCTCTTGTGGAAATTATACCCCTAATGTCCTGTCTATAATTTCCAATTACCATTTATTTAAATTGGAGTGAATTTAGACTCTTGCTAAGCTAGATTTTAATAATTCAACCCTCCTAACCTTTTACAGTTGTTTTTCACACATCTAATTCTACAGCTGCTTAGCAACTCACTTTTTCTAGTCTTTCCAAAGCCTGCAAATTAGCTTTTCTAGAGACAAATGTTTCTTTTCATATTATGTCAGTTTACTTGCTATTTAATTAAGTAGTCAGCAGTAACATATTTAACAGACATAACTGTTTGTAAACTTGGTAGAGAATCTCCAAAGACGGCTGCCATCAATTCTTTCCCTCACTTTAAACACATGTGCCTCCATCAAGATGTGGAATCTGTTTCTCCTCCCCTTGAATCTGGGCTGACCTTGTGACTTTCTTTGACCAACAGAATGAACTGGAGCAACACTGCACTGGTTCTGGAACTGGTCATTAACGTCTGCCATCTTCTGTTTTCCTTCTGGAAGGTCGCCATCATGTAAGAAGTCCAACTACCCTGAATCACCTTTGGTGAGAGGTAGCCCAAGCTAGCCACGTAGAGAGACCACATAGAGAAGAACCAAGATGCCAGACGTGTGAGTGGAGACCCCGTATACCTTCCAGCCTTGCCTGGGCACCAGCTGAACACAGCTAAAGAAGAACCATCAACTGACCTAATCAGACCACAAAACTGGGAAATCGCAAATTCACAAACTTTTTTTTTTTAAGCTACTAAGTTTTGGAGTGGTTTTTTATACAGCCATAAATGACTAAAATAAGAACAAACCTTACTCATTCTTGGGAAATGAAAGCCCCGCTGTGTGGAGCATTCTAAGAGAGGCCTATTAGCTGCTCAGCATGATGGGAGAGGCACTGTGATTCAAGGGGGAAATGATGCCATAGGTAGTGAGTCAGTGACCTGGCCACGAGCGTTTCTACTGAACTAGCAAAGGTTCAAAGGAAAAGAAAAAAACAAAGTCCAACATAAAGCGATGTTGGAGGTTTTCGAACTTTTTGCTTGAAACGTAGTTTAATCTACTGAAAACAGCATTCTAGACTAAATGATTCAGAACTGATCTTATATACAAGGTAGCCTATAGACATTTCTTAAACCTTACAGAATCATCCATGGAAAATACACAGGAAATTCGTGAATAGTGTTTAGGAAAAGCTGCTATTAGAACATGTTCTTATCTTATCAATATACTGGAAAACAGGGTACAGAGGAAAGATTACGTACAAGTGGAAATTCTGAGGAAGAGAGTGGTAATTCATCTTATACAAAGCCACCTAGCCAAGGGGGGAGAGCCCCACTGAGTGGAGAGGAATCTACATAATTAAAAGGAAACTATAATCTCATTCTACCCAAAGAAGCAATTTCCTCTTTAAAGTGCCCCTAGGCAAGTTATAACTTGTACAGACGATGCTTTGTGTGCTATTTTGATTCTTTGATTTGGATTTCCTTTCTCATTATTTTGGTGATATAAGCATCAATTAAGTTTTCAAGAAAATTGCAACGTGATTCTACTACTTATGTGTCAAACCTGCATAGCACTTTATCTAGAAAGAACTTTTGCAACTATCTTATTTGATTTCCGTAGCACCTCCGTGAAGGAGGCAGTAACCCCCATTCTTATACTTGATGGTGAAGAAACAAGGTTTACAGAGATTAAGAAGTGTTCAACGTCACAGGATGAAGAGCAAAAGCTGGACCAGAATCCAGGTCTTTTGACTCCAGTCATGGCTTTATTTCCTAGAAGATCACTGTTCTTGGTTAGCCAACATCAGTATCTACTGTGCTGGTTTGAATCTGCCATATTCTTTTAATCCAATCTTGTGGGGGCAGGCCTATTGTGGATAGAACCTTTTAATTAGGTTGTTTCCATGGAGATGTAACCTGCCCATTCAAGGTGGGTCTTAATTCCCTTACTGGTTTCTTTATGAGAGGATAAAAGGCAGAGACATTTTGGAGAGAGCTCAGAGAAGCTAAGAGATGTAATCTAGAGTTTGCCCCCTGGGAGAAGCCAAGAGAGAAGCTAAGAGAGAAGCTGAGACAGAAGTCCAGAGACACTTGGAGAAAGCCATGGAAACCAGAAGCTAAACCTGGGAGAGAAGGACCAGCAGACTCCGGCCATGTGCCTTCCCACTGACAGAGGAACCCCAGATGCCATTGGCCTTTCCTCAGAGAAGGTATCTTACTCTTGATGCCTTAATTGGACATTTCCATGGCCTTACAATTGTAAATTTGTGAACTAATAAACCCACATTGTAAAAGCCAGTCCATTTCTGGTATACTGCATTCTGGCAGCTTAGCAAACTGAAACATCTACTTTCTTTGACCTCATAGGATTTGTTACCAATATCATAAACTGGGACATTTGGACAGTTTCACATGATTGAATTTTCCCATGTTTAAAATGATATAATGAAAAAAGCACTGGACATGGAGTCAAAAGATATATATTTGCGTTCACATTTCTCTTTAAACTCCAAGTGTAAAACGGAAACAAATCCCTTCCAATTCATACATTTGAACAAATTGGATAACAATGTATGTATTTTATATATAACAAAGCACCATGCAAATGCAACGGTTATTATTTTTAAGATAAAACTGTACATATTTACCTGATAAGAACAGCAGTACATGTATTATACATGTCCTACACCCTCTTTGCACACACCATGGTTTCTAGTCACATATTACTTCATAAATTCTTGGATTGCACTGAACTGTGCAATATATGTTTTGTTTGGAGAATCAGTACTTCTGTGTGGCAGTGATTGGATGCCTCAATTTTTCTACTTTTTCCTTTCCTCTTATCCCTGTTTCTATCTTGAAAGAAGTCTAGTCTCCTAGAGTATATTCAACTCCATAGATACAGAAGGGGTAAAATCGTTCAGGAAAACTTGTCCAGCCTGGCTTGTGAAGATAAAACTGCACTGTTCTCACCTGTATAATGGTAATAAAAGTGTTTCCCCAACAAAAAAATGAGCAATAGTGAGCAGTTACAGTGAGTGGCTGACATTGCTATCACCTATAAGGGAGAGAAGGAGACTTCAACTCCTGTAACCCAAGACTGGGGAAGAGAGAAGAGTGCACCTACAGAGCGGGACTGAGTGCCCTAAAGACGAACACTAGGAAATTTACCACCCTGGATTACCTTTCTCTAGCAGTAGTGTGAGGACTGGGTTGCAGCACTGAGTGGGCGGAAAAAGGAAACACTGAGAAATAAACCTGTTTCTCATATTAAGGTCTCACGTATGGTAACTGCTGATAATGTGCTTCCCTCTACATTTAAGAACAAATATTACCAATAATATTCTTCATTCAAGAAAGCTTATTTTAAATTTAAAGTCATATGCAACAAATCTGCCTAAAATCAGACTGCAGGAAAGCCTAGAAATCACTGAGAATGAGCTCCAGAAGGGTCAGAAGTGTGTCTTAGTCACTTCATCCCCAGTGTACAGCAACTAACAGGTACCTTTCTTCTTTTCCCATTTTCCCAGGATGTAGTTACCCAGGATAAAGATCTTGCCATAACAAATCCCCCCCACCCCCCGCAGTGTCAGCAAGAGGCAGAGTTCTCTGGAGTCCCCACTGCTTCTTCTCTAGATGATAATGACCAAAATTCTTCCCAAAGAGAGCTTTACGAGTAAAATCCCTTTACAATGACCTATATCAGGAATTTCAATGGCATTGTTGTAATGGAATACTCTACTATTGTTTTAGCATTTCTGGAGCCATATATGCAACTGAGCAGCCAGCTAAATCCATAAAAAAAAGTTTTGAATGCAGAAAGATAAAGATGAAAGAATAACGTGTATATCACCTCACCCTTTTCTTCCTCCTGGATTTCTGTCTCTTTTGTTGTGCGGTGGTTTGAGAGTTCAGGGGAGTGCTTAAAGGGGAATAAGACGATCGAAGAGGAAAAGGATGATAGAAACTAAGACATAATTGCTACATAATGGAAGGAAGAAAAACAGTAAAGGTCTCAGTTTGGGATCAGCACAGCTCAACTGGCCTCCCTCTCTCCCTATTCACAATGAAAACAAAATCAAATTCAACTTCTTTCATTATGGAGAGAGGTTTTGTTTTTCTTTAAAAAAAAAAAAATTCTTCCACCTCAAGAGAAACCAGGAAAAAGCACTTCTTGTACCCTGATCATTCCTAGTACAGAATCTGCTGTGGCCAGAACAAAACAGTTTCCAAGGGGCATTTGGCAGGACATGGAAGTAGCTTTATTATACAGAACTCCTCTCTTTGATGCTATTAGTAGCAATAGGCTTTTACCTGTACAAAGTAGGATGGAGATCTTGTGAAACACAGTCATTTGGTCCTTCAGTTTAACCATCCTAACTTCCTACTGAAGCTGAGTAGTGGGTTATCAGTCCCAGCTGCACAATATTTACCTGGGAAGCATTACAAGTACCCATGGCTGGGCCCCATATCCTAGGGGCTCTGATTTAATTTGCCTGGGCTTAGTTTTTAATTAATTCATTAACTGTATTTATTTTTTAAAGATTCTCCATGATTCTCATGTGTAGCCAAAGGACTAGGGACCCACAGCCACACAATGTACATGCTGGAAAGGCCCTTGAAAATCACTAGTGGAGTGGTTGAAGACCAGCAGCAGATCACTTGGGAATTTGTTAGAAATCTTCCCCCCCACCCCAGACCAACTGGCTGAGAAACTCTGAGAGTGGGGGCCAGCAATCTGGGGGTTTCACAAGCCCTCCAGGTGAGTCCGATGCATACTCACGTTTGGAAAGCACTGGTAGCAACGCTCCCTCCTCCCAATACACAAACCAAGAGAAAAAGGCACATGGTGGTAAGGAGCACTGGCTGGGTTTCCGCTCCCACTCTGCAGTTTATGCACTCTGACCCTGAGCAAACCGCTCAGCCTCAGTTTCCTCATCTGTAAAATGGAGATAACTCCCTCATCAGAGCATAACAGTAGATAATTACAGAAACCACTTGGCAGAGTTGGTACCTAGTGAGCCCCCAGCAAGGGGTAGTGCTGACACATATTATTATGATTTCAAAGTGACCTGGGAGTCTTGGAGCTGAGTCAGGTCGGGACTGGCCACTCGCTGCTCCTCCTACACCTCTAGGATGACAGGATGTAAATGTTAAAGTAAGGTGCCAGATCACGTTATTTTTTCAGGTTTCTGTTCTGTGTCCAGGTATAGTATTAGTAACAACAATGATAATACATAAAATACCTACCATGGCCAAGGCTTTGCTGAGTGCTTTATATATATTAACCCATTTAATCACCATAAACAATCCAGAAGATAGGTAGTATAATTGGTCCCATTTGACATATGAGGACATAGGTGCAAGAGCTTAATTAAATTGCCCAAAATAAGGTAGCTAGTAAGCAGCTGAGCCCCAACTCTTAAGCTCTAGCCTATACTGCCTCTCTCGTTATTTACTCTGCAGCCAAAAGCATCCAGCTTTGTGAAGTACAGCACAGTTAAGTTAGCTTATATTCTTGGCCTGTCCCTCCAAAGTGCTTAGGCTGACTGAGGCCACTTTTGCACATGCCCTGGCAGGTGGGGTCTTCTGGAAACTAATCTTCAAGCAGGGCTACTTGGGACTCCTCTGCAATCAGGCAGCTCCTCCAAGGAGGTGAGAATGGGCTCTCTCTGCAGCAGCTCTGGGGAGCTCCACAAAGAGAACCACATAGGTGGCAGGGATGGAAGGACCAGAGGATCCCAGAGCCAGCCCTGCAGAGCCTGGCAGGGAGAAGGGATTTTGTTGTTACGGTTGCTGTCGATTTCTGTATTTGAGGTGATTCAGGCCAGACTAATTCCTAAAGATCACCAAATGGGAAAAAAGCACTTAAAAAGCTAATTTCATATTTTTCTCACTCTATTTGTAAATAGTCTAAAATAAGCACCAGGGTGCTGCCAGGAGGAGAACAGGAAATGGATTACTCTGGATTTAGAGGGTCAGCTAGAAGACTGGCATTTTAAAAGAGAAAAGAATTTTATAGTTGAAAAGAACCATTTAGCCCACCCTAGTTAAACATGCTGTTTTAAAGACGAGGAAGCTGGTGCCCTAAGGAGGTTGAGACTCGACCGAGGCCATCAAACCCATTAGAATCAGACCAAAACCTATCACCAAATTCTCATTTCAACAGTCTCTTTCCACTATACCATCATAACTGTTTTCTAAAGGAAATAGCCTGGTGCTGTTTCATTATTTAAGGTGAAAATACCTCAATTAAACAGCTCTTTGAAGTTCTACTTATATTCTAGACTTGCATCTTTAAATTATGAAAGTATTATATGGCCACCGGAACCAAACACAAACATTCCTTAAGCCCATGTAAAAAGAAAAGGGAAGCCCCCACAACCTTTAATCCCAATCCCTGGTATAACCATTGTTATAACTTAGTGAACAGCCTTTGGGATATGCATTATAAATGTTTATGTTTATTATATTATATAATAATAGGTTTACATTATACATGATGTTAAAAGAGCATTGGCCCTTCCAGCCTTCTCCGTGGGCAGGTTCCTTCTCTATTCCTGAGGGAACCTGCAGGCAGGGCTTGGAGTATTCCTGGTCACCCTCAGAAAATGAGTTCTCTGATTACTTCTGGTCTAAGCAACAGTTTGATTTCCTTATTTAATATGTCTAGCTCCAGGCTTTGGAGACAAAGCTTCCTTGCTTCCCCAGCTTGGGCTCATCTGAGGCTGGAAGCCTGCAGTGAAGAAGAGGGTGTGAGTGTTCCCTCCTTATCCCCTTCCAGGGTTGGGAGTGACAAGGAGGGAGGAGAGATGAGGGCAGAAAAAGTCTCATGGAGGTCACTCGCTGGAGGGGCAGAGCTGACTCTGTCACAGGGCACTCCGGTGATCTTCTTAGGGATTCTCTGACTGGAAGCCACCACCTACCTTCCCACGAAGGAAGGGTCACGTCTCCTCCAGCTGGCCACTTCTGGGCTGGCTCCCTCCATGGGCCCACAATTAATTCCCCCAAACATGCCTGTTTTACTCCCTGCCAGAGGAAGGACGGCTGCTTCCCAGGGGAGCCCTCGGCCATATCGAGGTGTGGCAGCTACAGTCTCTAATCCTGATACTTCTCCAAGTGGAGGTTTCTCCTAGCACTCCTCTCACTTATCTTGGAGAAGGGGGAGGGGTGAAATGACACAGCATTCCAGAAATTCTCTCCAAAGAAATCTTCTCCCAAAAAGCTCTTCCAACCTTTCCTCTAGCTCAGCTTAGATATGCTTGAAGTAGGTGTTGAGTCTACTATACAAAACCAACCTAGCCACCTCCTTCCTAAATTCTCTGCTTTGGAAAAGCATCTGTCATCTTTAGGGCCTTAATGAAACTGAGACACAAAGATTAGAACTAGCACAGTAAACATGCTATAACCCCCAACACATACCTGATTCAGGCAAGAATCAACAGTAGATTCAGAAACCATCAGGTGAAAGGTTTACAAGGAACTAGAACTGACACGGAGCCAGTAATTCCACAGATTACTTGCCAATTGCAAAGGGAAAAAATAACTTTGTATTAGAATGCTCAGGCAATCATTTCTCAAAACAAGTGCTCAAACAGCATGAACTGGAAGAACCAACATTATGTGTATGGCGGGAGGCAACAAGAAGTGCACAGCTACCCCTGGATGATCATCTGCAGGTGCAACCTGACAACAGAAAGGCTTGCTCCTAGCATTCCGTACCCTTCTTTTCTGTATATTGAAAATGTTGAAAGGAGGTACAAGGAACTCTCAGATGCTTACTGTCAATAATAATAACAATAATGTTTGACCTAAATTCAATCAAGCCTTTAGGCCCAAATTTCAGTTTAAAGGAAATGCAGGGGATATAGGAACAATTCAACAACACCATAAGGAAACACTCAGACAAATCTGTAATGTGGGATACTCTACAAGAAAATTGACCTGTATGTTAAAAAAGTCAATGTCACAGAGGAGTGGAAAAAACTTGGAGAAACTATATTGGATTAAAACATTAAAGAGATACAACAATAAATGCAAAACATGAACCCTGATTAGATCCATGTTCAAAAAAAAAAAACAAAACAGCTATAAAGACATTATGGACTAAATTAGAGAAATCAGAATATAGACTAGATTTTAAATACCTGGGGATAAACCGGGATAGATAATTAAATAGACAGGGACTCACTGTTATTTTCTTAGGTGTGATAATGGAAATGTGGTTAGATAGGGAAATGTCCTTACTTTTCACAGACACAGGCTGAATGAAGTGCTTCTGGGTGAAGCATCGTGCAGCCCCACCAAATAGAAACTATACAACATATAAACATACAGAGCTACAGCGAATATGCAAAGTGTTAACAGTTGTTGAACTGTGGGCACTGCAAGTTTATGGTACCTCTCCCTCAACATTTTAATTATACAAGTTTTCAAGCATACAGAAAAGATGAGGGAAAAATGCTGGGAGCCAGCCTTGCTGTTGGAAAATGGCTCATTAAGATAGAACGGAAAGCAATGAATTCCTTTACCCACAGGACCATTTCTGGCACGAGTATGGAACTACCTAGACTCATGCATCCTTGTTTGGAAGTGAAGTACCTGGCATACCTGGCCTATTTGGCGCTTCGACCAAAAAGTGCTCCAGGTGAGGCCCTGCGAGGAGGAAGGCACAGGCCCAGGTGAGCTGGCACAGCCACCCGTGAGAAGCGAGACTCCCTGCCCACTGCAGTCACGAGGCAAAGGTAACAGAAAATAAAACAAAGGCTGGGTGCCTGGCTGGTGACGAGGAATGGGGCTGTCAAGGGAGAAAATATGCTCTGATTGGGATCTATTTTTAGAAGCCTTGAACATCTCCAAAGCAGTTAGCTCTCTTTTGCTTCCACATGGCTCACTTATTTTTATGCCTTGAAGAAGACTTACGTTGTGCTCTAATTGCCTATGTGTTCGAGGGAAAGACTGAACCTTGTTAAAATCTGATAGGGTCGCAGAGCATAGTGGAAGTTCTTGCCATGCTTTTTGCCACTGGATGGGTCTGGATGATAGCAACTGAATTTCTGATTCCTCCCATTAACCTACAGTTGCAGAGCCATTATCGTTGCAGCCTTCCGTTATTTCTTCTGTAAGGTAAGTGTACTGAGAAAAGATGCCTTGGAGTTCTAAAATTTTGATATGAGAGTCTTTAAAAAAACGAATTATCTTCACTTTGGCCATCAAAGCCATTGATCTATTTCCTATTCCTAGCCCCACCCCCCATGACTATTATCAACTTAAAGAACTAAAAGCTCGATGAAATGACTCACCAATTGAGTTGCAAAAAACACATTTTTAAAAAAGTGTTTTGTCCTTCTCTGTGAACTACAGCCATTTATTCTGACCTGAATCATCACAGACCTTTAAAGGCATCACAAACCCAGCTCTGAAGAAGAAATGATGGGCTTTCAATAGTTCATATTTAAAGCCAGATTTACTGAGGGGAGAACTATCCTCACTGCCTGAAATCCTTTTCTACAATGTGTTCACAAATAAGTAAATGCATTATTCTGTGGTTATAGAAAGGCAGATGTGACCAACACTCCTTTCCTCACTTGTAGAGCAGAATCCCAGACTAGTGGTCATCTAGGATTCAAAAGGACCACAGAGGTGATCTAAGGTAACCCTCAACTGATCCTTTAATCACTTCCAGTGCCTAGGAAGTCAGTACCTCCTAAAGCAGTTCATTCCACCTCAGGTATCTGACATTCACTATAAAACTCTTTCTGCTCTCCTGGGGCCAAAATCTGACTACTTACAATTTCTACCCAAAAGCTCTGCTTTCTGGAACCTTCAAAGGACAGTTGCAGTTTCAATTTGCAGCAATTTGGCAATATTTCTGTCACTACTTTACCTTGATTACCTGCTCAAAAAGACCACCCCACAAAATAATACCATTCTTGAACACTTGGTGTCAGCCTGGACATTTACTGCTATCATTTCTCAGCAACTTGAGTTGGACACGTTATAAATGTCTTTATTTCCTGAGCGCAGGGTGCATATGGTTGGGATGTGGAAGTTACCATCTGAGCAGCTGTCAGCTGTTTGTGCCCATCCTATCAAGGAGTCATGGCACAAGAAGACTTTGTTATTCAAATATTGGCATTTCATGACTTTCTTGTCTTAGTGTCTAAAGAAAACAAGCCTCCAAATTGAAGCTGACAGAACCATTCAAGAAACTGAATATAATAGCAAGTTGGTTCAGATTTCACAGCCCTAAGAAATTTGAATATGATTACTCTGTTAAGCCTTTAAATGGATCTGGAAATTGCTGGGACACTGGCTCATACTTCCAGTCTGCTGAATTTTCCATGTCTGTTTCCACCATCGGATTTGATTCCTCTTTACCCATCTCTGAATGCTGCGTGTTCAGGTGGTCAATTACAAAATACCTTCTCCTACTCATAAACCTTTTAGAATCTCAATTATTCTGAACATTAATAGTGATGACACAAGTTCTACTAAATGAAGGATTCCTTCTTTCTTTTTGTTCTAAGGACACATTTCCATCATTTGTTCTGAACATATATTCCAATGATATAAGGAAACCTACATCTATGCATTAGCTAAGCTGGGTACAGTGCCAAATGTCGTGTTAGAAAAGTTGTAATTAGGAACGATGACAATCATTGCTTTTGGCAGAAGCAGAGTGGAAAGAAGCCTTTTGAGGGAAATACCCAAAGCAATAACCTATCAAAACTAATAAAAGGAAATCTACTCCAGAATGTATAGAGTACAAAAATGAAAATGTACTCTTCTCAGGAGACAATCAGTGTAGGTGAAAGATGACCAAACCCAGGGACAGGTGTCAGCTACAATGACAAGCTGAAGGAATGATTCAAAAGACAATTAAACAGAATAAGCTCAGGGTGTGATGATAATCTAATTGTCCATGAAGATAGAAACCAAACAGCACATTGTCCAGTTAATAAATTGCACTTCCTTAATGATTTAACGTGGTTTTTAGGTAAGCTGGAGCCATGCCTTCTTATAATTTCCATTAACAAGTATTCATGTCTTCAATAAATGTTTACTGAGCTTCTACTACATCCCCAAGTGCTACATAACTGTCACGTACCAGGAGAGGCCCTGACAAAGAGCTTCTCCTGCCAGAAAGAACTGTGTAAGATTAACTACATAAAAAGCCAACAACTTTGGGATTTGCTCCTGAACATTCCAGTGGCACATCGACAATGAGACTACATAGCAGGTCACACATTAGCTGTTAGAGAAACAGCTAATGGAACTGGAACCCGGGACCCCTGAAACAAATTACTTCCCCAGATGACTTGTATGAGCCATCCTTGGATTTTACACAGGAGGAAAGTAAAGCCCTGCAACAGAGCTAGGACTCCAAACGTGTTTGGAATGCTACAAAGAATATTTTACAGTGAACTTGATGTTTTTCAGGCCACCTCATAATTAATCAAAATTCTGTTTAATTAAGATTGCAATGATCCCACCCCTCAATATTCTGGAGCTATATCTACAAACTGAAGTTTGGGAATATAATTTGCTGGGAAATTGCCACTAGATGGCACTTCAAAATTATATCACAACCAAATTTTCATTCTGAGAAGTAGCAGTTTTATTTGTGGGGGAAGGGGTCCGGTGGATTTTACAGGCTGAAGTCATATTCTATGACATGAACTAACATTAAACCAAGACGCAAAACCCAGCAATCAACTAAAGTTGTTAACTGAATAAAAGGATTTTTCAAAGTAACTACCTAAAGAGTAAGAATTGATTGCAAATACCCCACAAACAGGAACAGCATTTTCATGTCTCTCCTGAGTCTTTAGTGTCCTTCAGGCCTCTTCAGTGTCACCTGGACAGTGGACACTCAGTAAACATTACGTAATGACCAAAGTTTCATAAAATGACATACATTTAAGAAAACGGATGAGTTGTGCTACAATGTCTGCAAGATGTCTGAACCTTCCTCCCAAAATAATGGTTTTTGGCATGATTATCTTTCGTAGACAGTAACTGTTTCCTTATACATGAAAAATTCTCAAAAAAAATCTTTGCTCCCATGTTTGCCACAATGTGGGATATTCTTGGTTTCACATGAACTTCCAGGCTAGAAGAGACTTGCATGATGCTTTGCATGAAAAGGCCTGCCTAGGAAGTTAATCCAATTTGGAGATGAACATTCAAGGAAGCTGGAGTAACCCAGGACTCGAAGTACTGGGAATCAAGCCATGTTATTCCAAGGATAATCTTCCACAGATTTATGATAAGGACTTGGGTGACTTCCCAGGATGGTTCCAAAACATATATCCATGAGTGTTACGATGAGTTTGACAAATCACCCCCTCACACCCAACCCAACAAAAGGGACAGAAACTGCCCTGAGTTATTCTCTATCTGGCTTGATCCCGCATGTAAGAGACTAACTAACCTGAAGAAAACACCTGTCATTGCTCTTCGAGGTGACAGGCAATCTTACCCTGTTGAGACGGCCTCACTGTTGGGAAGGATGCGGCACCACCCAGGGAGTGAAGGGGAGAGCAGCTGCAGTCCAAGCACCGTAAAACGAGAGGGCTGTGGTCTGGACTTCCTAGAAGGCTCCCACCAACCAGCGCCCTGGGTCACCGTTCTGCTGACTTCACCAACTCCCTGTCCCATGTCCAGGGGAGTGCCAAACCTCTGGTCTCGTGTTCCCTCAGCTGCCCTCATTCTCAATCTAAGACGCTGCCTCCTATTTCCTGAGAAGATTGAGGTCACACAGCAAGAATGGCCTTAATTTCCCTCCTCTCCCGTTAAAACCCTTTCTACAGTATTGTTCCGCTTCCCTCCTGTCAGAGAAAGAGGTAAGCCTCCTTCTTTCTTAGGCAAAATCTTCCAAATCTGCCCTTGGTGACTCCTCTTCTTGTCTCCAGGAGCTTCTATCAAAAATTACCCCATTTATTCAGATACTGTCAATCTCTCTCTTCAACAGTTCTTCCCTTCTGCTTAGAAACATGCTCCAAGAATCTCCTCCATAAGGTAGTTTTTTTCTGCTCCAGGACACTCCTGTGCTTTTGTTTTCTTTTTCACATTTCTGAAGAGTAGTTGACACACACTGGTCAACGACTCTGGGCCTTCTCAGTCATCATTTCTCTGCAGTACAGCAGCTGGCTCCACCAGTCTACGGAAATGGCCCTTGAAAGCTGCTCTTCTCTGTCACTCCTGACAATGGACCATCCTCCTCATCTCCTGCCTGGAACATTACTCACTTGGACAGTTTCTTCATTTCCAGGGTCACGCTGACCTATGGCAGAAATGACTGCCATATGGATTTTCCTGATGTACAGCTCTTACCATAACACCTTACTTTTCAAAAGTCTTCAATGGATCTACCTTACCTAAAGGTTCAGCTTTCCAGGCTTTGAATACAGACTCTGCTTCCTTCCTCAAACAACTCATGTCATGCTCCTCTTGTCACCAGAGTGGACACCCAAATTCCTCAGTCCTGTTTTGTAATTACAAAGCGTCCTCCCTTGTGGCTTTTCTCAGGCAGTTCTGTCTGCCTTACAGATGCTTCTCCCACCTCTGCACATCCACATTCTACTATCTTTCACGTTCCTGAACAGAGTCAACACCCCAGAGACCCCCACCTGGAGAGATTCTCTCTCCGTACTCTGTGTGCAAGGAGACCATCTTGTGCCTGTATATTTTTTGCTATCCCAGAGCACCTAGCAGAGGGGAGTGTGATTAATTCTCGCTGGATGAATGGCCGGCATCTCTGTGGAGCTAAAGTAAGAACTCACTTTCCTTGTCATCACCCACATCACTGAGGACCAAATGGGCAGTACCATGCCAGATAACTCAGGCTCAAACTAAGCCCAAACAATCTTGTCATACTGCCTTCTTTCCTCCTTTCTCTAAAGGGAAGTAAGGAACCACAAGTAAATTACAGGTTGTTTGAAAAGCTAAATTAATATAGATTTCCTGGGATGGGAGAAATTAACCGTTAATTCTAGGGCTGCCAACCGCAGCTGGAGCTCCCAAATGCAGTTCATTGTGACTACAATATTCAAAGTGGTTGAACAAATCTAGACTGCTTTGGGTCATGACATTTTAAGGTCCTATTCCGCTTTCCGAGGCTTAGTCTCTACTTCTCAGATAAACTGCTGCCACCTCCAGGATGAGTCCCTGTTTACATAAGGAGTAGCCAAAAATGGAGTAGTCTCTTTGAAGAGATATAATAAGTAAGAACACTGCCTGGGTGAACATGGAGGAACTCACCAAATTCTAGATGAAACTTGAAAGAAATCAATCTAAGCCGGAGGAAAGAAAACACTAAATTCACTATAAACCAAGAGAACACCTTATCTCAAGAGGTAGCTTAAGCTGAACATGCAAACAATTAAACTGAAGGCACAAAACAGGTTTTGTTAAGATCTCAGTCAATAGATGTTGGGATGTTTGAAACCTTTGAAGCAGAAGTTGAGGAGGAAGAAAATTCTCTTTTAAAGCATGCCTCTCTGTCTCTCTAAATACCGAATATAGTTTTGTAAAAAGACCACTTGATTAGAAGTCTAGGGTTCTGGGCTCTGCCAACAACCGGGTTGAGAATCTTGGACCATCCTCTCAAATTTCTGTACCTCCATTTCCTGATTTAAATGGGGATGACAGATGGTTACTTTTACATCCTTCCAAGCATCAAAACTGGGGACTCCCTCAAACTCTGATGAGGCAAAGGGAATCTAGGGTAATCTCAGTTGGGGGTAACACTTCTCCCCTTTGTTCTGGGACTGGACCATGTCACACAGCCTCTTGTCATTGTGCATTGCCGCTCAGTGACACGGACTCTCCCTTCTGCTTTCCCTTTACCCTGGACACTAGGTGGGGTGTGCACAGTTTGGTATTCCTGTGCTCGATGAGTGCCAGTTAGAAGGATCCCTCAAATAAAAGCAGTGGGTCAAGATGTTGAATACCCCCAAGACAGGACCCCTGACCACAAGAAATGAAAATCTTTTAGAAAAGACAATTTGCATGCCTAAAATACAAGAGGGCACATGTTCACTGTCACACTAGAAATACACAAGGTCAAACAGCGCATGGTGTAAACTAGGAAAGCGAGAGTATTCTAGCAAGGAAAGCTGAAGCCTGGGGGTGAGCAGTGCTGTGTACATGAGGGCGTCCAGGGAGAGGAGGGGCAGAGGCTTGGTTGCCAAGTCCAGAACAGAAGGTGGACTTGATGCAGTAAATAATCAGAAGGCATTCTACGTTCCTGAGCATAGGCCTCAAGGGGCAAAAATGAAACAAGTTGCCTGAGCATTAACAATATGCATAAAAAGGTTTATAGGAAATTAATGATGTACTTATTTGCCAATTAGCTTATAGAAAACAAGTTTACATTTTTCTTCATTATTTTTCACCCACTTTTTTCTGCGTTCTTTGTAAAGATAAAATGAGTCCTCAATCACTTTTCTATCACTGTCAATTTTTGATTCCATGTAGACTGATGCTATTGTATATTCTTATTCTCTAGTTTCCCCTTAGAAATCCTACAACCTGTTGTCTTTTGACTCAAAGCCCTGTTTCTTGACAAATTAAAGCATCACTGCCACCATTAGCCCTGCTCACCAAAACACAATGGCAACAGGTTGCCATCAGGGACAGGGTTATGAAAATACAAGATTCAAGCTTCCTTGAGGGGAATGATCATGTCCTGCCCAAGAAGGAAAAGACTAGATGTAAAATGGGATGCAATTAACTATATTCCATGTGACACAATCATTTTAGAAAAGAGAAAATTGCTTAAAATGATGGTGTTTGTTCGTATAAGAAGATAGTTCCAAGGCTTGAAGCCAACCCTCAACCACTGGTAAAATATTTTATTCCTATGAACAAATATAGTCACTAGAGCATTGTCTGTAGTAACAAAATACTGTAAACTACTAAAAGTCCAGTAGCCTGGGGTAGATTAAAGAGATAGATTAGAATACTACACATTTGTGAAAAAGAAAAATGAGAGGGATATACTATATGCAGACTTAGGCATGAACTCTCTAGGATACATAAGAAACTTGAAACAGTTGTTGCCTCTAGAGAGGGGATCTGGGGCTCTGAAGTGGAAAACACTTTTCACTATATGAATATTTTTGAATTTCTTTCTATGTGCATATATCAATTTTTAATGTGAAAATTTTCATGATTTTTTTCAGCAAACACTTATTTAATATATTTTTAAATGCCAAGTACTATATAAGATTTGGGGTATATAACAGAAAACAAGATGTAGTCTCTACCCGTAAGGACAACTTAGTAGAAGGACAAACAAAACGTGTTTTGCATGCTTTGGGGTAATAAAAGAAGGACGATGAAATCAGACTGAGAAATCACCAACCCAAACAGTGGGAGACAATTCTCCATGGGTCTCTCAGCTTTCTGCAGGTCTTGTGAAGAGGCATTGACACTCACCATTCCAAACTCTCTCTTCTAGGATGTTTGTATAGTAGCCAGCCTTGCAACATAGAGATAGTGTCTCCGGCTGGGAAGAAAGATTTGTTTCTTGACCATAATAACAAAATATCATCTCTCTCTGGGGCAAAGGTTGAGCAGGTTTGCCAACAGCTGTCTCATAAATTTTGGGGGAGTTCCTAATTCAAGGTTCCTCGGCTATAACAAACCCACTGTGTGCACTGCATCTATTTAGGCTACTCCACACTGCTGCCGTGGAACTTGGGTAACAAAAGGAATCTATGTGGACATGAAGCTCATGCTGCCTGCAATGACCATGAAGTCTTTTGTCTCTGACCCAGGAGTCTTGCATTTTCTGCCAGCATCTATGAAACCGTGGCAGACCAATTTGTTCACATGTAAGTAAGGTAAAATCAAGCCCCTCACAGTTCTTGACACCTAGATCAAAATTAGTCTGGTATCTTTTGTTTAAAAAAAATTAAAGAAAAGTAAGCTTTTCAGTCTAGCATCTCCTATAGCTCTGGTCCTAAATTAACATTCACCATCAAACCTATTTCAGCCATGCATCTTACCAATATGGCTCAGGGTGTGGAACGATCAAGAAAACACAGGTACCACCTTTGTTTCTCCCAAATAATGGGCCATATTCACTCCAGATCTAGGCATTAAAAGATATAAAGTGACATGAAAATTCCTATCCAATCTCAGCACAGGCAGGAAACCAGGACAAAGCCTAGTGAGACTGATTCTTTCCATGGTCAGAATGGGCCATAGCAGGCCACAATGGTGGATTTTAGCTATATCTTTAGACATCTGTGGCCTGTGAGTGCTTCATATACATATTGGCAAGATTAAGTTAATCTCAGTGATGAATCAATATTAAATCACAAAGCTCTTAATATCTCCTAAGCTTTGCTTTCTTACAAAGCAATCCTTTAAAAGCGTTCAGAATTGAGATTGGTTTTTGCCTGGATTTGTTTTTTTGTTTTTTTGTTTTTTTAGCATGCAATAAAGAGAAAGCTTTTCATGTCAGACTTAAACAAATTACCTCACTAGAATTGAGAACTAGTTTTTTCTTGTTTCTGGTGCTCTTTTACACCAATTTCTTAAGTGTATGGAATTTAAAAGAAGCTACTGCTGACCCTTAGTATTGCATCTCACTTTCAGTTTCATGAAGCAAATGCACACTTATTGAAGTATGCAATCTCGCTCCTCTTGCCATCTAGTTAGAATGCCTTCCCTCAGCTCTGGCAGCTTGTGGATTTTGGTTTACATCACATATAGTATCTTATTCTGGTAACATTACTATTTATAGCTCTGGTATTTGAGCCATGCCTATTTCAGAGTTAAAAAAAAAAAAAAGAATTTAGCATATAAGTTGTCTTTCTTTACAGAAAGCTAAAGAATAGTTGCTATTGTTGCTTTCCTCCCAAAAGGAAGTTGGCTTTTTCCCAGCATTTCTTGCAAGCCAAAAAGGTGAAATGAATCAGATGCAGATATTTTTGCTACAGAACTGATATTGAAAATAAGAGTCTTTAATATAAGAAAACATCCAAGTACTGATACTCATCATTGCAAGAAAACTTAAGACATCTTTCCCATCTGCTCTAATCAAGGGAAGCTCCTCATACCCATTTTATGGCAATCTACTGTATTTTTTGTGCTCAAGTTGATACCAAACTGAACGTAATGATTTTCAAACTTATTATGCAAAGAGTTACCTAGGAGGCTTTAAAAGACTTCATAGACTCTACCTTCAGATATCATGATTTAGTATGTCTGATGGAGATCACACACAGTTCACACTTTGAGAAATGTTGAATTTAGAGCATCATCTGTCAAGGGAGAAGAAACACTGTGAAGGAGCCCCTAATGAAAACTTTAAAATGCCCCGTACTTCCGTATGTCCTGACCTAGCTAGAAGAGTATAAGCCATGAGGTGGTTTTCCAATAATAGGGTTAAACCTGAGTTCAGCCACCCAGAGTGCAAGCTGACAGCTCACAGGCTGTATTCGGCCACACAGGAGTTCTGCCAGCTCCCTCAGGGCTTTTTCGTTTTTGTTTTTTTTTTTTCCCCTTCCTCTTTAAAAAATGAATGACTAACAAACTTCTAAGAAATTGTGATCTTTTACATAAAGCTTGCATTTCTCGTATCTTCTGAGAAACAGAAAGCTGGAAAGTCTGAGTCTACATTCTCTTGTGGAAACAGGTTGGAGCTGAGCTGCAGCTGCCCCCTTCTGTCCGGTTCCCCACACTCCGGGCAGCCAGTGGCTATCACCTGCCTAGCCCATGAAGGATCTGAGTTTCCAGTCCCTGATCCACACTCTGTCATCCACCCCCCTTTGAGATCTTCAGCTTACGTTTATGAGAGGTTGCTCAGAGATAAGGGTACAACCTGTATCTCTGGCATAGAGTAAAACAAAAAGGACATTATTTTGGACCAGTTAATATCACACTCCATCAAAGCGAGCCAATCAATAATACAGAATCTTTTATATTTAAAAAAGAACCTGACTGTGGATCAAAACCTATTTCATAATGGCAAAGAACTTAACCTCCCTCATCTTAGTCCTATTTCTCGTCATACACCGTTTATTCACGGTCAGTCATTAGCACAAACTCAACAGATGCGCCTTCCCTCCTGCTCCATCCCTCTGTCCACTCAGCCCCTGACTGACTGTGAGGAGATTTTCCCTTAAAGGAAAGTCATGGACCAGCACTCCAGTTTTTCAAAGTTAAATACGCCACCACCTGTTGGAACAGAGCCAGTTTTCTATTTTTTAACAAAATGCTCTTGATGAATATAGGCTATTAAGACCGGCAAGAAGGAAACACTAACACAATATTTTAAGAGCATTTTTCTAACACACCAGTTATGTGAGGGAAAAGGCAATGGGAGCAGCCCAGCCCAGGTTCATGCAATGAAGGGGTGCACTGGCTGCAGAGAATTTAAATAATAATAATAACTAGCTACAATTTGGTCTGCTTTTTATTGTGACCATGAGCCAGCAACTTCAATGATAACACATCCCTCCCCGCCCCAGGGCAGATGCTTGTGTCACAGCCCCTGTCCCCATCCCCCATGCCCCAGGTGAGATGTTAGACAATAAAAAAAGTACTATGGGTCTAAAATTCAAGAACAAACAGCGTCTTTAGGCCTTCCCCAAACCTTTTAAGTGCCACAATGCTGAAACTCTTCAAGAGGGTCACACACAATGTAGTTTTCCAACTACACATGATTAAAAACTTTCTCTCCTTTAAGCATTTTATTGGAGGTAAGCTTCTAGGAGCAGCTTCTGGCAAATGCTGCACAAGGGAATTTGGGGGTGAGTTATGTCAAGTTTTTGCTGTCTTGTTCACATCAAAAAGCAAAAAGACTCAATTCCCAAATATGCTAATTTCTCTCAGTATCTCATTATGATTCCACCTCACATGATTTTATCGCAGCAGTTTTAGAATATATTCATAATTTCAGCCTGTACATTATTTAGGGCTAGCAATTTCATAAATTACGTACTTGGTGGTTAAAATATTAAAATGGGCGTTTGATAATAGTAAAGCAGAGTCACAGGCTGTTGAAACTCATATCAAAGGGTGGGGAATGACAGACTCAGGCTGCCTTTCTCCAGTGAAGCTTCCTGGCTTTCAGTCCTGACCTTGTCTAACCAAGGACCTGATGGATGCGCAGCCTCCAAAGGTGCAAAGGGAACAACCAGTGCAGCCTCAAGGGGTCAGTGATAGAATCAAAATTCAAAATTGCCTCCACAAGCTAGAGCATGGAGCTGAGACCAAAAAAGGTACCTTTGAACAGGGATAGATTTGAATTTTGCAATCAAGCTAGAAGAAATCAACTGTATAAAACTGGGGAGTTGGGGAAATACTTCATTTGAAAAAGATTTGGTAGATCAGTAGAGCAAAAGTACAACAGCAGGCAAAAACAAAACAAAACAAAAACATGACTGTTAAGAATATCCAACTCTACCTTTATCTGCAATAAATAACACCCACCCCTGTCCTGGTCAGACCATGTATAGATACACTATTCAATTCCAGACTCTACACTTTCACATTTCAGAAGGCTTTTGTGCGTCCAGATTTTGTGGCAAAGGGCCTGGGAAATGAGTCATGGAGAAAGGTTGCAGAAATTGAAAGTGTCCAGTTTAGAGAAGAGAAGTGTATGTGTGTATGAAAGTCCTTTAAATGTCTGATGACACCTTTCGTAAGGAAGAAGCAGTGATGTCCACTGCTGCCCCAGTGAATGACAGCTTAAGTGGCAGACTCATAGCAACCGCAGGGCCTTTCAACCACCTGAACGGTGATGCTGATCGAGCTGCCATTCCCAGGAGTCTTGAAAACAGAGACTGAGGACACAGCGGGCAGTTGTCCCACCAACTCCTCCCAGCCTGCAGGGGCTCCTGTCTCAGGACGCTTCTAGGATGTGGTTACAGGACCTAGAGTCACTTACCACTACCTTGATGATTTTAAAGGCCTGAAGTCTGTATTTTCTCAGCACTGACTTGCCCTCATTCTCTTAATTTTGGCTGAAAAGAATAGATGATTCTTCTGTCACGAGGCCCTGGAAGGCGGGAACTGTGTCTTAGCTCCCCTTGGGACAGTATAACGTTCAGCATATGGCCTTTCACAGAACGGACATGTAGTAAATGTTTGTTGTGGAGCTGACTTGCTTGATTTGCCTTTTTCTGGATAGAGTTCGACCAGATAGTTTTGAAGATGGGGCTACCAGAACTGTGTACTACAGAATCTCAGATCTGTAAGGCTGGAAGGAACTTTGAAGTCCAGAGACCTCATTTTCTACATGAGGAAATAGAGGCTTAAGAGAGGACAGGAAAGGTCAAAGGACACACATATTTAGCTGCACTGTCCATTATGGTAGCCACTGGCCACTTGCAGCTAGCGAGAACTGGACATGTGCATAGTCTCAATGGCAATTTGTTTTAAGTATAAAATATACACTGGGTTTCTAAGACTTAGTATGAAAGAATGTAAAAATTCTCGTTAAGTGATTACATGTTGAAATGATAATGATTCAGATATATTTGAGTAAAACATTATTAATCTCACATGTTTCTTTTTTACTAATTTTAATGGCTACTTAGAAAAAAATCAAAATTACATGTGTGGCACATATATTTCTACTAGAATAAAACCCACATCTTGTGACTGCTGATTTGATACCTTGTACAGGATACTAGATTGTTTTAACAGAGAATCTTACCTTGATTTTAATTGCTTTCTTGAAGAGTATAAAATAATGACATGGAGTAGAAAAAAATAGAAAGCTAAAGGACAAAAGGGTTTGCTACGATTTTTAAACCAGGTCTTATCCCAGAGTCCTTCTGGGTTTATAAATATGTTGTGAGTATGCCTAGTGTAAATGCATAACGTCCCAGCATTCCTTCTGCCGACCTGAAGAAAATAAAATTGGCATGTCCACTGTATTAACAACAGATCTGTCTTTAGGAAAACAAAAGTCCCATTTTCCTGTTTGCTTTCTGATAAGCTTGTACTACTCTTAACCAGACCAAATCATCTGTATTGTAATTCAGAATTCAAAATGCAAGAAATCAGACAAATACTTGTTGCGTGTAAAACTGCAGCTACTTTTGCAAAGCTTAACATTTTCCATGAAATTATTTTAGTAACTGTTGCTATTATCTCAAATCATGGCAACTCTTACTATTAAAGATTAAGGCTTTCTTTTAGAAATTTGTGAAGACCCCACAAATACTCACAACACTATATGAGTTTGACCAGCAGTGCGGTTTTTAAAAAAGTGGAAAGTGGACCGTTTTTTTTTTTTTTTTTTTTAAGATGCAGGTGACTTTTAAACACCAGTATATCAAAATCAAATATGTACTAATGTACCATTACGTGTACAGCCCTCAAGCTTACCTTTGTATTTTTCTGTTTGGGCACTTAGAAGTTCTGCACATTTTGTTTCCTCCTCTTGTATTTCCAAATGAAATCGGCATTCTGGGTGAATGCCATTCACCTGTTAATAGTTAAAAGAAATAGGAATAACTAAAAATTTCATTATAAAAGGAAAATCAAGCAAAACTTCTATTAAAACAACCATATAACTCACAGTCCTAAACTACTTCCAAACTAACACTCATTTACAAGTTATCACTTTCATATTTCTGGCATGATTATTTAAAAAAAAGCTTCACTATTTACTTTATAAAGGTATTATAAAACAAATTTAAAACAATAGATTATTTTTAGCTGGAAAAGAAACTAACACAATACATTGTTTGTTGCTAGTACTAATTTGAGGGTGATAGAGCTCTTTAATCCAATAATCTTAATATTCAAGAATCCTCCATTTTACAACCCTTGATTTGATTAAAGTAAATACATTGCTTACTCATTAGACCATTCTCAATGATGTAGGCTATTTGTAGACTCTGGCATGCTTCATCTGAGGACAATCTCTGCATTCACTGGAAAGGGCTATAATAGGCTAACTTTATTTTTAAAGGCTACAGTACACATTTGAAAGTTAACCCTATGTATAGAGATAAAACTGTAATCATTTTGACTACTGAATTTGGCGTGAAGGAGATTTTCGAAAAGATTGAAGAGGGAGAGGGAAGGAGGGAGGAGATGTGGGTCAGTCATATCACTTTGGCTTCCACTAAACAAGAGGTGGGTGATCCCACTTCGGGTCTATCACAGGACAGATGTTACACACATTGAGATTAATAATGTCTATTAATTTGTGTAAAAGACAAACCAATATAATGTTTTTTAGTCTTAGAAGATAATATTCTCTGAGCTCTATTTTCACAAAGGTCTAATTGCCCAACTGGTCTTTTTTTTTTTTTTAATGACACCCCCTCTTTCACAAGAACATATACTGTACAGTGTAAATGCCCTTCAATTGCTTAAGGATTTTTCTCTTTCTGCGTGTGTGACCAAAATTTTCTCTTACTAAAGTAGTCATTAAAGAGAATCATACTCAAATGTGTGCATTATGGCTGTCGAAGTTTAGATATCCTACTATTGAGATAAGTTGATTAGAATTCTTTCCAGGAATAAAATTTCCTAATGGACTTAAGAAACTTAATGCTGGGTACTTCTGCCACATTTACCCCCATTTTAAAAAGACCCAAGGCTTGTTTTTCTTTCAGGCTCATTACTGAACCACTACCAACTGTAAAAACTCCTAAGCTTAAGCAGGTTGTGTTTTTGATATATGAGCAAATCAGTAGTTTACGTTTCCGAATGAGGGAAATTATATTGACCTAGAAAAGCAAATTTTTGTTACAGTATTACAAGACACTATGAGACTGACATTCCTGGAATATGCAGCGCAATGACTTATTTGGGGAGATCTTATAAAACAAAGCAGTATTAACCTTTACAATTCTGGATGGTTTTAAGGATCTGCCTCTTTGAAAGGCTTACAATTAATATAAAGGAACTTATTCTCACAGCATCCCTGTGCGGGAGAGAAGAGCTTGGTATGTCTTCATACAAGACAAGGGAGTTGGGCCATGGTGAGGGGCAGGGGGGGTTCACACACACCCCCAAAACTGAATCAGCAGCAGCAATTACAACTTTCCCTAAACAGTTCCATCCTTGCCTTCATGCTACAAGAGAGAACATGGATCAACAGAGACAGTGATGTTGGCTGTGATAACCGCATATAAAATATATACGTGTATACATACAGATTCTCAGTTTTCAGTCTAGGAGGAGAGCAAGAAATAAAGTTAAAAAACTTTTTTTCAAATAACTTTTTTAAAAGTTCTTCAAATATATGAAAGAATTCTTGAGAACTAATTAATGTATTAATGCTCTCAGGTAACAAACTTCTGTTCCAGTTTATCATTTCCTCCCGTGCTCTTAAATGGGAAAAAAAAAAAAAATCAAAGCAGAGTATTTCTAGAAGGAAAGCACAAACCAGAACATTCTTTAGCACCCCACATCCCCGCCTGACACATACTAAACAAATAAAAACCAATAATAAATATCAGGAGGTAGAAATAAGTATTTAATGACAAAGCAAACTCCAATTTCCCTCTGAAATGCAAAGCCTGAGCAGGTGACCGCAGCCCTCTTCCCCTCACTCAGGGAAGTCCACGGCTATAGGTTTTACAATCCAGGGACCGAGGGCCTGCCCAGCCATACAGCTCCAAGAATAAACGGCCGGGGAACTATTTTCATTCTTTAAGAGAGTCGAAAAGGCAATCGGACCCTCTCTCTAACAAAGCAAAGGCGGTAGGAAGAGGGTTAATGCATCTTCCCAGCCCCAGAGTCTTAAAATCTGGCCAGACCTGGGGAGCTCGGTTCTTGCAGATCTGCTTGAGAAGGTCTCGAACTCCATATGGCAACAATTTTAACTCCCCCGGATCCCCGGGTGGCGCACGGAGCCGGCGGGCAGGCGCACCGGTGACCCCGCGGCCAGCGCGCGGCTGCCACCCGAGTCCGCCTCGCGTTCTCTACTTTCTCCCGGACTCAGTCGGGCGCCGCTTCTTTGCCAGACCGCGCGGGAAGGACAGCAACAACCTGGCCGGTGAGGAACGCGCTTCTCTTTGAAAAGAGAGAAGCTGGGGACCCGGGTTGGGATACCGGGGGAATTGGGAGCGAAGGGGCTCGCAGGCAGGAACCCCAAAGCGCGGGCCCGCAGGGTGCACTCACGGAGGCGAGCAGCAAGCAGCAGCAGGTCAGCAGCGCGGGGGCTCGCAGCGCGGACTGCCTCATCCCGCGGGCGGGTGGGCGGCGGGGATCAGCCTGACGCGGGCCACCCGGTGCCCGCCGCCTTCTTCCGGAGCTCCTGGGACCCCGAGGGCAGAAACATGGGTCGGGCCGAGCAGCGCAGGTGCGGAGCGGACGCCAACCCCTTGCCCGGCGCCCTCGGGCGGTTCCGCACCCCGCGGCCGGAGGCTCCTGGCCGTTCCGAGCGCCCTGGGCGCCGCAGCAGTTGCCGCCTGAGCAGCCGCAGCCACGTGGGTCCCCGGGAGCCGCCGCCCGCGCTCGCCGCCCCCTCCGGGCAACCGCGGGTCCGCCGCGGTCCTGCTGGGTGCGCGGCGCCTCGGAGCACCGTCGCCGTCCGCCTCTGCCGTCCGGGTTTGCTCCCCGAGCTCTGCAGTTCGGCCGCCCGCCCCTAGTCCCGCGCGCTTTCCCCTCCTCTCGGCGTCCCTAGCCTGGCGTCCTCTCTCCTCCCCCGCTTCACCCTCCCCCCAGTTTTCCTTTAACGGCGGGTGTAAAGGCGGTGGGAGGAGCGAGGCGAGAGATGCGCACAGGTGGGCGAGGGGCCCCCAGTGCCTGGCACAACTTTAAGTGGAGAAAAACCCGGGAAGCGCAACGGGGAGCTACGCACGTTGGAAAGAGAGAAAGAGGGCGTCAGGCGTGCGCGCTTTGCAGTGAATTGCATTTGCTTTGCGCCTACCTGTGTCCTCCTTATTAAATAATGACAGCTAAAAATATCTAAGAAAGAGGCAAGACACCCAAAGTAGGGTGGGTTGGTTGCCTTCGAAGCTAGTGGCTTTGGGATTGGGGAACTGAAAATTAAAAAGAAAATTTTACCGCATTTTGGTGTGGTTGTGATGGTGGGGGGTGTGGGGCGGGGACAGCCTCAGAAGAGGAAATCAGATTGAACAGAAAGTTCCAGAGAAAATTGGAATGTAGGGTGGATACGGCTCCCAGTCTCAGTTCTGCTGCCTATCTTTGGCTCTGCCTTTGTAAAATGGGTAGAGTCATACTCTTTCCCACAACTCGCAGCTGCCAGGAGGTGAACAGATGGATGTGGACACCGCTGCGGAGCGTGGACCTGCGCGGGATGTGATTTCGGGGTCTTAAGAAAAGCTCCTTCCCTTCCTCCCACACGACACACTGTGCCGTGATACCCATATGTCAAACAGCGCTGCCTCCAGAGACTGAAAAAAATGGGTGTTTCCTGAAGCTTAGGAATTGCATCGTGTCACCTTTTAACTTCCGGAAGGATTCGTTTAGCATAATAGCTACTTGTCACTCGTCAAATGACAAAGCACTGAGAAATGAGAACTAAAACAGGTAATTTTTTTAAACTTTTGGAAATAATTTAAAACTTACCCAAAAGTTAGAAGAACTTTTCTAGATTCACTGATTAACATTGCACACCATTGGCTTTATCATTTGCTTTACACCTCTCCCTGTTGCTTTCTCTGTCTCTCTTTTTTTACTACACTCGCGCACACACACACCTGCCAGCTGTGGCCAGCCCGACTCTGCATGCTGTGCTCACATTCCCTGCCATAAATTTAACACTGGTGCAATATTTTTGTCTAATCTTCTGTCCTTATACCAGTTTTCTCAATTGACCCAATAATGTCTTTCAGAGCATTCATTTCCCTCCAATCCAGGTCCTGTCTAGAATCAGGTGTTGCATCTAGCGGTCCTGGCTCTTTAGCCTCCTTTAATCTGGAACATTTTCACAGCCTTTTCTTGTCTTTTATGAACATTGACATTTTGAAGAATACATCCTGTCCCTCCCCCACTTTATCGTTGAATGTTCCTCATTTTGGACTTGTCTGATGCGGCTTGTGATTAGGCTATGTAAGTTTTACTTCCCAAAATTCTGCATAAATGGTGCTTTGTCCTTTTCTGGGCATCACATCTGGAGGCACACAGTGTTCATCTTCTTTTCATTGACAGTGCTGATTTTGATCAAAGGTCAAAGTGTGGTCACATTTCTTCACCACTGTAGTTACTATTTTTTCACTTATAACAAGCAATCTGTGGAGAGACACTTTAAGATTATGCAAATGGCTTGCCTCATCTAAATTTTCCCTTAGATGTGGTATCCATTGATGACGCTTGCCTGAACCAATCTTTACTATGATGGTTGCAAAACAATGAAATTTATCAGTTACCCTTGCCATTCTGCTGCAGACAAGAAGCCTCCCTTCTCCCCTTTCATCCATCTGTCTACCGATCGATCTGTTCATCCATTCATCTGCAGTATGTACTATCATCCATTTATCCATCCATCAATCATCTGTCATCATTTGTATCTATAGATATCTGTCTACCTATCTTCATCATCATCTGTCTACCCATCTGTCCGTCTGTCTGTCTGTCTGCTATTGATAGAGACTCGTGGATTCTTATTTTTTCCAATTGGCTTATAATTCATTTCTGCACTTAAATCCTTTTATGCTGGCTCCTGTTTCTTGTGACACACCTCTGTTATTATAATTATATATGTATATAACACACACACACACACACACACACACACACACACACACACACACACATATATATTTTAACACTTTCTTACTTTCTAGTATGAAAAGATATTACAGGTTCCTGTGGCACCTGCTCTGCACCTGCCCGGGAATCAGCCGTATCTCCGAGGAACCCTGGTTCCATTTAGTGAGGAGCAGTGTTCAAGATGAAGATCTGGATGCCAGGTATGCAAATTGGGACCTAGAAGCTTATTGACTCTGGGTCCAATCTGACAAACATTTCTTTTACTCACTATATAGGCCTGTGCGGGATACTGATCACGTGCTTCGACTTGGCGGGCCTGGGCTGGGGGACCTGATCAGCCCCTGGGGAGGGTGGTGGGCACGGGCGACAGCACCCTCCACTGCCCCCCAGGCCTGGGAAAGTGAGGCCGAAGGCAGGCCCCATTTCCTCACCCAAAATACCACCGTAGGGGAGGCTTGCCGGAGGGAACCGCCTTTTCCCCACCCCCTTATCTTGCCCCTGACACTCCCCATTGCCAGAGCAACTCCCCCACCGTCAGTGCGCATGCGCAGTTACCAAAACTACTCCCGCCCCTTGTCATTCAACCTCCGCGCCCTCTCTGAACCAATCCAAGCCTTCGACCTCTATAGCTACCCCGCCCTCTAATCGCCCAATATAAGCTTGTGTTCTCGCCTAATAAAGCTCTCTCTCTTGGTTTCATCATCCCTCAAGTACCGTGTCCTGCCTGTTCCTTCTCGCCGCCCTCCACACCTTGCACGCCCCCCCGCCGGGGACCAGGCCAAATCCCCCGCCTCGCCTTCGCCTCCGGGAAAGAGCCCCCGCCGCCGGTACCTTCAGAGCAAGCCTGGGAGCCTAGGATTTAGCTACCGGCCGCCACCCCCCCCCCCAGACGAATCAACTGCGACCGCAACTGGCGCCCAACGTGCGGCCCCTGCAATTAGACGTCCTCTCCACGCAGCGGTCCAGTGACGCCACTCGCTCGCCCGGACGCCTCTCCAGCTCTCCTTCTCCTCGCCTGCAAGGTAAGGGCCGCCTCTCCCTCGCCGCTCCCGGAGCCGCCTCTCCCTCGCCGCTCCGCGTCAGGGGCCGCCTCTCCCTCGCCGCTCCGCGTCAGGGGCCGCCTCTCCCTCGCCGCTCTGGAGCCGCTCCTCCCTTCCCCACTACCCATTCTTCCGTCTGCCTCTCGTCCTTTTCTTCTATGACCCCCATTCCTCCTAACGCTCTCCCTCTTCCCCTCCATTACTTTGCTGTAGTCCTTTGTGTGTTTCTTTCTTTCTTTGGCGCCGTGTACCTCTTTGCAACTGCCCCCCCAAACTGCTCCAAAATGGCGAACTTCCTCCTTCTTCTTCTACTGAGGGGAGGAAGTGCTCTAGTGATGACGTCAGCCCTAAGCTGGGCCGGAAACCGCATGCGCTTTACCCCACCCTTTCACAGGGCGGAGCTAGTCCGCCATCTTATGCCTTAAGCCCCTCCCTTTCACAGGGCGGAGCTAGTCCGCCATCTTATGCCTTAGGCCCCGCCCTTTCGCAGGGCAGAGTTAGTCCGCCATCTTATGCCTTAGACCCCGCCCTTTCATAGGGCGGAGCTAGTCCGCCATCTTGTGCCTTGGACACCGCCCTTTCACAAGGCGGGGCTAGTCCGCCATCTTGTGTCTTAGCCACGCCTACCGCGCCGCCATCTTGCGACGCTTGGGGCCTCCCACTTCCACCTCCTCCTTCGACAAGCTCCCCCTCGGAGCCGCTACCGGCAGCTGCCGCTGCCCCTCCCACCCTGCCGACTAACAACCCCTGGCTGCCTTCTACACCTCAAGGCAACCCTTGGGGCAACGCTGCCCCTACCCCACTCCCGTGCCAGGCCCTCTACTTTGGGTGCACCCTGCTAAAAGCCAGCTTAGGAAAATTTGCCCCGCAGTGCGGCTCTGGATCAGCCTAGCTTCAGATCTAGTCACCCTGGCTGTTCATGTATTTGGAGAGCCGCCGGAAAAAATTGTTTGGCCCCTGGACGCAGGCCAAACCCGCCTGCTTATACGTGATAACCTGAACATGCAAATCCTCTTAGAAGGATTTCAGGGAGAATTCAGCTGCCACTATCCTAGCCATCGACTGTTACAGGGGCTCGCCAAGCTTCCCTTCCGCAGCCCCTTCCATCCTTTCCCCTCCTCTGCACCCATCCCGGGTGCCACTACCGTCTTCACTGACGCCTCCAAAACCCGTTTTGCCTTCCTCTCTTATTCTCAGGACCTCCCGGAACCCCGCCTATTCAGTTATGTCAACCTTCATTCAGTTCAAGTGGGGGAAATTCTGGCGGTGTCATACGCGCTAAACGCCCACTGCAACCACCCAGTAAACATTTTCACAGACAGCCTCTACACGTATCAGGTCTGCCGAGTCCTCGCATTTTCCACCTTTTTCCCCGGGAACTCGGCCATCGATAAAGCACTTTCTAACCTCAGAAGCATCTTAAAGTATAAACAGGATCCTTGGTTCGTTAGCCACATTCGTAGTCACTCAGGCCTTCCGGGGCCCTTGGCTAATGGTAACAGTATAGTAGACCAAGCGGTCTCAGCTCAAAATATCCAAGCTATGCTAACTCACACGGCAGCCCCTCCGGGGGATGCTGTTAACCAGGCCAAGTTATTGCATTCCAGGTTTCACTTTTCGGCTACGTCGTTACATCATTTATGTGGCCTCCCCCTAGATACCTGTAAACATCTTGTCCGCAATTGTGCAACTTGTGCGCCCTTTGCGCCGCTTAGCCCCCTGCAACCTCAGGAAGTCAACCCACGAGGCCTAAAACCCAATTCTAAATGGCAAATGAACGTAACTCACGTTCCGTCCTTTAAACGCCTCAAATATGTGCATGTAATAATTGACACCTTCTCGGCCATGTGTTATGCAGTCCCCCTCGCCGGGGAAACGGCCAAACACTGTATCAAGGCCCTAAAACAAGGAATTCTCTTCATGGGAGTTCCCTAGGACCTAAAAACGGACAATGGGCCTACCTATCGCAGTGCCTCCTTTGCAGCCTTTCTTCAGTTATATAACATCACCCATCACTTCAGTATCCCCTATAATCCTCAGGGGCAAGCCATTGTGGAAGCAGTCCATCGCCGCTTAAAAACACAAATTGAAAAAGAAAGGGCAATGCTCCCCCAGGCAACTCCAGGGGACCTTATCATAGCAGCCCTTATTCACCTTAATCTACTCACATTCAATAAAGAAGGGCTTTCGCCCCTACATAAACATTGGGGGCCCTCATACAGGCCTACTCAGGCCCCGATGGTTTACTGGAAGAACCCAGAGAATAATGCCTGGAAGGGTCCCTCCCCACTCCTCGCCCAGGGGCGCGGGTTTGCTTGTGTTTTCCCAGATGATGCAGCACAACCAATCTGGATCCCAGGAAGGGCAATCCGGCCTGCCACCAGCAACCACGCGTCTAACGAGACGAGAACGCCGTCGTCTCCGCAACCTGGTGCACCAGATAACAACAGTACACCTGGGCCTGGACCCCAGTCTGAGTGAACCCCCTTTTTCCACAGCTCTCCAGCCGCACCTCAGCTTCAACCAGCCGCACCTCAGCTGCAAACAACGCATCGCCAACCCCACCACCCCAACCTTTTCTACCCCCTTCTCGTTACTCCTCTCCCCTCTTCAACCTTATCCAAGCGGCCTTCACCTCAGTGAATTCCTCCCACCCCTATCTTACCTCCTCTTGTTGACTTTGCCTCTCCACTTCTTCCCCCCTGTATGAACCAATTGCCTCCAACCTCTCCTTTTCAGAAAACACAGAGAACAGCCCTTCAGAATGCAATTGGAATACCTCTGCCGTCCCCTTAACCTTTCATTCAGTCTCCTTTACAGGAAAGTACATCCGCCCTCGCTCAAGTAACTCTCCCAACCTCACAGCTTGTGCCAACTACTCATCTCCCAGCAGCTCTGCCAAATTTCTTATTCCCCACAACTCCTCCCAATGGCTCTGCTCCTCTACAGAACTTACCCCCTGCCTTAACGTGCAAACCCTCAATACAACTAATAAAACTTGCCTCCTAATTGTCCTCATCCCTAGGGTCTTATACCACAGCGAGAAAAACTTCTTCCTCCGCCTGGAAAGAACTGCAGATCCTGCCCTTCTACAAAAGCGAGAGCCCATCACCGCCCTCACAATTGCCTCCCACCTAGGTCTTGCGGGCGCTGGCACCGGAATCGCTGCATTAGCCAGTCAAAGCTCCGCCCTAACTCACCTCCGGGCGGCTGTTGACGAGGACATTCGTCACCTACAAGACGCTATTTCCCATCTTAAAAATTCTGTCAATTCCCTCTCTGAGGTAGTGCTCCAAAACCGCCGAAGTCTCGACCTTCTCCTCCTCAAAGAAGGAGGCCTCTGCACCGCCCTAGGAGAAGAGTGCTGTATATATGCCAATTCCACAGGTCTCGCCGAGGACAGCCTAAAAAAGGTCCGAGAGGGACTGGAACAACGTAGAAGAGACCGTGAAGCCACCAGTTATTGGTCCCATATCTTTACCCCCCTCCTCCCTTACCTACTCCCTCTCCTCAGCCCCTTACTAATGATCATTCTAGCTCTCACTTTAGGACCCTGCATTATCCGCAGAATCGTCCAACTTGTAAGAAAACAAACAGATGCTATTTTTTCCTCGTTCGTGCAAATCCAGTACCAGCAACTCGCCACCTCTAACGCTCCCTACTCCAAGATGACAACCAACCCTCCGCAACCTCACCGCCACCGGTCAACCCGCCGACCGCGAGGCCCTTCTCGATCGCCTGGACATCACACCAACCTCGAGCTCCAGTTTATCTGAACCTCCAACTTTAAACCTCCCATCCTCGTCCATCCCGCAAGCAACAAGGCTCCTGTCGAGCACCCGGGTGCCACACCAACGCTGAGCTCCAGCCTTGCTGAGCTACCGTCAACCCTTTTTCCCCTCCCCAACCTTCCCCTTCCCTCATCCTTTGGCGGACCTCTCCGGTAAGCTTCTTCCTTTAATTAGAAAAAAGGGGGAAATGCGGGATACTGATCACGTGCTTCGACTTGGCGGGCCTGGGCTGGGGGACCTGATCAGCCCCTGGGGAGGGTGGTGGGCACGGGCAACAGCGCCCTCCACTGCCCCCCAGGCCTGGGAAAGTGAGGCCGGAGGCAGGCCCCATTTCCTCACCCAAAATACCACCGTAGGGGAGGCTTGCCGGAGGGAACCGCCTTTTCCCCACCCCCTTATCTTGCCCCTGACACTCCCCATTGCCAGAGCAACTCCCCCACCGTCAGTGCGCATGCGCAGTTACCAAAACTACTCCCGCCCCTTGTCATTCAACCTCCGCGCCCTCTCTGAACCAATCCAAGCCTTCGACCTCTATAGCTACCCCGCCCTCTAATCGCCCAATATAAGCTTGTGTTCTCGCCTAATAAAGCTCTCTCTCTTGGTTTCATCATCCCTCAAGTACCGTGTCCTGCCTGTTCCTTCTCGCCGCCCTCCACACCTTGCACGCCCCCCCGCCGGGGACCAGGCCAAATCCCCCGCCTCGCCTTCGCCTCCGGGAAAGAGCCCCCGCCGCCGGTACCTTCAGAGCAAGCCTGGGAGCCTAGGATTTAGCTACCGGCCGCCACCCCCCCCCAGACGAATCAACTGCGACCGCAGGCCTGGGCAAGTCTATTTACTTCTTTGAACTATTTGCCCACTTATAAAATTTCAATAATGATAATTTCCCTTCTCCCTCAGAGGGTCTCTGTAAGAATCAGGAATATTAATGCATACATTTATGCTTCGTTGAGAGCCTACAGTCTAAAAATTACTGCGTTGGGTGCAGCGAGAGATCAAATTATGGGGAAGATGTAAAGCCTCTTCCCCTAAAGGATTTAATAGTCCAGAGGCTAGGGGGTATATGACATAGATAAATAATTGTGACATGTGTGATAATAACAAATGAGACAAATGAGAGAAGTGTGGTGATTTGCAGCTGTGTGCACTCCAGAAAAACATGTTCTTAAATTTAATCCATTCCTGTGGGTGTGGACTCATTGTAAGTAGAACCCTTTTGATGAGGTTACTTTATTTAAGAAGGTGTGACCTACCTCAGTCAAGATAGGTCTTAATACTATTACGGGAGTGCTTTATAAGCAGAGTGAAATTCAGACAGAGAGAGAGAAAGCCACGGGAAGTAAGAAGCTGAAATCAACAAAGCACAGAAAGGAATAAGAGGCCACCATCTGCATTGTCATGTGACAAGCTAAGGACCAAGAATCACCAGCAGCCAGCCCCAGAATGCCACAGTCTTCGGGGAGAAAGCATTGCCTTTGATGATGCCTTGATTTGGATTTTCTTTTAGCCTCAGAATCGCAAGCAAATAAATACCCATTGTTTAAATTGGTATTTGCTTGAGCAACCTAGGAAACTAAAACAAGGAAGAATTACTTTTTCCTTGGAAGAGTGACAAATTTGACTGGAAGAATGTTTTTGACTGATAATTCAAGGGTGGAAGGTGGGAGAGCATTTCAATCAGATGGAATACTTTGAACAGAGGTTCTAAAGAACAGTGAATGTGCTGTGAGTATCAGAGTAAGAAATACGGCTACTCTGGGAGGCCTGAAGAAGCCAAAAGATAATCAAGATCCAATGGAGAGTAAAATCAGGATTGTACAAGTCAAAATTTAACACACTGCCAAATGGAATGCACGACAAATGGATTCTTGATATTCCGACTATCTTCTCTTGCTCTGAATCCCTCATTCCCACTGATGCCAGATATGGGAGTGGTACTTGTATTAGTCTCTTTTGGGTAAATGCCCAGTCTTCCAGGATTTTTTTTTTTTTTTTCCATTTCCCCTTCCCATAGCCAAAAAGGTGTCTGAGTGCAGGAGTAAGCTTTTTTGCCTTCAGGACTGGGCATAGAGGGACTCACTTTTCTATTGCCAACCCCTGCTGGTATCTGTATAGTGGGGCTGAGCTTGTCTTTGTTCTGGACCTCTGGCACTGGCCCCACTGAGCTGTGGCCAGCCCCTGACTTTGGTGCTGTGCTGACAAGCCATGCCTTGCCTTCTGCCAAGTCTCAGCCGACTTGATCCCAGCCAGGCCTCTCTGTCCACACCTCTTCCTTAGCACCTCCACCTGCCTACATTTTTAGGATCTGGAGAGGCAGGGTGTGGTGAGGCACTCTTCAGCTCTCCATTCCCTCCTACCCAGGCAGCCCCCTTCCATCACCCCCTGTTGCCTGGATGGCACATGTTTCCCTGGCACTTGCCACCAGCTTCCCCTGTTTTCCGACACTGAGCTCTGAGAGGGAGAATCAAATCTCTAACAATGGAAGCTGAGCAGCTCCTTGTTTGTTGTACCCACAAAGCACGGAAACCTAATGATTCAGAAACCTTTGAGGGCCTCATGATTGGAAGAGAGTGAAAGATACACCTTTTTAATCATTTCAAAATAAGTACTATACTGTTTGAGATACATTTCCAAAAGAGAAAATAAACTTCATGGAAACCTAACTTTCTGAAGTCCTTCTGGTCCCTCTCCCCCATCCAGATGAGTCAATTTGGGTCGCAGTGGCCACATTTGCTTGCGTGTAAGGAAAGAACACCTTGTGCAGGACTGCAGTGACCTTAGATGTGTGCCCAAGCTCCTCATTTTTGTTTTCAGACGGCCAGGAAGTGGTTGATTGGTGGGCACAAGTCAGGCGAGAGCAACACTGGCAAAGCTCTCGGGAGTGCTGGGTCTCCCACATGTCCAAGGGGTCACAACTGGGGATGTGTTGGACCCCATAACCATCTGGGATAAGGAGTTTCTCAGCTACCATGCCTTGGAATTTCTCAATATGAAACTTGATAAAGCCCCACTTACTGGAGTTATGGATCTTCTGGTGACCAGGGAACTTGAACTTGGCCCTGCCTACCGCTTCAATCACATGCTCCCTGTTTTGAAACTTGGTGTTGATGGACATGATGACTTAGCCCATGGGGACCCTGGCCACCGTACTCTGGGGCTTTCCAAGGGTATACCTTTCTGGAGCCTAAATCAGGGGCACTTGAGGTCAGACATGATCATCAGCAGGCAAGGGCTGTCTCCAGGGTCCCTTAGGGCCACCCATACAAGCAATTGGTTGCTTCCACTACCAAGGAGGCTGCTGTCTGCAGCCATTGCACACTGGGTCCCTGTGGGGAAAGGAGGATGCTCGTGTTAATTGGCTGCAGAGCCAAGCCCCTCATTTTTTTTTCGAATGCAATTTTATTGTGGTATATTCACATTCTAAACAGTCTTCCAAAGTGTACAGTCAGTTGCTCACAGTAGCATCAGATAGTTGTGCATTCATCACCATGATCAATTTTTTGAGCATTTTCATTACTCCAAAAAATAAAAATAAGAATAAAAATAAAAATAAAAAACACCTAAAATATTTCATAGTCCTCCCTCCCCCCCATTATTTGTTTACCTTTTGTCTCCCTTTTTTCTCCTTACCTGTCCGTACACTGTATAAAGGGAGTGTGAGCCACAAGGTTTTCACAATCACACAGTCACACCATATAAGCTATATAGTTATATGATCATCTTCAAGAATCAAAGGTAATGAATTGCAGTTCAACAGTTTCAGGTATTTCCTTCTAGCTATTCTAGTACACTAAAAACTAAAAAGGGATATCTATATAATGCATAAGAATAACCTCCAGAATGACCTCTCGACTCCGTTTGAAATCTCTCAGTCACTGAAACTTTATTTTGGTTCATTTCTCTTTCCCCTTTTGGTCAAGAAGGCTTTCTCAATCCCACAATGCCAGGCCCAGGCTCATCCCTGGGGATCATATCCCATGTTGCCAGGGAGATTTACACCCCTGGGAGTCATGTCCGACATAGGGGGGAGGGCAGTTACTTTACCTGCTGAGTGGGCTTAGAGAGAGAAAGAGGGCCATATCTGAGCAACAAAAGAGGTTCTCTGGGGGTGAGTCTTAGGCACAATTATAAGTATGCTTCACCTCTCTTTTGCAGTAACAAGCTTCATAAGGGCAAGCCCCAAAATTGAGGGCTTGGCCTATGATAGTGGTTGTCCCCAATGCTTATGAGAACATCAGTAATTCCCCAGGTGGTAAGTTTAATGTTTCCTTATTTTCCCCCAGACCCTCAAGGGGGCTTTACAAATAACTTTTTATTCTCTGCCCAAATTGGTCTGGGATGTATCAAGGTTTCACACTTACCTGTATAAACCATCCAAATCTCACCCCCTATTCAAGTTTCCATGTAATTCTAGTGTTTGTGTAATATGACCGTACCAGTTAAATTGTATAGCATGCTACAGAAAATATAGATTTTCCACCCAATAAACATCTCTTCCTTTGGTCTCACACAGAAGTTGAGGTTTTAAAACATAGTCAATATCATCCTTTTCCCTTTAGTCTGGTTTACCTTAGTCCTAATCAAGTCCGTTTCATTCTTATCTCTAATTGAAGTGTGATCTCTTTTTCAGCTTTTTTAACATTTTCTGTATGGGGTAATGCTGACAGTCATAGCTACCGAACTGTACCTTGAGTCTCAAGTGTCACACAGTTACCTGAAATTCCAGGGCCCAACCAGGTTATACACAAACAGCTCACCATCTCAGAATTTAGAGATAACCATTACAACTCATGAATAGATGTGACAGCTGTAAGAGCTTACAATCTAGGAACCTTTACCATAAGCCTTCCCCTGATAACCTATGCTCTCAGATTCAGTTCTCAGAATTTGCGTATTATAGTTAATCCATGTTAGTGAGGCATTATAATGTTTGTCTTTTCAATTCTGGCTTATTTCACTCAACATACTGTCCTCAAGGTCCATTCACCTAGTTTTATACCTCATAACTTTGTTTCTTCTTGCCACAGCTTAGCATTCCATTGTATGTGTACTCCATAGTTCACCACTCCATTTATCAGTAGATTTACCCTTAGGCCACCTCCATCCATTGTGAATCATTAATACTGCTGTCATAAACACCAGTGTGCAATGTCCACTCATGTTCCTGCTCTCAGTCCTTCCAAGAATATACCCAATAATGGGGTTGCCAGACCATATGGCAACCCCATAATTAGTTTCCTGTGGAACCACCACACTGCCCTCCAGCTGGGCTGTGCCATTCTATTTCCCCACTGTGCTTGTTTGTATATTTATGTCCCCCAGAAAATCATATTCTTTAATGCATTCTTCTAAGGGCAGACATATTAGTGTGGATTGGGTTGGAACCTATTGGTTCGGTGTCCATGGAGATATGACCCACCCAACTGTAGGTGATAACTCTGATTGGGTAATTTCCATGGAGGCGTGACCCCACCCATTCAGCATGGGCCTTGTTTAGTTTACTGGAGCACTGTATAAGCTCAAACAGAAGGAGCTCATTGCGAGCTGGAGCTGAGACAGACATTCTGAAGATGGCTGTTGGAAGCTGATGCAGACATTTTGGAGAATGCCATTTTGAAACGCAATCTAGGAGCAAGCAGACACCAGCCACTTCCTTTCCCAGCTAACAGAGGTTTTCTGGATGCTAATGGCCTTTCTCCAGTGAAGGTACCCTTTGTTTATGAACACTTTATGGCCTTGAGACTAACCTTGTAACCCAAGAAACCACCTTTTATAAAAGCCAGTCCATTTCTGGTGTTCTGTATTCTGTCAGCATTAACAAACTAGAACACCTGCCAACACAGGGAATAGATACATTGCGCTTTACACATTTTCTCCAGCACTTGTATCCTCTGTTTATTTTTTAAATAGTTTCATTCACACACCATATAATCCATCCTAAGTAAACAATCAATGATTCCTGGCATAATCACATAATTATGCATTTACCACCACAAACTATATGAGGATCTTTCCATTTCTGCTGCAAAGAAAAAGGAAAGGGAGAAAAAAAGAATAAAAATATAAGAGATAGAAGAAAAATAAAAATAAAATATATGAAAAGGTCAGACAACACCACCACCACCAAGAATCCCATATCACTCCCTTACATCCCCCTCTAATAGACATTTAGCTTTGGTATACTGTCGTTGTTACAATTAATGGAAGCATCTTAAATTGTTACCATTAACCATAGACTCTAGTTTGCATTGATTGTATTCTCCCCCTCTACCATCCGATTTTCAACACCTTGCAATGTTGACATTCATTTGTTTTCCCTCTTTTGAAAACATTCTCATATTTGTGCATTTACTCACCATCATTGACTACTCTAGTTTTTGCTAAGTTATACAATGCCACACTTCATCTTCTATCTTTCCTTCTGGCATCATGCATGCCCCAGCTTTCCTCTTTTAACCATACTCATACTCATCTTTGTTCAGAGTACTTAGAATGTTGTGCTAAATCAATCCTAATTGATTTAGGAGATTTGTTTGATTAATAATTAGTTGTTTCAATTCCTGTATCTCAGTTGAAGTGTAGTGGATGCTATAGTGGATAGTATTATGCTATCCATTCCATATCTGAATCTATATAATGCTGTACTCCTTCAGCATTAAATGTCTGATCTCTAACCTCTTTCTATCTCCTGATAACCTGTGTTCTCAACTCTCAAATTTTGCTCATCAATGTTAGTTCATATCAGTGAGACTATACAGTATCCATCCTTTTGTTTCTGGCTAATTTCATTCAACGTACTGTCTACTGTCTACCATTTTGTCTTTTGGATTTTATATGTCATATCTTATTTATTTTTATTTTTTTCTCTCTATTTTTACCCGTACTGATAGTCTTCATTACTACAGTCTTCTCCAATACTCTGTTTCCTGTCTTTTCCTATCTGCCTGTAGTGCTTTGGTATTTCCTGTAGTGCAGGTATCTTGTTCACAAACTCTCCCAGTGTCTGTTTGTCTGAAAATATTTAAAACTCTCCCTCATTTTTGAAGGACAGTTTTGCCAGATATAGAATTCTTGGTTGGCAGTTTCTTTCTGTATTTTAAATATATCATACCACTGCCTTCTTGCCTCCATGGTTTCTACTGAGAAATCCACATACAGTCTTATCGAGCTTCCTTTGTATGTGATGGATCGCTTTTCTCTTGCTGCTTTCAGGATTCCCTCTTTGTCTTTGACGTTTGACAATCTGATTATTAAGTGTCTTGGAGTTGGTCTACTCAGATCTATTCTGTTTCGGGTACACTGTGCTTCTTGGATCTTTTATGTCTTTTATGTGATTTTATGTCTTTCATTAGAGATGGGAAATTTTCATTGATTATTTCCTCCATTATTGTTTCTGCCCTTTTTCCCTTCTCTTTTCCTTCTGGGACACCCATGACATGTGTATTCGTGTGCTTCATGTTGTCATTCAGTTCCCTGACCCTGCTCATATTTTTTTCCATTCTTTTCCTTATCTGTTCTTTTGTGTGTAGGATTTTAGGTGTCCTGTCCTCTAATTCATGAATCATTTCTTCTCCCTCTTCAAATCTGCTATTGTGTGTCTCCATTTTTTTTTTCATTTCTTCTATTGTGCCTTTCATTCTCCTAAGTTCTGGCGATTGTTTTTCCAAACTTTTGAATTCTTCCTTATGTTCACCCGATGACTTCTTTATATCCTTCATCTCTTTTGTCATATCTTCCTTCAACTCATTGATTTGCTTTTTGAATTGATTTAGGAGATTTTTTTGATTAATAATTAGTTGTTTCAATTCTTGTATCTCAGTTGAAGGGTAAGTTTGTTCCATTGACTGGGCCATATCTTCATCTTTCCTAGTGTGATTTGCAATTTTTTTGTTGAGGCATCTGGTTTCCTTGATTACCCCAATCAGATTTTCCCAGACCAGGTGGACCCAGGTCTCAGGAGGAGGCTGTGTTTAATATCAGGTTTCCCTGAAAGTGGGACTCATCAAATTGTCAGACTTTCCCGTAAGGCCTCTAGGCTCTGTGCTTTTCCTATCCTGCCCAGCAGGTAGCACTTGTCAGCCCACAGCTCCCCACTGGCATGAAGAGGTGCGGTGTATTTAATTCTCAGTGGACTCCATCCCAGCCAAGGACTGAGGGTGTCAGAAGCCAAGCTTAAGCTGTGTCTGTTTTTTTTTCCCCCAGACCCTGGGGTCTGAATTCTCTGAGGGAGCATCACCGTTTTAGCTGGGCCCCACCCCACCCCCCTTTTTTTAGGGAAGATAAATTCTTTAGGGAATTATCTCTGCACTTGAGTTTTTCCTTTGACTATGTATCTTAACTCCACCCTTGCCTGGGTCAGTGCTGACAATTGAAAATGCCTGATACCTTCTCTAATGAGCTACTTAGAATAAGAGAAAAAAAAGAAAAAAGAAAAAGGTCCCTTTTTCAAAGCCAGTTCTCAGTCCCCTAGTTCACTAGTCAAGAATCAGAGCTGTTGCCTGGTTCTGTGTGTCCCTTTTCTTGGGACACAGCCCTTTTCCAGTATTCTGAGCTTAGCCGACTCCAAAAGCCTCTTTCTATTTATTTATATATTTTTTTTCCCATCAGCCCTGCCTCCTCTCTGCTGGGAGAAACCTCTGGGTTCCTTTCCTGCCTGCCCTGGGTTTATCTGTGCCAGTAGCTTGTATTCAGTAGACCAGATTTGTTAATTAAAACCACAATTGGAGTTTGGTTGAGCTGTTTTCCCTTGTTGCCTGCAGGGACTGCTTCTTCTCCCCACAGGGACATTTTCCAACTCAGCCTGCTGTGCCAGTCGGGGAGGGGTGCCAGCTCTGCAGCTTGGGGAGCTTTACTTACAGTTCTAAGCTGTAATTTCAGCCGTTCCACCCATTCCAGACTGGTGTATCATGTTGTCTGGTCACAGAAGTTCCCCTAACATTTGTTCCAGATTATTTACTAGTTGTTCCTGGCTATTTGCTGGTTGTTCTAGGGGACTAACTAAATTCCACATCTCCTTATGCTGTCATCTTGCCCCACCTCCAAGCCCCTAGTTTTAAACTTGTACTTATGAAGAAACTCACCATTCTAAGTGTCCCTCTTCTTCATGTCTTTCAAAAGTCTGGATGCTACATTTCAATAAATAACTTACTTCCTCCCACCTCCCCAAAATGGGATGTTGGAGAACTTTGTCAATTTTAAGCTCTTTTCCCACTCACAGCTATGTAATTCCGGGGGAAAGCAGCAGCTGGTCAAGGGAGCTGTTCTTCATGATGGGAAGCTGTTTCTGAGCCTTGACCTTGGATTTTGGCTTTTGGGTCCCTAGTAATGAACTTAAGAGCATGTCTTCTATAATTTATGTTCTTTAGTTCCTCAAGGCAGTAGTGGCATCTTGTTGATCTTGGCATCCCCAACACCCAGAATACACTTACAGTATGGAGCAGGTGCCCAATGTGTGCTTGTCAAAGAAAACTTCATTAGTTTCCCAGGTTGTACAATAGAATTCCTAATATGTGCTTGGCCTACTTCTCATGATTATTACAAAGATAAGATCAAATATTGGATATGGAAACTTTTTTTTTAAAGCATAGAAATTTGAAGTATTGTTTTGGGAATGCACCCCCCTCTCACATCCCTAATCCCCCTAGCCTAGCCCCAGTGCCAGATCTCTGCTGCCCAGATGAATTAGACACACCTCCATGGAGCACCTGATCCTCAGGATGGATCATGTACATTTAGGGATCTGCATCTGCTCCATGCAGTTTCCAACCCCTCCTGTTTTTCAACCATGACTGACATAGTGAATGAGACAGATTCATTAGAGAGCAAACAGACAGCAAACCTACTTTCACAGTTTGCTCTTCCCAACCCTGATAGGAACCCTTGGCACTTTTCTGGTCTCTTTTTCCAGATAATAAAAAGCACTCAACCTCTTTTAATTTAAAACGCTGCTTCTCCTCAGCTCAAGTCCTGTATCTGGCCAGCAGATCTGTGGTAAGGAACTGTGTGTGCGGATAGAGAAGGGTGATTTCTTTCTCTTTCTCCACCTCTTCTGCCACTTCACCACTGTTGTCTCAGGCTCCTCCAGGGCCAGAGGAAGGGATGGTAAGGTTGGAAAGCCTGTAGTTTACTGGTACAGCATGGGTGCCCTCTGGTGTGGCAGATTCCAAATAGCACTTTTTGGGAGTTCTTCAGAGACACCATCCCTGACCCAGCATTGCTGGAGAGCCCTCAGCTTTACTTCCTTCCGTGCAGAAGATGCCTCTGTAAGTTGGACAGTCATGATGGCTGCGGCCCCTTGGCTTCCACCAGCTTTCCCTTTTCTTGGGATCACCATCCCTCTCCAGGTAGTCTCGGGAGAAACACTTTCACGATGATCCAATAGGGCTCCCTTCCATGGCACCCACATCTGGCTAATGAAACTATAGATCAATCCTTTCCTTTGCCAAATGTGGGAAGCAGGCTGTCATCAGCACAGACGCCTCTCCGGGCTCTGCAGTCCAGGGCAGCCAGCCAGCTGCAGCCTGTCACCTTCAGACTTTTTGGTCGTGAGTCAGATACTATTCTGCATCCATAAAATAATGTGCCAAGCTCCCTGAATGGATCTTGAGGCCCGTCACTTGGTTTGAGGAAGGGGTAAGCATCCCCCATCCTCCCTTATGAAGAAAGGAAAATACACAGCACACTAACTGCTCTTCCCAAAAAAGTCCTCAGTGCTGGTCTCCTCCGTCCTTAGAGAACTTTAACTCACTCTCACGCAGCCTGGAGGTGAGTTATGGGCTAGCCTCACCAGACCTCTGTGGATGGTCTAGCGCCTCACTTTGAAATGTGGGGATTCTTGACTGTGACTTTGTTGGCCTTTGGGGCCTTCGCCTAAACTCGGACCCAACTTTCGAGCTGCCTTCGATGTTCACTTACGCAACTCTCAGCTGAGTGTTGGCCCAGGGGCCCTGCAGAAACATCTGGGAGAGAGACTAGTTCTTCAGGGACTCTCTAAATGAAAGGAACCAAAGTGATGGTGTGTAGGATGCACCTGAAAGGATGTTGTTGTCAAAGAAAAGCCAGGGATGGGGGTAGACTGTAGCAGGATATTTTAGTAAATAGATGATTACTTTCCAAAGTGTTTTTCAAAGTGTAAATCAAATGGGTTCCAACATTTACTCAATTGTTGGTTACATTTAGGGAGACTAGATGAACTGATTAAATGATCAGATTAACTAATACGTCAAGGGTGACACTTTCTCTACTTTGTTAAAACCACAAAAGCCTCAGTGGTTAAAACTTTGGTATTTTTGATGGCAGGATGATTTCACAGAGCTGATAAATCCAAACTAGAAGGGTGAAGATTGGGGGCTTTGAGAGCCTAGTGACCTCAGCTTTTACATCTGGGATCACCTCCACTCCCCCCATTTGGTCTAGAATCTTGGGGATTAGTGCAGAATGTGTACTATTTCCAGCAAAAGAGAAGGTGAAAGACAGCAGACCTTCCAACATACCTTCAACTCGATTTGGCTTCCACAACCCACACTTTGCTGTCTTGTGCGGCATTCTTTCTGTCTCTTGATAATAAATCATCCCTAAGTGGCATAGTTACCGCTCCAGAGCAGCTGTTTCCCTCATACCCTTGGGTGACGTTAATGTAGCTGCTTTAATTTTCAGTGGTGAGCACTGAAGTGGCAGAGACCGAAGAACTCATCACTGGTCATTTCTGCATGTGCTTCATCCCAGATCACTTCCAACCAAACCAGTTTTCTTCCAGAAATCTCCCAGGGCTTTACCTCCTCCCTGGTTTTCTTTGAAAAAATCTAGAAATGGAATTTAGTGCCTTTGACTCCTAAGTCACGCCCGTTCCTGTAGTCAGGGACCAAGTAGCCTGCAAGGAGTTAATGCTTGATTTCTGCCCAAGATGTCACTTAAGGAGGCGGGGTAGTCAAGGGGATAAACATTTACCCCAGAAGCCTTTCTCTGCTCCCCAACACTCATCTCCTCATCTCCTCCTCCCACCTCAAGGTCTGTCTTGTGAGACAAGGCTTTCCATTTGCAAAATATACCTGACAGTAGTGCTCTCTCCCCAGTGGCTCTGCCCCTCCCGGGGGATGTATAGAACAGTGAGAAGGGGTTTCCATTGGAGGATGCTGCTGGCATTTAGTGCCTGTGGGGCCACCCTGCATTGCCTGGGACAGTCCTTCCTCACAAAGAATTACCCTGCCAAAAATGTCGATAAAACCACTCAAGGAATACTGCATTAGATCAAAACCCTGCCATGCTGTTGGAAAGGTGAAACCCAGTCATGTGAAGATTTTACCCTAACTTCTATGAGGTGGTAAATTAGCACGAATTTAGGGTAATAGCAGTGAGAGCCGACTAAGGCATAGCAGGCAAGAGGAGCGTGTGTGCAAAGACACTGTGGGACACACTCGTGTGCTTGAAGGACCATGAATGGACAAGTCAGGTTAGCCTGAAGGAAGACCCCCTAATGATGGGGTTCCTAACAGTGGCAGGGGGTGGAAGGGGGGAGACGTTTGTAGTCACGGGCTTTGCTCAACATCCACCAAACCACCTTTTAAAATTCAGACCTGGTCACGCCACTCCATTGTGCCTAAAATTCTTCTATAGCTTCTATTCCCTCTTAGGATAGAGGCTAAAATCCTTAATGTGTCTTTTAATTAAAATAACCACACATCACAACTTTCCTGAGTCAGCCCCTCTTTTATACCTACTGTCCCAACATTATTACTACTGTCCCCTTGCTTTCTCAGAAATGTCCTGGTTTGGATATATTATATGATCACCCTACTTTTAAGGCCATACCATCTGATTCCTACTTAACTCCCGAACCCCTCCTCTTATCACTCCCCCTTCATTCTGTACCATACTTCTGCATACTTTTTCCTCTGACTGGAATACCATGCCCTCCCCACCATACACACCCCCGGTCCTCTAGTTAAACACTGTCACATTCTCCCATATTGGCTCAGATGCTGTTGCCCCAGGAAAGCCTGCCTGACCCCTCCACCCCCGAACCCGGTCTCCTTAGCATCTCGTTTTTCCTTGCTGAGGGGAAAATGAGCTCTCACATGTAGCGAGTGTTAGGGAGAGTTTACTGCTAGGCAAGGCCGGGAAAACCCCACCCAATACAGAAGGTGTAGGTTTTATGGGATGGAGCCAGGATAATTATGAAAGACTATAGCTCAGAGGCAAATAGTTTAAAGCATTGAGTATTGACCTATAGTAGGTGTTTAGAGGAAGAACAGCCCCTGGCTATACTGTCTTTCCAACCAAAGGCAAGGATGCAATTTACAAAGGGAAAACTCACCAGCCTTTTTGGTTCAGCATTGGATGTTTACAGTGGCGTTCAGAGTGGGCCCATGACTGAACCCAAAGTCTATCTGATTTTCAGGAACTGTGGGAACCCATCAGATCTGTTGAGTCCGGATAGTAGAGTTGAGTCACAGACCACAAACAGTCACAGTTTCACTGTCAGGCTATTTTACTGCTGATTCTGACCAGTTTTTCAAGAAGTTGCTCTGTTCCCTTTGTCTGGGACCCTGACTGCTTGTTATCGCACAAATTCTCATATCCACCAGGCTCAGCTTTAAATTCTCATTTACTAAAAGGTTTCATCACCCTGTTGTAGAACTGTTTTTTTTTTATGACACTTTTCTTAATTTGTAATTATATTCAGAGAGATTAATTGATTAATATCTGCTTCCCCCACCAAAATGTTTTCCTCACAATTGTATTCCTGGAGCACAGCATTGTACCTAACATCTAGTAAGTATTTTCTAAATATTTGTTCAGTGAGCAAATGAAAAGACCTTGATTCTACTTCTTCTAAGCCTGACCCTGTCTGGGAGACTTTAGTCTGTCAAACTCTGTAGCAAACATTAGTTGCCTACCCAATACCCATCCTTCCTTTCTACCTTAGTAACAGAACTCCCATTTCATTTGAGGGAGCAACGTGCCCAGCTTCCGTTGTAGCTAGCAATGGCCATGGCTTGGTTCTGGCCAGTGACACTTCAGTTTAATGCTGCTTGCCAGAGAGTTCTGGGAAAATTTTGCTTTCCTGATTTAAGTGCTGCTCTCTCCTCCTTGTTACTTCTTCTTCCCACTTGGAAAGCAAACATAGGAGTTAAAAGTGGAATAACCATCTTGCCTCGAAGAGGACTAATGCTACACTCAATATGGCAAAGCAGGCAGTTGGAGGAAGTCTGGGACCAATGGTGTTGAATTGCTGAGCCTAGTCTGAACTGCCTACCTCTTGACTTCTTTATTTCCTGAGAAGAATAGAATCCTAACTGGTTGAATCACTAATGTTGGGTTTCTGTTAACAACAGCCAAACTCAATCCTGACTGAAACAAGTGAATTAAAAACTAGGTAGTGATCTCTGTGAGACCAAGGGAAGAGATGTTTATTTGGTACAAGATATATATCTTTTACAGCACACTAAATAATTTAACTTGTATGGGAAGTTTATTCAGACACCATAATTACATGGAACTTTGAATAGGAAGTGAGATCTAGTAGGTTTGTACAGGTTAGTGTGAAATAGTGATACATCCCAAAGTAATTCGGGCAGAGAATAAAAATATATTTGCAAGGCCCCCCTGAGCAGCTTGGGAAAAATACAGAAATGTTGGACATCCCCACTTGGGTTATTGCTGATATTCTCACAAACATTGGGGACTGACAATTTGGTATGCCTGCCCCTCAATCTTGGGGCTTGCCCTTATGAGGCTTGTTACTGCAAAGGAGAGGCTAAGCCTACTTATAATTGTGCCTAAAGGTCTCCCCCAGAGAACCTCTTTGTTGCTCAGATGTGGTCCTCTCTTTAGCTAAGCCAACTCAGCAGGTGAATTCATTGCCCAAACCCCTACATGGGACCTTACTCCCAAGGGTGGAAAATTCCCTGGTGACGCAGGATCTGACTCCTGGGGATGAGCCTGGACCCTGCATTATGGGATTGAGAAAATCTTCTTGATCAAAAGGGAAACTAAAATAAAACAAAATAAAGTTTCAGTGGCTGAGAGATTTCAAATGGAGTCAAGAGGTCACTCTGGAGGGCATTCTTGTGCACTGTATACATATCTCTTTTTAGGTTTTAGTGTACTGGAATAGCTAGAAGAAAATACCTGAAACTGTCGAACTGCAACCCAGTAGCCTTGATTCTTGACGACGACTGGATAAGTATGTATCTTACATGGTGTGACTGTGTGACTGTGAAAACCTTTTGGCTCACACTCCCTTTATCCAGTGTATGGATGGATGAGTAGAAAAATGGGGAAAAAAAACTAAATGAAAAATAGTGTGGGATGGGGGGGAGATGGAATGATTTGGATGTCCTTTTTTACTTTTATTTTTTATTCCTATTTTTATTTTTGGTGTAAGGAGAATGTTCAAAAATTGCAGTGATGAATGCACGACTATTTGATGGTACTGTGAACAGTTGATTGTACATCATGGATGTTTGTGTGGAATGTGAATATATCTCAATAAAACTGAATTAAAAAAAAAACTAGGTAGTAAAACTTAGGAAGAAATAGGCAGTTTCACTATGGAAACTTCTCTTCCTTTTTATTGTTCACACTCTGTCTTTCCAACTTTGCAAATGACATCTAATACCTTGTGTTTTGGTTGAGAAGATGGACCATACTCAATAAAAAAGTAAATGGAAAATAAACTCAAATGGGGGCACTTTGTAAGTCAGATAAGCATTATTTTTCCCTCCCACACACACAGCAAGATGGCTCGGCAATTTCTGAAATGGTTTATGATTATGCAACCTAATGGAAATGCACTCTTCTGACATAATCATCTACTTCCATCTCATGGAACAACTTCAGTTTATCTATTTCCCCCAAATTGGTTCCCACACTATAGAGCTGTGTCAGAAAGAAGAACCATGGAAAAAATGGGTTTTTAAAAATCTACAACATACGGAGAAGGAAAAATCAATTACCCTCTTTTCTTCCAGTTGAAGATTTTATGATTAACATAGAACACTAGCAACAAAAAGGAAAACTAGTAGTTCTTTCTTTTGCTTTTTCAATCAAAAGTATTAGCTGGGTATTATCTATCATTTCCTGAAAGTCTGACTGCTTTCTGTATATTCACACCAATTTATAATGTTTTTGATAAGTTTCATTACACAGGAATTTCAGAATAAAAATACTGTACAAAGAAATGTTTGGAGAGAGTTCTGGTCAAGGAATGAGAAACTCTGTGTTCTTCTGTCTCATGATTTGAGCAAACCCCTTAAAATTTTATTGATTCTCACTTTTCTTATGAAAATAAGACTACTTTTCATTTTAGTGACTACTTTGAAGGTGATAGGAAAGGATTAAGTGAGATGATACATTAAAAGATACTTGCTAACCTGCATGCATTAAAGATATGTCATTGTTATTAATAAGGAAAAGAACACCCATTATTTCCTTAGGGGAAAGACAGCATCTTCACTGGCAGCTGCAGTAGTGGTAATGGGATGGTAATATGCTTGCAATGAGCAACACCCGTTTAAGCTTTATGCCAAAAGCAAGCACTCCTGTTCTTCCTGGAAGTTTCCACCATAAACAAGGACCAAGTGAACAGTGTATTTTGGGGGCATCAGGAAGGCTCCCTCCTCCCCTAATATTTTCCCCTCTGCTAGGATGGAATCCCTTTGCTGGATTATCCTATTCTTTCTGATTCCCTTTCAAACTAGTTATGTTTTTCAGAAGAAGCAAAGTGTGTTAAATTGCTAATATTAGTACGAGTGGGTAAATCAGGACTTTCTTTTTTGACAGAAGAAACCTGGGCAGAAGCCCTGGTGAGAGGAAGAGTTTGAGGGGATATAGCTGAAGGAACAGCACGTAGTGATGGAAAATGCTACTTCTCATCTCTGGCCATGGTCAGCGGTGCCACTCATTCTCTTATACGCTATTCAGCAGGCATTTGTCAAACATTTATCAAGTGTCTATTCTGACCACAGCTCTGTGCAAAATCCTGAAGTGTGGAAAACCTAAGGGAAATTAAGAAGTCGTTCTGGAGAGATGCTGAAAGAGAAACACTCAGAGACACTTAGAGGTTCAGAAATATTTTTGAGAAAGTCATTTTGAAACCTGAACCCAGGAGGAGGACCAGCAGACGTCACCATGTGCCTTGCTGTCTGACAGAGGAACTCCATCTGCCAGCAGCCTTCCTTCAGAGCAGTTTTAGCAAACTGAAACAAGGGTCATAGATGTTTTTTCTCAACTTACATGTACCTTAAAGTTGGAAGCATTCTGTTGCCTAATATACTTAAACATGGACTGCGAAAGCTTTGTTTTCCTTGTTTCCCTTTTTCTGGAGAATGCATGAAGAAATGGAAATTCAGGTGATTATAATTATCCTGCTGGAACCATAGATTTTGACCATGAGGTACCGGGTATGGTGAATGATTGTGTAGTTGTTGGGCTGAAATCTAGCCCACTCTTCACTTGTTTAGGTGTGTCTTCTTGTGGAGCTGCATTCTCAGGAACAGGTGCCTTTTTGTGGGGCTTCAACCACCCGCATAGGAAGTTTTCTCTAATTTGCAGTCACAGAAGGAGTATCTTTTTCCTCAAAGGGCTTCTTTAGGAGAGGTCCTACAAGGCCTTTAAATACACTGGAAGTATTGCGGTTCTCCTAGTTACTTGGTGTCTTTTCTGCAGAACAAAAGGAAACAAATGAACAAGCAAGCACAAGATGCTTTTTAAAAGAATTCTCTTTGCTTGTGTATAGTAAGTAGAACAATAAGGTGAAAAAGACAGTTGGCTTCAAGAAATAAATATGCTCCCAAATGCAGAAACAATGCTAGGAAATAGATTCTACAATTAAAATAAACATTTTAAAAATTATTCAACAAATATGCAGCCCTGGTACACCTTACTGGTTCAGTTCTTTTACACTGGTTAGACAATCAGTGGTGTATGAGCAAAGCAATTTTCCATTGTAGACAGAATAGGGATATCATGGCAAATATTTCTATCACCTGTCTGTATTTGCAGTGGGAGAGTTTACATTTTCTTCTTCCAAGTAGCCTTACGAATGAGGCTCTAACTTAGCACTAGATACCTCAATTATAGACAACATATATACAGGAGACAACATAGCAGGAAGGAAAAGTCTTGAAATATTAGAAAAAACAGGATCAATTTTGAAAGTGACCAGTTAAAGCTAGACACATTTTGAAAAAACTAAGAGACATTTATATAATTTGTTCAACTTTCTCCGAGTATTCCAAAGGATAACATTTTAATCTGTTTAAATAAAATCAAGCATCAAAAATATCCCAATAGCATTCCTTACATGAGCCCCCTTTCCTCAACAGAGCAGGTTCCAAAGTCATTATGTGCTATTTGAATAAAAATACAGCTTTTCTTCACCTCACACATTCTCGAGAAAACTATCTTTGGTGTTACTTAATTGAATGGAGGTTAAAGGAGTCTGGAAAAATATTCCCTTGTTCCCTTTTGCCATGTTAACATAAGTTTTGCATGTATTCTACAACATACATATATTTCTATGTTCTCAGCTGTCGGATTTTATGAAAAAGCAATACGGAACATTGTACTTTATTTTGCAAATTTCCTACCATTTTCCTTTTGAATATTCCATTGTATGCTGTACAACTTATTCAACCATTCCGCTAAGTAAACATTGCTTATTTTCAGTTTTTTTGCTCCTAAAGAGGTCTCAATAAACATCTGTGTACATATTTTAAAAAAAGAAGTCATTTTGTCCTTCCAAGTCCTAAAGTCTAGTGAGGGATACTTAAATGTCCATGAAAGAAGTGCTAACAGGGAAATGATTTAAGTGCCAAAGGAGAAGGATGAACAAAGAGTTCTGGAAGTGCAAAGCAAAGGGGTTTAGTTGATGCCAGAGCTGTGGAGGAGGCCATCTTTGTTGTGGGTTTTAAAGGGCAAGTGAGGTTTTTCTCCAGAGAAGGGCATCCTGGGAGCAGAGCTCAGGGCATCCTGAGTGCCAGGAAGCATTTAGGAAGTGATGGGTAGTCCAGCATGGTGGAAAGTCAGGGAAGGGCAGGGGGCTGGGGAAGTGTTTCGGTAGGGGTTCAGATTGGAAAAGTAGATTTAGAGTTTAGGGGAACGTTAAGTGCTACATTAAGGAAGTTGGATTTTTTCTGCACTGCTGTGGGCAAAGGGGAGTTATCAAAGGTTTTGAAAAGGGCCTGATCTGACCTCTTTTTCATAAAGAGAAATCTGACTGACCGCAGTAGGAAAATAAATCACATGTAAAGCATTTGAAACTTTAGAAAGGATGTCAAGATCTGAAAAACTGTGTTGTCTTTCAGAATGATTTTATTTACTTATTTATTAAGGAGAAGAGAAGAAAGTGAATGTTAAAGAAAAGCAAAATAGAGACCTCCTGTTTTTAACCACATATTCAGCAGAGATAAAAATTGAATTAAGGAGTAAATTGATTAATGGGGCTAAGTTTAAAAGTTTGCTTCTAAAGTGAACAGTGAAGGGTAATTAATTACTCAAGTGGCCCTTTAAATAATTAATAATGTTCTCCCAAGCATAAAGTACCACATGAAAGTGAGGGATTTTCTATTCCTTTTACATGTAAAACCAGAAGGTTTTAAAAATATCAAGAAGGTTTGTCATAAGAACTAGTCCTTTCATTAAAGTATTGCTGTATTTTCCCTATTCTTTAATCTTCTTTCCTACTCACTAACCTATTTTATTTGGCCCTTTCTATAATTCCAGATGTACTTTGAAAAGCAAAGAGGAGAGGAAGACAAGTGTAAGGGGAGAGGACAGAGTTATAAACGCAACCTAATGAGTATTCCAAAGTGTTATTTACTACCAATTACTAAATAATGCTTTCCCAAGACATAATACTAATAGTGGCTAATTAAATTTTCCCTCTGTGATATAAGTGCCCTCATCTTCCTAGGGGTGCCCACTTAATATGGAACTCAGTCTTCTCTTTTATTTTTAATGTTGTGGCAACTGAGTAAAAAGGCCCTGTAATCACAGCTCTGCCATGTGGAACTTTGACATTGTTTCACTTCTTAGGACACAAATTTCCTTATTTATAAAATTAGAAGATTAGACTAATAGGTCTATTATTTATCAAAATAAACTGATATTTGAAAATTAGGTTTAGCTGCATTTTCCTATTTATTTGGAGTCTGTAAAAGACAAAATGAACTTTCATTTTAAGGGGATTTTTACCTCATTTGTTGTCAAAGATGGGGCGGGGGGAGAAAAAGCCCATACCATTCCTTTTATCATGCATCTTGAGGAGACAGCTCAGGGCCATTTTTACATCTGGAATCAGAGACGTTTTGTTGTAGAGCTGTATGTCACCCTCATTGTGTAATTTTGACCCGTCCATAATCCAGAGTATCAGTTCTTCATCTGAAAGACAAAGAAATCACAGTGACAACTCCCTCATCTAAAGATGACTTGTCGTGGAAAGTCACCATCTAGAAAACTCCCCAAACAGGAAAGCAGATAAATGACCTTCAGCAGCGGAATTAGGAAAAGTATTTTCGGTCCTTTCTTGGAGTCTGTTGATTTATCTGGTGGCCCAATTCAAAACAATTTAGAAATGTTGAGTCAGGTTCTCAGACAATTATAAAAAATAAAAAGAGGGAGACATTAAATTAATAAAAAGTAGAAACAAGAACTCAAAAATAATGCCCTCAAGGTATTATTGCGTTTAAGTACACTATACTAAGTAGTGTCCATGGGGATATCTCTTAAGGATTGAGAAAATGAAAAATATATGGTATGTTTAATAAAGCTGAGAAGTGAGAATGTTTTCTATAAAACAAAAATAGTTCAAGTGATCTTAAAGTGTAGCTCGGCAGGATGGGAAATTTATTCCTATAGAACAATTTGTTAACCGCTAATTCCAGACAGATTTGGTGTAACAGCCCTGGAATAGGAAAATTAAGAAGAACCATTTTCTGGTGCCTTGCCTGCACTCTGGGCTCCAAGAACCCCCCACAAAGGACAGAGCTACATGGACAATTAACAGCTAAGGTTCTGTGGTCACAGGCCTCGGCTCAGACTCCCCAGTCCTGCCACTTACTAATGGTACATGACTATGTCCAGGGTATTTAGCCTTTGAGTGCCAAGTTTCTTTATCTGTAAAATTGAGGTAATAATGGGACCTGCCTGAGAGGGTGCTTTGACTTTTAAAATATTATTTTTAAACGGAAGATACTTAGAATAGCATTTGGTATAGGGTAAACACTCAAGATGTTTGTTTCTATCATTGAAAAAGTCATATGCTATCATTTTCAGCAGGGAGGAATAAACATCCAACATAGCTTTGATTTGACACACCCTTGTATGGTGTCACCCATTTTGGAGACAATGAGCAGAGTCATGGGCAGCTTATTAGTGGGATGTATTTGTACACAGCAAATTTTATGAGTAGTGATGAAGAGTTTGCAAGATTCATCTGTAGGCTTTCTCTCTGGGACTCTAGCTATGAGGCAAGTTTAGGCAAATGGTCAAGAGTACAGACTTTGGAGCCAGTCTACATGGGCTTGAAAACCAGAACTGCCACTGCTGCTTGACCTTGGACAAGTCACTGAACATCCCTGGGCCTCAGTTCCCTCATCTGTAAAATGGAGAAATAGTAGAACTTCTCTCATAGGATTATTATGAGGATTCAGTGAGTTCATATGTATAAAGCATCTTGAACAATGCCTGGCACGTGGTAGGGCATATGAGTCTTGGCTGTTATTATTGTAATATCACGTCATGGAGGACTGGCTGGAAATTAGCCCCTCATTCTACAGCCACAAAAGAAATTACTTCTCCCAGCCTATGCTGGGATCAGACTCACGAGTTCACTGGCGTGAAGAGCTAAGCAACTGAGCCAACATAGAACAGTGAATAAGTGAGTTTACAGGCAGAGTCAGACTTCATTCCACTGGGCACATAGTTATTAGCCTGTCTGAATTCTTTATCTAAATTTAACATGTTTGACATTATGATTTATGAACAAAAATTAAATATTTGTAGGTGTAAGAAATATTTTTCCATGTTATGCCATAAAATAGTCTAAGATCTATGACAAAGTGAATGTTTAGATTATAGGTAGACTGAGAATGTTACTTTTCTGCCTATTCGAATTAGATCTGAACATAGACCATACTTAAAAAAAATTATACGTAACTACTCTGTTTTTAAGCCAGAGCATTTCATGACTGGTCACGTAATAGAAAGACTTATTAAGCTGGCTGTTTTGTCAGAGTTGATTGGCCAGTTCAAGCACCCTATGTGACTGATTGAAAACAGTCGTTTACTTGTGTTTACAGATTATTCAAGAAATTACGCCACTTCTCTGCTTCTTTCTATTTGACGGGCAGTTGAGGTTCCTGGCTTGGCAAGACATAGGCTGCCATTTTGGAAAACAGGCTCTAACATAAATATAAACCTTCCAGGGTGGAAAAGCCCCTCAGTGCTGCCCATCTCAACAGAAGTATGTCGCCCCTCTGGACCACTGTCCTACTTTCCCTGCTCAGCCTTTAAGCTTTGCCAGGTAGGGAGGCTCCCAGAATCCAGGAGAAACCATTCCTTTGGTCCTAATCATAGTAAGACAGGTGGACAGTCTGCGAGGAGCCTGGACTCTCATCAGCAAAGGCGTTTCCATCACGGCCAGATGTGCTTTTTTTGATGTTTTGTTGTATTCTTCCATTAAAGAGAGCTTCAGTGATTGTTTTCATTTTCTAGGGTTAAAATCACACAGAAAAAAAACAAAAAACCTCATGCATCCTAGAGGGAACAGGATCCTTCAATTGGTCATTTCAGTGTGGTACAAACTCCTTGCCCACCCCCGAATCTCACTGTCAGGCAGAACCAGTTTAAGACAAACTCTAGGCCTGGGCAAGCCCCTGTCCCCTTGGTGACCGGCAGTTTACATCTGCACGGTGGCTGGTGGGAGTCCAAAGTGCATTTGATGATATCTGGCCCTTAAACTAGAGATCCAGGTATTTGAGTCATTTTAACAACTTAATTAGACTTAGGTGATTGTTGTACCACTAGTCAGAAAAATAATCAAACAGGCCATTTCTTAATCATACAATGAGTAGGTGACACGAAATGGGAAGACCTTAGTCTCTCACTCCCTTGTGCCTCAATCCTCTCAAGTTCCTTAAATTCCACCATGAAATTGAAACTTCTAGTCTAAGGCTTTGGTTCATGCTTTAATATAAATACTTTTGGATAGGGCAACCCTTTATGTTTTGGAGAATGAAGATTTTGGAGAGTGGGAGAGGAGAATGTGGAGAAGGAACTAGAAAACAAGGGGAGGGGTAAAATGAGTCCCCAAAATGGAGCAAAAGGTTGGATGGTGAGAAAGTAAGAGATTCTGAAGATAAATTTGTCAACTTCAGAATTTTGCTGTGATGTCAGCCTCAGTCAGTTGAGCTCAATTTTGTGATAGCCGATTTTGTACATTAAAATGTGAAGAGTTCTAATTTGGGTCTTAAACATTTTTCTTCCACTTCTCTATATTTGATACAGGTATTAAAATGATTTATTACTTTATAAACAAAAATAAAGGCTATTTTTGAAAATTTTAATGGAACCATATATGCCTATAGAAAGACATTTTCTACTGGTGTAACTTTTTCATGTCATTTCTAGTTATATTAAGTTTAATAAATACTTATGCAGTTATAGAGTTCTTACACTGTGATGAGGCAGTGACCCAGGCACTAGGACATATGAATAACTGGAGACCTTTCGCTATCTCTAGGAACTGACATTTCAACAATTAGCAGGGTTCTTTGGGAAAAGACATACGTGCATGGATGCATACACGCATAATACATCTCATTAAGAAGATGGACAATTTTGTTCTGCCCTTTTACTTGTGGCGAGTTTTATCAGACTCTAGGACATCTCATTTCCAGTCTGGCACAATGCTCTTCAGCCTGCTGCAAACTGAATGAAACAATAGAGACTTGAATGCTTTTATTGGAAAACGATTAAAAGAATAGTGCATAAAAATACTGGGAGGCAAAACTTCTTTTTCAAATATTTAATTACTCTACAAGTGAAATGCTTTGAATTTAAAATTATCAGATGGAAAATTTCTTACCCAAATAGCTGGGTAGGAGAAAACAAATATAAGCTTTTCAGGTAAGAAGAAACTGGTGGCATACTTTCAAGACAAGAATTAGATCTGTCTAGTCGTCTTTCTCCAGTTCATGTGGACACGACCATGTGCCAGATGATGCTTTTGTGTGCCAGAAATATAGAGGTTTCCAGATTCAACTAAATGGTATATACAGCTGTACTGCAAAGAAAAAAAAAATCTTTTTTCTCTTCCGTTTTTTTATGAGGCATAAGTTGCACCCAGGAAGTGCACGTCTTAAGTTATGGCTTGATGAATTTTTACTCTGTGTATACCCATGATCTGTATATACCCATGAACTATTGCCCAAATTAAAATATAGAGTATTTCCAGAAATCCAGGGACCTCCCTTGTTCCCCCTGCTCCTGATTATCCTGTGTCTACCACCTCAATATAGCTTGCCTTCACCTCACTTCAAAACAAAAACGAAGCAATGAAAAGAATATTGTTAGAACATAGTCCGGAAGTTGATTATCCAGTACAGTGACAGTGACTGATTTGGCTACTCATTTTGGAATTTATTCATATATGGTTTGTATACTGATTTGTTTTATGTTTGAATTTTTAACTAGAGTGTAAACTCCTCAAGTATAGGGCCCATGACATTTCCTTTGTCCCCTGTGGTGCCTAGCACTGAGCTTTCAATCTGATGAACATTTGCTGGCATATTAATTTGCAACATTCCGTGCACTCCACAGGCCATTTTCAGGTGGTCATCCAAGATAGAAAATCGAAAAGGCCAATTGGTTAGTTGATCAAATAGCAAGTATTTCATTAGCACCCAGTATGTAGGAGGTACTTTGCTATGCATTTGTAAAAGCAGCAATGAGTAAAAAAAAAGAGAGACTTGGTCTCTGGCCTCATGGAGTTTATAGTCCTGTGGGGAAGACAGATTTTCCAGCAAATAATTATGGGGATAACCATGTTGTCATGGGTACTTTGTTCTAATATACTCAACTAAATGATTAGGTGTAATTTGACAGATAGATAATTAAATAAATAAAATACTGAGCTTTAACTTAAATGCCTTTATGAGTCAATATAACATTTAAACATCAACTTGGATATATCATAACTGCAAAAAATGAAGCTCTGTTAAACTTACAAATTAACTCACTTTTCTCCTGACAAATGTTCCTTATTATAACTGAGAGCACTTTAGTTGATTGCTTTAAAATGTTTCATTCCTCAAAATGGTCATATCCTGCCTTAATTTTCTTTACACATAGAGTACTATCCTTCCAGCTTATAAAATATGTTTCCGTGAAGATGTTAAAAATAGAATCTGGGGAAAACTGGAAGAGTATACTAAAAATCAAAGCACAGACATGACTTAATTACCATTGTGCTCATTCTTTCCCACTTCATTCATATGAGGCTGGCAGTTTTTAGGAAAGGTAATTTGTGGTGTCCCCAGTAGCACTGTGAGGGCAGGATGGCTGTAATTGAGCCGTATGAGACTGATCATGTTGTCATCTGTCCCAGGTTTATACTTGGGAATTCAGTGGCAGTCAGTCTTTTTATAAGCACCACCAGTAAATTCATAGGCTCTTAGCATTTAGAGCTTTCAGGGACATTAGAGATGATCTAACACCCTCATTTTGCAGATGAGGAGCCTGGGGACAGAGGGTCTAAAACTCTTGGTGAAAGTCACACAGTGAGTTAGAGACAGAGCCAGGACTGAAGCTCCAGCTTCTAAATGGCCAGCCCAGTGCTTTTTCCCTTGATCCCACACTCAGCGGTCATCATAAATGACCTCCTGCTCCTCGGTCCCAATGCAAGGAGCTGGTGACAAGAGTAACAACATAAGCACTTTTTAGTCCATGACTCTCCAAATAGGTGATGTATCCTAGGCCTAGCAACTGTCTTAGTTTTCCAGCGCTGCTGTAACAAAGTACCATAGATTAGTTGGTTTAAACAAGAGATATTTATTATTTCATGGTTCTACAGTGTAGATTTACAAATGCAAGGTGTTGGCAGGGCCATGCTTCCTCTGAAATCAGCAGGGTTATTGCAGTGGCTTATCAGAAATCCATATCCATAATTCAGTGTCTGCCTCTGTCACAAGTTGCTCTCTGTTCGTTCTCCCCTCCCCCCATCTCTCTCCCTCTTCCTCCCTCCCTCTGCTTCACTCATCTGTCTCTGTCTAAATTTCCTTTCCTTATAAGTACTCTAGTCATATTGGATTGGGGCCACTCTAATCCAGTTTGGCCTCATCTTAACTCATAACGTCTTCAAAGATCCTATTTGCAAATGAGATCACATTCATAGGACTGGGGGTTAGCATAGAACATGCAATTCGTAACTGCAGCTAACCAGCGGATGGCAAGTAGGTTTAATTCTTTTTGTTGTCTGTGATTGATTGGTGTGGCTTCTTGGAATGATATGTTGGAAAGGATTCAGAGACCATGTCCTGTACGATGCTTAATTATCAATTTCTGTTACTAGCAAGGATCGGGGGATGGCAGCACATGTGCTGAAATTTGCCATTCCTGGCAACCTTTGAGTTCAGTTCACAGTTCTAGCAGTAGAGCACTAGGAGCAGTGGGAGTGAGAACAGCATGCCTTCAAGAGAGAAGCACTCTGTCCTGCTCATCTCCCTTCCATCTTTGCACAGGCACTGTTCCTGCCTCCTTTCTCCCAGCACCAGTCCCTATCTCATCCTGATAACGATAATAGCTAATATTTATTGAACACATTACATGTGAGGCATTTTACATAGAATATTTTGTTCAATGCCATGAATTCTATAGGGTGAGTATTATACACATTACCATTTCACTGATAAAGAAACTGACAATGAGAATAAATAACTAAGCTATTTGGTCATACAGCCCAGTATGGAATCCAAATAGCCTAATTTTAGGGTCTGTAGTTTTAACCGCTATCTTATATCCTTCTCAGTATATACAGCTTCTCATTCCAGGGCACTTGATTTTCTGGGGTTTAGAAGAGGCAGGACACGGCAATCAAATGAACTGCCAGCTGAAACTCTGCCCTTTAGCTAATCAAAGTAAAGAGCAGGGTCATCAAAGAGGAACTGACTATGGCAACCAACGTGCTTTATCTTGTTGGCCTCAGAAAACAGGAGGCACAAAGTTAGAAGGAACTGCCCAATGAGTGCTAGCCTTGGGTGGCTCTACCTCACCAGACCTTATAGTTTTCTCATCTGTAGTAGAAGCTAGAGAACCTTAAGTCCTCTAGAATTCTATGATTCCAATTTCACGTCCTTGTTTATTCATTGAAGGAAAAAAAAGTCAATTATTTGGACATAATCATAGTTTAACAAAATTCCATTTATTCATTTGGAGTCAAGGCCCAACCATTATCACAAACATTTCAGACACATGTTTTGTTTTGTTTTGTTTTTATAAATAGAAGGGGGCTATTTTTTTAAATCATTGTTTTTATTACCAAAGTGCATAGGAACTCAAACTAATGAACCAACTTATAGCAAACCACTTAACTTCAAGAGAGGGAACCAGAGAACATTATGGATAGATTAAGGATATTGAAGAATTCCATTAAAAACAGGTCAGTATGACCTTTAATAATGTAATTTAGCTACTTCAGTTTCTCTTCCCTTTGAATAAGAAAATGTTTCTTTTAATATTTTCATATCCTTGCAGTTGTTTATGAAATGATCTTTTAAGAATACTATTTTAAATGAAATTTTCTGGGAATTTAATTCTTAAGAAAATGGGGAAATAAAGTATTTCTTGGTCACTGGTCAGAGATGGTAAGCTGAGGGACTTCTAGGGCATTGATGTTGGCGATGGTGAAGTAAAGGATCATGGGAGGGACACACATCCCAGGCTATGGGGAGAGATGTAGCGGATTCCTGCTTTCTAAGATGTTTTCCCAAATCTGTACCTCTCAGTGGCAAGAACAGTCATCTTCCTCATGATGTAAACTCCCCCTAACTTCTCCACTAAACTAGTCATTTTTTTGGTTACTTCCAACCTAGTCACTCTGCTTTAATTGATACTAGCTGATTTTCCATCTGCAGTATATTTGTTCCTCCTCAGGCTTCTCTGGAGTCATTTCCCATATTGGAATTCTTTCTTTGCTCTTCCTTTCCAGGGCCCTTCCCTCCTTCTTTAAAAATACTCAAAATCACCTCTTCCATGACCAAATCCACCTAAATCCAGTTGCTTTTGTCCTCTTCCGCATCCTACAAACATTTATGAGATTATAAGTCGCAAGTGAAGCGACCCATCCAACAGAGGTCTGGATGACCTTCCTAGAGCTCAACAGAAAAAAATATATAATTTTATGGTAAATAAAAAAAAAATGAAATTTTTACTTTTGAAGTTAAAGTTCATGAAATAATTTTGATATTGAAATTCATTTTAGCTTTAGTTTTAAGTAGTCTCTTAATTCATCCTTGAAAATCAACTCTATGAGATTTTTCATTTATTAAATGTGAGGCCATCATGGAACTTTCACCTGGTTCTCTTGGGACACTCACTGGAGGGAAGCCAGCAGCCATGTAAGAAGTCTGACTATCCTGAGGCCACCATGTTGGAGGGGTCAGGTTTGAATGCTCTGCTCAGCAGCCCCAGGTGTGCTCCCAGACAGCAACCGGCAGCGGCGTGACTGAGCCATCTTGTATGTCTAGCCCGGGAGGACTTTAGTTGGCTGCAGCCCCAACTGATATGTGATCACAACCTCATGAAAGCAATTAACTTACATGAGTACCATTTATTAAATGCCACTATGTACTTGTCACTATTCTAAGTACTTTGCTTTATATGTGTATGAATATTTTAAATCCCCCATGAGGTAAATGCTATTATTATTTTCACTTTACAGATGAGGAAAGTTACACAGAGAAGTTAAGTAACTTGTGCCAGGCCTCACAGCTTGTAAGTGGGGGAGCCAAGATTTAAACCTAGGCAGTCTGATTCCAGAGATCACACTCTTAACTTCTGTAGTGCACCTACCTCTGAAACTTACATCATTTAAAGTAATTTAAGATGAAAATTAAAACAGTAGAAATATAGTTGGACCCTAAACTAGAAATCCTAATTAATTTTCTAGAATATAAGCTCCATCAAATTGGGAACTTTGTTTAGCTCATTCAGAGCTTAGAAAAGCAGACAGGTAGTCTTTCTCCCCCATCCCCTCCATCCCCAAATATGACCATTTTGGTTCTCTATTGCTATGTAACAAACTATTATAAACCATATAGCTTAAAGCACCTGTTTTATTTTGCACATGATTCTGTGTGTCAGGACTTCAAGGACTCAATTGGTTGTTCTCTGAACTTCATGGCATTAGCTGGGGCAGCTGGGGCTGTAGGATCCACTTCCAAGATGGCTTTTTCACTAGTAGGTCTGGTGCCTTGATGCTTTTTCTCCACGTGGCTGCTCATCTTCCATGTCCTCTCAATGTCTGCGAGCTTCTCTGAGCGTGGCGGTGTCAGGGTGGTCACCCAGCTTACATGATGGTTGGCTTCCAAAACACAGGCAACAGAAGCTACCAGGCCAGTTGAGGGCTATGTCTGCAATAGCCACAGTATCACGTCTGCCTTGGACTATTGGTCGGAGAGCTCATAAATCCTACCCGGAGAAATAGGCACCCCCTCCTGATGGGGTATCTGGTAAGTAAAACGTTATAACGATGCTCTGTGAAATTTTAAAGATGGATAATCTGGCATTCTGGAAGTCCAGGTGGCTTGGCCAAAATCACAGAGCAATCTAATGACAAAACCAGGGCTAGAACCAAAGATTCTATAACTCTCATACCAGGGCTGAGTCCATTAGGCATCATTTTCACTCAAACTCTCACTGATATGGAACCCAGTAATTAGCATTTATAATTATTTAGAACAGGACAGGACTTTCATTACAAAATTTAGGTCAACTTATTGCCCCAAGAATTTTCACAGGAATATTTTTGAGTAAGGAAATTCATTTTGAAATATTTTAGCTAAGGGTTTTTAAAAATGAGATGTGCTTCAGCATGCTTTCAACTTTAAAAATTACATTTGCTGGGGACCATCTTTGCTTATGAAATAATATTATACAATAATATTTTATCTGAAATTTTAAAAGGTACTTTCAAAAGAGGATATCCAAATGGCCAATAACCATAAAAAAGTATGCTAAATGTAATTATTATTATTTACTAGAGAAATTCCCTATACACCTAAAGGAATGGCTAAAATTAAAAAGACTGACAGTACCAAGACTGACATGGCAAGGATATGGAGCTATTAGAACTCACACTATTTGCTGGTAGCTGTTTAGCAATAGCTATTAAAAGCTGTTCATATGTCTACCTGATGATCAAATGATTCCACTCCTAGGTATATATACCTAAGATAAGTAAGTGCATATGTCCCTATAATACATATACAAAAATACTCTTAGAAGTTTTATTCATAATAGACAAAAAATAAAAGCAATTCAAATATCTGTCAACAGCAGAATGGATAATAAATTGTACTTATATATTGGAACACTAAATGGCAATAAAAATAGTACAAACTACTGATACACACAACAACATAATGAATGTCATATACATAATGATGAGGGGAGGAAACCAGACACAGAAGACTACAAAGGAAGATCCCAATTATACAAAGTTTGAGGGCTAATCTCTGGTGACAGAAGTCACAATAGTTATCACCTCTGGGATGGGAATATTGGCTGGGAAAAGTCACTGAGTAATCTCCTGACATGTTAAAAACGTTCTGTATTTTGATCTAGGTGTTGGTTACCTGGGAATGTGGGTGTCTGTGTGTGTAAAGCTCATTGAGTTATATACTTAAGATTTGTTCATTTTATCTGTGTCATGCCTTAACAAAAATATTACAGTTCTCAGGTTTTTTCAGTAGTTTAAGGCATCACTTTTTATCACAGGAAAATAGCTCCATCACATAAAAGCAGATAATGCTGTGCATCAAAATCCATTGGAGAAAGGTTGAGAACTCTAACATTTACCTTTTTGGATTCTTTTCCACCAACTGGTGGATTTTCTTTTATATTTTAAACAGTTCACCTGGCATCACGGAGCAACGAAAATGCTGCAAAACCGAAAGCCAGTGAACCAAACAGCAGGCACTGCTTCTCAACACCATTCTTGGCTCTATCAGTAGGAAATTGCAGCTTTTTTTCCTATATTGATCACAAGTAACTATGGTTTCCATCTGCTTAGTTCTCTTTTCATGGAAATAGTCAACAAAATAAATGCAAAGGTGTCAGCTCCTTAAGACGCCTTTCGTACAAAAAGACACCTTTCATTCCTTTATTCATTCTTTCATTTGTTCATTCATTTGAAAAGAGTAGAAATAAATAAACCTAAGACCCACTGTTTTCATACAGAGTAAGTACTCAATAGGTAAGTGTATGCTAGGGCTAGTGAATGAACACTTTGTCTCTGATTAGTTCCATCAGAGCAGACTCTGAGCAAGAATTTCAGTGGAAGTGGTTTATTTGGGACATGATCCCAGGAAGCACAGGTCCGGGTTTGGGGAATTGAGGTAAGGAAGAGAAGGGTGTATTTAACAAGCAGATCATTGCTATGGGCAACTGAGGCTCAATCCTGCTGGGGAGCTCTCGGAGATAATATAAAACATTCCTCAGAATTGTCCTATCCAAGGGATGTGAAAGCCAAGGCACGTATCTTCCAATTCCCATTCTTCATTGACTGCTCCTGGAAAAATAACTCCTCACCAAAGACATGGGAGAGGGTCGCAATTGCTTGCGGTAGACATGTACTGGAACGGTGAATGTTGAGAGGATATGGGCTGAAGCCAATAGCGTCTCCACACCATCTGCTCAGAACGTCAGAATTGTTTCTGTTATAGTTGAAAATCAAAATAGATTCCCTTTTTCCTCCAACATTTTCCCTTTGGTCATAAATTCAGTGTTTGAAACTGAAATGAAATTGAGATAATTACTCAGGTATTTCCAGCAAAATCTTCCTACTCCTGATTTTTTACAAAATTAAGAGATTTGGACCCATATGAAACCTTTTTTCTGAAAACCTCATTTACTGCTAATAGTGAACCTTCCCACTTCTTTTTGTGATCTTCCTCTAACTAAGAACTCCTGCTGCTTTGCACAAGAAAATAGAATTAGGACCTGATGAAGACCTTCTCACAAGCTCACATTTTATTTATCTCCAGTATAGGCAGACATTAAAAATTTTTTTTAATGTTTTCTATCTGCTCTTACAACCCAAACTCAGTTCAGACTCTAAATGCATGCTCCATGCAGAGCAGGAGCCTCCTGTGGTAATCCTGGCAGGGAGAAGAGTTAAGGGCAAAAGACCGAGAAGTACAAGCAATTACTCTGAAATTTATATCTCTCAGACCAGTATCCAGAAGAAGTTTGGGTAGTTGGAATGCAACTCTGGAAACTATGCAGGCAGTGGATATGGTAGTTGGTCTTTGAAAATTTCTTGTTCCCTAGTCCCAAACTGGCTTTATCACATTCTCTGATAAACTTCGAGGGTGACATACAAAGTTCCATCCATCTATTAAATGAAACCAAGGATCTGATGCTGCACCTGGAGTTTAAATACATTTTGCTAGTAGCAGAGATGGATTTACACTATGCCAATGCACTTCTTTACCTTGTCCTCCTTTTGGCATTGGCTGTAATTTGGAATGCCATCGAGAGCATTTATGGAGGTTTTTTTCTGGGAGACAATAATTTACAGAGCCGGCAATAGGAAGACTAATTGAGTTTAAGTTACCATTACCTCTTTTCCAGTCTCCTTTCTCCACTCCACTCTGAATTTTGGCGGTGCAGAATAGTCATCAAGAGCATAAACCTGGATTTCAGTTCTGACACTAGCTTGTCCTTTTGTGTAACCTTGCACAAATTATTTAACTTGTAGAAGGCAGAGGTTTTTGCCTGCAAAATGAAGATAATATTAATGTCATTGACATAGGCTATTGTTAAGATTAAATGAGATGAAACACAGAGATAATTTAGAACCGTTCCAAGCATGGCATAAGCAGTCCGTAAATGTTACATATTACTAGTGGTGGTGGTGTTACAGTGAATGGTTCTGCTCTAGCTCACCTAAAAGCTGCTCTTTCTTTATCCTTGGTTTTCTCACCATCTGCTCAAGGTCTTCCACTGTGACCAGCCTAGCCTGCCTCTTCCTACACTGGACTCTGACTCGCTGACACTTTATCTATCTGTCTATCTATCTATCTATCTATCTATCTGTCTGTCTCTATCTCTATCTCTCTCTCTATCTCTATCTCTCTCTATCTCCATCTCTCAGAAAACTTAACCATTCTCAGCCCTCTCCCCAAATTCCAAATGTTGCTCTGCTAGGCAAGCTTTAATCCAACAAAGTATTAAACATTAAGTGGTCACTGGGTGATCATGGTTGAATGTGGCAAACCACCTAGGTGATATTTTCCTTTTGGCTTTTTCTATCAGCTTCCAAGGATTTAACCCAAGGGAGAGAGTAAAGAAAAAATTTTATAACTAATGGAGGAAAGTACTTGAGGAGAGAAGAGACTCTGGATTATCTTTAGACGACAGCTTCTTCTGCTGACCGTAAGCTACATGTTAAGCTTTAAACTTTTCACCTTGATCTTGGTAGCACAAAGTTTTAGTTAGTCTCCCTCCCCAATCAACCTACCTATATCCAACACAGCTTTTACTGAAAAGTAAAAATTTCAACTTGTAAACTTAACAGCCACACAATAATTTCTGGTTGCGTGAGATCTCCATCTCCCTCATCTTATAGGTAACAGGGACTAGCAAGGGAAGTAAAAGAACACTGGAACAGGTTCTAAGAGACTGTCCGCTTACTGGTAGTCAGTTTCCTCATCAATCAAAAAAGAGGCTTGGACCTTGTTTTTTTCCCCCTCTTTTTGAATAATCAGGATTCCTTGAAAAGCAGTTTCTTCCTGGAATACTCATCTAAGCCAGAAGCTCCAACATACCAAGCCAAAAGAAAATGCTTCTGAATTTCTTGTGGGTCAATTAACATGTATGATCAGGATTTATGATTTTATTTTCCAGACGGAAGAAATACCATTCTCTTAACGTTTGCAGATTTTTAGTCCAAGAATGCAAGGCAACTTGATTTATTCCAGGATCAATCACAGACACAGTTTTGAAGTAGGTTATTGTGACTTCTAGCACTTCTTTCTTGGAATTTTCCTTTCTGAGCTGCCCGAGGAACATCCATGCAAGGAAAGTTGCCCCTGGGAGGAACCCCAGCCTGCACCCTGCACTCTCCCTTCCCCTTCTCTGGAAGACCCATCAAAAGTTACCTGCCTTGCATTAGAAATTGTGACTACCTTGCTAAATTTCTGCAAACACTATCATTGCTAAGGTGCAAATGTCTGATGATGACTTAATATCATGATTTATGATTGTGTCTCAATTGGCATTGGTCATAAGGATTTAAAATCTCTGTCTCCATCTTTCCTACCATACTAAGGTAAAGGAGATAAATACAAAATCTAATATTCCAAGAGAATTTACTATTAAGTAAGTTGTGGCCTGTTTTTAAAATATGACCACAAATCGTTTGCTAGTCCTCCCATTAAGAGTTGGGATTTTTGTCCTCTCCCCTTTAATCGGAGCAGGCTTGTGACTGTGCTGACCAGTAGAATCTAATGGAAGTGACACCATGTGAATGGGAAGTTTAGATCATAAATTGCCCTGCAGCTTTTTCCTGATTCTCCTGGAATGATGCCTCTCAGGAAGCTCCCTCTTGAGGTACTGCCCCTCGGAACCCAGCTGCCATGCTGTGAGAAGCCCAAGCCATGTGAAAAGTCAAGAGGATCAGTTGAGCCCTGGCTCTGTGTCATCCCAGACCAGGCAGGAGGTACATGAATGAAGGCAGCTCTGAATGATTCCGTCCCCCAGTCTTTCAAGTCAACCCCAGATGTTTGAGTCTTCCCAGCCAATATTACAGGCAGGATGAAACATTCCTGCTATGCCGTGTCCAAATTCCAGAGCCACTGAACTACTGAGCAAAGTAAGTGGTTATTTTTTTATATCACAAAGTTTGGGGTAGTTGTTACTCAGCAGAAGATAAATGAAACATAAGCCCAAACTTAAATCTTGGGTAAAGCAAAATAGTTTCTTGGAAAGCAAAAGTTATCCTCAAACTTAATAATGTTTTACATGTCCTTAAAGGAATTCCATCTATTGTTTCTCAAAGAATTATTGATTCCTGGAGTCTAGGAAAGGAGCAGTATCTAAAATGTGACCCTGACAGAATCAAAGCAAATGTCCTAAAGTTTTTGGAAAATTATTAATAGAGATATTCCCAGTATCTCTGGAAAATGAATTCTTTTTACTCAGCACAAAGCCCTTAATATGTACCCTAAATTATCATGGTCCTGTCAAGACAGATGAAGGGTCTGAGTTGCAAGATAGCAAGATCAGCTGTCACAATTTCATGGATGCTTTCAGAAGATGTGAGACTCCTGGGTCAAAGATGAGGGAGAGTTTACTACTCACAGCAATACCAGAGTATTAGCACTGTGCTGCTTCCCTGAGCCCCAGTTCCCGGGTGGTGTTTTGAAGAGGGCCAGGTGACATCTGCTCCTGCAGTGGAGTGTATTGGAGGAGACGAACCCTGAGCTTAGGGTACCCAAATGTTTGCACCAGAGGGAGATATTATCTTTAGGTTGCTGGATAGTGAACAAACCTGCTCTTTCCTCCAGAGGGAGACACTGTATTTTCCAAGGCTGTTTATTATATAAACATTCTTGAAAAGATAATCTGGAACAAAGGCGGTCAGTGCTTCTGTTCACAAGATGTGCAGAAATGGGAGACCCAGAAAGAATTGACTCCCAACAGTTTTCATTTCAACCATTCCCTATCATATGTTACCCATCGTACAGTTAAGTTGTGAACTTTGTGCATGCTACCCTTTCTAATTCTTTAAGAAGATTTGTAATCATTCATAGCCCTCTTAGTTTATTCTGAATTCTCAAAAGGCAGAAGCTAAACTATGCTAACATTTTGAAGTTCGTTTTTAACGTCCAGTTTTCCTGCATTTCTCCTCTTCCACACTAAATCCTCCACCTTCCATTACCACCCAGGTACCTAAAGTTTCATACTCTTTCCAACTCGTCCCATCAAAACCTGCTCTCAAAAAGACATCTGATATGGATGAGTAGAAAAATGAGGACAGAAACTAAATGAAAAATAGGGTGTGGGGGCATGATTTGGGTGTTCTTTTTTACTTTTATTTTTATTCTTAGTTTTACTTTTTCTGGTAAGGAAAATGTTCAAAAAATAGATTGGGGTGATGAGTGCACAACTATATGATGGTACTGTGAACAGTTGATTGTACACCATGGATGATAGTATGTATGTGAATATATCTCAATAAAACTGAATTTTAAAAAAAGGCATCTGATAGACATGTTTGCTTTATCATTTGATTGACTAATCATGAGAAAATTTGTATCCCCACTAATGAACAGTCAAGTTGAAGCTAAGAAAAGGAATCTCTAGTTATAAAATTGTGGCTATTATTAAATAAATGAATGAGGGCCTTTTTATTTGTGTATGTGGTGGTGGTGGTGGGAGGGTTGGGGGTTAGTGGTTACCAGAGTGATATGCCTGAGTTTCTGTTTACCACTTGGTAAGTCATCATTTTACCAATTTTCCAGATACCCCTAATCTGCAATGCATAAAAAAGGACAATGGTCAGATCTGAAACATGTGAAGAGAGGACTTTGATTTTTGTTTTCTTTATAGGGGTATCCCATAGTTTCCTTTGATGACTATAGAGTTCACCCATGACTAGGTCATGAAGAAAAATTATGTATGGAACCACTGACCCTGGGGACTCCTAAATTCATAGAATTTATTTCTAGCTAAGCGTTATTGGTAATCTTCTAGTTCAAAGTGTGTCTATGAAATGTAATTTTTTTGGTATCAACAATCAAGCTTCTCATTAGACTGTCAGCTGACAGGGAGAGAGAAATCCTGGCAAATCTCTCTGAGGTAAATTTCACATGTGAAAACACAAAATAACCAAATAGATAAACCCAGGGAGTATAGAAAGTAAAGAGAAAGAAGATCCACATTACTTTTCAGATGTGCTCTATCAGCATTTCTTTAAAGAGTGAGCCAACTCACACTCATATAATTTGGTTGTAAGAAACATTTCTACACTTTTCAGAAGCCTGCTTGCCACAAGAAGAGGGACAGAGTCTGAGTGAGATCATAAATTATGTAATGCCTGAGCTGCGTGCATTGTTCCCTAAAGGATTTCCTTAGTCATTCCAGACCTTGTCTCTCACCCCTTAAGGGCTGGGCTCTATATTAAAATGATAACTCACTAATTTACTGACTAATTTAGTAAATTAAGCTCTGAGTTTATGGAGTCACAAAGTTTAACTTGAATTGTAACTCAGATGTGCTGAGAAATGAATGCTGATTTGTCTATAATTTTTTGGCTTTATATTCATGCAACAACCTCTGAATAACAAGATAAAAAATTAAATGTTAAATACAATAATTAAAAAATTTTCTTATTAGAGAAGTTGTGGGATTAATACAGGATTCCCATATACCACACCACCACTAACACCTTGCACTGGTGTGGAACGTTTGATACAATCCATGATAGCACATTTTATAATTATACTATTAATTAAAATCCATGGTTTAACTTAAGGTTCACTGTTTAGTGTGGTTCCATGAATTTTTTTAAAAAATGTTTTATTCTGTAACTATATATACAATCTAATGTCTCCCCTGTTAATCATATTCAGATATATATTTCAGTGCTTTTAATTGCATTTACAATGTTGTGCTGTCGTCACCACCATCCACTACCAAAGCATTTCAATCATTCCAAATAGAAATTTGGTATATTTTAAGCCTTAAATTCCTCTTTCCTGTCCCCAACCCGTCCCCCGGTACCCTATAATCTAGATTCTGATTCTATGAGTTTCATTATTCTAATTATTTCAAAACAATGAGATTATACAATTTTTGTCCTATTGTGTTTGGCTTATTACGGTCAAGCTTCATCCATGTTGTCACATGTATCAGGATTTCATTCCTTTTTACAGCTGAATAATATTCCACTGTAGGTAGATACCACATTTTGTTTATCTGTTCATCAGTTGATGGACACTGGATTGCTTCCATCTTTTGGCAATTATGAATAAAGCTGCTATGAACATCACTGTGCAAATATCTGTCTGAGTCCCTACTTTCAACTCTTTTGAGTGTATACCTAGTAGTGGTACTGCTGGGTAATATGGTAGCTCTATACTTAGCTTTCTGAGGAGCTGCCAAACCGTCTTCCACAGCAGCTGCATCATTTTACATTCCCACCAGCAGTGAATGAGTGTTCCAATTTCTCCACATCCTCTCCAACATTTACTTTCCTTTTTTTTTGCAATAGCAGCCATGCTAATGGGTGTGAAATGGTATATTGTGGTTTGGTTGGCATTTCCCTGATGGCTAATGATGTTGAGCATCTTTTCCTGTGCTTTTTTGGCCATTTGTGTATCTTCTTTGGAGAGATGTCTGTTCAAGTCTTTTGCCCATTTCATTTTCCTGCAGTTTTATTGAGGTATGGTCACATACCCATCATTCAGAGTGTACAATCAGTTTTTCACAGTATCATCATATAGTTGCGCTTTCATCATGACAGTCAATTTTTGGACATATTCATTACTCCAAACAATAATAATAATAATAATAATAATAAATATAAATATAAAAGTAAAAAAAGAATACCTAAAACATCCCATCTCCACCATCCCCAGCTATTCATTTGCTTTTTTGTCCCCATTATTTTACTTATCTGTCCATACACTGGATAAAGGAAGTGTGAGATACAAGGTTTTCACAATCTCATGGTCACACCATATAAGCTATATAGTTATACAGTCATCTTCAAGAATCAAGACTATTGGATTGCACTTCAACAGTTTCAGGTATTTCCTTCTAGCTATTCTAATACACTAAAAATTAAAAAGGGGTATCTATATAATGCATAAGAATAACCTCCAGAATGACCTCTTGACTCCATTTGAAATCTATCAGCCACTGAAACTTTGTTTCATTTCTCTTCACCCTTTTGGTCAAGAAGGCTTTCTCAATCCCATGATACCAGGGCCAGGCTCATCCCCAGGAGTCATGTCCACGTTGCCAAGGAGATTTACACCCCTGGGAGTCATATCCCACATTGAGGGGAGGGCAGCACATCCACCTGCCAAATTGGTTTAGAGAGAGAGGCCACATCTGAGCAAAAACAGGTTCTCTAGGGGGTGACTCTTAGGCACAATTATAAGTAGGCTTAGCCTCTCCTTTGCATTGTTCTCCTTTGCAACAAGCTTCATGAGGGCAAGCCCCAAGATTAAGGGTTTGGCCTACTAAATTTTTAGTCCCCAGTGCTTACAAGAATATAAGGAATTCTACAGGTGGGTACATGGGTAAGCTTAATATTTCCACATTTTCCTCCAGTCCCTCAAGGGGGATTTTTTTAAATTCAATTTTATTGAGATACATTCACATACTATACAGTCATCCAAAGTGTACAATCAGTTGTCCATTCATCACCCCAATCTATTTTTTGAACATTTTCCTTGTACCAGAAAAAGGGAAAATAAGAATAAAAAATAAAAGTAAAGAAGAACACCCAAAACACCTCCCCCTTCCACCCTATTTTTCATTTAGTTTTTTGTCCTCATTTTTCTACTCATCCATCCATACACTGGATAAAGGGAGTGTGATCCATAAGGCTTTCACAATCACACTGTCACCTCTTGTAAGCTACATTGCTATACAATCGTCTTCAAGAGTCAAAGCTACTGGGTTGCAGTTTGTTAAGTTTCAGGTATTTACTTCTAGCTATTCCAATTACAATGCATTGAAACCTAAAAAGGGTTATCTACATAGTGCATAAGAATGCCCTCTAGAGTGACCTCTCAACTCCATTTGGAATTTCTCAGCCATTGAAACTTCATTTCATTTCATTTCGCATCCCCCTTTTGGTCAAGATGTTCTTAATCCCACGATGTCAGGTTCAGATTCATCCCTGGGAGTCGGATCCAGCATTGCCAGGGAGATTTACACCCCTGGGTAGTCAGATCCCACATGGGGGCGGGGGCGGGTGGGCAGTGAGTTCCCCCACTCAGTTGGCTTAGCTAGAGAGACGGGGCCATATATGAGCAACAAAGAAGTACTCAGGGAGAGACTCTTAGGCACAATTATAAGAAGGTTTAGCCTCTCCTTTGTAGTGACAAGCTTCATAAGGGCAACTCCTGTGATAGAGGGCTCAGCACATTACACCACCAGTCCTCAATATTTGTGAGAACATCAGCAACAATCCAGGTGAGGAAGTCCAACATCTCTGCATTTTCCCCCAGCTCTTCAGGGAGGCCCTGCATATATATTTTTATTCTCTTTCCAAATTACTTTGGGATGTGTCGCTATTTCACACTAACTTATGCAAACCTACCAGGTCTCACTTCCTATTAAAAGTTCCATCTAATTATGGTATTTGAACTAACTGTGCAAGTTAAATCGTTTAGGAAATACAGATCTTGCACCAACTAAACATCTCTTCCCTTGGTCTCACATGAAATTTGAAGTTTTAAAACGCAGTCAGTATTGTCCTTTACCCTTTGGCCTGATTTGTCCTAGTACTAACCACATCTGCTTCATTCATATCTCTAGTTGAAGTCTGGACTCTTTTTCAGCTTTTTTAACAGTTGCTATATGTGCCAATACTGACATTCATATCTGCCAAGTTCTAGCTCTGAGTTTCAGGTGTCGCACAGATACCCAAAGTTCCAGGGATCTATCAGGTTACACACAAAGGGATCAGCATCTCAGAATCTGGAGATAGCCATTGCAATTCAGGAATAGGTATGACTGCTGTAAGAGCTTACAATCTAGGGACCATTACAATAAGCGTTCCCCTGATAAGCTGTGTTCAATTCTGAGCTTACTCATTGTAGTTAGTCAATATTGGTGAGGCAATATAAAGTTTGCCTTTGTTTCTGGTGAAGTTCACTCAAAATACTGTCTACAGATTCCATGCACCTTGTTGTATGTCTGACAGCTTCACACCTTCTCACAGTAGCCCAATATTCCATTGTATGCATACAACACAGTTCACCGTTCTGTTCCTCAGTCGATGTATCCTTGGGCCACCTCCACCCATTGCAAATCTTGCATACTCTCGCCATAAACATCAGTATGCAAATGTCCATTCATGTCCCTGCTCTCAGATCCTCCAAGTAAATGCTCCCTAATGAGGTTGCAGGACCTAATGCACCCACATGCTTAGCTTCATATGGAACCACCCCACTGTCCTCCAGAAAGGCTATATACCATTCTGCCTCCTAACCAACGGTAAATATGCACATCCCTCTCTCCATGTTTTCTCCAGCACTTTTGTCCCTGTTTATATTTTTCCATACAATTTTACAGAGCTGTATTCACATACCATATAATTATCCACAGTATACAATGAGTTGTTCACAGTATCATCATACAGTTGTGCATTTATCACCACAGTCAGTGCTTGAACATATTGGTTACTATGAAAAAAGTTTTTTTTAACAAATAAGAAAAAAAATAATAAAAAGAAAAATAGAATATCATACAATACAATATAATAGTAGGGTCAGATAACACCACTGCCAAGAATTCCATATCCCTCCTTTATATCCCCCTCTCATACTTTTTTAGCTTTGGTATAGTGCCTTTGTTACATTAATGGAAGCATATTACAATGTTACTATTGACCATAGACTCCAGTTTGCTTTGATTATATTTTTTTCCCACTACCAACCCCTTTGCAAGACTCTGCATGGTTGACGTTCGTTTGTTCTGCCACATGCAAGAACAGTTTTATATTTGTGCATTTAATCACAATCATTGACAGCTCCAGTTTTTTCTAAGTTAAACAGTCCCAGTCTTTATCTTCTGCCTTTACCTCAGGTGTCATGTATGCTCCTAGCCCACCTCTTTCATCTTTACTCATCTTTGTTCAGTGTAGTTACAATATTGTGCTACCATCACACAGTATTATACTATCATTTTCTGGGTCTGTACAATCGAGCTTGCTGAACATTCTTTAGTCCATCAGCATCATATGCCCAATCTCTACTAACTTTCTATCTCCTGGTAGCCTGTGTTATTAGCTTTTAACTCTCAAAATTTGCTCATTAATGTTAGTTTATATTAGTGTGACCATACAGTATTTGTCCTTTTGTTTCTGGCTAACTTTGCTCAACATAATGTCCTCAAGATTCATCCACATTATTATATGTTCCATGTCTTTGTTCTTCAAGGGGGCTTTTAAATACTTTTTTATTCTCTGCCCACATTGCTCTGTGATGTATCGGGCCTTCACACTAACCTGCACAAACCAACGAGATCTCACTCCCCATTCAAAGTTCCATGTAATTATGGTGTTTGAATTAACTGACTATACAAGTTAAATTATGTAACATGCTACAGAAAATATAGATTTTCCACCCAATAAACATCTCTTCCTTTAGTCTCACACAGATTTTGAAGTTTTAAAACAGTCAATATCTTCCTTTACCCTTTAGTCTGATTTACCTTAGTGCTAACCAAGTCCATTCGTTCATATCTCTAATTGAAGTCTCATCTCTTTTTTACCTTTTTTAATGTTTGCTGTATGGGGTAATGCGGACATTCATAGCTGCCAAACTCTGGCTCTGAGTCTCAGGTGTCACACAGATACCTGAAGTTCCAGAGACTGACCAGGTTATACACAAAGAGCTCAACATATCAGAATTTAGAAATAACTGTTACAACTCTGGAATAGACCTAACTGCTCTAAGAGCTTTCAATATAGGAACCATTACAATAAGCCTTCCCCTGATAACCTATGCTCTCAGATTCAATTGTCAGCATTTGCACATTATTGTTAGTCCATATTAGTGAGACGTTTTAATGTCTGTCTTTTCATTTCTGGCTTATTTCACTAAACAGACTGTCCTCAAGTTCCGTTTAACCTACTTGCATACCTCACAAATTCATTCCTTCTTGTAGCTGCTCAATATTCCATGGTATATATGCACCACAGTTCACCATTCCATTCATCAGTTGATGTACCCTTAGACGATCTCAATCCATTGAGAATCGTGAATACTGCTGCCATACACACTAATGTGCAAATGTCCATTCGTGTCCCTACTCTTGGTTATTCCAAGTGTATACCCAATAACGGGGTGGCTGAACCATATGGAAACCTCATATTTAGCTTCCTGTGGAACCACCACACTGCCCCCCAGAAGGGCTGTACCATTCTACTTCCCTACCAACAGTGATTAGGTACATCCCTCTCTCCGCATTTTCTCCAGCACTTGCATCCCTCTGTTTATTTCCTAAACGTTCCATCCTAAGTATACAATCAGTGGTTCCTGGTATAATCACATAATTATGCATTAACCACCATAATCTATATGAGGACATTTCCATTTCTTCCACAAAGAAAGAGGAAGAGGAGAAAAAAGAAAAAAAACAAATAAAGAAAGAAAAATAAAATAAAATAGAAGGTTCAGACAACAAGAATAACACCAAGAATCCCATACCCCTCCCTCCCTTATATCCCCTCTTATAGACATTTAGCTTTGGTATATTGCTTTTGTTAGAATTAGTGGAGGCATATTACAATGTTACTCTTAACTACAGACTCTTGCTTACATTGATTGTATTTTTTCCCCAATACCATCCCATTCTCAACACCTTACAAAGTTGACATTCATTTGTTTTCCCTCATGTAAAACTATTCTTATATTTGTACATATAATCACCATCATTAACCACTCTAGTCTTCACCAAGTTACACAGTCTCAGTCTTTATCTTCTATCTTCCCTTCAGGTGTCATACATGTCCCTAGCCTTTCTGTCTCTCACAGTCATCTTTGTTCAGTGTACTTAGAATATTGTGCTACCATCACACAGTATTATGTTATCCATTTCTGGATCTATGTAATCAATCCTGCTGAACTTTCTGTACTCCTTCAGCATCAAATGCCTAATCTCTACCCTCTTTCTATCTCCTGAATACCTGCGGTTTCAGCTTTAACTCTCAAAGTTTGCCCATTAATGTTGGTTCATATTAGTGAGACCATACAGTATTTGTCTTTTTGTCTCTGGCTAATTTCACTCAACATAACATCATCAAGGTTCATCCACATTGTTATATGCTTCATGACTTTATTGTGTCTTAGAGCTGCATAATATTCCATCATGTGTATATACCACAGTTTGTTTATCCACTCATCCATTGATGGACATTTGGGCTGTTGCTATCTCTTGGCAATCATGAATAATGTAGCTATAAACATTGGTGTAAAAATGTCTGTTCATTTCCTTACGTTCAGTTCCTCTGAATATATTCCTAGTAATGGTATTGCTGGGCTATAAGGCAAGTCTATACGTAGCTTCTGGAGGAGCTGCCACACTGCCTTCCAGAGTGGCTGCACCGTTCTACATTCCCACCAACAGTGAATAAGTGTGCCTCTTTCTCCACATCTTCTCCAGCACTTGTAATTTTCTGTTTTTTTATAATGGCCATTCTAGTAGGTGTGAGATGGTATCTCATTGTGGTTTTGATTTGCATTTCCCTAATAGCCAGGGAAGTTGAGCATCTTTTCATATGTTTTTGAGCCATTTGTAATTCCTCCTCAGCAAAGTGTCTGTCCATGTCTTTTGCCTGTGTTTTAATTGTGTTATTTGTCTTTTTGTTGTTGAGTTGTGGGATCTTGTTATATATTCTAGGTATTAAATGCTTATCTGATATGTGTGGTTTCCAAATCACCATTATGTAGGCTGCCTTTTAACTTTTTCTGACAAAGTTCTTTGATGCACAAAAGTATTCAATTTTGAGGAGATCCCATTTATCTATTTCTTATTTCACTGTTTACAGTTTGGGTGGAAGGCCTAAGAAACCACCTCCTATCACAAGATTTTTAAGATATTTCCCTACATTTTCTTCTAAAAATTTTATGGTCTTAGCTTTAATATTTAGGTCTTTCATCCATTTTGGGTTAATTTTTGTATAAGGTATGGGATAGGAGTCCTCATTCATTCTTTGGATATGTCTATCCAGTTCTCCATATACTATTTATTGAAGAGGCTGCTCTATCTGAGTTGCAGTGGCTTGACTGCCTTACCAAAGATCAGTTGTCCATAGATGAAAGTGTCTATTTCTGAACACTCAGTTCAATTCCATTCACCAGTATATCTGTCTTTATGTCAATATTATGCTGTTTTGACCATTGTAGCTTTGTAATATGCTTCAAAGTCAGGTAGTATGAGACCTCCCATTTCAATCCTCTTTTTCAAAAATACTTTTGGCTATTTGCAGCACCCTGCTCTTCCAAATAAATTTGGTTATTGGCTTTTATATTCCTGTAAAGTAAGCTGTTTGGATTTTAATTGGTATAGCATTGAATCTGTAAATCAATTTAGGTAGAAATAACAACTTAACTATATTTAGGCTTCCAACCCATGAACATGTAATGTCCTTCCATTTAATTAGGTCCTTTGTGATTTCTTTTAGCAATTTCTTGTAGTTTTTGTGTATAGGTCTTTTGTGGCCTTGGTTAAATTTATTCCTAAATATTTGATTTTTTGGTTGCTATTGTAGGTGGAATTTTTTTCTTGATTTCCTCCTCATAGTGCTCATTACTAGTGTATCAAAACACTACTGATTTTTGTGGGTTGATTTGTACCATGCCACTTTGCTCTATTCGTTTATTAGCTCTAGTAGCTTTGCTATAGATTTTTCTGGATTTTCTACATATAGGATCATGTCATCTGCAAACAGTGAAAGTTTTACTTCTTCCTCTCCAATTTGGATGCCTTTTATTTCTTTTTCTTTCCTAATTGCTCTAGCTAAAACTTCCAGCACAATGTTGAATAACAATCGTGATGGTGGGCATCCTTGTCTTGTTCCTGATCTTAGAGGAAAAACTTTCAGTCTTTCCGCATTGAATATGATGTTAGCTGTGGGTTTTTCATACATTGCCTTTATCATATTGAGGAAGGTCCCCTCTATTCCTATCCTTTTGAGTGTTTTCATCAAGAAAAGATGTTGAGTTTTGTCAAATGTCTTTTCTGCATCACTTGAGATGATCATGTGGTTTTTCTGCTTTGATTTATTGATGTGATGTTTTACATTATTTTATTTTCTTGTGTTGAACTAGGCTTGCATACCTGGAATAAATTCCACTTGGTCATGGTGTATAATTCTTTTAATGTGCTGCTGTATTCAATTTGTGAGTATTTTGTTGAGGATTTGTGATCTTTATTCATTAAAGGGATTGGTATTTAATATTCTTTTCTTGTAGTATCTTTGTCTAGCTTTGTTATTAGGGTGACGTTGGCTTCACAGAATGAGTTAGGTAGCTGTCCCTCCTCTTCAATTTTTTTGAAGAGTTTGAGCAGGATTGGTACTAATTCTTTCTTGAATGCTTGGTATAATTCACATATGAAGCCATCTGGTCCTAGACTTTTCTTTTTTGGGAGCTTTTTGATGACTGGTTCATTTTCTTTACTTTGATTGATTTGTTGAGGTCATCTATTTCTTCTCAGGTTAATGTTGGTTCATGCTTTTCTAGGCAGTTGTCCATTTCATCTAAGTTGTCTAGTTTATTATCATATAGTTGCTCATAGTATCCTCTCATTATCTACTTTTTTCTGTGGGGTCAGTGGTTATGTCCCCTTTCCCATTTCTGATTTTATTTATTTGCATTCTCTCTCTTTCTCCCTAGCCTAGGGTCCATCAATTTTATTGATTTTTTTCAAAGAACCAGCTTTTGTTTTTGTTGATTCTCTTTATTGTTTTCATGTTCTCAGTTTCATTTATTTCTGCTCTAATCTGTTATTTCTTTCCTTCTGTTTGCTTGGGGATTATTTTGCTGTTCTTTCTCCTGTTCCTCTATGTGAACAGTTAATTCCTCAATTTTTGTTCTTCCTTTTTAATATAGGCATTTAATGCAATAAATCTCCTTCTCAGCTCCACCTTTGCTGTTTCCCATAAGTTTTGATATGTTGTGTTTTCATTTTCATTTGCCTCAAGACATTTACTAATTTCTATTGCAATTTCTTCTTGACCCACTGGTTTTTAAAGAGTGAGTTGTTTAGCCTCCATATATTTTTTAATTTTCTGGCCTTCCGCCATTATTGATTTCCAACTTCATTCCTTTATGAGCCGAGAAAGTATTTTGTATAATATCAATAGTCTTGAATTTATTTAGACAAGCTTTGTGATCCAACATGTGGTCTGTCCTGAAGAGTGATCCATAAGCACTTGAGAAAAATGTGTATCCTGCTGTTCTGGGTAGTAGTGTTCTATAAATGTCTGAGTTTAGTTCATTTATCATATTATACATCGTCTCTGTTTCCTCATTGATCCTCTGTCTAGATATTCTATCCATTGATGAGCGAAGTATATTGAAGTCTTCAACTATTATTGTGCAGGTGTCTACTTCTCCCTTCAGTGTTGTCAGTGTGTTCCTCATGCATTTTGGGGTGCTCTGGCTTCATGCATATATTTATGGTTATGTTTTCTTGATGAATTGTCCCTTTTGTTGATATATATGTGTCCTTCATTGTCTCTTTTAATTAGTGTACATTTGGAGTCTCATTTGTCTGATATTAGTATAGCTACCACCACTATTTTCTGGTTGTTGTTTGCATGAAATTCCTTTTTCCAACCTTTAGTTTCAACCTATTTTTGTCCTTGGGTCTAAGTTGAGTCTCTTGGAGACAGCATATAGATGGGTCCTGTTTTTTAATCCACTCTTCCAGTCTATGTCATTCTGTTGGGGAGTTGAATCCATTACATTTAATGTTATTACTGTAAGGGCAGTATTTCATCTACCATTTTGTCTTTTGGATTTGATATGTTATATCTAATTTTTTCTCTCTTTTCTTTTATCCTTTTTGATAGTCTTCATTTCTACACTCTTCAAACCTCTCAGTGATTTTTTCCTCCATTATTTTTTCTGCACCTTTCCTCTTCTCCTTCAGGGAAACCCACAACATGTACATTCATACACTTCATGTTGTCATTCAATTCCTGAGACCCTGCTCATGTTTTTCCATTCTTTTCCCTGTCTGTTCCTTTGTATGTGGGATTACAGATGGTCTGTCCTCTAGTTCACTAATCCTTTCTTCTGCTTCTTCAAATCTGCTGTTGTAAGTCCCCATTGTGTTTTTCATTTCTTTGATTGTGCCTTTCATTCCCATAAGTTCTGCCAATTGTTTTTTTCAAACTTTCAGGTTCTTCCTTATGTTTGCCCTACATCTTCTTTATATCCTTCCTCTCTTTTGCCATATTGTTCCTCAACTCATTGATTTGATTTTTGAATTGGTTTAGCATGTTTGTTTGAACATCTTTAGTTAGTTGTTTCAACTCCTGTATCTCATTTGAAGTGTTAGTTTGTTCCTTTGACTGGGTAATATCTTCATTTTTCCTAGTGTGACTCATAATTTTTTGTCACTGTCTAGGCATTAGGTTTCCTTGATTAGTTTATTCTAGAGATCATTTTCACTCTTTTACCTTGAGCTTTTTGTTGGTTGGCTTTGTTCTTTATCTGTTCTTTGGTGTTCAGTTCAACTTATTCTAGACCTCTAATATAGCTTCTGTTTAACTACTCTGAATTTTTTAGCTCTTGTTACTCTGGTTCTTGCCTTGCCTATATGTCTCTCTCACCGACCAGATTAACTCTGCCCCCCCCCAGCTCTCCCTGAAAAACCAGGCACCCACAACAGCCTGTCCCTGGGTGGTAGGCATTGGGCACCACAGCAAGTTCTCTGTGTGGGGGTAAAACAAGTCTGCTGGCTCCTAGTAGTGCTTCATTTTTCACTGACCTGAAAGCCCTGGAATTGTGTTAGAGCAGTGCTTTAACTATTGAGTTGTCCATATTTCTCAACTTAAACAGGATGCAGTGGGTGTAGACCAGCTGCAGTCGGCCTAGGAGAAGGCCCAGCTGAGTCTGGATGGGCAGGGCTCAATTACCTCTTAGAGCCCCCATCTGACTGGGTGTGCCTAAAGCTGCAGGGTTCCTGCACACTCACTTTGCTGGGCAAAGTCTTACTCAGTGTGGGGCTTTGTCCCCCACTCTCCTTGTTGCAGAGGACTTCCCCAGCTGCCACAGATTTCAACCACCTCCCAGGCAAGTATCAGGCTGCCAAATACTATGTTCCTCAAGGATGTGGGAAGGGCATTCAGACCCAGGGCTGAAACAGTCTCTGCCCATGTTTTCTCAGACTCTTTGCACCTCACTGACCTGGGCCATGAAATGTCCTCCTCGATCCCCCAACCTCCAAATGCTGGGGATCTGTCTCACTGCTGTGAGTGATTTTATAGTCTGTGTCCCTGGTGGAAAGTGAGAGGAATCTCAACTGCTGATTCTGTGTTCCTTCTGTACTGCACAAAACCAAGTGAGGAGGAGTGGAGGGGACCAGCCAGTCCAGGATGGAGTTCTCCTTCCTGATACCTTTTTTCTTCATTTTGACATCTGTAGGATCCTTCTCCTATCCACAGCCTCCTCCAAAGTTTTGAACAAGTCAGGGTTATGCCCTCCCCCCCTTTTTTAATCTGCTTTGGCAAAACCAATACTTTAATTGAATCCTTGAAAAACAAATTGTATTGGAATTGATTAGATATGAAAAAGACCCTTCACCCTTCTGAAACAATTTTAAATGTCAAAGTGGCCTGGGGACAATTTAGAAGTATAGAATTTCAGTTGAAACTACTGACAGACACTCTGTTATTATATTTGCAAAATATCTTTTCTAATAAGTTTTTAATAAGGCAGAAAGCCTTTTCCCTTCTCCCCCCCCCCCTTTTTTTTCCTTTTCTGCCCTGCCTCATTCTAATATTTACTTCAGAGAACCTGTCAGTGCCTGGATAGAGCAGGCACACCATAAATGGCTGAATCACATGGCAATTGGTAATCTTTCCCTGATGTCTCCTTGGCTCATACTCACCACCCTATCAAACTGGAGATGGCACCAGAAACCACACACAGCAAATGTGGTCTTCTAGCTTCTTCAAACTGTTGAAATACCCATCCTGGTCTCAGAGAAAGCCCTTAATGCATCATATTTCCAGAGCCCAAGGTAAGGAACCACATGTATCAAAATGGTGAGATTAGACTTACATCCCCACGGGGGAAATAAAAACCTGTGCATCTCCATGATTTGAAAGCCTCAGAGGACCTTAGAATGTAACATCTAGAGTTACAATCTTAAAAACAGAGATAAGCATGCATGCTTCCACGTGGAGTCCTTTTATGTCCTAAATTGGATTTATAGATTGTAAGTCCTCTTCCTCTCTCCTTGACAGTTTTGGTGACAAAGATACAAGTTCGTATCCTATCTCCCACACAACTATTTTCTTTGATAGATACAGCATTCACCAAGTCTAAAGAGAATATGCAATTCTAAAACTTTCATATTTTGGAGAGAGCTCTATGATAACTGGAAAGATTAAGCCAGTTTTAGGATAAATAGTTAGGAGTATACCACCAATGAGGTTGACTGCACACATGTTTGAGCTAGAGTCATTCTACCAGATGTCTCTGCAACATGTTGAGATGCCAGGTGAAACTGACACAGAGAAATGTCCCTGGAGCCTAAAAAGGAGTCTGTCATGGTGATAAATTGTCACTGTCTTCTGCAGTCACAATAAAGCCCTAGTGGGCTGCTGGATCTTAGTCCATGAGGTAGAGATTGTCCTCAATAATGTAGATATTGTCTTCTGCTTTGACACAGTTTTCAGCTGCTCTTCATAAAGCTCTAATGTGAGAGCCATTGAATGAAACCACACTTAATTGCTGTAGCTTATTTCTTATGTATAAATGCCTTTTAATAATCATGACAACTAGAAGACTGAGAAGCACTGCAGCAAAAATACCAATGCCAATGTAGACTCCATTTGTGGTGGTCATCCATGGCTCTTGTACTAGGGACACCCCAGTTTGATTTCCATGCCAAAGGCCATCTAAATACTGTGTCACAGTACCATTCCCATCTGATGTGTCATGGTGGCCTGGTGAGCTGGTGGGTTGCATCCTTCTCATTTCCTGGGGTATCTTAAAATGGGTTGTTGCTGGCTGCTTTAGGAAAGGTGAAGTAGCTGATGTGTCATGGTGGCCTGGTGAGCTGGTAGGTTGTGTCCTTCTCATTTCCTGGGGTATCTTAAAATGGGTTGTTGCTAGTTGCTTTAGGAAAGGTGAAGTAGCGGATGTGTCATGGTGGCCTAGTGAACTTGTGGGTTGCATCCTTCTCATTTCCTGAGGTATCTTAAAATGGGTTGTTGCTGGCTGCTTTGGGGAAGGTGAAGTAGCTGCTCTGTGGCTCTGTGTGGTTGCTGGTGTTGGAGGAGCAGAGGTAGAGACCTCAGGTGATGTTGGAACACTGGTAACCATGGCTGGTTTAATCTCCAATGATAGTGTGAGTTTCTTATCATTAAACCAACCCCTGTACTCAACACAGCAACAATACAGACCATTGTCAATCTCATTTGCATTCTCTATGGTCAAAGACACATTCTCTTCCAGAAGTTTCCCCTTTAGCTTATAATGCCTGTACCTCTGAAAGATGGCATGGGATCCATTCATCCAGATGAGTTCATTTGAGCACCCACTCAAAGGACAGCTCACTTGGCCCCAACACATGGTCAAAACATCTCCATTAACCTCTGGATAGGTTATGAACCACCACTCCTCTCACTTGTGGGTAAGAAACAACAGCACCTGTGAGAAGCACTATGAGACCTGCGATGATCACAGTGTGCAGTCAACCTCATTGGTGATATACTCCTAACTATTTATCCTAAAACTGGCATCGTGGTATCAGCTGTTAGGTTTCTTCAGTAGAGAAGAGAAGAGATGAAAACTTGATCAAAAGGAGTTTTATTGTCCAGCCATGCACAGGCAGGCTGAAGCCTAAGAAAATGGCAACAGTTATGCCCCTTTTTAGTTAAATATCTGGGGAGAAGTTTTCAGTAGCTATTAAGGTGCCATGTTGATGATATCATCCCCTTGTCCATCTTTTAATTTGTTTGTTTATTGTTGTTAAGTTGAAGGATTTCATTATATGTTCTGGATATTAATTCTTTATTGGATATTTGGTTTCTAAATATTTTCTCCCTTTGGGTAGGTTGTCATTTTACTTTCATGATAAAGTCCTTTGAGGAACAAAGGTTGTTTAATTTTGATGGTTCCCATTTATCTATTTTTTCTTTTGTTGCTTGTCCTTTGGGTGTAGAATTTAAGAAACCATTGCCTAACACAAGGACCTCAAGATGCTTCCCTCTGTTTTCTTCTGGGAGTTTGATAATTCTAGTTTTTATATTAAAGTCTTTGATCCATTTTGAGTTGATTTTGGTTTATGGTGTGAGGTAGGGATCCTACTTCCTTTTTTTTTTGCAAATAGAGATCCAGTTTTCCCAGAACCATTTGTTGAAGAAGCTATGCTTCCCCAATTGAATGGTCTTTGCCATTTTGTAAAAAATCATTTGGCCCTAAATGTAAGGGCTGATTTCTGATCTCTCAAATCAATTCCATTGGTCTATATATCTGTCCTTGTACCAGAACCATCTGTTTTGATAACTGTAGTTTTGTAATAAGTTTGATGATCGGGAAGTGTGCATCCTACAATTTCATTCTTCTTTGTCAAGATGGCTTTAGCAATTTGGGGCCCCTTACCTAACTTCCATATAAATTTAATGATTGGTTTTTCCATTTCTGCAAAGAAGACTGTCGAGATTTTTATTGGGATTGAATTGAATCTATAAATTTCTTTGGGTAGTGTTGACATCTTAATGATATTTAGTCTTCCAATCCATGAACATGGAGTGTCTTTCCATTTATTTAAGGTATTATTTAATTTCTTATAGCAATGTTTTGTAGCTTTCTGTGTTGGGTCCTTTATATCCTTGGTTAAATTTATCCTAGATACTTGATTCTTTTAGTTGCCATTGTGAATGGATTTCTTTTTCTTGATTTCTTCTTCTCATTGTTCCGTGCTTGTGTATAGAAACACTACTGATTTTTTGATGTTGAACTTGTACCCTGCCACTTTGATGTATTAATTTATTAGCTCCAGGAGATTTGTTGTGGATTTCTCAGGGGGTTCTGTATACAGAGTCATATCATCTGCAAATAGGGTAAGTTTTACTTCTTCCTTTCCAATTTGAATCACTTTTATTTCTTTTTCTTGCCTAATTGCTCTGGCAAGAATTTCCAGTACAGTATTGCGTAACAATCTTGACAGTGGGCATCCTTGTCTTGTTTCTGATCTCAGAGGGAAAGCTTGCAGTCTTTCATTATTAAGCAGGATGTTAGCTGTGGGCTTTTCATATATGCCCGTTATTATGTTGAGGAAGTTACCTTCTATTCCTAGTGTTCTATGTGTTTTTATCAAGAAAAGGTGCTGTAATTTGTCAAATGCCTTTTGTGCATCAATTGAGATTATCATGTAGGGTTTTTTCCTTCATTCTGTTAATGTGGTGTATTGCATTAACTGATCTTCTTATTTTCAACCAATCTTGTATACCAGGGATAAATACCAACTGATCATGGTGCATAATTCTTTTAATATGCTGTTGGATTTGGGTTGCTAGTATTTTGTTGAGGATTTTTCCATTTGTATTCAAAAGAGATGATGGTCTGTGGTTTTCTTTTCTTGTAGTATCTTTATCTAGCTTTGGTATGAGGGTGATGTTAATCCCATAGAATGAGTTAGGGATTGTTCCCTCCTCTACAGTTTTTTGGAAGAATATGAACATATTTGGAGTTAAGTGTAGTTGGAAAGGTTGGTAGAATTCCCCTTTGAAGCCATGTGATCCTGGGCTTTTCTTCATTGGGAGGTTTTTGATTACCAATTCAGTCTCTTCATAGTAATTAGTTTGTTGAGATCTTCTATGTAGGTAGTTTGTGTGTTTCTAAGAATTTTTTCCATTTTATCTAGGTTATCTGATTTATTGGCATTTAGTTGTTCATTGTGTCCTGTTATAGTACTTTTTATTTTACCAGTATTGGTAGTGATGCCCCTCTTTCATTTCTGATTTTTATTATTTTTATCCTCTCTTTTTTCCTTGTCAGTCTAGCTAAAGAATTGTCAATTTTTTTAATCTTTTCCAAGAACCAACTTTTAGTTTTGTTGATTCTCTCTATTGTTTTTGTTTGTTTGTTTGTTTTCTATTTCATTTATCTGTGTTCTAATCTCTGTTATTTCCTTCCTTCTTCTCATTTTGGGTTTAGTTTGCTCTTCTTTTCCTATTCTTCCAGTTTTGAGGTTAGGTCTCTGATTTGAAGTCTTTCTTCTTTTTTAACACAAGCATTTAGAGCTATAAATTTCCATCTCAGCACTGCCCTCATTACATCCCATAAGTTTTGGAATTCTGTATTTTCATTTTCATTCACCTCAAGATATTTCTTAATTTCACTTCTGATTTCCTCTTTAACTCATTTATTGTTTAAGAGTATGTTGTTTAATTTCCACTTATTTGTGAATTTTCCATTTCTCCCTCTGTTACCAATTTCTAGCTTCATTCCATTGTAGTCAGAGAATATACATTGTATGATTTCAATATTTTTGAATTTATTGAGTCTTGTTTTATGACCCAACATTTGGTCCATTCTGGAGAATGATCCATGTGGACTTGAGAAGAATGCATATTCTGTTTTTGTTGGGTGCAGCATCCTATAGATGTCTGTTAAGTAGAGTGGGTTTAGTGTATCATTCAAGTCCTGTATTTCCTTATTGATCTTCTGACTAGATGCTCTATCCAATATTGAGAATTGTGTGTTAAAGTTTCCTACTATTACTGTAGAACTGTCAATTTCTCCCTTCAAATCTATCAGTATTTGCTTCATATATTTTGGGGTCTGCTGATAGATGCATATAAATTTATAATTGTTACATCTTTCCATTATATTGTCCCTCTTATCAGTATATAATGACCACCTTTGTTCCTTGGAGCTATTTTGAGTTAAAAGTCTATTTTATCTGATATTAGTATAGCTTCTCCAGCTTTCTTTTGGTTAGTATTTGCATGGTATAATTTTTTCCATCCTTTCACCCTCAACCTACTTGTATCTTTTACTTTAAGATGAGTTTCTTGCAGACAGCATATAGTTGGGTCAGGCTGCTTTGTCCATTCTGCCAATCTCTGTGCTTTGATTGGAGAGTTAATCTATTTACATATAAAGTCACTGCTGATTATACAGGACTTTCTTCTGACATTTTGCTATTTAGTCTTTTTAAGTCTTATATTCCACCCCCACCCCCATTTTCTTTAAAGACTACTTTTATATTTATTGGCTATTTTTGTGTGCTGTACCATATTGAGTGCCTTCCCATTTTAATCTGGATATAGTTTTCATCTGTTTTCTTGTGGTTACCATAATGTTAAAATTTAACATCCTAAATATGTAACAATCATATTTAGTTTGATACCAACTTAAGTTCAATAGCATGTATGTGTACTTTTCCTAATACCTTCTTTCCCCTAACTTTTTTTTGTACTTGTTATCACTTATATCTTTGTACACTGTTATGTCCAAAAACATTGATTTATCATTACTTTTTATGCATTTGCATTTTAGCACCTGTGGGAAATAAGAAGTGGAGTTACATACCTAACAATACAATACAATAATACTGGCATTTATAATTACCCAAATGGTTACCTTTGCCACAGGTCTTTATTTCTTTATGCTGCTTTGAACCACTGTCTTGTGTCCTTTTGTTTCAGTCTGAACAACTCCCTTTAGCATTGCTCGTAACGCAGCATAGTGATTATGAACTCCCTCAGCTTTTGTTTATCTGAGAATGTCTTAATCTCTACCTCATTTTTGAAAGAGAGACTTACCAGATACAAAATTCTTGGCTGGCAGTTGTTTACCTTCAGCACTTTAAATATTTCAACCCAGTGCCTTCTTGCCTCCATGGTTTCTGATGAGATACTGGCACTCGATCTAATTGGGATTCCCTTGTCCATAACACATTGCTTTTCTCCTGCTTCCTTCAGAACTCTTAACTTTTTTTTTTTTTTTTTTTTTTTTTTTTTTCCATTTTATCAGTATATGACAGGGCATACATTTTTTTTTCCCAAGTTTTTCCTGTTCGGTGTTCTCTGAGTTTCTTGGAAAAACATCTCTTCCTTTGGTCTCACACATATGTTGAAGTTTTAAAACACTGTCAAAATCGTCCTTTCCCTTTAGTCTGATTTGCCTTAGTCCTAACCAGATCAGCTTCATTCATATCTCTAATTGAAGGCTGAGCTCTTTTTCAGCTTTTAACAGTTGCTGTATGGGGTAATACTGACTTTCACAGCTGCCAGACTCTGCTCTGTGTCTCAAGTGTCACACAAATACGCTACGTTCCAGGGATGAACTAGGTTATACACAAAGAGCTCAGCATCTCAGAATTTAGAAATAACCATTACAGCTCAGGAATATATGTAATTGCTGTAAGAGTTTACAATCTAGGGACTTTACCATAAGCCTTCCCTTGATAACTTATGCTCTCAGATTCAGTTCTCAGAGTTTGCACATTATAGTTAGTCCATATTAGTGAGGCTTTATAATGTTTGCCTTCTCATTTCTGGTTTATTTTATATAACATACTGTCCTTAAGGTCCATTCACCTAATTATATACCTCACAACTTCATTTCTTCCTGTAGCCACTCAATATTCCATTGTATGTATACACCACAGTTCGCCATTCCATTTATCAGTTGATGTAACCTTAGACCACCTCCATCTATGGTGAATTGTGACTACTGCCACTATAAGCACCAGTGTGAAAATGTCCATTCATGTCCCTGCCTTCAGTTCTTCCAAGTATATACTCAGTAACAGGGTTGCAGGACTATATGGCAACCCCATGCTTAGCTTCCTGTGGAACCACCACATTGCCCTCCAGATGGGCTGCACCATTCTACTTCCCCACCAACATTGAATAGGTACATCCCTCTCTCCACACTTTCTCCAGCACTTGTACCCCTCTGTTCATTTTTTAAGCAAGTTTGTTCACACACCATACGTTCCATCCTAAGTAAACAATCAGTGGTTCCCAGTGTAATCACATAGTTACGCATTCACTACCACAATCTATATGAGGACATTTCCATTTCTTCCCCAAAGAAAGAGGAAAAGGAAAAAAAAAAAAAAAAGAAAAAAAAAAATAAAAATGAAAATTAAAAAATTTTACAAATTAAAAAAAAAAAGAAAAAAAAAATAAAAGAAAAAGGTCAGACAACAATACTATCACCAAGAATCCCCTACCCCTTCCTTATATCTCCCTCTTTTATTCATTTAGCTTTGGTATATTGCCTTTGTTAGAATTAATGTTACAATGTTATTGTTAACTATAGACTCTAGTTTGCATTGATTGCATTTTCCCCCAACACCATCCCATTTTCATCATCTTGCAAAGTTGACATTCATTTGTTCTCCTTCATGTAAAAATATTCCTATATTTGTACATGTAATCACCATCATTGACCACTCTAGGTTTCACTAAGTTAAACAGTCCCAGTCTTTATTTTCTATCTTTCCTTCTGGTGTCATACATAGCCCTAGCCTTCCTCTTTCAATTGTACTCATGGTCATCTTTGTTCAGTGTACATAGAATATTGTGCTACCATCACACATTATTTTGCTATCCATTTCTGGATCTATGTAATCAATCCTGTTGAACATTCTGTACTCCTTCAGCTTTAAATGCCTGATCTCTACCCTCTTTCTTTCTCTTGAAAAGCAATTGATTCTTAAGAGTTGATTGATAAGTGTTTTCTTTTGTACAATCTTTTCCTATTTTTTCTTTATTTTTTTATTTTAATCTAAACAGACATTAAGAATCCCTCCTTCTGGTCAAATGCCCTGCAATATCTAAGGTTCACATAAACGTCATGTGGGGTGGCCGTAGTACCCATTGTGCCTTCAGCAGAGTAGGCGGATGCATACATGGCAATATCATGACCAGTACCATAGCCTGCATCCCGATCCCCAGGTGTAAATCGTGGCTAGCAGTGGAGGCACTACAATTTCCTCCTACTTATTTGTAGATATATATTTTTGTCAGATTATTACCAGGGAGTAGTCTACAAGGAAATGATAAGTGAAGAGAAGTGAAGGGTGGGGAACAAAAAAGAGAAATAATTTTGATAAATTGGAACATATTTAGAGAAGAATGAGCTGACTAGTGCTTGGTCTGGAATACATTACAGATGAGGAATTCTTAATCAAGAGAAGAGAAAAGCTTCTTCAAGCCACCATGTTGGAAAAGGCTTTGGTTTGCTTGGTGTGATATAAGAAGGCAATTCAGGGAGCGTAGATGAAATCACCAGTAATACCCCATGCTTCAGAAAGCCCTGTGCTTTGGAGAGTACTCAAAATTTCCTATTTCCTCTTGGTGCCTAGGACCAGCTGGGATGCCTAGAGCCCAGACAAGGACACACATAGATATTGGTCCCCATTTTTCCCTTCAAGGCCCTACTTAATGCTACCTAACTTTCTCAGTATATAAGTGCCACAGGTTTAATTTCAACCTCTTTCTCTCCCCAGTCTTCCTCCTTACTCTCACTTGCATAGTGATACCAAATATGCATTTAAGAGGGGCTGTAAGATATGCACATGCCTTGTCTACAGCCCAAGCCCCACAGTCAATCTACCTGGGTTTGAATCTTGGCTCTGCCATTTACTAACTGGTATGACCTTCAGCAAGTCATGTATCCTCTCCACGGCTCAGTTTCCTCATTGCAAAGTAGAGGTAATAATAGTGCCTATCTGTGATGTTGCTGTGGTCGTTAAATGAGATAATGTGCATAAAGCCTGTGCCACAGAGCCTGGCTCAGTACACCAACAGTGTGTTTTTACTATTATTATTGAAGACTTCTTACATGTTGGCAATATGCTAGACACTTCTGGTATATTTTTTTGGTCCTAGTACTGATCTTGTAATTTCTTTTTATGGATAAGTAAACCAAAGTTCAAACCAAAGTGAGTAATTTCCTTACCACGTAGCTAGAAACAGGAACTGGAATGAGCACCAGGTGCCCTTGCTCTTTTTCTAAGAGCTAAGGTTAAAATGAAAATAGCCCTGATGTAAGTAAAAATCCTAGTGAACTATCACTAAAATAAGAAGCTCCTGAGCACAGGTTTGTGCAACACAAATATAAGACAAGTCCCACATGTAATTTTTAATTGTTCCAGTAGCCACATTAAAAAAGTAAAAAGAAACAGGCTAAATTAATTTTAATAATATATTTTCTTTAACACAATATTTCCAAAATGGTATTGTTTCAACCTACAATCAATATAAAATGATTAATAAGATACTTTATGTTCCTTTTTTTCCCTTTGAAATCTGGTGTTATTTCACACAGCACATCTCAATTTGTTCATGTCATGTTTCAGGGGCCCAATAGTCACATGTAGCTTATAGCTATCATAACCTTGCAGCACAGCTCTAATAAAAAGGCAATGAGTGCCTGAAAGAAGAGAAAATACCACCTGCTTATTGTAATGACCTTTTCTATAATATGCATTTCAATTTGCTGCAAGGAGCAACTGCCAGAATTCTTTAGGTTCCTACCAGGTTTCAAGTGCAACACACCATTTTGCCTTCAGAAGGCTGTTCAGAAGTCTAGGTATCTTTTAAGACCAGTGGTTCCCCAACTTGAGTGTGCAGAAGAATTCCAGGTTGAGCCTATTCAATGTAGAAATGCAGATACTCAGGCTCACTCCAGATTATTTTTATTTAACAGCTCTGTGTTCTGGTTTGCTAATGCTGCCAGCATGCAGAATACCAGAAATGGATTGGCTTTTATAAAGGGGATTTATTTGGTTACAAAGTTACAGTCTTAAGGCCGTTAAATGTCCAAGGTAAGGCATCAACAGTAGGGTACCTTCACTGGAGAATGGTGAGTGGTGTCCAGAAACCTCTGTTAGCTGAGATGTCATGTGGCTGGCATCTGCTTGCTCCCAGGTTGCATTTCAAAATGGTGTTCTCCAAAATGTTAGTATCAGCCTCCAACGGCCCTCTTCAAAATGTGTCTCTCAGCTGCAGCAGCAAGCTCCTTCTCTCTGAGCTCTTATATAGGGCTCTAGTAAACTAATGAAGGCCTAGGCTGAATGGGTGGAGCCATATCTCCATGGAAATAATCCCATCAGAGTTATCACCTACAGTTGGGTGGGTCACATCTCCATGGAAACAACCCCATCCAAAGGTTCCAACCTAATCAAGACTAAATATGTCTGCCCCTACAAGATTGCATCAAAGAACATGGTGTTTGGGGGATATAACACATCTAAACCAACACATTACACCCCCTGGACCCCAAAATGATCTTTCCACATACAAAATACATTCATCTCATCACAATATCACAAAAACTTAAATCATTTCAGTAACAATAGGTAAGTACAAGATCTCATCAAAATCAGTTACAGGTGTGGTCTATCATAAGGCAAATTTCTCTTCTAGCTGTGGACCTGTGAAATTTAGGACAAGTTATGTACTGCCAATATACAAAGATGTAGCAGTCATAGGATTAACATTCCCATTGCCATAAGGAGAAACTGAAAGGAAAACAGGGTTAACAGGATCAAAATGTTTCCTAAAACTCACAGGGCAAACTCTATTAGATTTCAAAGTCTGAGAGTCATTTATAGAATGATGTTTTATCCTCAAGGCCTGGAGAGTGGCTGTGCCACCCTTTCTAGAGGCTTATGCAGCATCCCTTTTCTCTCCAAATGCTAGGGTGAGTGCTCCAACATATTCCTGCATTGGGGAGACCACCTTCTTGGCCCCACCCTCCTCAAACATCATGGCAGCACCCGGACTCTCTTCCATCTCCAGAGCTCACTCTCAACCCCTTCAGTGGTAGCCAGGCTCCCCATCAATCCCTAGAGAATGTGCTCCACCATCTCTGAGGCCTGGGGCAGCAGCACTCTTCCTGAGCATCTAAGCAGAAGGTCCATGCTCTGCCTCTGGGGCAAACTCACCCTTTCCACGTGGGTGGGCTTCTCCACTCTCCCTGCTTGAGACCTCTTGACTCCAGACCTTGATCTCCATGGCTCTGTCTTTGAAGAAATTTTTTCTTCAATTTGTTCCTTTTCCATCCCCTCCAGTCCAGACTAGCAGTGGCTCCATCTATACAAATCTTGCAAAAATTCTGTAGGCTTTACATGCAGTTTACATGGGTCAAAACCTTCAGACAATAGGACTTTGCATAAATCCTTTCTGGCTAACTCCATCTCCAATTCTGGCTTGTACTGAAATGGCTTGTTTGGTTAAATCCTCACATGGGGCTGTAGCATCTGGGGTCTCATTTCTGGAAGCCTGGAATTTTCCAAATTATCAGTTTCTGGTTTCTTCATACCCAAGAGTTCAATTCTCAGCTTACCTCTGTCCTGTCACATTTTACTATAAGTGACTAGGAAAAGCCAGGCTACATCCTCCACACGTAGTCTAGGTAGTCTGGAGCTCTCCTCAGCTAAGTATCCCAGCTTGTCACTTTCAAATTTTGCCTTTCATCAGACACCAGGACACAACTTTGCCAAATCCTCTGCCACTTTAAAACAAGGATTGCCTTTCCTCCAGTTGGTAATGATACATTCATCTCTGCTCAAGGCCTCACCAGAAGTATCTTTAGATTCCATATTTCCACAAGCAGTCTATTCAAAGCAATTTAAGCCTTTTCTATCAAACTCCTCACAATTTTCCAGAATCTTCCCCGTATCCATTTTAAAAGCCATTCCAACATGTTTGGTATTTGCAAGCTCAGCAGCACCCCACTCTTGGTACCAAGACTAAATACGTCTTCCCCTACAAGATTGCATCAAAGAACATGGTGTTTGGGAGACATAATACATACAAACCAGCACACTCTGGAATGGTCCTAGGAATCTGCATTTTGACTTTCTTTTCCTCACCCCTCTGGTCACCATCATCTAAGTGATTCTAAAGCAGTAGCTCCAAAGACCACACTCGCAGAAGTTCTGCTTGAGGATAAAAGAGGCATCTAGAGTTGGCATCTTTCTAAGGAGACTACTGTAGTGTTTACCTAAGTGCTGTGGCTTGTTGTGCCTGCTGTGGATGCTACAAGTGCTGGGTAACTTCATGGAAGTAGCCACGTGCCTTTGAATGCTTAATCACTGAGTGGCCCATATCTAGAGAATCTCCATGAAACATTACTTTCTGAAAGTGAAGTACGTGTTCTGTTTGTGAAACCTTCCTTCCCTACTTATGCCATCAGTCTTGTTTACTCAGTTATTTCATTAGGACTTTCTTTTTCTTAATCAAAAGACAGTTTTATTTATGAAATTATTTTGTAAAAAATATTATATATATATATATTTTTACATATACATCCACACATTATATGTGGAGTAGCCCTTTCTTTTTAAAAATGGGAGTCACTAATTGACTGACCAATTTCAGCTCTGATTAAAGTCAATTTGGTTTTATTACTTTATCACTGATCAGTTCCTTATTACAAAAGAAAAATGGATTTAAATCACACACTTTGACACAATGATTTATAAAATACATTAGATTTCTTTCATGTTATTTAGATTTCTTATATGTGGTGAGCACAAAGGAAAGAAGCATCCAGCTATTACCATTAAGGTATATGGAAACGTATAGAAAGCCATTACTTGCTATAATAATTGATATTAAAGTTCAAGAATAAAATAATAAAACCCTCAATGATTCTTTTGGGTATATACCTAGTAGTGGCATTGCCAGGTCATACGGCTGTTCCATATTTATGTTTCCCAGGAACTGTCCAACCATTTTCACAGCGGCTGCACCATTCTACATTGCCACCAGCAATGAATGAGTGTTCCTATTTCTCCACATCCTCTCCAACACTTATTATTTTCCAGTTTTTTTAATAGCGGCCATTCTAATGGATGTGAAATGGTAGCTCATTGTGGTTTTGATTTGCATTTCCCTGATGGCCAATGATGTTGAGCATCTTTTCATGTGCTTTCTGTCCATTTGTATATCCTCTTTGGAGAGATGTCTATCCAAGTCTTTTGCCTATTTTTAAATTGGGTTGTTTGTCTTTTTGTTGTTAGGATGAAGGATTTCTTTTTATATTCTGGATATTAAACCTTTATCAGATATGTGGTCTCCAAATATATTCTTCCATTGTGTAGGTTGTCATTTATTTGTGCACTGATGTTTACAGTGACACCATTCGCAACCATCAAAAGATGGAAGTAACCTAATTGTCCATCAACTCATAAATGGATAAACACAATGGAATACCATTCAGCCATAAAAAGGAATGGAGTCCTGATATATGTGACAACGTGGGTGAGCCTGTCTTAACATTTCTGCTTGTACTTGTGGACTTAACTGAAGGGCTTGAACAACATCCTTCATATTTTATTGAGAGCTGTTCTCCTAAGACACATGCCTGATATTCCATTTTGCACTGAGAAGATAGGTGTGACCATCTGAACCACAAACGGGGCTGGTGTAGACCACTAGGTACTGCTTGCAGTTTTATGACACGGGGCACCTCCATTGCTCATGGTGTACTCCTGCTTCTTTCACAGGTTTTGAGGCCAGGAAAATATCCAAACCAAGACATCATCAAGGTGAAGCTTTCTTCCCCAAGACCAATGTTCTAGGGCTGGCTGCCGGGATCCTGGCTCCTCCGTCATGGCAAGGCACATGCAGCATCTGCTGGTCTCTCTCTTCTCTTCCAGGTTTTGTTGATTTCAGCTTCTTGCTTCATGGCTTTCTCTTTCTCATTTGGTTTTATGAGTGGCTTTGTAACATTCTCATTTTGTCTAGCACTGGTAACCAGCAAATACTTTCCCTAAAGCACATGTGGTTCTGCTTTGCCTCAATAGCTCTTGTCTATTTGTAACCCCTATCACCAAGAAAAGGTCATGATGTTTTGTTTAAATGTAACTAAGAACTATGCAGTTGTTGGTCACTAACTCCTTGTTAGAATTGGTTGAGCTGGCTAGTTAAAAGATCCAAGTAGTAACTTAGATGGGTGTAAGAACAGAAAAAATAGGAGAGGCTTCTTGGAAAGACAAAATCTGGATGGCACCCACAATGGAGTTCCTGGGGAACTAGGGCTTAAAGAGAGAGAAGGGATACACACAAGTAAGGGAGGACAAGGACACTAAGTACTGAGAGCATCTGATTCAACATGTCCTGAATATTTTCTTCATGATGCTTTCCCAAGAATATAAGACTATAAAACAATATATAACCTAACTGCTTCAATAAATTCCTGAAAATTTTATTTGGGTAATTTGTTCAACTGGGAAAACAGATTTCCTGTCAGGTTGTTCACCTAGAGAACATCTTGGTCTTTCTTATCAGGATTCCTTTCAAGACCCTTGCTTTTTTGTGAACATTACTCCTAAACTACTAGGAAACATCATTTTGCAATCTCAGTTTCTTGCCTTGAAAGTTTCACTTTAAACCACTTGAACTCACATTTCAAAACCCTGTAAAAGCCCCCCTCTAACTTCCCTCTTCTGAAACACTACTACAATTCAGTACTATGACTGTCAGGGTGGTTTTTCCCTTACTGCAATAAGTCAAATGCATTTACTGTTACTTGATACATAGGTTTACTGGTGGTATTTTGGAGAGTTGACACTTGGAAGTCCGCAAGGTCTCACTGAGACCCAATTGGGATCCCTTTCGGGAATGATCTAAGACTCTTGACTCAGAAGCAAGGTGCTCCTCAGTGAGATAAGTCTTGCATTAAGTCTGAACTCTAATATCTTTCTGTCGAGATCCAAATGCTATGTTTATTTTGTCCAAAATGATGACCCCACATTTTAGGAAACTTCTTATTAACTAATCAGATTTGAAACTCTCTTTATTGGTAGAAACTTTTCTTTTTACTAATAATACCATTTTCATTAGCTTTTTATTTTGATAACTTCAAACTTACAGGAAAGTTGCAAAAATAATACAAAAACAATACACAGAACTCCAATATACCCCTTTTCCTAAATACCCACTTTTAACAACTTGTAGCATTTTATGACATTTATATCATCCTATCTTTCTATCTTCTATCACCTATCTACCTATCTGTATTTCTACCTATCTACCTATAGCAGTCTATTATCTAAATATCTGACAGTAGATTGCATACATCATGTTCCTCTAACACATAACACTTCCAGGTATATTTTCTGAGAACTACGTAACCACCTTAAGTACAGCTATCAAGTTCAATAAATTTAACATTGATATGAAGTATACAGTCCATATTTCAATATTTTTCAGTTGTCCCAATAATGTTCTTTTTTTCTGATTGGAAGTTTTTTTTTAATTTTTATTTTAGTAACATATATACAAGCTAAAATTCCCCCTTGAATCACATGTAGATATATAATTCAGTGGTGTTAGTAACATTCAATGTTGGGCTACGATCTCCATCATCCATTACCAAAACTTTTCCGTCACCCCCAACAGAAATTCTGCACCAATTAAACTTTAATTTCCCATTCTTTACCTCCTCCCCAGCCCCTGGTAACCTATATTCTAGTTTTTTGGTGATAACTGGATATTGTTCAGATTCCAGAGAGATGTGATTACACGGAACATTCTTACTGATAATTGCAGTTCTTATGGAGTGGTCTCAAATTTAATTCACACTTTTCTGAGCAGGACTCCTGTTTTTACATAACTCTATTCTTTCTAAATGATGTAATTTCACCATGGATAATTTATAATTACAGTGGCCAATTTGGAAAATATTCTATATAAATACAATTGCTCATTTGAGAAATGCCTTAGAGCAAGAAGGGAGCAAAATCCTAAACATCCAAAGGTCTATATTTCTTGATGTGTATAAGAAAAGATTTCAAAAAGAAATTCAAAATCCCTTAAAACGATCTTTCTTTTAAATGCCCCCAAACTAAAATTTGAGTTCAACTGCCTTTATCCACCCATGCCTCTTCATTCATCCCATGCTCCTCTGTTACCTTCTTCTGCTCATATGTCTCCTCTGACCCTCCCCAATACCTTTGCAGCTCAATTGCCTTTTGAAGTAAATCCTTTTATGGGTGAATTTAGGCACCGATCTTGGTCTGAACTGTTTAAATACTTTCAAAAGGCTAAAAAAAGACAGATAGAAATTTACAAAGGAATTTAGATTTGTTCCAGGAACATCTAACCCAGTAATCCCAGATCTCTAATTGGTTCATATATTAGCAGGAACCTCAGCTGTAAAAAGAACCGGGTGAAGCATAATGAAAAGACCCCAAGGATGACCTGAGACCCTGAATTATGTGGGAAACTAGAGTGGTTTAGAACAGCTATAGATGTTGGATAAAATCACTCAAAGCTTAACCTCAAAGTCTTTCCTGTGAAAATATATTGGACAATAAAATATCCCAAGAAAAGAAAGGATAGGTTCCTTCATAATTTTAGACAGCATTTAGGAGTAGAACCTGATGCAGATATGACCCCAGCTCTCTCCTCACTTTTTGGTGAATAGCCTTAAGCCCAAAACAGGAAATTTAATATGCAAGCAAAAACCAGAGTGGGATATAGCCCCATTGCCAGATCTCTGAATATTTTGAAAAAGATTTTGCATAAAAGCAAGAAAGGACCCAGAATAAATGTCCAGTTATCACTTGAAGATAAAATAGTAGATATTCCCACTCTAATTATTAAACACTGAAGCCTTTTGATAAATATACCTGAAGATATTGTAGGCAGAAGAGACGCTGGAAAAACAATAAGCCTGCCTATCTAAGAAACTGAAGGAATGAAATAAAATGGATGGACAATGAAGGCATTTGACAAATAGTGTGGGATAAGAACATTATTCACATACACATACACACACACATACTGGTAATAGGTATGTTTTTGGTGGTACATGATTTCAAAATGTTTGGAAACAATGATTAAAAAACATTAAAATGCTCTAATTCTTCCAAAGGATGTGACTGTATCAAGGCAGAAGTCCTCATGACAGACCACTAGCCCTTACTAAGATCCTAGCCTCCATGGTATACTAAGAGGCCAAATCTTTGGAGAGGTTCAAAGAAACTGTTATAGACAATTTGCTTGAGTCAGAATAGATATTGGGAAATGTGTGGCTGCAAATTACATGAGCATAATCTGTGGCTCTTTCATGACAGCTCCTTGGTGGTGGCAGAAGAGCTCAAAGTGCTCTTTGAAAAACTCTGCATGAAAATACCCAACACAGCAAAAACAAATTGGCCACTGTACTCAATCAGCATTTGAAAGGAAACTGTATTGTGGGCTCTCTGGTGTGTGTCTCATCAGTTACTAGCAGAGTCCTGGTAAAACTGTGAAGATGGGAGTTGAACAAGAACCCTAGCCTCAGGGGTCCTTTGAACATCTGCAAATGGACTTCATGCAACAATCCCACAGAATGGATTTGAATATGTCCTGATTATAAGTCCTGATTAAAATGGATTAAAGCCTTTCCTTGACAGTTCTAAAAAATTGTTTGATGTTGTTCCCAATTTGGGGAATTCCGACTTTCTCTCTAGTGATAGGGGCACTAATATTACTGGGGCTTTCATTAAGGAACTTTGCAGAGCCTTACTACTTACTCAAAAATGTTGTTTTTGTCTATTACCCTCAAACTTTAAGAGAAGTGGAGAGAGTTGAAAGCATTTTTTAAACACAAACTGGCCCAACTATCTGACACTTGTGGTTTCCTTGGAATTAACTCTAGATTTTTTTGACCTCATGATCATGAGGTGCACAATTTCCAGCCATCAAAAAAATCACTCCATAAAGCATAAGTGGACAATATTGGTTTTACAGATGGCTGGTAAAAAGTCCTGTAAGAACTGTGAAATTTTCCTCCAAGTTTCTCTTGGAACTGCCACTGGCAGGCTTCTCTTCCTCATCCTTCACCCCTCCATCCATTTAGCCTCTAAATCTCCCCTGGATCCAGTCTCCACTCTGACTTCTAATGCAGAGCAACTTAGCTCTGATTTACAGCCCTATATTCCTCACCCCATTCAACACTCTTTAGGACTCTGTGGTGCCCATGATTTACCACTCTTTAAAATTAAATAGGTAATACTTTATAAAGGGACTTTAACTTGTGTGGCATATGGTAAGTTGAATAAATTTAAGTTGTTTTGTTGTTGCTGTTGTTGATAGGCTTTGTGTCATTAACCAAAAAAACTATTTTAACAAACAATATTGGGGATGTTTTGTCACAAACATTTTTTCCCCCAATATTTAAAATCTCATGTGGTCTGTTAAAGAGTGTGGTATCTTTTCTTCGTGTATACAACTATGTAATACTGTTCAGGTATCCTGGGGGTAGGGAGTGGCAGAGCTTGAGAAGGAAAATAAGAACATGCATGTGTGAAGAAAATTGTCCTTGTGTCCAGCATGCATCAACCCATTTCAATCAGTGACAGCAACTTTCATATCTAGATCGTTCTATGGAGTTTGTAAAATAGAAGCCTATACTTCAGAAAAAATGGGTCCAAACAGCTTGTTTAATATTTTAAGCAACTGTTCTTTCTTGTCAATTTGGTATAATATGTCAGTTGCTTGTCCCCCAGGGTGACTAATCCTAAAAATTTCCAAATGCACTCATTATTGAATTCCTAGTACAAATGGGTGTTGCTTGAAGATGAGTGAACTTAATGAGTCTCTTAAACTTGATAATGATAATAAGGTCCTGTTTCTTATTGTCATGTTGAAATATTCTGCAACAACTCACTGTGATAGGATGGAGTTCAAAGCTTAGATTTGAGAATGAAAAAAAAATAGAGCTAAAACCAATTTACGTGTCACTTTCAAATTTACTCTGAAAAACTTTAAAGGTAGAGAAGGGGGTAATTTATATTGAGTTGAGAAATATAGTTTTGCTGAACGGGAAACTGTGTGACTGAATCAGAAAAGAGAGATACTGTTAACATAAATTCATTGGAACAAGTGGTCCCAATATAATGTTTTGTTTTGTTAACCCACAACCTCTTGTTATTCAATTGTTTAAAAGAAATGACCTATAAAATCTTACTCCAAAATAATACTGGAAAGCTCAGAGACCTCTCAATAGAAAGTCAACACTTCCACATTGACATGCAATGAAGACTTCACATAAAAGTGAGACCACCCAAGGAAGCTCTTTGGCAATGAGCACCGTCTTTAGAGCAGTCATACTTTGATCACCAGTAAATTTTCAGTTGAATAAAAAGATAACCTCATTTAGATTAAATGACAGAAGAAAAACAAAGCTCTATCTATATTTAAACCATATGGTCTGAAGTGAGATGAGAATCATGGGAAGGGTGTGAAGAAAGGTCTCTTGACAGATTTATGTTAGGAAAATTACAAAAATACAAGGACTTTTCAACTAATGAAATTCAGAAGGAGAGTGACCCGGGTTGTAACACAGATTTGGATTTTCTTTTCAGCATTGCTTTTACTTACATCTTCTAATAATACCCCTCCTTCTATGTTGGCATCCTGAGAATAGATGGGGTATATAAGTTGCCTTCCTCTAAAATGGGGTCTGAGAAGAATATATTGAACAAATATGGAATGGTTTTTGAAATAGGAATTTTTTTTTTGCCTTTTCCAGGCAAAACTGTTTTAAACTTGAATTGTGATTTAATTCCTTTGCCAACTCATTCCATCTCATGAGCAATGGAAGCCAGTAAAGAGCCCAATAAATGTCAAACTTGAAAAAATCTGCTATTTTTACAGTTATTTTCACACAATTCTCTTCAGGGCTTTAAGCTTATGGGATTTATAGGTGACTGATGGGTTCCGTCCCTCAAGGGACTACAGAGGAAAGAGAATCCTCAGAGTTCATTAAGGAATCTCACCTTATCCCATCACCTTCCATTTCTACTGGGATCCTTTTCATCTATTTTCTCCTTGTTCGAGTTTGCTAATGCTGCCGTTTGCAAAACACCGGAGATGGATTGGCTTTTATAAAGGGGGTTTAGTTGGTTACAGAGTTACAGTCTTCAGGCTATAAAGCGTCCAAGGTAATGCATCAACAATAGAGTACCTTCAGTGGAGAAAGGCCATTGGCATCCAGAAAACCTCTGTTAGCTTGGAAGGCAAGTGGCTGGTGTCTGCTTGCTCCCACATTGTGTTTCAAAATGGTGTTCTCTGAAATGTTGTTTTTGGGGTGTTTTGTCCTCTCTTAGCTGCAGCTGCTCTCCAAAATGTCACTCTCAGTTGCCCTGAGGTCCCTCTGTTTGTGGGCTCTTTTTGTAGGACTCCAGTGAACTAACCAAGACCAACTCCAGTTAACTAACCAAGACCCACCCTGAATGGGTGGGGCCACATTTCCATGGAAACATTCAATCAAGAGGTCACACCCTAATCAGAGGTGTCACTCACAGTTGGGTGGGTCACATCTCCATGGAAACAATCAGAAGGTTCCAACCTAATCAACACTAATATTCTGCCCCCCCCCCCAAGATTGCATTAAAGAATATGGGCTTTTTCTGGGGGATATAATATATACAAACCAGCACACCCCTTCTTTCTTGAGACTTCAACATCTCTTTCACTGGTTTGACTCTTTTCCTTGGGCTCTTAATGTGCTCAAATCTTTACATCCCAGGAGGAAAAATTAAGAAATCAAAGGAATGTATAACGTCCTCAAATCTATTCTCTACCTAGTTGCTTCTCAAGCTCATCCTCCTTAAAAGTTTTTCAAAGAGTAATGTAAGCTCACTGTCTTCTCTTCCTCATCACACATTTACTTCCTTACCTACTGCAATTAGGCTGCCTTTAACATGCCATGAAAACCTTGCTAGCAGTTTCATTGTGACCTCTGAATTGCTCACTCACAAATGAGCACTTGATCAATCTGGCTTCTTTGTTGCATTTGGCCTGTGTACCAGCACTGCTTGAGAGTCTCCTATATTGGCTTCTTCTGCCACTCACTCCTGAGTCTCCCTTTTCATCTTGGACCAATTTTTTTTTTTAAACTTATTTTGAAATAATTTCAAACTTACAGAAAATTTGCAAAAATAATGCAGAAACACTAAATAGAACAATACATAGAGCTCCAACATACCCATCCCATCCAGATACCCTGATTAGTATTTTGCCATATTGGTTCTAAATCTTTCTATCTGTTTTCTAAACATATGAAAGTAGGTTGCATATATCATGGTTGGACCAATTCTTTTTCATCACCTTTGTGGCCTCTTTTCCCATTGATATCCCCTAAAGTTTCAGTATTTCTAGGGTTCTCTCCTCTACTCTTTTCTTATTCTAAACTAGTTCCCTAGTTCCTTCTCCTTAAAATTCTTTGAACCACAGACATAGTCCATGATAGTACTATTATACTGTGATATGATTGTTTTCCCACAAATTAAGCCATGTGATTTGAATTAACTGTATCACATCTCTGGATCTTCAGTGGTAGCTCAGGACCTTATACGTAGGAGGGTGCTCACTGAGAATTGGTTGGCTTGCCTGAGAATGAATTTTATACACTCCCATGATTTCAGTGATAATTTATAACTCAGGAACTTTGATATCTGCATCTCAGCTCTGACTTCTCTTGAGCTTCATCTTCAGCTGATCCCCACTTCATGTTTTGCACTACAGAAGTGACTGTCTTGCTCTTGTCTACCAGGAAAACACCTATTTATTCCTAAAACTCAGAGCTCAAGGAATAGCATTTGTGAAGGAATCCATCAGCCCACCCCACTCAAACACTTAATCTTTGAACTATGTCTACACTTAGTGCATTCTTCTCTTCTTGGATTTGTAACACTGTATAATGATTTGTCTTTCTACTATTTTGAGTTCCCTTGAGGTAGTCTCTGTACATAAATAATCTTTTTATCTCCAGGATTCATTGTAGTATCTAACAACCATACAAGACGTTCATTCCTGCTTTGTAGATTTATTTTTTTTTAAATAAATTCAAAGTTATATGAACAGTTGCAAAAACAATACTAGCCCCATACACAGAATTCCATCATACCCTGACCCCCCTCCCCCGATAGCTCAATCCACTAAATTTAACATGCTGTCACATCACTATTTCTTTCCCTCCCTCCCTATCTATAATGCATCATCTATTGCTCTGTCTTCTGAACATATGAGAGTTAGCTGCACACATCCTTGAACATACACTATAATTCACGTATATATTTCCCATGAACAAGAACATTCTTTTATGCAATTCCATTAAGCACAGCTAAGAAATACAAGAGATTCAACAATGATACAATGCTTACATTCTATATTTCCTTTTCCTTGTGTCTCAACTGTGTCCCTTTGAGCCACCTGTCCTCTATCCTCCAATCCCATCCAAGTTGATCATTAGCATTCAATTGTCATCTACTTAGACTGTCTTTTTTTTTTTTTCAGTTGTGGAAACATATATACAGCCTAAGTCTTCCCATTCCACCCCCTCCCTAGCCTTCCATTAGTGGGATTAATCACATTTAGAATGTGGTAATGCTCTTTCCCACCATCCATTACTAGAAATTTCCCTTCACCTCAAACAGCAACCCTACACTCATTCCTTAACTCCCCATTGCCCCTTCCTCCATTTCTCTTAACCCGAACTCTACATTTCATCTCCATGGTTATATTCTCTGATAATTTCTTTGTGTTTACTGTGGGGCTTAAAATTAACCTCTTAAATCCATATCAATCTTGTTTTTCTTTGATACCACCTTCACTTCAATAGGACACATAAACTATGTTCCTATACTCCTTCATTCCCCCACCTTTATATAGTTGTCTAAAATTACATATTTTATACTGAGTTCAAAACCACTGATTTCTCCTTAGAGTTTCTGTATTTTATATCATGTAGGAAGTAAATAGTGGAGTTACAGTTCAAAAATTATTGACTTCTATTTGTATTGCATTGTGGTTGGAGAATGTGCTTTGAGTATATTCAATTTTTTTTTTTTTTTTTTAATTTCTTGAGGCTTGTTTTATGTCCCAGCTTATGGTCCCTTCTGGAGAAAGATCTGTGATCACTAGAGAAAAATGAGTGTCCTGGTGATTTGGGATGTAAGGTACTATAAATGTCTGTTAAAATTCTCTATGTCTCTTTCTCCTTTCTTTGTCTCTCTGTTGGTAGGGCTCCTTTTAGAATCTGAAGTAGGGCAGGCCTTTTATTGGCAAAGTCTCTCAGCATTTGTCTGTCTGTGAAAAATTTAAGCTCTCCCTCAAATTTGAAGGAGAGTTTTGCTGGATAAAGTATTCTTGTTTGGAAATTTTTCTCTCTCAGAATTTTAAATATGTCATGCCACTGTCTTCTCGCCTCCATGGTGGCCACTGAGTAGTCACTACTTTGTCTTATGTTGTTTCCTTTGTATGTGGTGAATTGCTTTTCTCTTACTGCTTTCAGAACTTGCTCCTTCTCTTTAGTATTTGACAGTCTGATCAGAATATGTCTTGGGGTGGGTTTATTTGGATTTATTCTATTTGGAGTTTGCTGGGCATTTATGCTTTGTGTATTTATATTGTGTAGAAGGTTGGGGAAGTTTTCCCCCACAATTTCTTTGAATATTCTTTCTAGATATTTACCCTTCTCTACCCCTTCTGGGATACCAATGAGCCTTAAGTTTGGATGTTTTATTTTATCTATCGTATCCCTGAGATCCATTTTGATTTTTTCAATTTTTTTCTCCATTCTTTCCTTTGTTCTTTCATTTTCTGTTCTGTGGACTTCTAGGACACTGAGATGTTGTTCAGCTTCCTCTCGTCTTGTATTGTGAATACTCAGAGTCTTTTTAATTTGGCCAGCAGTTTCTTTTATTTCCATAAGATCTTCTATTTTTTTATTTACTCTTGCAATGTCTTCTTTATGCTCTTCGAGGGTCTTCTTTATGTCACTTATATCCTGGGCCATGGTCTTCTTGATTGTCCTTTAAATCCTTTGCCATGTTTTCGTTCCTCAATTGTAGTTCTTTGATTAATTTTGTGAGGTACTGTGTTTCTTCCGAAATCTTGATTTGTGTGTTTGGAGCTGGATTCTCCATATTGTCTGGTTATATCATATGCATTAAGATTCTCTGTTGTTTTTGGCCTCTTGGCATTTGTTTTGCTTGACAGGGTTCTTTCAAGTTGTGACAAAAAAGGATATCGATCTAATTTTTCAGAAACACAGTTTGGTGACGTACACTTTCTCTAACTAACCAGCAGATGGCTTCTGTGAGTCACCTATATCCCTCAAGTCAGTTCTCAACCTTGTTCCCGCAGTGTGTGGGGAAATAATTCTTGTGGGTTCCGTTGGAGAACTCAGTTTGGGTGTGTTGCTGGAGCCGTCTGCCCTGAATGTGGGGCGTGTGTACGGGTGGCCAGGGAGGAAGGGCAGTTTTAATGTTCAAATCCCCTAGGTTCCAGGAGATTCAAGGCTGCTGCAAGAGTCTAAGCCTTCATTTCAGTTCTGCCCCAGACCCTCTCTCTCGCTGATCCAGAAACCACCGGACTTGGCGTAGCATCCCTGGGTTCTCCGAGCAGGTCCCCCCTCCCAGCCATGATCCTCCAGGAGCTCAGCTGAGAGAATGCCATGCTATGTCACCAGTGCGCACTGTCCCTCAAGGGAAGCCCTGGGCTTCCAGGCTGTGCTGCAGCGCGCTGTCATCTCGTTTCAGAATGCAGAATGTCTGAGGCTGTCTTTACTGCAATGCCTTGCGGGCTGAGAATAGCTGAGGTTTTCTCCACAGAGAGAGAGAGAGAGAGGGACAGAAAAACTCCCAGGTTCACCCGTCAGCCAGAGATAGCACCTGATCCTCTGGGCTCCCTATCCTGAGACAGATATGTCCCCTGACTCTCCCAAGGTGAGTTGTCACCAAAAGCCTCTGTCTGTTTGTTGAGGATTCGCTGTCTGTATTGAGCAGTTAATATTAAAATCTCACTTGGAGCTGGGCTGAGAGAGTGCATGGCATGGCTTCTGTGAGGGAGGGGCTCTCAGCTCTAGGCTCTCAGCTCTCAGTGTGGGTCTGCAGTTTTACTTACAGATTTTATGCTGTGATCTCGGGCATTCCTCCCAATTCAGGTTGGTGGTTGATGAGTGTACAGTCACGTTTGTCTCCCTGCTGTTATTCCAGGTTATTTACTGGTTTTTTGTTCATTTATGAATTGTTCTGGGGGGGACTAAGTCTTCCACTCCTCTCTATGCTGCCATCTTTCCAGAATCCTGTAGATTTATTTTTGAAAAAAAAAGTAAAAACAGCTCAGAAAATTAAGTCATTTTCTATTGTGTTTCTGCATTTTTATGAATAGGTTAGGATTGATTTACTCTGCCTGTCTAGTTTAGTCTCTAGTATTTCCCTGGGTGAGAGGAGGAATATTGTTATGAGGATGGAAAAGATTAATGCATCTGGTATCTTTAAAAATGGTCTCTTTGGAGCCTGACCATTTTAATGTCTCTCTTTCCCTATGTGAAGGATGTGATAAGAGGAACCGGGAACTTTCTCACATTTGGTAAGACGTCTCCTTCTCTTTCCAAAGATTCTTTAGATCCTAGAAGGCCAAGTGGAAATTAATGAGGAGCTCAAGCAAAAGGAAGCATGGAAGTTGATGCCTTATTTCAGCAGTCACATCTGGGCTTTTAGAAGAACTTTTTCTTTCCCTTGGCAATCTTTTCCTTGAATTCATCTTTCCATATTTCTTCTCTCCATAACAAATGACAAGAAAAAATACAGCCAAATATCTTTCCATTTAGCAGGTTTAGAGATCAACCAGGTTGTGCTTTCAACAGAAGGACAACCATGGCTTGGTAGACATTATAATGGAAGAATATTTATAGTGAAAGATTCTTGAAAAGAGCCATTTTGCATGTTACCTTGATTCACAAGGAAGGTTTCAGGCTGCCAAGGCTTACCAGTAACTTAATTAGTCGTGTTTTGTTTAAGGAACTGCAAAAAGAATATCTTTCAGAGTTTCTCAGAGAAATATAAAAAGTAGGAAGAAAAACTAACATTTGATTGACTCCTCTGGACCAGTCCAATTGCTGGGCACTTTCACATATGGTATCATTTAGTTTTCTCAATTATCCTGTGAAATAGGTATTATTAGCTCAGAGAAAATAAGTAATTTCCCAAAACTCATATGTGTAGAGGAAGGATTTAAACTCAAATGCTTTTTAGCACAGGTATTGACCAATAATCAAATGACTCTGGTACAAAGATCAGCTTGCATGGATTTGCAAAAGCTGATCTTAAAGTGTAAAGCTAATCAACTTGTACAGTGATGCACAGATCTATAATATCAGCATATGTTGGTAAGCTGTGACTTGATATTGAGGATATACATATCCATGACTTCTACACACTGCTGTAGCCATAAACAGAACCCAGCCCAAATGTCCTACCACAGCCTCAATTGCTTCTCTAGTTCTCTTCATTATCCTGAGTTGTTTGGTGTAGTCTTAATTGCTCTAATGTTCACAGGTCTAAAAGGATTGGTCTATTGTTGGTTCAGTCACAAATGTTTGATTGAAATAAGTCAACCATGACTTTTTGGGGATACCTATAGCACCCTCTTCATGCCTTAGATCATGACAATTAATCATATTTTATTGTGACAACACGTTTCTCCTCTCCCCCTTTAAACTCTGTGATTCTGAAGGTATTTTGTCTCTTTTTTAATTTTAAAATCATCAAATTAGTCCTAATATTAGCCTCAGATATTCAATTACTGTTTGTTAAAAGAATATTAAAAACAGATTGAAAAGGGTAGCCCCATGGGAATTAGAGCACTTGAATTTATTTCTGTTCACCAGTGTATAGACAATGATCTCCATATACTCTCCCATGTTACATGTTGTCCTCCTGTAACTGAGCCATGTACTATTTAGTTTAAGTAGAGTCTAAGCTGCTATAATAAAGAGACCCAGTTAATGGCTTAAAGAACATAAAGTTTATTTCTCACGTAACAGTTCCAAGTTGAGTAGTCTGTGGCAGTGGGGTGGCAATGCTCCAAATAATCACTCAGTGACCTATATTCCTTCTATCCTACTGTTCTCAGATCCTCTAGGGCCTTGTCATTGTCAACAAGATTGAATCTCGGGTCAACACCATGTCCAAGTTATAGGTGGATTAGATGGGAAACAGTTGGAGGAGACAATAAGAATCAGAAGCAAAAGTAGTGCACATCACTTCTGCTCATGTTCCACTGACAAGCACTGTATCAAATGGCCATACCTAAATGCAAGAGAATCTGGGAAATGCAGTTTACTGGGTTGACATATATTCAGCTAAGCTCTATTAAAAGGCAAGAAAGGCAGGATTTTAATGGACATGGACTCTGCCTCAACTTTTGCCTACGTTGGATTTGCTGAGGGAGTTGGCACTAGGTTTAAGACAGTTGTCTAAAAAAATAGTATTCTTTATGATAGTAGTGCTTTTCATGATAAGTTTGAAAGTTAAATTTGTTTCATAACTTAAGTGAACATTTTCATATTTTTATACACTTTTCAAGAACTTCATTAAAATAACTATTGTCTCTGTTATATTCTTTCATAAACATATGCAAGACAACACACAACCTCCCACAGAGCTATGTGTGTGATTGTCATGTAGTCATATAAGAGGAAGAGAAAAAGCTAATTAATTGAAATGATAATATTTTCTTTATGTTTCAAAATAGGCTTTTTCAGGCATACCAGCCTCTTCTCATATTTTTTATGGGTGCAAACATCCCACTTCTTCCTAATGGATTTTAAAAATTGTCATTATTTTTTAAATGCCTGCAAACTACTAATACGTGGAATCTCTTTGCCACAATCTGCATGGAGAGTTCACTCCCATCTGGCCTATTTGTCAAGAGTTATCTTCAGTAATTGGAGAATATAATTCAAAGTAGAATTTATAAGCAAAGCTTTCTCTCCCTGCTTCTCTCTCTCCAAGCTTCCTCTCACCAAACTCCCTTATATAAAAAAAGAAGCTTTTAAGCAAAGATTCTTACCGTCTGACAGCGGAGGGATAGAACCTGTTGAAGGGATAAAAAATGCAAAACATACTAGAATACTAGAATACTAGAATAAGGTGACTTATGCTATAATTCATGACTTGAATCAATACCTAGGATTGTTTGAATTCTTAGAATAATTAAATATTTATAAGATTCATTCCTTGCCTATAAATTTTCAACAAATAAAATCCAGTCATTTTGGTTTGTTTCCAAGGACTTCCCCAATCGTATACCAACTGACTCATCTGATATTATTCCCCGGTATTCTGCAGTTAGAAACCTGCTGCTTGTTCTGCCAGTTTGGTCAGCTACTTTATCGTAAACATTTCTTCAGTATTTTAAACCTCTGTTCATATGTTCATTCATTCCTTTGTATAATTGTGAATCTTACCCAAGTAGACAAAAAATCATCAAGGATATAGATATCTGACCAACACTATCAAACAATTTGACCTAACAGAAAAATACTTATTTTTTTCAAGTGCAGATGAAATATTCACCAAGATAGACCATATCCTTAGTCATATAAAGAATCCTTAATGAATTTCAAAGAATCATACAAACTTTGTTCTCTTACCATAAAGGAATTTAATTATAAATCAATAATGGACATATATCTAAAAAATCTCCAAATACTTTGGAATTAAGCAATATGTCTCTGAATTACCCACAGATTAATAAGATATTATCAAGGGAAATTAAAAAATACTTTTAACTAAATAAAAATGAAAATTCAACATGTCAAAACTTGGATCTAGCTAAAACAATGATTAGAGGGAAAACATCTAGTACTAAGCATTTGTGTTAGAAAAGAAGAAAAAATACAACATAGAAAAAAGGAAAAAAGTCAAACAAAGGAGAAAAGGAAGGAACTTATAAAACTAATAGTAGAAATCAATGATATTGAACAGAAAAACAATAGAAGAAATCCAAGAAATCAAAAGCTTATACTTTGAAAAAAAAATCAGTAAAATGGAGAAACCTCTAGCAAAATTGACCCATGAAGACAGAAGACACATATTACCATTATGAGCACTGAATAAAGGAATATTAGTACAGACCCTACAGACATTAAAACAAAAATAAGGGAACACTATGAACAACTCTTTGCCTACAAATCTGACAACTTAGATGAAACAGACCATTTTTTTAAAGAAACAAATTACCAAAATGTATTTAAAAGGAAATAGATAAGATGAATAGTTCTATATCATTAAAGAAATAAAGTTATAGTTAACAGCCTTCCAACAAAGAAAACTATAGTCCCAAAAGGTTTTACTGGCAAATTCTATCAAACATTCAAAGGAGAAAAAAACAATTATTTTATTCCTGAAAACAGACATTTCTCAAAGTTTTTCCTCAACAAACTTTTTGCCTCATGAATATAGGTGCAAAAATCCTCAGCCAAATATCAATAAATTGAATCCATATAAAAAAAGGAGAATACATGATGACCAAGTTGGGTTTATCTTGGAAATGCAAGGCTTGTCCAACAGTCAAAAATCAAACAGTATATTTCACCATATTAACAGATAAAAAGGTAAAGCCACATAAATAGATACTGAAAACGCATTTGATAAAATTCAACACCCATTCAAGATAAAAACTCTCAGCAAACTAGGAATAGAAGGGAATATTCTCAACTTGAGAAAGGACATCTTCAAAAAAAACACCATACTGAATGGTGAAATACTGATTGCTTTCCTTCTGATAAAGGCAAGAATGTCCATTTAAGCCACTCTAATTCAGCATTGTACTGGAAGCACTAGTAAGTGTAATAAAGCAGTACAAATAAATAAAAGGTATGAGATTGGAAATAAAACTAAAATTGTCACTGTTGATGAGGTTATAATGGTATAAATAGGAAATTTCATGAAATAAATAGGAAATTTCATGAATTTACAAAAGAAGCTACCAAAAGTAATTCATGAGATTAGCAAGGTTGCAGGACACAAGGTCAATATAAAAAAGACAAATGTATTTCTTAATACTAGCAATGAACAACTGGAAATCAAAATTAACGAAGATTCCATTTACAATAACAGCAAAATAATGAAATTATCCTGTATGAATCTAACAAACTATGTGCAGGACCTACATGTTGAAATGTAGAAAACACTGATGAAAGAAATCAAAGAACTGAGCAAATAGAGAGATATACCATGTTCATGGATTGGAAGATTTAGCTGTCAATTCCACCTCTTGGGAATTGAATCATGTCTCTCCAAAAAAAAAAAAGCATGTTCAAATCTTAATCAGTATTCCTATGGGTGTGAACCCATTTGTAAATAGGACATTTGAAGATGTTACTAGCTAAGGTGTGCCCAAATTGAATGAGGGTGAGCCTTGACCTATATGACTGGAGACTTTACAAAGAGAAGAAATTGGGACACAATCAGTCAGAAGAACCCAAAAGTCAGAAGAAGCCGGAGAGAAGAGAGGACACAAGAGAGATCACCAAGCGACAGAAGTCTGTGATCACCAGAATGCTACCAACTCTGGGAGAAGGCATGGCCTTGTTGACATCTTGATTTTGGATTTTTAGCCTTTAAAGCATGAGACAAATTCCTATTGCTTAAGCTAACTGGTGTGTGGTAATTTTCATAGCAACCATGGAAAATTAAGACTCCTCCCCCCAAAAGTGATTCTGTTTATCAAAACTTTATGCCCATACATATGGTTATTTAGTTTGACCTTTTTGGGAGTCCTGCTGCTACTTTTATGATTCAGTCCTGTGACTGGTCAGCTTTCTACAGGCAGGACATGAGAAACTTTTTTATGATATTAAAGAAGTACTCTGGATTTCCCATTTAGCTTTTAATTGCTGATTAATCACTCAGTTTTTTGTTATCTATTTCAAAGCATTTATTGAGGTTAGCAAATGGCCATCCAATTTTACTGTCCTTTCTAGTTATTTCCTCATATTTTTTCAAATTTCCATTCCATTGCACCATCCAGTGTACCTTCTCAATAGATCACTGATGGAAATATTAACAATGGCACTGCTACCTTGTGCCAGGGGCATTTTCTGTTTTACCTACCACCTGTGATAGGGTTCTTATCACCAACCAGGTAGTGAATGATTCAACTCCAAAATCACATCCCAGTATCTGCTCTATTGTACCACTCCTGGAATGAACTGTCACAGATTGGGTTCCCTAAGTGGACGATTAGATAGAAGTTATTATGCTGGAGGTTTAATTCAGAGCGTTCTTGGGATTGACACCTGTGGAAGGGAGGGAAGCAAGGTAAGACAAAAGAATTTGAGCTACCATGCAATCTCAGCAGGGGCCTCTGAAATTGGAATGATTTGAGCAATGGAGCTGGGTCTTTTTACCCTCCCCTGGATCAGTCAATGGATGTGAAGTGCCTTGGGAAAGGGGTGGGACCTTGAGCAAGGCAGCTCTCTTCATTTCTGCAATCCCTGGATGGGACTGACAGCTGTGGGCCATCTGCAGCCAGAACTTCCACCAGTTGGAAGTGGAAGATTTTTAATCAGGAAAGAGGATCTGGATAGATCATCGCAGCATCCACTACACGAGTGAATCATACAGTCATATGTTGAACAAAAGAAGCCAGATCCAAAACATATAAAACTAAACTATATTGCTAGAATTCAAGAGAGTGGTTACCTTTGGGGAAAAGGTGAGAATATTGATTGGGAAGACACTTCTGGGACACTAGTAAATGTCCATTTTTTTTTTAACCTAGGTGGTGGTTACATGTGTGTTTTTGATAATTCAATGGGCTGTACATGTATGTTTTGTGCACTTTTCTAATTTGTATTATATTTCAAAAGAAGTTTAGACGTTTGAAGGGGATGAGTGTTTTGGAAGATCTAGAGAAGCATGTTGTCTGAACTCTTACTTACCTTTTGCAGATATTAACACAGCCTGGAATTTCCTGGTTTTATTAGTTGAGGGATACTTTACCCAGGTGCTGTCCATCTGTTTTCGTTTTCCACTCATTGAATTTGGAAAGATTCAAATACTAAGTTGGACTTCCTTTCTTTATTTTTTTTTCTGGTTGAAATGAATAAAGCAATGTGTGTTTTGTTTTTAGAATGAAAAGTTTTGACTAAATTAAACCAAATTTATTTCTTTCAAACCTCATTTGCAAATTGCCTACATTTTATAACATATTTACTATTTTAAAAGCAAAGATTAAAGTCAAGGTATTCATCTAACGTACAGTAATTTTGCTTTTGAGTTGAATCAATAGAATCTTTATTTCTAAAATTTTAAAAAACTCTCCACAGCCAGAAGGAATTTTGCTGATATTGGAACAGGAGCTGTGACAGCAGGAGGATCCAAAAGCATTCAGTTTTAATAACTGTAAGAAAAATGTCTCTAGGGCTAGAGAAATAAAGTTTCAATCAAGCAACCCAAAAAACATACTGCAAGGGTCCAAAGTGCCCCTGTAAATTTTGGGGAATACCTATTCTAAGGAATCAGGCCTCCCCCTCCCCGCCAAGTAGACACAAAGAACTTAGGGAAGGGCTCTCTACTCAAATATTTTCCCCAACTACAAGCCTATACCTTAAATTGCATGCTCAAAGATCCAACTCTTTCATTCCACATTAAAATGCTTTAAAAGCAAGTGACCTTGGTGAAGCCAACACATCAAATCAATTCTAAACAGGTTCAGACCTGCTGCTTTGCACAATTTCAGAATACAATTGAAATGGTCCATGTGGTGGTACTGCTCAATTTTATTAAAAAGAATAAAAAGCAGGCAGATACCTATAGTAATTAGAGGTGAATATGTTTCATACTCGGGCATAGCAAAAGAAATCTTAAATGAGCACAGCTATCAGTAACAGAAAATCAAGTACCTTAAAGAAATTGAAAACACAAACTACAAATGGGTTATATGCAATGCACAATTGACAAAGATTAGTATATATTATATTCAAAGAACCATTATGAATCAATAAGAAAAGCAGAAATTATCCAATTTTAAAATGTCCAAAAGACAGAAGTATGTATTTCAAAGAAGAAACAGATAACCAACATGAAAAGGTGATCAATACCATTAGTGATCAGGAAAATGCAAATCAAAATTACGTTGAGCTTTCCTCGCTACCCGGAAGGGGGACATGCAGTGTTGACCTGGGTTCCCATTGTAAGTTAAAGGGAAACTTTCACAATATCCAGAGCCCTTGATGTCCTGCAGATGGAGGAGAAGAATGTCCTTAAATTCCTTGCAGAAGGAACCCACTTAACTGGCACCAACATTGACTTCCAAATGGAATAGTACACCTACAAAAGAAAAAGCAATGGCATCTACATCATAAATCTGAAGAGGACCTGAGAGAAGCTTCTGCTGGTGGCTCGGGTCGTTGCTGCCACTGAAAACCTAGCTGATGTCAGTGTCATATCCTCCAGGAATACCGGCCAGCAGGCTCTGCTGAAGTTTGGTGCTGCCACTGGAGCTACTCCTATTGCCCAGCACTTCATTCCTGGAACCTTCACTAACCAGATCCCGGCAGCCTCTGGGAGCCATGTCTTCTGGAGGTTACTGATCCCAAGACTGACCACCAACCTCTCACAGAGGCATCTTATGTTAACCTACTGCTCTGTGTAACACAGATTCTCCTCTGTGTGATGTGGACGTTGCCTTCCCCTGCAACAAGAGAGCTCTCTCAGTGGCTCTGATGTGGTGAAGGCTGGCCCTTGGAGTTCTGCGCAGTGTGGCACTCATAAGCGGTCATGCCTGATCGCTCCTACAGAGACCCTGAAGAGATTGAAAAGGAAGACCAGACCGCTGCTGAAATGGCTGTGGCCAAGGAGGAATTTCAGGGGGAATGGGCTGTTCCAGCTCCTGAATCTACTACCACTCAACCCGAGGTTGCAGACTGGTCTGAAGATGTGCAGGGGCCTCTGACTACTCAGCAGCTCCCCGCTTCAGGCTGTTGTGCTCCGCCTGTAACTGAACTCTGCTCTGCAGCTCCCACTGCTCAGGCCACTGAATGGGTAAGAACACCCACCCAGTGGTCTTAAGCTGTTCTTTCACAGTTTCTTAAACAAAAAACAAAAAAGATTGATGGAAAATGAACATCAGTTTCTATTTTTAAAAATCTCATTGAGATACAATTTTATGCATACTCAAGTACAAAAAAATGATGAAGTCTGACAATGACTGGGAAAAGATGTGGATCAAAGTGATCTCACACACACTGCTGGTGGGAGCATAAATTGAAACAGCTGCTTTGGAAAGCGGTTTGTTGTTATGTTGTGAATTTGAACACTCATATTTCCTATCATCCGAGAGAAGCTCTTGCACATGTACGCCAAAAGACACGAACCAGAAGGTTTATTGCATTACCTCACATGGTAGCAAAAATTTGGAAACAAAAACAAATGGCTATCAGTGGGAAAATGGAGAAATTGTCAATATGTACAAACAATGAATAATTCTACAGCACTTCAGACTAGGAATGACTGCTATGTGCAATAATATGGATGAATTTAAGCAATTTTATCTTGAGTGTTAACGGAAGATCCCCAAAGAGTTTAGAATCAACTAAAACCTATATCTCACACCTATTAGGAGTATATGTACAGGACAGAATATAATAAAAGGAAAGCAAAGGAACACATAATATTAGCTGCTGAAGAAGGGGTGGGTGGGGGGATGAAAAGTCACATAGGCAGCTTTAGGTTCTTTTCTGATATCCTAGTTTTCATTCTGGGTGCTAGTTTCACAGATGTTTATTAAATTGTTTAATACATTAATTTTAGGAAGAGGGCTTGGCAAGGGCAATGAGGAAAGTTGTTAAAAAATGAAGTTTCAGTTAGGAAATAACCACATGCTTGAAGTGGTTGAGCAGAAGACAACTGATCCAAAAGGAAGAGAAGAGTACAAAACAGAAAAAAAAAAAAAAAGAGAGAAAATCTAGGGTGAGAATAAAACTCGGCCTATTACATCATTTTGCTGAGGAGCAGCCCTGATAACAGTGACTAGACTCTGGTTGAATTCCAGAGAAGCAATTTCACTAAAACAACTTTGTCTCCTCTTGGGGGAGATCTAGGGCTGAACGTACGTGCCATCTTGAATGGATTTATTTTCTTCTCCATCTCCTAGCTATGGGGATCTATTTGAAATCCTTAAAGAGCTTAAGTGCTTGCATCTTGGCAACCTGCCCAGGGATGGGCTTAAAAGGGACTAATAAATGGTGTTTTCAAAACCTACTTCCTGGAAACTTTTACTAGGTAATAAATCAATAGGAAAGGTCACCCAGCCTGTACTCTCTCACCACTTCTGTAATAAACCTAAGTTCCCATTTATAGTTCATACATACTTTTTAAAAGTCTAAACACAATCATAAAGAGAAATTAGCTATGTCACTAATAATCATTTTAATATTGTTTTCTATTTGGCTTATAAATTTCCAAAACCGTTATCATCTCATTTGACAAAGTCCTGTGAAAAAGATAGGGCATGAAATAATAGTTATCATTTTACAGATGAAGCACCTGGGCTTCAGAGAATTTTAACTCATTGGCCCAAGTTCATATATGGGGCCAAGCTGGGACTCTCAGCCCAGTTATTCTCTGCCTCATCACCCTGTGTATTTTCTCCATGATGCTAACTGCATGATCACATGTTTAGTCATCTTTTTTATTTTTAGTTTGTTTTTTTCTTTTTAAACAGATTTATCTGTCTCCATATCAAAATGTAAGTTTCATTGGGGCATATGACTTTTTCTCATATCACATTGCCTGGCCAGCATGTGGTAGGTGTTCAATAAATGTTGGTTGAATGACTGAATGACTCCCCTGACTTCTGAGTCCAAATTCTGCATGTCTCCAACTATATTGCATCTAGGAAAGGAGGACTGATGCACAGATTTCCATACCGTAGTGCTGGTTCTCTCAGGTTTAAAGTTAAAACACTGATGACTATATAGTAAGATGCCTATGGTATAAAGGTTAAGGAAAGTGAATTACAAAACTGGATTTATACAATGTTTACATTTTTGGCATAAAACATGCATGTAAGACAGAACACAGGAAATATCTCCAAATAGTTATGTTAGCCATGTTAATTTTCTGAATGTTTTTATATTATTCTTCATAATCATTTTAATTAAGAAAGCAAACCCCTGAGTTACGTGTTGTATTTATGAAAAATAAGAAGGTGCTTTATGACCTGCTCCTTGGAACACAAGGTGGTATAACTGAGGGATGATGGCCATGGAACCAGCCCCACCTCTTGCCGTGTCCTGCCTTGAGTCTAGATGTGAGCCACGCTGAGCTATGCGAGCTCTCTTAGGAGATGCTTTCCCAGGTGCCTCTGTGGTAGAATTAGATGCTCTTCCCATGTGCTTTCTTTTTAACTCTCAGTGCATGTGCTTACCTTAGCAGTTATTATTATGTATTTTAATTACCTGTTTTCTTATTTCCCCAATTAGTTTGTATGTTCCTTAAGGACAGGGTTTGTTTCATCATAGCATCCTCACATGCCACCTTTTAGAAACTCAATATATATGCATTGGATAAAAGAATGAATACATGAATGAGTAAATTCTGGCTTGCTGTACTCATTTGCTTATGTCCTTGGGCATGTTATATAATGTACAAGGCAATGAGTTTTCTCATCTGCAAAATGAGACAGTTGAACTGATGCAAAAGGTAAATTTTTCTTATTCTTACATCCTGTATTTTTTTAACAGCACTTTAATATTATCACCTATGAAGGGCCAAGAACAATCAGCCTCACCTGCCCAGCCATCAGCTCTAGTGTATTTTTCTATGAACACCAAATCTGAAAGGCTCATGCACCAGCCACCAAGCTCAGTTAATGATTGGCCTCTCCTCTCAAGGGTGAGTAGTAAAGATGGGGGATGAGATTTAAGGAGCTCCAGAAGGTTCCTATCTTTCCTTTCTTTTTGCTTTCTTCCCTCCTTTCCTTCCTTTCTTCATTAGTTTCTTCCTTCCTTCACCTAATATTGATTGAGCTCATGCCATTTACCTGTCAGAGTATGAGCTAGACCCTAGTGTGTCAAAGATGAGCAAGTCTCTGCCCTCAGGGTGCTCTGAATATATTCAAAAGAATAGCTCTTTCACCCACTTTTAGAACTGAATGCCTTTGATCCTGTTAAAATGTAAATAAACTTGAAGCCCTTTATTATTAATCTTTAAGATCTGGTGCTAACGAATTTACCACTTGGTTTCAAGTTGAGGATGGCCCCTCAACCCAGGACCCCAAGCTTGGAGGAACTGGCACAGTTGGTCAGGTTCTGTTTAGAGCTTGACTCAGTTTGGGGATCAATGACCCCAGCTGAGATTAGGGGACCGGGCAGGGAGACAGGCAGCATCTTAACAGAAGGAATTGTTGTATTCTCATACAGCCTGTCTCCCCTGCTTTCCTCACCTTCTAATAGAGAGATTTTTTAAACCCTGCTTATCGGAGGGTTTTGAGGAGGTAGCTGGGGGCTGCTGCAATCTAAGAGAATGGGCCTCTCCTCTCCCCCTACACTTTTAAGTGGAAAAGCTCTGCTTTCATCTATTTTACATAGTGTACTTCTGTGGGAAATTTCGCTTGAAAATGGTATCTACCGCTTTAATAAAGCAGGAGCGGGAGGTGAAAGATATTGTTTAATAGATCCCTTCAGACAGTCACCTTGATAGAGCCCCAGAATGTGGGCAATATACACATCTAGGGTATCCCTCCTCAATTACACACACACGCGCACACACACAGGCGCACACACACAGGCACACGCATAGACAACACCTCTCTCCCAAATCCATGCCATACCAAGACCAATTTAAATGAAAAAGCTAAGAAGTCACCAGTCCCTTCTAGGTACGTTCCAGGAAGTATAAGTGAGTTAGGGCATGCTGCTCAAAGTGTGGTTTGCAAATTCTTGGCTACAGATCCTGGGGAGATGACTATAGAAGCTGAAAGTAAACCTTCAGAAACTTTTATAACAATCTGGCATCACTCAACATCCAAGCATATGATCGGAGGCCCTGTCTCATTGGACAGGGTACGGAGCAGAGTGGGAGTTGCTTGCTGCCTATAGTTGTGTGCAGTAGGTCCACATTACAACATGATATTTTGAGCCTAGTTTTTCAACAATAAAAGAAAAGATGCTTAAACTTCAGAATCCATTCTTTCCTTTTTTTTTTTTTTTTTTTGAGAGAAAATTTAAATTTGACTGCAATTTTACAGTATGCAGAGTTGGATCTGACACTGATTGAAGGTAAATTTTGAAACTGCAGCATCACTTGCTTCATTTTGGATTAAAGTTAAAAATGCATATACTGATTCCGGGGCTGAAGGAGCCTATTCAGGCACAGAAGTTCATCTCCCTAAACTATCAAGGTTAGAAAAATGACGAATGAACTGCCATATTTAATCGGTTTTAATATGCATATTCTTTGCATTGTAACATCTCCAATAGATCTCTAATAAATCAGGCTGAGTCTCACAAAAAAAATGAATATACTAAGACAGCTGAAATTATTTTAATATCTCTTCTTTCATTCCCATCAGCATATCCCTGTCATACTAGATTTTTTGCTATAAATTTCTAAAGACAAAACATAAAAGTAGTTTAGATATACATTATCTTCTATGTTGTCATCTCTCCTATCTAGATTACCTAAATAAGGCAAGAAGCAAACTCATTTGCTACATTAAAAACTTTAGTGATATACACAGCATTCTTTCAAAGTGTGTATATGGGCAATTGCTTTTCATTCCTAAGTTTCCTTTAGTTATGAATGTGAAATGATAAGAAGTTATGTCATAGTGTGTACATTTTTCAGTGAACAACTTGTGCATTTTGAATAAATTTTTTAAAATATGCTTTTTCTCACCATATTTATTGAAATATAATTTTATGTCCTTTGAATCTAATAAAAGCTGGGCTTGCTTTTTTGCATATTTTATAAAAGTATTGGTCTGTGATGAATTGGAAATTGAAAACAGAAAACTGGTCCTTTCCTAGAGACGTGTTGGGAAATGCTGAGTGAGGTCTTTGGGGCCTCTCTGGGCTGACAGTCCACAATGGGCAGTTCTTCCCGAAGCCAGGACTTTCGAGCTTGGAAAATCTCTTTGGGATGGCAATAAGGGGATTCATACCTAATATTTAGTAAATCTAGCTATAAAATAATAAAGGAAGTTCCAATTTATTAGAGTCCAACAACTCAAAACTTGGCTTTTAAGAGAGAATGGTAGATGGCACGTAGATAGGCTGCTAGCAGAACATTATCCAAGAGGTGGAGAAGAGCTTCAAGCTTGAAAGGGCCTTGGGATCAGTGCAGATTCCACCTAACCTCCCACACTTTCTACGGAATTGGACAGGGAAAATCGACATTTTGAACCATGCTCCAAGTCACAGGGAGATGCACCTGCATCTTCATGCAAAGAGTCAAACGTGTTCAGGCAGAAAAGTGAACCAATACATTTTAGAATATTTTCAGCAATATGTTGTGCACACAAAAAGGGCCCCTGGCTCCTGCAGAGTTACCCTAAATTCCCAGTTGGTAAGAACTGCCCCTAAATAAGGTGTTTTTTCTTTAAAATTCAATTTTATTCAATTTAATTCAATTTTATTGAGATATACTCACATGCCATTCAGTCATCCAAAGTGTACAATCAATTTTTCATAGTACCATCATATAGCTGTGCATTCATCACCCCAGTCTATTTTTTGAACATTTCCTTGTACCAGAAAAAGTGAAAATAAGAATAAAAAATAAAAGTAAAAAAGAACACCCAAGTCATCCCCCCCTCCCACCCTATTTTTCATTTACTTTTTTGTTCCCACCTAAATAAGGTTTTGCCTTGTGTATGGCTTCCTCAATTTTCTCTCCTTTCCAGAATACATGCCTCCAAGCAGAAGAGAAAGAAAATAGGTTTTCTTCCCCCTCGCCTTTATCCTTCCATCCCCTTTGTCCTTGGCCTGCCGTAGTTGACTGAATTTAGTGGTCCAAAGAGCCCCTTTTTCCCTCATTCATTCAGGTGACAAATGTTAAATGCCCATTTTTTGCCAGGTCCTCTGTTAGTCAATGGAGACACAAATTAGGTAATGCCCCTGCTCTTGAGGGCTAGCACATTCTGAAAGGTGAGATGGATAAGAAACAAGTTTATCAGCAGCCCTCTCTCCCATTTAATCTGTATCAAAAAGCCTGAGAACCATGAAAAAATGATTAATGTCTACCTTAAACATTTTATTTTAACCTAAAACATGAAAAGTATATTGACTTGTCAAATATTTTCGTATTGGGCCATGGCTTTGATTTGAATAAAATTTTCTGATTGGAATTCTGCATCACTTTTCTTGCATAAATCATGCCTTTAATATATCATTTATGCTATCTTTTTTTTAAATAAAAATGAATAAAGAAAAAGACATTGAGGTAAAGCCATCTGAGAATAACATCTTTTTGTTATGATATTTGAAAATATTTACAGTTTTCCTATACCTATTTCAAAGCATGTTTTAGCAATTTGCTTTTATTGATTCTTTCCAAGGCATTCAAATGAATTGTCATAGAATCAAAACCGTTTTGGTTTTTCCACTCATGTTCCCTTTTTATGCAATATTAATTAATGCAATTGTTGTAATAAGTACAGGAGGCATACACAAATTTAGAAATAAGCATGATACCCTCTTGATAAGCAAACAACCCTACTGGTGTAAGGAGAGGATCGTGTTCATCCTTGAGGCTTGTGGACCTCAGCATGCTGCTCCCCTTGGGCGTAGGTCATTTGGTGATTAGTTATGTGAGTTGATTCTGTGGATTTTGGTTAAGAAAACTCCTATTGCAAATAAATGGTTCATGAGGATTTTATAGAAGTAGGTTTAGTTTATAGTGGGGGCAAAAATGAAGAAACTGACAATCCCAATTTTGGGGGGGAGGCATAAAAAAGGGCTTAATAAAATAGAGAAGAGGTATTTTTGAGGCTGATGGCAGGTTGGGGCAGGGTCTGGACGCAGTCCAGCCGGAGCAGATAGCCTGCTGTGTTTGTCTCATGTGGCCAAAGTGGAGGAAGAACGGCGAGACGGAGGCTGCAGAGGTAAGTGGGGGCCAAGCCATGCAGGGCCTTGAGAGCCCCACCGTAGAGTGTGGCTCTTACTCTGTAGCTAATAAAGGATGATGGAAGGATTTTTAAGTTAAGGCGGATCATGAGCACTTTTGCATGTATGAAAATCACTCCAGCAGCAAGGCTGGATATTGAGTTGGAGGGGAATGAAAGTGTAGGGAAAGAAGCGAGTTAGAAGACTCCAGCCACTGGCTAAGGGAGAGCTGACAAGGGTCTCTATCTAAACAATAGCAGTGGGAATGGAGAGGATGGGACAGACTCAATAGGTATTAAGGAAGTAAAATATTCTGGCCCTGGAGACCCACTGGATGAGGGGGTTTGGGAGGGGGTTGTCGCTGATCACTCCCAGGCATTCTGTTTTGGGATCAATGGTGATTCCATTGGGGTCAATGGTGATTTCATTCACTAAGAGGGCACAAGAGGAGGAATAAATTTGGAGTTGCATTGAGACCAGCTGACTGCAAGTAAATAGCTCTGTTGACTCTCTAGAGGAGCAGAGACATTACCATTTAGGCACTTTAATTATACTATCTCATTTAAGCATCAAAAATTATATTTATTGACAGATAAGAATCTAAGGACCAGGGGTTCAGTAACTCACCCAAGATGAAAACACTCAGTTAGAGGCAGAGCCAGAATTTAAATACTGGCCTGTCTGACTCCAAAGTCCATGTTCTTATCTGTGTTGTCAGTATCTAGCAGGAGGAGCCCTGCTGCTCATTTGACTCCTCTCAGGGGTCCAGAGAGACTGGGAAACTGCAGACTCTTTATGTAGCAGAAAAAAACAGAGAAGTATGGTCCTGAAGTCCCAGGCAATTATAGGAAGCCAGTGCAGGTTTTAGAGCAGAGGAGTGACATGATAAAGCAAGCCTTAGGGAAGACTAAGTGTGACACAGCCACCACGCCATACTTGGGAAGAAAGCCCATGTGACCAAGGAAGGCGGCTGTGGCAATGTACCAAGGCAGGGGCTGGGTTAGGCTGGTTTATGGTGGGAAATGGACTGAAAGGTACAGATGAGAAAGACATTTAAAAGGAAAAAATATTCCTTAGCCACTGACCTAAATCCTACAAAATTTTCAAGTTGAAACCACTCTGCCCATTTTATAAGCATTAAGGAATTTTATTTTAAAAACCTGACCCCTGAGGACTAGGGATCGTTTAGTCCTGTGAGCAAGCACACCAAATATGTCAGGAGATGAATAAAACCACATCTATGCTGTAATGAAGGGAGCTTCAAGCCACCTACAGATAATTCCTATGACTCGTCACTACAGGATGTGGCTCCCTACTTGCTCAAGCCCCTTATAATCTTTCCTTCCATCACATCCCCGGGAGCATTCCTGGGGAGACCAAGGGGAGCTGCAATTACTTGAGAGTTAATTTTATCTCCCCTTAAATGCTTGTTTTGCAGTGAACTACAAAGCTGGATAAAAAAGATCTGTAATTAGAACTTCAGAAGGTCAGGTTTTGGATTTGGCTTCTATCTGCTTAGTGGTGACAAGTTAGAGGAGATGTTAATGGAAGCGTATTTGATACATGATTTTAAAAAGAATAATCATAGAATTCTAGAGATTGGAACAGGAGAAGACTTGCAGGTCTTTTAGAGCTGGGATGATTCTAGCACAACCAAATTAAGGCTCCTCATTTTACAGATGAGAAATTCCAAGCACAAGATGGTTAGGAGACTTGTCTAAAAGAAACCAGCATCCTGGTCACCAGCATCCAGGACAGTGTTTGCTCCACCAATGTATTCCTTTAACCAAATTTGCTTTATAAAAATTGCAGCTTAAAATAAGCATTCTTCCATATGCATTTGAATACATTTATCAATGGATTTTCTCTGAGCAGCTATCCTCCATAAAATACTCATATAGGAACACATTTCTCTCTTGGAAGCATCTAGAAACTAAGGCCCTTGGGGTAACTTGCCTGTTTATTCACACTCGATCAGCCATGGGAGTAGCTACAGGCCTGATGTGTGCAAGGCTGTCTTCAGACCAGCTGAGTGGTGGAGCCAGCTGGGGCCCCCAGCTTTCAATCCCCACAAGGGATTGAGCCAAGCATAAGCAAGGCTAGATGGGTCACAGTTGACACTGCGAAGCCAGGCAAGGAGAAAAAAAGAGAGGTGTGACCCTGAGTCTGAGTTTACTTACCAGCTAGGACAACAACAAGGACTGAGGTTGCAGTAACACAAGGAAATTCTCTTCTGCTGCTGGGAGAGATCTGGAGAGATATTGTATGAAATCTTTCACTGCCTTTTAAGCTGAAGACCTCAAGCCCACTCTCTCGGCACAGCTGACTGGCAAGTCTTTCCAAGCTTAAAGGGCAGGGCTGCCAGCTTTGCGCAGCTCCAGAGGGCACCATTCACATTGTGTTGTACATAAACTCTCTATAATGCAAATGTTCCTCTGTGGAGTGGTGCAAGTGACCAACACTTCCTGTTGGTTTATAATAAGGTTTTCTCACTTTTAAATGCCCTTTGGCCAAGCAATAATTTTATAAGGCTCCAAATCACCAAGACTTTGGGTCTGGTCCAAGGCCTTTCTCATTATTAATATCTTTTTTTGAAGCTTATGGGGGGTCTCAATATGGAGTGAATTGACAGGTAAACCCAAAGTAATGGAATCATAAATGTAGAGCTCTTTCAATGTTCCTCTCAATCCTGGGTCTAAAGCTGGCTATATAGATATAATTTTAATTGTCTTTTAATCTCAAAGATGACTATATGGGGAACAGTTGAACAGTTCCAACTCTTGGGTTTCAGACACAGTTGGCATGCCATATATATCCTGAATTTCCAAACTCCTATGAATGTTTTACAGAGCTTTGCTAACTGTTGACTTTACAAGGGAAGATGTGGGTTCCCTTTTAGGAAGGAAGGAAGGAAGTGAGGGTGAGAGAGAAGGAGGAAGGATCATAGAATCCAATGCGAGGCACTTAAAGACCATCTTGTCCAATTACCCATATTGTCAAGTCCCCGTTTAGAGACTGGCCATGCCAACAGAGGAGGGGGCTGCTCTAGTTGCAACCAGGATAAAGTCCACAGGCAGAAAATTCTCATAAGCATAAACGAGTCAGTGCTCTGCAGAGAAGGGAGCAGGGTGGGAGGGCGGATCCAGCCAACATATTGACACTGAGCGCAATGCACTGCCCGGAAGGGAAGGCTCCAGACAGGGCCCAATTACCCTTTGGTTGGGCTCAACTCACAGAGACACTGGGCAACATGAGACAGAAAGGCATTTGCCCCCAAGGCCAGGTTAGACAATTACAAACACTTAAATTTTTGCTGTACTTGATCGCTGCATTTTTTCTGAATTTGGGAGAAGAACTAGTCAGGATCCCTGAAGAGCCTCTGAAACTTGAATCTATGCTACAACATTCTGTAGTGGGAATTCAACACTAGCTATGCCCTCAGAGAGATTATAGTTTATCAGGAAGATAAATAGCAAATGGTATGATAAGGACCACCCTAGAGGCTACATATGTCAGGGGCTCAGAAACTTGGGAAAGGCCTACTAGAGAAAGGCCATTTATTGGGGGGGGGGGGGTTGCAGGGGAGCTATATTTAAATATTTTGTGTTCCCTTTTAACCAACACCAAAAAGAGAAAAATATTGTCATTCTGAACAAGAGAGTCACTTATGATGGAGCTGGCCTGCATGTTTGGAGCTGGGAAAGGCAGGTCCCACCAGGCCTACTCTTCCTGGACTGGGCCATGCATGACTAGCCCCAGGAGTTGACTTCCAGGGAGCCCTGGGCAGCCTTGGAATGAGCGAGTAAGCAAACTCCCATCCTGAGGGGAAATCATTCAAGTTGAGATTCAAGTGACGTGAAGAACTTAGACAAAGATCGCCAGAAAGAGTGTTCCAAATAGAAAAATAGTACAACATGTGCTAAAGTTTGTTAGAGAAAGAGAATATGGTTTATTTGAAGAGCCAAAAGATTGCCATGATGCCTAGAACACAGGATGCAAAAGAGAGAATGGCACAGAAGAGGTTGGAGAGGGAAGCAGTAGCCTGACAGTAGAAGGCCTCAGAGGCCATGATAAGGAATTTGGATTCTATCCAAAGGACATTGGGAGAACCTGAAAAAGTGGATACCAGATGGGAAGTTGTTGTGGTAGTCAAGGAGAGAAATGGTGGGGATTTGAACTAAGGTAGTGGCTATGAGAATGGAAAGAAATGGCTGGATTAGTGTAGCATTTAGGAGATGGATTCATCACAGCTTGAGGATTAGCTGGATGTCTGGGGATAAGGAAAATGGATCTGTAAGGATGTTTTCCAGGTTTCTGGCATAAGCAACTAGATCGCTGGTAGTTTGTACTGATTATTCCTTATTCCCCTCACTCCAGTATGCATTTCCTACACTTCTCTGCCCTGCTCCATGTTCCCAGATGTTGGCCTGAGATAGAGCATCTTGAAGAAGAAGAAATTTGGAGAAGGTGATTTGCTGCCAAATCTGGGGTCCAAGATGTTGAGAAGGCAGTTATATTTAAAGCTGAGGAATCCAAGGGAGAGTCCTTTGGGAATTGTCAGCCTTGTATGGTAATCAAAGCTGTGGAAATGTGTGGGAGAGGAAGTAGAGTCAGGAAAGAGTTAGGCCTAGGAAAGAGGCCTGGTGATCACCACCATTTGAGGTGGTATTTCTCCAAGTGTGTTCCATGAGTCACTGATATCAGAATCACCTGGGATGCTTGTTAAAAATGCATATCCTTGGGCTTCTGCTGTAAGTGATGGATAGAGGAGGTAAAAATCACTAATAAGACCGAGAAATTAGGATAGCCAGCATGTTAGATGCTGAGACTGAAATGTGTTCTTTGGATTTAGTGACACAAAAATCATCAAGGATCTTGGCAAGAACAGATCCAGAGGAGTGGTGCAAATAAGAGTCGGGCTGAAGTGGTCTGAAGAAAGAGCTCTAGGAGAAATAATGGAAAATGAGTGTAGACACTGCATTCAGGACACTTTGTAAGAGAAGCTCAGTAGCTGATGAAGATACAAGAAATATCAGGGTTTTAGTTTATGTTTTGTTTTGAAGATGACGTAAACTTGAATCATGATGGGAAGAAGCTGATCAAGAAATAGATGTTGAAGTTGATTGGCAGATCAAAGTCCTTTGGAAGGACGTGGTTCCCCACACAGATTAAGAATTTGGTTTTATGCAGGAAGAGAGAGACTCCTCTTTGTGCTAGTTTAATATCTGACCACAGAATCATTCAGTGGTCATCCAGATTCCTCCTGAATACCTCAAAGGATGAGAAATCCTTAACTCCTTCAATCAAAGGCAACCCTGGCTATATTTGGACAGTTCTGAATGAGCCAAAATCTCTTACTGAATTTTCTCTTCCTTGATCCTAAATTGACCCATTGGGCCTTGTTGATCATATATAATTCCTCCTCCATGTTACAGAACTTCAAAGATCATATTTTCCTCGAGTCTTCTCTTTAATGAGCTGAATATACCCCATTTATTTAAATAGAGATATGATTTCAAGTCCCTTTTCCATTGTGGACCATTCTTTGCACCTTACTGGGCTTTTTAACTGATAGCACCCAGAACTAAATGCAGGTCTATAGTTCAAATACCTGAAGGAGACCAGATGTCTCTACCGATAGAACCAATACTCCCATTCCACTGTTTTAACAGGTGTGTTGTTTTTGCTTCTGCAGATGCAACTCTTAGTGCTAGTTTAATATCTGACCACTATAAAATACCAAAGAAAAGAAAGGAAAAAATACGGCCTTTGCTCCAAGAGTTGAATGGTATCATGGGAACTCAGTGACTCTGGATTAACTAAGAATAAATCTTTGCAGACTAGTTTACTTATTTATTCAGATTTATGAAAATATACCCAAGAATGATATCTCTGGTTATACAAACAAAATTTAAGAAAACATTTAACTACTGGATAAACCAGTATTAAAAATAGTTAAAAAGTCATTAAGTAATGGGTCTTTACATAATTCTGAATGTAAATTTTATTAGTACACATGCTCCCATACAAAGGTGGTTCCCATCTGATAGCAAAGCATTGCTGATAGAAAAGCTAAATCCAAACTGTTTTGAAAGATACCATAGAGGAAATGGTACAAATGATCCACAGAAAATGTAATAGTCCATCTCTTGAGTATTTGGCATATTTCCAGATGTTAATTGCAGAAGAAATGATAAATATATTTCACTCATAGGAAACATAATTAGCTTGGTTTAATATTTTACAGAAGACCAAGAGTGGAAAATATCAGAGGACCTGGGGGTGGTGGTAAGGTATTGTGGGAGGATGGGACATTCAGTTTATTCTTTTACTTCCATGTCTTCAGTAAAACCATTTAAGAAAAGTTATTAACAACCTTTCCTTTAACATCTCCAACAACCTTTCCAAACTTTGAGCTGGTGGCACCTCACCTGGGTCATAAACCCAGCACCCAGTGGAAACTGTGTTCACTGCAGGAATCATTTTTCCTATAGTAGGCATCTCTTATTTTTTTTTGCCCATCCAGTATATACAATCCCTTTTCTAATGATGACAGCACACTGATTTTCCTTGGAACCATTTCTCCTCCACACTTAGGAGGTTTGGATGGAGGTTTTTCTAGGCCTAGGCCCAGCCATCTAATCATTGCAACCCCCTGGCTTTTGTGATTACATCAGGGATTGGCACATGGACCTGTTAGAACCAGTGAGACTCAATTCCTGGATTTGGACAGAATTATCGAGAAGTGAAAATCCCTCCCTTCAGGGTCGCTGAGAATGGTATCTGAGTCTGGCACGAAGGCAGCCATTTTGTCATCCACAAAGATGAGCCTGCCTGAGAATGGAGCTAATACAATGAACAACACAGAGCTGAAAGGAGGAGGGACTGGGGCCAAATCCTAATTTCATTGCTATCCACAAAACCCCTAACACTCCCAGACTTTTCAGTTACATGAGTCAATAAATTTAACTTTCACAAACTGGTTAGAGTTTAATTTATTTCATCTGCCACAAAAGTTGTCTTGACTATATATCCTGCTTTTCATTCTTTTCTCTGTTCTTGGCCTTTTGTCTCACGTATTTCCAGCTTCCCACTGGCCTCTAAACTTGATGGGCTGATGCTGCTCTTCTGAGGTTAACGTTGGCTATTTTTCCAAGGCTGCAAATTGTACTCACCCGTCAGACTCTATCTAATTCTGGCTGCTCTGGATAACAACCAACAATCCAAGTTGAGCTGGTGTTACCACGGTGTTGCCCGGGGAACCACAGGCAGAAAGGGAAGTTCACAACCTCCTCTTGTAAAGAATTTTGCATCTCACAGAACCAACAGAAATTCTTTCTAATTTTTTCAATAAATTAGTCATGGGGAGATACATTAAAACATCAGCTAAAGGTGGCTCTATCAAATCATTTTTTTCCTTACCTACCAAGCTGACCACTTCCTCGTATTTGATTAGTCTCTCGTGAAACTGGTCTCCACAGCTTCCATCCCAGGCCCTTGTTGCCTGGTCTGGTTAAGCCTGGGAAAGAAATCATTGTTGCACTGTGGAAAGCTGAGGAAATAAGAATTCTTTTGTTTTGTCTGCATGCTATACTCCTGCTCAAGAACCTCAAATGCTTCCCAGTAACTATGAAATCAAATCCAGTTTCTTTTGCTGGCTTCTAAGGTCCTTTACATCTGGCCCCATTCTAATATTTCATCTTTGTTTTTATTAAATACCTTCTCCTTTATTTTTCCTTCCTTTGCTCCCACTGACCCATGCTTTTCCTACAGCTTTCAGTTAGCCACATTTTACCCAAATCCTGCATGCCCAGTTGGAATTCCACCACTCCCATGAAACCATTTCTGGTCAATATTGCTCATAGATGGATTAACTCAATTTACCATTTATTGATGATCTACCTTGGATTTGACATGTACGGTGGCTTGGGGTAAAAAGATAAATGATCCTATCAATTAAGAAGCTTACACCACAGTGGAAGAGATGTCATACAATAAAGTATATGCAAAATATGTAGAGAGCAGAGGTGAGGAAGTAGCTCATTTAGCTTGGGACAGTTTATAGAGCAGTGGGCTGATGGAATCGAGGTTCAGCAAACTCTAATGTCTCCCAAATATTGATGATCTCAGTCAGAGGGTAAGTAACAAAGAACCTGAAACCAGGTAGCTTTGAGCAAGAACCATATCAGCATCACACCATGCATCCCAACATCTGAAAGCCTTCCATGGGCCACACCTCCACATTATTGTGGTTTAATTACTTGTTCATTTAATTACTGATTAACTTTTGGTTCTTCTTAGGGATTTGATTTGTTATATACCTCTGAGCCCAGCACAGCGATAATGGCTATAAAGTAGCCTCTTTTTTTCCTTAGAGAAGTTGTGGCTTTTCGGAACAATCATGCGTAAAATACAGGATTCCCATACACCACCCTATTATCAACACCTTACATGGTGTGGAACATTTGTTACAATTGATGAAAGCACATTTTTATAACTGCACATCTTTAATTATAAGAATGAAAGCACATTCTTATAAACCTAAGTTCTTGGTTTAACTTAGGGTTCCCTCACTGTGTTGTAAATTCTATGGATTTTTATAACTGCTATTCTACTATCATATATACAACCTGATGTTTTCTCTTTTAACCACATGCAAATACGTAATTCAGTGCTATTAATTACATTCACAATGTTATGCTACCATCACCACCATTCATTACCAAAACTCTTCCATTGACCTATAGAGAAACTCTGTATATTTTAAACCTGAATTCCCTATTCCTACCCCAACCCCATTCCCTGGTAAATACTTTTTGGTTGATTTTCTTTTTAATTTACTTTTTAAATAAACTTATGAAGAAGGCCAAATTTATGATGTAGATTTGTGAGAAATCATTTCCCTGATGAGACAGAAAGTTGATTTAATGAAATGTTTGTTTGCTTTTTCATTTTTAACAAAATGTCAGTCCTAAAGAGTGAAAAATGAAGGAGTGATTTTTAACTATCGGGACTGCCTTACAAAATCGAGACAGAAAAGTTAGTGCGATATTCTCACCATTTCCACCTCTCACCCCACACCCACACCCCTGGAAAACTGGGTAACTATATTATTTTTCCCCCTTTTCCTTATAATAAAGCTAGAACTTAGAAGAAGAATTGTCTAAAGTCCTAGTGCTGAGCGGAACTTTGGAGGACTTTTAATCCATCTCCCTGAATTGTAACTATTGGAGAAGGAAGAGGAAGGACAGAAGAGATCTGTGGAGCTGGGCACTGGTGGAGCCTTGGGTGGACGACTCTTTGCCCTGGGAGTATTTGTTGGTCATATCAGGGAGCCAGTGGTGTTTACTGGCAAAAGAGAACCAAGTGGTGTTATGGTTGTATGGAAGTCTAACTACATGTAGGACCTGACTTTACGTAGTGCAGAAATTGTCTCCACATGGGGTTTGTCAGCCTGTGTGGAAAAAAAAAAAAAAATGTGTTTCTGATTGCATCACTTGGCAATATTGATGTAACCCGGAAAGATGGATATGACTTAGCACTCAAATCCATGAAGGAACTAATGTTCAACAGACAACCCAGGTGGCAACTTCATCCTAAAACCCATTTTCAATCCAAAGATTATGTTGACCTTGAGACATTTTCTCAAACCAAGTAAGGGAAGCCAAGTGTAAAGATGCTTTGACATTACAGTAATTTTTTCTTCCCTGCATTCACTATGTTTGCTTCCAAGGAGGCTGGATGGGGTTATTAATAAAGATGTTGATACTCTTTTTTTAAACAAACTTGAAAGCTGTGATACTCTGTGAACTCAATGGCCCTTTGCCAACTAGACTTGAGTAAAGAGTCATTTGCTAAATAATTAGTAATAATTATGGAAAAACTTGAACATATTTTCTCTTACCAATCCTAAACATCTCTAAGGATAGTTTTAATTTGAAATTACTCTAGATTCAAAAAAAGCAATTAGCTGGCCTCCTAAGAGGGAATGTCTGCCCTTGAATTGGCCAACTGCTGTATGTCTTTGAAGAATGACAATGAAAGGCTGTTATTCCTAAATCCCAGCTAATTTTAAAATTCAGTAGGCACATTTTTTTTGCAGAACATATTTTCCATAGAGAGTTTAAGAATTCAGGCAGGCAAATGACCTAAATCTAACATTATTGGGTACCCAGGTATTGAACTCGTCATTTGAATTTTCAAAGTGGTAAAAAAGAATTAAGCATGAATGAAATGCAGACTATATTCTCAAAAATTGCAAACCTGTGCTTTCTGATAACTCCTTTCTTGTTCACACAGAAGAAGTATTGATGGAAAAATAGTTAGTAGGATATTCCCTTGCCTGGAACTGTGAAGGGTGGGTGTGGTGACTGCCTGCTGTGAAGGTAATGAGGAAAGGATTATTTAAAGTCCAGTTGTTAATAAACTAAGGAGTTAGAGATCATGGTGGTATCAGGCCTGTGTTGTTCCTTTAAGCCCCAAACTGAATTGGTTATTGCTATTGGAACAGAACGGTCATATGTCACCATTTACAGAGGACAAAGCAAGCTGGCTTTAGTCATTGACAATTATGGATGCAATCTTAGGCCATCCCTAACCCATCCCTCCTTTTAGCAGATGAGGAAACCAAAGCCAAGAAGTATCATCTCTCTTATTCTCTGTTTAATCCCCAGGCACTATAATTGAGACTAATGGTTTTAAATCTTAGAAAAAATTAATGGTGCATGCTTCTTATTTTTGAAATTACCCTGCATCCAATATTCCAAGTGGATAACTGTGATGGTTAGGCTCATGTGTCAGCTTGGCCAGGTGATGACACCCAGCTGTCTGGTTAAGCCAGCACTGGCCTAACCATTGCTGTGAGGATGTTTGCGGCTGGTTAATAAACCAGCAGGCTGATTTATTAAATCATCAGTCAATTGGCTGCAGCTGTGACGGATGACTCAGTGAAGGGCGTGTGTTCCACAATGAGAGAATGCAGTTGGCTGGATTTAATCCAATCAATCAGTTGAAGACTTTTAAGCAAGACAGATAGAGGACCTTCACTTCTTCTTCGGCTGCCCAGCAAAGCGTTTCCTGAGGAGTTCGTCGAAGTTGCCAGTTCGTACCCCAAGATGTTCATCGAACACGTTCGTCGAAGATCCCAGTTCATCTCCTGAGGAGTTTGGCGAAGTTGCCAGTTCGTTTCTTGAGTTCATCGAATATCTTCATTGGAGTTGCCAGTTTGCTGACTGCCCTACAGAATTTGGACTTGTGCATACCCACAGTTGCGTGAGTCACTTTTATAAATATTATATTCATAGATATCTCTCATTGATTCTGTTTCCCTAGAGAACCCTAACTAATACAATAACCATCCAGAAACCTGCAAATTGTCCTGGAGGGAACTTGTTCCAGTTTGCTAATGCAGCTGTCATGCAAAATACCAGAAATGGATTGGCTTTTATAAAGGGGGTTAATTCAGTTACAAATTCACAGACTGAAGGCCATGAAAATGTCCAAATTAAGGCATCAACACAAGTATACCTTCACCAGAGGAAGGCCAATGTCATCTGGAAAACCTCTGTTATCTGGGAAGGCACGTGGCTGGCATCTGCTCATCCCTGGTTGTGTTCCAGCTCCCTCTCAGCTCCTGTGCATTCTTCAAAATGTTGTCTTGGGGTATTTAGTCCTCTCTTAGCTTCTTCCAGAGCAAAGTGTCAGCAAAAGTCTGCTTTCGATGGCTATCTCCAAAGCATGTATCTTGGCTGTAGCAGCACTGAGCTCCTTCTGTCTGAGCCTTTATAGGGCTCAGGTAAACTAATTAAAAACCATGCTGAATGGGTGGGGCCACACCTCCATTGGAATAATCTAATTAAAGGCATTACCCACAGTTGGGTGGGTCACATCTCCATGGAAACAATCTAATCCAAAGATTCCAACCTAATCTACACTAATACTTCTGCCCCCGCAAGACTGCATCAAAGAACATGGCATTTTGGGGGACATAATACATCCAAACCGGCACAGACCCCATGGGCCTGCTGTCCTCTGACGGTTGATTGGATCACAAGCAGGGTGGCCTCACAGAGTGTGCTCAATCTGCCAGGCAACCACTGTGTAGAAATTGGAAAGACAGAGAGAGAACGAGAACCGCCCCCGCAAGGTAAGTGAAAGTTTCAGGAGTTGTTTGGGGTCAGAGCTGCTTCTCTGTGACTGACCTGTGGAAAACAAAGTCTTACTGTCTCTGATTCCACCTCAGGGGTGAAAATGATCTACCTGCAGATTTTCAAAGGTACATTTTCCCATCTGAGACCTTAAATTCTGAAGATATAAAATTACCTCGGGAATTGGAGAAATTTCATATTCTGTCGTTTTAAATCTTCTCTTTCCCACCTATCCCAGCCCACAGCCTCTACCAAATTGACCACTCTGTTCAGAAGCAAAATTTCCAACCACTTCCAGCATACAGGAAGTAATGTAGCTCTCATTAATACGGGTTTGTGCAGAGATGCCTGTGCTGTGAAATGACTTTCTAATAGGAAGGGGTATTGTTCCTGCTCCTCCTTCATCCTCTTGCCTGCATTTCATATTCCAACAAATTAAATTTTGCCATTAAATTTCAATGTAGATGAACTTCAAATCACATTCTTAGATGGGCAGTAAAGGGTAACAACAATAAAATACTCAAGATGACAAGAAGATTCATAATATATTCATTTTGCAGCAATTTTTGCTTTCTGAACTAGCTGAACTACTGCTAGGTAAGAAGTATTCAAATGATAGCTCTTTGCTGTGTCCTGAGGCCAATTGCATTTAGTTTTCATGTTTTTCCAAAACCAATTCTTTGTTTTGTAAATAAACACGTAGCTAGGCAGCTGTTACAGAAGATGACATCTCAAATAAACAAAGTTATTTTAAAAAATTCTACCAGTAGATTTTTTTTGCCATAGGAAATCTTAGGAGCCAGCTGCAGACACACACACACACACACACACACACACACACACACGATGAGGGTGGCATCTGGCCTTGTTTGAGGCTGCCTGGTAGCTCCCTGCCCTTTAGCTTGCTCAGGTCTGCATGAAAAAGGCAGCTGGTAAATTGGTTTGCATTTTGGAACTGAAGGTAGGAGCTCCAGACTTACTTCTCTCACCTTAATATAACCAGTCTGAATCAATCCGGCCAGTTTATAAAATACATCTCAGTAAGTGACCAATCTATTTAATTGAAAGCATACAAACATTAGGCTGTCCGCTATTCAGATTTAACTAACAGGACTTGAGATACAAAATTTTGAAGTAAAAATTCACACATTCAAAGGAACTACCAGATGAGCATAATAAAAACTAGAGAGGGAAGTAATAGGCAAGTTTCCTGGATAAAAAGAACTAGAAGTCTGATAAGGCCAAGACATTGTTTGAGTAAAGAAACTGCCATGTTGGGATTGCTGTGGAAGGCTAGCTTCTGCACGGATGATGGAGACCAAAGCTGGGTGCATTACTGATGATTACATTTCTGTTATCAAAAGATGCTGTGCCGTGTATCAATATATTGCCTTTCTACTCCAAATTCACCTTTCTTTGCCAGCTTTGTGGCACTGAACACTGTAAACATGTCTCTTTTGCCAATGTTAGGTTTTGTCAGCAGAGGGTGCTGGAAGGAAATCAAAAGGCCATAGGCAGTTGGAGGGGTGACCTGTCTGACATCTGTTGTTTTCAGGGTGGCAGCCAGTGGATCCATATGTGGGAGGTATGGTAGTGCTCACCTTAGAGGTGCCCAAGTACCAGCTCTGTCCCAATAACTCCAGCGAATTTCATCACTACCTGGCGGGTAGTGGGCTCCTCTGGCAGCCACATGCACTCCCGAGAACGGTTTAAATCTCTGCCTTGGGAGAGGGGGGAGAGTGTTCTTATAAGTTACTAATTTCTTCCTTTTTTCCTCCCCTTCTACATTTCCTACTTCAACACCAATTTAGAGTCCCTTCTTACCCATTTTAGTAGTTAACCATATTTTACTAGGCAAGAAACCTTTAAAGGAAAATTTCCATGATCTAGGATTTGACGGTGGGTTCTTAGATAGGAAACCAAAAGCATGAGTAACAAAAGAAGCAATAGATAAATTCAATTTCATCAGTACTTAACAGTTTTTTGCATAAAAGGACTTTATCAAGAAAGTGAAAAGATAACCCACACAATGAGAGAAAATAAAGGCTAATATCCAGAATATATAAAGAACTCTTACAACTCAACAACAACAAAACAAATGACCCAATTTTTAAAAAAGGACAGAGGACTTGAACAGACATTTTCCCAAAGAGGATATACAGATGGCCAATAACACATGAAAATATGTTCAACATCATCAGCCATTTAGGGAAATGCAAATCAAAACCACAATGAGAATTTCCAGATTAAGATGGAGTGAGAATCTTCAGGGCTCCATGCCCCAACAGAAGCTTTGGATGACCAACAAAAACTGGCAGAAACATCTTTCTCAAAGCTCCAGAAATAGTTAAAGGCTTGCAGAAACAGGGCAAATGCTGAACCAAGGAAAAGGCTACTTAAAAGTGGTAGGAGCTCATGTCACCCTAGCCAGCCCTTCTTCCACCCCTCACCAGTTCAGAGCAGAGCTGCCTGTGCTCCCAGTGCAGACACCTGCACCTGGTTCCAGAGGGAGGAGAGTAACCCATGTGCACATACTGGGATCAGGTCTGTCCTGCACAGTCTGACTGGTGACAGCCTGAAGGACTAAACCAGGATGCTCATCACAGGCTTGCTGTTCCAGAGCTTGCCCTGCATGTAGAAGGTGGCCCACAGAGCTCTCCTACAGAACACCAGGGGAGAGCAGTCAAGTCAAGGCTGCCTGGGGCATGGGATTTCTGGTTGTAGGACATACAGTACAGTGCCTGGTATTATGAGGAAGCTGTTTCCTAGGGAAGAGGAGACATTTGTATCCTAGGAGGAAGTTCCTAGGGCTACTGGATGGGGGCAGATCAGGTTTGGAACTCCCCAAAAGCTCATCTCCAGAGACTTGTCACTATTTGACCTTTCTGACAGCTTCCTAGGAACTTGCACTCACAGAGCTTGTCTTTATTTGAACTGAATCAGAGCTCACTTGGTGCAAAAAAATATTTTCCCTTGGGAATTTGGTGAGAGCCCCCTCAGAGCTGCAGACTCAAGGAGACTGCACACCCACTCATAGATTCTTCTCCATGGTTTCAACTAGGTATGAGAGAGACTGAGGGCAGGATAGGAAACCTGAGAAAATTTCGCTTGATACAGGCCTGGGGGAGGAGTGGAAGAGCTGCTGTGACAAGGACATGCCACTCCTCTTGCACCCTTCTTCCTCATTTCTTCAGTGGAGCAAGGGAGTTAAGCTGCTGGGGGATGCCTTCAGGGTACAGATAAGGATTCATTAAAGCTGGGGGAAGAGATCAGAGGAAAAAATCTCTACTCCTAGATGAGGGGCAGGCAATTAGAGATCCTCTGCTGCTGGGGGGAGAAGAAGGATCACTGAGAATTCCCTACTGCTTAGAGACAGGGTCACAGCACCTGTGTAGGACTGATATTGATACTGAACCAGAAAAACAGAGAACATCCTTGTCCGTGTTCCCAGCAGGCTTGCAAGCACCAAAGGCCAGACCCTGGAGAGAGACCACTCTGAGGTAAAAGCTCATGGGGAAGGTCTAAAGTTGAGGATGCAGCAGACATTGAGAAACATCCTCTGGTAAACCAGCCCCCACATTATACAATGTAATGCTAGAGAAATCTGAACCTGGTAGTGAACAAGGGGTAGCTGGAGCAAGCAAAAAACCATACCCAGCTCAACTTCTGATTAGATTGATTCAATTTCCCCCTTGTAGGCCTATCAAAAGAAAAGGCATTTCCCTGGCATATCTGTTTACCTTAGAATCTTTCATTCTATACAACATATCCCACTTTCAACCCAAAATCATGAGACATAAAGGAAGCAATGAGAAACAGAACAGTCAAGAACCAAAGCAATAAGAAGATCCAGACTCAGATGTGGCACAGATGTGGGAAATATCAGACAGAGATTAAAAATAACTAAAATTAATATGTTAAAGACTATAGTGGAAAGGGTGAAAATGTGATGAACAAATGGGACTTTTAGTCAAGAGAGAAACATCATGAGAAAGAAGTACAAATGGAAATGCTAGAAATGAAAATCATGGTAAAAGATGAAGAATGCTGTCAATGGACTCATCAGTAAACTCAACACAGTGAAGGAAAGAATCAATGAGCATGTAGAAAAAGTAACAGAAATCAGACAAATTTAAACATAAAGAAGAAGAAAAAAGAACAATCGAGAGATGTAGAACAAAATCAAACAGTTTAACATACATGCATATGAATCCAAAAAGGAGAAGAGAGAGAGAACAGAGCAGAAAGAATATTCGAAGTGCTAATGGCTACAATTTTCCAAAGTTAATAGAAGACATCAAAGCATAGATTCAAGAAACTCAAAGAGTACAAGACAGATAAATATGAATCACTACTCCCACACACACACTCATTAATACACACTTATATAGAAACACCATATTCAAACTACTGAAAACAAAAGACAAAGAGAAAATCTTGTTGGCAGCCAGAGAAAAAAGATACATTACACACACAAGAAGAAAGATAAGTACAGCAGGCAACTTGTAAGAAACTATGCAAGCATGAAGCAAATGAAGTGACATCTTTTAAAGTGCTGAAAGAAAAAAATAACCTGTCAAAACAGAACTCTATACTCAAAATATATTTAGAAAATAAAGAAGAAATAAAGACTTTTTGCAGATAAACAAAAACTGAAAATTCAACAGCGGCAAGATTGTAGTACAATACATGTGGAGGAAGTTCTTCTAGCAGAAGGAATATATCAGAAAGAAACTTGGACCTTGTGCTGGTTTGGATATATTATGTCCCCTAAAATGCTGTTATCTTTGATGCAGTCTTGTGTGGGCAGACATATTAGTGTTGATTAGATCATAATTCTTTGGTTGAATGTTTCCATGGAGATGTGACCCACCCAACTGTAGGTGATAACTCTGATTGAATAATTTCCATGGAGGCATGGCCCCGCCCATTCAGCATGGGCCTTGATTAGTTTACTAGAGCACTATATAAGCGCAGATAGAAGGAGCAAGCTTGCTGCAGCCAAGAGGGACACTTTGAAGAACGCACAGGAGCTGAAAGAAGAGCTTCAGCTGAGAGACACATTTTGAAGACAGCATTTGGAAGCTGACACTGATGTTTTCGAGAACACCATTTTGAAACACAATCTAGGAGCCAGAAGATGCTAGCCACATGCTTTCCCAGCTAATAGGTTTATGAATGCCATTGGCCATCCTTCAGTGAAGGTACCCTGTTGCTTTGGACACTTTATGGCCTTAAGACTGTAACTTTGTAACCCCTTTCTAATAGCCTATCTATTGCTGGTGTTTTGCATTCCAGCAGCATTAGCAAACCAGAACAGACCTATACAAAAAAATTAAGATCACTGTAAATGTCATAAATTATGGTCTATCTTAAGTATACTTTTAGATTTTAATTGCTCTAAAAGATAACTGATTTTCTAAAAGAAAAATAGATCAATATATTGTGTGGTTACAGAATATGTAAAATTAAAATGTATGACAATGATAGCACAAAGGTTGGAAAAGAAGAAATGGGAGTATATATTTATAATAGTCAAAATGTTATGAAGCAGTAAGCTATTATTGAGTGATAGACTGTGATTAATGATGTATTTTGAAAACCCAAGGGCCATCACTACAAAACTTTTAAAAGGAGTATTAATAATCCAATACTGGAGATAATCAGGAAAATTATAAAAAATATCTATTAATTCAAAAGAGGGCATGAGAAAAGGAAAAAGGAAACAAAGAACAGATGGAAAAAGTACAAAACACCTAGCAACTATAGCATAATCTAATTTTTATGATCCTTAGCTTTTCTTTGTGGGATATTTTTAAATTATTAATTAATCTCTTTATTGTTATAGGCTATTCAGGTTGTCTGTTTTTCTTGAGTCATTTTGACATTTTATATCTTTCTAGAAATTTGTTGATTTCATCTAAGATACTTGATTGTAGGCATAAAGTTGTCTTTTGTTTTTTGTTGTCTAATATCTATAGTGATGTCTCCTCTTCATTCCTGATTTTAGTAAATTGAAGTTTTTTTCTCTTTTTTTGTGGTTAGTCTACTGAAATTTTGTTGATCTTTTCAAACAATCATATTTTGGTTTCTTTGATTTTTCTCTATCATTGTTCTATTCTTTATCTCACTTATTACTGCTCTAATAGTCATCATTTCCTTCCTTCTACTTGCTTTGGGTTTGCTCTTTTGTCTAGTTTCTTAAAGTGCAAAGTTATGTTATTGATCTGATATTTTTTATTTTTTAATATTTGTGTTAAGAGCTGTAAATCTCCCCATAAACACTGCCTGACCCGCATTCCGCATGTTCTGATGCATTGTGTTTTCATTTTCATTCATCACAACATATTTTTAATTTCCCTTGTGATTTATTTTCAGGCACATTAGTTATGTTTAAGTGTTGTTTAATGTCCACATATTTATGAATCTTCCTAATTTCTTTATGTTATTGATTTCTAATTTCATTCCATTGTGGTCAGAGAGCATACTTTGTATGATTTTTTTTCTTTTTAAAATTAAAAAAATTAATTTTGGTAATAGATATACAATTCAAAAATTACCCATTTTAACTCTTTATATGTGTACAGTTGAGTGACAGTGATCACATTCACAATATTGTGCCACCTTCACCACCATCCATTACTAAAACTATTTCATCAGCCCAAACAGAAACTCTGTACCCATTAAGAAATAACTCCCCATTCCCCCTCCTCACCAATCCCCCGATAACCTGTAATTTATCTTTTGTCTCTATTTATTTCCTTATTCTAGGTATTTCATAAAAGTGAAATCACACAATATTTGTCCCTTTATGTCTGGTTTATTTCACTCAACATGATGGTTTATCCATGCTGTAGCATTTGCCATAAAAAGGAGATATCAATCCATTCATCTACGATGGATGTTTGGTTTGCTTCCATGTTTTGGCTATCGTGAACAATGCTGCTACAAACATTTGTGTGCAAATATCTGTTTGAGTCCCTGTTTTCAACTCTTTTGAAATTGAATTACCTGGGAGTGGAATTGCTGGTCTGAGGACCTGTGAAACTGTTTTCCACAGCGGCTACACCATTTTACATTCCCACCAGCAATGTACGAGGGTTCCTATTTCTCCAAATCCTCTCTGACACTTGTTACTGTCCTTTATCTTTCTTTCTTTTTTAAATAGTAGCCATTCTACATGCACACACAGAGACAAATTCCTTTGTAAACTTGAGGTGGTGAAGGTCTTTCTAATTAAACTTGAAATCTAGAAGTCATAAAAGAAAAGACTGATAAAATTTACGACATAAAACTTTTGAAAATGTCTATATGGCATTATAAAACCCACACTAAGCAAAATGAAAAGGTAAGTGACAAACTGGAAATAAATGTTGCAGCTCATATCATAGATAAAAGGCTAATCTCCCTAATTTACAAAGTGTTACTAAAAATAAATTTTAAAAAGACCAGCAACATAAGATACAAATATAAATGGACAATTCATGAAGAAATGCAAAGTAAAAGTACCATACACAGATATATATATCAATTTTTAACCCATTGGATTGGCAAAAAAAATTATGAAATTTGACAACACACTCTGTTGAGTGGTTGTGGGGATGCACACTTCTGAGGAAGTATAAATTGGTAAAATTCAACTTGAAAACATATGTCAGAATTACAAAAGAATTTACTGGCTTTTAACCTAAGATTATATGTATCTGTACCCATATGAAAGGATGTCTGTACACAGTTATTGACTTCAGCATTGTTTGTAACTATAAACAATCAGAAACAATCATGCATCCATCAGAAGACTGGGTAAATAAATATTGGCATATCTGTAATTTGGAATATTATGCAGCTGTAAAGGAGAGAACTCTGGGTACTGATTTGTAAAGATGTCAAGATAAATTTGCTCAAAAAGAAAAAAAAATTCAGAATATCCTATATAGTATGCTGCCTTTTGTATAAAAGAAGATTGGGGAAAATAAGAATAGAAATTCGTATTTCCTGTTATTTGCATAAAGAAATTCTGAACGGGCACTCAAGAAACTAATAAAAGCATTTGACTGAGATGGGGGGAAATGGATGAATCAGGCAGGAATGAGAGAAAGACTTCCACTATATACTACCTAAAATGTATCTTAACTCAAAATGGATCAAAGACCTAAATATAAGAACTAAAACCATAAAACATTTTGAAGAAAAAATAGGGAAATATCTTCAGGACCTTGTATCAGGGAATGAATTCTTAGACTTTGCACCAAAAGCACATTCAATAACAACAATAGATGAATTGGATTTCATCAAAATTTAAGACTTTTATACATCAAAGGACATTTTCAAGAAGGTGAAAAGACCACCTACAGAATGGGAGAAAATATTTGGAGATCATACATCTAACAAGGGTATAATATCCAGAATATATAAAGCATTCCTACAACTCAACAATAAAACAACCCAATTTAAAAATGGGCAAAAGACTTGAATAGACTTTGTATGATTTTAATCCTTATAAATTTATTGAGACTGATGTATGATTTAATATATGGTTTATCCTGGAGAATATTTCAGTTGCACTTGAGAAGAATGTGTATTCTGCTATTGTTGTGTGGCATGTTCTATGGATTTCTGGTAGGGCTAGTTGATTTATACTGTAGTTAAAGTCTTCTATTTCTATGGTTATCTTCTGTCCAGTTGTTCTATCCATTATTAAATTATTATTAAATTTGTCAATTTTTGTTTCATGTAATTTTGCATTCTTTCATTAGGTGGTTTTATATTTGTAACTGTTAATATCTTCCTGATGAATTGGCCCTTTTTATCATTATAAAATGTCCTACTCTTTCTCTAGCAGAAAAATTTTGTCTTAAAGTCTCTTTTGTCTGATATCAGTGTATCCACTCTGGCTCTCTCTTTGTTACTATTTAAATTTTATACCCTTTCCCATCTTTTTTGCTTTCAACATCTTTTGTCTTTGAATGTAAAGTGTGTCTCTTATAGACAACATATAGTTAGAACATGTTTTTTTTTTTTTTTTTTTTTTTTTCCCCAGTCCATTCTGGAGTGTTTAATCCATTTAAATTTAGGTTGATATTAATAAGGAAACATTTAGGGTTGCCATTTTGCTCTTTGTTTTCTGTATGTCTTAAGTCTTTTATGTTCCTCTAATCTTCCATTACTACCTTCTTTTGTGTTAACCAGTTATTTTCTAGTGTACCATTTTAATTCCCTTGTCATTTCTTTTACATTGTTCTTTTTTTTTTTTTTTGAGTTATTTTCTTAGCGATTGCACAAGGGAATACAATTAAAATTTTAATTTGTAATAATCTAGTTCAGATTAAAACCAATTTAATTTCAACAATATGCAAAAACTTTATATATATTTGCCCCTATATATCACCATTCTCTCTTCCTTCCTTTGTGCTATTATTGTCACACAAATTACATCTTCATACATTATAATCACATCAGTTTTATAATTTTTGCTTTAAGTGGTTGATTTTCAAAACTGGTAAGAGAAAACAAAGAGTTACACGCAAAAATTACATTTATGCTGTCTTCCACCTTTATTGGTTTTCTTTATTTCTTCATGTGGATTCAGTTTACTATCAAGTATCCTTCTATTTCAGCCTGATAGACTCCCTTTAGTATTTGTTGTAGGGCAGTGAAAATTCTACCAGTGAAAATTCTCTGAGTTTTTGTTTATTTGGGAATGACTTAATTTTATCTTTGTTTTTGAAGGGCAATTTTGCTGGATGTAGAATTCTGGTTCAGTCTTAATCTTTCAACACTTTGAATATGTCCTCCCACTGACCTCTGGCTTCCTTGGTTAACACAGTTAGATAAGATCAAGAATGGCACAGAATTGAAAAGAAAGAGAGAATTTTACCTTGAAAGTGATATAGTAGTATACTTGGAAAAATCAAGAGAATAAAAAAAAAAAAAAAAACTTCAAACAATAAGACAAGTCAGTAAAATAAAAGCATACAAAAATAACCCACAATGTGCAAAAGCGTTCACATATAAGCATTAACAGCTAAAAGATAAAATGGAAGAAAAGACCCCCATTCTCAATACACTGGAAAAGATTTATTTCTTAGGATAAGCTCTGCATGAAGAAAACTCAGAAACAGTCCTAAAAGATGCAAAAGTAGACTTGAACAGATCTAAATACATCCCCTGTGCTTGGGTAGTATTACTCAACATCTTGAAGCTGTGAACTCTTCCTAGTTTATAAATGACACGATCTCAATAAAAATGCCAAAAGATTTTTGTAAAGCTAAAAATGTGGATTCTTAGTAGGGCTTACAAATAGCCCTAGAATTTCCTTGGGTAAAGTTAATTATTTAATAAAGACATTTCTTAAACAAATGTCAAAGCAAACTTGCAGGAGAAGGAATGATACCAGGTTTAAACAGCTTTAACCACAACTCCGTGATCTAAAAAGAAGCATCTAACTCTCTGTTTCAGTGACTTTTGCGTTTGAGGGTTTCACAGATATGTTGCAGCTTTCCCCCACTTAGGGCTCCAACTCCTCCATAGCAACTGCGATGGTGATAGATCCCAGTAACCAGAGTTGTTGGTGATGACATCCAGCTGCAGGACATTTCACCTGTAGGGGTGCTCAGCATCTGGGGCAGTGGTTCTCATTTGGGATGATTTTGCCCACTAGGGGACATCTGGCAATGTCTGGAGACTTATTTTTATTGGCACAGCTGGGAGGATGTTACTGGCACCTAATGAGTAGAGGCCAGAGTGCTGCTAAATATTCAACAAATTACAGGACAGTCTTCCCAAAACAAAGAATCATCTGATCCAAAATCTCAGTAGTGTTGATTTTGAGAGACCCTAAACTAGAGGTAGCGCCATAGTAATGTACAATAGTGCAAGCTTCAGGAGGATAAAGCAAGCAGCTTTCAGAATATGGGGAGACAGTGCCTATGACAGGACATGGGTGGGGCCAGCAGTGATGATGGGGTGAAGGCACCCACCTTCCACAGCTCTCCCCAGCAGATGCCTGCAAGGGGCTGAGAGGAGAAGAACAACATACATTCACAGTTGGGAACAGAGTGTGTGTTGTTTATTGGCGAGTCTCAGATAAAATTGGGATGATTTCCGAGGAAGATTGTAGTTCCTACAATTTCACAGTTGAGAAGAAATCAGTGCAATCCCTCTGATTAGAAGCATTAAGTGCCCCCTAAGAGTCAGTCTGCTTGGAAAATGCTTTTTGTTACCTATTCAAAATAACCCCTTAATTTTTGCATGTTTTGTTTTTCTTCCTATTATTTTGTATTCCTTTTGTTATAGTTTTAATATGTGCTCATGGTAGAAAACACAGATGTGCAAAAATAAATAAAAATGACCTATATATCGATAAGCCTGAGATGATCATTTTGACATATATGTGAGGCAGGCCCCATGTCCTCTTGAAAACCCTGATCATTTCTGTGCACACTGGGTCCTGGATGAGAGCCTAAATGCTGGGGAATTTAATTCCTCTGGGACAGCCCTTTAGTCCTTATCTCATGCCCACTCTGAGGAGGGACTTGATGGTCTTCAGAGCACCCCTATAGAATGAGGCAAACTTCCTCTCCGTGGGACTCTGCTTCTCATTGCTCTGTTGTTGGCCCTTCCCCTTCCCAGTCCCACTTCCCCAAGCCCCTACTCTTTTTCTCTGAAAACATGTTCACAGGAAACTTCATCTCAGAGTCTGTTTCTGGGGAACCAATCCCAAGTCAATAATATCCTCTCAACTTTTTTCCTATGCATGTACTTCAAACACTAGTTGACTGCATGCCAAGAATATATTTCCATATCAAGAAACGTGTGTATAATTGCTTTCACATTGTCTTACACACGGCATTCTATATTATTCTAGTCCGCGAATGTGGATAAATATTAGTTATTCTTATTCACTAGTATACAGAGAAATTGATTACGATGACATGAGGGCACCTCATAAAATAGAGCCAGAATTGCATCTCAGTCTCACCAGCAAGACCTGTAACACAATTTGCAAGACCCAGTGCAAAATGAAAATATGGGTTTAATGGTATCAAAGAAATCTTTGGTGCCCCATCATGTTGCCCAGCTTAGTCATAAGTTCCCCTTTTGAGCGACAACCCCATTTGGCCCCGATGTAACTGCAACTAGCATGGTCTGTACCACCATATGGTTTGGATGATAAGATCTGCTCTCAGCTTCCCTAAACAGCCCTGGCTGCTTCTGCCCATGCTCTGCATAATTTACTGGTAAGGCATGTACTTCCTTATGGCTTGGGTGATAGAAATGCCCTCAGCTTCTCCAAGTGGCCCATGCCACTTTTGCTTTTCTTGCCATATAGCTTAAAGCTGCCAATCCTAAGCATCTGTGAGAAAGCCCTACTCCCCCGCTCTGGGTCACTATGAAGGCAAGAGCCCAGGACCCTCTGTCCCCCACCCACTTCACTGACCCTCACAGGAGCATAGGTTAAGTAAGTAGCTTTCTGATATCACAAAGCTAGCCTTTCATGCATTTGCAATCATTTAACTATCTATGTTTTTGTCTCATCACCCAAAGAACTTCCACATAACATCCACAAGTGTGGGATCCCAGGTTCAAGAATTATTAAGAATTTCAAGATAGCGACAGCAGAGCATTAAACTGAGCATGAGATCTTGTAAGCATGGGACCTTGTGCAGGCTATATGAGTGGCACACCCGTAGTCACCGGACACTAGATCTAAAAAAGTTGTGATAAACCAAGGTAGGCTTCTCTCTTCAGCTCACTTTCATCATGCCTCTCTGTATGCGCCTGCTTCATTGCTTTCCTCTGCTACAAACAGCTCTTTCTGCTCCACTTAAACGTGGTCAACATGCGCACAAATACATACACACACACTGATGGAGAAAAATGGGATTGTAATATATACTCTGTTCTGTCTTTCCTGCTTGTTAGACTCAGTACATTATATTTTCATGTCATACATTTAGATCTTTATCTTTTCTTATTCCATAAGATAGATGTACCATAATTTGTCTAAAAGTTTCCCTATTGAAGGACATTTAAGTAGCTACCTGTTTCGTTTGGGGTTATTAAAAACAGTCTTAAAATGAATATTCTTGCTCTCAACACTTTAAACAGGATAAGGATATGCTTATTAAACATTAAAAACATTGCCGGAGGAGGGGCAAGACGGCAGCATAGAGAGGAGTAAATTTAGTCAGTCCCCTGGAACAACCAATAAACAACATGGAACAATGAGTACATAATTTGGAATAACTGCTGGGGACAACCGTGACTGTCCACACATCATACACCAACCTAGATTGGGAGGAATGGCTGAGATCGCAGCATAGAATCTTAAGTAAAAGCTGTGGAACTGCATCAAGAGCCCCCTCCTCCCACGGTAGGCTTTGCAGCAAAACCTTGCTGGGGTAGAAACTAGCAGCACTCTCCAAGAGAGCAAATATAGCTCGACTGAGCTCCAGCTGGGGTTTTAATTAACAAATGTGGACTGCTGAATACAAGCCATAAACCCCCAACAAGCAGAGAGGCTTTTAGTGATGACCGACCTTAAAAAACCAGAAGACTCATCTGTCCCGGGAAGGGGAGCCCAGAAGACCAAGTGTTACCTCTGGCCGATGAGTGAAACTGGGGGGATGTGTACTGGGTCCAAAGGGGGACTTTCTGTCCCTTTTTCTCTCTCAACCTGAGGGGATCAGAAGAGAGACCCACAGCCCTTTTCAGTTTGCAGCACTCTGACCCAGACAGGGGTGGAGATAACAGAGTCAGAGAGACAAATAACCTATTTAAATGTAGATGATAACTCCCTAGGGGGTGTATCTTCCCTAAGATTAAGGAGGTGGGGCCCTGCTTTCCCTTCAGAACCAGAACCCAGAACCTGCGGGAAAACAGCCAAAATAGAAACTAAGGAGGCCACACCTCCTTATACCAGTCAGGAACTACAGGCTGACAGGTGCCACATGCTGGGCAGGTTAGGAAAAGCACAGCTACTGGAAACCCCACAGGAAAGTCTGTCATTCCTCTAAGATACACCCTTAACATAACCCCATTCTGAGACCTGAACCTGTTCTGGCCTGGGGAAATCTGACTGGGGTAACCAAAGAAAGCAGATGTTTAGACAACAAAAACTACAGTCTATTCTAGGAAAAATGAATATACGGCCCAAATGAACAAACTTGCACCTCAATCAAGATACAATTGAGATATTGTTTCATTTTAATGAAACAATCTATTAAAGATTTTCAAAGAGTTATGCTAAATCAAATCAAAAACCAAATTAATGAGTTCAGGGAAGATATAACAAAAGAGGCAAAGGTTATAAGGAAAACACTGGGCAAACATAAGATAGAAATCGAAAGTTTGAAAAAAACTACTGGCAGAATCTATGGAGATGAAAGGCAAAACACAAGAGATGAAAAACACAATGGAGACATACAACAGCAATGTTTAAGAGGCTAACAAAACACTTAGGAACTGGAGAACAAGACACCTAAAATCCTACACACAAAAGAACACAGATGAAAAAGAATGGAAAAATATGAGCAATGTCTCAGGGAATTGAATGAAAATATGAAGTGCATGAATGTATGTGTCATGAGTGTCCCAGAAGGAGAAGAGAAGGGAAAAGGGGCAGAAGCAATAATAGAGAAATTAATCAATGAAAATTTCCCATCTATTATGAAAGACATAAAATTACAGATCCAAGAAGCGCAGTGTACTCCAAACAGAATAGATCTGAATAGGCCTACACCAAGACACTTAATAATCAGACTACCAAACATCAAAGACAAAGAGAGAATCTTTGTTTTTATTTTGAAATAAATTCATAGTTATAGGAACAGTTGCAAAAACAATACAATGTAAGGAAAATGTTCAGAGATAGATTGTGGTGATGAACGCATAACTAAGTTATCATACTGTGGACAGTGGATTGTATACCATGGATGATTTTATGGTGTGTGAATGTATTTCAATAAAACAGAATTTAATAAAAAAAAAAAACAAACCCCATACACAGAACTCCAGCATACCCTGACCCCTCTCCCCCCGATAACCCAATCCACCAACTTTAACATCCTGTCACACCGCTATTTCTTTCCCTCCCTCCCTCCCTCCCTATTTATCATCCATCATCTATTGCTCTGTCTTCTGAACATATGAGAGCTAGCTGCACACATCCTTGAACAAAACACTATAATTCACATATATAATTCCCATGAACAAGAACATTCTTTTATGCAATCCCATTAAATGCAGCTAAGAAGTACAAGAGATTCAACATTGACACAAAGCTTACATTCTATATTTCCTTTTTTTTTTTTTCTTCCTTATGTCTCAACTGTGTCCCTTTGAGCCTCCTGTCCTCCATCCTCAGATCCCATCCAGGGTCATCCTTGGCATCAATTGTCATCTATTTAGACTGTCTTTTTTTTTTTTTTTCTCAATTGTGGAAACATATATACAGCCTAAATCTTCCCATTCCACCCCCTCCCTAGCATACCATTTGTGGGATTAATCACATTTAGAATGTTGTAATGCTATCTCCTTCCCACTATCCATTACTAGAAATTTCCCTTCACCTCAAACAGCAACTCTACACTAATTTCTTAACTCCCCATTGCCCTTCCCCCATTTCTCTTAACCCATACTCTACTTATCATCTTTATGGTCATATTCTCTGATAATTTCTTGTGTGTACTGTGAGGCTTAAAATTAACCTCTTAAATCCATATCAATCTTGTTTTTCTTTGATACCAACTTAACTTCAATAGGACACATAAACTATGTTCCTATACTCCTCCATTCCCCTACTTTTATATAGTTCTTGTCAAAAATTACATATTTTACATTGAGTTCAAAACCACTGATTTGTCATTAGAGTTTGTGTATTTATATCATGTAAGAAGTAAATAGTGGCATTGCAATTCAAAAATTATTGACTTCTATCTGCATTCCATTGTGGCCAGAGAATGTGCTTTGAATATATTCAATTTTTTTTTAATTTATTGAGGCTTGTTTTATGTCCCAGCATATGGTCCATTCGGAGAAAGATCCATGATCACTAGAGAAAAATGTGTGTCCTGGTGATTTGGGATGTAAGATTCTATATATGTCTGTTAAAATTCTCTATATCTCTTCCTCCTTTCTTTGTTTCTCTGTCGGTAGGGCTCCCTTTAATATCTGAAGTAGAGCAGGTCTTTTATTGGCAAAGTCTCTCAGCATTTGTTTGTCTGTGAAAAATTTAAGCTCTCCCTCAAATGTGAAGGAGAGTTTTGCTGGATAAAGTATTCTTGGTTGGAAATTTTTCTCTCTCAGAATTTGAAATATGTCATGCCACTGCCTTCTCACCTCCATGGTGGCCGCTGAGCAGTCACAACTTAGTCTTAGGTTGTTTCCTAAGTGGTGAATTGCTTTTCTCTTGCTGCTTTCAGAACTTGCTCCTTCTCTTCAGTATTTGAGAGTCTGATCAGAATATGTCTCAGAGTGGGTTTATTTGGATTTATTCTATTTGGAGTTTGCTGGGCATTTATGCTTTGTGTATTTATATTGTGTAGAAGGTTGGGAAATTTTTCCCCAACAATTTCTTTGAATTCTCTTTCTAGATCTTTACCCTTCTCTTCCCCTTCTGGGACACCAATGAGTCTTAAATTTGGACGTTTTATTTTAGCTATCACATCCCTGAGATCCATTTCGATTTTTTCAATTTTTTTTCTCCTTTCTTTCTTTTGTTCTTTCATTTTCTGTTCTGTGGACTTCTAGGACACTGAGTCATTGCTCAGCTGCCTCTAATCTTGTATTATGGGTACCCAGAGTCTTTTTATTTGGCCAACAGTTTCTTTTATTTCCATAAGATCTTCTATTTTTTTATTTACTCTTGCAATTTCTTCTTTATGCTCTTCTAGGGTCTTCTTTATGTCCCTTATATTCTGTGCCATGGTCTTCTTCATGTTCTTTATATCCTTTGCCATGTTTTTGTTCCTCAATTGTAGTTCTTTGATTAATTGTGCCAAGTACTGTGTCTCTTCTGATATTTTGATTTGGGTGTTTGGGGTTGGGTTCTCCATATCATCTGGTTTTATCATATGCATTAAGATTTTCTGTTGTTTTTGGCCTCTAGGCATTTGCTTTGTTTGATAGGGTTCTTTCAAGTTGTAAAAAAAATACCAATCTAATTTTTCAGAAATACAAGTTGGTGGCGTACACTTTCTCTAACTAACCAGCAGATGGCATCTGCAAGTCACCTATACTTCTCAAGTCAGTTCTCCTCAACTTTGTCTTTGTGGTGTGTGGGGAAATGATTCTTGTGGGGTTCAATTAGTGAACTCAGTTTGGGTGTGTTATTGGTGCTGTCCACCCTGAATGTGTGGCATTTGTCTGGGTGGTTAGGGAAGGAGGGCAGCTTTAATATTCAAACCTCCCAGGTGTTCCCACAGATTCAAGGCTGTTGCAAGAGTCTAAGCCTTCATTTCAGTTTTGCCCCAGATTTTCTCTGTCGCTGACCACAAACCACCGGCATTGATGTAGCATCCCTGGGTTTTCCAAGCAGCCCCCCCTTCTCACCTTTGATCTTCCAGGACCTCTGCTGAGGGAAGGCTGTGCTACGTCACTAGTGTGCGTCGTCCCTCAAGGGAAGCCCCGGGTCGCTAGGCCGTGCAGGAGCGCTCTCAGCCTGATGCAAAGATGGCTGAATGGGGTGTCTCAACCCCCCCCCTTTTTGCACAGTTCCTCCTTCCCAGCTCTGGGACAACTAGCATAGCTCTGAGCTGTGGGCACGGCCCTGGGCGGGAGTGTCTCCAGCCCGCCTGGGAGCCAGCTGCAAACAGTGGGGTTTCTTTCTCCTTTTGGCTCTCCCCTCTGCTCCCCTGGCCCTGAGGGAATCTGCAGCAGGCTATCCTCCACGCCAGACACTGAGAGGTTGGCTCAGCCCACTCCTGCCCTGCTTCACTGTGCGGTTCCCACCGTCGCAACTGCAGCCGCTCCTGGGTTTTTCCCTTTATGATTATTATTTTTCTTAAAAGAACCAGTCCATCTCCAAATGCCAACCCCTGGCTTCCCCACACCACAGTGCAGCCATGGGTCTTTCAGCCAGTTTACTCACTCATTTCAGAATGCAGACTCCTGGTTTCACCAAGTGCATGGCCCTTGTGGTTCTAGCAGACCTTGTCCAGCTGGTGCATCACTGAAACCGGTATTCTGGGTCACCTTCTGGTTTTTATCTAGTATTTTTCATGGAGGTGTTTTTTTGTCCTGTCTCACCTAACTGCCATCTTAGGTTCTCCCCCAAATAGACAATATTGAAAGCAGCAAGAGAAAAGCGATCCATCACATACAAAGAAAGCTTGATAAGACTATGTGCAGATTTCTCAGTGGAAACCATGAAGGCAAGGAAGTGATATATATTTAAAATACCGATAGAGAAAAACTGCCAACCAAGAATCCTATATCTGACAAAACTGTCCTTCAAATATGAGGGAAAGTTTAAAATATTCTCTGACAAACAGACAATGATAATTTGTGAACTATCTGTAATACAGGAAATACTAAAGGGAGCACTACAGACAGATAGGAAAAGACAGGAGTGAGAGGTTTGAAACACAGTTTTGGGTGATGGTAGCACAGCAATGTAAGTACACTGAACAAAGATGACTGTGAGTATGGTTGAAAGAGGAAGGTTAGGAGCATGTGGGACACCAGAACGAAAGATGAAAGATAAAGACTTGGACTGTATAACTCAGTGAAACCTAGAGTGCTCAACAATTGTGATAAAATGTATGAATATGTTTTTACATGAGGGAGAACAAATGAATGTCAACCTCGAAAGGTGTTAAAAATAGGGTGGCATTGGGGAAAAATACAATCGATGCAAACTAGAGACTATAGTTAACAGAAACATTGTTTTATGCTTCCTTTAATATAACAAAGGCAATATACCAAAGCTAAATGCATATACGAGGGGGACCTAAGGGAGGAGTATGGGACTCTTGGCACTCTTGTTGTCTGACTCTTTTATTCCACTTTAGTTTAATTCTATCTTTCCTTTCATTGCTTTTAGGCAGTCATGTTTTTTATTTATTTATGTATTTATTTATTTATTCATTTATTTATTTGTTTGTTTTTCTTTTTCTTTTGTCTCTCTACCTTCTTTGACTCTTCCTCTTGCTTTGTGGAAGAAATGTAGATGTCCTTATATAGATAGTGGTGATGGTGGTGGATACATAAATATGTACCTATACAGGAAACCATCAATTGTTTACTTAGGATGGATGTATGGTGAGTGAACCAAATCACCTTAAAAAAAAGGAGGGGGGAGATTGATGAAGAAACCTTGAGGGCACTACATTGAGTGAAATAAGTCAGACACATAAGGGCAAATATTGCATGGCTTCACTGATATGAACTAATTATAATATGTAAAACATAGACATGAAATATAAGTTAACAGAATATAGAATGAGGCTAAAGAATGGGAGTGGTTGCTTATTACAAGCAGAATGTTCAACTAGGTTGAACCTAAGTGCTTGGAAGTGGACAGAGGTGACAGCAGCATGTTATTGTGAGAATAACTAACAGTGCTGAATGGTGTGTGAATGTGGTGGAAAGGGGAAGCTTAAAGAGTCATGTATGTCACTGGAAGGAAAGTTGGAGGTTAAAATATGGGAATGTATAAAACAATGCATCTTGTGGTGGACAATGTCTGTGATTAACTGTATAAATATTAGAAATCTCTTTTATGAACTAGAATAAATGTATGACACTATAACTAAAAGCTAATAATAGAGGGTATATAGGGAAAAAATATACCTATTGCAAACTATGTACTACAGTTAACTGTATTTTAACATTGTTTCATCAACAGTAACAAAAGTACTATAACCAATACTATGAGTCAGTAATGGAGGGGAAGAATTCAGTTTTCTTTTTTGTCTTTATTTCTTTTCTGGAGTAATGAAAATGTTCTAAAAATTGGAAAAAAAATTAATTGTGGTGATGGATGCACAGCTGTATGATGGCACCATGGGCAATTGATTGTGCACTTTGGCTCTTTGGATAATTGTATGGTATGTGAACAATCTCAATAAAATTAAATTAAAAAAACACATTGTCAATTTATCTTCCAGAATGACTATCAATTTACATTTGATTCAATAGTGAATGACTGCCTATTTTATCACAAAACAAAAGGTACTTGTTATTGTCCCACTTTTTAATCTTTGCCAGTCTGATAGGTATAAAATAATATATTTACATTTTTATTGAAATAAGGTGGAGCACTTTTTCAGGTCCAATAGTAATTCTTCCTTTTCTAATTGCTCATGCATGTTTGCTGCCATTTTTTAGGTTCGTGTTCACATATTTAAAAGTTCCTTATAAATTGAAGATTTTAGCCATTTGTCTCTGTGCCAGTTTGAATGTATTGTGTCCCCCAAATGCCATTATCTTTGTGGTCTTGTGTGGGGCAGAGGTTTTGGTGCTGGTTAGATTTGTTGGAATGTGCCCCACTCAGCTGTGGGAGATGATTCTGATGAGATATTCCCATGGAGGCATGGCCCCACCCATTCGGGGTGGGCCTTGATCGGTGGAGCTATATAAATGAGCTGACTCAGAGAGAGGGAACTAACGGAGTGCAGCTGGGAGTGATGTTTTGAAGAGGAGCAAGCTTGCTAGAGAGGAACGTCCTGGGAGAAAGCCGTTTTGAGGCTGGAGCTTTGGAGCAGACGCCAGCTGCCTTCCTAGCTAGTAGAAGTTTTCCGGACGCCATTGGCCATCCTCCGGTGAAGGTACCTGATTGCTTGGACGCTTTGTGGCCTTAAGACTGTAACTGTGTAGTGAAATAAACCCCCGTTTTATAAAAGCCTATCCATCTCTGGTGTTTTGCATTCTGCAGCATTAGCAAACTAAGACAGTCTCTCACAAAGGTTGTAAACACTGTTTTGTGGTTGCTATCAAGTGTATTTTATATCAAGTGCTAATCACTAGTTTTTAATATTTTGGTCACATCCATTAATTTTTTTCCACTGTGATGTCTAGCTTTGGTATCATATTTAAACCACCCTCCAAAATTATAAAAGTATTCTCTTCTATTTTCCTTAAAGATTTATGATTTTAGGAATTATCTCTTCCTTGCTTATTTGAAAAGAATTATATAACTCTGAGACCTTCATAGGGGATGGATTATAGATATATGGCAAGATTTATTTACTAACCTCCATGCTACTCAATATGTAATTTTTAGTTTTAAGCCTGATATTTCACCAGAGCGTAGCAATCTGCACTTGTTATTTTTAATTTAAGCAAAGAAATTCCCTATCAAAGAGAAGTTGCCATGGTTACTAAGAGGTTACCTAAGCCTTGCAAGAAAAACACTCAAATTGTAGTGCTTGCAAATCAAGTGATGATCCTCACGCATGTAAGACATATCCTTGGAAATTTAAGAAACACATTTCATACCTAAAATCATAAGTGAATGATATAATATACGCACCTGCAGCTTTCTTAATAAAAGGGGATAGAAATGACTTGAAATAGTTGAACTTATGTTTTTCTAGGTGTCACTGTTCTCTCCCCATATTGATGGAAAATGTTCTAAAACAGCAATTTCTCTTTGCCATTGACTTCCTAAGTTACTTAATGGAAATGAGTTCTCACTTCACTGTAGCATATGTTAGAATCTATTAATGTTAACAGAAAAGAAAATACCACATACAAATACTAGTTTAGTGTTTGTTTTGCTTTTAAAAATACTCCTCTATGAACGTTAATCTCTCTGTATTCTTAACATTAAAATGTTATGTTGTATAACCCTGTAGACCTGTAATAAACTCCACTCAGAATTTAGTCTCTGCCTCTATTGTTGATAAGAATACTTTTCATAATATCAGCTTCAAAATCCTTAAAGTATACTCTGAATATTTATAATTGCCCTGTAAGATCCATACATCTATCCAACCTTTATTGAAGTTGCATTTTTATTCTTTAAAATCTCTTAGCAGTAAGAAATATTATAGATTTACTGTTTTGCATACAGAGAACACTTCCCCTAAAACCATCTATTTTTAATTTCAACATCTCCATCTTCTTTCTGGAAATATTTATTTCTGGAAAGCAAATATTAAGTCAAAATCCAGGTTGAGGTTTTCTTACAACTCTGCAGATTGTCAATTATGCATTTGTTGCATATGACCTAATGGCAATGCTTGTTTGGATACCCCTTAAAAGATTTTAAAATTTCTTCTTATGTTTTCTCTCAGCCTTTGTATTCAAATCATCTGATTATAATATATTCATTCATTTAACACATCGTTATATTGTCAGTGTGTCAGATGCTAAAAATACAAACATATATAAGCACAATCTTGCCCTCAAAAAATTACTACATGATTACACCATGCAAAAGATGCTAGTAAAAAGTACAGGATCTGGTCGCTGCATTAAATAGCTTCACTCTAGAGAAGGAAAGGTAGTCAATAATACAACACTGTACAAGTAGTGAATAATACAACAATGTATATATGAATATTTAATTTATTAAGTCTACAAATGTAATGGAATGTCAAAGTCAAAGGAGATAAGTAATCCCTAGAGTGATTGGAAAACACAATATTTAAACAAGAATGTGGATAAGAGAAGGAGATGAGGGGCAGATAGAAAAGAAAAAACAGATTCTCAACAGAGAGAAATCAAGGAGGAAGTTGTTTACAACTCAAAAATCCATAGAGTTTAACTCTGCCTCTGAAAGTTAGATGAAATGGTGACTGTGGGCATGCCTCTGAGGTGACAGAGTGTGTATGAGTGATCTCACTTAAACAACTTGTAGTAAATTATGACTTATGTCCAATAGTGTTGAATTAGTGCTAATAGAAATTACTCATCAGCATGCCCTGCATTTCTGCTCCAAAATTTGGGTTGTATCTACATTTAACAGAATCAGTTGTACTTGTCCCCAGATCTGTTCTTCTCCATTGTGCCTATTATTTCAATTACATAATATAACTAAAAATTACTTAAATGTATTACACGTTACTACTAAAAGAAAGAGAAGTGTTGTTTCTAGGAGAATCAAGTTGAAAAGGCCTTGGAAAAACTTGATAAAGGTGAGTCATTAAAGAAAATTACTACTGAAGTTATGTGTGGGTGGGTGAGAAAACTGGAAATTATTGGGAAAATACTGCAAAATTCCAGAAGGAATCTGGACACAGATTACTCCACAAATGTCCTTAACTTCTTGAACTATTCTTAAAAATCCAAAACTTGAAATTGCATGTTCTGTATGAGTGTGGTTTATGCAAGAAAGATAAAGTATGATTCTAATCAGTGACCCCCTCCTCAAAGAAAAAGCCTTCATCATGCATCTGCTGTTTAAGCTAAAGTAAAATCTCTAAGGTATGTGTAACATAACTGTAAGGTTATGTGAAATAACCAACTGAAAACTTAGTGGCTTAAAACTGCAACCATTTTTTCTGCTCTTGATTCTGTGGCTCCACATTTTGAGCTGAGCTCTGCTGGATGGATCTTCACCTAGATCCCTCATGCAGCTGCAGTCATCAGACAACCCTACTGGAGCTGGATGGTCGAAGTCTCATTCACATTTCTGGCAGTTGGTGTGGGCTGCTGGTTAAACATCTCTTCAAGTGGTCTCTCACCTTCAAGGAGGCTAGCCCAGGCTTCTTCACATGGTTGCCTCAGAACAGTATTTCAAGAGAACAAGAGCAGAAGCTGCATGGCACCTTATAGCCTAGACTCAGAAATCCCACAATATCACCTTTTCTGAATTGTATTCAACAAAGCAGATCAGAAGACCTTGCCAGATTCAAGGGAGGAGAAGACATAGACTTCAACACTTAATGGGAGGAGCCAGCAAAGTTGTATCACAAAGGAGCATGCATAGACAGATGGGAGGCATTTGTCATGATTTTTGCAGCCTACCACAGCATGCATGTATTGCTTTCATGGTTCCTTACCTTACTCAGCTTTTTACATAACTAACCAAATACTAGTCTTTATCACATGGGATAAAGGAGTTTCTTCTTTGATCTTTGAGGAATATCTTGTTAAGGTTTAGAAGGAGGAAGAAATACTAACAAAGCAAACAGAAGATTGATTAAAGAGGTAACAGAAAACCTTTATAGCCACGGTTCTTACATTTGGTTGCATATTAAAACTTTAAATAAAATAGTGTAGCCTAGGTGCCACTCCCAGAGATATTAATTATATTTGTCTGTGGTGCTGACTGGTCATCTAGATTTTTTAACCTCCCATATGATTCTATCATACAGCCAAGATAGGAACCATTGCTTTATAGTGTAGCCAAGGAGAGGCAATGTTTCAAACTGGTCTTATTTTTCTTTCTTGTATCTTTGGGTTTTTTAAAAAGGGCTACTTAGTTATTTTAGATACCCAATTCTTAACTACTCCAACATTTATGTTTTTTTTTAAAGCACAAAGAGATGGGGAAGGGGCATTGGAGACATCACATAGGATCATACCTTTCTCACAATTTGACTCACATAATAAACATTTATATTGTATGAAGTAGTGACATTTATTCATTTACTTTTTCAGTAAATATTTAAGGCAACTTACTAATTACTGGGTATTATGCCAGGTACTGAAAAGAGAGTAAAGTGTAATAAATTGTCTATGTTACCATGCACGTTAGTGCTTTTTGGATTTATATTGCTTCCACAAGAATCCAAGAGTATAGGAGATTTGGGCTCTATACTCACTTCTGCTGTCAAACAGCTGCCTCTCAAGTTAGTCATTTTATCTCTCTGAACCACATTTTACTCATAAATTTTTAAAAATGGTGGACCAGATATTCTCTAACATCAGTGTCACTCCAACCATAATTAATCGTACAAATCCTGTGTCAAGGCCTGGGGTTGAGTGGTGATTAGTGAAATGAAGGGGAATGGAGAGAGCATTAGAGAGAGTACAGCATGTGCAAAGGTACTGAGTCAGGAAAAAGTACACACCTCAAAGAAAAGTGGACTGCAAGAAGCATCTGGGGAGTTCAGCATGGACTGGATCTTGCAGGACCCGATTAATCCCAATGGAAAGGGCCACCATTGAGGGTGACGACGTGATCAGATTAATATCTCACAAAGGTCACTCTGGCTTCTGGGTTGAGAATGGATTAGAGATGCAAGTGAGGACCCAAGGAGAAAAGATAGTGACTGTTGTAGGAGTCCAGGCAAGACATGATGGCAGGGTAGAATGGTAGCAAAAATGGTGAGGATAGATGTAATGAACATTTCCGAGGTAGAATCATAGACTTAGGTTGATGAGAAATGAGTGGGTGAAGGAGAGAAAATTTCAAGTATGACTTCTAGGTTTCTGGCATGAATAGCTAACTGAGATGAAGAGAGACTGGTAGAGGTGAGAATCACTTTATGAGTACAGAGAAAGTAGAGGTGACTGCAGCCTATCATACTCATAGAAACATGGTGCCACAGATTCACAAATAGGAGGTTTTATGTATGATGTTGCTGCCTTTGGTAGGATTACATGCATTTGGATTAGATTTTGTAAAAGTAAGAATGTATTTGTGCTACTTTATAAATTCAGCCTTACTGAGCTTCCCATTTGGCTTGTAGTAGATATTTGTATTATTAGTTGGGTTTATCGGCAGAGTCTATGAGCTGAAGGTAAACTAGATGTCTCATATAAAAATCAATCCTGAGGTAGAGGTCAAGGTGATGTTAGACCTCAGTCAAGATGATATAGTCTTGTCTGATGCCTGCCTTTGATTTTTCAGCCAGTCCAAAATCTTGCTAGAGTTCCTGTCTCTCTGTGATGGTTTTAAGCTAAAAAGGTGGCTCTCACGTTATGGATAAAGCATCTAAGGCTAAGACAAATAGATGAAATCAACCCAACAAACTATTTTTTAGCACCAACTATTGGTAAGTCCCCCTGCTAGGTTCTATGAAGGATTTGAAGATGAAAAAAAGCTCTTCTTAAGGAACTTTTTCAGCCTGGTTAGAAGAAATAAGACAATGAATAAATAAGACTAAAACAAGACAGATAAGTTAGATGCCACACAAATAGCTCATGTTGTTCATGTACAAAGCCACACGAGACTGACAGGACTATGGTAATCTCTATTATGGAAAAAACAAACAAACAAGAATTTCATATTTCCGAGATGAACGCAGAGGTAGGCATAGAATTTTAACTGGTGAAGTGGGACATGTATTTGAAAGATTTAAAGACTCAGGTCTCAGAAAGTTGATCTGCAAATTTGAATCAACAAAATAAAATATTGAGCTTCCTTTTTATAATTCTGTATATATGTGTGTGTATGTGCATGTGTGTAGGTTTCTACATTTATCCAAAGGACTAGGTAATGTGCTCCTTCACAGTAAAAGTACAAGAACCCTACTGTAAATTATATTTACTTAATAACAGGAAAAGAATAATTGAAATGTTTTGAACATAGAATTATTTTTCAGTTTTGTATGCTGCAAAAAATTATTAGATATATTGAATAAAAACTTTGATTCCCTAATCACTTGTATATAGATAATAAGCACTGAGATTTTCATTCCCCAAATGAAATTTACCTCTTGATTAGTACAAATAGATCTAACATATAAACCCTATTAGTTACAAAGTTAAATTTTAAGATAATAGTTACAGAAGGTCCTTTACAACATGCCTGGGTCACAAGGAAATCTGCTTCTGGACAAGATGGAGTGACAGGGACCATATTTACCATTCTGCAAGAAGAAAAAAACAGGCAAAATATATGAAACAGTGGTTTTGAAGACACTGGACATCAGGCAACAAAGGACAGTGATTGCTGAGACGTAAGAAACAAGCATATGATAGCCACAATTTACTGCCTTGAGAGAGTTTTCAGACCATAGAACAGGAAGAGAGAACCAATGCAGAACCTGGTTGTCTTGATGAGTTGAGAGGATGGAGCTGATTGGGAGCTACCACTGTAGTAGGTCAAGCCCACGATCTAGGAGCATTGCAGAAAGAAATTAAAGAAAAGCTTCATGGAGATATATTCAGTGCTAATGAGTTAGAAGACACAAAATTCTAAAAATGTTGATCCTCCCCAAATTAATCTGTAGATTCAATACAATCTCAATCCAAATCCCAGCAGGCATTTCTGTAAAAATTGACAAAATAATTCTAAAATACATATGTAAATTTACAGCACAGAGCTGAAGCCATTTTGAAAAAGAACATAGATGGAGTACTAACAATACTTGATTTTTAAGATTTATGACAAAGCCAGAGTAATCATTCAGAATTATATTGAAATCAAGATAGACAAATAGATCAATGGAATATAATAGAGAGTAAAGAAATAGACACATACAATATAGACAACTGAATTTTGACAAAGGTGCAAAGGCAATTTACTGAAGAAAAATAGACCTATCAACAAAAGGTAATGGAACAATTGGATATCCGTATGCAAAATAAATGGACTTAAATTCTTAATTCACCAAAATTAACTCAAATTGGATCATAGATCTAAGTGCAAAACCTAAAACTGTACAACTTCTAGAAGAGAACATTGGAAAAAACTTGTTACCCTGGGCTAGAGAAAGAGATTTTTAGATACAACCTCAAAAGCACAATCCATAAAAGAAGATATTGATAAATTAGAATTCATCGACATCAGGAACTTCTGCTCTTTGAAAGTCACTCTTTTTTAAATGCAATTTTATTGAACTATATTCACATATCATTTCATCATCCAAAGTGTACAATAATTGTTCACACTATCATCATATAGTTGTGCATTCATCACCACAATCAATTTTTAGACATTTTCATTATTCCAAAAAATAAAAATAAGAATAAAACTAAAAGTAAAAAAGAACACCCAAAACATCCCATATCCCTCCTCCCTCCACTATTATTCATTTACTTTTTGTCCCCATTTTTCTACTCATACACTGGGTAAAGGGAGTGTGAGCCATAAGGTTTTCACAATCACATGGTCACACCATATAAGTTATGTAGTTATATAATCATCTTCAAGAATCAAGGATACTGGATTGCAGTTCAATAGTTTCAGATATTTCCTTTTGGCTATTCCAATAAACTAAAAACTAAAAAAGAATATCTATATAATTAATAAGAGTTACCTCCAGAATGACCGCCCCACTCCATTTGAAATCTCTCAGCCACTGAAACTTTATTTTGTTTCATTTCTCTTCCCCCTTTTGGTCCAGAAGTCTTTCTGAATCCTATGAAGCTGGGACCAGGCTCATCCCTGGGAGTCATGTCCCACCTTGTCAGAGAGATTTACATCTCTGGGAGTCATGTCTCATGTAGGGGGGAGGGCAGTAAGTTTACCTGCCAAATTGGCTTAGAGAGATAGGCCACATCTGAGCAACAAAAGAGGTTCTCTGGGGGGTGACTCTCAGGCACAATTATAAGAAGGCTTAGCCTTTCCTTTGCAGTAACAAGATTCATGAGGGCAAGCCCCAGGATTGAGGGCTCGGCCTACTAACCTTGTAGATCCCAGTGCTTGTGAGAATATTAGGAACTCCCCAGCTGGGGAAGTTTAATATTTCCACGTTTTTCCCCAGTCCCACTGGGGGGGGGGGTGTCTTTGAAAATACTTTTTATTCTCTGCCCAAATCACTCTGGGATGTATCAGGGCTTCACAGCAACCTGTACAAACTAACCAGATCTCACTTCCTATTTGAAGTTTCATGTAATTATGGTGTTTGAGTAAACTGACCAGACAAGTTAAGTTATACTGTGTGCTACAGAAAATACAGATTTTACACCAAATAAACATCTCTTCCTTCAGTCCCACACAGAAGTCAAAGTTTTAAAACACAGATAATATCTTTCTCAACCATTTAGTCTGATCTAACCCATCTCAACCAAGTCCATTTTGTTCATATCTCCAATCAAAGTCTGATCTCCTTTTCAGCCTCTTCAACAGTTGCTGCCTGTGACAATGCTGACATTCACAGCTGCCAAACTATGGCTCCAAGTCTCAGGCACCACACAGACACCCAAAGCTCCAGGGACCAAACAGGTCACATACAAACAGCTCAGCATCTCAGAATTTAGAAATAACAGTTACAACTCATGAGTAGATGTGACTGCTGTAAGAACTTACAATCTAGGAACCTTTACATAGGCCTTCCCCTGATAACCCATGCTCCCAGATTAAATTCTCAGAGTTCACACATTATTGTTAGTCCATTTTAGTGAGGTGTTATAATGTTTGTCTTTTTATTTCTGGGTTATTTTGCCGAGCCTACCATCCTCAAGTTCCATTCACCTAGTAGCATACCTTACAACTTCATTCCTTCTCTCAGCTGTTCAATATTCCATTGTATGTATACACCACAGTTCACTATCCTTTTTATCAGTTGATGTACCCATGTACCCTTAGACCACCTCCATCCACTGCAAATCATGAATGTTGCCACTACAAACACCAGTGTGTAAATGTCCATTCATGTCCCCACTTTCAATTCCCCCAAGTATACAACCAATAACAGGATTGCAGGACCATATGGCAACCCCATACTTAGCTCCTGTGGAAACATCACACTGCCCTCTAGATAGGCTGCACCACTCTACTTCCCCACCAACAGTGAATAGGCACATCCCTCTCTCCACATTTTCACAGCACTTGTATCCATTTATTTTTGAAACACTTTTATTCACACACCATAGAATCCATCCTAAGAAAACAATCAATGATTCCTGGTATAATCACATAGTTAAGCATTTACCACCACAATCTATAGGAGGACATTTCCATTTCTTCTGCAGTGAAAGAGGAAGAGAAGAAAGAAATGAAGAATTAAAAAAAAAAAGATAGCAGGGAAAAATACAATGAAAAGGTCATACAACAGAAAGTCACTCTTAAGAAAATAAAAATACAAGTCACAGACAGGGACAAAATATTTGCAAATCATGTATGTGATGAAGGACTTGTATATAAAATACATAAAGAAGTTTCAAAACTCAATGAAAGAAGAGGATAGGGCAAAATGGTGGAGTGGTGAGATATGGAATTTAGTTACTCCTCTAGGGCACCTAGTAAATAGCCAGGAACTGTCTGGAACAATGGTTTGGGGGTCCTGATGACCAGGCACACATTGTACACCAGTCTGGAAAGGGTGGAATGGCTGAGAACACAGCAAAGAACTGTAAGTTTCCCCAGTCAGGGGGCTAGCACTCCTCCCCCACAGGCATAGCAGACTGTCTTGGAGATGGTTACCCAAGGGAAAAAGAAATAGTCTCTGCTGGGAGCAAGGAGGGGGGCCCAACCATGTTCCAACTGCAGAATTAATTAACAAATCTGGACTACTGAATAAAAGCTCCAAGCATAGATAACTCAAGAGCAAACACAAAAGAAACTGGAAGGTTTTGGCCTGACAAAGAGGAGGCAGGGATAACAACAACAACAACAACAACAATAAAACAGAGACCTTTGGAGTTGGAGGAGCTCAGAATACTGGAAAAGGGAAGGGCTCTAAGAAAAAGGGGCACATAGAAATGGGTAGAAACTCTGGCTCCTGATTGGCATCCCAGGGACCTGGAGTCTAGCTCTGAAAAAGGTTTTTGTTTTGTTTGTTTGTTTTGTTTTGTTTTCCCTTTTCTTTCTCTCTGGTTATTATTTTATTTTATTTTTTACTTTTCAGTAGCCCATTAGAGCTGCATAGAACTCTCAGGTTTCAGCACTGCCCTGGGTAAGGGCAGAATTAAAATCATCAGAGTAACTAGTCAGGTGAAGGAGATAATTCCCGAAAGTGTATGTCTTTAAATAGCCTATATAGTGGGCAAAGGAAATTAGCTAGACAGAGCTAAAACTGTGGCTTTAATTTGGGCAAAGAGGAGGCAGGGCTGACAAAAAAAAAAATTAAATAAAATTAAAAAGTATAAAGATGAAGGCTTTTGGAGTCAGCCAAGCTCAGAGTGCTGGAAAGGGGCTGTGCCTCAAGAAGTGGGGTGCCCAGAGCTGGGTACCATCTCTGGCTCCAGACTGGCAAAACTTGGTGGCTGGAGAAAGGCTCTAAAAAGGGATGTGCATTTTTTTAAAACTATTCTAAGTAGATCAGTAGAGAAAGCCTCAGATATTTTCAATTGGCAGCTGGACCCACGCAAGGGTGAAGCTAAGATAGGTCTGAGAGACATAAAGCAATGAGTCTAGTGGAGGATATAATTCCTTAAAAACATAACTTCCCCGAGAAAAGAGGTGTCAGGGCCCAGCTTAATTGGCAGCCCTTCTTCAGAGAACTCAGACCACAGGGGCTGGAAAACAGAAACAGCTTAAGTCAGCTATGCCTTGGCAAGGACAGGAGCTGCTGAGAATTAGAGACACTGCATCTCTTTACACTGGTGGAGAGCTGTGGGCTGACAAGTGCCACCTGGGGACAGGATAGGAAAAGCACAGAGTCTAGAGGTTTCAAAGGACGGTCTGACAACCTGTGGGGTCACATTCTCAGGAAAATTTGATACAGATTACACCCTCCTCCAGAGACCTGGGTCTGTCTGGACTCAGAAAATCTGAGTTGGGTCAATCATGTCTGCAGAGACCCCCTCACAAAAAATTTACATAGAGTCAGGGCAAGAACCAGAAAAACAAGAGCTGAAAAATTCTGATCAAATAAACAGAAATTATGTTAGAAGTCTAGAATAGGTTGAACTGAACACCAATGAACAAATAGAGAACAAAGCCAACCTACAAGAAAACCCTAGGTAAAAGGGTGAAAACAAGCTCCAGATTAACCTAATCAAGAAAATCAGATGCCTAGACAGCTGAAAATAAAGAGCCATACTAGGACATGAAAATATGGACCAGTCAAAGGAACAAACTAACACTTCAACCGAGATACTAGAGTTAAAAAATTAATGATGTTCAAACAAATCTTCTAAATCAAATCAATGAGCTGAAGGAAAATGTGGCAAAAGAGATGAAGGATAAACAGAAGACACTGGAAGAACATGAAAAATTTGTAAGCTTGAAAAAACAAATGACAGAAATTATGGGAATGAAAGTCACAATAGAAGAGATGAAAAACACAGTGGAGAGATATAACAGTAGATTTGAAGAGGCAGAAGAAAGGATCAGTGAACTAGAAGACAGGACATCTGAAATCATCCACACAAAAGAACAGATAGGGAAAGAATGGAAAAATAAGAGCAGGGTCTTAGGAAACTGAATGACAACATGAAGCATATGAATACAAGTGTTATCAGTGTCTCAGAAGGAGAAGAGAAGGGATTAGGGGCAGAAAGAATCACAGAAGAAATAATCACTAAAAATTTCCCAACTCTTAGGAAAGACATAATATTACACCTTCATGAAGCACAGTGTACCCCAAACAGAGTAGATCTGAATAGATCTACTACAAAACATTTACTAATCAGATTGTCCAATGTCAAAGACAAAGAAAGAATTTTGAAAGCAGCAAGAGAAAAGTGATCCATCACATACAAGGAAATCTTGATAAGATTATGTACGAATTTCTCCACAGAAATCATGGAGGTGAGAAGGCAGTGGTATGACATATTTAAGATACTGAAAGAGAAAAACTTCCAAGCAAGAATTCTACATCCAGAAGAAGTATTCTTCAAAAATGAGGGAGAGATCAAAATATTTTCATGCAAACAGACACTGAGAGAGTTTGTAAACAAGAGATCTGCTCTATAAGAATTACTAAAGGTACTGCTGACAGAAAAGACAGGACAAAGAGGCTTGGAGAAGAGTATAGAAATGAAGACTATCAGGAGGGGTAACAGGAAAGAGAGAAAAAATGTTATGACATATAAAATTCAAAAGACAAAATGGTAGAAGAAAGTACTGCCCTTACAGCAATAACACTAAATGTTAATGGATTAAACACCCAAATAAAAAGACATAGACTGGCAAAATGAATTTAAAAACAGAGCCCATCTATATGCTGTCTGGAAGAGACTCACTTTAGACACAAGGACAAAAATAGGTTGAAAGTGAAAGGTTGGGAAAAGGTATTTTACACAAACAACAACCAGAAAAAAAGCAGGAGTAGCTCTATTAATATCAGACAAATTAGACTTCAAATGTAAGACAATTAAAAGAGAAAAGAAAGGCACTATTTATTTCACAAAGGAACAATTTGTCAAGAAGACATAACAATCATAAATATTTATGGACCAAGCCAGAGAGCCTCAAAATACATGAGGCAAACACTGACAACACTGAAGGGAGAAATAGATACCTCTTCAATAATAGTTGGAGACTTCAATACACTGCTGTCTCCAATGGATAGAACATCTAGAAGGAGGATCAATGAAGGAACAGAGATGTTGAATTGTATGATAAATGATCTAGACTTGACAGATATTTATAGAACACTACACCCCACAACAGCAGTTTTCTCACATGCTCATGAATGATTCTCTAGGATAGACCACATGTTGGGCCATAAAGCAAGTCTCAACAAATTTAAAAATAGTGATATTATACAAAACTCTTTCTCAGATCATAATAGAATGATGTTGAAAATCAATAACAGGCAGAGGGTCAGTTCACAAATATAGATGGAGGTTGAACAACACACTCTTAAACAATCAATGGGTAAAGGAAGAAATTACAAGAGGAATTAGAAAATATCTTGAGGGAAATGAAAATGGAAACACAACACATAAAAACTTATGGGATGCAGTAAAAGCAATGCTGAGAGGAAAACTTATTGCCCTAAATGCCTATATTAAAAGAGAAGAAAGAGAAGAAAATCAAGGAATTATCTGTTCACCCAGAGGAACTAGAGAAAGAATAGCAAACTAACCCAAAAGCAAACAGAAGGAAAAAAGAAAGTTTATAGCAAAAATAAATGAAATTGAGAATATGAAAACAATAGAGAGAATCAACAAAACCAGAAGCTGATTCTTTGAGAAAATCAATAAAATCCATGGACCCTTATCTAGGCTAACAAAAAACTAAATAAATCAATAAATCAATGAGGGAGAGAGAGAGAGAGAGAGAGAGGGAGAGAGTAGATGCAAATAAATAAAATCAGAAGTGGGAAAGGGGACATAAAGGAGATAACAAGAAGATACTATGAGTAACTATATGCTAATAAACTAGAAAACCTAGACAAAATGGAAAAGTTCTTAGAAAAGCACGAACAACTAACATGGACTCAGGAAGAAATAGAAGACCTCAACAAACCAATTGCAAGTAAAAAAACTGTCAGTCATCAAAAAGCTCCACCCAAAGAAAAGTCAAGGACAAGATGGCTTCACATGTGAATTCTACCAATCACTCAAGAAAGAATTAATACCAATCTCGCTCAAATTCTTCAAAAAAGTTGAAGAGGAGAGAAAGCTACCTAACTCATTCTATGAAGCCAACATTGCCCTAATACCAAAGCCATACAAAGATACTACAAAAAAGAAAATTATAGACCAATCTCTTTATTGAATATAGATGAAAAATTCCTCAACAATATACTCAGAAATTGATTCCAGTAGCATATTAAAAGAATTATACACCACGACCAAGTGGGATTTATTCCAGGTATGCAAGACTGGTTCAACACAACAAAATCAATTAATATAATACACCATACCAATAAATCAAAGCAGAAAAACCACATGATCATCATGATCAGTGCAGAAAAGGCCTTTGACAAAATTCAACATCCTTTCTTGATGAAAACACTCAAAAGGATAGGAATGGAAGGGACTTTTCTAAATATGATTAAGGCAATATATGAAAGACCCACAGCTAACATCACACTCAATGGGAAAGACTGAAAGCTTTCCCTCTAAGATCAGAAAAAAGACAAAATTATTAGATGCTGCCTTTCCAAGAACAGGAAACATGAACATTTGGGTTATTTTCTAGGACCTTGCATGACTTGTACAAACTATACTCTTGCATTGGTGGGATTTTTAACCTAAAGAGGTATTTGTCTTGCCTATACTTGGTCTTCTATTCTTTCACATATATTTTAGAATCAGCTTGTTAAATTACACACACACACACACACACACACACACACACACACACACACACACAAACCCTCTTGGGAATTTGGTTAGCATTGAATTGAATTTATAATTTATTTTCATGTTAATGTTTGATGATATTTTTTTCCTACCCATGAACATGGTGTATTTTCTATTTAGAACATTTTTTTGACTTTAAATATAGTTATGTAATTTTATCCACAAAGATTTTGCACATAATTTGTTAGATTTCCTCCTAGATATCTCATATTTTTGTTGTTATTATAAGCAATATTACTTTAAAATTGCATTTTCTAACTGTTGCAGGTTTTGGAAAGGCAATGAGTTAGATAAAGTGCAGAATTTTAGCCTGGGTGTATATTTTTAAATCTTCATTAGGTTTCTGGTCCTTCCGGTGAGTGACAGGGTTATTTGGTTGGGAAATTCATCTCCAGCTTCCCACTGAAAAGAAGCTGGAGTTGTGTCTTCCCCAAATGTTAATCTGAGTTGAATCATTATGCAATCCTCCCCATGCCTTTTCCATTCTCTGATGAAAACAGAAGCAATCTAATTTGAGATATCAAGAGTGCATATGAGGTATCAACTACACTCTAACAAGATAACATCATCCCAGTACTGTTGCGGGGGTGGTGGGGGTGGAATAGAAGTCAGGTAATTCAGTTGTGGCTGTGTTTTTGTTCATTGGAAAACCCTTGAGTCTTGCCAGATGTCAAATAAGTGATTAATAAACTATAGACAAGTCTGACAGATTCCAGGCCTGACCATGGAACTGGCAATTTAACAGATAATCTGGTCTCATTATCACTTAGGGATGTGATTTTTAAAGCAATGTTGAAAAACACTTATGATTTAAGCAGTTGTTTATTCCTTTGAAAATTTTGCTCTATGCTCAGCTGTCAGTAAGTCTATGCATGAGAGGCAGGGTGGAAGAGGGGGAAGGATGGGGCTTAGAGAGCTAAGAGGAAAGAGAAATGGAGTGGGTAGGAAAAAACAAACACAAGCACATAGTGGTACCACCAGTAAGTTGAATAGGGAAAAAAAGGGAGTCTCTTTCTCCTTGTTTTGAGCCTACAATTAAATCTATATCACATTCTACTTAAACTATCTTTTTTACTTGATTGCATCTCACAGGACATTATAAACTCCATTAGGATAAGAGCTTCCTTTTTGGGGTCAGTATTGTGTTCTTGGGGCCTGACATAGTACCTGGAATATAACAGTTGCTCAAAAAATATTTCTTGGATGAGTAAGTGGACATCCATAAGGATTGGCTACACATAAGTAAGACAAGCTGCAATGCCTCCGTGGAAGAGTATGGACAAATAAATCAGAAAGAGATGGCCTTTGACAGTCTCATGATCCTTTCAATCAGGTCTTTCCCAAAGAGATAGAGGGCTGGGACAACAACATTATCAAAATCCAATTAAAATAAGCAAAGAAACAACTTGGGCCTGAGAGGATGGAACACGGAGTCCGGAAAGGTGAAAGCTGATTGTATGCAAAGGCACAAAGTTCACATGCTTTGATAATGAAACTTCTCTCCCAACTCCACTTTTTTTTTTGGACTCCTTAAATCTCTGTCAGCATTACCCTCCCCACCCCTGAGCAAAGAGCCCATGGGAAATCTCCCTTCTGACCCTAACTCTTATTTACCCAGAGGGTAATCACCCCTCCAGCTAAATAGATGACCCACAAACTGGGATTTTCCACTACAGCAACTGTGGCTGTACTCTATATAGCACACTTTTTGTCACACATTTTTACAACCCATTAGTTTTATACCCCAATTTCTCAGAACCCTGATACTAAGGCATGGCCTAAAAATTGACCAAGTGAATGTGTAGTAAAGTAACTACAGATTCATGTGTGTATTTACAGTAAAACCCAAGTTAGCAGGAATTCACAGTAATGGGGCATTATTAATTGCATTCTTGGGTTTGGGTTAATCAGAAAGCTTTTGTTTTCCAATCAAATCATTAAAAAGGTTACTTGATTGATTTTCTGCCTTAATTAATAAAGCATAATATACGTGAATCTTTCTTTGATTGTTGAGAAAATAGTTTTATTCATTTAAGAGAATGCTTAGAATGCTGTTGACATAAAAAGCACTTATGCAAAGCACATATCCCCGTTCAGTATTTCTCCAACTTTTAAAATCTGTATCCCACTTTGAGAAATACCACTTTCTTTGTGATCTTTTAAATTTCAGCATAATTTTTTAATTATGCTTTTAAACAAACAGCATAATTAAAACCAAATCAAAGCAGTAAGACAAAGCATCACATGTTTTTTCAAACACAGTACTGCTCTTCTCTTTACTCCTCTGCGGAGCCCTTGCATTATATGATTTTACTTCCATATCAATTACCTGTAAAGTAAGCTGAAGATGTGTTATCAATTCCATTTTGCAGATGAAGAAGCAGGAGCATATGACTTGAACTGACTTGCCTAAGGATCCACCACCAGGGCACTATGTGAACATAGGATTATACATTTATAAATAAATTTATGATCTAGCCTGCTTTAACTCCTATTGATTGAAGAGGAATTGAAGGCGAAAGTTGAATGAAATCTCTTCCACTAAAATTATGAGTGTCAATACTGAGACATCTCCTGGAAACACCTTTTTTTTTTTTAACTTTTAAAAGAAAAAATTCCTACATTGACATTTTTTCCCCCTCATATTCTTTGTTTTCCCCCTCACAAACAAATCAGCTTAATGAAAGAACCTGGTTATTTACATATTTTGCCATGAATAGTTAACAAACATCCTTTTCAAAAAGAAAAGAATTAATCCTTTGTGATTATAGCCAGGAATCAAGTTAGGTCTGGGAATATGAAAATAAGTTACCTTAAAGATCTGACTTTTCTTCCCCAAGCCAATGTTTAGGAATATGAAGAAAAATCTGTAAACAAAACTGTTTTAGCAGCTGAGATTCGTAATATGCATGAAGATGACCACATAAATGGAAGGTGGTCCAAGATCCTTTCTGAGGATTGTTTAGGAGTTGAGTCATTCTCTGTGTTCCTAAGAAGCAGACAATTAGAGTGAACTCCCAAATTAGTAGGGTTTTCTCAAAAGAATCTATAGTACCCTGCAAAATAACAAATTCGTGTTCTTTTACTTCTTGTGGGGATTCTGTGTTCAGTTTCTGCTGAGAACAAATGGACCCCTCTCTGGAGTCCTGGTGGACTCAGTCCTCAGACTTACTCCCAGTCCCCCATGATGACCTGAGTGAGCATTGCTATAGTTCTCCAAGATGAACTGTGAGAGGGGGAGGGCAAAGGAAAAGATGGACAAAAAGATAAGGATGGAAATAGGTTGATGATTGAAAATATTATGGGGTTAAGAATGGAACAGAGTTTTTCAACACAAACTTGGAAAAGTGTTAGGGTAGAGTCCATTTTTTAAGTTTTTCTGCCACTGTTTTTAATTGTACATTCTCCCAAAGAGACTTTATTAGAAAACCCAATTTCATAGAAGGATAAATATTTCCGTGATTTATATTGTTCAATAAGGCAAGAAAAAGAAGTCAATGTCCTACACATTGGAAAGACATCATCATCCCTAATGTGTATTCACCTGTACAATACAGGAAATTCTCGTACTTGCACTTCTTTCTCCTTGCTCCTGGGTCTTCACAGGGCCTAGGACCATCTCCTCCACTGGAGATTCTGCTCCTAGCTCCTCTCATTCTTGAGCCTTTGTTGAATGATAATAAAAAGTGATAGCCAATAATTATTGAGTGCTTGCTATGTGCCAGGAAACTATGCCAGGTCACTTTGTCTGCATTGTTTGCATTGTTTCATTAATTCATACAATAATTAAAAGAGTTAAGTATTATTATCCTTATTTTACAGCTGAGGAAACTGAGGCTCATAGCATTTAACTAACATTGCTATATTCACATAAAGAATAAGCAGCATCTCTGGAATTCAGACCCTAGCTTGCCTGACTCCAAAATTTGTTCTTTTGCCCCTGTGCTTAAGCTTCTCAAACTGTTGTAGAAGTGCCCCAGAAGCAAGCTGTGACGTCCCTGCTATGTCACAAGGAGGGTGCATCTTCTCAGAATAGCAATTCTTCTTGAGATTTGGGAGAAGAGGTTTTGAACTTTTGAACTCTTAAGAAGTTTTTTCAAACAAATGTGCAAGTAAAATCAGAAAAATCTTACTTTTACATGTTACTCAATCACATTTTATCTAGTAAGACCTGGACAGTTGCAGGAATGTGCAGCAATTATAAAATTGGGTAATTTATGTTTTCAGTAAATTCAGTGGTAGCTGTGCTAAGTGCATGTTTCAGGGGTGAAAAATGCTTTTTGCAGGGCCATGTGTTTAGAGTCAGTACACTGATATAAATAAGAAGAAACTGAAATTACTGGCAAGTCTGGGCAGAATCAAAGGCTATTTTTTTCAAAACATTGAGTTTATTCCCTTACTGATGACTGGGCTCTCTTCTTTCATTAAACACTGTCTCCTCAGCAGCAAGGCTTTGTGCCTGTTTGTTTCACTGCTCTATCCCCAGAATATTGCTTTGCATATAGCACACATTCAATAAATATATGTTGAATAAACCAAATGAATTGATACTACATAAACTTTTAACAAAACAGTTCAATGTCCTTTGACAGCTGTATTCCAGCAAATGCTTTGTTTATAAACAAAAGATTAGGCTTAATTTCATATCTCTTTGCAAGGAATTTCCTGATTAAAAAAAAGACTAAAAATACTGTGATAGGAATTTTACTAGCATTCTCCATTTGCCTTTTTTTTTCAAAGTATGACTTTTTTATTGTGATTGTTCACATACCATTCAATTATCCAAATATCCAAAGTGTACAATCAATTGCCCCCAGTACCATCATACAGCTGTGCATCCATCACCACAATTAATTTTTGTTCAATTTTTAGAATATTTTCATTACTCCAGAAAAGAAATAAAGACAAAGAAGAAAAAAAAAAAAAAAGAAGAAAACTCACATCCTCCCATATCCCTAACCAACCCCCCTCCATTATTGACTCACAGTATTGGTATAGTATATTTGTTTGTTTATGAAAGAACGTTGAAATACTACTAACTGTAGTATATAGTTTGCAATAGGTATATATTTTTTTCCTATATACCCCTCTATTAATAACTGCTAATTGTAGTGTCATATATTTGTTCTGGTTCATGAAAGAGATTTCTAGTATTTGTACAGTTAATCTTGGACATTGCCCACCACAAGGTTTACTGTTTTATACATTCCCATCTTTCAACCTCTAACTTTCTTTCTGGTGACAAAAAAGACTCTGAGCTTCCCCTTTCCACCACATTCATGCACCATGCAGCACTGTTAGTTATTTTCACAACATGCTACCGTCACCTCTGTTCATTTCCAAATATTTAAGTTCATCCTGGTTGAATGTTCTGCTCATACTAAGCAACCACTCCCCATTCTTTAGCCTCGTTCTGTATCTTGGTAACTTATATTTCATGTCTATGAGTTTACATATTATAATTAGTTCCTATCAGTGAGACTCTGCAATATTTGTCCTTATGGTCTGGCTTATTTCACTCAGTATATTGCCCTCAAGTTTGCATCATCAACCAATTTTTTTAAGATGGTTTTGTTCACATGCCATACATTCCATCCTAAATAAACAATCAATGGCTCCCTGTATAGTCACATATTTATGTGTTCACAATCCTCACTACTATCTATATAAGGACATCCACATTTCTTCCACAAAGCAGGAGGAAGAGTCAAAGAAGGTAAAGAGGCAAAAGAAAGGGAGAAACAAACAAAAAAACATGACAGCTAGGAAGCAGCAAAAGGAAAGATAACCTTAGATCAAAGTAGAATAAAGAGTCAATCAACACCACCAATGCCAAGAGTCTCACACCCCTCCACTATGCCCCCCACTTATCTGCATTTACCTTGGTATATTGCCTTTGTCACATTAAAGGAAGCATAATACAATGATTCTGTTAATTATAGTCTCCAGTTTACATTGATTGTATTTTCCCCCAATACCTTCTTATTTTTAACACCTTGCAAGGTTGACATTTGTTTGTTCTCCCTCATGAAAAAACATATTTGTACATTTTATCACAATTGTTGAACACTCTAGGTTTCACTGAGTTATATAGTCCCAGTCTTTATCTTTCCTCTTTTCTTCTGGTGTCCCACATGCTCCTCAGCTTTCTCTTTCAACCAGATTCATAGTTATCTTTGTTCAGTGTGCTTACATTGCTGTGCTACCATCACCCCAAATTGTGTTCCAAACCTCTCACTCCTGTCTTTTTCTATCAGTCTGTAGTGCTCTCTTTAGTATTTCCTGTAGGGCAGGTATCTGGTTCACAAACTCTCTCATAGTCTGTTTGTCAGAGAATATTTCTGTTTGTCAGAGAATATTTTGCAGTCTCCCTCATATTTGAAGGACAGTTTTGCCAGATATAGGATTCTTGATTGGCGGTTTTTCTCTTTTAGTATCTTAAATGTATCACACCACTTCCTTCTTGCCTCCATGGTTTCTGCTGAGAGATCTGCACATAGTGTTATTAAGCTTCCCTTGTATGTGATGGATCACTTCTCTCTTGCTACTTTCAGGATGCTCTCTTTGTCTTTGACATTTGATAATCTGATTATTAAGTGTCTTGGCGTAGGTCTATTCAGATCTGTTCTGTTTGGGGTACACTGTGCTTCTTGGATCTGTAATTTTAGGTCTTTCATAAAAGATGGGCAATTTTCATTGGTTATTTCCTTTATTATCGCTTCTGTCCCTTTTCCCTTCTCTTCTCCTCCTGGGACGCCAATGATACGTACATTCTTGCATTTCATTTTGTCCTTAAGTTCCCAGAGATGTTGCTCATATTTTTCCATTCTTTTCTCTACCTGTTCTTTGGTGTGTAGGCTTGTTCTCCAGTTCCTGAGTGTTTTCTTCTGCCTCTTGAGATCTGCTGTTGTATGTTTCCATTGTGTCTTTCATCTTTTGCGTTGTGCCTTTCATTTCCATAGATTCTGCCAGTTGTTTTTTTCAAACTTTCAATTTCTGCCTCATGTTCACCCAGTGTTTTCTTTATAGCCTTTATCTCTTTTTCCATATCTTCTCTAAATTTTTTGAATTGATTAAGCATTAGTTGTTTAAATTCTTGTATCTCAGTTGAAGTGTAAGTTTGTCCCTTTGATTGGGCCATAACTTCGTTTTTCTTAGTGTAGGTTGTAGTTTTCTGTTGTTTATGCATCTGGCCTCCTTGGCCACCCCAATCAGGTCTTCCCAGACAAAAGCAGCCTCTGGTTCCAGAAAGAGGAAATACTCAGTATCTAGTTTCTCTGATGGTGTGTCTTAGAGGACTGACACACCCTGTGCTTTTCTTCCCAGTAGGTGGCGCCTGTCAGGCTGTCACTCTGGGCTGGTGTAAGGAGGTGTGGCCTGTGGCTTTCCTCCCCCAGGCTCTTGGGTCTGGCCCTGAACAGGAGGTGGGTAGTAGAGCTGAGCCCCACCTCTTTTCTCTTGGGAAGCTGTGCTCCCTAGAGAGAGGTCATTTGCATATAAATAGATTCTTTGTTTCTCTGACTCTGCTATCTCCACCCTTGTCTGGGTCAGAGTGTTGTGAGTTTAAAATGGCTGAGGCTTTCTCTACTGCAGAGCACTGTGAGCTGAAAACAGTTGAGGCTTTGTCCTCTGAGCCACCCAAGTTGAGAGAGAGGGAAAGGGACAGAAAACCCCCAGGTTCACTCACTGGCCAGAGCTAACACCCGATCCTTTGGGCTCCCCATCCCAAGACAGATACGTCCCCTCACTCTCCAAGGTTAGTCACCTCCAAAAGCCTCTGTCTGCTTGTTGGGGATTTGCCTTTTATAATTAAACTTCTCAACTGTCAAAATGAATCAATAGATGAAATCAAGAAGTTTGAATATAAGCCTGAAACTGATGAAAATATACAATATAATAAGAGAAATACAGAGAATTCAACAACATAGGGAATGGAAATATATATCATTATCCCTTAGACTCCCCATAATGATCCTGAAAGCCTTCAATATCCCCAGTTATGAAGAGTTAATAAACAGAAGTAATAAAACTAAAACTTGAATGACATATCAATGCAGGAGGATGGGGAAATTGCAATTTTAAAACTGAGATGTTGTATACCACATTGGATGGAAAAAGAGTGAGAATGCATGAATGAAAAACTCATCTTGGTAAAGAAACTACATTTTATTTAAGAAAATATTAATATTTATTAATAAATGGTAATAACAGACAAAGCTTGATACCATCTAAAAAGGGGAGCTCATGATAAAGAGAGTTGCAATGTTCTGCATGATAAGTAAAAATAAAGTGTGTTCCCCAATATAGAGCCTCATTCTTATGTAAACTGGTTTTGATCTGAACCCCACAAAATAGGAAAAGTTTGGGCACAGTGGCTCAAGAATGAGAGGAGCTAGGAGCAGAATCTCCAGTGGAAGACCCAGGAGCAAGGGGAAAGAACATACAAGAATTTCTTGTGTTGTACAGGCCAATACATATTAGGGATGAAAATGTCTTTCCAATATATAGAACATTTACTTCTTTTTCCTGCCTTATTGAACAGGATTGGATCAATGGCACTGAGTGCATACTCTTACCTTGTTCCCAGTCTTAGAAACAGTGTTTCTTCAGTGTTTCTCCAGTAAGCATGAGATTAGCTGTCAATTTTTCACTGATGGCCTTTGTCAGGTTGAAGAAACTCTCCTCTATTCCTAGTTTGCTAAGAGTTTTTAACATGAATGGATGCTGAATTTAGCCAAATGCTTTTTCTGCACCTTTTAAGATTTTTTTTTTTTTTTTTACAGTTTTTCATTTTTAGTCTAATTAGTGAATTACACTGATTTATCCCACCTTGCATTTCTGGAAAGAAACTCACTTGTTAGTAATCTACTATCCTTTTTATATTTTGCTGAATTCAATTTGCCACCAATTTGTTAAGGGATATTATATCCCAATTTTATTGCCTTCTATTGTTGTTGTATAATTTTGATATTACGTTCCTCTTAAAATTAGTCAGAAAGTATTTTATCTCCTTTTTGTTCTGGCAGTGATGGGTAAAGTTAGTAGTATTTCTTCCTCAGGTCTTAGGTAGAATTTACCAGAAGAGCCATCTGGGTCCAAAGTCATCTTTGTGGCAGTTTTTTACACTCTGAATTTAATTACTTTAATGGATTAAGTTGAATTGAATGGATTTAATATGGATTTAATTAATTTAATGGATATAGGGCTAGTCAGATTACCTACTTTTTCTTGAGAGATCATTGTTAGTTTGTGCCATTCTGGTAATTTTTCCTTTTCATCTGAGTTGGATATCAGCAACTATGGCTCCTGGGCTTGTCACCTGTTTTTGTAACTAATGTTTAATTGGAACACGACACCTCTATTCATTTATGTATTGACTATGGCTGCTTGCATGCTATAATGGCAAAGTTAAATAGTTGTGAAAGAGGCTGCATCACCAACAAGACTAAAATATTTGCTATCTGGCCTTTTAGGAAATTTAACATTCCTCTGATCTAAGTGGTCAACTGTATTGGCTTAAAATTGTTCATAATATTATTTACTGTCTTTTTACATGTCTGTAGGATCTATAGTGATGCTCCCACCTTAATACTGATATTGGTAATTTGTGTCTTCACTCTTTTTTCCTGACCAATATGGAGGTTTATCAATTATATTGATTTTTTTCAAACAATCAACATATCATTTCACTGATTTTTTGAAAATATTTTTCTGTTTTCTACTTTGATTTCCACTCTTGTATGTTATTGTTTCTAGTTTGTAGCTCCTCTTTTCTAGTATTAAGGTAAAAGCTTAGGCCATTGGTTTGACACCCTTCTTGTTTTTTAATGTAAGAATTTAATGCTATAAGATTTCTTACCAATATTTCTTTAACTGCATCCCATGAATTTTGATATGTTTTCATATTCATGCAATTAAAATTACACTTATGATTTCTTCTTTGACACATAAATTATTTATAAATGTTCTGTTTTCCAAATATGTGGGGATTTTCCAAATAGCTTTGTGTTATTGATTTCCAGTTTAATCTGCTTAGGTCAAAAACAGATTTTATATAATTTCAATTCTTTGTGTTATTACTGTTTTATATTTTACTTCTTTATATATTAGAAGCTTCAAAATACTCTGCAACCATTTTTATTTTAATTTGTCAATTATCTCTTAAAGTCATTAAAATAAGAAACATGTGACTTATAATTTCCCTTAAAAACAATTTCATTATTCTTTATTTCTTTGTCTAGAGCTTAATTTCTATCTAGTATCATTTTCTTTGTTCCTGAAGAACTCCCTTTAGCATTTCTTAAGGCAGAAGACTGCCTGAAAATTATATAACTGAAAAGTTTTTATTTAAATTCATTTTTAAAAGTTATTTTCGCTGGGTGTAGAATTCTGGATTAATAGATTTCTTTATTCCAGTACTTTAAAGATCTCTTTTTCTAGTCTTTTAGCTTGCATAATTTCTGATGAGAAGTCTGCTGTTATTTTTCCATTTGTTCACACTGTGTGTAACTTCCTTATTCTTTGGCTATTGTCAGGATTTCTTCTTTGTCTTTGGTTTTCAGCAATTATGATTAATCTATTTTTGTTCTTTGTTTTTATCTGCTTGTAGTTAGCTTAGAAAATTATCAGAAATCTGCTCCATTCTCTTTCTCTTCTCTTGGAATTGTAATTATACATAAGTTGAGCCATATGATAATGTCCTATATTTCTTGGGTACTCATCTCTGTTTCTGCTTTTTTTTTAATTCATTTGCTCTTTTTCTGTGTGTTTAAGTTTGAATAATTTATCTTGAATTATCTACAAGGTCATGGAATTTTTTCTTTGCTGTGTCTAGTCTGCTAATCCATCTGTCAAATACTTCATCTCTGGCATTGTGTGTGTGGGGTGGGGGTGGGGTTGGCATTACATTTTAACCCTTATTTGTAGTTTCCATCACGCCACTGAAAATTCACATCGCTTTATGCATGTTATGCTACCTTTTCCTCTAAACTTTTAACATATTTATCATAGTTATTTTAAAGACCCTGTCTGGTAACGACAACTGTCTTGTTTTAACTGTTTTATATCTTAACAATAGACTAATTTCTGTTCTTGCTCTTTATGAGTGTCTCATAAATTTTCATTGAATACTGGACATTGTGCGTAAATTAACATATTGAGTGCAGATTATGAGCTGTTACTGAGAAGTAGGTACACCTCTTGTTCTTGTCAGGCCATTAATGTAGGGTCTTGATACTATCTTGTGAGTAGCTGAGCTGGGTTTGTTGTTGCTATATTTATCTTCAGTACAAAAGCTTCAATTTTCACGGTGTGTTTTGAGTGTTCCTACACCAACATCAGCTATTAGCAGGACCTGTACACTTTCATCACAAAGGAGTTATTCCCTTCATGTTCTTGCCATATTTCATTAATAAGCCTCAGTTGTTTTTTACTCAGACGGCACCCACTGTTGGAAATGAGGGAGGGGAGATTATCCTTAGTTTTCTTGCTCCAGCCTCAGATTTTTCCTTCGGCTTTTCCTAGGAAAAGTTTCCTAGCCTTCCCTTCATGACTTATTATGCCATTGAGATAGGCTTGTTCAGTCCTCCTGACTCACTATTCCTCATGAAAAACAGCAAATGTTTATGGAATTTCCTTATGTCTGTGGCTCCCAGAGATTCTAAGCACTCAGACTTTAAGAGTTTGTTAAAATTCTAGCTCTTTTTCTTGCCTGCTTTGTATTGTGGCTGCCTATTCCTCCTGCTCTCTGGAAAAAAAAGAAAAAAGAAACAAAACAATTAAGGTGTCCCTCTATATTCAGAGTGGTTTGTCACCTTTTACAATTCAGTTCTTCTGGTGACATATGACTTCAGCTCACTGATGAGCTCAAGAAAATTCATTAATTTGTAGATTATTTTGACATTTCTCATTGTTAGTGTGGAAGGGATGTTCTATTGTGACATTCAACATCCCAAATGGAAGCATAGCTTCCCCATAATATTTTAGGAATTAAAAAAATTTACAGATGTGCCCCCCCCAAAAAAAGCCCACAATGATGAAAGTATACCAAAGGGACACAGGAGCCATTTCAGAGTGGCCAAAGCTGGAATAATTTTAGCAACAAAATAAATAAAGTACTATTGGATTAAAATCCAAAGTATAAAATAAATGTCCATGAGTCCATACTGACATAAATAAATGCTTGAATAATAAATAATGGGAAATAAGAGAAAAATTTCCCATGCAGTAGAATTTCAAATAATTTTTGTAGATACTTTGCCCTCAAGGAGGTGGGGCATAATTCCCACCCCTTAAGCTGCATGTAGTGACTTCCAGAGGGAGTAGGAGGGGGAAAGTAAATTTACAGTGGAGAATCCTGACAAACACTACTTTAACCAGGTGATCATGATCAGTGTCAACAGTGATAAATTATATTGAAAATTATGCAAATTAAATAATGAAAATATTACTTTAGTTCATGGTTTTCCTCCCTAAAACCCATAAGCCATAATCATGAGAAAAACATGCACTAAATCCCAAATGAGGAACATTCTACAAATAACTGACCAGTACTCCTCAAGTACATCATAACAAGGAAAGTCTGAGAAACCACCCCAACCAAAATACTGGTTCCTCAATTGTAACAACAAATGTACACACTAATAGAGGAATATGGGTATAGGGTATATGGAAACTCTCTGTACTATCCTCACAATTTTTCTATAAATCTAGATCTTCACTAAAAATAAATGTAATTTAAAAATCATACATTGGAATAATGCATGAAAATATGTATCAGTGTGGACAATAGGAATAATTTAATATAGGGAATTTATTACAAAGATGTTGGAGGACTGAAAAAGCCATATGAAGCCACTGAGGTAATGCAGAGATAATAACTTCAGTAAGCTACTGTCACATGTAAAGCTAGGGAAACAAAGGAAAGACATTGGGTTATCACAACCCAGGAACTCAGATGAAGAGTCGTGAGAACCTATTGTTCAAATTGTGAGTAGGAGACATTGCCTGGCTGCTATTGGCACTTCTGAAGGATGTGTGATAGTCTGGTACTGGAAGTACCAAAAGAATTTGGAGGCATAAATCTATAACTGCTCTGGGGTAAAGTGATACTGTGGAGGTAAGACTGACAAGAATAGCAAGGATAACAAGAGAGAGGAACTCTCCTTTCCCCTCTTTCTGCCTTCCAGTCTCCCTCTGGTGTCCCGTATTGGTAGAACTAACAGCTGAAAAGGATCACTGAGCAGACTGTAGAAGGATAGATTTTTAGGTAGGAGACAGTAGATTAATAACTGATACAGTCTACCCCTTTTCCTATTCAGCATCCATACACACACTTTTACACATATTTTAACTTCCATATATACAAATATGACTTCTCCAAACCTTCTTGTCACCAATAATAAAATCCTGTTCTTTCCAAGTCCCCAATCATCCTCCTAAACAGTTAGTCATTACCCAGTGTGGTAGGCTAAATAATGGCCTCCAAAGGTATTCTAATCCCTGGAACCTGTGAATTTTACCTTACATGGCAAAGTGTACTTTACAAATGTGATTAAGGATCTTGCAATGGGGAGATTTTCCTGGATTGTTTGAGTGGGCCCTAAATGTAACCACAAGCACCTTTATAAGAAGGAGGTAGAGGGAGATTTGACTACAAGAGAGAGAAGGCCATGTCATGATTACAGAGCAGATTGGGGTGATGCATTCTGAAGATGGAGGAAGGGGTCACAAGGCAAAGAACACAGCCATCCACTAGAAGTTGAAAAAGTCAAGGTAACAGATTTCCCTTCAGAGTCTCCATAATGAGCTAGCCTTTCTGACACCTTAACTTTAGCCCAGTAAAACCAACATATGCATAATGAGAGTACCAGACGGAAAGGAGAAAGAGGCAGAAAAAAATATTTGAAGAAATCACAGCTAAATTTTCCAACTGTGACTAAAAAAAAAAAATTAACCTACATATCCAAGAATCTCAATGAACCCCAAGTAGGATAAACTCATATCCACACCTACATACATCACAAACAGTCAAAAGTGAAAGACAAATAGAGGGTAACTCATCGCACACAAGGGATCCTAAATAAGATTAACAGCTGACTTCTCATCAGAAACTATACAGGCCAGAGGCAATGGGATGGCATATGCAAAATGCTGAAAGAAAGAGACTGTCAATCAAAAATGCTATATCCAGCAAAACTATCTTACAAAAATGAAGATAAAACTAAAACATTCCCAGATAAGGAAAAATTAGGGAATTTGTTGCTAGCAGACATACCCTACAAGAAATATTAAAAGGAGATTAGGGCAAAAATTAATGAAGTAGAGAACAGAACAATAGAGAAAAATCAACTAAACCAAAAGTTGGTTCTTCAAAAAAATCAACAAAATCAACAAACCTTTAACTGACCAAGAAAAAAAGAGAGAAGATCCAAATCACTAGAATCAAAAATGAAAGGGACATTACTATCAAACTTACTGAAATAAAAGGATCATGAGAGAATATTATGAACAATTTTAAGCCAACAAATAAGATAACCTAGCTGAAATGGATAAATTCCTAGAAAGAAACAAACTATCAAAAGTGACTTAAGAAGACATAGAAAATCTGAATTGACCAATAACAAGTAAAGGGATTGAATTAGTACAAGCATATCTTGGAAATATTGCAGGTTCATTTCCAGACAAACAGCAATAAAGCAAATATCACAATGAAGTGAGTCACATGAATTTTTTGGTTTCCCAGTGCATATAAAAGTTATGTTTACACTATACTGCCAATAAACTTACTCAATGCAACGTTGCCATATACCTTTAATTTGCAAAAAATGCAATAAATGCAACATGCAATAAAGTTAAGCATGATAAAATGAGGTATGCCTGTAATTAAAAACTTCCCACAAAGAAAAGTGCAGGCCCAGATGGCTTCACTGGTGAATTCTACTGAATGTTTAAAGAAGAATTAATCCCAATCCTTCACAAACTCTTCAAAAAATAGAAGAGGAGGGGATACTTCCTGGTTCATTCTGTGAGGCCAGTATATCCTGATACCAAAATCGAAGGGATGGTTAGAAAAGAAAACTAACTCAAAATTTCTTAGAAGAAAATATAGGAGAATCTTCATTAGGTTAGGGTCTCAGATCTTGTACCAAAAGCATAATCTGTGAGAGAAATAATTGGTTTTCATCAAAGTTAAAAACTCTTGCCCTTAATTGGACTCTGTTAAGAGAATGAAAAGAAAATATACAAAAAAGGAGAAAATATTTGCAAACTACATGTACAACAAAGGACTTGTACCTGTAATATACAAAGAATTCTCAAAACATAACAGTAAAAAAACAAATGACACAACTTAAAAATGGGCAAAAGACCACAATCTAGGCATTACCAGTGCTCTTTGCTACTGGGTTGTCCTTATTTCTGGCATTTTAAGTGAACACAGTTAGAGAATATGCGGAAAAAAAGTCATAATAATATTTTCTATTTAAATGTAAGATTAGGACACTTTCCTAAATCTATGATTTTATACACATTGTTTATTTTCTCTTATACAGAAAATCTTGAATCCTAATGGCATTAATATAATTACTTATATGTTTTATTCATCATTACACCTATAACAGTTTCCAAATAACAATAGCAATTACTGCTGAATGCAGTTTAAGATTCTTTTGCTGCTTTGATTGTCTTGCTTTTAGAATATATCTCACTAGAGATGAGGCATATATTACATTTTGGTATTGTTAGGGAATGATCAGTTTAAATATTACAATATTAAATGTAATTGCAATTGCCAGCAAAATAGAGATACATAATAGAACTTATAAATTACTGGAGTGATAATGTAATTTACAGAAAAATTTAAATGGACAAAAATAAGAAAACTGAAAAAGATTAAAAACAATAAAGCATATAGTTAATGAATATAAAATAAAACAAAATGAATAAGACCAAGCATCTCAGTTTTCAAAACAAAAACTTGAATGGATTGAATTTTCTCCACATAGACTCTCATACTGATTTAAAATTCAAATTCTGTTACTGTGTTGTTTTTGAAAACCTAAAACTAAATGATAAAGAAAGAAAGGAAAGTAAGTGGTTAAGAAATGGCAGGTTTAACACAGGCAAACATAAAATAGGGTGGCAACAATAATGCCAGATAACGGAATTTATGGATAATAGAAGTTTAGAGAAAGGAATTTTTATTGCTAAAAGGTATAACAAGAAGGGATAGCTATTGTGTACTAAACAACAAAGAAAAAAATTACACAGAACTTTTGATAACAATTTCAGTCATAATAGTGGATTTTTATATAACTCCTATTTGGACAGCTAAATAGATTTAAAACAAATAACTTTGATCACACAATTAACATGCACAATCTAAAAGGTATATACAGAATTTTAGCTATTTACTAAATCACAAATGGACAGTCTTTTCATATGCCCATAGAATATTGCAAAAATAATTTGTGGCTAGTCACAAAAATGTGGCAAGTTGCTGCTTATCTCCTACTATCAGGTCCTCCCTTCTTCAGTAGAGAGAGGTTTGGCCTGCATGTTAGAGTCCCAGGGCTTCTATAACAAATTAGCACAAAATAGGTGATTTAAACAACAGAGGTTTGTTCTCTCACAAGTCTAGAGGCTAGAAGTCCAAAATCAAAGTGTTGCTAAGGACATGCTCCCTCCTAAGGCTGTAGGGAAGAATCCTTCCCTCTTCCAGCTTCTGGTGTCTCCAGGCATTCTTTGGTAATGCCAGCATAACTCCAATCTCTGCCTCCATCTTCTCTTGGCTGCCTTCCCTTTGCAACCGCATGTCTGGGCCCAAATTTCTCTCCTTTTAAGGACACCGGTCATATTGGATTTGGGACCCAACTTAATCTACTGTGACTCTTCTTAACTTGATTACTTTTGCCAAGACCTATTTGCAAAAAAGGTCAGAGTCACAGGTCCTGGGGTTAGGATTTGAACTTGTTTCTAGGGGGGATATAACTCAACCTAGTGGCTGGGCACATAACAACTCACTGCAAAAGGGCATTTCCAAGCTTCATGTGCACCAGGTGTGGTGGTTATGTGACAAAATTCCACCCCATGAGATGAGAGTGGAAGTGATATATGCCACTTCTTATTTCATCCTCTGGAGAATCAAGCCTTCACTTGCCCAGTTCCTTTATTCCTTTCCCAGATGTCTGGAAGATGGCAAGAACTGGAGCCATTACCTTGGATCTAGAGAGAGAAGCCTCATGCTGAGGGTAGCAGGGAACCCTATTAGCCTTCAACCACATATTCCTAGCTAACACATCAGAAAATAAATTCTGTCTTGGTATCAGACATTGTAGCTTATACCTCTTAGTACCTCTTTTAGTATGCCAGTACCCTAATCTTAGCAGCCACAGTATCTTGCAACAACAAATTGAAAAACATAAAAACATGTTCCTAAACAATTTTTGAAGCAAATAGAGAAATAAAATTGAAACAACTTTAATTACCATAATAATAAAAATAATAAAGCTTTCTCCATGGCATGTGAAAAAGGAGTGAGGAAAAAAGAAAACTTTGAATGTTTAGTATTTTTAAAAGAAAGTTTAAGATTAATGTTTTAGAAGAAGGAGTAAAATAAATGAACAAGTTAGAAAATAAATGGAAGAAATTAACCAATTAAAATGCAAAAAAATAAAAGACAAGAATAAATTTAAACAAAGAAGTGCAAAATCTATGTGAAGAAAACTTTAGTGGAAAGTCATAACATTTTCAGAATCATAAAGATGTAATTCCTCCTGAGTTAACCTATAAATTTAATTTGGTTTCAAAATAAATGCCAATAGAATTTTTTTGAACTGGACTAGCTTATTCTCACATCCATATGAAAAATAGAAACAGAAGAATAACCAGAAATAATTCTGAAAAGAGAAGAAAAATGAAGCTCTACTAAATTTTGATTTATAATATGAAGCCTTAGTATTTAAAATAGTGTGAAACTGGAATAGGAATAAATAGAAAAATCAACAGAAAAAGATAGACAATCCAAAAATAGGTAATACAGACACACAAACAAAGATGGCACAGAAAATCAGTGGAAATGGAGGATTATACTATCAATTGATCAGATTATATGATCAATTATATTTGGACAACTGGGTGGTCATCTGGAAAAATAATTTGTTTCAAACTTCATACAGTGAGTCAGAGACTGCTGTTCTCTAAATCCATTGCCTCCTATTTCTGGTCCAAAGCTGGAGTGTATTTCTCAGGTTCCCTTGCAGTTAGGAGTGACCTTGTGAGTTTCAGTGAATGAAAGGTTAAGCCCAAATGATGTGCACAACTTCCAGGTCTGGCCTATATAAACCTCTCATCTCGAACCTCTATTCTCTTTTCTCTGGGAATTGAGAGAACCAGGGAAGCCACATGTCCAAGATGGTGGAGCCACAAGATGAATGTCACCTGGAGCGCTCAGTACTCGTTTGGGAAGGCTACACTGTGACATAAATTTGTCTAGTGTTTTAGCCACATTCAATTTTCACACAATGGCTAGTGTTATCTTAATTAATGTAATACTTTATCCTAGAATAAATTCTACATAAATCAAAGATTTAAATTTATAAAAGAAAGAAAAAATTGACTATAAAAGGCCACTGGAAATTTTTAAAATAAACTCAGAAAAGAGAAGGCCTTTGTAACCATAGCATGAAATTCAGAAACCGTAAAGAAAACATGGGTGAGTGTAATTGCATAGAAAGTTTACAACCTTCATGTCAGAAACTATCATATACTAAGTCAAAAGATGAATGACAAAACAGAGGAAAATATTTGAAATTCATACACAGATCAAGGGCATATTTCCCAAAATCCTATAGAGCTTTTTTCAATCCATAAGAAAAACTTATGATCCAATAGGAAAATGGGCAATGAGCTAATTGGTCATTAATATGAACCTGTTTAAAAAAGATTATGATACATCTACACTGCAAAATATTATGCAGTAGTTCAAAAAAATGAAAACCAACTGTATGTCCTGATATAGAAAGAGCTTCAAGATACATGGTAAATGAAAAACGTAAAGTATAGAACAGCATGTGCAGATTATTATTATTTGTTGTTTTATAAAATGGAGGTGGAAAAGTACATATATATGTTTTATCTTGTACATGCATAAAATATCTCTGCAAAGGTTAAAAAAGATTAGTTGCTTGTGTGAAGGAAATTAGATGTCTGGAGGAGAAAGTAGGAAGGGAGACTTCTAACCACATGCGCTCTTAAACATCTTTCATCTTAAAACAGAAAATATAAACTATTGAAAAACTTAAAAGAAAATGTTCACCAAAAATATATAAAAAACCAGTAAATACTCTAGCACTTAACTTAAAAACTAGGTAAAATTCCACCAAAATAGTGGAAGAAAATAAAAAAAAACCCATACAATTAAAAGTTAGAATTCTTTAAAAGCGTAGGTAACATGGATGAATCTTTGGCCATCTGATTAACATAAAAGAAAATGAATATATACATAAACAGGAGTGATAATAGTCAAGATATTTAATAATGGACATAGCTTGGATATCAAATAAAACAATCAGAGTATGTAGTGGGCTGCCATAAAATCAGGAACGAGAAAGGAAATAGAACAGAGTTACAGAGGATATTTAAAATAGGTAAAGGAAATCTATGTGCAATTTTATGCTAATGATCTTAAAAACATGTAGGAAATAAAAATCACTTCACAAAGTATAAATTACAAATAAGTGACTGAAGAAGAGGCAGAAACCTAAAAATATCAATAACTATAGAGGAAATGGAATAAAAATATGCCAGGCCCAAAAGATTTTGCAAGTAAGCTCTAGCTAATCTTCAAGAAAGAGATAATTTCTAGATTATTTTAATTATCACTAAACAATAGAAATAGATGGAAGTTATCCCAAGTCATTTGTCATAGATTTCATTACTGCCCCAATTCTTCACCCTGCTCTTTACCCTCACCGCTACCTTGTAACTTTCAAATTCCTCCTGCAAAAGGGGCAAGTAAATTTCCCCGCCCCTTAGCCCTTACTTCCTTTGGCCAATAGAATGAGGGGAATTTGCTGGTATGTTAGATCCAAACCTAGGCTCCAAGGGACTCTGTGTGTTCCTTTTTGTCCCCTTAAATCTCTGCCATCACCAAACATGTTTTTAGCAAGAACATTCAGCAGCATACTCAAAAAATAATTCACTCCAACTAAACAGGATCTGTTCCAAGGGGACAAAGATGATTCGACATTAGGATAGCTCTTGGCATATTTAATTATATTAAGAGATAAATGAGAACAAAAATGAATATCTAATAGAAGCCCAAAAGGCATTTGATTAAATTCAGCATCCTTTCTTGATATTAAAAACAAACTCTAAATTAAATTACAATAGAAGGACATTTTCAAAGTATGCTAGAGAGTATAGACCAGAATTCTAGAACTCAGTAGTATATCCTTTTCTCATTTCTAGCTACACTCACTGCCTTTATGATGTCATCCTAGCTCTTGGCTGTAAAACCCTTTAAATATGCTGATTCCCAAATATCCCAAACCCAGACCTCTTCCTTAAACCCCAAACACTTACAGCCAACTGTCAGCCTGTTATGCCACGTACATGCACACCTCTCTGTCACATTTAGCATGTTCAAAGCTGGACTCTGATTGCACGTGCCTAAACCTGCTCCTTTCAGTCTTCCCCATCTCAGTAAATGAAAACTCTGTTCTAGGGTTTTTTGGGTCCAAAATCTGAATCAGAGTAGGCATTGAAGGAATTTGAACAGAGATATAATCTGATTTATATCTGAGCCTGAGTAAAAGGCAAATTCTCATAAAAGCCAATAAGGCCCTAAACAATCTGCCTCTACCTTCTACCACCCAACAACCTCTCAAACCTCAGCTCTTTTTGCTCTGCCCCCAGCTTACTCCACTCCAAGCACACTGACCCTTATGTTGACCCACAACATAAATCACATGTGTATCTGTTTAAAGGCCTCACACCTGCTTTCGCTCACAGGAAACATTATTTCCCCACACATCCACTTGGATTATCCTCATTTCCTTCAGGCTCAATTAAATGTCACCTCTTCAGGGAGGCTTTCCCTCCTCAGATTTTTTTTTTTAACTGCATGCACACGTAAAGAGCACTGCCTCCCATTTCCCTTCTGCTTGAATGTTTTCTTAGCATTTTACAACTGGATATATTATATATGCATTTGTTTCCTTATTCTCTGTCTCCCCCCAGAGTATAAGCTTCATGAGGTCAGGAGTTTTCTTTTGTTCACTATTATACCCCCTGTATTTATACTTGGGATGACACATATCAGATATCTAATACGCGTTTGATGAAAAATATGAATGCATGAAACCAACAACAAATCTTATAATAATAGTCAGATATTAAAGGAATTTCCACTAAAATCTGGGATAGGTATTTCACAAATATTATTCAATAATGACTCAGATTTTTGCTAATACACTAAGAAGAGAATTAAATAACAGGCATATATTCCCTAATACAAAAGTTGAGATAAAATTATTCTTCCTTGTGGGTCAGAAAAGAAAAAAAAAATTAAATCTAAAAAAAGATGGTTATATTATTAAAAACCAAGAAAATATTTAAAAAGTTAAATGTAATAAAGATATATTATAGCAAAGATAGTATGTGAAACTTGTTTAAATAATGTTTTAAAATAATTTACAGCAAATACATGCTTCTCATAGAACATTTACAAAATTTTAAGACTAAAAATAATAACTTAAATTGCCTCTAATATTGTGTTCCAAAGATAATCTCAATTAACACCATGACACTCTTTTCTATTTATTTCAAACACAGAAACTGTTTTAAATATGGAATAGTGTTATAGTAATAATTTATTAAGTATTCTGAAATTGTTATATGAGTGCTTTACATGTATTAACTCTTTTAATACTCCAAATAACATAATGAGGTAAGAACAAATATCATCCCCACTTTACGGAAAAGGAAACTGTGACTTAGAAATTTGTCTAAGGTCACACGGCTAATTGGTGGCAGAGGCACATGTCCATCTATCCCTGGCATTCAGTCTACAAAGTCCATGCTACTGGTACTAAGTACAAATGTATAAAACTGATATTGCAGGCAACAGCTTAGTAATCTGCTTTGTTCACAGTTCATTGTATCATGAGCATATGGGAGATTCTCCAGGATAGCCCATATTCCAGGCCATAAAACAAACTTCAATAAATTTAAAGGGCAGAATAAACAAAGTATATTCTCTGACCCAAACTCAATGAAATCATAAATTAATACCAGAAGGAAATTTGAGAAATCACAAATATGTGGAACATAAACACACACTCCTAAATAACAAATTCATCAAAGAAGAAGTCACAAGAAAAACAAGAAAATATTTTGAAATGAATGAAAATGAAATTACAACATTGGAAAACTTATGGGATGCAGTGAAATCAGGCTTAGAGGGAAATTTTCATCAGTAAATGCCTATATTAAAGAAGAAGAAAGATCAGATCAATAATCTAAACCGACAATTTAAGACATTGGAAAAAGAAGAGTAAACTACACCTAAAGCAAACAGAAATACAGAGTAGAAAACAATACAGAAAAATCAGTGAATCTGAAAGTTGGTTCTCTGTGAAAATTAGCAAAATTGGCAAATCTTTAACTAGATTGACCAAGGACAAAAAAGATACAAAATACTAGAATAAAAAATGAAAGAGGGGACACTACTGCTAACCTTACAATAATAAAAAGGATTATAAAGGACTACTGTGAGCAATTGTATGCCAATAAATTAGACAATTTAACTGAAATGGAAAATTCCCAGAAAGAAACAAACTAGTGAAACTGACTGAAGAAGAAATAGATAATCTGAATAGACCTACAATAAGTAAAGAAACTGAATTAGTAATCAAAACACTATCCCCAAAGAAAAGGCCAGGCCCAAATAGCTTATTGCTGAATTCTACCAAACATTTAAAGAACCATTAGTGTCAATGTTTCACAAACGCCTACAAAAAAATAGAAGAGGAGGGAACATTTGAACTGGGCCTTGAATGATGGTTAGGAGTTTAATTTGTGTAGATGGGATATGGGGGCATTCTAGACAAAGAAAGACTCCAGCAAAGAGCCAGAGGATGGAAAACTTGGGACATATGTGGGGAATCACAAAATCTTGATCACCTTTCTTTGGCCATTATTGATAGGTCCATGTCTACCTAGCCTAGCCCTGTCCCTGTGTGAGACACTGACTAGGACACCATCAGGGTAAGGGACAGCCTTTTCCATGGAAAGTCTAGCAGTTTCTCTGTAACTAGTGATGAGGAATGTATTATAATTTCACAGGTATTCTATGCTTACTAAAGTCTTACGATGATTTTGGAAGTGTTATAACAATTAAGATAATAATGATAATAGTTACATATAATTTATTGAATGACAATTAAGGACCAGGAACTTTCCATACATCAGATCACTTTTATTTGTTATCACAGTGCTATTAGAGCAGACAAGAAATTTGAAACTAAGAGAAGTGAAATAAATTGTCTGAGGTCATGTACCTAGTGGAAATCAGAGCCAATATTGTGTTTCAGGTCTTTCTTGGCCCATAACTTGTGCTCTTATATGCTATGCTATAGTGTCATTCTTATAAATGAGTCTGGCAATATGGAAAATCAGATATTCTGAAAACCTTTCTGTCACAATACCTAGAGATGTGGGATAAATTGCCACATATGTCATTTAAAGTGAATAACTGAACACATAAGAAAGTAAAACTCCAAGAGGCTGAAAATAAATAGGGAGAAAAATAACAAAATATTGAGCAAATTTCAAATCATGGCTACCGTGAGGGCATTTGGGGTTATGAGGATTTTAATAATCCTTTAAAAAGTAATTCTTGAAGCCTTGGGGCCACAAAAGATTGGTTATTAAGACCTCAGTAACTTTACAACCACCGAAAGCCAGCAATATTTAAGACAGATTTCCAGAATGGTTGAGTCCTGGAGTACTTGGAAGCACAAACACTAATCCCTTTTAAAGGCGAGTACTCACAATCTAAGCACCCAAGGATTCAAAAAATCAAGTTAGCCAAATATGAACTCTCGGTCAAAAACTGCCAAATACATGAGAGAACAACACACTGGGAACAAGAGAGAGAAGAAACAAAACAGAGCAGAATTACATAAAATTTAAGATATTAGAATTACGAATCTCAGACTATATAATTAAAATATTTAAAAACTTTAAAAAATAAAAGTAATAACTAAGCAATGAATAAAGAACTATCAAAATGACCAAAAGTTCTATAAAAAACTACACCAAACCTCTAGAAATTAAATAGATAGAATGAAATTTAAAATCCATGAACAGATTAAACCAATTTAAGGAGCTGAAAAGATAATTAATAAACTAAAGATACATTTGAAGAAATTATCCAGAATGCCATACAAAGAGAATTATATGGAAAATATAAATAAAAGGTTTAGAGGCATGGAGAATAGAATGAGAATTTCCAACATCTAACTAATTGGAGTTTCAGAAGACAGGAATAGAGGGAATGGGGTTAAGAAAGAAAAGATATTGCTAAAAATTTAATAGATTTGAAGAAAGACATGAATCATTAAATTTCCTCAATGCTGTCTTTAGGATAACAATGAATCCCTAGCAGGATAAATAAAAATGAAATCCATACTGAGACATGCCATAGTGAAACTATAGGAAGAAAGAGATAAAGAAGTTGTATTAAAAGAAACTAAAGAAAAAAAAAAGATCACCAACAATGGAATGAAAATTCAAGTAGTAGCAGAGTTCTCAAAAACAACGATGGAACTGAGAAGACACTAGAATATAACCTCAAAGACATAAAATAAGGTCAGTCTAGAATTGTATGCCCAGATAAATTACCTTTAAACATGAGGGCACGCTGAAGATATTTTTAGATCAAACAAACTGAGATTTTACCATCAAGAAGAAATTTACTTCTAAAAGACTAGCTTCAAGAAGAGAAATTTTCCTGACAGGAAAGCCTGTAATACAAGGATCCATGTTATTTGTTATTAAATAGGGATTAAGAACACAGACTCCAGTGCCAAACTGCTAGAGTTCAAATTCTGATTCTAATCCCTGGATGAGTATAGATTAGTCATTTATTCTCTTTGGGCTTCAAATCCTCTTCTGTGGATTGAGTAAAGTAATATGACCTACTACAGAGCTTTTCTGGGGATTAAAGGAGTTAATACATATAAAGCACTTATAGCCCCATGACATTCTTTGAAATTTGCTCTCTAACTACTTGTTAAATCGTTCTTTGAAAGTCATCACTGTTATGTATATATGTTAACGTTCACAATGAAAAAAGCATTTATAGCAATGCCTAGTTCTTAATTAGTACTCAATACTACTAACTATTATGAATGGTAAGCAAAGAAATTGGTTCACACTTAAATAAATTTAAACAAATCCTAACTTTATAACACATTAATAATAAAAACTTTATAAACATTACTTTGGGGTAAAAAGAAGACGAAATTATAGACAAAAATAATATGGATACATTTCACAAATTTCAGAAGAATATATTTACCACTTATAATTTTATCAGACGCAAAATTATATCTATATATTACCACTTACTATAATTTTACGAGATGCAAAATTATATATATATATATATATATATATATCAATGATTTATACATATTTGGTAAAAGTATAAAGAAATAGATGGAAATTATAAAAGTCAGGATGAATTTTACCCTTAGAAGAAGAATACAATTGGGGAGAAAAGAAAATACAGATTAAAGAAGGTTACTTTAAGGGCTGTCTTAATTTGTCTGAGCTGCTATCACAAACACCAACATAAACAACAGGAATTTATTGTCTCATGCCCTTGAAGCTAGAAGTACAAAATCTAAATATTTGCAAGTCTTGTTTTCTTCCAAAGACTGTAGCATTCTGGTGCTGGCTGCAGGCAATCCTTGGTGTTCCTTGACTTTTTCATCACATGGTGATGTTGTCTCCTTTCTCTTCGGAGTTCCTGCTGACTTCCCAGTTCTCTTTAAAAGGCCTCCAGAAATCCAGATTAAGATCCACCCTCATTCAGTTGGGCAACACCTTAACTAAAAATAACATCTTCAAGAGATCCTATTAAAACTGGGTTCACACCTACAGGTATGTGGATTAAGATTAAGTACATTTCTTAATTGGGGTACATAATTCATTCAACCACAAGCGCCTCTACTGTTTGGGTAATATTTAATTTCTTAAATTAAGTTGTGAGTGCACAGTGTTTTTTTTAATCATTATATCTTTTGTATGTTTTAAATATGTCAAAGTAAAACTTTTAAAGTCATTGCCCATTTGCTTCTTTTTGCTTTACCATTCTCCCTTGATCACAGTAAGGCTTGTTTTCATTTATTTATTTATTTTTCCATTTTTCACTGGGGTCTTTCCCATATTTGCTCAGCATCATATAAAAGGCTTTGGCTTAGTTTCCACAGCTTTGTAATGCTTTCTTTTCTGTTGGGGCACAAAAACGCATATTGTTTACATTTAGTGTGCTCTGATTCAGGTTTTTATATTCTTTCTTTTCATTGAGAATCACTGAGCTGAAGGATGTTGACAATTTATTTTTTAATGTTATTATTCAACATTCTTTCAAAAGTATGTATGTGCCAAATATTGGGGTAAACCAGGGAACGAGACGAACAGACTTTCTGCCAGGTCTAGTGAGAGACACAGAAAAGTAAATGGGTTATTTTCATCAAAGCAGCCAAGATGCCAGTATATTTTAGTGCTCCCAGAAAATGGTGCATAACAGCATGACTGATGTGTTAGGTCAGACCAACAGTTCATCCAGCTAGCATTTTGTTATCTTTCCATTTCCCCATAAGACATGATATATGCAGATAAATATTCTTCTTATAATCTTAAATGCTAGATTTGTTGCCTACACATCCCACAATTCCTTAATATTCTACTGGGAATCTTTCATCCATTAATTTATTCATATTTTCTGAGTCTGTGGAAATAACATGTACTTTCTCTTGGAGTAATTTATTTGACAGGTTAATCATCCTCATGTCTCTTATTTCCCCTAAATTTATCCCTTCCAACTTTAAGGCATGAGTGGGCAATAAGTAGAAAAAATAAACCAGACTGTCCTGCTCACCTCTTCCAATCCCCATCTAAACTGCGGAGCTGTTTTCTCCAGAAAACCATCTGCTCAAGTGGGTTGCTCAAATTGATCTCCAAATAGAGCTGGATCCTCAGTACTTCCCAGCAACATTTCCCAGTTCTCGTATCCATTCCCGCAGAGGTTCTCAAAGTTGGTTCTCAGACTGGCAGCAGCAGCAGCACTTGGAGACTTGCTAGAAATTAATGTTCTCAGGCTCCACCCCGGACCTACTGAATTAGAAACTCAGAGTATGTCATAGCAATCTAGTTTAACAGGCTCTCCAGGTGATTCTGATGCACGCTTAACTGTGAGAATCACTGCCCCACTTGGGGCATTTCTGACTGATATTAGAATCACTTGTGGAATGTTGAAGTCTTCCATAGCCCCAGCTCAATGAAATCAGAATCCCTGGACATGGGGCCCTCGCCTTGACAAGTTTAGAAATCTCCCCAGGTGATTTTAGTGTGTAGTCATTTCCAGACTGGCTTGTGAAGATGATTGTTAAATTGTGAGGATTTTTGCTAGGCAGTTATTAAATTATTAGCTGGAAGTCAACCATAGTGGTAGCATTTATACCTGGGAGTGAGCAAATACAATAAATGAGAACTTTTGCTTTTTTTCTGCAGAGCTGGCTGTAAAATGTCCATCAGCACACCACTGGCAGTAGTCCACACGGGCAGTGTTGGTTTGCTGAATCCCTATAATCATCAAGATAAACATGGTAGTTTCAAGAATGGATATTTCAAATGCAAATTTATGTAAGTGTATACAGTGTTAAGATCAAAAGTAGTTGATCCTTGCTCCCCCTATAAAATTGCCTTTCTATAAAATTGCCGTCTGGAATTTGGTGTTCATTCCAGTTCAAAAGACTTAATTTCTCAAGGAGATTTTGGAGTTTTGGGGGAAGAGGGAGGAGTTCAAGGTCTGATAAAGGGCCTGCTCCATGACACCCCAGCTGGGACAGGACTCTCTGGCCGTGGGGTCACTATTGCTGAGCTGGCGAGTTATTTATGTAACAAATCCCCTGGCAGAGCTTCCAGAAACCAGGGACATTTAGAAGGAGCAGGAGTTCAGGGAAGAGGAAGAGGAGTTGGAATGACACTTAAGAATAGGTGGCCAAAATATTGTAATGGATGCAGGTAGGAGAAGGCAGCACTGATCATTAGTAGTGATGATGTTGAACTTCACTGGAGCCCTGCAATCCTGGAAAACTGAAAGTTAAGAAATACCCCACACTTTGCATTCCAGAGAACCACTTACTGCAAGGAACCACCTCTCCCCATAAGACTTAAACTCACAGATACCAACGCCCACCTTGTTTACCAATAATAAGACTTGACCCAGACCCTCTGAATTCTCATTCTTTGCGTCATAAATGTTAAGCTGAATTGTTTTGTCTCCACTGATCAATCAGAACAAAATGATTGTTAACCAAACTTTCAGTAAGATTCTCTCCTTTCCCCGGATCCCTGAACTTTTTGGCTTACCCTCAGCCCAAGCCCCACACAGCCCCTTCTTAATGGCCCCTCCAGGCAAATGGATTGGCCCTAGAGTAAAACATTCTCTGATCTACTATCTATTATCCCCATCTCAGCACCTTTTAATTCCACTTCCCCACACTTGGTTCTTTCTAATTTTCTCCTCTCTATAAAAGAAAACCCTTTCCAGATTTTATGGTCAAAATGTTTTCTCCTCATTGTAATAGTCCCCCTCCCCCTATTGCAATAGTCCCTTTCCACCCACTCCTTATAATAATCCCTTAAAATAAAGTGTCTCCTTACCAAGTCCAGATTTGTTTTTTTAATTGACAACAGAAACTTTTTATGTCTATCATTAGGAATTACACATATTCTCAAAGTACTGGGTATATCAATAAACATCAAATTCAAGAAAGTGATTATCCTGGGGAAGGAAGGGGAGTTGGTCAAGACAAGAGAAATGAGTTTGGAGAGAAGCATACAGGTACACAGGAACTTTTCAATTATTTGGTAATGCTTCATTTCTTACTTCGAATGGTAGTTACCTGATTGCTTGTTTTCATTTTTATACAATTTTGTATGTCTTAAAAATGGCATGTGCTAAATGCCAGTGCATTCATCTTGATGCCTTCTTTGACAGATGGTTTGCTGGCATGGGAGAGTACTGTTCTTCTCCTCTCTCTGTTGACCCAAATTTGCTAGCACCCCTGAGCTGCTAGGAAAACTGTTACCCACCAAGGGAAAACTCCTCTACCAATTATCACATAAATATTTGCTATTTAATTCTCTTTTCTCAATTAAGATTTTAAACTCCTTTAAAATGTTCTTTACAAAGTTAATTTCCCTACCTGTCTTCTATTACATCATGTGCCACATAGCATTCACTAAAAGTTAGTAGACTTCATTCAGAGCAAATTTAGAGAGTGGAAATAATCATCATCTCAATATACTGCCAGCCAGGCTCCCTTTTGATGTCTGACACTGATAAAGAGACACTATGAACTCCCCTGGAAAGCAAAACATCATAAAACTGTCATGACAGCCTGATTTCAAGATCTGAAAGTCCCCTGTTTTGCATTCAACTGGGATTACTTGACCTCTGTCTTTGATCTTGGTTCTTCTCCAAGCTCTGGGACTCGGGCTGACCCTGGCCTTCAAGAATTTAAAGAACTCTTAAATGGAGCCAAGTAATCTTTATACTAGGTCTGCTTATGCCTGCACCCAATTCTAGTAACTTGGCCTTTGCCTTGGTCCTGGGGCTGGGTCTTCATCTCTATTAATTAGACAACTGGGTCCCTGCCCTTGGCGTCTGGGCCTGAGTCTCAGTGACCTTCTCTCTTCCCTACCAGGAAACAGTCTTGCCTTCATCTCAATGATTACGTCCTGCCACCAGTAACTAGAATTCTCTGATTTCTGCTAACCTTTATCTGTGCTTCCCTATTGAAATGCTACATTGGACTTTTGTGATATCAACCACTTTCCTGGATTACCAAATACCTCTCACCATCCTCTGTGTACCCCTTTTCCTGACTGGACTTCCTCTGGTTTGCTAAGGCTGCCATTATGCAAAATGCCAGAAATGGATTGGTTTTTATAAAGGGGATTTATTCTGTTTGGTTACATTCAAAGTTCTAAGACCATAAAAGTGTCCAAACTAAGGCATCAACAAAAGGATACCTTCACTGAAGGAAGGCTGATGGTATCCAGAAAACCTCTGTCAGCTGATCCTTTGCTCCTGGGTTGCATTTCAAAATGGCTTTCTCCAAAATGTCTCTGGGCTTCTGTCTTTGCTCCTGTCTCTCAGCTCCTGTGCATCCTTGCTTGTTCTCCCAGGGTGTTTCTCTCTAAGCATCTGGGGAGTCCTCTCTTAGCTTCTCTGAGGTTAACTCTGGGCTTCGTCTCTTAGCTTAGCATCTCCAAACATCCTTCCATCTGCATCTCCAAGTGTCTCTAAGCATCAACTTTCAACAGCCATCTCCAAAATAACTCTCTCAACTTCTCTTGCTCTCCCTTTAACGGTCTCCAGTGATTTAATCAAGACCCACCTTGAATGGGCAGATGCCACACCTCCATGGAAATAATTCAATCAGAGTTCCACCCTAATCAACAGACTAATCAGTCTGTCCCCACAAGATTGCATTAAAGAATATGGCTTTTCTGGGGGACATAATATATCCAAACCAACACAGCATGAAAGGCCATGAACATTCAGAGGCCAAGCAGACAAGGCCCAGTGACCTCTTGGCAATTTGAGAAATAGAAGCAGAGTTGGGAGGGCTCTATGGAAATAGGCTTTGTGGTTATTTGCCTGGCCAGATGGATAAAAACATTCCCACTTAATTTGTATGTGACAGCTACATAAATATCCCATAATAATAAAAACTGGCATTTTAAATTCATTTAGGATTTTATATTTATACATGATACAAATTAATGGTTTATTTTTATAAACATATTAAGAGATCTTCTATTAGGAGGATTTGAGAACACAAACTACCTGGGAAGGTTCTGAATGAGACACCAGGAGCAATAGACTGTTTTCAGCTTTCTTCTGGGCCCCCAGGCTCCCTCTTGAGTTCTTCTAGTGAGTTTAATCAGAGGAGTGAAAACTGGAGTAGAGGTCAAGCACTCAGGCTTTTTTAAAAGAATGCAGTAGTTAACAGTAACTATCAATCCCAGTCACAGAATTCCCAGTTACTTATCAACTATGGACTGCCTAGAGGAAACAATGCCCTGACTAACTCTATCAGACACCAGTCAATTCTATAAAAATAACCCCAGGCACAATCCAGTTGTTGGAATACAGGCAACACAACCTGCAAACTTTAGTGAAGTTTTTCCTTCTTTATTCTGGCATTATAATGTCGAGTTGAAGTATTTGTTATAGTAGCCCTCCAAGGAGAAATATAACAATAATATGAAACCTCTAGTTAAGAAATTGCAGTGTATGCAAATTCATTCTCTTCCTTATTATTCAGACATGTAAAGGAAAAAAAAAAACAAAAACCTGAGAATTACTTTTAAATCTGTCCCATTTCAGAAGGAAAGCCAACTCTTGAACTCTATGGCTGGCTGTTTGAATTACGACTACTGCATTAGACATTAATTCCTTGAAATTCTAATGATTCCTCCAGTGGAGGTTCAGAATCAAAGGCTATTGATTTGCTACTCATAACTAGTGGCTGCCCTGAACAAGCAGCAAACAAGAGAAGCTGGGACCACACGCAGTGCCTCTCAGGGAGTTTAACAAGCCCTTGAATTCAGTTTCTAAACTTCATTTGTTTGGCCAAACAAATGTTTCCAAAGTTTTATCCATGTACTTCAAAAATGGATCAATGTCCGCTCAAACTAAACACCAAATAAAGAAAATGCTTGATGTCAGCTGAACTTCAGGTACTTCTGGAAGTTCCATTGGGTTGAGATGGATTGAACCAATAAAATGATTTGTTTCTGCAGGGTTTGAGCCTAAAATGGATTTAAATCTTCAGTAAGGGAGCCAAGGCCAGCAAAGTATTCAAACTTCCTTCTATAATAGCACTCAACACTCTGAATTATATTTCTCCATTTACCATCAGACTATGAATATTCTGGAGGAAGGGGCTATCTTACTCATGTTTATACTTCTGGTGCATTGCCTAACACAGTCAGGCTCAGCACATTTGAGTTCACCAATTAAAGAATGGCTAAAGGATCAGGTAGCTGCCACACTTGAGTGCTAATTAAGAATATACTTGAAACCTTTCTGATTCTTCTTTTTTAGAAGCTTATTGTGTGTGGAAGATTAACTTCAAGGTTTGCCTATCCAAAACCTCATGGTCCTCTGAAACTTCAGTCAGTTTTCGAGTAGAGCTGACCACCTCTTATTAAACAACCCAAACGTGGGTTGTTCCTGTTTTCTCGGGCTGCAACTATAAATATTTTACAGATTATGATCTAATTTGGAAAGATGCTAATTTTAGGAAAATAAATCTACTTCTTCAGAAACTTGAGTTTTGGCTTTAGAGGATATTTTGGTCCAAGTCCTTGTTTTGCTTGGGCATTAGGAGTTTTGGCTGCAGTGGATCTATAATGAGAAGTGGAGTGTAGGGCTAGAACTGCAATCAGGCTCACACTATAACTTGTAAGAGGGATACTGCTTTGCTTCTGTGATAAACAAGGGATAAAGAGACTCATTCTGACTCTTCAAATTGGATCTCTTAATATTTCACTATCTGTGGCAGATACCTAGACTGGGAGTTGAAAAAGTTCAGTCTTGATTCATAAACATCACAAAATCATAATAGAGAGAAACAACTTTTCAAAAGTCCCATAAATACTGATTATTAGCAACACATAATCACCCAGCTTCCTGCATCCGCAGCAACCTCCGTCCTTCCACGTTACATACTGAGGTGACTTTTAGAAACTTTACAAAATATTGGATGATCACTCAGGATCCTCCCAGCCAGCAGCACTGGATAAAGAGCCCAAAACTGGTAAAAGATACCACAGCAGACTTTAGGCCAACTTTGGCAAGAAGCAAGGCCTGTCCTTTTTTTCTCTCTCTCTCTTTCCAAATGAGTTAAATTCTAGGTGGTACAGAATTTGGGGCAGAACAAAGACCAAAGAGCAGACTCTGAACTAGGTTTACTCTGGCCGCACACTTACGGTAGGAATGGTTGAGTGAGGAGAACTAATTAGAGGAAAAACCATTGTGACTTTTTTTTCTCTGAAGTTTATTCTTAAATATACAACAGACTCCAAGACAAAACTTCATTCTAGCTATAGACAGCAACAGATTTATAGTAGAAAATCTAGACATTTGAACAAGAATGGAATCAAGGGTCACCATAACATCAGCACAAGGACAAGCTTACTTTTTGCCAGATTTCTTAATTCCACCAGTGGCCATGGAGCTCTCCCTGTGGCCATTACTTTTAGCTCCTTGAGTTTCTTCTGCTCTTCTCTTTGTTTTTGCTTGAAAGCCTTATCTTCTTCATTGATTTCCTTCCCCTGCTTCTTGGACTGTGTTCTAATTTGTTAATGCTACCAGAATGCAAAACAACAGAGATGAATTGGCTTTTATACAAGGGGGTTTATTTGGTTACACAGTTACAGTCTTAAGACCATAAAGTGTCCAAGGTGACACATCAGCAATCAGGTACTTTCACTTAAGGATGGCCAATGGTGTCTGGAAAACCTCTGTTAGCTGGGAAGGCACATGGCTGGCGTCTGCTCCAAAGTTCTGGTTTCAAAATGGCTTTCTCCTAGGACGTTCCTCTCTAGGTTGAAGTTCCTCAAAAATGTCACTGTTAGTTGCTCTTGAGATGTTTGTCCCCTCTTAGCCTCTGGAGCAAAAGTCTGCTTTCCAAGACTGTTTCCAAAATGTCTCTGTAAGCTGAAGCTCCTTTCTCAGTTCTAGAGCATTCTTCAAAGTGTCCCTCTTGGCTGTAGCTCCTCTTCAAAATGTCACTCACAGCTGCACTGAGTTCCCTCTGCCCATCAGCTCATTTATATGGCTCCACTGATCAAGGCCCACCCTGAATGGGTGGGGCCATGCCTCCATGGAAATATCTCATCAGAGTTCATCATCTACAGTTGGGTGGGGCGCATTTCCATGCAAACAACCTAATCCAAATGTTCCAACTTAATCCCCAGTAATATGTCTGTCCCAGAAGATTGCATCAAAGAATATGGCTTTTTCTGGGTGACATAATACATTCAAACCAGCACAGGCTGCTTCAGGGGCTTCTTGTCACTGTCACAGCCAGAAAGCCTGTCTGACTTTTCTCCCCACTTTCAATTTCTACAAAGAATTTAATAATAATATGTATATGCCCTTACCTTTTCACAAGCTTTAGACTTTACAAAAGACTGCCACATTTATTACAGTTCAATATTTTGAAAAATTTCAACTGATACTATTTTAAAAGTCTTCTCTTTATAAAAAGCATGTCCTCCAGCTATCATTCTATCTTTGTAGAACAAGGAAAGGAAAGAGGGCAAATGCCACTTTGGGATGAAAGGGATAATATAGAGAAAGTTCTTACTGGCAGAAAGAGGGTTTTAAAGGAAAAAAAGGTCCTGTTGTAGAGCATGTAGGAAGGAGAAGAGGGAAGAGAAAGAGGAAGCAAAAAGTCAGAGTAATGTATCTTGACTTCTCCTTCTACACACAGTTCAGGGAATAGGGCCAGAAGCCTGGAGGGAGAATGTTGGTTAAGTTGAGGAGAAAGACAAAAGCATGTGTGCCCTAATCCTCTGGAATATCACCATTTGGGAACTCGCAGACAATGTGAGGGACCTCCAGCAGAACAAAGATAGTGGAGGGGCAGGGGTGGGGGGAGAGAGGAAATCTGCACTCCTAAGCTTCCTATAGCTCCTGTGTGGTATGCTGTGGAAGGAACCAGAAATATTCAGATGTCCTGGGGGGAGGGTGGTGAAGAGACAGTAGCTGAGTTAAAAGATAACGTATTTGCCACGGGGCCACCAAAAAAAAAAAAAAAGGATAAGGGACCCTGTTGTAGAGGTTGTAGAGCGGATCCCAATGCAGGGGATAAATGGAGAATATCTGAATCTTAGAAATGTCTGCAGCACCAACAAGAACTGAGGACAGGTTGAGTTTTCAAAGCAGAGCTACCAGCCCCTGAAGGAGACAAAATGATGTGATGGTTAATTTCATGTGTCAACTGAGCTAGGTTACAGCGTCCAGTTGTTTGGTCAAGCACTGCCTGCTTGTTACTGTGAGGATATTCCATAGATGGCATTTGCATCTATAATTAGTTGATTGCATCTACAATCAACAAAAGAGATTGCCCTCAGCAATGTGGGTAGTCCCCTTATCCAATCAGTTGGGGGTCTTAAAAGCCAGGACTGAAGATTTCAAAGGCTGAGAGATCTCAAATAGAGTTGAGAGGCCAATCTGGAGGTTATTCTTACATATGTTATAGATATTACTTTTTAGTTTCTAGTGTATTAGAATAGCTAAAAGGAAATTCCTGAATCTGTTGAACAGTAATCCAGAAGACTCGATTCTTGATGAGAATTATATATCTATATAGCTTTATCATACGACTGTGTGATAGTGAAAACTTGTGACTGACACTCCCTTTAACCAATGTATGGGCAGATGAGTAATAAAATAATGACAAAAATATATAAATAATGGGGGGGGCGGAGGGGGTATATGATGGTTTTGGTGTTCTTTTTTATTTCTTTCCTACTTTTTTTATATGTTTTTTCTTTATTTTGGAGTAATGCAATTGAAAATTGATTGTAGTGATGAATGCACAAATATACAATGATACTGTGAGTCACTGATTGTATACTTCGGATGGATTATAGGGTATGTGAGTATATCTCAACAAAATTTCATAAAAAAGGGCAAAAGACATGAATAGACATCTTTCCAGAGGAGATATACAAATGACCAATAAGAACATGAAAACAAGCTCAACATCATCAGCCATTAATGAAATGCAAATCAAAACCACACAGATCTACTACTTTACACCCACTAGAAAGGCTATTGGAAAATGGAAAATTACGAGTGTTGGAGATAATGTGGAGAAGTAGGAATACTCATTCATTGTTGTTGGGAATGTAAAATGGTGCAGCCAGCATGGAAGTTCCTTAGAAAGTAAAATATAGAATTACCATATGACCCATCAACCCCAGTTCTAGGTATATTCCCAAAAGAAGTGAATGCAGGGAGTCAAACATACATTTGCACACTGATGTTCACAGTGACATTATTCACAATTGCCAAAAGGTGGAAGCAATCCAAGTGTTCATCAAAAGATGAATGAATAAACAAAATGTGGTATATACATACAATGGAATATTATTCAGCCATAAAAAGGAATGACGTTCTGATATATAATACAACATGGATGAACCTGAAGCTATCAATGGGCCAGACGAAAAGGACAAATATTATATAATATCATCTCTGTGAAATAATTAGAATGCAAATTCATATAATCACAAATTAGAACACAGGTTACCAGGGGTAGGGTTGGGGTAGGAAGTGGGGAATTAATGCTTAATTGGTACAAAATTTCTGTTTGGGGTGATGGAAGAGTTTCATCTATGGATGGATGTGATGGTAATCCAATACTGTATGTTAACAGTATATTTGAATGTGACCAATAGGGGAAAGTTTAGGTTGTATATATGTTACCTGAACAAAAAATTTTAAAAACCATAGAATAGTACGACACAAAACAATGAACCCCAATGTAAACTATGCACTATAATTAATAATATATAACATTGTTTCATCAATTGTAACAAAGTTACTGCACTAAAGTGAAGAGTTAATAATAGGGAAAATGGTGTGTCAGGGGCTGGGGGTAATATGGAAATTCTTATATCTTCTTTAATTAAAAAAAACTCAATCCAATAAAAGGCAGAAAAAGAAAAAATGAACAAATAAAACATAAATAAATAGAAAATATCTAATCAGATAGTAGATATTAATCCATTAATATCAATAATTGCATTTAAAGGAAATAGTCTAAACAAATCAATTAAAAGTAAAAAAACAGTCAGATTGGAGGGAAACAAAACAAGACTCAATGATATGCAGTCTATAAGAAACCCACTTTAAATATAAAAGCATAGATAAGTATGTTAATAGTAAAAGGGTGGAAAAAATATGCCATGCAAACTCTACCTAAAGAAAGCTACAGTAACTATATTGATATGAGAAAAGTAGACTTCAGAATAACAAAGATAAAGAGTGGCATTGTAGTAATAAAAGTGTCAATTCAAAAAGAAAACATAACAATGATAAAAGTGTGCATCTGACAACAGGGCTTCCAAATACATGAACAAAGTCTGATACAACTAAAAGGAAATGTAGACATATTAACAATTATAGTTGGAGATTACAAAGCTTCTTTCTTATCAAGTAAGAGAACAAACAGATAGAAAATAAGTCAGGATATGAAACCCTGAACAAAATTGACTTACTTGACATTTTTAGAACCTCCATCCAAGAATATGAGTACATATTATAGTCAAGAGCACAAAAAACATTTCCCAAGATATACACTATTATGGGCCATGAAAAAAAAAACCATAACAAATTTTTAAAATTTGAACTCATGAAAAGTATGTTCTCTGAAACATAATGATATTGGAAATATCTTCAAATATTTGGAAATTAAACAACACATTTTGAAACAATCCATGGATCAAGTAGGAAGTCACATGGAAAACTGGAAAATTTTAACTGAAGGTTAATGAAAACATATATCAAAAGTTGTGGGATACCACTAAGCACTACTAGAGGGGAAAAAAAAAGAGAATTAAATGCTTATATTAGAACAGACGAAGGATCTCAAATCGATGATTTCAGATTTCAATCTAACAAGCCAGAAAAAGAGAGCATATCAAACGTCAGAACAAAGCGAAGGAAGGAAATATTAAAGAGAAGGAATCAATAAAATAGAAAATAAAATACAATGGAGAAAATCAATGATAGCAAAAACCAATCTATGGAACAACTGATAAAATTGATAGACCTCTAGCCAGACTGACAGGAAAGAGTAATGGAGAGGGAGAAGAAGAAGGAAGAAGGAAAGAGAAAAGGGAGAGAAGAAAGGAAGAGATGCAAAGGAGAAGAGGAGGGAAAGACATAAATTATCAATAATCATAATGAAAAAAGGGACATCGCACATCACCACAGACCTGTGCAGACAATAAAAGGGAAAAAAGAGAGTTATACTCAACTTTATGCTGCCAAATTAGAAAATATAGATAAAAGGGGCAAATTATTTGAAATACACAACTAACAATGCTCACTCAAAAAGAGATAATCTGAATAGTCCTGAATCTATTAAAGAAATTGAATTCATAATTAAAACTTTTCAGCAAAGAAAATTCTGTGTCCACATGACTTCACTGGTGAGCTCTACCAAGCATGCAAAGAAGACATCACACAATTCTACAAGAACTCTTCCAAAACAGGAGGAAACAGAACAGGAGGAAACATTTTCCAACTCTTTTTATGAGATCAGCATTACAATGATAACAAAAGCAGTCAAAGACATTACAAGGTGAAAAAAATCTACATACCAATATTCCTCTTTAACACTGGCACAAAAATCCTCAAAAATATTAGCAAACAGAATCCAAAAGTATATAAAAATGAAAATGCATCAGGACCAAGTGTGGTTTATCCTGGGAATGCAAGACTTGTACAGTAGTTGAAAATCAATCAAGGTAAATCACTATATAATCACATTGAAGAAAAAAAAAAACATATGACAATTCCTATTGGTGCAGAAAAGGAAAAATTCAATATCCATTCATGATAAAGACTCAGCAAAGTAGGTGTGCGGGGAAACTTCCTCAACCAAATAAGAGGCATCTACAGAAACCTATGGCATTATATATAACACTGACAGACAATGCTCTCTCCCTAACTTGAGGAAAAGTCAAGGATAGCCATTTTTACCTCTCTTAATCAACATCATACTGGAAGTCTTAGCCAGTCCATTGTGCAAAAAGGAAAGGGAAATACAAGTTATACAGACTGAAAGGGAAGAAAAAGAGTTGTTTCTATACTCAGGTGATATGATGCTTATTACCTCTTTAAGTAATTCCAAGTAATTAATAAAAATGCTCCTGAGAGGCGGGGCAAGATGGCAGACTGGTGAGCTGTATGTTTTAGTTACTCCTCCAGGAAAGTAGGTAAAAAGCCAGGAACTGCGTGGACTGGACACCACAGAGCAATCTGTCTTTGGGCATACTTCATACAACACTCATGAAAACGTGGAACTGCTGAGATCACCGAAATCTGTAAGTTTTTGCGGCCAGGGGACCCGCGCCCCTCCCTGCCAGGCTCAGTCCCGGGGGAGGAGGGGCTGTCAGCTCCAGGAAGGAGAAGGGAGAATTGCAGTGGCTGCTCTCATCGGAAACTCATTCTACTGATTCAAACTCCAACCATAGATAGACTGAGGCCAGACACCAGAGACTCTGAGAGCAGCCAGCCCAGCAGAGAGGAGACGGGCATAGAAGGAAAACAACACGAGAAGCTCCAAAGTAAAAGCAGAGGATTTTTGGAGTTCTGGTGAACACAGAAAGGGGAAGGGCGGAGATCAGGCCTTGAGGCGCATATGCAAATCCCGAAGCAAGGCTGATCTCTCTGCCCAGGGCACCTTTCCTTAATGGCCCTGGTTGCTTTGTCTATTAGCATTTCAATAACCCATTAGATCTCTGAGGAGGGCCGTTTTTTTTTTTTTTTTTTTTTAAATCCTTTTTGCTTTTTCTAAAACAATTACTCTAAGAAGCTCAATACAGAAAGCTTCAAAGAATTGAAATTTGGGCACGTCAAGTCAAGAGCAGAACTAAGAGAGCTCTGAGACAAAAGGCAATAATCCAGTGGCTGAGAAAATTCACTAAACACCACAACTTCCCAAGAAAAGGGGGGTGTCCGCTCACAGCCACCATCCTGGTGGACAGGAAACACTCCTGCCCATCGCCAGCCCCATAGCCCAGAGCTGCCCCAGACAACCCAGTGTGACGGAAGTGCTTCAAATAACAGGCACACACCACAAAACTGGGCGTGGACATTAGCCTTCCCTGCAACCTCAGCTGAATGTCCCAGAGCTGGGAAGGGGGAGCAGTGTGAATTAACAGAGCCCCATTCAGCCATCATTTGAGCAGACTGGGAGCCTCCCAACACAGCCCAGCAGCCCAGAACTGCCCTGGGGGGACGGCACTCACCTGTGACATAGCACAGTCATCCCTCAACAGAGGACCCGGGGTGCACAGCCTGGAAGAGGGGCCCACTTGCAAGTCTCAGGAGCCATACGCCAATACCAAAGACTTGTGGGTCAGTGGCAGAGACAAACTGTGGCAGGACTGAACTGAAGGATTAGACTATTGCAGTAGCTTTAAAACTCTAGGATCATCAGGGAGATTTGATTGTTAGGGCCACCCCCCCTCCCCGACTGCCCAGAAACACGCCCCACATACAGGGCAGGCAACACCAACTACACACGCAAGCTTGGGACACCAATTGGGCCCCACAAGACTCACTCCCCCACTCACCAAAAAGGCTAAGCAGGGGAGATCTGGCTTGTGGAGAACAGGTGGCTCGTGGACGCCACCTGCTGGTTAGTTAGAGAAAGTGTACTCCACGAAGCTGTAGATCTGATAAATTAGAGATAAGGACTTCAACTGGTCTACAAACCCTAAAAGAACCCTATCAAGGACAGCAAATGCCACGAGGCCAAAAACAACAGAAAATTATAAAGCATATGAAAAAACCAGACGATATGGATAACCCAAGCCCAAGCACCCAAATCAAAAGACCAGAAGAGACACACCTAGAGCAGCTACTCAAAGAACTAAAGATGAACAATGAGACCCTAGTACGGGATATGAAGGAAATCAAGAAGACCCTAGAAGAGCATAAAGAAGACATTGCAAGACTAAATAAAAAAATGGATGATCTTATGGAAATTAAAGAAACTGTTGACCAAATTAAAAAGATTCTGGACACTCATAGTACAAGACTAGAGGAAGTTGAACAACGAATCAGTGACCTGGAAGATGACAGAATGGAAAATGAAAGCATAAAAGAAAGAATGGGGAAAAAAATTGAAAAACTCAAAATGGACCTCAGGGATATGATAGATAATATGAAGCGTCCGAATATAAGACTCATTGGTGTCCCAGAAGGGGAAGAAAAGGGTAAAGGTCTAGGAAGAGTATTCAAAGAAATTGTTGGGGAAAACTTCCCAAATCTTCTAAACAACATAAATACACAAATCATAAATGCTCAGCGAACTCCAAATAGAATAAATCCAAAAAAACCCACTCCGAGACATATACTGATCACACTGTCAAACATAGAAGAGAAGGAGCAAGTTCTGAAAGCAGCAAGAGAAAAGCAATTCACCACATACAAAGGAAACAGCATAAGACTAAGTAGTGACTACTCAGCAGCCACCATGGAGGCGAGAAGGCAATGGCACGATATATTTAAAATTTTGAGAGAGAGGAATTTCCAGCCAAGAATACTTTATCCAGCAAAGCTCTCCTTCAAATTTGAGGGAGAGCTTAAATTTTTCACAGACAAAGAAATGCTGAGAGAATTTGCTAACAAGAGACCTGCCCTACTGGAGATACTAAAGGGAGCCCTACAGACAGAGAAACAAAGACAGGACAGAGAGACTTGGAGAAAGGTTCAGTACTAAAGAGATTCGGTATGGGTACAATAAAGGATATTAATAGAGAGAGGGAAAAATATGGCAAACATAATCCAAAGGATAAGATGGCCGATTCAAGAAATGCCTTCACGGTTTTAACGTTGAATGTAAATGGATTAAACTCCCCAATTAAAAGATATAGATTCGCAGAATGGATCAAAAAAAATGAACCATCAATATGTTGCATACAAGAGACTCATCTTAGACACAGGGACACAAAGAAATTGAAAGTGAAAGGATGGAAAAAAATATTTCATGCAAGCTACAGCCAAAAGAAAGCAGGTGTAGCAATATTAATCTCAGATAAATTAGACTTCAAATGCAGGGATGTTTTGAGAGACAAAGAAGGCCACTACATACTAATAAAAGGGGCAATTCAGCAAGAAGAAATAACAATCGTAAATGTCTATGCACCCAATCAAGGTGCCACAAAATACATGAGAGAAACATTGGCAAAACTAAAGGAAGCAATTGATGTTTCCACAATAATTGTGGGAGACTTCAACACATCACTCTCTCCTATAGATAGATCAACCAGACAGAAGACCAATAAGGAAATTGAAAACCTAAACAATCTGATAAATGAATTAGATTTAACAGACATCTACAGGACATTACATCCCAAATCACCAGGATACACATACTTTTCTAGTGCTCACGGAACTTTCTCCAGAATAGATCATATGCTGGGACATAAAACAAGCCTCAATAAATTTAAAAAGATTGAAATCATTCAAAGCACATTCTCTGACCACAATGGAATACAATTAGAAGTCAATAACCATCAGAGACTTAGAAAATTCACAAATACCTGGAGGTTAAACAACACACTCCTAAACAATCAGTGGGTTAAAGAAGAAATAGCAAGAGAAATTGCTAAATATATAGAGACGAATGAAAATGAGAACACAACATACCAAAACCTATGGGATGCAGCAAAAGCAGTGCTAAGGGGGAAATTTATAGCACTAAACGCATATATTAAAAAGGAAGAAAGAGCCAAAATCAAAGAACTAATGGATCAACTGAAGAAGCTAGAAAATGAACAGCAAACCAATCCTAAACCAAGTAGAAGAAAAGAAATAACAAGGATTAAAGCAGAAATAAATGACATAGAGAACAAAAAAACAATAGAAAGGATAAATATCACCAAAAGTTGGTTCTTTGAGAAGATCAACAAGATTGACAAGCCCCTAGCTAGACTGACAAAATCAAAAAGAGAGAAGACCCATATAAACAAAATAATGAATGAAAAAGGTGACATAACTGCAGATCCTGAAGAAATTAAAAAAATTATAAGAGGATATTATGAACAACTGTATGGCAACAAACTGGATAATGTAGAAGAAATGGACAATTTCCTGGAAACATATGAACAACCTAGACTGACCAGAGAAGAAATAGAAGACCTCAACCAACCCATCACAAGCAAAGAGATCCAATCAGTCATCAAAAATCTTCCCACAAATAAATGCCCAGGGCCAGATGGCTTCACAGGGGAATTCTACCAAACTTTCCAGAAAGAACTGACACCAATCTTACTCAAACTCTTTCAAAACATTGAAAAAAATGGAACACTACCTAACTCATTTTATGAAGCTAACATCAATCTAATACCAAAACCAGGCAAAGATGCTACAAAAAAGGAAAACTACCGGCCAATCTCCCTAATGAATATAGATGCAAAAATCCTCAACAAAATACTTGCAAATCGAATCCAAAGACACATTAAAAAAATCATACACCATGACCAAGTGGGGTTCATTCCAGGCATGCAAGGATGGTTCAACATCAGAAAAACAATCAATGTATTACAACACATTAAAAACTCGAAAGGGAAAAATCAATTGATCATCTCAATAGATGCTGAAAAAGCATTTGACAAAATCCAACATCCCTTTTTGATAAAAACACTTCAAAAGGTAGGAATTGAAGGAAACTTCCTCAACATGATAAAGAGCATATATGAAAAACCCACAGCCAGCATAGTACTCAATGGTGAGAGACTGAAAGCCTTCCCTCTAAGATCAGGAACAAGACAAGGATGCCCGCTGTCACCACTGTTATTCAACATTGTGCTGGAAGTGCTAGCCAGGGCAATCCGGCAAGACAAAGAAATAAAAGGCATCCAAATTGGAAAAGAAGAAGTAAAACTGTCATTGTTTGCAGATGATATGATCTTATATCTAGAAAACCCTGAGAAATCAACGATACACCTACTAGAGCTAATAAACAAATTTAGCAAAGTAGCGGGATACAAGATTAATGCACATAAGTCAGTAATGTTTCTATATGCTAGAAATGAACAAACTGAAGAGACACTCAAGAAAAAGATACCATTTTCAATAGCAACTAAAAAAATCAAGTACCTAGGAATAAACTTAACCAAAGATGTAAAAGACCTATACAAAGAAAACTACATAACTCTACTAAAAGAAATAGAAGGGGACCTTAAAAGATGGAAAAGTATTCCATGTTCATGGATAGGAAGGCTAAATGTCATTAAGATGTCAATTCTACCCAAACTCATCTACAGATTCAATGCAATCCCAATCAAAATTCCAACAACCTACTTTGCAGACTTGGAAAAGCTAGTTATCAAATTTATTTGGAAAGGGAAGATGCCTCGAATTGCTAAAGACACTCTAAAAAGAAAAACGAAGTGGGAGGACTTACACTCCCTGACTTTGAAGCTTATTATAAAGCCACAGTTGCCAAGACAGCATGGTACTGGCACAAAGATAGACATATAGATCAATGGAATCGAATTGAGAATTCAGAGATAGACCCTCAGATCTATGGCCGACTGATCTTTGATAAGGCCCCCAAAGTCACCGAACTGAGCCATAATGGTCTTTTCAACAAATGGGGCTGGGAGAGTTGGATATCCATATCCAAAAGAATGAAAGAGGACCCCTACCTCACCCCCTACACAAAAATTAACTCAAAATGGACCAAAGATCTCAATATAAAAGAAAGTACCATAAAACTCCTAGAAGATAATGTAGGAAAACATCTTCAAGACCTTGTATTAGGAGGCCACTTCCTAGACTTTACACCCAAAGCACAAGCAACAAAAGAGAAAATAGATAAATGGGAACTCCTCAAGCTTAGAAGTTTCTGCACCTCAAAGGAATTTCTCAAAAAGGTAAAGAGGCAGCCAACTCAATGGGAAAAAATTCTTGGAAACCATGTATCTGACAAAAGACTGATATCTTGCATATACAAAGAAATCCTACAACTCAATGACAATAGTACAGACAGCCCAATTATAAAATGGGCAAAAGATATGAAAAGACAGTTCTCTGAAGAGGAAATACAAACGACCAAGAAACACATGAAAAAATGTTCAGCTTCACTAGCTATTAGAGAGATGCAAATTAAGACCACAATGAGATACCATCTAACACCGGTTAGAATGGCTGCCATTAAACAAACAGGAAACTACAAATGCTGGAGGGGATGTGGAGAAATTGGAACTCTTATTCATTGTTGGTGGGACTGTATAATGGTTCAGCCACTCTGGAAGTCAGTCTGGCAGTTCCTTAGAAAACTAGATATAGAGCTACCATTCGATCCAGCGATTGCACTCCTCGGTATATACCCGGAAGATCGGAAAGCAGTGACACGAACAGATATCTGCACGCCAATGTTCATAGCAGCATTATTCACAATTGCCAAGAGATGGAAACAACCCAAATGTCCTTCAACAGATGAGTGGATAAATAAAATGTGGTATATACACACGATGGAATACTACGCGGCAGTAAGAAGGAACGATCTGGTGAAACATATGACAACATGGATGAACCTTGAAGACATAATGCTGAGCGAAATAAGCCAGGCACAAAAAGAGAAATATTATATGCTACCACTAATGTGAACTTTGAAAAATGTAAAACAAATGGTTTATAATGTAGAATGTAGGGGAACTAGCAGTAGAGAGCAATTAAGGAAGGGGGAACAATAATCCAGGAAGAACAGATAAGCTATTTAACGTTCTGGGGATGCCCAGAAATGACTATGGTCTGTTAATTTCTGATGGTTGTAGTAGGAACAAGTTCACTGAAATGTTGCTATATTATGTAACTTTCTTGGGGTAAAGTAGGAACATGTTGGAAGTTAAGCAGTTATCTTAGGTTAGTTGTCTTTTTCTTACTCCCTTGCTATGGTCTCTTTGAAATGCTCTTTTATTGTATGTTTGTTTTCTTTTTACCTTTTTTTTTCATACAGGTGATTTTAAAAAATAAGGGAAAGTTAAAAAAAAAAAAAAAGAAAAAAAAAAGAAAAAAGACAAACAAGGGGAAAAAAAAAAAAAAAAAAAGATGTAGTGCCCCCTTGAGGAGCCTGTGGAGAATGCAGGGGTATTCGCCTACCCCACCTCCATGGTTGCTAACATGACCACAGACATAGGGGACTGGTGGTTTGATGGGTTGAGCCCTCTACCATAAGTTTTACCCTTGGGAAGACGGTTGCTGCAAAGGAGAGGCTAGGCTTCCCTGTATTTGTGCCTAAGAGTCTCCTCCTGAATGCCTCTTTGTTGCTCAGATGTGGCCCTCTCTCTCTGGCTAAGCCAACTTGAAAGGTGAAATCACTGCCCTCCCCCCTACGTGGGATCAGACACCCAGGGAAGTGAATCTCCCTGGCAACGTGGATTATGACTCCCAGGGAGGAATGTAGACCTGGCACCGTGGGACGGAGAACATCTTCTTGACCAAAAGGGGGATGTGAAAGGAAATGAAATAAGCTTCAGTGGCAGAGAGATTCCAAAAGGAGCCGAGAGGTCACTCTGGTGGGCACTCTTATGCACACTTTAGACAACCCTTTTTAGGTTCTAAAGAATTGGGGTAGCTGGTGGTGGATACCTGAAACTATCAAACTACAACCCAGAACCCATGAATCTCGAAGACAGTTGTATAAAAATGTAGCTTATGAGGGGTGACAATGGGATTGGGAAAGCCATAAGGACCAAACACCACTTTGTCTAGTTTATGGATGGATGTGTAGAAAAGTAGGGGAGGGAAACAGACAGACAAAGGTACCCAGTGTTCTTTTTTACTTCAATTGCTCTTTTTCACTCTAATTATTATTCTTGTTATTTTTGTGTGTGTGCTAATGAAGGTGTCAGGGATTGATTTAGGTGATGAATGTACAACTATGTAATGGTACTGTAAACAATCGAAAGTACAATTTGTTTTGTATGACTGCGTGGTATGTGAATATATCTCAATAAAATGATGATTTAAAAAAAAAAAAAAAAAAAAAAAAATGCTCCTAAAGCTAATAAGTGTGTTCAGCAAGGGGAGAAAATACAAGATCAGTATTCAAAAATCAATTGTATTCAGTGAGCTAGTAATGATCAATTGGAAATTGAAACCACATGTTTCATTTGAAACATGAAATATTTAGATATAAATATAACCAACTGTATGCAAAATTTGCATGCTATAAACTACTGACCAAAGGAATCAAAAAAGATCTAAATAAATTGAGAGATATCATATTAATGGATTAGAAATCTAAATACTTTTAAGATACAAATTTTCTTCAAACTGAACAGAGTTAATGTACTCACAAACAAAATTCCAAGAGGACTTTTTTTAGAAATTGATGAGCCGATTCCAAATTTTATATGAAAAATCAAAGAAACTATAGTAGCCAAAACAATTTTGAAAAATAACAATAAAGTTGGAGGACTCACAGTACCTAATTTCAAAAATTACTATGATGCTACAACAATCAATACCATATTGACAAAACAATAGACCAGTAGATCAATGAATGAGAATGCATAGTTAAGAAATAGTCTTTCCAACAAACGGTGCTGGAACTCTTAGACAGTCATATGTAAAAAAAAGAAAAAATGAACCTCTAGCAACATGTTGAACTACATATCTAAAAATTAACTCAAAATGGACCATGATGCAAATGTACAATCTAAAAACTATAAACCTATTAGAAGGAAACATAGCAAAAACAAATTAGGACTTGGGTTAGGCAAAGCTTTCTTAGATATGACACAAAAACCATGAGCCATAAAATAACAAATTGATTAATTGAACTTCATCAAAATTTAAAACTTCTGCTATTCAAAATACACTGTTAAGGTGTGTCTGTGTGATTTTTGAAAACCTCATGGCTCATACTCCCTTTATCCAACTTATGGACAGATGAGTAGAAAAATGGGGATAAAAGTAAATGTATAAGGTGGGGAATAGGGAGTATGGGATGTTTTGGGTGTTCTCTTTTACTTTGATTTGTATTTTTATTCCTATTTTTATTTTTTATTTTTTGGAGTAATGAAAATGTCCAAAAATTGATGGTGGTGATGAATGCACAACTACATCATGATACTGTGAACACTTGATTGTACACTTTGGATGATTGTATGGTATGTGAATATAAGTCAATAAAATTGCATTTTTAAAAAGACACTGTTAAGTAAATAGAAAGATAAGGCCCAGCCTGGGAGAAAATATTTGTAAAATTTTGTATCTAGAAATGTAGAAAAATTAAACTTCCCCACCTGGGGAATTAATGATATTCTCACAAGCATTGGGGAGCAATTTAGAAGGTTGAGACCTTAACCTTGGGGTTTGCCTTATGAAGCTTGTTACTGAAAAGGAGAGGATAAGCCTACTTATAATTGTGCCTAAGAGTCAACCCCAGAGAACCTCTTTTATTGATCAGATGTGGCCTCTCTCTCTAAGCCAACTCTGCAAGTAAACCCACTGCCCTCTCCCTACATGGGACATGACTCCCAGGGGTGTAAATCTCCCTGGCAATATGGACTATGACTCCCAGGGATGAGCCTGGACCTGGCATTGTGGGATTGAGAAAGACTTCTTGACCAAAAGGGGGAAAAGAAATTAAACAAAATAAAGTTTCAGTGGCTGAGAGATTTCAAATAGAATTAAGAGGTCATTCTGGAGGCTATTATTATGTGTAATATAGATATTCTTGTTTAGTTTTTAGTGTATTAGAATAGCTAGAAAGAAATACCTGAAACTGTTGAACTGAAACTCAGTAGCCTTGATTTTTTAAGATGATTGTATAACTATGTAGCTTACATGATGTGACTGTGTGATTGTGAAAACCTTGTGGCTCACACTCCCTTTATGCATTGTATGGACAGATGAGTAGAAAAATGGGGAAAAAAGTAAATGAATAATAGGGGGAATGAGGAATGGGATGTTTTGGGTGTTCTTCTTTACTTGTATTTTTATTCTTTTTTATTATTTTATTTTACTTTACTTTATTTTGGGGGAGTAATGAAAATGTTCAAAAATTGATTTTGGTGATGAATGCACAACTATATGATGGTACTTTGAACAATTGATTGTAAACTGTGGATGACTGTATGGTATGTGAATATATCTCAATAGAACTGAATCAAATACACACACACACACACACACACACACACACACATAATATCCAAGTGCGCCGGTTTGAATGTATTGTGTCCCCCAAATGTCATTATCTTTGATGTAATCTTGTGTTGGCAGACTTCAGTTTTGATTAGATTTCCTTGAGTGTTTCTTTGGAGATGCAGCCCACCCAGCTGTAGGTGATGACTCTGATTGGATATTTCCATGGAGCTGTGGCCCCACCCATTTAGGGTGGGCCTTGATCAGTGGAGCCATATAAATGAGCTGACAGGCAGAGGGAACTCAGTGCAGCTGTGAGTGACATTTTGAAGAGGAGCAACAGCCAAGAGGGACACTTTGAAGAAAACACAGGAGCTGCAGATGAGAGACAGTTTGAAGACGGCCGTTGAAAGCAGACTTGCTCCAGAGAAGCTGAGAGAGGACCAATATCCCAAGTGCAACTAAGAGTGACATTTTTGAGGAACTGCAGCCTAGAGAGGAACATTCTGGGAGAAAGCCATTTTGAAACCAGAACTTTGGAGCAGATGCCAGCCACATGCCTTCCCAGCTAACAGAGGTCTCCCGGACACCATTGGCCATCCTCCAGTGAGGTACCCGATTGCTGAGTGTTACCTTGGACACTTGATGGCCTTAAGACTGTAACTGTGTAACCAAATAAACCCCCTTGTATAAAAGCCAATCCTTCTCTAGTGTTTTGCATTCTGGCATCATTAGCAAACTAGAACATCAAGATGTATAAATAATTCTTAAAACTCAATAAAAAAATAACCTAACTCTAAAAATGGACAAAAGATTTTGTTAAACAAAATATACTGGCTGCCTACATTGGCCTGCCAAGAATGGCCCCTTATTCTGAGCAGTGACAGGAACTTTGGGACTTTCCAAGAAAACAGATCATACCCTGAAAAGTTGCAGTTTAAGCAACAATGGGAAATAAGCTTGTTTTAGTCCAGTAGAAGTAACCTGTCAGAAATAGCCAAATATACGTAATAACCAATGTATGATCATTCCTCACTTTGTAAGTCCCTTCTTTATCAGAGGGAACCTAAATGTCAATCTCATTGTAATTTCCCCTTTGGAAATCCCCTAATTGTATTTATAAGCTAATATAACTTGCTAACGATTTTGAGACTCTTATTTCAGTTTTAGAGCCCCCTGTTAACAGTCCTCTTTGATAAATCCATCATATTAATTACTATTGATGCCTCAGTTTTCTTTTGACAATTTTTATTTACACTTCATCAAATAAGACATATAAATAGTGAATAAGCACAGGAAAAGTCTCCACATCATTAATCATTAGGAAAATGCAAAATAAAATTATAGTGATAGAGCACACCATGCATATTACAATGGCTAAAATTGAAAAAAATAAAAACTGACAATAACAAGCTGTGAAAAGAATGCACTGCAAATGGAACTCTCATACATTGTTAGTTAGAATGCAAAACAATACAATTACTTTGGTAATTTATTGTAAAGCTAAACTCATACTTAATATATGACTCAGCCATTCCCCTACCAGGTATTTAATCAACTAAAGTTAACTTATCCTATGTAAGAATCTGTATGCAACTGTTAAGAGTGTTTTTATTCATTATTGCCAAAAATAGAAAGCAACCCAAATTTTCTTCTACTGATGGATGGATAAACTGCAGTATAGCAATACAATGGAATTCTCCCTATCAATGAAATGAAAGAAGTACTGATACAACACATGAATGAATCTCAAATGTTTTATTCTAAGTGAAAGGAATCAGACTCAAAAGGCTACATAATCTATGATTCCATTTATATGGCATAGACCATGGGAAAATCACTAGGTACCGAAGACTGATCAGTATCTGTTACATGCTAGAGATGGGAGAAGTGCTAACTATGAAGAAGCATAAGGGAATTTGGGGTGTTGATGAAAATATACTAAATCTTGTTGATGGTGACTTCACGAGAGCATGCATTTTTCAAAACTCATAGAACTGTGCTATTAAATGAGTGAAATTTACCTATATTATAACAATTTTTAAAATGGTCTTCAAAATGAAAACTTTTATGCCTATTTTTAAAAATAGAGGAAAAGGTGAAAATGCACCTTACAAACACTAATCAAAAGAAAACTTAGTTGGCTATAATATCAAACAAAGTAGACTTCAGAAAAAGTAATATTATCAGGCATAACATGAAATATTTCATAATGATAAATGGATCAATCAAGAAAACATAACCATTCTAAATATGTATATACCTAATAATAAAGCTGCAGAATACATGGAACAGAAGCTAACAGGATTTAAATAACAAATAATAAATTCAAAAAATAGAGTTTTAGATTTCTACATTCCTCTCAGTAATTAATAAAAATTAGCATGAATGTAGATATAATAAACTTAACAAACATTTATAGAACAATCCACTCAACCTGAATTTAATACACAATACTTTTAAATATGTATTGGCTATCAAACAACAAATACTATATTATGTTCTATGAAAATAATCTTAATAAATTTAAAAGGATAAAAATCATATGAAATATGTTCTCTGACCACAAAAGAATTTAAATAGAAACCAATAACAAAAAAATCAGGAAAATTCCCCAATAAATGGAAATGAAACAGAACACTTCTAAATAACCCATGATAAAAGATGTTATCAGATGGAAAATTTTGAGCTTAATGAAAAGGATAACAGACTTCAACACTTGAGGGATATAGCTAAAGCAGTGTTTAGAAAGACCTTTATAGACTTAAGTGCTTATATAAGTAAAGAAAATTCTAAAGTTCAATGATCAAAGCTCCCATGATCATAAGAAACAAGAAAAAGAAGACAAATTAAACACAAGGTAAGCAGGATAATAGACGAACTTAATGAAATAAAAAAAACAAACTAAAGAAAATTTAAAACAAAAACCTGATTCTTTGAAATGACCAATAAAATTGATCCAATAAGTGATTAGTGGAACTGTATGCCAGTTCTGGACAAAATAATTGTGCTAAAATTAAAATATGTGAAGGTACAAATCATCTCTCTCACCCCTGTTATATTAGTTTCTATATGAAAAACCAGCTCTGTGTCTGTTTGTTTATATAGATCCTCCTTCTTTAGGTTTCCTTTAGGTTTGCTACCTAGATAGTAATCATGAATATACAAAATGTAAATATCCTGTGGTATGATCATGAGCAATAATTTAGTATGCAGAATGAACTGATAACAAAAAAACAACAATAAAACAAGTTACCAATATCAAGAATGACAGGACATCATTACCAATGCTATAGATACTAAAATATTAATAAGGGAATACTATGAATTTCTTGGTGCTAATAAATTTGATAGATTAAATGGAAAAAATCCTTGAAAGGCACAAATTAATAAAGCTCACTCAAGAAGAAATGCAGAACTTTGATATCCCATTGACTGTGAGAGAAAATTAAACTCTGTTAATCATTCAAACAAAGAAAACTGCAGTCCCAGATAACTTCACTGGTAAATTCTACCAAATATCTTTAAAAGAAAAAATAAATAAATAAATAAATAACACTTCCAAAAAAGAAAAGAGAACACTTCCCTACTCAATTTATGAGATAAGCATTATTCTGATACCAAAACCAGATAAAAATGTTACAAGCCGAGAAAACTGCAGAACAATATCCCTCATAAATATAGACACAAAAGTCCTTAACAAATAATTAGCAAATTGAATACAGCACATAAAAAGGATGATTCATCATGACCAAGGAGGATTTTCCCAGGTGTGCAAGTTAGTTTTAGCTTTCAAAAATCAATTAGTATAATTCATTATAGAAAAAAAAAAAAGACCAAACAAAGCAATGTAGAAAAAGCTTCTGAAAAATTCAACATCAATGCATTGTTGTTAACTAGGAATAGAGGGGACTTTCCAAAAATCTATAGCTCCCTGTAGCCCTAATAGCCAGGAATTAGGACCAGGTACTCAGGAGGGGATAACACATCTGGAGATGTCTGGGTCTGAATGCATAAATTTCTGGGATTCATGGCCTGTCCTTTTCAACTGCATTAAAAAGTGTAAATAGAGGACTTTTGGGAAGATGGCAGATTAGGAGAGACAGAACAAAATTCTCCATGAAAAACACTAGATAAAGGACAGAAAGTGTTCCAGAAGAGCAGTTCCAGGGTTCCACTGGCTGGGCAGGGACTTCTACACCACTTAGTGTGTGCATAGCTGGAGAAACTGAGACTGCATTAAGACCAGTGAGTGTTCAGCCCAGAATGCCGCTGGGGAATGGGCAGTTGGAGCCAGCTGATGAACATGGAGGTGAGCAGAATTCTACACGCTGAGCACCCTCCTCAGCACTTGGCTGGGGTGATAAACCTTTGCAGACCCATGGCCAAAAGACCCTGTGCCAGGGACTGGCAGTCGGAACTGGCAGACAAGCATGGAAGGGGGCAGTTTCCATGACCCATTTAACCATCTTAGCAGTTGGCTGGGGAGATTACCCTTCACAGCCCTGTGGCTGTTGAACTGGGGTCTGGCTGCCAAACATGGAGCGAGCAGCTTTCTAAGCCCCATTTCTGCAGTTGGCTGGGGCAATAACCCTTCACAGCCCCATGGCTGAGAACTCCCTTGAGGGAATTAAGGATTTGGTGGATTTTTGACAGCATCCATTCTTCCTCCATGGAAGCCTGTGGTGTGCAAAGTCTAGCAGAAAGGGTGCTGCACAGAAGACCAGGAGCTTTCCTGCAATCTCAGGGACTTGCAGGCACATGGCAGACAGGGACTGTGGGGCAGTCAAACTGTAAGATGAGATGCACAGCTCTGTAGCCCCAAAGTACTCCACCTGCAGCCCTGGGAATGGCCAGGACCACTGTGTCCTGGAGCAGGCTCCCTGCCAAACTGCATAGGGCATGGCCCCTAACCACAGAGCTGATAGTTCCCAGTGCACACAGAAAATTGGTGCACTGACTGGGTTTCCACATGGTTTGGACACCCACCCAGTGCATAGATGAAGTTGGGGGAGAACTGGCTTGAGGGTAAGAGGTGGCTCAAGAGCACCCTTTGCTGGTAGAACATGGAAAGTGCACTTCACCCAGCTGTAGTTCTGCCAAATTATAGATGAGTGTGCAAATAATTCTGCATATCCTAAAAGACCTCTACCAAGATAAGCAAATGGCAAGAGGCCAAAAACAACAGAAAATTAGAAAGCATATGAAGAAACCAAAAGATATGGACAATCCAGATGTCCAAATTAAAAACTCAGAGAAGACACAGAACTTGGAGCCATTAATCAAAGAATTATACGCAAACACCAATGTCATGGCTAAGGATATAAAGGACATCAAGAAGACCCTAGAAGAGCATAAAGAAGAATTTGCAAGAGTAAATAAAAAACTAGCAGATCTTATGGAAATAAAACATACTGTTGATCAAATTAAAAATATTCTTGAGACACATAACAGATTTGAAGAAGCAGAGGAAAGAATTAGTGAACTTGAGGACAGAACGATGGAATGCAAAACACAAAAGAATGAATGGTGGAAAAAACTGGTAAATTTGATATGGATCTCAGGGAAATGATGGACAACATGAAGCACACAAATAAAAGAATCATTGGTGTTCCAGAAGGTGAAGAGAATAGCAAAGTGCTAGGAAGAGTATATGAAGACGTTGGGGAAAATTTCCCAACCCTTTTAAATGACACACATATGCAAATAAAAGATGCCTAATGAACTCCAAATAGAATAAATCCAAATAAACCCACTCCAAGACATATTCTGATCAGATTGTCAAATGCTGAAGAGGAGAAAGTTCTGAAAGCAGCAAGAGAAAAGCGATTGACCACATACAAGGGAAACAACATAAGACTACATACGGACTACTCAGTGGGCACCATGAAGGCAAGAAGGCAGTAGTGACATATTTAAAATACTGAAAGAGAAAAATTGCCAGCAAAGAATTCTTTATCCAGAAAAACTCTCCTTCAAAGTTGAGGGAGAGCTTAAAATTTTCACAAATGAACAAATTCTAAGAGAATTTGTTAAGAAACCTGCCCTACAAGAAATACTAAAGGGAGTTCTACTGGCTGAGAAAAAAAGACAGGAGAGAAAGGTCTGGAGAAAAGCACAGAACTAAAGAGTATTAGTAAGAATAGCTTAGAAGAAATAAAGAGAGAGAGAGGGAAAAATAGATCTTGACAACTAAAAACAAAAGGATAAGATGACTGATTAAAGAACTGCCTTCACAGTAATAAAATGAATGTGAATGGATAAAACTCCCAATTAAAAGATACAGATTGGCAGAATGGATTAAAGAATATGAACCATCAATACGCTGTTTACAAGAGACTCATCTTAGACCCAGCAACACAAAGAGATTGAAAGTGAAAGGATGGAAAAAATATTCCATGCAAGCTACAGCCAAAAGAAAGCAGGGGAAGCTATGCTAGTTTCAGGTAAAATAGACTTCAAATGCAATAATGTCATAAGAGACAAGGAAGGACACTATATACTAATAGAAGGGACAATACACCAAGAAGCAATAACAATCATAAATATTTATGCACCAAATCAAGGTGCTCCAAAGTACATGAGTCAAACATTGGCAAAACTGAAGGAAGCAATAGATGTTTGCACAATAATCATGGTAGACTTCAATACACCACTCTCTACTATAGGTAGAACAACAGGATAGAGGACCATTAAGGAAATTGAGAACCTAAACAATGTGATAAACAAATTAGACTTAACAGACACATATGGAGCATTACATCCCAAATTACCAGGTTATATATTCTTCCCTAGGGTTCATGGAACTTTCTTCAGGATAGATCATATGCTGGGGCATAAAACAAACCTCAATAAATTTTAAAAGATTGAAATTATTCAAAACACATTCTCTGACCACAATGGAATACAAATAGAAATCAATAACCATCAAAGATCTTAAATATTCACAAACGTATGGAGGTTAAATAACACATTCCTAAACAATCAGTGCATCAAAGAAGAAATTACAAGAGAAAATGCTAAATATCTAGAGATGAATGAAAATGAGAGTACAGTATATCAAAGCTTATGGGATGCAGCAAAAGTGGTGTTGAGGGGGAAATTTATAGCTCTAAATGCATACATTAAAAAGGAAGAAAGAGATAAAACCAAAGAACTAATGGAACAGCTGAAGAAGCCAGAAAATGATCAGCAAATGAATCCCAAGGCAAGTAGAAGAAAAGAAATAACAAGGATTAAAGCAGAAATAAATGATATGGAAAACAAAAACAAAACAAAACAAAAACAAAAGAGAGAATCAATAAAACCAAAAGTTGGTTCTTTGAGATCAACAAAATTGGCAAACACTTAGCTAGAGTGTCAAAGTAAAAAAGAGAGAAAACCCAAATAAATAAAATAATAAATAAGAGAGGGGACATTACTTCAGATCCCAAAGAAGTTTTAAAAATCGTAAGAGAGTACTATGAACAATTGGACACCAACAAACTAGACAATTGAGAGGAAATGGATAATTTCCTAGAAAAATAATGAACAACCTAGACTGACCAGAAAGGAAATAGAAGACCTCAACAAACCAATCACAAGTAAAGAGATTCAGTCATCAAAAAGCTTCCTACAAAGAAAAGCCCAGGGTCAGATGGCTTCAGAGGGGAATTTTACCAAATGTTCCAAAAAGAACTGACACCACTCCTACTCAAACACTCTCAAAAAATTGAAGAAAATGGAACACTGCCTAACAATTTATGAAGCCGACATCACTCTAATACCAAAACCGGATAAAGATACTACAAGAAAGGAAACTACATGACAATCTCCCACATGAATACAGATGCAAAAATTCTCAACAAAATACTTGCAAATCAAATCCAAAGATACATTTAAAAAATCATATGTACACCATGACATTTCTAGTTTGCTAATGCTGCCAGAATCCAAAACACCAGAAATGGACTGGCTTTTATAAAAGGGAGTTTATTTGGTTACAAAGTTACAGGCTTAAGGCCATAAAGTGTCCAAGGTAACACATCAGCAATTGGGTACCTTCACTGGAGGATGGCCAATGGTGTCCAGAAACCTGTTAGCTGGGAAGGCACGTGGCTGGCGTCTGCTCCAAAGTTCTGATTTCAAAATGGCTTTCTCCCAGGATGTTCCTCTCTAGGCTGAGGTTCCTCAAAAATATCACTCTTAGTTGCTCTTGGGGTGTTTGTCCTCTTTTAACTTCTCTGGAGCCAGAGTCTGCTTTCAATGGCCGTCTTCAAACTGTCGCTCATCTGCAGCTACTCTCAGCTTCTGTGCATTCTTCAGAGTGTCCCCCTTGGCTGTAGCAAGCTTGCTCCTTCTGTTTGAGCTTATATACTGCTCCAGTAATTTAATTCAGACCCACCCTGAATGGGTGGGGCAACACCTCCATGGAAATTATCCAACCAAAGGTCTTGTCCACAGTTGATTGTATCATATCTCCATGGAAACACCCAAAGGATTCCAAAATCTAATCAACACAAATATGCCTGCCCACACAAGATTGCATCAAAGATAATGGCATTTTGGGGGACATAATACATCGAACTGACACAATGACCAAGTGGGGTTTATACCAGGCATGCAAGGGTGGTTCAACATAGGAAAATCAATCAATGTAATACAGCACATTAACAAATCAAAAGGGAAAAATCAAATGACCATCTCAATAGATGTGAAAAAGCATTTGACAAGGAAACTTCCTCAATGTGATAAAGGGCATATATTATACATAAAAACCCCCAGCCAGCAAAGTACTCAGTGCTGAGAGACTGAAAGTGTTACCTCTGAGATCAGGAGTGAGACAAGGATGTCTGCTGTCACCACTATTATTCAACATTGTGCTGGAAGTTCTGGCCGGAGCAAATTGGCAAAGCATCCAAATAAAAGGCATCCAAATTGGAAAGGAAGAGGTAAAACTGTCATTATTTTGAAATATAAGGAGACCTAAAGAGATGAAAAGATATTCCATGTTCATGGATAGGAAGGCTAAACATCATTCATGGATAGGAAGGCTAAACATTGTTAAGATGTCAATCCTACCCAAACAGATCTACAGATTCAACATAATTCCGATCCAAATTACAACCACCTCGTTTGCAGACTTGGAAAAGCTGATTTCCAAGCTGATTTTATTTGGAAGGGATAAGGGCCTCGAATTGATAAAAAAAAAAAAAAAAAAAAGAAAGAAAGAAAGAAAGAAATAGAAGCACTTACACTTCCTGACTTTGAAGCCCGCTATAAAGTCACAGTGGTCAAGACAGTCAAAACAGCATGGTATTGGCACAAAGATAGACATATTGATCAACAGAATTGAATTGAGATTTCAGAAATAGGCCCCCAGATCTATGGTTGACTGAATTTTGTTAAGGCCCCTAAATCCACTGAACTGGGACAAAACAGTCTCTTCAACAAATGTGGCTGGGAGAACTGGATATCCATAACCAAAAGAATTAAAGAGGACCCCTATATCATACCCTATATTAAAATTAACTCAAAGTAGATCAAGGTCCTCAATATAAGAGACAGTACCATAAAGCTTCTAGAAGATAATGTAGGGAAAACATCTTCAAGACATAGTATTAGGAGGTCACTTCTTAGACCTTACAAACAAAGCACAATCAATGAAAGAAAAAATAGATAAATGGGAACTCCTCAAATCAAAAGCTTATGTACCTCAAAGGAATTTGTCAAAAGGTGAAACGGCAGCCAACGCAATAGGAGAAAATATTTGGAAACCATGTATCTGATAAGAGACTGACATCTTGCATATGTGAAGAAATCCTACAACTCCATGACAATACAAACAGCCCAATTATAAAATGGGCAAAAGATATGAAAAGATATTTCTCCTAATAGGAAATACAAATGGCTAAAAACGCATGAAAAAAAGTTCATCTTCACTAGCTATTAGGGAGATACAAATCAAGACCACAATGAGATATCATCTCACACCAGTAAAAATGGCTGCTGTTAAACAAACAGGAAACTACAAATGCTGGAGAGGATGTGGGGAAATTGGAATGCTTACTCATTGCTGGTGGGACTGTATAATGGTACAGCCACTCTGGAAGACAGCTTGGCTATTCCTCAGAAAACTAGATATCAAGTTACCTACCCTACAATCCAGCAATTTCACTTCTCAGTATATACCCAGAGATCTGAAAGCAGTGGCACAAACAGATATTTGCACACCGGTGTTTATAGCAGCATTGTTCACAATTGCCAGAAGATGAAAACAATCCAAGGGTCCTTCAACAGAAGAGTGAATAAACAAAATGTGGTATATACATACAATGGAATACTACCAAGCAGTAAGAAGGAATGAGGTCATGAAACATATGACAACATGGGTGAACCTTGAGGACATAATGCTGAGTGAAATAAGCCAACACAAAAAGAGAGATATTGTTTGTTACCACTAATGTGAACTCAGTGAGAAATGTAAAATAAGTGTTTTGTAATGTAGAATATAGTGGGCCTAGAGATAGACAGAAGCTAGTGAAGGGGGAATCTGATATGTACACATATGATAATGGGGGTGAACATAATGGTATGGGAACGGCCAGGTGTGACTATGGTTCATTAATGGGATTGTAAGTAACAGCAATGCATTGAAGGTTAACATATTCATAAATGATTGTTTAGAGGCTTGTAACCCACCAAGTAGCACCACAAACCTAAATAAGTGCTAGCATGATATACTTATAAGGTATGATACTGGTGCAGAGAGTTAACAACAGAGTGGTATATGGAAAAACTACCCATTACATTTTATAGACTATTTAACAGGAATATCTTAACAACACTATGATAATACTAGGGATGAATAATTGGCAGGTGATGAGAACTCTGGAATATATTACGTTATGATAATGCTTTAAAGTTGAGAGTGATGATGATTGTACAACTAAGTGAAGATAATGTAAGAAACTGAACATTTATCTTGGGATAGAATATATATTAAGTGAAATTAGGAACCCACCACTTAATAAAACAGACCCTCACTTGAGGCTTGCTCCTGAAACTTAGGACTGTAAATAGGAGGCTGAGCCTTCCTATAATTATGCCTAAGAGGCACCTCCAAGGAACTTCTTTTGTTGCTCAGATGTGGCCTTTCTTTATCTAAGCCCAACTCAGCAAATAGATTCATTAACCTCCTCCCAAAAAGGGACATGACTCACAGGGGAATGAATCTCCCTGGTGACATGGGACATGACTGTCAGGAATGAATCCTGATCCTGGCAGCGAGGGATTAAAAATGCCTACTTGACCAAAAGGGGGAAAAAGAAAGGTAACAAGCTGAGGTCACAGTGGCTGAGAGATCCCAAATGGAGTCGAGAGGCTATCCTGAAGGTTTCTCTTATGCAAGCTACAGCTAGACATCCCCAATGGCCACAGTATGCCATGCCTTTACCAAGATTAGTCCCTAAATACCTAGGTTCCTACCTGAGATTCTATAGAAGATTCACTTACTAGGTTTTATCTCTCAGAAATGTAAATCCACCAGAATGTTCCTATGCCAGGCAAGTCCTAAAACTCAGAGGCAACATCCTCTTTAAGAACAACAATCAGATGCAGCCCCTTCCTTTCAATCTGAACAAGTTAGGGTGCTTGCTGTCTAGACACCCCTGAAGATGGAGAAAGAAATTAAGTGAGAGGAAGGGGTAGCAACAAACAAGATAAGATTGAACAAAGGTCTATTAATACCAAAACTTTAATAGCTGCAAGGAGGTAAATGACATGGTAGAACTGTAACCTATAACTTTCTTTGAAATTTTCTCTATAGCTACTCATTGAATTGTGCTTTGAAAGTCTTCACCTTTCTGTATATGCCATATATTTTATAATAGAAAAGAACTGAAACTGTAGGACTGTAAGTCATAAAAATTTTTGAAATTACCTCTATACTGCTTGTTGAACTGTACATCAAAAGTTAAAACCTTTCTGTGTGTGTGCTATATTTTACAATAATGGAAACAGCTGAAGTTGTGGAACTGTGACCCATGGTATTCTTTGAAATTTGCTCTTTAACTACTTGTTAAACCATACTTTGAAAGTTGTCTCTCTTATGTATATCTGTTAAAGTTCACAATAAAAAAATGCACTAAAGTTTAAAAAAATATGTAGCTAATATTGTATTGAATGGTGAAAGACTAATTGCTTTTCCCATAAATTCAGGAACATGGAAAGGATTTCTACTCTTATCATTTCTATTCAAGGTTACACTGGCGGTCCTATCCAGTGAAATATGGGGAAAAATGAAATAAAAACCATAGAGATTTAAAAGAAATAAGTAGACTCCTCTTCAAAGGCAATATAACTATCTATATACTATGCCCCTAATGTACAAAAAATCTTGCTAGTATTAAAAAATGGATTTGGCAGTGTCTCTTGATACAAGGTCAATATGCAAAAATCAATTGTATGTCTACATACTAGCAATAAACAATTAAAATGCAAAATTCCAAGAAAAATACCATTTACAATAGCATTATAAAAATGAACTATTCAAAGATAGGTTTAACAAAGTATGTACAAAATCTATACACTGAAAACATCAGAATGAAAAAAATTTTAAAAGACCTAAATAAATGGAGAGAGATTCCATGTTAATTCATTAGAAGATTTACTACTGTTAAAGTGTAAAGTGTCAAACTGATCTCAAGAGTCAACAAAATCCCTATCAGAATTCAAGCAGAATATTTTGTACACATTTATAAGCTGATTATAAAATTTCATAGCGACACATAAGGCATAGAATAGCCAAAACTATTTTGACAAAATACACACTTAGGGTCTTTATAATATATCATTAAAAAATATATAGAAACCTACAGTAATTTAAAAGAAAATGGGATAGTTGTGTAAGGTAGACATATAGACCCACAGAACTGAATAGAGACCAGAAATAAATCCACGTAATTTATTTTTGACAAAAGCATTAAGATAATTCAATGGGGAAAGTACAGTCTTTTCAACATATTTCACTGGGATGATTGTATATCTACACTGATAAAATGAATATTGACCCTTAACCTCACACCATAGACAAAAACTTAACTAGAAATATATGATAGACCTAAAATTAAAACTTAAAACTATAAAACTTCTAGAAGAAAATGTGGTAAAAAATTTTTCATGATCTTGCGTTAGACAATGAATGAATGAATCATAACAGAAAAAAATAATAATTGAGATTTCTTCAAAATGAAAACTCTTTCCTATTATAAATACACTGTTTAAAAATAAACTAAAAAGGCAAGGTTCGGACAGGGAGAAAAATGTATCTGACAAAGGACATGTTTCTGGACTATATAAAGAACCCTCAAAAGTCAGTAATAAGGAGACATATAACCTGATTTAAAAAAAATAGGTATAAGATTTGAACAGACATGTCACCAAAAACCATGGCAATAAAGCCCTTGAGAAGATGCTCAATATCCTTAGTCATTTGGAAAATTCAAATGAAAACACAAGATGCCATTACACACCTACTAAATGGCTACAATTAAAAAGATTGACTATACCAAGTGCTGAAAAGAGTGTGGAGAAAGAGGTTGCTGGTGAGAATATAAAATACAGCAGCTGCTGAAAAACAACTTGGAACTTCCTTATAAAAGTTATGCATACATTTACCATTTGTTCTGGGTTGCTAGTGCTGCCATTATGCAAAACACAAGAAACTGATTGGCTTTTTAAAGGGAGTTTATTTGGTTACAAATTTACAGCCTGAAAGCCCTGAAAATGTCCAAATTAAGGCATCAACACAAGTATACCTTCACCAAAGGAAGGCCAATCGTGTATGGAAAACCTCTGTTAGCTGGGAAGGCATGTGGCTGGCGTCTGCTGATCCCAGGTTGTGTTCCAGCTCCTCTCTCATCTCCTGTGCATTCTTCAAAATGTTGCTCTTGGGCATTTTTTCTCTCTTAGCTTCTCTGGAGCAAACTCTGGGCTAGCATCTCCAAAGTTTCAGCATAAGTCTGCCCTCTCCAAAATGTCTCTCAGCTGCTCTCCAAAATGTCACTCTCAGCTACTCTGAGCTCCTTTTGTTTGCAGGCTCTTTTATAGGACCTCAGAGATTAAATCAAAACCCATTCTGAATGGGCGGGGTCAATATCTCCACGGAAATGACTCAATCAAACATTTCACCCACAGTTGATTGAGTCACATCTCCATGGACACACTCAATCAAAGGATTCCAACCCAATGAACACTAATATGTCTGCCCTCACAAGTTTGCATCAAAGAACATGGCATTTTGGTGGACAAAATACATCCAAACTGGCACACCATTTGACCAGCTTTACTATTCCAGATCCATTCAAAGTCTTATGTGCAAATGTTAATAGCAGTTTCTTTCCATAATGGCCAAACCTGGAAACTACTAAACGTCCATCCATTCATAAGTAGATAAATGAATTGTGGTATAGCCATGCAATGGTATAACAATGCAGCAATAAAAAGGAATGAACTATTTATATACACAACAGCATGAATGAATCTCAAAAGCAGTATGCTGCATCAAGGGGAAAAAAAACAGAGACAAAGGCTACACAGTGTTTTATTCCATTTATATGAAATTGTGGAAAGGAAAAAACTATAGTGATGCAAATCGGGTCAGCAATTGTTGGGGCTGGTGGTAAGAGAAGGGAAACATTTGGCAGTTATGGAAATGTTCTCTATTTTGATTGTGCTAGTTTTACATGGCTGTATACTTTTTTTCCAAAACTCATTGAATGTACACTTAAAATGAATGAATTTTATTGCATGCAAATTGTGCAATATAGCTGATTGCAAAAGAAAGAACATGTCTGTCATAGGAAATAGAGAGAAGCAAATGAAAGTAAAGCAATAAAACATTTCTAACATTTTGGTGCATAGTCTTTCAAATTGTTTTCTATGAATAGATACTGATCATATTGCTTTTTTAGCTTTTTCATGTAATTACACACTATGAGCAACTTTCTAGGTCAATAAATTCTTCCCACACTTTCATTTTAAGGATTGCATAATAGTCTAATTTATGTTTATAAAAATGTGTGTCAGTTTTGATATATTATGTCCCACCAAAAGCCATATTCTTTAATGCAGTCTTGTGGGGGCAGATGTATTAGTGTTGATTAGGTTGAAACCTTTTGATTGAGTGTTTCCATGGAGATGTGACACATCCAACTGTGAGTGACACCTCTGATTAGGGTGTGACCTCTTGATTGATGTTTCCATGAAAATGTGGCCCTGACCATTCAGCATGGGTCTTTGATTAGATCACTGAGTCCTATAAAAGATTTCACAAACAGAAGGACCTGAGAGCAGCTGCAGCCAAGAGAGGCACTTTGAAGAACACACAGGAGCTGAGAGAGGAGCTGGAACACAACCTGGGATCAGCAGATGCCAGCCACATGCCTTCCCAGCTAACAGAGGTTTTCCAGATGCCATTGGCCTTCCTTTGGAGAAGGTATACTTGTGTTGATGCCTTCCTTTGGACATTTCCATGGCCTTCAGACTAACTTTGTAACCAAATGAACCCTCTTTATAAAGGCCAATCCATTTCTGGTATTTTACATAATGGCAGCATTAGCAAACTGGAACACCTGCCAAAAGCCAAATTCTTTAATGCAGTCTTGTGGGGGCAGATGTATTAGTGTTGATTAAGTTGGAATCCTTTGAATGTTTCCATGGAGATGTGACTCTATCAACTGTGGGTAAAATGTTTGATTGAATTATTTTCATGGAGATATGGACCCTGCCCATACAGAGTGGGTCTTGATTTAATCACTGGAGTCCTATAAAAGAGATCACGAACAAAAGAACTTCAGAGCAGCTGAAAGTGACATTTTGGAGAGCAGCTGAGAGAGACATTTTGGAGAGGACTGCTTGAAAGCATTCAAACTTTTGCTGAAACTTTGGAGATGCTAGCCCAGAGATTGCTCTGGAGAAGTGAAGAGAAGACAAATGCCCAAGAGCAACATTTTGAAGAATGCACAGGAACTGAGAGAGGAGCTGAAACACAACCTGGGATCAGCAGATGCCAGCCACGTGCCTTCCCAGCTAACAGAGGTTTTCTGGGTGCCATTGGCCTTCCTTCAGTGAAGGTATACACATGTTGATGCCTTAATTTGGACATTTTCATGGCCTTCAGACTGTAAATTTGTAACCAAATAAACTCCCTTTATAAAAGCTGACCCATTTCTGGTATTTTGCATAATGGAGTATTAGCAAACCAGAACAAAATGTATTTAGCAAATCACCTTTGTTGAATATTCCAGTAATTTCCCACTGTCCAATGTTGCAAATCATGCTATGGCAAACATCCTTATAACCACATATTTGCATAAATTCTTAATTTTTCCATACTCTAGATTCCTAGAAGTAGAAGTTTCTGTATACATACACACATGTACACCCATACACGTCTAAAGCTGGCTTCTCATTTAGAAGCTAAATAATATAGGGTTAAGAGGGATTATTTTTGGTTTCCATTATTTTAACTTTAGTATAGTCACTTTGGCCCAAACCAGCATGCAGTTCCAGGAGCTTGATAAGGGCTACAAAAGGTTTTTCAGAGAAATGGTAAATGTCCTGTTTTAGTAGTGGAATAAAAGGGATGAAGCTCTGCAGTGATGTGTAGGAAATTCTGAGTCCTTCCTCACTTTCTAGTCACTAGATAATAAGGACACCTGGCATTTTTATGGTTTTCAACTTCATGAAGGATTTTCATGAGCATTAGCTCATTTAATTCTCTCCACAACCAACCCATGAAACATGAGGAAACTGGAGCAGAAAGTAGCTGAGACACTTACCCCTGACTAACTCACTCATGAATGACAGACCTACAGTAAGAACTCCAGATTTCTGATATCAAATGTTGTCGTTTCCTAGACTATTCAAGCAAATGCCATGAAGGGTTGGATTAAACAATGGGAATTTGTTTGCTCAAGATTTGAGGCTGGATAAAATGTTCAAATCAAGGAATCATCAAGGCGATGCTTTCTTCCTGAAAACTGTGGCATTCTGAGTCTGGCTGCTGGTGATTCTTGGTTCTTAGCTTCTCACATGGCAAGGCACGGGATGACATCTCCTGGTCTCTCCCTTCTCTTCCTGTTCCGTTGATGTTCAGCTTCTGCCTCTTCCTCTGGGGCTTTCTCTCTGTTTGTCTGAATTTCACCCGCTTTAAAGGACTCCAGTAATAGGATTAAGACCCATCCTGACTGGGCGGGACCAGACCTAAACTGAAGTAACCTCATCCAAAGGTCTTACTTATAGTAGGTTCATGTTCATAGAAATAGATTAGATTTAAGAACATGTTGTTCAGAGGTACATACAGCTTCAAACCACCACATTAAATTTTCGTAATCCTCATTGTCTTTGATTATGTCAAGTAGTACCAAATGTATTCCAAAGGCAAATACTTCCTTATGTTGAGAGAATTCAATACATTTCATTAAAACCATACATTCTGCATTGGTGTTTGCATGAATCTACACAAGTGATAAAACGATGTAGAACTATACACACACATTGTTTTGTTATTGTACTACAGTAACATAGGACCTCTCTGTACCATCTTTGCAACATCCTATGAATATATATTATTTCAAAATAAAAGTTAAAAAATAAACAATAACAAAGAAAATTTGAAAAAGAAGAAAAAGAAAATGTTTCTTTAAAAAAACAATAATAAAACCTAGCTGTTCTATACTCAGTTCAGGTCTCTGAAAACTCTACTCACAGTTTTTAGTTACACTGGAACTTGTTAAATATTAAAGGAGTCCTATTCAATATGTCAACTTATTAAAAAAATAATTTCAGATATATGCTGATACCTTTTAAATTGATTCAGATTCATTTAGCTTGTTCAACAGTTGGCATGAAGCTCGATGCATCATCTCATCTAATCCTCATGATAACCCTAAGAGATAGGTAACATTCTTATTACCATATTACAGAAAAGGAGTCCATTCATCTAAGAAAAAAATGTCCTCATCATTCTGTTTTCTACACAAATCTGGGGTGGGTTTCTGGCCATTTGCAATCTAACTTCATTTAAGACACATATTGTCTTTTAGGGAACCAATTCATGAAATTTCAGTACTGGTGGTTCAGACAAAGAATTTATTTTGGTTTTGCATTACCTTGAAGTCTCTGTAATGGTGTTTACTCCCTGCTACATTACACATATTCAAAACGACAGTGCAATCAGGGAACGCTGTTATTACTTCCCAAGGGAATAGTCAATTTTGTACTTGCCTTAAAGTAGAGAACATAGCCAAGCAAGGAGGTAGGTGTTCTTAGATCATTCTGTTCAGCAAATACCGGAAATCATAGACTTTCTGGCTGCTAGACAGAGATAAATTGTAAAACTGCACATAATCCTACAATTCAGTTCACTTCTTAGAGATAGAAAAGGAAAACTTTTGGGGCAGCCAACCCAAAGATTCTAAGACTCTGGCTTCTGGATCCCAAATCCTTGGCTGCTTTTTGTTCATGTCACATGAAGTAAGTTGGCCGACACAAATGATGTTCCCATAGAGTATCAGCCTGCCTTGCCTGTGTGAACTTGAGTCAAGACCCCATTCTTCCCCAAGAGGTTCAATATGTGCTCATGTTATAACAAATCATAGCTCATGATTATACACAGGATATTTACATTTGCATATCCATAGATTACTATTTAGGTAGTCAACCGGAAAGAAACTTAGAGTGGATGGTTTGAGACCTACTCTATATTTACTTATAAAAAAATAAAAAGCAAAAGCCAGCTAATGTTTACAACAGAGAAGAACCCTGAAAAAAGATCTTTTAGCTTTGTGTTCCACTCTTTTCCTTTGATAAGGGGAATTTTCACTTAAATGTTAGCTGAGTCTCACTTCTGGTACAAAAACCAGGATTTGGGACAATTCAAATTATCTTTTCATTTACCAAAAGCAGAATTTTACTTAAATAGATTAATAGACTCGGCAATAAAATGTAAATTCAAAAATAATTGGTTTGCTAGCTTTAACTTTCTGCTATAGACATTAATTTTCAATGTAAGTCATGACTGACAAATAATATGGGAAAAGTATTCTAGCAAAACTGTAAAGAAATTAAGCCTAAATGAGGACTCTCTCTCTAGTGAAGTCAACTTTATCTACACCTTTAAACCCAATAAGCCAGCACAACATTCCTTTCCATGGATTTGAAGTTCAGGGTTCAGAGACACCAAATGTAGCTTAGACCAAAAGTGAAACAGGATTTGCTCTGGAAGAATAATGGTTCTCCTAGGATTAATCATTAACTCTGCAGAGAGAATAAGGTCAGATGAAAGATTTCCCTTCTGGGCAGTCTATAGCAAGTTGGATGAAACTCCAGACAAACTGCTTTGAGACTGAGAATCCTGTTTTTATTCTGTGGAGAAAACTAGAGCATCCCTGCCTAAAAGCTATAGAACTTTTTAGTTTCCTAACTTAAAAAGCATGAGTAAAACTTCCAGTATACCCCAAGCCATCCTTTGGCCTTAAAGTGTTCATGCCCAGCTACAAGTAAGATTGGGTAATGACTATCTACCTGCCCTTAAAAAATATCATAAGGCAAATTAATGGCAGGGCCACAAATAAAACTTTTCCAAGTGAACTGAATTGAGCTTGAACATATTTAAATTATTTTCTTTCTGTCTATTCATGGCTAGCAAATTGAATCCTCATGGAATATCTGTTTGTGTTTTATCTTGCCATACCATGCCAACCATAACATCTGTAATTTATGTAGGTGCTATGTGGTGAATAGAGCCTGGCTTAGGGATAATGCACCAATTGTGTTGAAACTTGGCTAATGAAAGGATCTGTGTATAATACATAACCCATGCCCATGTGTTTTGCTTCCAAAAATATGCATCTTTATTACTAGAAAATTTTAAGTAATTTCTACTTTATTTTTAAAAACTTACTTATTGAAAATAAAAGAGAACCTAAATACTCAGAAGTTAGAATCATGCATCCTTCTTGCATTTCCCAACATGTTAAGCTCTAGCCAGCTAAATATTTCTTTCACCTCCACAGCTGTTTTAGGACATTTCCATGGCATCATCTCCCCTTCCTCCTTCTATTCATGGATGTTTCTGGATTCATTTTTCTCCTCCAGCTCTTCCCTGGCTTGTCTCACTTAATTTTCACCACCTTTCTGAGTTTCCACCCTTAAAATAGAAAAAATATAATGTTCTCAAGTCTGCTAATTTCTCATGAGTCATGCAGAGCATGTGTCCCTTTAAGAAATCAGACCATTTCTACCCTAAATATCTTGAACTATCAAACAAAACAGAAAGAATTTTTATATAGGGTTAGAGGTCTCTTCATAAGGAATGTAAGATTATTTTCAGGTTTAAATCCCCAGGTTTTTCCTGTCCCACCTTATTACTGATGGTGAAAACCCCACACTCTCTACAACCCACTCCCATCAAGTTTCTGTACCCACTCCACGGAAACTGCTGTCGTCAGTGTCATCATTGACCTCCACATTGCCAAATCCACTAAGCACTTATCTGTCCTTAGCTGCTATTCAGCCTCTCAGTAGCATTATACATAGTTGATCCCTCTGTCTTTTTTAATTTTTTCTCTCCTTAACATGCTTTCTTCTCAACTTTCAGGCACCATGTCCCTTGGACTTTCTCTGATCTTACTGGCTGCACCTTCTCTGCCTTTGCTAGATCCTTCACTTCTACCAGAACTTAAATGTTAGAGTGTACTAGGGCTGTGTAATTGGCTGACTTTGAAGTACAAAGTCTGTGGGTTTTCAAAAGAGAAAGCAATCACTTTTTGCCAAGATATTTTTGGTATAGTTTGTTAATTTCTCCAGCTCTGTTCAACAACCAAGATCAGACTGGAAGAAAGCAGAATATTGGGAAGGTGGACATGGAAAAAGGCAATATTCTCAGTGTCCCCCTGAGATGTCCAACAAGGACAATGCTAGACTATTTTGGAGGGTAAATAAAGGTGGATTAGATTCAGTGGACTCAAGAGTTTTCTGGAGAGATGAATGAACAAAGTATCATAACATAGGGTGATGAGGAGAAGTTTAAGATACTGCAAAGGATGGATGATAAAGTTGTGGGTGTATATGAGGAACTCAGAGTTTTGCAAACTTGAATGGAAGGCAGTTTCAAATAATGATATCATCAAAAGAGTGTCACTGGCAGGAAATTATGTAGTTCCTAAAGTGCAGGAACAAGATTATTCATGTTGTCCCCAGCATCAACCACAGAATTCTCACCTGGCCAGTGTCCCACAATATGACTGCATGAGTGATAGACAACTGATCAACCAGAGCATACATTTTAGAAGAGAGTTCCCTTCCTCATTCTATCTTATACCATTAAAATGAGTTGCAGTTTACAAATTGGAAAGTCAAGGAAATTCTCTGATGCTTACAAGAACTTAGTGGTGTTTTTAGTTTTCAGTGGCTGAAACATCCAGTCCAGTTCATTCATTTGCTAGACTAAATTGAAATTCACAGCAAAATTAGACTTCAAACTTCTGCGGTTCAGATAACTCAGTGTTAGCAGGAATAATACCTGAGGCTCAGAAACCTTCAGGCCAAATAGGCTGCTGATCAGGACTGCTGACCAGGCCAGTCAAGTGAACATGACTCCTGGTGAAGAGAAGGAAACTGAAAGCTTTTTTTTACCCCCACCACCCCGCAACCCCACATTCCCACCCACACAAATAGATACACCTCCTCTCCTCCAAAGATCTGGTTTCGGACAGGTTAGTAGAGAATTTGATACTGGGCACTTACATTTGGCTTTTATTTCAAAGGACCCAAATCAACTTTGCAAGTCTGAGGGGGACCCAGGAAACTTTCTATGAATCACTTGGCAATTGACAGTGGTGACACTGATAAACAGCAGAAGATGGCTTGGCTGTTTAGGAAGCCAGGCACCTACAGTTTGAAACCATAAATGATCTCCACGTGCAAACAAACACAGGCATCTCACACTCACTTCATCATACATGGTCTAACTGCCCTCAAACTGTCATTCCTCTTCCTGAATCACTAGGTTTCCTGGGAAAAATAATCAGACCATGTTCAGAAGGAGGAGAGGGAAAAAAAACAGATGAAAGAATAAAACCAAAATGAGCAAAATGCTTCCAGTCAAAGAAAGGGTATGGGGGGTGGAGGGTGGGGGTGGGGATGGTGGGAATACAACTACTCAGCAGCCCTTCAAAATTAGTATGATAATCTCTTTTTCCTTTTCTGTTTGTTTTTGTTACCATTTTGATGGAAATTCTTGTACTGTACATATGAAAGTGGTTTTTAAAAAAATTTCTGCAGTGCTATAGCTTACTACTTAGGATAATGCGGGTATATTCCTGCCTGCAGAGAAAAGAGAGATTATCACACAAACTCCCAAAGCTTCTGTGACTCTCAAAAATAGATACTGAAAGAAGTTTCTATTCTATGAGAAAAACAAGAAAATTTAAAACTGTCTTGTGATAATTCAAATACATGGTTTGCCATGTGATCAAAAGTTAATAGAATTTACCATGTTTATTTTGTTTTAAAGCATACCCATCACAGATACATCCTGTTCCAATGACTTAGTACTAAATATAAAAGGTTTAAAACAGAATTGGGAAACATTTTGTTTTCACTAGATTCAAACAGAGAAAGAGGTACAAATATGAAAATGAACTACATGAAAAGTGAGATTGGACTGCTTTCTGAAAAAAAAAGAGATTAATATGATTGTGAATTTAAAAATTTGTTCTCTAAAGGAAATTATTACTAGAGACCTTCATATTTATCATATCTTCTATACAGCAAACATAGAGTTAAATTTAGCCCCTATAACATGCAAACTTGACATAAAAGAAAGGCATTAACGAGAGGAATGAAATCATGGAAAATATCTCAAATAAGATTGATAGTTGTAAATTATAGGTTATATTGAGCCTGGTTTGCCTTCTGAGAAATACCTGAAATTCTCATCACTCAAACCACTCAACTGAGATGAGAAAAGTCTGTAAATATTGTGTTTTAAGGAGCAGTTCTATCCAAGAAGAAAGATGATTGTTGTCTCATATGTTCGCTATACACTGAAATCTCGGAAGGGGAAATCCTGTATGTCACATTGTCCTATCTATTAGTAATAGAGACATTTTAGATATTATAGACAGACACCAAAATCCACCCAGGAAAATTTAAAAGGTTATGTGATATGTGGGTGACATAATAGCAGCATCAATAGCAGAATTCAATTCATTGAATCTACTGCCACCATCCATAGATATGAGTTGTATAGTCAATCATTCATTCATCTGACAAATTTGTTGTATGTCAGCAATGTGCTAGGCATTGTTGTTGACTCTGCAGACACAGAAGCACAGCAAACAGATAAGGACCCTGCCTCAGGGGACTCACATTCCAGAAGGGGAGACAGATAGTAGGCAAAAAAAAATATATTTTTATAAGATCAGATAGTGACATAAACTCTGAAGAAAAGTAAAGCAGATAAGGAGATAATGACAATAGCGTGAAATGGCTCTCTAAGGAGGTTATTTCAGAAGTGACCTTAATAAAGTGAAGGAGTGAGCCATACAAATACATGGGAGAAGAGTTTAGAAGAAAAAACAGCAAGTGCAAAGGCCCTGAGGCAGATACAGCATATTCAAAATTCGTAAAGGAAGCCAGTGTGGCTAAAACTCAGTGAATAAGAGGAAGAGTGACAGAGGATGAAGAGGTAGCCAGGGCCAGATCAGGATTTGGGATTTTGCTCCAGGCCAATGGGAATCTATTGGTGCATTTTGAGCAGGGAGTTATATGATCTGATTTATGTTTTGAAAGTTCATATTGTTGTTGTGTGGAGAGTGGCTTATAGAAGAGCAATCAGGGGAAAGAGTAAGACCACTTAGGAGATGACTGCACCAATCAAGGTAAATGTGGGAGTGTAGAGGGAGGATTATCAGAATCAGAGTATATTTGGAAGGCAGAGAATGAGAGAAAGAGAAAAGTCAAATGTAATTTCAGTGTTTTCAGTTTGAACAACTGAATAAATAGTGGTTCCATTTACTGAGATGGAAGAAGACTGGATTAGCAGCAGGCAATGGGGTCAGGGGGAAATAAAATTTCCTTTTTAGGCATGTTAGGTTTGACACCCAAATTAGGCATCTATTAGACATCCAAATGGAGGAGTCAGGTAGGCATATGGATATAACAGTTGTAATAAAATTATCCCTGAGGTCCAACACTTAGATTCCATGAAAAAAATTATAAAAAGAATAACTGAGGAATCACACCAGGCAGAAACTTTTCTTATTGAAAATATAAATAGTTCTGAGTTAAAATGTAAAAGTGAAACTTCCTCACAGTAGCTATCTCACACAATATCTAAAGAAAACTAAAAAAAAAAAAAAAAAGTTAAATCCCAGGAGCAATGACTAAAAACACTACTGCAATAAACTTCCAAAATTTATGACAATAAAATAGAGTATTCTTGTCTCACCACAATTCCCCAAAACTATTTTGGTAAGATGAGAAAATCCTGATATTTCTCACTTATTCTTCAAATCAGTAAAAAAATTAATTCAGGGATAGCTTTATCTTTTTATTCTTCTGACAAAGGGGTGGCAAAACCTGTTATTGAGGGGAAAAATGGTAAAAATGGGAGATTTAATAATGCAGCTAACAATTTAATGAAAAATAAAGCTTCAGACCTATGTACTGAATTGAGAAAACACACCAAAGTCCAAGGGTATCTGTTCTAGTTTGCCAATGCTGCTGAAATGCAAAACACCAGAAATGGATTGGCTTTTATAAAGGGGTTTTATTTGGTTACACAGTTACAGTCTTAAGGCCATAAAGTGTCAAAGGTGATGCATCAACAACAGTTACCTTCACTGGAGGATGGCCAACGGTGTCCAGAAAACCTCTGTTAGCTGAGACGGCACATGGCTGGCATCTGCTCCAAGTTCTGGTTTCAAAATGGCTTTCTCCCAGGAAGTTGCTTTCTTAGCTGCAGCTCCCCTTCAAAATGTCACTCTCAGTTGCTCTTGCAGTGTTTGTCCTCTCTTAGCTTCTCCAGAGCAAGAGTCTGCTTTCAACAGCCATCTTCAAACTGTCTCTCATCTGCAGCTCCTCTCTTCTCAGCTCCTGGGCATTCTTCAAAGAGTCCCTCTTGGCTATTGCAAGCTTGCTCCTTCTGTCTGAGCTTATATAGCACTCCAGTAAACTAATTAAGGCCCATGCTGAATGGGCAGGGCCACACCTCCATGGAAACTATCCAATGAAAGATCCTGCCCACAGCTGAGTGATCACATCTCCATGGAATCATTCAATCAAAAATCTCCAACCCAGGGAGAACCTAAGATGGCAGTTAGGTGAGAAAGGGCAAGAAAACACCTCCGTGAAAAATACTAGATAAAAACCAGACAGTGACCCAGAACGCCACTTCCAGTGTAGCACAAGCCAGACAAGGTCTGCTAAATCCACAGGGAGTGTGCATTTGGTGAAACCAGGAGTCTGCATTCTGAAATGAGTGAGTAAGCCAGCTGAAAGTCTGGCAGCGCTCTGTGGTGTGGGGAAATGGTGGGCTGGCATTTGGAGATGGACTAGTTCTTTAAAAAACAAAACAAAAAAAAGCCCAAGAATGGCTGCAGATACGACAGGGAGAGCCATGCATCGAAGCACAGTGGGAGCGGGCTGGGCTAACACCTCAGTGTCTTGCATGGAGGATACCCCTTCCCACACCCACTGCTGATTGTCTTGAGACCAGGGGAGCAGAGGGGAGCCAAAGGAGAAAAAACCTGCATTTCTTGCAGCCATCTCCCCAGCAGGCAAGGGACACTACTGCCCGGGCCGGACTCACAGCCCAGAGCCACACCAAGAAACCCAGTGCAATGGGGAGTCTTTCCCACAGCACTGCACACACGCCACAATATCAGCTGTGGACAGTGGCCTTTAGTGCACCCACAGCTAACTGTCCCAGAGCTGGGAGGGCAGAGCTGTGCGAAAGGGGGAAGTTAACCCGTCCCATTCAACCATCTTTGAAGTGGGCTGGGAACGCCCCTGCACGGCCCAGTGACCCAGGGCTTCCCTGGCGGGCCAGCGCACACTTGTGATGTGGCACAACCCTCCCTCAGCAAAGGTCCTGGAAGAGCACAGCTGGGAAGGGGGACCCACTCGGAAACCACAGGGACCCTATGCGAATACCAAGGAATTGTGGGTCAGGGCAGAGACAATCTGTGGAAAGAATGAAATGAAGGCTTAGGCTCCTGCAACAGCCTTAAATCTCCGGGGACACCTGAGAGGTTTGATTATTAAAGCTGCCCTGTCTCCCTAACCACCAAGCCACACGCCCCACATTCAGGGTGGACAGCATCAACAACACACTCAAACTTGGTGCACCAATTGGACCCCACAAGAATCAGACCCCCACACACCACAAAGACAAAGTTGAGGAGAACTGACTTGAGGAGAACAGGTGACTCACAGATGCCATCTGCTGGTTAGTTAGAGAAAGTGTATGCCATCAAGCTGCAGTTCTGATAGATTAAGGATCAAGTAAAGCAAATGCCAAGAGGCCAAAAACAACAGAAAATCTTAAAATATATGATGAAACCAGACAATATGGAGAACCCAAACCTAAACACCCAAATCAAAAGATCAGAAGACACACCGTATTTGGCACAAATAACCAAAGAACTACAGACAGACAACAAGAGCATGGCACAGGATATAAAGGACATGAAGAAGAGCACAGCACAGGATATAAAAGACATAAAGAAGTTCCTAGAAGAGCACAAAGAAGAAATTGCAAGAGTAAATAAAAAAATAGAAGATCTTATGGAAATGAAAGAAACTGTTGGCCAAATTAAAAAGATTCTGGATACTCATAATACAAGATTAGAGGGAGGTGAACAACAACTCAGCCTCCTTGAGGATCACAGAACAGAAAATGAAAAACAAAAGAAAGAATGGGGAAAAAAATCGAAAAAATCGAAATAGATCTCAGGGATATGATAGATAAAATAAAACATCCAAATTTAAGACTCATTGGTGTCCCAGAAGGGGAAGAGAAGGGTAAAGGTCTGGAAAGAATATTCAAAGAAATTGTTGGGGAAAATTTCCCAAACCTTCTACACAATATAAATACACAAAGCATAAATGCCCAGCAAACTCCAAATAGAAGAAATCCAAATAAACCCATTCCAAGACATATTTTGATCAGACTGTCAAATACTGAAGAAAAGGAGCAAGTTCTGAAAGCAGTAAGAGAAAAGCAATTCACCACATACAAAGGAAACAACATAAGACTAAGTAGTGACTACTCAGCGGCCACCATAGAGGTGAGAAGGCAGTGGTATGACATATTTAAAATTCTGAGAGAGAAAAATTTCCAACCAAGAATACTTTATCCAGCAAAACTCTCCTTCAAATTTGAGGGAGAGCTTAAATTTTTCACAAACAAATGCTGAGAGATTTTGCTAATAAAAGACTTGCCCTACTTCAGATACTAAAGGAAGCCCTACTGACAGAGAAACAAAGAAAGGATAGAGAGATACAGAGAATTTAAAAGACATATATGGAACATTACATCCCAGGTCACTGAGACACACGTTTTTCTCTAGTGATCACGGATCTTTCTCCAGAATGGACCATATGCTGGCACATAAAAACAAGCCTCAATAAATTAAAAAAAAAAAAAAGAATTTGTTCAAAGTACATTCTCTGACCACAATGGAATAAAATAGAAGTCAATAACCATCAAAGACTTGGAGAAATCACAAACACCTGGAGGATAAAAATGAGGGGGAGATGAAAACATTCCCGGATAATCAAAAGCTGAGGGACTTCATCACCAGTAGATCAGTCCTATAAGAAAAGCCAATGGGAGTTGAGCAGGCTGAAAGGAAGGGACACTAAACAATTGACTGAAACTACATGAAGAAATAAAGATTACCAATAAAGATCATATGGTAAATATAAATACCAATACTACAGTATTTTTAATTTGTAACTCCACTATTTACTTCCTACAGAATCTAAAATACATAAACTATAATGATTAATCAGTGGTTTTGGACTCAATGTAAAATATGTAATTTTTGATAGGAACTACATAAAGGTGGGTGAATGAGGGAGTAAAGGAACATAGTTTATGTGTCATATTGAAGTTAAGTTGGTATCAAAGAAAAACAAGATTGTTATAGATTTAAGACGTTAAATTTAAGCCCCATGGTAAACACAAAGAAAGTATCAGAGAATATGACCATAGAGATGAAAAGTAGAGTAGGGGTTCTGAGAAGTGGGGCAAGGGGCAATGGGGAGTTGAGAAATGAATGTAGAGCTTCTGTTTGGGGTGAAGGGAAACTTCTAGAAATGGATGTTGGGAACATGATAGCACTGCAACATTCTAAATGTGATTAATCCCACTAATGGAATGCTAGGGAGGGGGTGGAATGGGAAGATGTAGGCTGTGTATGTGTTTCCACAATTGAAAAAAAAAAAAAAAAAAAGACAGTCTAAATAGATGACAATTAAATGCCAAGGATGATCCTGGATGGGATCTGAGGATGGAGGAGAGGAGGCTCAAAGGGACATAGATGGGACATAAGGGGAAAAAAAAAGAAAGGAAATATAGAAAGTAAGCTTTGTATCAATGTTGAATTTCTTAGCTGCGCTTAATGGGATTGCATAAAAGAATGTTCTTGTCCATGGGAAAGGTATATGTGAATTATAGTGTTTGTTCAAACATGTGTGCAGCCTGCTCTCATATGTTCAGAGGACAGAGCAATAGATGATGGATGATAGATAGGGAGGGAGGGAGGTAGGGAGAGAGAGAGGGAGAGAAAGAAAGAAATGGTGATGGATTGGGGTATCAGGGGAGGGGGGTTGGGGTATGCTGGGGTTCTATGTATGGGGTTTGAACTGTTTTTGCAACTGTTCCTGTAAGTTTGAATTTATTTCAAAATAAATTTTCTTAAAATTAAAAAAAAAAAGTCTCCAACTCAATCAACACCAATTGTTTCCTCCCCACACAAGACTGCATCAAAGATGATGGTGTTTTGAGGAACATAACACATCCAAACTGGCACAGTATCCCTTCATGGGAACAGCATTCATCACCCACCTAAGTTAAGTGGACTCTGGCATAGGAAAAAAAAGCAGAGCCCAGTTATTCTAATGTTCACATCAACTACTTCACTTGAGCTTAACCCTCACAAAGTTGCTCAGAGAGGGGCACAAACAGTGGAAAGAGACATCAATCACACTCTATCAGAGTAAATAGCTTGCCTTGAGAGAGGTCCCTTAACCTGCATAAGATGCCAAAGATAGCACACAAATCATGTAAACACACAGAAGAAAGACAAGGAGGTAAAGAAAGAGGAGAAGACAAGGAAAAAGAAGAGAAAGAATGGGGCAGAGAAAAGAAGAGTAGGAGGATAAGAAAAAGCCAGAAGAGAAGAAAGAAAAAGAAGAGGTGGAAATGAAATGTTAATGCCCTCTTCCAAAATAGGAAATTAATAGATACTGCCTAAAATTGAAATATGTTTTTTAAAAAACCATAACTTTTCCCCATGTTTCTTCAGGTTTGTTTCCTTCCTTTCTACAAGTCTTTACTTGATTGTTACCCAGTTAGGCCTTTCTTGACCATCCTACCTGAAATTTTGCCACCACACTGAACCCCCAAACATTTTATCTTCTTTTCTGCTTTATTTTTTCTTTATAGCATTTATTGCTATCTAATACACTGCGTATTTTCTCTTTTTATATTCTGTATATCTGCTTACCTTACTAGAATTCAAGGGGGTAGGAATTTTGTTTTGTTCATTGTTTTATCTCCAGTGCCTAGAGCATTGTCTGGTCCATAGTCAGTGATTAACAACTTTTTGTAGAATGAATGAATGACTTCAACCCCTTGATGCCACTTTTTTTTATGATTTCTTTAACTTTAAGGGGATCTGTGACTGCAAACATTTTTTTTATTTCAACTTGAATACTTTATTTCTCTTTAGTGTTTTTTTCCCTCTAATAAACAAAAGTAAAAGTAAAACTGAATACCTTTTATTTTAAAAATCATACCCATAATATGATTCTATTTTATAAAATTATTTCTATCTGTATGTGTTTGTGTGTATGTCTATAGGAAGCTATGTGGAAAATGTTCTCTAATGTTAACTAACTATGGTAATTTCTGTGTGGTGGGACTAGGTATGATTTTTTGTACTTTAATTTTTGTGCTTTTCCCCATTCTTTCAATTCTTCATTACAAGCATTACTTTTGTTCAAAATAAAAAGATAATTTTTCAAAAAACAAAACAAAACTGCTTAAATATGACAGGATAGTAACAGTGGTTAATTCTGGGTGTTAGTATTATGGGAGATGTTCTTTTTATTTTCTTCATTGTATTTTTAATTTCACTATTTTAATTTAAAAATAAAGAGTAATAAATATGTTTTAATCTAAATTTCCCATAGTTCAATCTAACCTAAACAATTATTTTCATGTTTTCACTTTATATTCCAATTCATAGATTACATATGATTCTCCTTGCCCCTCAACAAAACAAATCAAAACACTTTTTTTCCAGTACAATTTAAATATTTGACCAAAAGGGAATACTTTCATCAATATAACCAAGATATCCCTATTCTTCTAATGATTTGGCTGTTAAATTATCCTAAATTATATTTTGACAAGGACCACAACAAACACTGGATTGTAACCATGCTGTACCAAGGTGGCTGTCAGATGGCACAAGTGGGAGCTGGAATTCCTCTCTGCTATCCTTTCCAAATCATATGCTCTGATGTCAGATGACATAATCAATTAGGAAGAGATGCCTTTTTCTGTGCACAAAGGTAACCTCTGTTCAGCAATCTATGAGCCCATGTTGCTGTATTAACCATACGGGTTCACTATGATCCTCATTTGATCAATCAGATTATGAAAAGAGAAAATTTAGGCTTTATTAATAGGATAAAGCAGGGCAGGGCATGTTTTAAGGGAAAATGACCAAATTAAGGGATTGAGAAAAACTATCTCACAAATAACTATACAATATTATTTCAACACATTCATAGTCAGAAGCATTTTGCAGTGGCTTTGATTGATATTTTCTTTTGGCTTGAGTTGAATTATTCATCCCAAATGAGCAGGCTAAAAGATTCATGGATTTGGTAAAATAAAGATTAAGAATATACTTCATGAAGCACTGGAACTAATTACATTGATATACTATAGAATTATCTGAACACCAACAAACAAGAACAAATTCATTAAGTCTGTTGAGATATCAATCAATGGAAGCCTGTTTTCATGTAATATGTACTTGGAATGATTAAACTGGAGCAACGACCACTTCTCTGACTAAAAGAGAATTTCTGAATGTTTTCACATTTTGGGTGCCTTATATAAGTTTTAAGAGCCTGTATTAAAGAGATATATCTATTTCTACCACAATAATCCGTGATTACATCAAAATCACCTGAATGAAGCAGGAAAGAGAAAAAATCCATCTTGAAATTTTCTCCTTCATTCTGTTCTCAAAACCAATTCTCTGAGGACAAGTTAATTCATTAGATGGGCTACCAGGAAGCACCTGAATCATGTGAAGAATTGCCAAATCAGTCATGTTTAGCATTTCTTTGTGGATAGGCATGACCTAGGAATCATAACAGAGGGCATTATAATTAGTAGCAAATCACTGGGCTTTTCACACAGCATTTAAAAAGTTAAGCAAACTCCAGAATATTAGTACTCATAGGATAATGCATTAAATAAAGCTGGATTTAAGGGTACAATTAAAAATTTGCCCTAAGTACTTTAAGGGATTTTAAACGCCATATTGAAAATTTCAGTTCAAAGAACACAGTTTTCAAAACTTAATGAGACGGAATATACTGTCAAATATTATAATTGCTTGGGATCCCCCATTTCCATGGCTCTTGTTAATATAGGCCAATTCCTACAGTTATCTCTGTAGCAATGTTTATAATGGCCAATATGGTATTTGAATTTGGATCTTGACTCTACCACTCACCAGTCATGAAAAAGTAAAATAGTCTTGCCATATTGTGATACCTGAAAATGAAAAGGAGATATGCTTAAACTAGAGTTCCCTTAGAGACCCTGAAAAGTGAATGAAATATTGTAGGGAGTTTCTTTTTTCAATCACCAGTGCTTTATTTTCAGGCTAGTAATTGTCCATAAGTATGGTAGGTGGCCTCTAAAGTATCTCCTAAAAAAACTTGCTTCCTGACATTTTTGCCCTTGTGTAATTCCCTCCACTTTAGTGTGGGCTGGGCCAGTGACTAATTCATATTCCCCAACCCCCCCTTTCTGAGAGAAGTCAGTTGTGTCAGTTGCCAAGCTGTGATCTGCCCTATGGAGAGGCCCACATGGCAAGGATCAGAAGGAGGCCTGCAGGCAAGACTCAGTAAACAAAGGAGGTTCTCAGGCCAATTTCCTTGAAGTCCTCAGATTTCTTGGGATCATCTCACTATAAGAGTGGTCAGAAATCAAGGGACAAGTTCAGCCTGCTTCTCCTTCAAACAATAAAATCCCTCCCATGGGCCAGGCCAAATCACTGGGCCTCCTCAAAAATAGTTCTACATTTTAAGCTCCATCAAAAATGGGGTGACACTGTAAGCTCCAACACCAGTGAGAAAACTGATGACTAGATTGTTTGGTAAGTTGTCTAAAGGCACAGAGTTAATAAGCAGCAAGGCTAAGATTCCAGCCAGATCTCTTGCTTTCTTTCATGATTGGAGCAAGAATGTTCCTTTGAAACATCTACTCTTGTAGCTGGCTAAAAATAATACTTTTGAAAGACAGAGTCAAATATTACATTTCTTTTCCCTATGACTGACTTTTTTTCTGATCAGTGACATCTTCAACTCATTCTTCGCACTTTAATAGAAAGATATTGCTGACCCAAAAGGTGGTTTGCTTTATTTTGTTTTGATTTGTTTGTAGGTTTCTGCAAGTTTCTAATGTCTTAAAAGATTTTTTTCATAATTCCTTTAGAACATTTTAAAACATCAAAAGAGAGAGAAATAGCTTTAATTAAAGTTATGTGATCATTTCCTCTTATCAATAAATATAAAACTCTAGCAAATATGATTTTTTAAAGAGTTTTATTTTTTCCTGACATCTTGAGAACCAAATACTAGCTTTATATAAGTTCATGCCAAAAAAACTCAGAGAAAGTAATGTTATTCATACAGACCTCATATTTAATTATGAAGGTGTATATCTCATTGTAGTGAGTTAAGAAATGCTGGAACATCATGGAATTTAAGGGGTTTTTGTATAGATTGACTTGATTGATTGCCTAATCAGTCAACTAAACTCTATATTGTCTATTAGCACAGTTGTCCTTAAAGGCTCTCTTTGACCATGCATATAAAGAAAAACAGAATTCCTTTAAATGGCTATCAGTACTCCACTATGAAATTTAAATCACATCATTTTTCCTGTATGTGTGTAGATTCATGTATATTTACATTTTTCCAATGTTCTAAATAGTGAAAACTACATGGTTTTGTTTACATGACAAAACAAGTGAGTTCATTTGGAATCCAACTCATGCATTAGCTCTGTTTGCTGTTTAGCAGACCACACATATTTATAATTGGATAAGTGACCATTTATCAAAACACAGTATTTCAGTTTCCCTTGTTAAGTATACTTGCATTAATACTCTAAGAGCTTTTAAACATTTATTCTTTCTGGGTTGAATTGATGAAAAGTTGTTTATGAAAAGTTGAAAGTAAAGAAACATCAACAGTTCTTAAACATAATGATTTTGCTATTCTGGCAAATTCACAGAAATAAAAAAATCTCAGTTGGTATAGTAAAACAATGCTGTTGAGAAAATTCCTACTGGAATCATCTATGAGGTCTTGGGCAAGTTACTTAATCTCTCTGTACCTCAAACTTTTATTGATTTATTCAATGAATATTTATAAAGTGTCTATAACATATTACACAATGAAGTACAGTTCTAAAAATAAAGAGTATATTTATATATTGTTATTGAGGGATCTCTAGAATATACTGTTAAATGAAAAAATCATGTGGAGAAAAGTATGCATAGTAAGTTTCCATTCACCTTAAAAAGGGAGAGGAATACAAATATAAAACCATATTAGTTATTATATCTTTTAAACAAATGAAAGGATAATAATAGACCAAAGATATTTTTATAAGATGGTTAACAACAGAGAAGAAGGAGGGAACAAGGTAGAAAAGGACAGAACTAGAAATTAGACTTACCATGATATACCTTGTTTTGTATATATGACTTGAGAACCATGTAAATATTTTATTTAATTAAAAAAAATTTAATCAATCCCTAAAATTCAAAAGCAAAATGAAACAAACAAACTTAAATGTGTATTGCATTGGTGACAAACCACTCTATTTGACAAACCAAGCTATGTTTGAATGACTTTAAAATATAAAAAATATAGCTAAATATATCTTTAAGGACACTCTAAGGACTACAAAAAAAATCCCAAGCTGTTTACAAAATTTTGGGTAGTAATGTTAATCTTGATATATTGAGACTGTTAAACATGTGTTAATAGTTAGAGCAAATGAATAATTATATTATTGTCATTGGGAAATCATGGTTTTCAGAAGGGGAAGAAATAACAGTGGACAAAAGATCAAAGATGTGATCCAAAATCCTGTAGTCCTAAATTTATGTTGGAAATATCACTATGAACTCATAATGTATTTTATCTTATATGTGTGTGGGTGTGTATGTCCATTGAAAAGGCTGAGAAACAAAAACTAGGTAGCAATTAAGCACCCCTAATTTCTAGATTGCAGGCTCTAAATACCATTTCCCACCTAAAGGAAGCAATGCTCCTTGGAGAAATGGCTGAATCCAGGTCTGAGGCATGAAATGTAAAGCTGGGCCTGGAATATCTTATCATACCAAAATTCAAGGAAGCAATAAAAGAATAATGGGGCATGTCAGGATCCAGCATAAAAAGCCCCCACTGACTAAGCAAAGGACAATGTGAGCATCAACAAGGATAATAGCTGTAACCGGTCAAAACTTCTCAGATACATTTAAACCATTAAATCATAATAATACTAATTTTTAAGTGGTCATCTTTGGAAGATGCTAGATTGTTAGTTTCCTTTGCTGCTCAAGAAAATACCACGCAAAGGGATGGCTTAAACAATGGGAATTTAATAGCTCATGGTTTTGAGCTGGGAAAAAAGTTCAAATCAAGGTGTCATCAAGGCAATGCTTTCTTCCTGAAAGCAATCTGAGGCTTGCTGCCAGCAGTCCTTGGTCTTTAGCTTGTCACATGGCAAGGCACTTGGCAGCCTCTTCTGGTCTCTCCCTCCTCTTCCAGATTCCATTGATTTCAGCTTCTGGCTGCTCCTTCTGTGGCTTTCTCTTTATCAGTCTGAATTTCATTCTCTTATAAAGGATTCCAGTAATAGAATTAAGACCCATCCTGTTTGGGCTGGGCCACACCTTAACTGAAGGAACCTCATCAAAAGGTCCTATTTACAATGGGTTCATACTCACAGGAATGGGTTAAGTTTAAGAACATGTTTTTCTGGGGTACATACAGCTCTAAACCACCACAATAGCTGACACATTATTTTGAAAACTAGTAAATAAGTGCTTTTCCTATATGAACTATACCTTAGGCTTACCAAATATTTTTTGAGAGGAAATTTTGTTATAGATTATTCCAGCTGATGTATGAAAAGGAAAATAAAACAATGATGAGAACATGATCATCAGTGGCTACCCATGTCACACACATACAAAAAGACAGAGAAACACACATGTTTCTCCAGAAAAATGGGGAAAAAAAACACACCTGTGAAATATTCCCATCAAAAAGCCAAACTTGAATCTGATCAAGTCTCTTACTCTAACTACTAATTCATAGGAAATACCAGGGATAAAGGAACAAACTATGGAAAACTCTCTAGGACAAACGATCCAGTTCCTTCAACAAATAAATTGAAAAGACAATAAAAAGAAAGAGACAAAGAGTGATGCTATAAATTAAGAGAGATACTTGCAATGCATGGATTATCTTATTTTGATCTTGATTTGAATAAGTTATCTGAAAATAAAAACTATAGAAATTATGAAAATTTGGAAAATGACTTGATTTGTGATGATACTAAGAAATTACTGTTAATTTTTAGATAAATTAATGGTAAAGGAGTTATGTTTTTAAAAATGAATCCTATCTTTCAATAATGCATGACAAAAATTTAGGACTGAAAAGAATTATGCCTGAATTTGCAAAATTAGGGGCTTATGTACAAATAAAGTTGGCTAAGGAAGGATAATGGCTTTAGCTGGGGAATGGTGACATGTAGATATATTCTATCATTTTCTTTATTTTATATATGATTCAATTTTTTGTATACCAAGAATCTTCTTTAAATTTTTGGCATTCTTTTGGAATGTAAGCCTTTTCCTCAAAAGGCCATATTTTGTACACATACTCTTGAAATGTATTTGGTTCTGAGTCTAGTTATTAGTCTGGAGGACATGAAAGGTATTTGGGGTAGCGCATGAGAAAAATTACCATTCCTTTGTAAGGAAACTACCTTAATTGCAAAAGTTAAAGGGCCTCCTATGATGACAAGCCTCATCAGACATAAAAGATGGCACAACGGTTCCAATTCTCTCTCAGAATCCCACTTTTTGCCAATCAATGTTCTAAATTTCATATAGGAAAGCTGGGTAGACTGAATTCATCTTATGTTGTAAATCAGCAACTTGTTGTTTTACTTATTTAAACTTTTGAGTATGGTGAGAAGTAAGTGGTTCTTGTGATTCTCATTCCCATCTGTAGCCTATTAATATAACCACTCACTTCCCAAAGCCTTGCCTGCAGTGGAAACTTCATTCCATCGACTACAGTTTATAACAGCATTATTAGGAGTCATTTGTGCCTTCAAAGCCAACCAGATTAGGTAAATTAGCCCAAATTCCATCTTTGTGGGTCTGTTGGATGCATCCACTTCGGATACCAAGTATTTATCAAGACTTTAATATAGAAAACAGAAACCACCTCAGTTACTGTAGGGGGATATAATACAGGAAATTAGATGCCTAGAAATCTATTCTAAGGCTGGAGGAGCAGGAGTCAGGAGGTGATCACTGGAACTACTGAATTCACCAACACAGCCCTCTGTGATCCCAGGACTCATAACTGCCAATGTCATTACAATGATTCTGCAACTGCCTCTCAACACCCAGAATGCTGATGCCCAGTCACTGGAATGCTGAGGCCAGATAGATCAATATCTCCTTGACTGACACAGCACCACAACTTCACTGGTTATCAGAAAACATCAGCTGAAAATGACCTCTTCCTCAATTCCATCTTACTAACTGGACATAATTTACCTAATTAGTAAAGCCCAATCAGGGTCTCCAGAGAGAATCCTCCTTGCAAGGGAGTAGAAATGTAGTCTTTAGCTTTTCAGCCTGTACAGAGTAGGAACATACATAGAAGAAGGTTGGAATGAAGGTTGAAGGGCCACATCAAAACAAAATTAAAATAAATCTCTTTATATAGAGAGAATAGAGATGTATGCGTGTGTGTCTATGTACGTATGTAAGTATGGAAGTTGAGTGGTAACTGTGTGGTTGGAATTAGTATTTTAAGAGCTTCTTATTTTTTAAGAAGAGGTGAATATATTCATTAAATTTATATTTTAGTTAATTAAGTATGCATAAGAAAATTTCCAGAGTAACCACTAAAATAGAAGGAATATTTAGAAAGAAAAAATTCCAACATTTGGAAGGAAAAATGCAGATTAATAAAAAAAAATCAATCAATTCAAAAGAAGGCAAGAAAGTAGAGAATAACTTTGAAACTTAACAAAAAAAGGCAGAATAAATAAATATATAAAACACTGACAGAAACAAACACAAACATATCATTAATTATAGCAAATGTAAACGCTTCAGTTAAAAAACATAAATTGTCAGGCCAGACGTATATTTTTAAAGCAGCTCTAGGTTATTTATAAGTATCAAAAACTATACAACTAGAGAAATGTTAAAAATAGTGAGAAAACATATATGTAAAAGGTTAAAGTTTCCAAAAAAAGATAGTGTAGCTCTGTTAATATCAGACAAAACAGATTATAAAACAGGAAAAAAAACCCAAGGGATAAAGAAAGTCATTTCAAAATAATGAAAATTCAATTCACCAGGAAATCATGACAATTCTAAACACGTATGTCCCTAATTATATAACCACACAAATATAAAAAGGAAACAGAACAATCAGGAGAAACAGACATGTCCACTACTAGATTGGGAAACCTTGACACAAACCTATTAGTGATAGAGCAATTAAGCAGAAATAAATGGTAAGGAAAGAGAATTTGAACAACCCCATTAACAAGCTTGATCTAATGTCAAGTTAATGTCAGTTTAAAACTGTATGTACTCCCAGGAAATACAAAGTTCCTTAATCCAATCTTGTGTGGCCAGAATTACTATGGATGGGATCTTTTGATTAGTCTGTTTCCATGGAGATGTGACCAACCCCTCTGTGGGTGAGACATTTTGATTAGATTATTTCCATGGAGGAATGACTCTGCCCATTCAGGTGGGTCTTAATTAGATCACTGGAGTCCTTAAGAGAGCTGAGAGCCCACACAGACCTAGATGCTTGGAGATACTTGGAGATGCAAAGAGAAAGATGTTTGGAGATGCTAAGGCCCAGAGTTTGCCCTGGAGAAGCTGAGAGGACCCCCAGAGACTTACAAACACCCTGAGAGAACAAGAAAAGATGCTCAGGAGCTGAAAGAGAAAAGCTAAGAGAGACAGAAGCCTAGAGACATTTTGGAAAAAGCCTTCTTGAAACCATAACCCAGGAGCAAAGGACCAGCAGATGCCAGCCACATGCCTTCCCAGCTAACAGAGGTGTTCTGGATGCCATCAGCCTTTCTTCAGTGAAAGTATCCTCTTGTTGATGCCTTAGTATGGACACTTTCGTGGCCTTAGAACTGTAGATTTGAGATCTAATAAATCCCCTTTATAGAAGCCAATCCATTTCTGTTATTTTGCATAATGGCAGCTCTAGCAAACCAGAACAAATGTCTAAAGGAAAAATATAAAACACTCTTTTCAAAAGGTGCAGAATGAACTTTTCTTTTTCAGGCACAGGAATATTCACAGTGACCACATATTGGGTCTTAAATCATAAATCAAGTCTCAACAAATTTCAGATGATTAGTATAAACAAGCCATGTAGTAAACCTTAATGTGATTAATCTAGCAATTCAATTTTTAATGTATATAGAAATTAATATATGTGCTTCTAAACAATTTATGGATCAATTAAGAAATCATAATGGAAATTTTTAAATGTTTTTGAATAGAATTTAATGCAAATTCTATTTAAACTCTATATCAAAATGTGGGATGTGGCTTGTGAGATCACTACTTAGAGGAAAATTTATAGATGTAAGTGCTTGTATTTAACAGAAGTAGAGTGAAAATACTGAGGCAAGTATAAAAGAGATTTTTAAAAAGTATAAAACTATAAAAGGTAAAAAAGAAATTCACAAGAATAAAATTAATGAAGTCTTAAAAGAATGAAAAGACAAATCACAAGCTGTGCAAAAATATTTGCAAAACTGGGAAAAAGAATTGGCAAAACATATATCTGATAAAGGACTTGTATCCAAATTATACAAAGAATTCTTAATGCTCTACAATAAGAAAACAAAAAACCCAATTAAAAAATGGGCCAAAGGTCTGAACAGACACTCCACCAAAGAAGATATACAGATGGCAAATAAGCATAGAAAAAAGATGTTCAACATCAAATGTCATTAGGGAATTGCAAATTAAAACAACAACGAGTGTTTTAGTTTCCTAACTGCTAAAACAAATACTCTACAATTGGCTTAAACTATGGAAATGTGTTGGCTCACGGTTTGAGGCTAGGAGAAGTCTAATATCAAGACATCAACAAGGCCAGGCTTTCTCCCCCAAAAGTGTGGCCTTCAAGGACTGGCTGCCAGTGATCCAAGTCCTTGGCTTTTCTGTCACATGGCAACACATGTGCTCTTGTCTTCTTTGTCTTCTGAGTTCTGTCAACTTGCAGTTTCTGGCTGCTCCCTGTGGCTTCCTCTCCATCTTTCACTGTGCTTATAAAGGACTCCAATAAACCAGATTAAAGCCCAACCTGATTCAATTGGGCCACACCTTAACTGAAGTAACCTCATCATTTTACAATGGGTTCACACCCATAGATATGGGTTAAGGGAAAGAACATGTGTTTCTGGAATACATAACTCCAAGCCACCACAATGAGATGCCACTACACACCTATTAGAATGGCTAACATCCAAAACACTGCCACCACCAAATACCGGTGAGAATGTGGAGCAACAGGAACTCTCATTCATTATTGGTGGGAGTGCAAAGTGATCCACCCATATCAGAAGATAGTTTGGCAGTTTCTTTACAAAGCTAAACATAGTCTTAGCATTCAATCTAGCATTTGTGCTCCTTGGTATTTACCCAAATGAGTTGAAAGTGTATAACCATGCAAAAACCTACATGCAAATGATCGTAGCAGCTTTATTTATGGTTGCCAAAAACTAGAAGCAACTGTTAACTGAGAAATTATAGACTGAACTGTGAGGCCACAAAAGTGTTTATTTGGGATCTTAGAATTGCAATTTGGGGAACACAGAATGAGGTAGCAACCAAAATTGTGTCCCAACTTGGGAATTCCAAGCAAGGGTTTTTAAAGAAAAAGATTATATAAATTGTTTGTAAAGAATTATGATTGGTAGATATTTGGAGTTTTCCAAATGCCCTTCAAGATTTCTTTATCTTGTAGCTGTTCTATGGCCTATATGTCCTCAGAAACATTGCTGCTTTTGGTTTTGCCTACCTTGGCAATTTGTGATATCTGTCTGAGATGTGCATAAGAATAACTTCCTGAATGGCCTCCTGACTCCATTTTAAATCTCTTAACCATAGTAACTTCAGTTTACTTTATCTCTTTTCTCACAACCAAGGTGTTCTTCAATAGGTGAATGTGTAAACAAACTGTTTAAATCCACACAATGCAATACTATTCAGTGATAAAAATAAATGAGCTATCAAGTCATGAAAAGACATGGAGGAAACTTAAATGAATATTGCTAAGTGAAAATAGTCTAAAAGGCTACATAATATATGATTCCAACTATATGACATTCTGGAAAAGGTAAAACTATAGAGACAATAAAAATCAATGCTTGCCGGGGATTCATCAGAGGGAAAGAAGGAAGGATGAATAGGTGGAGCATGGCACATTTTTAGTGCAGAGAAATTATTTGGTATGATGCAAAAATGGTAGATAAATGAGATTATTCATTTGTCAAAACCCATAGAAATGTACAAGGCAAACAGTGAACCCTGATATTACTGTGGAGTTTAGTTAGTAATGTATCATCAGTTGTTGTAACAAATATACCACACTAAGGTAAGATGTTAATAATAGGTGAAACTGTGCAGAGAGGGTAAATGGAAATTCTCTCTACTTTCTGCTTGATTTTTCTGTAAACCTAAACTGATCTGAAAAATAAAACATATTAATTTTAAAAATCAATGAAATCTATTTTTTAAAGTATAAGATGACCAAAAATGCAAAAGTTGGTTTTTTGAAATAGTCTAATAGAATTAGCAAAGTTCTGGAGAGATTTATTGCAGGAAAAAAGAGACAAGAAACAAATAAGCAATATTAATAGTGCCAAAAAGGAAATAAAAACAGGTGATACTGACATTAAAAGCTAAGAAGAAAGTTATGAACAACTTTATACCAATACATTTGAAAGCCTAAATAAAATGGAAGAGAATTTTATAAAATATATGTTACTGAAACTGACCAAAAAAAAGAAAAAAAGAAATAGAAAACTTTGTCTTTATAATGATTGAAAAAAAAGGAATTATTATTCAAAAATTATTACACAAAGAAAACTTCAGGTCTTTACAATTTTACTGGTGATTCTACCAGGAATTCAAGGAAAATATAGTCCCAGTTTTATACAAGTCATTTCTGAATATAGGAAAAGGTCATAAACTCCATCAGGTTTTATCAAGCCGGCATAACTTTGACATCAAAACATGTCAAGAGCTGAGTAAGAAAAAAAAATATTACAGGACAGTCTCACTTATGAATATAGATGTTAAAATCCTAAAAAAAAAAAATTGTAAAAAGTTCAACAGCATATCAAAAGGGTAAGACATCTTGATCACATTCATTAAACTCATGAATGCAAGTTTGGTTTAATGTAGATTAAAGAAGAAAAAAAAATCAAATTTTGTCAATATGTACCAAAAAAAAAAAAAAACAAAACTAATAAATATCAACTTCTAAGTTTGATTGAAGAAAGAAACTCCTTATAAACTAGGAAGGGAAAGGAACCTGATAAAAAGAATCTACAAAATCCCTAAAACAAACATAGATAATAGTATACACATGAAAGAATTCCCTTTAAGATCAAGAGCAAGCTATGTATGTCTGCTATCGCAACTTGCATTCACCGCTTTTTCTGGTTTGCTAATGCTGCCATTATGAATAATACCAGAAATTGATTGGCTTTTATAAAGGGATTTATTTGGTTACAAAATTATAGTCCTAAGGCCATAGAAGTGTCCAAACTAAGGCATCAACAATACCTTCACCAAAGGAAAGCCAATGGCATCCAGAAAACCTCTGTTAGCTGGGAGGGCACATGGCTGGCATCTGCTGATTCTGGGTTGTGTTCAAGCTAATCTCTCAGCTCCTGTGCATTCTTCAAAATGTTGCTCTTGGGTATTTTGTCCTCTCTTAGCTTCTCCAGAGCAAACTCTGGGCTAGCATCTCCAAAGCATCAGTAAAAGTCTGCGTTCACAATTAATCAAAGGACTATAGTCAAAAATGACAGCATGGCACAGGATATAAAGGACATGAAGAAGAACATGGCACAGGATATAAAGGACATAAAGAAGATCCTAGAAGAGCATAAAGAAGAAATTGCAAGAATAAATAAAAACACAGAAGATCTTACGGAAATTAAAGAAACTGTTGGCCAAATTAAAAAGACTCCACGTACTCATAATACAAGATTAGAGGAAGTTGAACAATGAATCAGTGTCCTAGAGGACCACAGAACAGAAAATGAAAGAACAAAAGAAAGAATGGAGAAAAAAATCGAAAAAATCAAAATGGATCTCAGGGATGATAGATAAAATAAAATGTCCAAATATAAGACTCATTGGTGTCCCAGAAGGGGAAGAGAAGTGTAAAGGTCTAGAAAGAGTATTCAAAGAAATTGTTGGGGAAAATTTCCCAAACCTTCTACACAATATAAATACACAAAGCATAAATGCCCAGCAAACTCCAAATAGAATAAATCCAAATAGACCCACTCCAAGACATATTCTGATCAGACTGTCAAATACTGAAGAAAAGGAGCAAGTTCTGAAAGCAGCAAGAGAAAAGCAATTCACCACATACAAAGGAAACAACATAAGACTAAGTAGTGACTACTCAGCGGCCACCATGGAGGCGAGAAGGCAGTGGCATGACATATTTAAAATTCTGAGTGAGAAAAATTTCCAACCAAGAATACTTTATCCAGAAAAACTCTCCTTCAAATTTGAGGGAGAGCTTAAATTTTTCACAGACAAACAAATGCTGAGAGATTTTGCCAATAAATGACCTGCCCTACTTCCGATACCAAAGGGAGCGTACCAACAGAGAAACAAAGAAAGGAGAGAGCGATAGAGAGAAATTTAACAGACGTACATAGAACATTACATCCCAGGTCACTGGGACACACGTTTTTCTCTAGTGATCATGGATCTTTCTCCAGAATAGACCAGATGCTGGGACATAAAAAAAGCCTCAATAAATTAAAACAAGCAAACAAACAATTGAATATATTCAAAGCACATTTGCTGACCACAATGGAATACAAATAGAAGTCAATAATTTTTGATTTGTAACTCCACTGTTTACTTCCTACAGGATATAAAATACATAAACTCTAACAACAAATCAGTGATTTTGGACTCAATGTAAAATATGTAATTTTTGACAAGAACTATATAAAGGCAGGAGAATGGAGGAGCATAGGAACATAGTTTACAGGTCCTATTGAAGTTAAGTTAGTATCAAAGAAAACCAAGATTGTTATGGATTTAAGAGGTTAAATTTAAGCCCCACAGTAAACACGAAGAAATTATCAGAGAATATGACCATAGAGATGAAAAGTAGAGTATGGGTTATGAGAAATGGGGGAAGGGGCAATGCGGAGTTAAGAAATGAGTGTAGGGTTGCTGTTTGAGGTGAAGGGAAATTTCTAGTAATGGATGGTGGGAAGGTGATAGCATTACAACATTCTAAATGTGATTAATCCCACTAATGGAATGCTGGGGGGGGGTGGAATGTGAAGATTTAGGCTATATATGTGTTTCCACAACTGAAAAAATAAAAAAAGACAGTCTAAATATATGACAATTGAATGCCAAGGATGATCCTGGATGGGATATGAGGATGGAAGACAGGAGGCTCAAAGGGACACAATTGGGACATAAGGAAAAAAAAAAAGGAAATATAGAATGTAAGCTTTGTATAAATGTTGAATTTTTTGAACTTCTTAGCTGCGCTTAATGGGATTGCATAAAAGAATGTTCTTGTTCATGGGAAATGTCTATGTGAATTATATTGTTTGTTCAAGGATGTATGCAGCTTGCTCTCATATGTTCAGAAGACAGAGCAATAGATGATGGATGATAGGGAGGGAGGGAGGGAAAGAAAGAAATGGCAGTATGACAGCATGTTAAAGTTGATGGATCAGGGTATCAGGGGAAGGGGGTCAGGGTATGCTGTGTATGGGGTTTGTATTGTTTTTGCAACTGTTCCTGTAACTTTGAATTTATTTCAGAATAAAATTAAAAAAAAAAAAAAAGTCTGCATTCAGAGGCCATTTCCAAAATGTCTCTCTCTGCTGCTCTGAGGTCCTTCTGTTTGTGAGCTCTTTTATAGGACTCCAGTGATTAAATCAAGACCCACCCTGAATGGGTGGGATCCATATCTCCATGGAAATAATTTACTAAAATGTTTCACCCACAGTTGATAGAGTCACGTCTCCATGGAAACACTCAATCAGAAGATTCCAAACTAATCAACACTAATACATCTGTCCCCACAAGATTGCATCAAAGAACATGGCATTTTGGGGAAATAATACATCCAAACTGGCACCCTGCTGCAAAGAATTTAACTCATCATTGCCTGGCAAGTATAATAAGACAAGAAAAAGAAATTAAAATGCATGTCTAGAAAAGAAGAAAAACATTATTGTAGATGATGTGATCTTCTACATAGACAAATCCAAAATAATCTAGATGTATATTTTCAGAATTAAGAAGTACAAGGATCCTGGATACAGACTCAATATCCAAAATCAATTGTATTACTATAGACCAGCAATAAGCAGAAAATTTTAGAAAAAATCAATATTCCATTCACTAGAGTATATTAAATGTAAAGGACCGAGAAATAAATCTAACAAAAGATAAACAAGGATATTATGGAAAAAATTATGAAGCTTTGTTCAAAAACATTAAAAGAGACTTAAATAAATAGAGGCATACACTACCATATTAATGGAATGTAAGGCTCAATAGCATAAAGTTGTCAATTCTCTCAAAATTGGTCTACAGATTCAGTGCAGTCTTAATACAAATCACCACAGATTGTTTGGGTGTGTGTTTGTGTATGTGTAGATTGTCAAGCTAATTCTAAAATATTTATAGAAACTCAAAGCACAAGCTTAGCCAAGAAACTTTCATAGACTTGCCCTGTCAGATGTCAAAAAGTATTGTAAAACTTTTCTAAGTCTAAATGGAGAGACATATCAGATTCCTGGATGGAGTGTCTTGGGATTATAAATACATAAATTTTCCCTAAATGTATCCAAACACTTAACACAGTTTCAGTCAAAATCTCAACTGGAATTTTGAAAAAGTTGACAGAATGGTTCCAATATGTATCTGAAAGAGACAAAATGTTTGAAAAGCAAAGGATATAAAAAAGAGTAATAAGAAGAAAGGATGACCTTATGTCATCCAATTACAAAGTTTGTTATGAAATTATAATAATGTAATATTATTTTATAATAATGCAATATTGTAATGTAAATAATGTAATGTAAATAATTATTACATTATTACAGTACCTGACAACTACTGACAGGTCAATATACTGAATATGAAGCTTAGAAATAGACCCTAGTTATTATATTGATTTATCTTATGATAAAAGTAGTTTTTTAGTCCTTGGAAAAATCCTATATTCACTCATTCATTCAAATTTATTTTGGGGGGCAGCTGGAAATTTCCAGATCTCTTCTAGGTGTTAGCAATGAATAAAACATACCAAAGAAATCCCTGTCTTTGTAAAGGTTACACTCTAGAGAATAAATATAAAATAAACAAAATAACAAAAATGCAGAGTATATTAGAATACAATGAGTGCTTTGCAGAAAAATCAAATAAAGATGGCAGATGGGAGAAATTGCACTTTTAAAACAGGATGTTAATGAAGGCCTCAATGAGTCTATTATATAAATCATTCAACAAATTATGATTGGTTAAAATGAGGAAAAAATAGTTTTCATATCTCATCATAAACCAAAATAAATTTCAGATCTATTTAAGAGACAAGCCAGTGTAGTACTGTATCCAAAAATTTAACTGGTTATATCTGGATAGTGGAATTAAAGGTGTTTGTTTGTTTTTTTAATATTTTCTTTATCATTCACTTCATTTTCGAGTTTTTTTGACAATGAACATTTCGAGAAGTGTTTTTTAAACTATAATATGTTATTCCTAAATAATAGATTTCTATTTTAATCTGGAATTCCATACTTTTACTTCAGGCAGTGACTAAATATGGGGAAAGCAAACCCTTTGCTGAACTCCAAAAGAGAAGTGGGAGATAGGATTTCTCATTCTAAATGGCTTAACAGCTTATTCCATTTATATATGAGTCCAAACTTGGGTTCAATGAAGAAGTGTCCCCACTGCTCCAAGCCACATAGACATATTAAGTACAGCCCCTGCTCCAAATTTACTTTGTATAAGAAATTGTCATTACTGTTTTCATCCAAGATGAAAAGCTTTTTTCTGCATTTTTAAGCACTTACATATCCAGCTCCACAAGGAAACTGAAAAGCTGCTTTAATTTCAAAAGATCATTCATTGAAAGTTTGAACTCATTTCTCTTTTCCACCATATGGTGGTTGGTTGGTTGGTTTTCCTGAACCAAATTTTACTTTGCTTCCTGCAGGTGAGGTCAATTGAATTCATAAACTTAGTAGCTTTATTGATGAGCTAATAGAGGCATACACCACTTTTCTCAAAGCATAATTATAAAAACCCTAAATTTGAAATATTGTAGTGACCTGTTAGTGTAAATCTTTTTACAGACAAGGAAACTCAACTCACGGTCACAAAGCTAGAGTACATGTCTCAATTAAAACCAGGAACTTTCCACCACACCACATTTCTAGTTCTCTTTTCCATATGTGATTTCCAAATAAATTCGTAGTCCCTTTCCTAGCCCCCAAATGTAATTAATCAATGACCGGTTATTCATTGAATACCTGAAGTGAGAGAGAAATGTTGTAAGTCTCCTATCAAGCCAACTGGGAATGCAGTTTCACAAAAAGTAAACCACAATAAAAAGTGCATCACTGCTATCTCAGGTATCCAGGATTTATTCTCTTCATCCTTGGTATACCTGACACTCATTTCATTTATGCTTACCTAGTCCTTTCTCCAGACTGCTACAGAATCAATATCTCAAAAAACAAACCTGCTCGCCTCATATGCTCACACTCGCACTTCCGCTGACTTCTCTATTCAGTTCCTACACAAGATAAAATTTTGATTCCTCACCTTGCCTTAGGTAGACTTTCATAATTTGCCCTCATCTTCTCAGCTTAATCCTAATACTCAGCCTCATGCTTTTACTTCCTAGGCACTCTGAACTGCTCAACTTTCCTAAGCCTTTCTGAGGGCAATCAATTCTGCTCTAATGGGACATACGTGTTCCTAAAACTCACTTTACTGTGCAAAATCATGCAACAAAAACCACAGGACTTATGGGATCAGGGACACAACCCTCAAAAGTTCATCACTGACACACCCGCAAAAGATAGAAAACTAATAAGAATGGTAAAACATTTTACACATGTTAAATGGTTAAGAAATTAAATGCTTCAATAAATAAGACACTTGAGCTTAAAAAAATCAGTCATCTGCTTGTCAAAGAGGACTTCAGAAGGATTGCAGCTTGTGTGTTACAGAAAGTGATGGAAACAGGAATATCTGAAATCTGACAGGAAGGTTGCAAGGCCAGATGTGGATGGGTGTGGCTTATACTGCATGTAGTGAACTGATGTTTGAAGTGTGTGCATTTTGCGAATGACTTAGCAACTCATTTCAACAGGGTGCAGTTTTCTGTGACAGCCTAGTGTTTCTCATGGTGAAATTGAGCACAAGCAAATACAAAATTCAAAATCCATATTATGCTCCTGTTACTCCCTAATAGATCAGTCACATCAGAACAAATGAGCTTCTTCAAAACAATTTTTGTGCAGCAGAACTGACTGTACTAAATCTTCACACATAGTACCTTCTGCCTACCTATGATTCTGCTTATGGTTTTTCCTGGCAGATTCTTGTCTTTTGAGACATAATCATATATCGCTCCCTAAGTGAGGCTTTTTCTGAATATTCCATAGAAAGACTGTTTTCATAGCAATGTATTTATGCCTTTGATATAGAAATATGTAATGTTCTAATGTATCTGTTTACATGTTTCTCTTTCTCTCTAGACCACAATCACTCTGAGATCAGGGGTCATGTCTTACTCACTTTATAATTCTTGGTATCTAACCCAATATGGCACATATCAGAAAGTCAATAAATGTTTAGAAGAAAGGGGGGAAAGAAAGAGGGAGGGAGGAAAGAAAGGAGGGGGGAGAAAAAGAAGAAACAAAAAAATATTCTGGGACTTACATGGAGGCAGGCCAATACCAAAGAAGTTCTGAAATTAAATTCTCCAGCCTTGTTAGAGTAGAGAGAGGAAAATGGATAGAACCAATCAAGGAGAACCTTAAATAGTAATTATTTTATGAAGTTACAATGGGCTTTCTAATTTGCAGAGAAGTGAAAAAAACACTTTCAGGAAAAATCATGACAATAAAATGCAAAATACTCGGTTTTTATGAGGAAAGTAAGAGCAGCTTCTAGAGAAAAATTTTTCTGGTAGGATAACGCAGCTGTAAGTTTCCACCCTTAGTAATAGAAGGCAGCTTTCTCATATCCAACCTTTGTCACCTTTTTCTTTTTCCAGGAAAGTCACTAGGATTATTACATTTCTGAACCTCCTTCACAAATCAAAAGTATGGCAAAAATTAAGTATGAAATGTAAAACTCAACTTTTTAGAGATTTGTAGATGCTCCTTTAATATGTTGCAGGATATTAGACCAAGAATTACTTCAAATAGAGAAGTTAAATGAACTCCCATAGGGTATAGGCTTCATCAAAAATTTGTTCAATAGCAACCACCAAACTGGTGTCTTAAAAACACAAAATAATAACGGTACTTATTTCAAGTACTGTATCAGCCTTAAACAAGGAGATCAAATCCTGCTCTTTGTTTTACTACAGGACTACTACTTATTTTTAGTTTCGTATGTAGTATACCAATCAATACTTACCTGACACAATCATTGGTTAATTTATATAATTAATTCATTTACCAAAGTCTTTATTTTTGAAAATTGAGAATACATGATCTCCTTTTATTGAGTTCAGCTTTTCTCTACTACTGTAATTTAAATAGAATAAATCTCCCATCTTTTATAAACCAAGCAGTAGGTAGACTGAAAAAAAAGGCAACACTGTTTTATCTCATTATGTCTAACAAATGAAGAATAGGAGAGAAAATTCTGCCAAGGCGCCTTGGCTATAGGTATTGAATGAAGACTCCTATTAGACAAAGGTTGGTTTTGGAGAACAAAGATGAACCACGTCATCAGTGTTGCCAGCCTGGGGTCCTTCTTGTCAGCTGCGACTAAGTGCTGAGAGCCAGCACTCAGACAATTTAGCCCATCAAAAGTCAAAATTACCATTCCAGTCCACTCCACTCATTCGAGTCAGCCTTTCTGCCCAATTTTCCCAACTGACATTTTATACCCTTCAAGAGTATGGGACAAAGGGTATTTGTAAACTAAAATTTAGAGCAGATGTGTGTGTGATGAAATCAAACCAACAGACTGCCCTGGGTGGGTTCTCTAATGCAGGGCCTTTGGAAGGGAACAGATTCAGGTTCGAGTCTTGCTTATGAAGAAACCATTTCATGATCCCTGGGCGCTTTGGCCTTCGTGGGCCCACCCTCCATCAAATAAATGAATAAACAAGCAAGCATATTAAAAAAAAAAAAAAAAAAAGAAATCAAACCAAAAGCACTTATCAATTTTTTATTATTGTGCCTATTACTGAAATTCAAAAGATGTATCAGTCCCCCAAAGAGTGTGCATTTTCATTCAGAAGAAATCTGGAATACAAGAAAGGGAGAAAACAAGAGTATATAATCAAATGGTCAATCCCATTATAGAGCCTATCTGGGAACTATATGAAGCCAAAGAAGAGAAAAGTCAGGGTGAACTGGAGCAGTAAAGAAGGGTTTTGTGGAACTAGCAGGCAGTAAGCAAATCCCTTAAAAATGGGTGGCATTTAGACTGATGCAGAGTCAGTAGATACATGTTTAAATTTGGGTAAAAAGCATAAGCAAATTCTGTTGAGAGGGATGGCTCTGTGTTGGGGTTTAAGATAAGATTAGCTGTGTTAGGTGAGTTTTATCTCAGCTTTCATACCAAAGTTAGTTTATAAAGTTTGCAAAGAACAGATGGAATTTAATTTATGACCATGAACTCTTTTGATCCCAACATAACCCTGATAACTTAAAGATAAAAAGAAAATTTTTGACTCCATGCCACTGAGAAGACTAAGGGATGGCTTTTATCTCATAAGAGATTATAATTTAGACATTGAAATTTGAGATTAAATTTGATGCTAAATTCATAGCACATTTTACAAGATTCTAGATCCAATACCCTATTACATATGCATATGTGTTTATATAAACAGTATAAAGAGTAAACTCCTTGCTTTGAATTCCAGATCTGCCACTAATAGGCACTTCTTACCCTTATGCCTCAGTTTCTTCATCTTGGAGATGGAGGGTATAAAAGTAATTACTCATTATGAGTTCTAAATAATTTAATAAATGTAAATCACTTAGATCAATGTCTTATCTCATTTTAAAGTGCTATATATAAGTATTACCTATAGTTATTATTATTATCCCTCTAGGTATCAACAATAATGCTTGGGAGTGAAGGTTGAGATGCTGGAAATGAAAAGAAGTAAAGGGACACTGATTTTATTTCCGGGCAACATAATGCAATAGTTATTACACAGTCTACTATACTTTTAAAATGAGTGTGCATTTCTTTTTCTATTATTCATTTTCATTTCTACTTTTATATTAAAACTTTTTTCTAGAAAATGAAAAAGAAAAAAAGGAAGCTAACATTTACACATTATGATGTGCCATTGGTACTTTCAGGAATATAGTATTATCTTCTCAATCCTTAAAAGTATGACTTTTTTACAGAAGAGAAAAGTTGAGACTCAAAATTAAATAGCTTTCCTCAATTCATTCAGCTGGCAAAAGGCAGATATAGGATTCAAACTCAAGTCAGTTTGGATTCATTAGATTAAAGAATAAAACAGGGTTCTTTGAAAAGAAATGTATGTAAGAACTGTCTGGCAAGGCAATGAAAAATTCTCTCCATTGACTAAATATGAGACTGGCCATGCTACATGCTTATGTTAACAGTATCTATTCATTTTCAAGCATTTATTGGCCACCTGTAGGCCAAGTGTTACTAGGCACTATAGAAAAAATAATCTAATGGCTACTGAGGTTACTTCTCCTAGAGAATATTTGTAGGATATTTCTAAGATTTATACAGAACCAGGAGAATGTTCAACTCCTTGATTCCCAGTCATACACATCAGATGCTGTTCTGGTTTGCTAATGCTGCCATTATGCAAGTACCAGAAATGGATTGGCTTTTATGACGGGGATTTATTAAGTTACAAATTTACAGTTCTAAGTGTCCAAACTAAGGCATCAACAAGATGATACTTTCACTGGAGAATGGCCAGTGGTGTCCCGGACACCTCTGTCATCTGGGAAGGCACATGGCTGGCGTTTGCTGGTCCTGGGTTGTGTTTCAGTTCCTCTCTCAGCTCCTGTGCATCCTTAGCTGAGCATCTCCAAATGTCCTTCTGTCCGCAACTCTTAGCATCCCTGAGCATCTCTGCCAGCTCCCAAGCTTCTCTCCAAAAGTCTCTCTCAGCTGCTCTTGGGGCATTTTGTCCTCTATTAGCTTCTCCAGAGCAAACTCCGGACTAGCATCTCAAAGCGTCAGCAAGCTTCTGGGTCTGTGTCAGCTCTTAGCTTCTCTTTTAAATTCTCCAGTGAACTAATCAAAGCCCACCCTGAATGGGCAGGGCCACACCTCCATGGAAATAACCCAATCAAAGGTGTCACCCACAGTTAGGTGAGTCACATCTTCTTGGAAACACTCTATCAGAAGTTTCCAACATAATCAAGACTAATAATGTCTGCCCCCACAAGATTACATTAAAGAACATGGCTTTCTCTGGGGGACATAGTATATCCAAATAGGCTCAGATACAGAAAAGACGTTTGTTGAAATTTAACGCTCATTCATTCATTTTAAAAATATATTTTAAAAAGCTCCAATTCTCTATCCAATCTTACTAATCCAAATATTACTCATCTTTCAAGCTCCAATCAAGTCCAAAATTCTTTTCTATTCCTTCCCTAACCAATTATACAATAATCTTTCTCTCAGCAAGATATCTAGATCACTAACAAAACAAAGTTGTTTTCTTTTTGCAGTTGATCTCTATAAGGTTCTAATTGTCGTGGTTTTACTAAAAACTTTTTACTGTGATTTACTACATTCTTATAGCAGACAAAATGTACTTTTCGATCAATTGATACAAAGAAAACACTGATGGAATAATCATCCAAGTCAAAATATAGAATATCACCAGCCCCCAGAAAACTCCTTCTTTCCTATTTGCAATTTCTACCCTCTCCTTCTTCCCAGAAGATTATCATCCTGACTTTTTTTTCATTTTATTGAGATACATTCACATACCATGCAGTCATACAAAACAAAGCATACATTCAATTGTTTACAATACCATTATGTAGTTGTGCATTCATCACCAAAATTAATTTTTGACATTGTCATTACCGCACACACAAAAATAATAAGAATAAAAATTAAAGTGAGAAAGAACAATTAAAGTAAAAAAGAACACTGGGTGCCTTCCCTCCCACCCCCCACCACCCATTTTTCTGCTCATCCATCCATAAACTAGACAAAGGGGAGTGTGGTCTGTATGGCTTTCCCAATCACATTGTTACCCCTCATAAGCTACATTTTTATACAATTGTTTTCAAGATTCATGGATTCTGGGTTGTAGTTTGATCGTTTCAGGTATTTACTACTAGCTACACCAGTTCATTAGAACCTAAAAAGGGTTGTCTATATTGTGCATAAGAATGCCCACCAGAGTGACCTCTCGGCTCCTTTTGGAATCTCTCTGCCATTGAAGCTTATTTCATTTCCTTTCACATCCCCCTTTTTGGTCAAGAAGATGTTCTCCATCCCATGATGCCAGGTCTAGATACCTCCCCAGAAGTCATATTCCACATTGCCAGGGAGATTCACTCCCCTGGGTGTCAGATCCCACGTAGGGAGGAGGGCAGTGATTTCACCTGCCAAGTTAGCTTAGCTAGAGAAAGGGCCACATCTGAGCAAGAGGCACTAGGGAGGAGGCTCTTAGGCACAATTATAGGGAGGCCTAGCCTCTCCTTTGCAGCAACAGTCTTCCCAAGGGCAAGTCCTGTGGTAGACGGCTCAGCCCATCAAACCTCCAGTCCCCTATGTTGTGAGCACATCAGCAACCATCGAGGTGGGGAAGCCCAACACCCCTCCATTCTCCACCAGCAACTCAAGGGGGTTCTGCATATTTTTTCATTTTTTTTTCAATTAACTCTTTTTTTTTAAATCAACTATATCAAAAAAATTTTTAAAAACATACAATAATAAAAAACATTTCAAACAGAACCATAACAAGGGAGTAAGAAAAAGACAACTAACCTAAGATAACTACTTTACTTCCAACATGTTCCTACTCTACCCCAAGAAAATAACCTAATATAGCAACATTTCTGTGAATTTGTTCCTACCATACCCATCAGAAATTAACAGACCATAGTCATTCCTGGGCATTCCCAGTACATTAAATTCACCCACTATAGCTTATCTTTTCTTATTGGGTTATCATTCCCCCTTCCTTAATTGCTCTCTATCACTAGTTCCCCTACATTCTACATTATAAACCATTTGTTTTACATTTTTCAATGTTCCCATTAGTGGTAGCATATAATATTTCTCTTTTTGTGCCTGGCTTATTTCACTCAACATATGTCTTCAAGGTTCATCCATGTTGTCATATGTTTCACGAGATCGTTCCTTCTTACAGCCATGTAGGATTCCATTGTGTGTATATACCACATTTTATTTATCCACTCATCTGTTGAAGGACATTTGGGTTGTTTCCATGTCTTGGCAATTGTGAATAATGCTGCTATGAACATTGGCATGCAGATATCTGTTTGTGTCACTGCTTTCAGATCTTACCGAGAAGTGCAATCACTGGATCGACGGGTAACGCTGTATCTAGTTTTCTAAGGAACTGCCAGACTGACTTCCAGAGTGGCTGAACCATTATACAGTCCCACCAACAATGAATAAGAGTTCCAATTTCTCCACATCCCCTCCAGCATTTGTAGTTTCCTGTTTGTTTAATGGCAGCCATTCTAATTGGTGTGAGATGGTATCCTGTGGTTCTATACTATCATCAAAATTCTGATGCTTTCAAGCAAATATGTATATGTATGCCCAGCTTTTCTACATGTTTTCAACAGGAAAATTGACCTGATTATCTCTACCAGGGTCAGCAAACTTTTTCTGTAAAGGGCCAGATGGTAAACACTTTAGGCTTTGTGGGTTATGTGGTCTCCGTCACACTCAATTCTGCTGATGTAGCACCAACATAGCCATAGACAAAATATAATGAATAAGCATCGGTGAGCTCCAATTAAACTCTATTTACATATCAGGCATTGGGCTAGCTAGCTTTAGACTGGGAGCCAGAGTTTGTCAACATCTGATCTAGATAATCATTGCCAAGGCTCCACTCTTTACCCTGTCATGGTTTTTATATGGCCTCCTCATATATGATTTCCTTGAGAAATGAACCATGTTTCCTATTTCTTGGTATCTTCCTCAGGGCCACATCAACCTGGGCACACAACATGTATGTAATAAATGCTTGTTAAACGATGAGGAAGGAAGAAAGATGATTTCTAGTCACTGGGAGGCAGGGCGGAGGAACATGTACAATGGAAAATTATGTTTCTAAAATGTTCATGTGAGATCTTTTTCAAGTTCCTTGAAAGCTCAGGATTTAGAACTTCTCAAGAAGAAATCCTGTATTTCAGATTTGACTCAATTAACCTACAAGAGGGAAGACTAGGCACTAATAAATATTATAAAGGTTGTCTTATTTAAAGTTTTGAACATATATACTTGGCTATCCACCTGCAGATATTTGAAGTTTATTGGTTCCAGGAGTTATCTTGATTTCTCCTCCAGCATCTCAAAATTTTACCTTAAATCAAAGATTTCTAGACTGAAATGTTTCAGAACTACTTACTCTATATGTGTGAGGAATTTGTGAACCTCTTTCCTTAGATAAATCCAGTGATTAAAGAAAAACAAAACACTGAAAAAGCCTTCAGGAAAAGAAGACACAGTTAGTGCTTCTAATGAAACAAAAAAGCAGTAATGTGCAATGTTTTGAAATGGGGCTAGATAGAGTGGATAAAATTGATATCTCCCTGAATTAAAAAAAAAAAAGAACTTTTCTAAGACTTTAAAGCATTGTACTTGGCTTGGTATTAGAAATGCTTATCTAAATAAAAATAGTTATAGTGGACTGGAAGTCCTTGAATTAACAAGAATCATTTTTTCTTTTCATTGCAATGATGAGACAAAACACTGGCTTAAAAACTACCACATTTTCAAATGCCTGAATTCTTATTTTACCTTAATTTGTTTTTACTTGGTTATTCTATTTCTGCTTTGTAATTCAAAGTGAGTCTGTTGAAAAATAATAGAAGTAATGTCATTTTTTAAAAATTGGCCATATTTTCTTGTTTATGAAAGTGGAAAGTATTTGAGAATAAAATAGCATCCACAATTGAATAAAATTTGAGTGAACACTTACACACTGGTGCAATCTTTCTGCAGAAGATAGCAAAAGCCTCAAAAAAAATTACAAACTCTTCGACCCAGAAACATTATTTTTAGGCATTTATCCTAAGGAAACAATTAAAGGAATGTATTTTAAGTAATAATATTATGTAACTGTAGAAATGCTGTTGTAGAACCATCCTTATTATCATGGAAAGATATCGTACCTAATACTGAGGATTGACCCACTCAACTTCCACTACAACCCTAGTCTAATTGTATTATTAACTATAGAAATTGGAAAGCTGCAACTACATCTACAAAATTCCCTTGCAGCTAAGGATCCACATATGACCCCAATTTGGTCAAGAAGTTCCAGTCTTGTGAAAGTTGGAGGCGGGAGGGAGGGATGGGAAGATGCATGCTAAAAATGTGAACAATGATATTCTCTTGGTGCTATAATTTTCATTGTATATTATTTTTTTATTTTCTATCATCTGAATTTTCTAAATTTCTGCAATAAACATAAATTAGGTGTTAATAAAATAAACACACATTCCAGAGCAACAGAAGGAGAACACTGTGTGTCAGTTCATCATCTAGCTCTGCACTAAAGTGGGCCTAAGTCTTGTTTGCCCATTCCAATGGAGCATCCTTTCTTCATCAGTAAACTAAGGAATGCGGACTAGATAATTTCATTCCAATTATAAAACACTTTTTAAAATTCTTTGAGTATATGAAAAAAATTATAATCCATCCTACTCCTTGTATATAATTTGTGATTCCTTTGCTTGTAGTCAATGCCAGATTCCATCAATGCAACTGATAGTAGAATAAGAGTATTGCACCACCCAAAAAGACATATCTGATGACTTAGTAAAAAGATTAAAACTGGAGATAAGAGAAAGCAACTATGTGCCTGTAAATTATTAGCTCTGTAAATTATTCTTAAGCCTTCAGCTGGTTGCAGCTTCTTCTTCTATTAAAAAACAAAGGGAGTCAAATTTTAAGACAGAGAAGCAGAAAGGGTGAGGCTGTGCTCAGGAGAGGAGTATATTAGCTGGCCTTGCTCCCAGACTCCGTTCCCCAAGACCTGTAACAAACAGTTCCCTGGAGATCTTCCCCTCCACTTGCTAAAGCACATGATACATAATTCTCCCCAAGTACAACCCACCACATACCTGAGTGTTGTGTGTACACACGTACTCTCTTAACTTGAGAAATAATTTCTAAGCCTAAACTTTTATAAAGCTAACCAGTTTCAGTCAGTGCTATAAAACAACGGGCCCTTGACACTCGCAGATGCTTTTCACAAGACAGTCCTTCTTATACTCAGCAATTTGCTCAGAATATCTGCCCTTTTTTGGTGATTAATGAAAGGACATAAGGTACATCTTTGTTGTAAGAATGGGACTTTTAAAAAATAATAATAGCTAATGTGTATTGAGTGGTTCCTGTGTACTTAAAAATGTACCTGGTGTTATACCTAATCATTTCATTCACTATTCACAACAAAGTTTTGCAGTAAGTACCAGGCACAGAGAAATACCTTGCCTGGGGTCACAGAGTTAGGAAATGGCAGAGGTGGGCCTTACCCCCAGATCTGGAACACAGCCCTGCCTGCAGTACTGACCACCCCAAGGCGGGATGTGAGGGGTGGTACATTGAATTACCTATCCCAACAAACACATGATCTTAATCTTCATCCATGTACCTGTGGATATGACCCCATTTTACAGGATCTTTGGAAGATGTTATTTTCAGTTAAGTTGTGGCCCAACTGAATCTGAATGGGCCTTAATCTCTGTTACTGGAGGCCTTATAAAGGAAACCGAGAAGTCACAGAAGCAAGAAAGGAAAGGACATTGGCCTGGACAAGAGGCAGATACACAAGCCAAGGAACCCCAAGGATTGCCAGCCACCAATCCCAGAACATACAAGATTTGCTTTCTGGGCAATATCTTGATTTTGCACTTCTAGCCTCAAAACCATGAGCCAATAAATCCCATTAAATTCCAAAAAATTTGGTTGTTAGGCCAAAACCAGTTAGTGGAATTTATAATAGCAGCTTAGGCAAAGTAAGACAGGAGGCCTTACAGAGCTCCACATGGTGCTGGTAAAACTGTCCTTTCCTGGCCAAGACTCAGTCTGCTTCCCAAGTTGCTGACGTCATCCTGTAAAAGGATGATCAGCCACTTCCTTCCTCTGGGAAATTGTGGAGATGCCCTTTACTATGCCTTCCAGACCTTAGGGTCCCACAGGACTTCCCTCTTTGCTCTAAATAGCCCTAGTCTGACCAGTCTCCCAAACCCACATCACCCTTTGAGGCTTGGAACTCAAGAGTTCACCAACAGCAAAGTTCACTGCATTCTCAACACCTTCTCTTACTATTCCTTTCACATCTCTACAGTGCAAACTCACCAAAGGCAGGGATTATTTTTTTCCCTGTTCTGCTCACTTGTAACTATTTGGCACATATTCCACTCTCAAAAAATTTTTGTTGCCTGAATGAATGCGCTTTCTTGCTCTAATTAAAACACAAATATCTCCTTGAAGATCCTCCAGATCCTCTCAAGTTCAGAATGGGAAGGAGGAGCAAAATTTTCCCCCTAAGACCCCCCTTAGCATAGGGCCTAGAAGAGGTGGTGGTGCTCCTTGGTCCTCATAGCTCCTCCCACACCAGTTCTCCTCCTTCTTCTATCAAACACCTTCTCCTGTGCAGCTGAAAATGCCTTTAGACTCTACCTCCTGCCTGAGCTCCTTTCTGCAATCATCTAGCAACACCCATTCACTGAAAATTTTGTGATCTGGTTCTCAATTATTATTACTATTTTTACAATCCACAAGTCTTTTTTTTTTTTAATCACCTCTTCTGCCATGAATTCATAGGGAATAGGTTCAGTAGCTCAGGCTCCTATCCATTGGTTCTTTCCCTTTGTGTTCATCATTTTGGCAAATTACAGCAAGATGGCTTCTCCAGCCATTCTCAATTATTCTTGCCTAGTTCAATATCCATGTAGACACTCCATCAAGCCTCCGGGTCTCGCATTGCCCTGACCTCCACACTTCCACTAACCTTTCTCTCCATTCCTCCTCAAGTTTCTAGTCCCATGATCACACCTAGACCCTGATCCTCAACCTTGGCTGCAACTGGAATCTCCTGGAACAGCTTTACAAAAACTGACCCCTGGATCCTTTGCCTGGGTATTCTGATTTAAATTGCTCTGCTGGGATGCTGAGTACAGGAATTGTTTTAGCAGTTTCCCAGGTGCTTCTAATATACTTCTAATGTGAGCCAAGTCTGAAAACAACTCTTCTAGGCCTTGTCATTACCGATATTTGCTCCTCCTCCAAAATAAAAACTATTAGACTCTCACACGATCTTTTCACCATATTCATTTTACTACCCCATTCCAAAATTATTTGACCCCAACAACTCTTCGAACAATTCACTGACCCACTACTTTTTCACTGTCCATAATTTGCCTTACATCCTCTACAGTATACTGAGAAACTTGGCTGGCCTTTGCCCTCAGTTTCTTCAGAAGCAACCTCTGAATCTTTGGAATTTCCTGTGATAGGAGTGTTTTTTCTTATTCATGGTTGGCCCATGAACACACTTGATATTCATATGCTAATGAGAGGACAGGGAGGGCCCATCACAACTGCAGACTTAGGGTAGGGGCTGGTCAAACCTGAAAGACCAAACAGGTGAGTAGGAAGTTGGGATTTTGAGGAAGGGGAGCTACAAATGGAGCTCAAACATGTGGACATTGATTCTATCAATCATGCCTATGTAATGAGACCCCACATAAATTCAGGGCACTTGGAGCTCTGATGAGCTTCCATGATTGAGAAAATATGTTCTGCTGTACCAGGAGGGTGACATGTTTTTACTCCACTATAGAGGACTCAGAAGCTTGCATTTGAGACCCTCTCAGACCTTGCCTTATGTGTCTTTTTTTTTTTTTTTTTTTTTTTTGGCTTTTATCTGTATCCTTTAACATAAAAATCTATAATCATAAGTGTTGCACCTTCAGTGAATTCTGTAAATTGTTTTAGTGAACTTATAAAACCAAGGGGGTCATGGGAACCCTGAATTTGTAGACAGTTGGTCAGAAGTGCAGGTGGTCTGGGCCCCCTAACTTGTGACCAGAGCCTGAAAGACAATCTTGTAGACCCCATGGGGTCTGGCCTGACTCCAGGTAGAGTCAGAATTGAATTGTTACTGCAGTATTTGTACCTCATACCCATGCTCTTGTGCTCTATATCATAGTAACTCTTTGGAATATATCTTTAACTCCCTCTCTCCATCACACTCACCTGGAAAACCACAACTCTGGTCAAACCCAACTCTCTGCCTACTCCACAACAGACTTTAGATGCAGAAAAAAGACTCCACTACATTGAGGGATCTCACTTTGACTCTATGACCACAAACATTGGACTCTCTGGGCTCCACAGCAGTCCTTCTAGATTTCCTGGTAAAGGTGCTTTCCTACCCTCCAAGACCACTAATTCACATCTTTTCTACTCCCCTCAGGACTCTACCACATCCTTCCCTATTTTCATATTCAGATGTTGCCTTATTTTTGTTTCATGGAATAAAATAGAAGCAATCAGACCAAAACTTTATCTTCCAACTCCAAATTTGTCAGTCTTCCCATGCCTGTACCCATGTGGGCAGCCTTTGTCCTAGCAGATAAACTCTCAGTGCTCCTATCTGAGGATTTTTAGTTTGCCAAGGATGCTACAACAAATATCTCAAATTGGTTGGCTTAAAAAACAAGAGTTTATGATCTCACAGTTTTGGAGGATAAAAATCCAAATTCATGATATCAGTAGGCCATGCTTTCCTCAAAGTCTTCAGTGTTCTGGTGATAGCTCAATTTCTGCCACCATCAGATGCTGATCTGTTTCTTCTATCTCCTCCTCTAGCTTTTACTTTCTCCAGATTTCCTTTGCTTACAAGGACTCCCAGCATATTGGATTAAGGCCCACCCTGTGTCATTGGACTCATCTTAATAAGATCCTCAAAGATCCTATTTACCAATGAGTTCACACCCACAGGACAGAGGGTTAGGTCTTGGACATGTCTTGTGGGGGACATGGTTCAAAACCCAAGAAAAGCCAAGTCCTTCTCTTGGGCACTGAGTCCCATCCACTTACTCAGCTATTTTGCTCCTACAGTTATATTATCTCTTGTATCATTTTGTCAGCAACTCTTTTTCTTTAGTTAATGACACTACCCAGGGACATAGGCCAAAACTTGAGAAACCTAATTTCCTGTCTTTCTCTCACCCCAATATCCAAACTATCATGAGATCCTGGGAGCTGTGTCTGCAGACCATGCTTGCCTCTGACTACTTCTCACTAGCTCCACCACTGCTCCCCTACTCAACCCACTGTTTCTCTACCTCACATGGATATAAAGCCTCCTGACCGATCTTCTATTCCTACTCTCCCCCTTATGGTCTTCTCTTCTACCCAGCTACAAGAGTTATCTTTCTAAAACTTAAACCACATCATATGACAAATATTATATGATCTCATTGATATGAAATAATTAGAACAAGCAAATTCATAGAGTCAGAAACTAGAATAAGGTTACCAAGGCTGGGATGGGGATAGGGAACAAATTGTTAATGCTTAATTGGTATTGAATTTCTGTTAGGGGTGGTGGAAAAGTTTTGTTAACAGATGATGGTGATGGTAGCACAAAATTGTGAACATAATTAACATAATTGAATTATATATTGGAATTTGATTAAAAGGTGAATTTAGATTGTATGTATGTTACCAGAATAAAAAAAATACCATAGGTTTGTACAGCACAAAGGGTAAACCATAATGTAAACAATGGACTATAATTATTAGTATAATTAGGACAATATTGTTGCATCAATTGTAACAAAGTTACCACACTAATGCAATGTGGTAATATTAGGGAAAACTGTGTGTATGAGGGGGTATATAGGAACTCCGTACTTTCTGCATGATTTTTCTGTAAACCTGCAACTTTTCTATAAAAAATTAATAAAAAAGAGATAAGGCTAATGTAAAAAAAAGTTAGCTTCAAACTGTTTGTCCTGAAAGTTACAAATCATAAAAGAATTTTCTTTCTCTTTCTCAGCATATAACTGGTTTGACAATTAATGTAGGATGAAGAGGGGTTTTTATTGTAAGTTATTAACCTGATATTAGTACTTTAATTTTGCTTACTACCAAGATTTATATTATTACATATTTCCAGCAAGTTTTGAATTGGAAACCCAACAAAAAGATATCAACAAATTAGATTCCATATGTATATTGGGTTCCTCAGAACCAGCAAGTGCTCAGATGTGAAGTGCCCAGGAATATTGTTCTAAAAGGGAGTGAAATCCAAGGCAACTGGCTCTGTTCTGTGGCTCCTTATTTATAATGCCCAGCTTCCTAATTTGGTCAAGTTGAAATAAATCTTTGTTATTTAATGTCCATTTTTTCATGGATATTAAAATATTATTATGAATTGTTTGGGGAAAATGGTTGTTCATAATTGTCATATAAGAAGAATTTGTTTAACATTGACAGAGGGTGACTTTTCAACATAAGTGAATTTTCCAAAAAAACTAAAATAATTTCCAGTCATTATCTATATGCAAGTTTTTAATCAGAGAATACTGACCATACTTCATACTTTTCCCTGTAACTCTGAGTCACGGCAATAAAAAGTCAGTGTTGGACTGAACTAAGGAAAATAATATCTACCATCCTGGATTACTGAGAGGATTAAATAGGATGACACAGGTAAAGGGTCTTGCCCAGTTCTTGAATACTATTAAGTGTTTAATAAAACCTGGCCCCTTCCATCCCTTCAGTGTAATTTGTTTCTGCTTGTTTTTCTCTCTCTTCTTCCTTGCTACCAGTGCTTGGATTTGAAATCAAAGAACCTAGAATTGAATTCCTAGTCTTCACAGTTGTCATCTTTGACAAGTTGCTTAATATCTCTGGGCCTCAATTTCCTAATTTGTATGATGAGAATATAAAGGTTTTCGGCCTTCCTTCATTCAAATGAAGTACAGTTGGTGCTTTCCCACATTACACATTCACACACCTCAACTATGTTTCATGCATCACTTGGGCAACAAATATCTTAACCTACAACATGGTGGTCCCACCTAACAGCCACTGTCTTGGAAGGCCTAGCCAAGGGATGTGTAGATGTGACAGGAGCATGGAGGAGAGAGACTGTCAAGTGCATTTGGCAGTGTTTGTACTAAAAATACAGCCCTCTGGCCTCTTCCTGCCCCCGTCCCAAGAGGCTCAGTCACATATCCTTCTGAGAAGTTGTGTTAACCCTGACCCTCACTTATCAAGGGAGTTACATAGAAAGTTGTCAACACCCAGAGTAACCTCACTGATCACTCCTTCCATTCGCCTCATTCCACCCACCGGCAGTACTGGGTTCCATGCACCTCATGAATGGGTCATGTTGCATTGGGGGGAGGGGGAAGGATTGGCTCATTCCTGCTCAACTGAACCACTCCTGCTCACCCATCCCACCTTGAGGTTCCTAGAAGAGGAGGTTTAAAAATCAAGATTTGCCTAAACTTTCAGAGCCATGGAAAAAGGAACATGGGTGCTCACAGTTCATTACTGTTATCCACTATATTGTCAACTGCTCAAGGCAGTGGCTGGTTCATTTTTTGTTTGTTTCATCTGGGTTCCTATCACAGTTCATAGAACTTAGTAGATGTTCCATAAATGAAAGAAAGAATGCATGTCATTATTTCAGCTCTTGTGAATCCTGCTGCAGATCCTTGGCTTCTTATCTATGAACTTGAGGTTTCATAAATTAGTTTATTGCTATTGCTTTTTGCATCAAACAAGATCTGAGGGATGCTTTAAGGTTTGACATGATTGACTTTAGTTCATGGACTTTGTGACATGTTTGGGGATGAGAATAGTGAATGGGTACTTTTAACATTCTTGACCATACTTCACAGAAAGTGCCAGAAATCCAACAAATGAAGCTCCACTGGCCCACTAGAATGGCCATTTTTGAGTTATTTTATTAAAATGTTAATGGTCCTAACACAGTACTTATGACAAGGACCCTAAATGAGATTGCTTAAGACTATTTTGTTGTTTTTACTCCAAAAGGACAGGATTTGCAAAATGATTGCTCATTTCCAAGTTTCTTTCTGCATTAGCATCTTGCCTACAATTAAGAAATTCTATGTTGATTAAAAAACAAGTATCTTTGTGTTTGTATTACTGACAGAGTCCTTCTGGAACTGGCTTTTCCATTCAACTATGTCTGTACAAACAGGTAGCATTTCTCAACCCCCATCTCTCTCCAAGAACATCCATTCTTATCACAAGTTGGGTTCTTCAGAAGCAGACATTGGACAGAGTCCTGGGTGCAAGATGTTTATGAAGGATTAAGGGCTGTGAAGGGCAGTAGGAGGAAGCCAGACTGGACTGAGGAAGAAGTCAAATGCAGGCTCTGGAACAAGTGTTGTCCATCAGTGTCCCAGAGCAACTCCAGGTTCAGTCACTAGAAGGGCACAGTTCTGGGAAGGGTGTGAGCCAGAAGGAGCCTCCAGATGGAGGCTGCCTGTGCACCACATTTCCCTCAACTCAACAGCAAGTCCCTCTGTGAAGGGTGGTTTGGTCAATAATCTCTGTGTCTACCCAAATTCACAAGCCTCAAAGGGGAGGCATCACATTTCCCATATAAAAATCTAATTTACAACCAGCCTGGTCTTTAAGCAGAGATACACAATGATCTCTCACAGGATGCATTCTGTAGATAGGCACACCTAGGGAAGAAAATGGTCTCTTGCATTGTTGGATTAAGGGAACCCTTTTCCCTATTTTCTCTATACTACATCTACACTTCTGTTAAACTTGCTCTTCTCTGAAATATCAGAGACTATGAATAAGTAGAAGTTCTTGGCAACTGCTGAAGGGATATGGAATGGAAGGGCATCATGCAGAAGGGCATTGACTTAGGGATAGCTTGAGGATGGTCAAGATGGGAGGTAAGTTGCCTTATTAGGTGGAGGGCTTCACTTGTACTATTTTTTTTCTTTTCCTTATTTACTTTTTAATCTAGAAGCCTGAGTTTTAGAAACCAAGCCCACAGGGACCTCCTGCAGGTCAAAGAATTACAATGAGTAACTAGAGCAATAAGTCTGCAGCTAGGTGTTCCAACCCAGCTCTTGAAGGACTTGAGTTGGCACAGCCCTAAGACCAAAGAACATGCCAGGCACAGAGTGAGACATGGGTTTATTAGGACTTATGGACAGGACAGAGTTCTTCCCAGCAGTGGCCAGATGGAAAATGGAATTAGAGCTCCGCAAGGGTGGAGGATGCAAAAGGCAGCTTATAAGAGTTTAGGACAAAGACATTCCATAAAGTACGAAAAGAGAGTTTCAGCAGAGTCTTGTGACACAGGGGTCCAGAGGTTTGTTATCAACAGTAATCAGGGAGGGGCATTTCAATGCTTGTTTATGATACCTTATGTATGTACTTTCTTCCTGGAGGAGGTCTGATGACCTTCAACTTCTGTCCTGGTCACACAGGCTGCTATGTGCTGTGGGGCCTCATTCCCCAATAGGGAGGGAGAGCCTGGGCCCTGGGCCCCTACACTGGGAGTTGAGGGGAGGGAAAATATCTGAGAGAGATCTAGGAGCAAGGTCAGAAAATGCTTATGCCAGGAAACAAAACTGAACAAATTAATTGGATTTTGGTGAACATAAAAATATGTAGCAGCCTTTGAAGCTAGATTTGAAGAATCCATGCAAAGCCAAGCCTACCCACAAATATCTGTTCCCCTACACTTCTACTTTCTGAAAAGCATGAGGTTATTCAGTAAGATTGTTCTTTTGGATTAGGCTTTGAGTGCTGATAAAATACAAATACCCTTGAAAGCCAGATACAAACTCTTTAAATTAATTGGATAGTGTTTTAGTTCCCTAGGCTGCCCGAGCAAATACCATGAAATAGGTTGGCTTTAACAATGGGAGTTTATTAACCTAAAGTCTTAAGCCTAAAAGAAAGTCCAAATCAAGGCATCATCAAGGTGATGCTTTCTCCCCAAAGACTGTGGCATTCTGGGGCTGGCTGCTGGAGATCCTTGGCTCACCTGTTACATGGGAAGGCAAATGGTGGTATCGTCTGGTCTCACCCTTCTCTTCCGGGTTTCATTAATGCCCAGCCTCTTGCTTCCTGTGGGTTTCTCTGTGTGTGTGTGTGTGTTATATTGTATGCTGGATGAGCCACGGCCTTCCTGTCTCCATGGTTTCTGATGAGAAATCCAAAGTACCCCCAAAAATGGCTGAGGTAGGTAGCTGGGGTATTTATCCATCAATTCATCACCTATTGATTGAGGACTATTCCCAGATTCTTCTGGTCTTCCCTTGGGCAGTCAAGTGGTTCCAGTGAATAGACAAAGACCTTGTGCAAAACATCACAGGTGCTTACAGTTGGAAGCCACCAGGTTGGCATGGTTGGGAATGCTGAGGGTCGGGGGGTGTCTGTGGGGCACCAACAGCATCTGCTAAGGGCCTTAAGGAAGAAAAGATCTCTTAGAGCACGGGTCAGTGGGCAAAGCCTCATGGTAAGTTACCTCTCAAAGACTAGTTAGGATTTCAGGCAGAAAGGAGGGAAAGGGCAACACCATAAGTTGATGGACTGGCATGAGCAAAGGTAAGCAAGCAGAACAATGACTTGCAGGGCAGTCTGGCTGAAAAATGGAGATTAGGGGACTTAATATTGGAAGAGTACGTTGAGGCTAGACTGTGGGGAGACCTGAGTTCATACATTTTTAAAATGAATTGAAGATTAAAAGCACACCAGGAGCTCCTATATTTTAACATTGGCAAAGCTGTCATTCTATCTTAGTCCCTAAGGCCTGCTATTGTTTTATCCAGAGGTTATTTCAAAGCTTTGACTTTTAAAATTCCTTAGACTACAGGGGCAAGCAATAGGCCTTTTGCCACCATGTGGAGGTCTGCTTACTTTCTGTTAGAGACATTGGGCCATGTGTTTCAGATGTGTGCATGCCTGAGAAATCAGAAGTAACAGGGATTTTATAGTTGAAATATTATTTTAAATATGCCAGTAGTGATCTGCCTTAAGCCCTCTGCATTCATGGGTAGTTTATTCTGGGATGAAAAGCAAACTTTCCTGGTCAGAGGCTATGGCCTGGGGTACTTTCTCAGGACTCCCCACAGCATTTCTCTCTACCCCATAACCCTCAGAAATAGGCAGCTACCATATTCTACTTACTAAATGCGCCCTTATTTTCTCTGCAATATTTTGTTTTTGCAAGATTTGCTTTTTCCCTCACAGCAACTGTTAACTGCAGGGAGCAGTTATATCCCAGGATATTGTAGGGTTTTGTTTAGAATCCATTCAGTGACTATAAGCTTCCCAGCATCCAAACCAGGGGGGAAATTTTCCCTTTTCTTATAGTTATTTCTATGTAATTGGTTTACAGTTGTCTGGGATGGGTTCTGCTGAGAGACTAGCTCTGCCCTCTAATTTGATTACATTCCTGATGACATGTTTCTCTTTTGGCTTGCTCTCCCCAGCAGGCTGAAGTCTTTCAGGTTCCCTCTGCCCCTCAGAGCTCAGACCTCAGAGGGCAGTTGGCTGGTGGCCCAGGCACCAGCTGTCATGCAGCTGGAACCAGAAGCAGGTTCCAGGAGTCCCCACATCTCCTTTGCCACTTGCAGTGACCTTACCCACAGGTAGCTAAGGCATGGTTGTTTGTCCAGATAAAGGGGGAGGAGTGGTGGAGATAAATAAAGGTGTCTCAGGGCTGGTTCTCATCACCCCCACCCACCTACAGTGGACCCTGAGCCAACGATTCTAGCAAAGGTGATTTATCAAGAAAGAACTCCCAGAAGAAACCGTTAAGGGAGAGAGGGAAGCAGATCGGGAAGGGGAAGGAGCCAAGCAAGGATAAGATTGCAGGCCAAGCCCCAGGCTCCTGCAGGCAAGTCTGGAAAGTAAATTACAGGTCAGACTCTGTGCTGCCTCTGGGCAAAGGAGCTGGCTTTTGTACATCCAGGCCAGACAATCCTTGCGTAATCTCCCAGATACTTTTTTTCTCCATTTGAGTGCAGTGGCTCGAGAGCCCAGGGACAACCTCTGAATATCACAGCAACAAAGGACCCAGAAGCTGGGGACAAGCATGCGAGTGAGCGAGAACACAGTCTTAAAAGGGATCTGGGGGGCCAGGGAGGCTTATCGGTGGTGTCTGCTTGAAAGGGGAGCCTGAACTTGAACTTTCATCTAAAATTTGCTTTGGCCCTTGTCCCATTGCCCACAGGGATTATGTGAGGTGCAGCAGGATCACCTTCCCTGGAGGACCTTAACTTCATGATAGCAGCACAAGCTCTATTTCAGGAAAAGAGCCCACAACTGAAACCAGTAAACCCCTGGCCATATGGTGAGGATAGTAAAATAGAGATGTTGAGAAGTAAGAAGGACAAGACAATTTTAAAAGTTTTAATTTTTAATGTTGCCGTTCTCATTTGCAGATGAGGAAAGACTCCCAGGCTAGCGTTCTGGGTGGAAGGTACTTGTGATCCTTGTCATCCTCCATCCGCCCCCTCCAATTCATTCTTTTTCCAGACCTGCTTTGTGTCCTGAGAATCTGACCCCCATGGGCCACACTCTGTGCCACTTCCTCTAGATCCCAGATGGGTTCAGCCAATGGGAGGCATGAGCACAAGATCAGAGGTTGAGTTGGGGGACGTGGGTGTTTTTTCCCTCTGCTTCCTCCCTTCCAGCTGTAGGTTTTACAGGGGCTTGATTTCTCTCCCTAAGAGTTTCACAGCATCAGGATTATTGTCATTTGGGGATGAATTAATTCTTCATTGTATGAGGCTGTCCTGTGCTCTGTAGGATGTTTAGGGTCATCTCTGGCCACTGATTCCAGTAGTTGCCCCACCCCATTTCTCCAGGCATTGTCAAATGTCCTCATTTGAGAACTGCACCTACAAAACCACCCCCATTTAAGAACTACAGTCTATAGCCAAAACTCCCGTTGAGCACCCTTCTTCAGCTACAGCTCTTGCCAAGTTCTGGAAGCATCATTCCCTGCCTTGCCCTTCAGGACTAAGGGTACTAAAGGCTTTCCTTTTTAGTCTGGGTTTTTCACAGACTTCTATTGTTTTTTATATCCTTGCTTACACCTCTGTAAATATGCTTTTCATTGACCTCTTTGAGTATGACTTTTTTCTTTTTTTTATCCCTGCTGGGGCCCTGTCACAGTCCTTTTCCTACAGATAAATGCTATATCTTAGAAATGATCTAGTCACAGAAAACCTGACAAGCCTTACTCATTATTCTATGAAATACAGAATACTATTCTAGCAGATCATTGGCTAAGTGATGTATAGAAGGCTCTTTCCACAGCAGGAGGCCCCATGCTGCTGAATTAAAATGCCCACCCCCTTCCGCTGCAGTTGGCATCACAGACCTTTCTGCGGGGCCTACCCCTGTGTGGCTCCTCTGATTGGCTCCCCGACCCATGGAACTATTGCCTAATTCATCACAGGTCTTTAAGCAAGGGAACATGGTCAACAAACCGTGTTTTAAGGAAAAGAACTCATGACTAGCTAAGCTTTAGAGACAGTGTCTAGAATTAAATTTATAAATATTTTGGTTCTAATATTTTGATAAAACTCCAAAGCTATAAAATGGTAGTTGACCATGGAATTAACTTGAAATGGTCATTGTGACAAAGCAGAAAGTAAACAAGGGCCTGGATGCTGGGGGCTATAAATAGTAACCCTTGCTGTGCCACCCAGAGACAGTGACCTCTAAGGCCTCTTACTCTAAAAATCTCAACTTCATTTTCTTCCCCAGCATTTTGGGGATGGCAGAACTCCCAGACACCTAACAGGCACACAGTGAAGACTAGAACCAACAAAGTCTTGCCTTGGTCCTGGTGTTTCATCCAAGACCAAAACATTTAGTTGTCCGGAAGCAGGTTAAAGCAGGTGGTCCCCAAATGTTTTTGATGAAGCAATACTCTAAGTTTAAAAAAAAAAAGCACACATATGCAATAACTGAGTTTTAGTTTACTTATTTAAAAGTTAGTTATATAAATTTGAGAAGGAAGAAGATGGCGGCATAGAGAGGAGTGGAAGCTAGTTAGTCCCCCTGGAGCAACTAATAAACAACCAGGAACAACTAGCAAATAATCTGGAATAACTGCTGAGGGACAAACGTGACTGTCCACACATCATACACCAACCTAGATTGGGAGTAATGCCCGAGATCACAGCGTAGAATCTGTAAGTAAAAACTACAGACCTGCACCAAAAGCCCCTCCCCCACAGCAGCCCAAACTGCAAAGCCTCACTGTGATAGAGAGCAGCACTCTTTGAACAAGTAAGTATACCTCAGTCCAGCTCCAACTGGGGTTTTAATTAACAAACATGGACTGCTCAATACAAGCTACAAATCCCCAAAAGCAGACAGAGGCTTTTGGTGGTGACTGACCTTGGAGAGCCTGAGGACCTCTCTGGGAGGGAGGGGGAGCCCAGAGGACCAAGTGCTATCTCTGGCCAATGGGTGAAACTGAGGGTGGCTGCAGACTGGCCTTGAAGGAGGGCTTTCTGTACCTTTTTTGGCTCAGTGAAGAAAGCCTCAGCCATTTTCAGTTCCCAGTGCTCTGACCCAGACAAGGGTGGAGATTGCACAGGAAGAGAGACTATTCAAATGCAAATGATACCTCCCTAGGGGGTGTATCTTCCCTAAGAGGAAAGAGGTGGTGCCAAGCTCTACTATTTGCCTTCCATTCAGAACCAGACCCCAGAGTCTGAGGGAAAACAGCCACAGGCCACACCTCCTTACACCAGTCTGGAATGACAGGCTGACAGGTGCCACCTGATGAGCAGAAAATCACAGTGGCTTGAGTCCTCACAGGGTGTATCAATCTTCTAAGACACACCCTCAGGGAAACCCAATACTATTGCCTACTTCTGAGACCCCAAACCATTCTGGTCTGGAAAAACCTGATTGGGGTAACCAAGGAAACCAGATGCCTAGACAACAGAAAACTACAAACTACACTAAGAGAAATGAAGTTATGGCCCAGTCAAAAGAACAAACTTACACTTCAACTGAGATACAGGAATTGAAACAACTAATGCCAAATCAATTCAAAAAGTTTAGAGAAGATATGGCAAAAGAGATGAAGCATATAATGAAAACAGTGGGCATGCAGAGGGTAGAAATAGAAAGTTTGAAAAAAAACTGGCAGAAACTATGGAAATGAAAGGCACAACACAAGAGATGAAAGACATATGGAGACATACAATAGCAGATCTCAAGAGGCAGAAGAAAACATTCAAGAATTGGAGAACAAGACAACTGAAACCCTACACAAAAAAGAACAGAGAGAGAAAAGAATGGAAAAATATGAGCAATGTCTCTGGGAATTGAATGACAAAGTGAAATGCAGGAATGTACATGTCATGGGTGTCCCAGAGGGAGAAGAGAAGGGAAAGGGGCAGAAGCAATAATAGAGGAATTAATGAAAATTTCTCATCTCTTATGAAAGACATAAAATTACAGATCCAAGAAGCACAGCCTACCCCAAGCAGAATAGATCTGAATAGGCCTACACCAAGACACTTAATAATTAGATTACCAAATGTCAAAGATAAAGAATCTTGAAAGCATCAAGAGAAAAGTGATCCGTAACATACAAAGGAAGCTTGATAAGACTGAAGATTTCTCAGTAGAAACCATGGAGGTAAAAAGGAAGTGGGATGATGTATTTAAGATACTGAAAGAGAAAAACCACCAACCAAGAATCCTATATCTGACAAAACTGTCCTTCAAATATGAAGGAGAGCTTAAAATATTCTCTGACAAACAGACAATGACAGAATTTGCAACTAAGATACCTGCTCTACAGGAAATACTGAAGGGAGCACTGCAGACAGCAAGGAAAAGACAGGAGTAAGATGCTTGGAACACAATTTTGGGAGACAGTAGCACAGCAATGTAAGCACACTGAACAAAGATGACTGTGAGTATGGTTGAAAGAGGAAGGTTAGGAGCATGTGGACACCAGAAGGAAAGAGGAAAGATAAAGACTGGGACTGTATAACTCAGTGAAACCTAGGGTGCTCAACAATTGTGATAAAAGGTACAAATATGTTTTTACATGAGGGAGAACAAATGAATGTCGACATTGCAAGATGTTAAAAGAGGGTGGGATTGGGGGAAAAGTACAATCAATGCAAACTAGAGACTATAATTAACAGAACCATTGCATTATGCTTCCTTTATTTTAACACAGGCAATATACCAAAGCTAAATGCATATGAGGGGGACATAAGGGAGGGGTATGGGACTCTTGGCATTGGTGATTTTGTCTGACTCTTTATTCTACTTTAGTTTAATGCTATCTTTCCTTTCGTTACTTCCTAGCTGTCATGTTTTTTTTCTCTTTCTTTTTTCTTTTTCTTTTGTCTCTCTACGTTCTTTGACTCTTCCTCCTTCTTTGTGGAAGAAATGGAGATGTCCTTATATAGATAGTGGTGATGGTGCTGAATACATAAATATGTGACTATACAGGGAACCATCAATTGTTTACTTAGGATGGAATGTATGGTATGTGTACAAAACCATCTTCAAAAAATGGGTTGATGAAGAAACCTTGAGGTGACTATATTGAGTGAAATAAGACAGACACATGAGGACAAATATTGCAGGGTCTCACTGATATGAACTAGTTATAATACGTAAACTCATAGACATGAAATATAAGTTACCAGGATATAGAATGGGGCTAAAGAATGGGGAGCGGTTGCTTATTATGAGCAGAATGTTCAACTAGAATGAACTTAAATGTTTGGAAATGGACAGAGGTGATGGTAGCATGTTATGAGAATGCTAACAGTGCTTAATGGTCTGTGAACATGGTTGAAAGGGTAAGCTCAGAGTCATGTATGTCACAAGAAGGAAAGTTGGAGGTTAAAAGATGGGAATGTAAAAAACAGTGAATCTTGTGGTGGACAATGTCCATGATTAACTGTAAAAATATCTGAAATCTCTGTCATGAACTAGAACAAATGTATGACAATATAAGTGGAAATTAATAATAGAGGGGCATACAGGAAAAACAATGTACCTATTGCAAACTATATACTACAGTTAGTAGTATTTTAATGTTCTTTCATCAACAGTAACAAATGTACTATACCAATACTGTGAATCAATAATGGATGGGGTGTGGTTAGGGGTATGGGAGGATTTGAATTTCCTTTTTTTGTCTTTATTTCTTTTCTGGAGTAATGAAAAGATTCTAAAAATTGAAACAAAATTAATTGCATTGATGGATGCACAGCTGTATGATGGTACCATGGCAATTGATTGTCCTCTTCAGATCTTTGGTTAATTTATGGTATGTGAACAATTGCAATAAAAAAATTTTTTTTAAATAAAGAAAAACCTAGTTGGACCCAGGGGAAAAAAAAATATTAGTTACATAAATTAGAAAAGTTTTCCAGTGACATGCATCTTTTTATCTTTCATTATTAACTAAGAAAGTTCAGAAGAGGTTTTCACACACAAAGTTTTGTAAAATCCTGAATTGATTATCCATATGTTAGGATATCACAGATAAAATTGTCCAGGTTTGTTTCTGTGCTCTTGAATACCTGAGTTTTTAAACTCTCACTAATCGTGGGTGGCTTGACACTCTCACTAGTTAATATCTCTAGATACAATATATAATTAAGGTGAAATTCATTGCTAACACTGGTAGTGAAAGTAAACCCATATTGCAAATCATAGTGGTAACTGGTTTTTTATCAGATATGATCCATTCATTATTGCTTTATCTCCTAATAAGAACTCAAAATAGGAGTAATATGTATCAGCACTGTTGTTTCCCTGTGTTCACGTCAATCCACAATTAGTTCTCAGGAATATTTCAAAGCCTCTGGTCAATTATGAGGACTAGTTTAATTAAAGGTAGATAATGCAATCTATGAATCTAATTAACCAGATATTTATAAACTGCAATAGATGTTGATAAGGGAAAAGGTAATGGACAGGCAATGGCCATGTCAACATGAAAATGCTGTAGAGTCCCCACCCTTCCCTTGGGGTAATCAGCACCCAGTATGGCCTGTGACTATGTGACATACATAAGAAGTGAGGCTGCCAGGACTTCTTCCTGTGTAACAGGTTAAATGGCACTGCTCAGAGTTCTTCCAAAAGTGGCAATGCATATTGGACAAATCCTAAGGAAAGGTTGGGGGACATCAAGCTATAGTAAAACCAGGTCTGTGATTTTTACCCAGTCAACCACCTCCAGCTTACACAAGAAGGCCAGGGATTGATTGACCAGAGATTAAATGAAGATTGCTCTAAGGGAGTTGTACACAATATTGACAAATTCCCCACCCCCTCTCCCATGAGGAAGGCAGGGGCTGTTTCCAACCTACCTCAAACCAAGGGAGGATAACACACTGTCCTTTTGGACAATACTGGCTTTAAAGAAACCTCCAGTTAAGTTAAGAGAAGTGTACTTAAATCAAAGAGCTTACAATCTAAAAATATAGGAAAAAAACATGATGACAGTGCACACATGCCAAAAACGTGAAGTGGCCCTATGTAACAAAGCAGAATGAGATACAGTTCTGATGGGTGCTGGAGATGTCCATGGCACAAAGACCCTGGCTGAGAATGAGTGAATGCCCCTCTCTTGCTTCAGACTTGGTGAAGGTGGCTCCCACACAGCCCAGCAGCCTGCAACAACTCTCCCTGTTGCAAATATATCAACCATGGTGAATCCAAAGAGTGTCAACATTCCCAAGGCAAGTTCCCCAGAACAGGAGCCCTAGAAATACCACATGAAAAAAAAACAGGAGTTCAGTGACTGAATACCCTGCATGAGCACTGCCAGCGTGTTCTCCTTCTTTGAGTTTCACAACATCCAGTAGCATATTACAAGATCAGCTAAAACTTGCAATGAGTCCAGTTAACATTTTTTAGGCCACCATTTTCTAAATGCTTTGATCTTACAAATGCTTTCATCCTATATCTATTTTAAGATATAAAAGTAATTAGAAATTTTTGTATCTTTTTCCTCATTAACCTATTATCATTCTGAAGAATTAGTGTTTCTTTTTGTGAGAAATGCTGGATATATGATATCTTGATACTCTGAACCTCTCATTCCACAATTCCCTACTCCAAAACCAAAAGGGGAAGAAAAGGAGAGCAGAGGTTTCCATTAGATAGAAATGGAGAGGGAGGTTATGTTCTGGAGCACGTTGGTGCCTGATTTCATAGCAGGGTCCATGGTGGATTAAAAAGATCTGAAGCCCAGACAGCTCCATGTATTCCTTTGTAGTACCCATGTATTTTTCCCTAAAACTTTTAAGAGGAAAAAAAATGGATTTCCATATAACCAACATCTTCCGATCTATTGAGGCCAAAAAAAGTGAGAGTGGCCTCTGAAGAGGCCATGTAGAACTCTGTGAGGGGGTGTGGCAGACAGACAAACATCCCTCACTCCTCGTGTCAGCCCTTCAGTGTGGGCAGGGTCTTCGAATTGCTTCTAACCAGTAGACTATGGCAAAGATGATGTTGTATCCAAATTGACCATTCCTTCTCCATTCTCTTTTCTTCCATTTTTTTTTCTCTAAAAGGGAATATGAATAATATAGCATTCAATATACTGGTGATTGTTGGTTTTTGTAATCTATGTCCTCATCACAGACTCAAAACTACAATCCAAGCAATATCACTTCTTGCTAAGCTTGAGGTATTTATTTCCCAGGCTGGGGAAAATTATTTATATTTATTATTTTTTAAAGGACTCAGGGTATTTGCTTTCTTGAACCAGGGCTATCTTTCTGTGAGAGTGTAACTCTGTAAGCAGATAGAAAATGCTAAAATTAAATGCCAATAAAACCTTATTTAAATAAATTTTAACCCCAGATATGTTTCTTGAGGTGGAGTAAAGAGAACTGGCAGTTGACAACATAAATAACTGGAGGAGAAAAACATTTTTAAGTAATAAAGAGATACTCTTTCCCAAAATATACAAATAAGAACTTTATTTCTTTACATAAAAGTTCAGAAGATATATAAACCCTTCCTCTTAATGTAGTAAAAGTAAAATGGTCATTTTATAAAATATGAATAAAGTTTCTTTACTTGCATGGATTTGCATGGTAGTAAAGAAGATTAAAAATAACTAAAACAATAGAAAAATAATTAATGAATGAATATCTATGTGTGAATATTCAGAAATTAATGGATAGTAATATTAAAATAGGTGACTTCTGGGAAGACGGCAGAGTGGTTGAGGCAGAGCGGGCTTCTCCTCTGTGAAAGGAACTAGAGAGGGGCCCAGGATGGGCAGTGGGGAGACAGCCATTGGGAAAGGGGGTGAGCAGTGGCTCTCCACTCCTGTGCATCCACCTTGGCAGTTAGCTGGGGAGGTGATCCCCCACAGCCATATAGCCAGAAGCTCCCATGAGGGAACCCAGGAGGAAGCAATTACACTCCTCCAATGGAAGTCCAGGGTGGGCACTGGCAAGAAGTGGGGATAGGAGTGGGTGCCATACAGAGGCATCAGGAACCCTCCCACACCCCAGAGGCTTGTGGATGCACAGCAGGCAGGGAGGGGGAGCACCTGCGCTGGAGGGTGCCCTTGAATGGAATCACTGCCAAAGAGCACAGGGTCCACATTGCATCCCTAGGGCAGGCAGTCCCAAGTGCACATGGAGAACTGGTGCACTGATTGGTTCCCCACTTGGTTTGGACCCCACACAGCACATAGGAGAAGTTCAGGAAAGACTGGCCTGAGAACAAAAGGTGGCTCAACAGAGCAACCTGCTGGTAAGACAGGGAAACTGCAGTCCAGCAAGCTGTAGCTCTACCAAATTATATATAAAACTACAGGCTAATCTCATTCATGATTGCACAGGCAAAACCCTATTTTTTAGCAAACCATTAACAAACTTAAACTGACAATATATAAAATTAATATTAGCAAACTGAATCCAGCAATGTATGACTAAGTCAGGTTTATCCCTATAATGCAAGGTGGATTTATCATTAGATAATCCATTTATGTAATTCATTACATGATCAGATTAAAAGAGAAAATCCCAAATGATCATCTCCACAGATGCAGAAAAGCATTTGATAAAATTAAATATCCATTCACAATTAAACTCAGCAAAATTGGAATGTAAACGTCCTTTACCTGATAAAGCAGATTGTTGAGCAACAGGACTTGGGATGAATTCCACAATGTCTTGGATGCTGGTTTAGGAATAGGTTTTGTAGGAGAAACTTAAAAGCCAAGAGCAAGGAGTAGAAAGCATAGACCTTCAACTTTTTCATTATACCCCAACTACTCTAACTCCTTCAGTATAAGCATTTAAAACAACCTTGACCCAGGAAATAATCTATAGTAGCATAGGTTCCAGGCAGCCTGGGAAAGCCAGCTCAATGCTTTTGGGGCATTATAGCACCTCTTAGGGAGATAAGGTTACTTGGGAGCTCATCTTCCTTGCAGAAGGTGAGCTCAGAGACAAAACTTTCACCCGCAGAACTATAGAGAACCCAGTGCAGGTGAATTATTGTTCAGGTATCCCAGTGTGAACTACCATACATTCTCAGGTAATTCGGCTCATGGCACCAGAGATGTTGATCTAAAACCATGGCAAACATTGCACTTAATGGTAAAACATAAGAAGTAAGTCCTTTCTAGCAGAAATAAGACAAACTTGTAAAGAAGGAATAAAAGTCTCTATATGTATAAAAGATATGATTATGTATATATAAATGCTCAAATATTCCTGTATTTCTCAAAATAACCTTATCAAGACAAGCAAATGCCCCAAAGCCAACAGAAAATCATAAACCACTTGAAGAATCAAGAAGACATGGACAAGCCAAACAAACAAATTAAAAAGATATGATTGTTCACATTGAAAATTTAGATAAATTATTAGAATTAATAAAAACTTTATCAAGATTGCTAGATCTAAGTTATGTGTGCCTCTCTGAGTATGTCCATGTATCACAGCAGTAAGAAAATGTATTGCAAAAACTAACATTTCCAATGCAATCAACATATAAAGGATCTAATATAAACTAACAAAATATGTATTAGATTGTTAAAGACTACTGTAAAGAAAATACAATATTATTCAGAGAAATTAAAGATAATCTAAATAAATCAAGGGATATACCATGTTTTTTGATTGGAAAATTCAATTTTTTATGGATAGATAAATTCAATTTCAAACCAAATTCCATCCACTTTTGAATTTGTGCATGTGTGTATGTGTATGCACACGCACATGTAAAGTAACAATTACAAAATTTATATGGAATAACAATGGGTTAAGAATAGTTAAGACATTCCTGAGAACAAGGTAGGGACTGACCCTCCCAGATGTCAAGATTTGTTATAATACTATAGTAATTATTAAGGTAGTGTTCTATTTCCACAAGAATAGGAAAACTTCCCAATGGAACATGGAGAACTCAAAAAAAGACATTTGAGGTATGAAAAAAAGGTAGAAATCCATTGTTGGTCAATTGGTTTCAAGTCTTTACCTTCAGCAAAATTGAACAGGAATCACTCAGATCATCAGCTGATCATTAAAAATAATTTGTGTTGATAAATCATTGTGATTTTTGCCAGAACATTTAGGACTCCAGAGAAGTTAATAATATTGCTGTAACAAATTTCCTTCCATTTGCATCTACATATCCATGTGAACAAGATCTCTCACCATGAACATTTATAAAGATGATAACTAGAAATTGAGTTGGAGTTGAACCCTATAAAATTCCAGCCATAAATAATATTCATCAAAAGATACCCAAACTAACTGTGGGGGATTTCCTGTTTATTTCATTGAGAGATGCAGTTCCTTTTTTTTTCTAATTATGAAAACTTATGTTTCTATTTTGATTTGTCATTTACTACTAATAATTGTAATGATAACTCAGTGCAGAAGACTTTAATACTTAGAACCTTATGATACCAGGAAATTTGGAAGAAAAATTGATTTTAATTCATTTACAAACATTGATAAGTAAAGGACTCTACAGCATAAAAATATTACATTACAGTAAAACGCGTGGAACTATAAATAGCAATTAAAAAAACAATGACTCTCTATGCAAATTTTCTGTCTGTTAAAATAGAACTTGTTCATGTATTTTTAAATGGATGATGGTGGGTATCAAACTGCCATGTATTTACATTTCATTGGTGACATTTAAAAGAATGGTGTAATAGTTTCATTTTAAAATGTCAACATTCACAATGTACTGAAAATTATAACCTTCATAGCTACTTAAAATGAAATATTTTAGCTGTCAATGTAAAGTTAAGCAAGGGAGTGTGTAGTATTACAAATTTTTTTCTGGTATAAACAAGTGAAACCATTTGAAGCTCACTAGTTCTGTATTCTGATTTAAGATGTGTTGTCATAATAAATATCCTGAGGTGATGTCAGTGAAAATGGTGGAGTGAGGATCTCTGAAAATTCTCTCCTCCATAAAGGCAATGAGAAAACTGGCATAGATAGAATCAAGTTTATCAGAACTCTGGAAATTAGTCAAAGGCTTGCAGCAATCTGAGGTACTCTTGCTCAAGAAAAACAGATAAATCTTGGTAAGAACAGCAAGGTTTGTGATGTTTTTATTTTCCCTGATCCCATTTCCCACTCTCCTGCTCCATGGTAGCCTTAGAAACTAACATACCACATTCACAGTGAAAATCAGCAACCTGGCAGACACCAGAGGAAGCAAATGAGGTTGAAGCTCATTCAAAGCCTCATTCCCAGAGAACTGTTATTGTTTGACCTGTCTAGTGGTTCTTTGCAGGACTCCACTTACAAGGCAATCTATATTGGATGAGTAGGGGCTCAACCAGTGTGAAAAGCCCTTTTTTTCTGGGTTGGGGGTGTGAGTTGTCAATTATTTAACTTTCTAGCTGCCTGAGGCAGTGGATAGCAGTTGAGGCAAACAATAAACTAACCAAAAAGCTTAAAAGGAAAAGCTGAGCAATGAGATATCTGTAGGGGCTTTGTAAATCTCTGACCTGCTCCTGGGAATCTCCTACATGCCTAGGCCTGTGTGCATGTCCAGGAAAGACCTCAGAAGGGCCTAAGCTTTCACCTCTTGCTGACCTTGCAGCTCTGAGTAATCAGCAAGTGAAGAATAAGGCAGAGTTGTCAACTGCCTGAGTGTTGTAGGCCTGCCCCAACACACATACAGAGCCCCTCAACAAAGACGGGCAGACTTACTGGTTCCACGCATTTAAGAAAATCTCTGTCCAAGCATTAGCTGACTCAACTAACCAAGCAGAGACTTCAGAAGCCACACATGATAAAGAACGTAGAGTTTACCAACCTGGTTCAGAAAAGTCACTAAGCAAACAACCAACCTGACTACAACAAACAGCAATGACAACAAACCCCGGGGACGGGGACTAAACTGTGTTCCAATGTTGCCACATTATATTGTTTAAAATTTCCAGTTTTCAAGAAAAATATTACAGTACATGCAAAGAAAGTGTAGCCTATACACAGGGGATAAAAACAATTGATGAAAACAATCCCTGAGGAAGACCAGAGAATAGATTTACTAGACAAGGACTTTAAATCATCTATTTTAATTATGTTCAAAGAACAAAAAGAACTATGCCTAAAGAACTAAAGGCAAGTATGAAACTGATGAATCACCAAATAGAGAATATCAATAAAAGATAGAAACTATCAAAAAGAACCAAATAGAAATTCTGGAGCTGAAAAGTATAAGAACTGAAATTTTATAAACTAATAAAATTCTGACTAAAGTCCTTCCAACTCATGATTGTTTTGCGTCAAGCTCCATCAATTAGAAGTTCATTTGGTGTGATGCATTTTCTTTTTTAAAATGTAAATATTTCCAAGAAGGTGAAGCTACCCATCAGGTCTGCCAATCTTCCATGGCTAAATTCCAGGAGGCTGACACACATTGGCCACACATAGAACCAAGGGTCTTGGTTGGGGTGGGGGGTGTGGGGGAGAGTGAAGGAATGCCAACTCTTGGCATTTACTCAACACTGACACATGTATACCCTGCACTAAGAACTCTAGGTTTTGAAATTGGCTCTGCCTTCATGCCTCAGACCTGGGAAAGGGAAGGCAAGTAAATGAAAATCTGAAGACATAAGAAATTGAGCTGAAAAGTAGGAAATAACCACAAGGCAGCACCACAATAGCAAGCTAAAGGGGCACTGGAGGAGGAACCAGTTTGACAAAGACTATTGTAATAAGATCCCAAGAGCTCAAGTTTAACTCAATTAGTTTAAAGTAAACACAAGTCAGAACAAACATTCTTACTAGATCTTCTTTCTCAATAATAAAATAAAACAAATATTTAAAGTTCCCAGTTGGATTCGCTATACATAGCCATGAAAAGGTAGGCTTAAGTCGGAGAGCCAAGATGTAGCCAAAAGGTGATGAGAAAATGTCACAGAAAGCTAACCAGCTCCCTTCCTTCCCCTAATTCCTTAAAATTTCTAAGCATCACAGACACAGAGAGCAAAACAAGTTCAATAAAATGTTTTCATGGAAAAATAAACCAAAAGGCAAGCCCCAAGAACATCTATTTAGGCATATTAGGTCAATTCCTGTATTCTAATTTGACTTCAATGTTGAAAAATTTCTTTCTGAAAGACATTAGAGTACAGAGGTTAAATTCTTTTTCCAATTCTGCTATTTATTGGCTGTGTGGCCTACAGTCTACTTTACATTTCTGGCTTCCATTTCCCTATCTGTAAAAAGAGAAATAATACCAGCCTCATAAAATCCTAGTGACACTTAAAAGATATATCATTTAAAAAGCACTTAATTCAGCATCTGGATATAGTAATTACTCAGGGATTGGTAACTTTTTCAAAAAAAGAACACCTCCATTAGTCCTGCCTAAGTGGCCAAAATATGCAACACAGGAGAATTGTTTCTATGGGGCTAAGGCATTCATCCCAAGAATTTTTCCTTTAAAATGTAAGTAAGTTTAAGGAGTGGTAATATATTTAGACAGTTTTGTTAATAATATCTTTGCATTTGTTAATAGCCAGAAATTTGATCTCCAATTATTTAGCAAAAAAATTGTGTTGTGGAAAAATTAAATAGGAAGCCTGTACATTTTTATTGAGGAGGAATTTATTTCGGGCATCAGAAGCTGTCTTGGGAGATAGGTCTTTACTGTGTTTCTTTGGACAGTCGGGGACCAGTGTGAGTACCAGGATGCTGGGGTAGGACAAGGATAAAAATGGAGCACACAAGAGAGGGAGATGGATAGGAGCACATACTGAATCATCCTACAACCCTACAAGCATAAGGTCATTTGGAACAAATCCTGCACAAGATGAATCCTGGGCTTAAAAAAATCGAAGATTCACAGAACCCCAAGTCAAGAAGGTCCAAGAATTTACACAAAGCAACTGGTCAAGGCCTCAGAAGAAGGAACTAGCACAACAACCACTTCTCAGAAAACTGATCAGATCAGCAGAAAAAAGAAGCCTGATGGTAAACTTGGTACTATTTGTGGTCTGTGACACAACTAAACTATCTGGACTTTATCTAAGTGACGATTATTCAACCAGTTCCTAAAATCCACAGACTCAAGGTTCAGCAACTGACCCACACCGAACTCCATGGAAACCAACAATCTTGAACTGGCAAACCAAAGACTTATTTGAACAAATTACTTTTCCCTTGTGAAACCTCATGGCTAATCCTTACCTTTTATTGGAAAGATTGTTTTCACAGAGGTTGCTCTCTCCCCATACACCTATACACAAGTAAATCCCCAATGTTTTTAGCCAATTTTCCCTGAGTTGTTCTTTGACAATTACTCTGAAAGCCTCATCACACAAAGACTACTCTTCTGTGTTAGGCTGTTTCCCTGCCTCACTCAGCAGCTTTGAAGCCTCTGTATACCAAAATATCAATTCCTGAACCTACCATCCATATTAGAAATGCATTCTAATGGACTTTGAAAGTTTTGTATTCACTATTTTTTTAATATTTTAGAACACAATTATTCCCAAGAGGCACATCCCTTCCTGGAGTCACTCAGCATTGAGCCACTGCCTCTTTCTTCTGCTGACTCTCTTGCAGGAATAAGTTGAGTGAGCTGGAAAGCTCATATCTGAGAGAAAAGAGCAAAGAGGCCAGGGAGGATAAAGAGCAGCAGGAGGACACAATCCAATGGGGCAGAGCCGTTCTTCATATTTACAACTACTTGACTTTTGTTTTTCTCTATTTGAAAGGTCTTCCAAAGCAAGGGCCCATTGACATAGAAGCTCGGTATCTAAATTGACTATATCATGTGTCCCCACTCCTAAATTTATGGATCCTCTCTATGATTCTTAAAAACACTTGAGGCCCTAATATCTAAAATATTTCAACAGCCATCTCTCAAACAGGTAAAGATGTTTAAATTTTTTGGGCATTTCTTGCCTCATTGCTTTGTTGAGATTGAGTTGGGAAAAGGAATGCCAAAGCAAACTCCCTGGAATGGTCAAATGTTGACTGTAAATCATATATTTGATTTATAGTCAATGTGTCTACATTGTTTATGAGCATACATTTATATATTAAAAAATGTAAATCAGTACACATAACTAACAATGTAATAACTAGGGTTTCAAGGGCATATAATTGTCTATGTTTTGGCAGACTCCCACTGGGTTTCACTATTTATAATGATCAAACAAGATAATGGTGGTCTTGGTTGTGAATGGCAATCTGTAACTGTTATCTTAATGAAGCTTAGAAAAAATATTACAACAAAAATAGAAACAACCATAAAGCACTAAGATAAATTTATAACCATAGCTGAGATATAATTACAAATTATAACTCAGTGATAACTAAAATCAGTGTTCACTATATAGATCATCATTTTCCCAATAATTTTCTTGGCATTTATCAGACTAAGCTAATGTGCCAGTTTGGATGTTTTATGGCCCCCAAAACACCATTATCTTTAATGCAATCTTGTGGGAGCGGACGTATTAGTGTTGATTAGGTTGGAATCTTCTGATTGAGTGTTTCCATGAAGATGTGACCCACCCAACTGTGAGTGACACCTTTGATTAGGGTGTGACCTCTTGATTGAATGTTTCCATGGAAATGTGGCCCAGCCCATTCAGGGTACATCTTGATTAGTTCACTGGAGTCCTATAAAAAGAGCTCAGAAACAGAGGGACCTCAGATCAACTGAGAGTGACATTTTGAAGAGGAGCTGCAGCTAACAGAGGACAGAATTCCCCAAGAACAACATTTTGGAGCATGCCATTTTGAAATGAAACCTGGGAGCAAGCAGATGCCAGCCACATGCCTTCCCAGCTAACAACGGCTTTTGCATCCATCGGCCATCCTTCAGTGAAGGTACTCTGTCATTGATGCCTTACCTTGGACACTTTATGGCCCTAAGACTGTAACTTTGTAACCAAATAAACCCCCTTTATAAAAGCCAATTCACTTCTGGTGTTTTGCAAAACGGCAGCATTAGCAAACTGGAACAGCTAATGAACATCCAGCATTATATGGCCAGGAACTATGGGAAATTCAATAGACTGTGCATCAGGGGACTTGGGGACTAGGCCTAGTTTTATCACTAAACAGCTGCATGAAGCTGGCAAAGCTACTTCACGCTCTCATGTGTGAAATAGTTAGTCACGTTCACACAACCAAAATAAAACAGATTAAAATAATTCCCAAACAATTGCACTTTAAAACAAAAGATAAGAAATAATATAGCACTGTGGTTTTCAAATTCTGCCCTAAGAAATCCTCAGGAGTTGGGGGAGTGAAAGAAGCAGGACTTCAGGGTTCTCAGCCCTTTTCTACTTTCTGGCATCTTATGTATCGGGTTTTTCAGTAAGAGTTCATCTAAAAACAGCAGTTGAAATCTAAAAAAATAAAACTGAAAACCACCACTCCAGATATTGCTGGCAAATATGTCTTTTGTACGTTATTAGAGTTATCACTTCCACTCTATGCTTTCTTTTCTCCAGGAAGATAAACCCCAGCTTAAATAGTTCAAATGCCTCAGGGCAATGAGAGAAATAGAAATTCAGGAAAGTGCAGATAATATCCATTTTCTCTTTGTTAGGAAACATGTGGGAAAGTCTCCAGAAAGGAAACGGGTGCTCCCTGCCATAAACTTGCTAGTATAAATGACCTGTTTTCCTTCTGTAAGTTGTGATGATGAATCAGCCAAGGCAGCGAGAATTCTTAGACTATTCTGAAGTCTAGACATAAATGGACTGCTCCCTCTCCCCTCCCCTTACTCCTATCAAATGGGAAAGTAACCACCCCAAAATGGCTGTCAATACATGTAAATTGAATGGGCTGTGGCATGGCAGACCTATTCATTTCAGCTGTCATGATGATGTGTGGAGAAGGCCATCTGATCAATTTTTTCATTGTCTGGTAGCAATGATAAACATTGTCAAAATGAACAGAACTCTGTCCAGTAAATATTGCTCTTTGCTTCCAGGAAACAAATAAGTTGAGCCCTTAATAAACCAGTGCTTGTTGGCTTCATTAGATGCTAAATTTCCCCAAACATGATTTGATCAGGATCCTAAACAGAAGCTAGCAATCATTTAAATGTGAAGTCATTAACCGAATGACGAGAAATCATTAACCGAATGACTCCCTAATATGAAGAAACAAAGGTAGACGTTTAGGGTCAGAGAACAATTCTTGAACACTATTTTTCTGAATGTTCGCAGACATATCTCTTTCTTGCTACGCAGCAGACCAACACTATAATATTAGCCAACCATTGCCTCCTTTTCCCATCAAACTTTAAATGAAGACATTCTCACCCTTCCAAGCCGTGCCTTGGGTTAAAGGCACTCGTCCCAGAAAGACCTTGTGAACCTCTTACTTTACTTAATATACAGAGAGATTATCTTTTTACTTGAAAAACTGTGATAAGAGCCCTGAGAGAATATACTACAGGGCAAGTTTACATTCCCAGCACTTGATACTCAACCTGGCAGGGAGCAGATACTCAACAAATGCTGGTGACAAGTGACTATAACAGTAAACTGGCAGGACCAGATGGCAAAACATAGTAACATTCAAGAGACTTAGGTGGGCATGAGATTTGGGATGGGTGCTGAAACAAGCAAGGTAAACTGCCAAAAGCCAAATTCACCTGCCCTCACTATTGCCTAGGGTTGGTCCAATTCCACAACTACCTTTCCCTTTGAGAGGAGGAAGGGAATATAAGCTCTTATAAAAAATAGACAAAGGCAGCATTCTGCAGCTCAATAGGATGGAAAGGGTCAAGAAACCCAGGTTCTGGTCTTGGGTCTCTCACCAGAGTTTTAGCTTGAACAAGTGACTTTGCCTCTTTGTAGATTAGGACCCCCATCTACAAAATGAAGGGACTGTGCTCTTGGCTTGGAATTGCAGAGGACTCATAGAAACTTGTCAGAATCTGATGAAAACTATGGATGCTTCCAGAAAAACTATAGGTATTCACTTACCCACCCTCTGGGGAGTGGGGAGTGAGAACCACCAGTACCAACTACCTGACTGATAAACAACTCAGAATGAGATTCCAAGGTCATTCCTCCAAACATCTTACCTGTCTCTCCACAAGACCCCAAAGTCCCTTGCCATTTAAAATGTCTGTGATTCTTATCCACCAAGACAGAGGAATGGCTTATTTTTATACTTTGGGAGATTTTGTTCTCTTGTCTCCCAAAGAGTGGTAGTTATCAACCAATTCTGCAAATTGGGACATTGCGTGGGACATTGCGGGACACTGATTACATGCTTCAACTTGGCGGGCCTGGGCTGGGGGACCTGATCAGCCCCTGGGGAGGGTGGTGGGCACGGGCGACAGCGCCCTCCGCAGCCCCCCGGGCCTGGGAAAGTGAGGCCGGAGGCAGGCCCCATTTCCTCACCCAAAATACCACTGTTAGGGGAAGCTTGCCGGAGGGAACCGCCTTTTCCCCACCCCCTTATCTTGCCCGGACACTCCCCGTTGCCAGTGCAACTCCCATCACCACCAGTGCGCATACATTGTTGCCAGACACCGTTACGGGAGCAACTCTCGCCCCTTTTCAATCAACCTCCGCGCCCTCTCAGAACCAATCCAAGCCTTTAACCTCTACAGCTACCCCGCCCTCTAAACGCCCAATATAAGCTTGTACTCTCCCCTAATAAACTCTCTTGGCTTCTTCACCCTAAAAGAACCGTGTCCCGCCTGTTCCTTTCTCGCCGCCCTCCATACTTTGCACGCCTACGCCGGGGACCGGGCCCAGTCCCCCGCCTCGCCCTCGCCTCCAGGAAAGAGCCCCCGCCGCCGGTACCCTCCAAGCAATCCTGAGAGCCTAGGATTTGGCAACCGGCCGCCACCTCCCCCCACCCAGACGAGTCAACTGCGACCGCAACTGGCGCCCAACGTGGGGCCCCTGGAATTAAAAGTCCTCTCCACGCAGCGGTCCAGTAAAACCACCCGCTCGCCCGGACGCCTCTCTAGCTCCCCTTCTCCTCGCCTGCAAAGTAAGGGCCGCCTCTCCCTCGCCGCCCCGCGGAGCCGCCTCTCCCTCGCCGCTCCACGTCTGGAGCCGCCTCTCCCACGCCGCTCCGCGCCCGGGCCGCTCTTCCTTTCCCGCGTTAACCTAACTCTTACCCCCGACTACCTTTCGTCTTCTCTTCCTATGTCCCCCCATTCCTCCTAACACTCTTCCTCCAGTAGCTTTCCCTCTTCCCCTCCATTACTTTGCTGTGGTCCTTTGTGTCTTTGTTTCTTTGTTTCGCGCGGTGTGCCTCTTTGCGACCGCCCCCCCCAAACTGCTCTCGCTACTAGAGGCTCCTGCCTTCTATTCTCGCCGTTTCCTCAGTTTACCTCATTTTCTTTACTCAATAATCAACCCCCCTTTTTCTTTTCTCACTCCGCTATGGGTAATCGTCTATCTGCACGCCAAGCACCCCAAGTTCGTGCTCTGGCTGGTCTCCTAGACACACATCGCTGTAAGGTGTCTGTCCGGCAGCTGCAAGTATACTGGGACCTCCTGCTGCCCTTTAACCCATGGCTCACCACTTGCCATCTTTGGGACCCTGTTACTTATGATCGCCTTATTGATCGGGTCACCAACGCCATGGAACATGAGAGCAAGCGCTTCCCTCCCAGCTTGCTCCCCACCTTAATAACCGTCCGCTCCTGCCTTCAAGGCTCCCTCCCCCCTGATCGAGGCCCCATTAAATCCAAGGAGGCCCTATCAACCCAGTCAACAGATTCAGACAGCGATACTAATGTAGACCACGATTCGGACACAGAGTCCTTAGTCGAGCAGATTAACAACGTGCTCGAAGTGACTCCCAAAAAACAAAATAACACTGAGCCTCGCCAAGATGGCGAACTTCCTCCTCCTCCTTCTTCTTCCATCGAGGGGAGGAAGTGCTCCGGCGATGACGTCAGCCCTAAGCTGGGCCGGAAACCGCAAGCGCTTTACCCCGCCCTTTCACAGGGCGGAGCTAGTCCACCATCTTATGCCTTAGCCACTCCCACCGCGCCGCCGTCTTGCGACGCTTGGGGCCTCCCACTTCCGCCTCCCCCTCCGGCGAGCTCCCCCTCGGAGCCGCTACCGGCAGCTGCCGCCGCTCCTCCCACCCTGCCGACTAACAACCCCTGGCTGCCTTCTACACCTCAAGGCAACCCTTGGGGCAACGCTCCCCCTACCCCCACTCCCGCGCCAAGCCCTCTGCAGGCGCGTCCTACTTTCTCTCGTGCTTTTCGCTGCTTTCCGCTTAACCTTACCCCCACACCACAGAAACCGTATAACTGGTATCCCATTGACTCTGATACTATCAAGCAGCTTCGCAGGGCCGTCAAAGAGGACGGGTTAGGTAGCCCATACGCTTCCCAAATACTGCAGGATCTCGGCATGGACTTTTGCATCCCCCAAGACTGGGCCTCGCTTGCCCGTTCCATTCTTAACCCCGGCCAGTTTGTTGATTGGCGTGCTCACTTCCAGGCGGAAGCAGCTAAGCAAAGTGAGCAAGACGCAGCCACTGGAGTCTATCATCACCCCGAAGCCTATCTAGGCACGGGAGCGTTTCTAGATGCGTCTGCTTATATTAATGTCCCTGCCACCTTCTGGACTATCCTCAGAGGCATCACCTTACGCATGTTTGCCAACTGCTCTGCCCGTCGACCTGACAACTTTACCAAGCTCCTCCAGGAGCCAAACGAACCTTTCGCCACCTTCGTATCCAGGGTCGAAGAAACCTGCGCTAGAAAAGTTAGCAACCCCCAAGCCCAGCTAGCTCTCACCCGGGAACTCATTCTAGAAGGGGCTAACCCCCCCTGTAAGCAAGCCATTCTCCCCTTGCGGGAAAAAAGTCTAGATGACTGGGTTCTCGCCTGCAGCGCCTTTGACCCAGCTGCCGCGTCCCTAGCCCAGGCTGTCTCTGGCGCTGTCACCGCCGCCTTAGCCGCCACCACCGGTTGTTTTAAGTGCGGGCAGAGCGGTCATTTTGCCCGGGAGTGCCCCAATGCAGAAGTCAACCGCCCGCCTTTCAGGCAGCGCAATGGGCGCCCCCCTCCCACTCCCTGCCCACGCTGCCAGCGTGGCTATCACTGGGCGCGCGATTGCAAGAGCAGCCACAGAGATCTTAGCAAGGATAGCTTAAAAAACCTCTGCTATCCCTGGTGCCCTGACGGCAGTCAGCGCCAAGGCACTGAGCAAGCTTTAAACTCCAAGCGGGGCAAGCCTCAGCCCCGCCCCTAAGAGGCAGCGTGCCGGCCAGTTCTAATAAAACTAATCACTTCACCGGCAGTAAAACGCTTCTCTGGACAGTCCCTATCACTCCAGAAAAGCCTACTCGTAAGTTAAGAATAGAGGGGCAATGGTACACGGGCACGCTCGATTCAGGGGCAGAGGTCTCTTGCATGCCCGCTCAGTATGCCACCATGTGCATGGTTCTCGATGGTCCCTCGGTAGTGGGAGCCACTGGTACCTCCACCTCTCTTCAGGCCATAGGGCCCATTAAGTGGGAGGATGAAGAGGGCCACTCAGGCACCTTCCGCCCGTTATTTCTACACACCATAGACCAAATTTTATGGGGCCGTGACATCCTCGCTGCCTCTGGGGCAGTGCTTACCACGCAGCCCCCCCAATAATGTGCGCCACTGCTCGTTTAACACCTCCAGCGCCCATTCCTCTGCAGTGGGATACTGAGGAACCTATATGGGTGGAGCAGTGGCCCCTTCCCACGCATAAATTAGTGGCACTCCAAGCCCTTGTCCAAGAACAATTGGACGCTGGCCACATAGAGCCTTCTACTAGTCCCTATAATTCGCCAGTGTTTGTTATTCATAAAAAAGCCACAGGGAAATTTAGGCTCCTCAATGATCTGCGGGAAATCAATAAACATATTCTTCCGATGGGTTCCCCGCAGCCTGGCCTCCCCCATCCGGTAGCCATCCCGGCCCACTATCATGTAGCCACCATTGACATCAAAGACTGTTTCTTTTCCATCCCGCTACATGAGCGAGACCGCCCGCGCTTTGCCTTTACAGTCCCCGTCCCCAATCACGCGGGCGCGGCTAGCAGGTACCAATGGAAAGTCCTCCCTCAAGGGATGCGTAACAGTCCGGCCGTCTGCCAAATGTATGTTAATCACGCAGTGGCCCCCCTGCGAAAGCAGGCCATGCTCATCCATTACATGGATGACATCTTGGTGGCCTCTGAGGACGCCGAGGCACTTCCTCTAATCCTCAAAGACCTCACCACTAATTTAGCTGACCTCGGCCTTACGGTTCAGCCCGATAAAGTTCAAATTGTGCCACCATTAGCCTTCTTAGGGTTTAGTATTAATAGAACCGTTGCCCCGTCCGCTCCCCAGCTGGACATACCGGATCGGGTCACTATCACTGAGCTTCAACAGCTCTGCGGTCAGATCAATTGGCTCCGCTCTGCGTTGCCGATCACCACCGCGCAGCTCCAACCACTCTTTATGCTGCTGAGTGTCCCTGAAGCCCCGCCGCTAGCAATCTCCCGGCGCATTAAGCTCACCCAGGAGGCAAAGGAAGCCATTGCCGCAATTAACAAGGCACTCGCCGCCTGCTGTCTCAACAGGTTCAGCACTAAAGAGGGCAATCTTATAGCACTCATCCTTCCTACGCCCGGCACACCCATGGGCTGCCTGTGGCAGGAAGGCCCTCTACTTTGGGTGCACCCTGCTAAAAGCCGGCTTAAAAAATTTGCCCCGCAGTGCGGCTCTGGATCAGCCTAGCTTCAGATCTAGTCACCCTGGCTGTTCATGTATTCGGAGAGCCGCCAGAAAAAATTGTTTGGCCCCTAGACGCAGGCCAAACCCGCCTGCTTATACGTGACAACCCGGACATGCAAATCCTTTTAGAAGGATTTCATGGGGAATTCAGCTGCCACTATCCTAGCCATCGGCTGTTACAGGGACTCGCCAAGCTTCCCTTCCGCAGCCCCTTCCATCCTTTCCCCTCCTCTGCACCCATCCCGGGTGCCACTACCGTCTTTACTGACGCCTCCAAAACCCGTTTCGCCTTCCTCTCTTATTCGCGGGACCATCCGGAACCCCGCCTATTCAGTTATGTCAACCTTCATTCAGTCCAAGTGGGGGAAATTCTGGCAGTGTCATACGCGCTAAATGCCCACTGCAGCCACCCAGTAAACATTTTCACTGACAGCCTCTACACTTATCAGGTCTGCCGAGTCCTCGCGTTTTCCACCTTTTTCCCCGGGGACTCGGCCATTGATAAAGCACTTTCTACCCTCAGGAGCATCCTGGAGCATCGACAGGATCCTTGGTTCATTAGCCATATTCGTAGTCACTCAGGCCTTCCGGGGCCCTTGGCTAATGGCAACAGCATAGTAGACGAAGCGGTCTCAGCTCAAAATACCCAAGCTATGCTGACCCACACAGCGGCCCCTCCGGGGGACGCTGTTAACCAGGCCAAGTTATTGCATTCCAGGTTTCACTTTTCGGCTACGTCATTGCATCATTTATGTGGCCTCCCCCTGGATACCTGTAAACATCTTGTCCGCAATTGTGCAACTTGTGCGCCCTTTGCGCCGCTTGGCCCCCTGCAACCTCAGGGAGTCAACCCACGAGGCCTAAAACCCAATTCTAGATGGCAAATGGATGTAACTCATGTTCCGTCCTTTGGGCACCTCAAGTATGTACATGTAATGATTGACACCTTCTCAGCCATGTGTTATGCAGTCCCCCTCGCCGGGGAAACGGCCAAACACTGTATCAAGGCCCTAAGACAGGGAATTCTCTTCATGGGAGTCCCCTGGGACATAAAAACGGACAATGGGCCTGCCTATCGCAGTGCCTCCTTTGCGGCCTTTCTTCAGTTATATAACATCACCCATCATTTCGGCATCCCTTATAATCCACAGGGACAAGCCATTGTGGAAGCAGTCCATCGCCGCTTAAAAACACAAATTGAAAAAGAGAGGGCAATGCTCCCCCAGGCAACTCCAGGGGACCTTATCATAGCAGCCCTCATTCACCTTAATCTACTCACATTCAATAAAGAAGGACTTTCGCCCCTACATAAACATTGGGGGCCCTCATATAGGCCCACCCAGGCCCCGATGGTCTACTGGAAGGACCCAGAGAATAATGCCTGGAAGGGTCCCTCCCCACTCCTCGCCCAGGGGCGCGGGTTTGCTTGTGTTTTCCCAGATGATGCAGCACAACCAATCTGGATCCCAGGAAGGGCAATCCGGCCCGCCACCAGCAACCACGCGTCTAACGAGATGAGAACGCCATCGTCTCCGCAACCTGGTGCACCAGATGACAACAGTACACCTGAGCCTGGACCCCAGTCCGAGTGAAACCCCGGAAAAACAAGAAATCAGAGAAATTATACGCCTCTATAGACGGGCAAAAGCCAGCCCCCTACACCTCCTTAACCCCCACCCGAGCATTGCTTCCCTTCTAACGATCATGCTGGCTCTCGCCTCTTCTACCCAGGCTGTCTACCAGCACCACTCCCCTCACCAGCCTTGGAAATGGACCTTGGCACGGTGGGAAGATTCCACAGTTATACAAACCCAAGTTACGGCAGGGCGACCTTCCTTTCTTGTCAACGCAACTGATCTATTTCCCACTCCTTCCGTACGCCCCACTGGTTGGAATCAAGCCCAATATTATATGTGCCCATCCTCAAATCCTGGAAAACAGTACTGCAATTCCCCCAACCAGTACTACTGTGCATATTGGGGATGTGAAACATTAGCCACTCAGTGGGAGACTTACGCCACTGATCATTACCTAACTCTAAAATGGGCCCCCTTTAACTGCAAACCACCTGAAGAACCCATTACCTGGGGTATCTATGGAGGCCATCACCACACTGCACCTACAGGTACCTGCTCACATTTAAATCTCAGTGTGCAGCTCCCTACTGATCCCTCCTGGTTACTCGGTCGAACCTGGGGCTTCAGAATTTATTTGAAAGGAGTCGACCCAGGTTCCCTTATTCTTGTAAAAAAGGAGGCTGCACAAAAAAACCCCTCTGCCATTGGTCCCAATAAAGTCATTAACCCCCTTTTTCCACAGCCCCCCAGCCGCACCTCGAGTACAAGCAGCACACCCGAAAACCGTACCTCGGCTGCAAACAATGCATCGCCAACCCCACCACCCCGACCTCCTCTACCCCCCTCTCGCTACTCCTCTCGCTACTCTTCTCCCCTCCTCGGCCTTATCCAAGCGGCCTTCACCTCAGTGAATTCCTCCAACCCCAATCTTACCTCCTCTTGTTGGCTTTGCCTCTCCACTTCCTCCCCCCTGTATGAGCCAGTTGCCTCCAACCTCTCCTTTTCAGAAAACACAGAGGACAGCCCCTCGGAATGCAATTGGAATACCTCTGCCGTCCCCCTAACCTTTCATTCAGTCTCCTTTACAGGAAAGTGCATCCGCCCTCGCTCAAGTAACTCTCCCAACCTCACAGCTTGCGCCGACTACTCATCTCCCAGCAGCTCTGCAAAGTTTCTCATCCCTCATAACTCCTCCCAATGGCTCTGCTCCTCTACAGGGCTTACCCCCTGCCTTAACGTGCAAACCCTCAATACAACTAATGAAACTTGCCTCCTAATTGTCCTCATCCCTAGGATCCTATACCATAGCGAGGAAGACTTCTTCCTCCGCCTGGAAACAACTGCAGCTTCTGCCCCACTGCAAAAGCGAGAGCCCATCACCGTCCTCACGATTGCCTCCCTCCTAGGTCTTGCAGGCGCTGGCACCGGAATCGCTGCATTAGCCAGTCAAGGCTCCGCCCTAACTCACCTCCGGGCGGCTGTTGACGAGGACATTCGTCACCTACAAGACGCTATTTCCCATCTTAAAAATTCTGTCAATTCCCTCTCTGAGATAGTGCTCCAAAACCGCCGAGGTCTCGACCTTCTCCTCCTTAAGGAAGGAGGCCTTTGCGCCGCCCTAGGAGAAGAGTGCTGTGTATATGCCAATTCCACAGGTCTCGCCGAAGACAGCCTAAAAAAGGTCCGAGAGGGACTGGAACAACGCAAAAGAGACCGTGAAGCCACCAGCTATTGGTCCCACATCTTTACCCCCCTCCTCCCTTACCTCCTCCCTCTCCTCGGCCCCCTACTAATGATTATTCTAGCTCTCACCTTAGGACCCTGCATTATCCGCAGAATTGTCCAGCTTGTAAGGAAACAAACGGATGCTATTTTCTCCTCGTTCGTGCAAGTCCAGTACCAGCGACTCGCCACCTCTGACGCTCCCTACTCCGAGATGACAACCAACCCTCCGCGACCTCACCGCCACCGGTCAACCCGCCGACCGCGAGGCCCTTCTCGATCGCCTGAACATCGCACCAACCTCGAGCTCCAGCTTCTCTGAACCTCCAACTTTAAACCCCCCACCCTCATCCATCCCGCAAGCAGCAAGGCCCCTGTCGAGCGCCCGGGCGCCACACCAACGCCGAACTCCAGCCTCGCTGAGCCACCGTCAACCCCTTTTTCCCCTCCCCGGCCTCCCCCTTCCCTCATCCCTTAGCGGGCCTCTCCGGTAAGCTTCTTCCTTTAATTAGAAAAGAAGGGGGAGGACATGACTCCCAAGACTGTAAGTCTCCCTGGCAATGTGGGACATGATTCCCAGGCCCTGGCATCATGGGATTGAGAAAGCCTTCTTGACCAAAAGAGGGAAAAGAAATATAAAATAAAGTTTCAGTGCCTAAGAGATTTTAAATAGAGTCTAGAGCTCATTCTGGAGGTAATTCTTATGCATTATATAGATATTCCTTTTTTCTAGTGTATTAGAATAGCTAGCAGGAAATTCCTGAAATGGTTGAACTGTAATCCAGTAGACTTGATTCTTGATGATCATTGTATAACAATATAGCTTTTATTGTGTGACCTTGTGATTACGAAAAACTTGTGACTGACACTCCCTTTATCAGTGTGTGGGCAGATAGTAATAAAATAATGACCAAAATGAATAAATAAAATAATAGGGGGGATTAAGGGGTATGGGATGTTTTGTGTGCTCTTTTTAAATTTTTACTTTTATCTTTTTTTTTTTTTTTAGAGTAATGAAAATAATCTAAAATGGGTTGTGGTAATGGATGCACAACTATATGATGATACTGTAAGCCATTGATTGTATCCTTTGGATGGATTACATGTTGTATGAATATACTCAGTAAAATTGCATTTTAAAAAAAAGAGTGGTAGCTATGAGGTTAAACAAATGCATTTGGCTTATTACCTAATGTCATCCTCAAATGATATTTCCTTTGTTGCCTGACTTTAATCAACATATAATTATCACTTCCTGGAATCTGTAAAGTGTACCAAAACATGTTTTTTTTCCATCTGACATAAGTGCTTAATGCATACACATCAAAAGACAATGTTCTAAAAATGTCCTCTTTGGGCTGACTTGAAAATACAATCTAACATACAAAATAATAAATGCCAGCACAGAGGTGAATTAACTCAGAACCACAACTGATATCATCCAACGTACTAAATTACTGAATGACCAGAATTAAACCTTAAAAACTGTATCTTCATTCTTCTGACTGGTATAATTTTTGTACATTTGGGATTAAACAATTTTATCAGTTACGTTTATCATCTAGGATTTTTCTAACTTTTAACTTTCTTTTAAAAATTTAGTTTATGACACTTCATCCTGTATATTTTTTGGGGTTCTGTAGAAGTAAAATATATTCCAGACTCTGAAATAAATGGAAAGTATCATCATAGACAAGGAGAATGGGAATTAGAACCAAAAAAAATTATAGAAGAATGAAGACACGGTTTATTCATGACAAAATCCAGCCAGTACACCATGACGTGGGCAAAGCAGAGCTGGAGCACAGGCCACACGGCAGGGACGTGGGCGCCTCCTATCTGGGGGGCTGATTTAACCCACCCAGCCGGCCAGGTGGACACCCCCTCCTCCCTCAGGGCTAGGGTGACTGTATAATTCATCTCCTAAACTGGCACATAGGTGAGAGTAAAAAGAGAAGCAATTACGTAACTTGGGACAGCAGGTTTAAACCAGGATCATCCCAAGCCAAGCAGGACCTATGGGTACCCCACATGAGACCCGTGCACATCTTCTTGAAACCTTGGACTCCTTGACGTAGGTGGCCTTCCCAGGTACAGAATGGTTGTCCTGACAAGGGGAGGAACGAACTGTGCTCCCCAGCTACAGCCTCAAATCCACAGCCTCCCTAGGGAGGAAAAAAAGAAGCTGAAATTAGAACAGCTGTTAGTTACTCTTAATGATTCCCCAAGCTAGAAAACATAAATAAAAGTAATAAAATCAAATATTACTGAAGATGGAGGAATATTCATACATTCCCAGCAATGCTGTCGATGTTTCTGAAAGGCAATCTAGCACTATGTAAAATAAGACTGTTTATGTCATTTCAACTATGTTACAAGTTCAAAAAGTTTTAAGGAAAAGCTCCAAATAAAATCGAGTATAACTTATTAAAGAAAAGAATAAAACTCAAATGCCCAATAATGAAATGCTGAGCAAGCTATCATTATATTAGCATAATCAACAGTTAAATAGCCAACATAATAACTATGTAAACTATATATGAGATAATGTTAAGCAAAAAATCATAATGTAACATAGTAAGTACATACTAATTCCAAGTGCACTTTCATGGTTTAACTATGATCAGAAGGCTATATGGAGTGAAGGAAATAGAGCTTAATGTCCGTTAGGATTTTTTCCTCCAAAGGAAAAATTCAAATTTTGTAATTGACTAAGCTATAATAGCTTTATTTTAGTTACAGTCTTTCATTCATAAAGTGTACCCATTATTTCTTTGATATCAAGCATGTAATATTTGCTTTTAATTTGTTCACCATTCACCTGTGAAATTATATGAACTCTATAAATCTTTATATACTTAACAAAAATTTCCTTTCCCCTTAATATTCCTCTACAGTCCATGATGATTTTTCCTTCCTGAGCCTTTATAGAACTTAGCCACACCACTTATTTTGGATGCCTTGTATTGGTAAAATATTTTCATGTGTACGTGACTTTATATTGACAGGCATGTCTTGTTCTACTATACTAGATAGCAGATTATATATAATGGGTATTTCATTTCTTCGTAAATCCTCCAGCACTTAACAGAGTACCTGTCACACAGTATGTACCCAAGAAATATTTATTGAATGATTGAATGAAAGGATAGGTGGAGAATAAAAGGAAGGAAGGAAAGAAGAAAGAGAGAAAGAAAGAGAAATAGAGAAAGAGAGGGAGAGAGAGAAGGAAGGAAGGGAGGGAGGGAGGAAAGATACCTTGGAAATCTAAATACTAAGAAGTGTCTATTATCAAAATTATTAAGTGTAACCAATACCCTCTGTTCTCCTTCCCTGACATCTTTTCCAAACAGACTAACTTATGAACCTCTCTGGTTTGGGACATTTTTTTCTTTTTTCTCTTTTTTTTTTTTTTTTGTGAAGGCTGATAAAGTGATTTAAGAAATAATCTTATGCAGCAGGAAACTATTAACATAATAAACACACTCCATTTGCATCTAAGAAAATATGTTATCCTAATTTTATTTAGCATAAAGATTCTGAATTTAGAGTTTTCTTTTTCTCCCCCTAAACATAAATCTCTTCCTCAGCTCCAGAGCACGTTCTAATCTGTAAGTGTGGGAGGGTTTTTTGGTTTGGTTTGGTTTTTCCTGTTTTCAGAACATAGTACATGAAACTCCCTTTGAGGCTGACATATCCCTGAGGAGAAGAGCCCTCTTTCTGGTTCACGTAGCATTAGTTGACTGCTTAGGTTTTTGGGGGTCAGTCTTGCATGTTCTATTAATTTGGCCTGATACATCCTGAGGCAACAGAGCATTTTCAAACATAAAAACATAAATGCAAGAGGAAAGGAAAACTGCAGAGAGAAGAGAGATGTTCATGCCCGGGCCCTGTGGAAACCCTGTGGAAACAGCATAGTTGGTTTCAGTCAGGGATGAGATTGCCGGGAAGCTCACAGAGATTTTCAGTCACAGGCTAGGAATGGGGGAGGGCTGCATATGTAGATCAGGATAAAAATTAATAGACAATTATCTTTTAAAAGAAATGAAGTCACTTTCCTACACTTTTTTAGTCAGACCTTTAAATTTCCCCACTGCTACTTATATATGATGAGATTCCATCTTTTTCTAGATTAAGATCTCAAATCATCTCATAAAACAAAAAATGCACTTAGTCAAAATCTTTACGTCACCCATAAATACAATATGACATATGGATAGATTTCTTTTAATAATGCTGACACAGGCAATTTTACCTTCAGCATCTGAATAGACTGCTGTTTCCTGTGCTGAGCATCAATTTGGCTTATATTTAGGGACTGTGTCGCACATACAAATAGATTCTTCTTTACACCCCTGACTCCTATTCAGCCCAAGAAGATACTTTATGGGGACAAAGGCAAACTGAGATGACCCAGGGCACAGAAGATCAGCACCTCCCATCTTCCTCTTCCTGGGGCACTTACTAACCTTGTTTGTTTTTTTGTTTTGTTTTGTTTTGTTTTTTATTCATATTTATTGAGATATATGCACATACTATGGAGTCATACAAAACAAAGCATACAGTCAATTGTTTACAGTACCATTATATAGTCTGGGTTGTAGTTTGATAGTTTCAGGTATTTACTCCGAGCTATTCCAATTCATTAGAACCTAAAAAGGGTTGTCTATATTGTGTGTAAGAGGTCACTACAGTGACCTCTTAGCTCCTTTTGGAATCTTTCTGCCACTGAAACTTATTTCATTTCATTTGACATCCCCCTTTTGGTCAAGATGTTCTCCATCCCACGATGCTGGGTCCAGATTCCTTCCCAGGAGTCATATTCCACGTTGCCAGGGAGATTCATTCCTCTGGGTGATGGATCTCACATAGAGGGGAGGACAGTGATTTCACCTGCCAAGTTGGCTTAGCTGGAGAGAGAGGCTACATCTGAGCAACAAAGTGGCATTCGGGAGGAGGCTCTTAGGCACAATTATAGGCATGCTTAGCCTCTCCTTTGCAGCAACAGTCTTGCCAAGGGCAAGTCCTGTGGTAGAGGGCTCAGCCCATCAAACCACCAGTCCCCCATATCTGTGAGCACATCCACAACCATCAAGGTGGGGGAGCCCAACACCCCTGCATTCTCCACCAGCTCCTCAAGGGGGCTCTGCATATTTTTTTCCGTTTTTTTAATTAACTCTTTTTTTTTTAAATCAACTATATAAAAAAAAATTAAAAAAACATACAATAAAAAAAAATTTCAAACAAACCATAACAAGGGAGTCCAACATGTTCCTACTCTACCCCAAGAAAATAACCTAATATAGCAACATTTCTGTGAACTTGTTCCTACCATATCCATCAGAAATAACAAACCATAGTCATTTCTGGGCATTCCCAGAGCATTAAATTTACCCGTGATAGCTTATCTGTTCTTATTGGGTTATCGGTCCCCCTTCATTAATTGCTCTCTATCACTAATTTCCCTACATTCTATGTTATAAACCATTTATTTCAGGAGTGTGTTGTTTAACCTCCAGGTGTTTGTGAATTTTCTAAGTCTCTGATGGTTATTGACTTCTAATTGTATTCCATTGTGGTCAGAGAACGTGCTTTGAATAATTTCAGTTTTTTTTAAATTTATTGAGGCTTGTTTTATGTCCCAGCATATGGTCTATTCTGGAGAAAGTTCCATGGTCACTAGAGAAAAATGTGTATCCTGGTGATTTGGTATGTAATGTTCTATATACATCTGTTAAATCCAATTCATTTATCAGATTGTTTAGGTTTTCACTTTCCTTACTGGTCTTCTGTCTGGTTGATCTATCTATAGAAGAGAATGATGTGTTGAAGTCTCCCACAATCATTGTGGAAACATCCATTGCTTCCTTTAGCTTTGCCAGTGTGTCTCATGTATTTTGTGGCACCATGATTGGGTGCATAAACATTTATGATTGTTATTTCTTCTTGTTGAATTGCCCCTTTTATTAGTATGTAGTGGCTTTCTTTGTCTTTCATAACATCCTTGCATTTAAAGTCTATTTTATCTGAAATTAATATTGCTACTCCTGCTTTCTTTTGGCTGTAGCTTGCATGAAATATTTTTCCATCCTTTCAATTTCAATTTCTTTGTGTCTCCGTGTCTAAGATGAGACTCTTGTATGCAACATATTGATGGTTCATATTTTTTGATCCATTCTGCCAATCTATATCTTTTAATTGGGGAGTTTAATCCATTTACATTCAATGTTATTACTGTGAAGGCATTTCGTGAATCAGTCATCCTATCCTTTGGTTTTTGTTTATCAGATATATTGTTTCCCTCTCTCTCTTATTGTCCTTTAATGAACCAATATTGAATCTCTTTAGTGCGGAACCTTCCTCCATATCTCTCTCTCCTTTCTTTGTTTCTCTGTCAATAGGGCTCCCTTTAGTATCTGAAGTAGAGCATGTCTTTTATTAGCAAAATCTCTTAGCATTTGTTTGTCTGTGAAAAATTTAAGCTGTCCCTCAAATTGGAAGGAGAGCTTTGCTGGATAAAGTATTCTTGGTTGGAAATTTTTCTCTCTCAGGATTTTAAATATGTCATGCCACTGCCTTCTCAGGATTTTAAATATGTCATGCCACTGCCTTCTCACCTCCATGGTGGCCACTGAGTAATCATTACTTAGTCTTATGTTGTTTCCTTTGTATGTGGTGAACTGCTTTTCTCTTGCTGCTTTCAGAACTTGCTTCTTCTCTTCAGTATTTGACACTCTGATCAGAATATGTCTTGGAGTGGGTTTATTTGGATTTATTCTATTTGGAGTTCACTGGGCATTTATGCTTTGTGTTTTTATATTGTATAGAAGGTTTGGGAAGTTTTTCCCAACAATTTCTTTGAATACTCTTTCTAGACCTTTACCCTTTTCTTCCCCTTCTGGGACACCAATGAGTCTTATAATTGGACGTTTTATTTTATCTACCATATCTCTGAGGTCCATTTTGATTTTTTTACTTTTTTTCTCCATTCTTTCTTTTGTTCTTTCATTTTCCATTCTGTAGCCCTTGAGGTCACTGATTTATTGTTCATCTTCCTCTAGTCTTGTACTATGAGTATCCAGAATCTTTTTAATTTGGTCAACAGTTTCTTTTATTTCCATAAGATCATCTATTTTTTTATTTACTCTTGCAATTTCTTCTTTATGCTCTTCTAGGGTCTCCTTCATGTCCTTTATATCCTGTGTCATGCTCTCGTTGTTTGTCTTTAGTTCTTTGATTAATTGCTCCAAGTACTGTGTCTCCTCTGATCTTTTGATGTGGGTGTTTGGGTTTGGGTTATCCATATCATCTGGTTTTTACATATGCTTTAACATTTTCTGTTGTTTTTGGCCTCTTGGCATTTGTTTACTTGATAGGATTCTTTTAGGATATGTAGGATTATTCAAAGACTAATCTCTAACTTGTCAGATCTACAGCTTGGTAGCATACACTTTCTCTAACTAACCAGCAGATGGCGTCTGCGAGTCACCTATTCCCCTCAGGTCAGTTCTCCCCAACTTTGTCTTTGTGGTGTGTGGGGGGCTGATTCTTGTGGGGTCCAATTGGTGCACCAAGTTTGGGTGTGTTGTTGTGGCTGTCCGTCCTGAATTTGGGCATGTGTCTGAGCAGTTAGGGAGGGAGGGCAACTTTAATAATCAAATCTCCCAGGTGTTCCTGGAGATTTAAGGCTGTTGCAAGAGTTTAAACCTTCATTTCAGTCTCACCACAGATTGTCTCTGCCGCTGACCCACAAGTCCTTGGTACTGGCATATGGTCCCTAGGATTTCTCAGTGGGTCCCTCTTCCAAGCTGTGCCTTCTAGGGCCTTTGCTGAGGGAAGGTTGTGCTACAACATAGGTGCGTGCAATCCCTCAAGGGAAGTTCTGGGCCGCCAGGCCGTGTAGGGGCATTCCCAGCCTGCTGTAAGGATGGCTGAATGGGGCATGTTAATTTCCCCTTTTCACACAGCTCCACCTTCTCAGCTCTGGGACAATTAGCTGTGGGTGCACAAAAGGCTATTGTCCATGCCCGATATTGTGGCGTGTGCACATGTTGCTGGAAACACTTCCTGTCACACAGGGTTTTTTGGTGCAGCTCTGGGCTGTGGCGCCAGCGCCAGACAGGAGCATTCCCAGCCCACCGGGAAGATGGCTGCAACGGCCGTGGTTATTTTCCCCTTTTGGCTCACCTCTGCCTTCCTCTCTCTGAGACAATTAGCAGCGGGTTCAAGAAAGGCTATCTTCCACCCCAGATATTGAGGCATTCGCACAGCCCGTTCCTGCCGCACTTCACTGTGCGGTTCTTGCTGCCGTATCTGCAGCGCTTTTGGGTTTTTTAATAAAGAACTAGTCTGCCTCCAAACACCAACCCACGGTTTCCCCACACCGCAGCGTGGCTGCTGGATATTCAGCAGGCTTACTCACTCATTTGAGAATGCAGACTCCTGGTTTCACCAAGTCCACAATCCCTGTGGATTTAGCAGACCTTGTCCAGCTGGGGCATTGCTGGAACTGGTGTTCTGGGCCACTTTCTGGCTTTTAGCTAGTATTTTTCATGGAGGTGTTTTTTTGCCCTGTCTCTCCTAGCCACCATCTTAGGTTCTCCCCTTGTTTGTTTTTGTTTTTGTTTTTGCTCTGCACCTATGTCTGGCCTGAGTGTCTACACACATATGTCCTATCTTCCACTAGGACAAGATGGCTTAACTCATCAAATACTAAACATAGCCATAGCAGTTGGGCAGCACTCAATGCTGCAACTCGGACACTTATTTTTTTTCACAGCAGTAAGAACGTGCACTTCTGAAAAGCCTCCATATTGGGAGAATGATGGGGGACAGAGATAACAAAGGAGGGCTTTTCTATCACTTGAAGCAAGTGTTTTTTGATTAACAAAGGACAAGATGCTGTGAAAGTTATGGTTTGTTTGACTCCACTGTATACCTTACAGAGTACTTGCATCTGCATGTTTTCATGTTGTCCTCACCATGTAACTGTTCTGGAGGGACACAGAGGATGATGGGGAGTGTGTTGAAGGAGAAAAGAAGGCCAAGGGCAAAACCCTGGAGAACACCAGTACTTAGCAGGGGAGTATGGAAGAGGACCAGATAGAGAAAAGAAGAGGAACCCACGGAGCAGACAGAAGCAGTGTTGCCAGAGAGGTAGAAGGAAAAACAGGAGAGAGCAGAGTGCCAGAACCCAAGAGAGCACAGCATCTGAAGCACGGAGCAGTCCCCAGCATCAAATGTTAAGGAAGTCAACTTTGATGAAAACTGAACAGACGCATTGGATTTGGCAATTGGGAGGCTCCTCTCTCTTGCGAGTCACAAGCCCACATCCCCACTTTTCTTTTGTACACAGTTCTTAAAGGAACAGTAGGTCTACCAAAAGATCAAGAGAGCCAAGGAAAGGAAAAGTTGACGGTCAATTTAATAGGTATTTTTCATTGCTTTCTTGTCGGTAGGACACAATCACATCTGGCCACTGTTTTTAATGAATTGCCTATGAGCATATCCATTACTCTGAGCAGCACATGGACTGAACACTGCCCGGGCATTTCTGGCCTGTGATTTATCTGCCTGCCACCTTTTGGTTCTGGTAGAACTCTTTTCATTGCTTGCCTGTTAAAGAAGTCAATCTTATTTTCTTGCTGGTTGGAAAATAGCAGGAATGCAGAAAATGAAGGGAACCACAGTAACCTTAAACAGTGATTCTTTTTAAGAGAAGATAAAGATACAGATATTTCAAATTTTCCTATACATTTTCCAACATTTCCTTTGATGAATACCTTGACTTGGAAGCTCTTAGAGGAGGGACTATACATTTGTGTTTTGTGATTCAGCATCAAGCATCATGCCTGCAACATAGAATATGAACTACTCAATGAGCCTGTGTGGTTGGAGCTAAGAGGGACACAGCCTGTCTGCAGTGAGGCAGCATCAAAGCTAGAAAATAGGGAAAATGTGGTCTATCGGAAAAGCAGAATAATGTAATGCTTAGGTTTTGCTGCTCTTGGTGTTTCAAGCCTGAATTCAATTAACATATAAACCACCAGTGTCAAGCAAATGTAGCAACCAAATCATCCCAGCCTGTCAAACACATTATATGTTCATTTTGCTCTGCTCTTTTAGAACCGATTTTCAAAGGTTTATAAAGAGATTTTAACATTTTAAAAATGCCAGTGGTTTCATTATTGAGTGAAAAGAAGTATTTCACTAAATATCTAGTTAGTAATAATAATGATGATAATTGCAAATAATATACTGAACATATGCTATGTGCCAGATATTGTCTTAAATACGTTATGTGGATTACCTCACTTTTTTCCTCAAAACAACCCTAAGAGATAAATACTTTAGTATCCCCATATTAAAGATGTGGATGAGGCACAGAGAGCTTAAGTAACTTGATCAGAGTCACACAGCTTCTATATTAAAGAGCCCTTTTAATTCCCTCCTTTGAGTTCACTCTTCAAGTCAGTCAACAAAAATAATAACTATCAATTGTTAATCCCTTGCTATGTGCCAGCAACTATGCCAGACACTTTAAATACATTCATGTTCTTATTTAATTCTCTCAGCTGCACAACAGATATTAGTGTTCTCATTTCCCAATGTGACACTAGGGTGCGAGACGTTAGGTAAGTTGACAGGCAACTCACATGTGCAGAACCAGGATATTGAGTCAGGTCTTTATGATTACAAAATCCAAGTTATTTCCTCTGTGCTATTACAAATCTCCTTCAAGGAATGGTCTTGAAGAAATTCATCATCCGGTTTGATGACTTGCCTGATAGGTCAAGAGTTTCAAAAAATATAGAGCTCCTCTTTATAGTCACAAATATTTTTACATTGAGATGATGGATTTGTTTGAGTTTCCAAAGTCAAAGGGCCAGAAGTCTTCCCCTCACTTCCCACAGCTGCTCTCAGCCCCGAACAACCCCAAGGTGAAGGATCAGAAGAGGCAGTGTCATCTCTATCCTTCTTGACTGGTTCCCTCCAATTTTTCCATCTCTTTCTCTTATGGACCATCTTAGGATAGCACTGCCAGTTCCAGAATGTTCTTTCAGTTCTTTCTGCTTTGCCTTTGTATGCTTAGGTTCCTATGTTCCTCCTCTTAAATGAGTTTCTGAGATATAAGGAGGGCATGCACTTGCTGAGACTTATTCACACCACTGAGCTGGATTTCCCTTTAAAAAGATCACCCAGTCTTGCAGTCTAAAAACTCACCTTTCCCCTGCAAGGCACCCAGCAGAGCAGAGGCAGGAGAGATGGAATGCTATCCTCAGCTTTAATCAATGCATTGCCCAAGGTCATGGTGCTTTGAAATGGAAATCATATCTGCTTTTTAGAATATCCTTTCCTAATTGTGTCAAAACTCATTAGGCACAAATGTCCATTCAAGTAGTGGCTCAGAGGCACAGTTAAAATTAATTACAGCCTAGGCCTTTTATTCAATTTTGAACAGATTCATCAGTGTCCAGTCTCCCTTCTTCACCCTTCCTGAGAGCAACTCCTTGGGGGAGTTATTTGATAACCCTAATAATTAATTTAAATAAAGTTTGTTGTAGAAAAATTCCATTTTTTTCTCAAGTTTGCCTCAGGAGATGACTGCTGATTTTAGAATGGCTTTGATTCATATTCTCCAGAGTTTTTAAAGCCAATAAACTTTGAACATGAGAGTTAATCCCCTTTCTTCTAGCACATCTTTACCTTAGGGTTCTCATACCTAAAGAGACTAGACTAGATCAGTTGCCCCCAGTTCTCAAAAGACTTGAAGGATTGGAGAGAAGGGCCTAGTTGTCTAAGCCCAGAAGTATCGGGGCAAAGAAATTAAACTGTTGAGAAGTTAGCCAGCTCAGATACACTGTTAGAGCTCCCAAAGCATCATCATCACATTTCCAGTGAGAAAAGGGAAGACGTGCCTTCCGCTCCACCACCAAATTCCCACCCCCCCTCCTCATACACACCACACACACACAATTCCTGACAACAGCCGACCATGGAGGCTTCCATGCTGGCAGCTCAGCCCCCCAAAATCTGTAGGGTAGGTTTCAAATAAATGAAGACCTTTTCCTCCCGAAAGGTTGTGGACATCTCCATGAAAAGACAATGGGCAAAGAGAGTAGAAGCGAATTCCAGTAGTTACACCAGCACCACATTAAAAACAGGCTATGACTAAAGGGTCTCCCTTCTCACCCCTCTGCTGTCTGGTCTTCTGGGGTAGAGCAGAAGTGACCGAACGATGATGAACTAAGATTCGCTTGGCAATGACATTCACTTTAATCTCATCATAAGAGATTTCTTGGCCTCTAAAATTATAAATAGTCCTGAAGTCAGAGTGCCATTAGTGATCAGAGAACAAAAGAAAATATAGTCATCTGTGGGCACAGAATAAAGGAAAGACAAGCTGGAATAGCAGGCAAAAAAACTTAGGGTGACAGAGAAAAGTCCATGATCTACTGTCAGAGCCAGAGTGTGGGTCAATATAAGGTCGCTGGCTCATAGTACAAGACCACAAAGGAAAAATTGTGGCATTCTTCAGCACAATTTTCCTCAGTCTTTCAATTCTGTCATAAAAATATGTCAGAAATCCCACACTATATCTCCTTATTCTTTTCCACCTTAGTTAGGAGGCCTCCTATTATACTATTATTGTCCTGGTTCTGGTCAATACAAAGCCAGGGAAGATCAGCCTCTGGAACCCAAACATGACTCGTAAAGTTTGTGGCAAATTTTGCTTTGGGCAACTTTCAGAGATACAAATAAAGGCTTAGATATTTTTTCTCCCTTAAGTGCAAATGGAAGAAAAAAGCCTTTCTTTAGAACCAGGTATGTCTAAGATCTGCAAAAACTTCTAGAAAGATATATAAAAATAGCTATCACTATTAATTGTCCTCATTCCCAATTATGGAAGATTGCAAAATCCATTTTTAATCTAAAGAAAGTATTTTCTTGTTTTCTATCTCACAGCCCTGAATAAATGAATGAAAGCAAGAGCATGTCATATTTGGAATGCAGGTTTTCAAGGTGCTAAGAAACTAATTTTTTCAGTGCCTAACTGCATGAACATGGCAACAACAGCTTTGAAGCAAGTTAAGGACTCATTTTTTCTTCTCTGAATCCCTACTACAAAATAGGTTCCTTGGGGTACTCTTTAGGCAGCAGGTAAAGGTTTTTCTGTTGATTAAACTAAATGGAGCATCAGGGGGAAAATAGGATTGCCAGAAAAGTAATTTTCAGAAAGTTGAATTTAACTATAAATTAGTTAGCAGCATAGGCACAATAACTAGATGCCATCGGCATCAAACATCTCCTGCTGAGTGATGGAAGTGTGAGCCCCCACATGGAAGGCAGCAAAGCAATTACACATCCGCATTTATTTGCTGTGATGTGACTCAGTTAAATCCTGAAAATCAAAGTTGACACGGGGGAAAGACAGTCCTGGAGCAAAAGTCCTTTGGGAAGTTACACTAAAAGCTGAAACAACCAGAGACTGAGCTATTAATTTTAATTAAAGGAAAATGGCTTCGTTTGATGTGAGAAGTGACTGTACATTAACTGCCATGTCGAGTTGACCACTTGCTAGCCAGGGGGCAAAATGGAATGTTCTATTTCTGTCCATGCCTCTAGTCTGCTGCCTTCTTCCTAGGCAACAGCCATGAGCAACCACCATAACCTATCTCTCCAGAAACTTCCTCAGCTCCAGGCCACACCTGAGCAACTCCAGTTCCAGTTGAGAAGATTCATGATCAACTCCCACACTCTTAGGATGAGCGAGTTTCAGGTTCCTGTTTATCTCTGACACTCGTTTTGTTTTAAACTTTCAATTGATCACCTGCAACATGAGTTGTGTGATGAGATTGCCGTGTCCTCTTCCCCTGGGATGGATTTGACATCCTTTTGAGTATCGAGCCAGGCAGGAAAATGGAGACCAAAGCCTGGCCTGGTGTCCTGTGTTTATCATATCATCTTCAGTTTGCTTGTTAGATATGGTGAAGTGATCGGCTCATGGAGAAAAGTTCAGAGGAGAGGAGTTTGGCTTTCTTGGGTTTATTTCTTTTGCGTACGTTAGGTTTTAGCAGTTTAGTGCCTCTTAGTATCATTTTGACTTTGTAAGATGAAGCATCAGTCTCCTTTGAAAGTCAGTCATCTTTCAAAACTTAGGTCCATTTTGAGTCTGCAGCTCAGGATCATGTTTTTACTCCCACTATTCCTTCCCAAAAATGGGCTTCCCTGGTATCAGAAGGACATAAACCTGCTGAGATTTACATATAAAGGCACTTTGAATTTCCTGCAGAAAAGTACATCAAAAACACGCTGGCCACAACTGCACAGTCAGAAAACCCTATTGTCACTCCATGGCGGCACCCACCAAAAAGTGAGGAAGGAGGAATGGAACAGTGTTCCATGAGAAAGCTATTTCTCTACATGCTTATTTTTCTCCTTTATTGTCTTTTTCCAAATTTCCCTATTTCGATTTGTCATATTCCTTTACATTTTCCTCCTAGATCTCTTTAATTTCTTCTTATTATGAGATATTATCTACTTTTAAGTATTGCAACAAACCATTTCTATATATATAAATATGTATATAAGATCTGGAGAAAGAGGAGCCAGTGGTATGCAGAATAGAGGCAAGTAACCTAAGTGATTTATATTTTTCACTGAATATACTAGAAGTTGAGATTAAGGGAAATAAGGAAATGGGAACAAATATTTGATGGGAATTTTTTAAAGCTAGATTAGGTGGAATTCTGCTTACCATGTGGGGAATCAAGCTGAAGGATTAATCTAGATCCAGTAACAGCTGAACCCAGAGATGAAAAACAGCCACAAGTCATCTTAATTGTCCTCCAAGAGCAAGGGTATGTGTGTTCTTGGTAATAAATAATCTGGAAGCATTACTCATCCACATGGAAATCATTCCATTCATGTGATCCTTCTCCCATACTGCTGTTTACTTTAGGTAAATATACAAAGTTTTAATAATAAGGACTACCTCTTACTGCATGCCTACTCATTGTCAGTTGCTTTCTTGGTCATTTTACATTCCTCTTTTCACAACAGCCCAGTTAGGTATTATTATTCCCAGTGTACAGATAAAGGAACTGGGATCAGAAAGGTTTAATAACTTGCCTAAATTTACACAGCTAATAGGTAGATGAAACAGAATTAAAATTGGTTTGGTCTGGATTCCACAACCAATAACATAACTCACAGCATCTTGTCCCTTGTTAATCAAAAAACACTTGCTTCAAGTGAAAGAAAAGCCCTCCTTTGTTATCTCTGCCCCACATATTCTTCCAATGTGGAAGATTTTCAGAAGGGTACATCCTTATTGCTGTGAAAAAAAATAAGTGTCAGAGTTGCAGAATTAAGTATTCTCAATTGCCTTGGCTATGTTTTGTATTTGATGAGTTAAGCCATCTTGTCCTAGTGCAAGATAGGGCATATGTGTGTAGACACTCGAGCCCAGACATAGGAAAATTTCCAAGAAAAGTGCCAGAAGCAGGAGAGCACAGCCTTGTTCAGAAATGTGCAAAGTTGTTGCCAAGCAGGGAATCTTTTGCAACCCTGAAATTTGGGTTTGCTGGATCTCCTTTTATATGACGCTCACAGTGAAGCCCTCTTGAATGAAACAACTTGGCATTGTTAAAAGGCCTAGCCAGTTGTCTTAGTTTGCCAGGACTGCTATGACAAATACCACACACTGGTTGGCTTAAACAACAGGAATTTATTGTCCAACAGTTTTGGAGGCTAGAAGTCCAACATCAGGATGGCAGTAGGCCATGTTTTCTCTGAAGTATTCTGGTAATGGCTAAATCTGCCTTGGTTCCATGGCAATCTGTCTCTTCCTCTCACCTCCTCTGGTTTCTATTTCTGTGTTCAATTTCCTTTTCTTATCAGGACTTCAGCTAAAATGGATTAAAGTCCAATGTCATTCCATTCGACTCACCTTAACTAATAACATCTTCAAAGGTTTTGTTTACAAATGGGCTCTTGACCATAAGACTAGGCATTAGAACTTGAGCATGTCTTTCGTGGGGACATGATTCAATCCCCAACAATAGGTTTTTCTGGGACCAGTCAGCTACTGGTACCTGGAATTTGGGTCCTTCAGAGGTAAAGGGTCTGGGGGTAGAAAGATCAGTATTGAGAAAGAGGAAGGGAAGCTGAAGGCAAAGACTGTGATAGTCACACAGGATGAATTTCATGGAGAGGCCAAATCAGCGATTGAGAAAATTGATGGTCTGAGTAATAGGTAGAAACTGGAATGCTGTTTGGAACTAATTTTGGAGGGAATGCGATGGTAAGTCTGTTTGGACTACTGGGGCTCAGATCCAAGATGGGGGAAATGATGTCATAAAGAAAAAATTTCTATCCATGTGTCTCCTAGTTAGAACCCGAGGCAGGAAAATGCGCACTAGATAGCAAGGATTCACTGGGAGCCCTTTCTAACACTTTATCTCTTTGGTAAATAACTTAAAATAAAATAAATTTGGGGCTTCAGAGAGAGTAAAAAGAAAGGTCAAGTTGATGACTGAAGAGGCAAACATCATACAAAACCACGAACATTTGTTATACAATCTTTTCCTGGAATGAGTACAACTGAAACAGATCATTTTAGGAAGGGAAGAAATGACATTCAAACCAACATGGCTAATCTACACTTGTTGGCCTGTTGCAAATGAATAACTACATAGAAACAAGGAATGGAAACCAACTGAAATGTATGCCAGTTACCAACCAGAGGAAAATGGTGAGTGACCTCCAGGGTGGGCTCTGGGCTTTAGTTTTTCTTGCATATAGGAAAATTGAATTAAAGTATAAAGACCCTTCCACCTCTAAAAATTTTCTGAGCCTGGGTCTCTTCTAACTATTAAACTCCATATGTAGGATGTATTTTTACTTACTGTGTAGTAAACTCCTTGGGTTAGGCACTTTTGTGCTGGATGTATAGTAAACTATTGTTGATGAATATTCAACATTTTGCAATTACTATCCACAGACTGATGAGTCTTGGCTTCTGAGGTCAAGCTGATCTTTGCCAAGGGAGGAGGGACAGCTGTGAAAAAGAAAGTAAATTGCTTAACCTTATCTCTTAACATCACATTGAGTCGAATAGCAGCAATCCATATGAAAACAAAGTCAGACAAGTAATGAATGAACAGAGCTTCAACAAAATAGTCTGCTCTTTTGGGATGTAGACTATATTTGAGGTACCTTCTACTGCCCCAATTCATTAAAAAGTACCAAACTTCCCCATTAGCACCGTTCTACACCTGTTGGTGTATATGATATTTCTTCTCCTTTAGCTGACATAAGCATTACACGAACAAGGGAAGCCTTGCTGTCGGGCTGTTGTACCTGTCACACCTGCAAGTGTAGCAAGTGATTCTATTTCCAGAGAATTGAGAATTGTTCCCCTATTTCTTCTTGGCCCTGGAAAGTAGTTGATAGGAAGAGAGCCACATGATCTAGACCAGAGAATTTTGGAGGAGATGCTTACACATTGTGATGGGTTTCGTCATGTACCCCAATGTAGATATGTACTCTATCTTAATTCTTAATTCCTGTGGGTGTGAACCCATTGTAAATACAACTTTTTGAACATGTTATTTTTAGTTAAGGTGTGGCCCAACTCAGTGAGGGTGGCCCAGTTGAATAATAGGGATTACTGGAGGCCTTCAAAAGAGAACTTGGAAGTCACAGAGGCAAGGAAGAAGAGGATATTGTCATGTGACCATTGGCAGATAAAGAAGCCAAAGTAACCCAAGGACTCCCAGCAGCCAGCACCAGGACACTACAGATTTGGGGAGGAAAGCAAGTCCTGCTGATATCCTGATTTTGAACTTCTGGCTTCTGAAACCATGAGCCAATAAATTCCCATTGCTTAAGTTGACCTATCATGTGGTAGTTGTCATAGCAGACTGGCAAATTAAGACACACAGCTTCTTTGCTGCCTCCAGAGTTAGAGGACATGAAGAACCTTGACAGTTATCTACACTTTGAACTCTGTATGACACAGATCCCATGAGGCCAATTATAGTGGAAGAATTTCACCGTGACCCACCTCCACAGTTTCTAGCCAGGTAGAAGGTGAGAAGTAGACCCTTCTTCTTTCCCAATACTAATCTTCAAAAATCGGCCTGCTCATCAAAATCACATGGAAAGCTGAATCAGAATCTCTGGGGTTGGAGCCTCTAAATCTACATTTTAATAAACTCCATAGATGATTCTTATCACTGGGTACAGGTTTGTGGATCAAGATTTAGGGATTATTGGTGTATATAATATAATATATAAGATAGGTTTAAGCTGTCTCAAATAAATTTGAAAGAGAGTCATCTAGACAAATCCTAGGGCATCATCCCATAAGTAATTCCATAGACTGAAGGTAGAGTAATATTGAGAAATGAGGGGGGAAAAACATGTCTTTTTAGCCAATCTTTTCTAGCCATCTGCTTCAAGGTGTCCATCTTAGTTTGCTAGGACTTCTATGACAAATACCACACACTGGGTCAGCTGAAACAACAGGAATGTATTGACTCATGGTTTTAGAAGTCCCAAATCAAGGCATTGGCAAGGCCTTGTTTTCTCTTGGAGTCTGTAGCATTCTGGTGATGACTCACTTCAATCCTAGTAGTTTCTTGACTTACATCCCTGCCTCCATCACATGGAGATGTTCATGGTCTCTTCTTGTGGCTTTCTCTGACTTCTGACTTTTACAGAACTTCTGGCTTCTGATGGTTTCTATTTTCTACTGATTAACCATGTCCAAATTTCTTCTCTTTGTAAGGACTTTGGGAATAAGGATTAAGACCCACCATGATTCAATTTGGCCACACTTAGAAGATTCTATTCACAAATGAGTTCACACCTTAACTGATATACATCTTCAAGGGATCCTGTTTACAAACGGGTTCATACACATAGGAAGGTAGATTAAGATTAAGAACACATTTGTGTGAGTATGGGGCAGGGGGTGAGTACATAATTCAATCTACCACAGAATCCTGAGTATTTTATATGATACTTTCTGTCTATCTGTTTCATGTGATACATCAAAATGGTTGCAGTTCTAGTATATTTCATTTCTATTAAAATGTCTTAAATAATCTATTGTAAATGAGGAACTGTGGTCTGAATGATTAAAAAAAAGAAGCCTAAAGCTGACCTATGATTGTTATATAAGAGATTACAAATGGAAGTAGCTGTACTCAGAAACATTTTGAAGTGTCAAGGTCAATCAAAAAATTCTTTTCCTTGGATAGCTCTTCAAAATTGATTTAAATTCTTGGCTAAGGTTACTTTTAATTTTCCACTGGGACAAGGACCCATTTTTAAATCATTTTTGTATTCCTACGGCACCTAGCCCAGTGTCTCTAAAAAGGAATTACATTTGAATGATAATCATTGGAGCCATGGTAATCTTTCATGGAGGAAAAATATACAACAATTAGGAAGACGTAGGAAAGTAGGTTATTTGGGGGGACTGGCTTATAACAGATTGGATGAATCATTCTTGGATGGAATGGAGACATTATAAATTCTGATTTCTTTTGTGGTTTCAAACACCTTAAAATACTGAAATTGCAAACAATTTCCTGAAAGCTTTTTCCAATTCATCTTTTATTGATCCCATGATCCAGACATTTTCAAATTATGGTGCTGTTGTTGAAATACTCATAGCAACAGTCTTCCCAGCCACTACCAGAATGCTACAGACTTGGGAGAAAACATGGCCTGCCAATACCTCAGTGTTGGACTGCTAACCTTCAAATACATAAGACAATAAATTCCTGTTTTTTAAGGTATTGTGGTTTTGTCATAGCAGCCCTGGTCAACTAAGACATCTATCAAGTAGATGAGAGGTATTTTTATTTGTTTGTTTATTTGATTGGTTTTGATGTCCTTACATCCAATCCATCCATCCCTCAGTCAATCAAAAACTATTGCATGTCTACAAATAGTATATAAATGGAATTGTCTCCCTACACTGAAGAAATTTTCAGTTTATTTGGGGATGCAAAGCAAATGCACATGAAATAAGTAGAGAATAATTTAATGTTCAAATGTATATTACAACTGTGAGTTAAGTGACTGACTGTGATTCCTGAAAGTTCAGGCAATAATGAGGCCAAAACAGGTTAGAATATTTGGGCAAAGTGTCTTAGAGGCAGGTTGGATTGAGTTTAGATAAATAAATATAGAAGGCAGCATTCGAAAAGAAGTATCCTCTCAGGATACTCTTTATTTTCAGAGCTCTCCTGCCTTCTTCTCAGGTGCTCAGGGGAATAAAGAACCTCTTGGCATCCCGAGTCTCCAGCTGTGTCCTTGGCAGGCCCCAGTCCTACCACTCTGGGCAAGCACCCATGTTCCAGATCTTTCCTTAATTGTGAAAGTTTAACTGCCCCATGACTCTTCATTAAGGATTCTGCCGTTAGCTGAGGCTAATTTATTTGCCTTTTAATAAATGAGTTCAGTGACTGAATAAGACATGTTTCTCTTTGTTTTATTTTAATGCATTTTTTCTTGTGAACTTCAACATACATACATAACAGTGACAACTTTCAAGGTATGATCCAACAAGCAGTTAGAGAACAAATTTCAAAGAATGTCAGGGGTCACAGTTCCACAACTTTAGCCACTTCCATTATTGTAAAATATACATACAGAAAGGTGTCAACTTTCAATGTACAGCTCAACAAGCAGTTATATAGGTAATTTCAAAAATTGCTGTGGGTTACAGTTCCACAGTTTCAGTTCTCTCCCCGTTATGCAATATAGGGTATATACAGAAAGGTGAAGACTTTCAAAGCACAATTCAACAAGTAGCCACAGAGCAAATCCCAAAGATGCTATAGGGTACAGTTTCACCATGGCATTTACCTCCTTCCAGCTATTCCAACTCCCCAGTATCCAAATATATATATTTATATAAAGTTTCAGTATTCATAGACTTTTGCCAAATCCTACATTGTTTGTTAAGATGTTTCTTAAAGCATTTTTCAGTCAACAGGTATCCCAAGAAGTTAAGGAAGAAGAGCCCAAGGGTCCCAAAATGGCAACCCAAGTAAAAAATATCTTGAAATTACATGTTTTGCCTTTTAAATTCATGAAAAAAAAATGTACTTGCTCTTCACCCACCCAGGTCTTTCTCCCCCCACCCCCAACTGAGGTCTGGGCTCAAATGTCATCTTCTCAGAGGGGTTTCCTAACCAGGTTCTCTGAAAGAGTGCCCTCCCTTCACAGGTAATCCTTTATTCTGCTCTATTTTCCTTCTGAGCACTTATCCCCACCTACTGTTTATTCAGTTATTAGATCCTCACACTGGACTGTAATTCCACTTGTAGGACTAGAGCTTGTACTTTGCACAAAAGTAAGCACCCAATAAATATTTGTTAATTGAATAAATCTACTCTATAATATTATGACTTTCTTATTCATTAAAAAAATTAATGCTTTTTTTTCTTACCTTTTTCAGAATATATTTGAATAAAATTACTGTTCTATGAACACATCGTCTTTATCCAGTGGCTTTGTTCGGTCTCATGGCAAACCATCCTGAATGCCAGGAATACTCAAACCCCATTTTGTGAAGCCCAGCTTTAGACTAGGGGAGTGAGGTCGATAGCAATTTTAGGAAGTATTTTAGGGGATTGTAAGGGAGCACATTTCCTCCAGTCCTATAGTGCTGGGCACTACCCTATCATCTGTGGAGGACACAGGGCCTCAGGTATCTACACACCATATATACCCATGCTAGGCCTTCAGGGAGGGAGAACTGAAGCAGAGCAGCTACTTTGGATCACATTTGCTTCGTGTGTCTTCTTTCCATCTATGCCAAAATACGGGTTTTCCACCAACCAATATCTGGTCCAGAGCCCAGTAAGCAAATTACGCAATGGACCAGAGCTTAGGACCTCTATTCGCTAAACAGTCTCACCATAATCAGTCCAGGCAGTTTCTCTGAGATTGTGACCTTGCCCTGTCTTTAGCAGTGTCCATACCTCCACCTGCCAAATGAAGAGGCACCTGAGAGCTTGTCTGTCCAAAATACTTAAATGAGTTATTGCAGCTCTACCCAAAGTCCACTCATGAACTACGACTGAAGCAACCTCAGCTCTAATTCTTGGTCTTTCGCCAACTTCCAGTACGACTCTGGAAAAGTTGCTTGACCTCCCTGGACTTCAGCTTTCTCATTTGTGAAATTAGGAAATTTTATTAGATTAATTAATTCATTTAATAACTACTGAACACTATTAAGTTCTGAATAGTCTCCAAGATCCATTCTAGCTCAGGAATCCTATGACTTCGATCCTTCTCTCATAATTGTACCAGTCCATCAATGTGGAACAACGGCCATCCTTTGCATGTTTCCTAGGGTTAGTATTAGACCCGCAAGTGTCTCCAGAGAATGTGCCCACATGCCATTTGACATGGCTGAGGGACCACGGGCAACTCTGAAACAAAGCTCAAGATTTTGGCTAATTTTCTTCAAACTGTCTCAACAATGCACAACAATAACATTGCCTGGAGAAGGGTTTCAAGCTACTACAAATCACAACAGGCTGCAGCAACAGAGACCTGCATGGGGTACCTTGTTTTGGGGCCTTCTATAACCCCATGACATTATGGGGTTATTTCTAGCCCACAATTAACGAATGCAATTCAACAAGTGATTGTGAAACACTGTGGAAGAAGCAACACTTATAGTATCACTTGAGAATACCAGGAAACAGTTAAATGACAGACTAGTATATAAGTAAGAGTATATGCAGTATGTAAGTAAAGGCTCAGATAAACAATGGGGTCAAAAAAGAGTAATGGGGATCCAAGAAGGAGGCTGGAGCAGCCAAGGAGGGGTTCACGGCAGAAGTGACCAGAAGCCTCACGACTGGTCTGCATGGATGCAAGACCAGAGAGCACATGACCCACCCAGAGGGGAGGGCAGCACACAAGGAGCAACTCATGCTGACCAGTGACCCGAATAGACTCAATATTGAAACTGAGTACAGTTCCCAGCAGAATGTGTTCTTAGTGCTAAAGAACTTACAGGATGTTTGCTCTTGTCCTGTAACAGGATGCTCGTGGTTACCTTCAGAGATGCCTGGCCTAGCTATTTCTCTGCTTCTCATGGCTGTTTTCCTCTTAACTGGCCTATTTTGTATGGTTTTAAGACCGTTAGCTGACACAAATTCTTTCTGAAAAGAAGTGATGATATAAATTGTCTTTTTTTTCCTAATCAGACCCAGCTACATTCAATAATACTAAACCTTTCCCAGGTCACTGGGTTTTGATCTTATGACCAATTAGCTGTAAGACTGACCCTGAGAATGATTTAAACATATTAGAATTTTAACAGATTCAAAGCATTAGTTTAATTTCTAAAAATTTCAGCAAAGTCACATCTTTAATAGATACATAATCTATAAAAATAATTTATAAACCTTGAATTAACAAGATTTTATAGGATGAATTATATTAGGAACATGGGGACACCTTTAGCTTTAACTCGAAAAACCGGATTTGTGTAGTTTGTGCTAATGTTTATTCACTACTGCCACCTTGTGGCCGCTCTTCAGACAGCACTACGTACAATTTGTTAAAACAAGCTGTCAGATTGAGGGGAAAATAAGATAGAGTAAGATCTGGTCTCTGGATCTCCTGGCTCCTATAATTCAGAATATAATTTGTGAAACAACCATATCCTTATTTAGAGTAAATCTTAACTGGCAACATTACAGTTCACATATTTTAATTGAGATTTTTAAATTTATTATTTCAATTTGAAGGGTACTCAAATTTCTAAATAATTTATATAGATGGTAACTACTTAGAGTCAACATAACGTAATGACTAAGAAAAAGGGCTCCATAGTCATATTATTTGGGTTTTATTCCTAGCTCTGCTTCTTTCAACTGGACCTTAGTTTTCTTGTCAGTGAAATATGGAAAATAGTTATTTATCTCATAAAGTTGTTTTGAAGATTAAATGAGAGAATACACTTAAAATACCTTAGAAAACAGTCTGCCTGACATATAGCAAGCAGTCAATAAATAGTAATTATTATTACATCCCTACAAGAGGAAAACCAGCATGGTACAATAGCCCTGAGCCGGAACAGCAAGAGGCTGGGGCTAGGTCTGCCCCTAACTTGCTGTGTGACCTTAGGCAAGTCACTCAGCATCTCTGGGTCTTGGTTCCTCTTTAGAACAGGTGAGATCTCTAAGGTCTCAGCAATATCAAGTAAAGACAATATCTCCCAAAGAGACTTGGGAATGGACACCTCTAAGGTCAGGGGACAAGGCAGGGACAGACTAGGGTGGGATGGTATAAAGAAATTCACAAAATAGGTATCTTGGTTTAAAAAAACAAAAAACAAAATGCACAATTGTGAATCTCCATCAAAAATGAAGTTCCTCAAAGGGCTTATTTTTTATGTTTATATTTCTATTACTAAGTTTTCCAAGTAGTTCACCTTGATTTTCAAAATAAAAATTAACATCACCCTAGGGCATGTAACACATATCACGCTATAATTTGATTCTCCCTTTTGGGAAAGATCTGCTCTTTTCCATAATTTCCCACCCAGCCCCAACCCTGACTATGATGGGGAAAACATGTTCTTTGAAAACGTGCAGCTTCCCCTCCCCTCTCCAAGCCTAATGCCTGCACTTTTTTTTATTCCAGCCTAATATAAACTGTCCTCCATTAAACTAAGTAGGTTTTGAAAAGCCATAGTCTCGTTAGGGAGTTTCATTTTTGTACTAAAAGGCCCCAATCTTTAGGGGCTTTCTAATCCCCTGAAGGTATTTCTGAAAGGTAAACAATAAAGGAACCACTTTCCCCTCTATTTTCAGCGATTTCAAATTCCATTCTAAGGAGTAGAAACTGCCTTTAGTCAAATTTCATGTTTCAAAGCTAACCATTTACAGCCTAAATGTTTCCTGTGTGACAGCCTAATTCCTGAACCCAGCTAGAAAGGTTTCTGGCTCGGCCACTTCAACAGCCAGATCTGCACTAGGATGTAAAAGAAGCAAGTTTCCAGAAGCCAGCACCCCATGGATGGTTGTGGCTTCAGGCACGTAACAGTGTCGTTTTGTTTGAATAGATAGATCAGCCACATTGCTGATAATTTATTTTTACTGTTACAGCCCCATAATATGACTCAGTGAGTGAGCGACCAGAAACTGGGCTGATGGTTTCCCAATCTAGTTATTTCTGCCATCTTTGCAACCAGATCTAAGGGACCACATGCATTTGATTATCTATAAGTGATAAATTTGTGTGATCATTTCTGCAATATCACAGTATTGCCACATATATACATTATGGCCAATATTTAGACACCCAAATCTGTCACAGCCTTTTAAAATATATTTTTGAGATGCCTTAAACCTTCAGGAACCCAGGAACATTCAGAAACTGAAAGAAATGTGATCACCACCATAGGAGCAGACTTGGTCATTTTAAATAATAGACTTCCTAGTTTTCAAACTTTTGTTGCCATTGACTCTTCTTCAGTTATCTTTGTGAGTTTATGAATGAACAAGGACATAATTTGGAAATTTGGTAATTTGGAAATTATATTTTCAGGGGCTTTTAATCTGGTGTCCAAAGAACCCACCTGGAAGGACTTCAGCTTGTCCATGGGGGTCCCAGAAATTGAATCGAAAAAAAAATTGTATAAATATAGACATTTTTCTCTATTTATTAGATTCTCAAAAGGATTTAAGAGTTTAAAAATGTTATTAAAGAGTTTCTGGCTAAAGATGATGGATTGGAAATGCACATTTAGTTCCTCCCTCCTGAAAGTCCACTAAAATGATGGTAATATTTTACTGTTTTTGTTCACTCATAAACTCACAAAGATAATTGAAGAGGAGTCAATGGCAACAAAAGTTTGAAAATTAGAAAGCTGATGGATAAGTAGCAACTAAAATAACAGGTGCAAGAAAGTAGAATTTAAACTAGGAATGGGAAAACTGAGAAGCAAACCAATTTATACCAGCAAACCCTGTGATGGTCAGAGTGGTGGCCCACCAAGATGTCTACGCCGTAATTCCCTGAAACTTGTGAATATGTTACTTTACATGGTGTTCTGGCTTGCTAATGCTAGTTTTGCAAAATACAAGAAATGGATTAGCTTTTATAAAGGGGGTTTATTTGGTTACACTTACGGTCTTAAGGTCATAAAGTGTCCAAGGTGAGGCATCTACAAGAGGGTACCTTCACTGAAGGATGGCCATTAGCTTCCGGAAAACCTCTGTTAGCTCGGAAGGCATGTGGCTGGCCTCCAATTGCTCCCAGGCTGTGTTTCTAAATGGCATCCTCCAAAATGTTGCTTTTAGGGCATTTTGTTCTCTCTTAGCTGCAGCTCCTTGTCAAAATGTCACTCTCAGTTGCTCTCCAAAATGTCACTCTTAGCTGCTCTGCATCTGGGCCTGTGTGGCTCTTATTTAAGTACTCCAGTGATCCAATAAAGACCCACCCTGAACGGGTGGGGCAACACCTCCAAAGAAATAATCCAATGAAAGTTCTCACCCACAGCTGATTGAGTCACATCTCCATGGGAACAATGAACCAATAAGTTCCAACCTAATCAACACTAATAAGTCTGCCCCTACAAGATTGCATCAAAGATAATGGCATTCTGGGGGACATAATACATCCAAAGTGGCACACATGGCAAAAGGGACTTTGCAGATGGGATTAAGTTAAGGACCTTGAGATGGGAACATTATCCTTGATTATCTGGGTAAACCCAATATCATCAGAAGGGTGATCATAAGAGAAAGAGATAGGAGAGTCAGCATGAGCTAAGGAGGATGAGCTCAGAAGTGAGGCTGGAGTGATGGGAAGCCAAGCACCTGGGAAGGCGGAGGCCTCTAGAAGCTGGAAAAGGCAAGGAATGGATTCTCTCCAGAGTCTCCAGAAGGAGTGCAGCCCCACCCACAGTGGATTTCAGCCCTGCAAGGCTCATTTTGGTCTTCTGACCTCCAGAACTATAATATAATGAATACGTGTTGATTTAAGCCACCAGGTTTCTGATAATTTGTAAAACAGCAACAACTAATACAAACTCCAAGTCACATCCTTGTGAAATTGCATATTGCTGGAGACAAAGAGAAGATCTAATAAAGCTTCCAGAGATGGAAAAAAATGTTTTGTTCAAAGGACCAAAAATCAGAAAGGCACAGAGCTTCTCAATGGCAACATTGGAAGTTGAAAAACAATACAGCAATGTCTTAAAAAGTTTGGGGGAAAGTGTGTTCCTCCATTGAATTTGATAACAAGCCAAACTTATTTTAATGTAAGGATAGAATGAAGATATTTTCAGACATATAAGATATCAAAAAATGTACCTTCCATACACCATTTCTTGAGAAATTTTGAGGGAACGTGCTCCATCAAAATGATGAGAGAAATGAAAGAGAGGTAGAAATAAGTTCTTGGATACAGGGGGTCTGACACAAACAAGAGGTAAAGGGAGTTCCCATGATGATTGTTTCTGTTAGTTTGGATTTGGATCTCTAGCAAATGACAGAAAATCCAAAGAAACAGCATCTTAAACAAAAAATTTTATTTCTCTCTTCTGTAAATGTCTGGAGGTAGGCTTTCTTGGGCTGATATGACACTCATCTCTTCAGGGACCAAGCCTACTCCTATTCTACTGCTCGGTCTTCATGGCCTCCATTCCCAAGGTACTCATGATCAAAAATGGCTGCTGGAGAGCCACTCATCACAACCACATTCAAGCAAGCAGAGAGGAAGAAAGGGAATGAGAAGGGCCCACCCCTTGTGTTAAGGACACTTCCAAAAAGTTTTAAACTACTTCCTCTTACACACTATTGACAACTTAGTCAATTGGCCCAACTTAGTTGCAAAGGAGACTAGGAAATTGGCGATTCTGTTACTGTTGAATAAAGGAAGGACTGAAGAACAATTAGTATTTTCTGCACAAGTGAGGTGAAATCTCAAGACAACATCAATACTGCAGATCCAGAAAATAATCAGTCCAGACTGAAGAATTTTAGAAGCCTCTGGGAAAGATTTCTTGAAGAAGATACAATTGATAGACTAGCTAATGAGTTTTCACACTTTGAGGGGAAGTTTATATAATCGAAGGAATGTTTTAAATTGGCTTTAATAGATATATATAAAAACCTAAGCAAACAAAAACAAGGGCAATTATTAATTTGAGGGAGAGCCAAATATGCAAGAAAGGAAAAATAATCATATTACATTGCTTAGCTGTAATTAACATTTACATAATCAAAGTAATATAAACACTGAACAATGACCTAACAAATATTACAACATGACTATATTAGGATGGGCAAAATAGAAATTATGAGGTTTTACCATGAAGATGGAGAATTTAAAAGAGCTAAATTGATTTCTGGTTTCAGCTGCAACATGTGAAGAGCTTACGAGTTAACACTCCTGTCCTGTCCATGAAGAAAAAGCTGAACAAACTGAGAATCAGCAACTCTTCTTTGATCCGTCAGAGAATTGAGGTCACAGGGCAAACTGCCACCCTCAAAACTGGAGAGGCTGCCAAATACAGAGAATCACAGTTTACAAGGAGCAGAAGCCACTGGAGTCAGTATTCTGTACAATACGGTAATGGTGCGTTATGAACTTGTCAAAACCTATTGAGCTGTACGACAAAGAATGAACCCTAATGTAAGCTATGGACTTTAGTTAATAATAATGTTTCCATATTGGTTCATCAATTATAACATACATAACACACTAATACAGGATGTTAGTAGGGAAAACTACGTGGGGGGAAGGCGCAGGGTGTATGGGAACTCACTGCACAATGTCCTCAATTTTTCTGTAAACCTAAAACTGTCCTAAAAAATAAAGTCTATTAATTTTTTATTTTAAAAAGAGCTAAATTCTCATTTTCCATTATGTGAAATTGTGGATAATATCTAAAACTAAAATATCAAAAAGAAGCCCTATAAGCAGCTCATATAACAAAAAAAATTCAGCTAAAAAAGATGAAAGTTATTGCCTCTGGGAAGCAGGAAATGGGGGGAGGGGCAGACTGCTGCTTTTTCATAATGAATCTTACAAGACAATTTGATTCTTTGAACTATGCATGTCTATAACTTTGATTTTAAAATAAATTCAGATGAGATTTTAAAAAGTTATTGATTTTAAAAAGTAAGACTTCAACAGCTAACATTTATTTAGTTAGCACTTAACCATGCAGTAGAGATTGTGCGAGGTGCTTTATGTAGCTCATCTCATTTAAACCTTATCTGCCTATGAGGGGGACTATGATAAGCTCCATTTTAGAGATGAGGAAACTGAGGCTTACAGAATTATTTCCCAAAGTCACCTAGCTAGTTGGGGGAAGTTCTGCTCCAAAGCAGAACTGTTTGCCCCATAACCATTACCTGCAACCCGTGCACAGCCTTCTTCCTCTCTAGGAACATTTTAGTCCAAGCCTCCCCGTTGTGTTGAAAGAACTAAAGCCCAAAGGGCTATGGGACTTCCAAAGGCCACAACACTTAGTTACAGCAGAGCTCAATGCAGCATCTAAGTGTCTTGGTGGCAGGTTTTTCCTTTTCCCACAGGACCATCCTGCTTCTAATAAGGATGGAATTCACCCTCCTAAAACAGTGCTTTTTGCTCCAGTTTTGTATTGTTTTGCTTTCCTACAACTGTGTTTGCTTTGCATTTTCAGGTCCATTTACCTCCCAAAAAGGAAACACAGCTTAGCATAAGAAAGCTGCCTCTAGAATATTGCATTTCCTTTCATGTGGCATGTATTTGGGCCAACAGGCATACAAGCTGAATCTGTTTCCATTTCCAGAGCGAACTCTAAGCAGGAGGAGCGCAGGCTGCTGGCAGCTGTTGTGCAATCCTGAATTCCCAGGACAGCATCAGGGAGACGTCTCCACCGGGCTCCTCAAAGGGCCTCGGGCCTTCCAGTTGGAGCGCTGACATTCTTTGCACCCCCAAGCGCAGAGCCTCCAGTTTCTTTGGGTGGGTGAGGCTTTCTAAATATCTCTGCCTGTTGATGTTCAGTGTCGGCAGAAAGGCCTCGGTACACATGCCGTCTAAAAGGAGATAGGAACCTATGCCAGGCAAGTGTTTATGTTTGGTTTCCAATGGCTCAATCTTTCCTCCCCTGCATGCCCAGCCCTACCCTGCCTTCCACTTCCGTTGTGAATGTGAAATTAAGATGGCTACATGGACCTCACCATGTCTTCCAAAAGTCGACATGGTCTAAGAAAGGAGCACTCAAAACAAGCTGGAGCTGCAAAGAAAGAAGGAGAATTATTCGGGTGGGTTGGGGAGGGGGGTGCCCCTCCGTTAAATGACAGTAATCATCTTTGACTCAGATTCAGGGGATATTTTAGTCCCAGATGACAAACTGCCATGTACTATTAACTAAATGCTATAAAGTCTGAAATTTCAATATTTTCTTAATCTGAGTACAGGGCCGAAGCCTGCAGGAAGGCAACCTGAGCATGGAGCAGAAGGTCTTGCTGGGCTGCCACGACTGTTTCCTTTTTAATAGATTCATGTCTATGCTTCACTGAGACAACGACAGCACAAGCTAAAAGAAAAAGTGCTGAGTTGTAATATTTAAGAGGAGATTTAAAGGAAAAAATCTAATCCACTAATCTGATTATTTAGAATTGACAGAAGCAGAAGCTGAACAAATAATGGAAATTGGGCTTTTGATTTTTTTAATCTCATAGGAATCCTTTTTCCATGCACTTGAAAACCATTGAAGAATTCCTAAAAGTTCAAAAATTTCCAAAAAAAAAAGTAATATGTGGAAGTTTATCTTCTTTCCTTTTTTTCTTTTTCTTGTCTTGTTCTGCTTTTGCCTATGGTTATTGAGTATTTTATTATAAGGCATGTATAAAAGAAGATTCAGATGGCTGGGGTTTAAGTAACATATATACAGGTCACAGAGCTAAACTATTAGCTGGCAGATTAACAGTGACCCACTTAACAAAACAACCTGCACGCTATTTTATCAGAATTGAACTTCGAGAGAACAGAATTGACTCTTAAAGCCTTATACAAGTGAATTTTTAATTTCTATATGTGTATAAAATCTAGGAGCATCTTGGAGTTTAAAAATAATGAATTTTCCTACATTTTCATCACCTCAGGGCCAAAAGTTAAAATGACTATTTAATGAGTTTTAGAAAAATGAATCTACAAAAGCTCCTGTTTTTCTCTATGTAAATATTGGCATCATCTGGATAGTCTGCACTATTATAGCAATATTTGTGCATTTTTATAAAACTAATTACTTCTGATTTTTAAAGTGCTATTGAGATATTTGAAGAGCCTTCTAGCCACAAAGAAATCAGGAGCATAGTAGTAATAATAAACTAATTTGCATTGAAATGAAAAATGTGACTGCACTGCTGTTAGAAGACTTCCAAAGTTATTTGGGGCATATATTCTGGGCCTCAAAAAGTCAGCCTAAAGGTAGAGGTTGGAATTTACAGACATAAAACTGAAGTTGTTATATATAAGTTAATGTGGAGAACTGAGAATTAGAATAGATGGATTCAACATCAATTTTTTTGGCAATACTAGTGAAGAAAAAAGGCAGGCTTCATTCATTTATTAATTCAACAAATACAGTTACACTTCAGTGTATCAGGCACCAAGCAAGACAATGAGTTACAAAATAATTCCTGGCCTCATGGAATTAATTAACCAGAAAGAATCACAGCCAAACAATAAAGTACAGAGTGACAAGGGAACAGAGAACAAGAACCTACAGGAAGTTAGGGTCAGCAAACTTTTCCTTAAAGGGACAGATACTATTTTAGGCTCTGAGGTTCATAGGTAGCTATTTCAACTATGGTAGCTATTTCAACTATTCATTTCTGCTGCTGTAGCACAAAAGCAGCCACAGATAACATGTAGACAATGGAAATGACTGGTTCCAATAAAACTTTATTTACAAAAGCAGGTGGGGAGCCAGATTTGACCAGCAGGCCATATGGACTGACAAATATAATGCCTTCAATTTCATTGGCAGGATGTAGGCCCTCCACCATTCCCCATATAAAGCAGCCTTCCCCACCATCTAAGCCAAGTGAGAGTGGTTCCAAGGGGACCACTTGGAGAGTTCAATCTCTATAAATTAAAAAAACTGTGTCCTCTATGATTTAAAAAAAAAAAAACACAGTGATTGTTATTTGACTCCTGAAATGTCTAAAAGGGCAAGGCTGTGTCTGGGTGTCCCTGCAGCTGGAGGGAGAGTGGAGAGGGGAGTGTGGTGGCTTGGAGCTACATACCCCAGAAAAATATATTCTTAAACTTAAACCATTCCTGTGGGTGTGAACCCATTGTAAACAGGTCCCTTTGATGAGGATACTTCAGTTAAGGTGTGGCCGCCTCAATCAGGATGGGTTCTAGATTACTGAAGGCTTTACAGGGAAGCCCACAGAGAGAGAAAGCCACAGGGAGCAGCCAGAGGCTGGAAGTCACAAGAACCTGTAAGAGAAAGGAAAAGACATCTCCATGTATATTGCCATGTGACAGAAAAGTCAGAGACCAAGGATCGCTGGCAGCCAGCCCCAGAACACTGCATCTTCTGGAAAAAAGTGTCACCTTAATGACACCATGAGCCATTGTTGAAGCCAACTCATTGCACGGTATTTGCTTTAGCAGGCAGGAAACCAAAACAGGGAAAGAGCCCCTTTCCACTGGCAGGGGCAAAGGGGAATGTTTTCCAGGGACCAGGGTTGGATCCTACAACAAGGAGCAGGCCCATGAACATCCTTATAAAGATCTCATGCAAAAGGATTTTCTGGAGGGGTGACCTGATAGTGGGGTGGGCCACCAGAAGTCCAGGAACAAAGGGACAGTGATAGGGGCCTGTCAGACAAGAAGCATTGCCTGATGGTGCAGACTCCAGCTGGGGGACCTCCTAGAAACCCAAAGAAGAGACCCATGAGCAGAAAGGTCAGTAGAAATACCCCTGTACCCTAGAAGGCCTCTGCGACTCATGGCAAGGGGCCAGACATGCAGTCATGTGCCCCCTTCCTCCAAACCTCTCTTCCCCAGGGCTGGTGCTAGAAGGGTCAGAGGCAACTGCTAATGAGAGGGAGGCTGGAGAAGACACACTCTCTCACTCCACTGCAGGCTCCCACGCCTGAAGCAGGCCCAAGTTGTAGGAAGGGAGGCGCTTTCAGTTGAAGAGGGTTTGGAGTTGTCGTTATTAACAGGGCATCTGGGTTTGGTTGCACAGTTTCTTCAAAGAACCTCAAGGATAGTAAGTGCCTTGGGTGGGTCTGCTCTTCCCACACGGATCTCCTTGGTCTAATTCAAACAAAGGCACTGTAGGGGTTAGCATTGACCTCCATTATTATACTTCCATGCCCTCCACCTAAGGAGATGAGGCTGGTGCTGCCCTTTACTGGAAAGAAAGTATCGTACTGCTTTCCAGTCGAGCACACACACCTTAGCTACTAAAATGAGATTCCTCTTGTGACTGAAAAGGATCTGCCTCAGATGTACTCCTGGGCTGGGTAAGAAGGAGGCCCCAGATGAGTTTAAATGGGTCCCACATGGAGAGGGGTTGGTGAGAAAGAATACAGTTGCCTGATGCCTGTCGTCTACCAAGACCAGGTCCTTCCCTGGTCCAAGGAGGGCCAGTTCCCTGAAGGCGGCTGACCACGTGCCTTGCCCCAGGAACGGGGTGAGATGCAGAGTCACCACCGAGTTCTAACACCACGGGTTGAACATGGGGGAGGGGGCATGCACAAAGCCCCTCAGGGTGGCAACGGCCTGGAAAAGATTATCTTGTCTTTACAGAGCTTCTCTGACACCTCTTCATCATAGTCTTAACCACCATCTCTCAAAGAATGTGCTCAGCAAAGCTGAGCTTCCCAGCTGGCTATTGTTCTGCTGAAGAACCAGAGAAAACATTGTCACAAGTGTAAGGGCACAGAGACCAGAAGGGAAGGAATGGGAAGAAGGAGCGGCAGGAAGTGCAGTATAGCCGGAGAGGGCTGTGAAGAGGGAAGTGATGGAGAGAGGAAGAAGAGGTCGCAGCTGCCAGCTTGTGGAGGGGCATGAGAGGTGGGTTAAAGAGTGTCAGCTGTCCAATACCAGGACAGACGGTTTAAAGTCCCAGCAACAAGATTTAATTTGTAGTTAGGAAACTTTCAGAGAGACTGGAAAGGGTACCATGAGAAAAGCAGCCAAGCAGCCAACTTCTGAGCAATTTAAGTTTTATTTTAATTTTTGCACATGATTTCATGGCTATATCCTTAAAACTTGTCATTTGTGTGTCACGGAACAGTCTTGCTACCAAGCCATGCAATGCTTTGTTGTGTGTACTTGTGTTTCTCTGATTTTAAAATATCTGATGAGTATTTTGTTTCTCTGATTAATTTCCTGTTTTTAAAAGCATTCTCATGTTTATCTGACAGCTTCACATTCTCAGAAGATGAACAATATTCTAGTTAAGCCAAATCCCCAGGCAACAAAGTAAATCCAAATTTTTGTTTTACAGTGTTGTAATTTTGTTGGATAAAATTTTCCTGGAATCGTAACATTTTAAAATTGGATAGAATCCTAGAGGTCATCTAATGCAAATGTTTTATTTTACAGATGAGGAACCTGAAACATGAAGAGGCCCTGTGTCCTGGCCAATATCCCAGTTAGTGACAGCAGAACTTGAACGTGTTCTCTTAACTCCTACACCAGTGCTCTTTCCACCGCTTTTTATTATAGAAAATAAATGACCCAGAAACAAGAGTTTATAAATCTTTGGCTTTTATATGGCTTAATATATAAAGTTTTATATATTTGGAAGTAATATCTTTATTCTGCAAATGCACTATGTTGACCGGAAGAGTTATTCAAGAATATGTAAGAAATTCCAAGAAAATCAGTTATAGCAGGCACAATTCAGTGGCAAGCTCAATGTTTTGGAATTTTTTAAAAAATGGATCTAAACTACTCTGTTGAATTCAGGTGCACTTAAATAAATAGCTAATAATAAACAGAAAATAGCTATGCTGCTGATTCTTTTCTCTCTGCCCAGCACCACACAATGCTCTTCTTCCTAAGATCCCATCAGCCAGATCCTGCCATCTTTTGCCTGGTCCCGCTCCTCTTTAGCGCCTTGCATCTCACACATTGTCAATCCTAATGCCAAAGTTAGATTCTTTGTCTCTCAGCTTCATCATCATCTCTCTGCCTAGACTCTTGCCGCATCTGTGTGATTGTGAGCCAATTACTTGTTAGGCTCTTCAGGCTCTTCACTTGCAAAATGAAGAGGTTGTGCTAGATCCATTCAACAAGCATTCATTTAGTGCCCACTACTTGCCAGCACATCGGAAGGCATCAGGAATGCAAGATCCAGCAAAGAGATGCTCCCTGTCTACTGCTGTGACAAATACCACACAATGCATTGGCATAAACAATAGAAATTTATTGGCTCATAGTTTTGAGGCTAGATGAAGTCCAAAGGCAAGGCATCAGCAGGGCAATGCTTTCTCCCCAAAGTCTGTAATATTCTGGTGCTGGCTGCTGGCTGCTGGCTGCTGGTGATTCTTAGGGTTTCTTGGCTTGTATCCCTAACTTGCATCACATGCTAGTTAGTGTCCTCTTCTTTCTCTTCAGGGTTCCATTGACTTCTGGCTTCTGGCTCCTGCTCATAGCTTTGTCTAACTATGTCTGAATTTCTTCTGCTTATAAAGGACTCCAGTAAACCAAATCAAGGTCCACCCTTATTCTGTTGGGCCACATTATCTAAAATAGCATCTTCTAGAGATCCAGTTTACAATGGATTCACAGCCACAGGAATGCAGATTAAAATGAAGGACATGTCTAAATTGATGCATAATTCAATCTACTGCACTGCCTTCAGAGAGTTTACAATCCAGTTCAGCATTTTCCTCGCTGTGAAACACAGGACACCACTCCTAAGAGATTTAGCAAGTATTATGAGGACAGAAAATGTCTCTGGTTAAACAAGTTTTGGGAATACATATTAAAACAAAGTGAAAGAGACTTCACCACTATAGAACATCTCAGAGTTTTCAATATGAATATGTCCATTAGGGATTTCTAATGGGGAGTCATTTATTTGAACAGAGAACAAAAGCTGTTGTTCTATTAAACATAATTTTGGAAACACTGCTCTGGATGATAAATGGATTCTAAATTCCTTTCCAGATCTGTAATTTCTTATATCTGACAGAAATATTTCATTGTTGTCCAAAAAAAAAAAAAAAAAGGCATTAAACCTCTAAGTAAGCAAAAGGTGATAGCACTAGCTAACCTTTTAAGATATTTTCTCTTTTATCAGCGGCTTTATCTTGAATTATACTGGCTTAGTGAGGAGTAAAACCTGAAGGAGCTCTAAACCAACATGCACAAACATATTAAATCACAGAAAAGAATAACTGGTCTGGAGTAATTTATTCAAGCTTAAATGCATCTAGATCTCCTCTGGAATAAATTGTGCTTTGCCACTCTTTTGTATTGAGGAGCTTTGAGAATATACTCACAGCGTATGATTCTGAAACACAGATTTTAATTCTGATCAACAAAATAACGAATCAGGGTGGGTGTAGATTTTTTTGATGCTCCTGGAAGAAACAGATATTAATCCATGGCACTGGTTACAGAAGAGGAATTCCCAGGATGGTAGTGGAAGCAAATGGCCTCACTCTAAAGCTACCCACAGAACAGTCTTCATCTTGGACCAAATCTGAAATTTCAAATCTTTAGCATCTAAATCAGCAGAATTTTTCTTAAATTGCTAAAGTAGATTATAGTTGATTCTTCATTATTCTTTTGCAAAATTGTGTTTACAAGCCATATAAATTCTTCCTAATGCTGGTCTGGCTTTCTGTTGAATTATCAAGCACACCCCAAAGGAATTAGAATGAGCAACGGTAACTTTCTACATGAGCTATTGTATATAAGACCGTGTTTAGAACTAAAATTTCCATTTGGTCACTCATTTGTGTCTTTATATTTTGGATGCTCTAAAGAGTCAGATGTTTACAACCCCCAATATCAGAAAACAACAATAGAAGAAGTTTGATAATTTTAAGTCCCTTTTATTCATATATTTAAAATTTACAGACAAGAAAAAAATCTATCACTAATTCTCTAAGCCATTGTAAATATTTTTTTGCTTTTAAATCTTCCCCTCTCCAGTTTTTAACTTCAGCAATTAATTTCAGATTAGTTTCCTTCTGACAATGATGACCTTGACATTAAATCTGAAAATCTCTCTAACTACATCCACCCTCTCTCCATTAAATTATAAATCCAGTGTGGACAGATTGCATAGCACTTACCCTAATTTAGCAGCCTCCCAATATCCAAGTTCCTTAGTTTCTAAAAGACTTGGGATGCTATCCACAGAAATTGATTTATTTTAATTTATGCATAAACTGTAGCCTCTATTCCTGGACATTTTCAATACTGTTACAACCAACACTGTCCCCTGCACCCACCCCATCACTATGGAAATGAACACTGATTGAAGAGAAACCAGGTAGAGAAACTGGGTAATTTGAAACAGGCAACAAAACTGATGAGTATTAAATAAGGCTTCTAAAAGAAATTTTGCATGATATCAACTTTCCTTTCTATCCCCTATTAACTAGGGTTTAACTGAGTTTGAAGGCAAGGAACTCTGAGTCTACCAACCAAAAGCCTTCCTTCTCTTTTAATGGTAGCAGAGGAAGTAGAAATGTCAGGGGAGTAAGAAAATAGAAATAGAAAATTTGAAATGACTAATCAGAATGCATACCAGATCAATACATATTTACCAGTCCAACCAAATTTCAGATTACTGAATTAGTTTGCTTTTTTGGTTTTGGGATGTCTGGCCCAATACTTAGCTGCCAGGGCTCTCCTGAAACCAGAAGGATGCTCTTTGCCGAGTGACACTCAGACAGCAGCTTTGGGATGCCTTTTTGTAAGACCTTTGTTTCTCTTGAGATGCATGAACACTATCAAACACTGGACTAAGTCCACAATTTGCCATACATTTTTTAATGTATCTCTCGTAAGTGTTGAGGTCAGCCATGTGTTATCAGGAGCAGGAAGAAACCCACTGTGCAAGTCCCATGCTTATGCCAAGGCGTTGACTTAATTTCTGAGATTTTTTTTTTTTTCTTTTTTTTGCCTTGGGGTGAATTTGCTAAGCACTGTTATGGTGAGAACACAGTGTGCTGGTGTTCTCTTTTCCTTAATCACAAAGAATCAGTCCTGGTTCCATTTTCAGATTTTCTTAGCCAATCAAGATTAAATGTATGGCCTAGTTTGAAATCTGAAATGATCACAAATAAGCCTTAAGTTTTAATCTATTGCTATAATACTCTGTTCTTCATCTCCATACATATCATTCCTCCGACCAAGTCTTTACCGTATGCATAGTATATGTTGGGTTTTTAGAGTCTGATTTTTATATGTATCCTATGAGATCTGTAAGCATTATTCTTATTCCCTGTTTAACAGAAAAGGCAAGTTAGCAGCCCAGAGGATAAATGACATATCCAGATGATAGAGCCAATCTGTGAATCTAATTCTGACCCCTACATGTTTCTTCAGTACGTACCAAGAGGTAAGGAGCAGGAGAAGCGATAATTGCTATTAGTTCTGCTCAAATAGAGTAGATAGTAGACAAGTTCTAGGCCTAGGCAACTGACAAGCCAGGCTGAATTATTGGTCCAAATTTGTCACTCCCTGTAGTTGTATTATATATGCCCATTCTCACCATGACCTTTTTGTGAACAGAATGTACTTCCTCACCCTTGACTTCGAGTGTAACCATGTGACTTGCCTTACCAAGGGAATGTTAGTGGATGTGATGCAGACAGAGACTTAAAATGTGTTTTAAGTCTCTGCTTGGTTGCACTTGCCTTCTTTCACTTTGTCATCACCATGAGAAGAACATACCTTAGGTATCTGTAGCCAATTCATCCTGAGCCCCAGAATAAGGCATGTAGGGCAGACTTGAAGCTTAGAGCTTAGATAAGATCAAGCCACAACTGACTCACAAAGCCATGAGCAAGAAAAATCTAAATTTGTGATATAAGCCACTGAGATTTGAAGGTTGATTGTTATATAGCATTATGGTGGCAATAGCTAGCTGGTATTTCATACTGTGGAGGTATGATAGATGTTGGAGGCAGTGGTGGCTAAAAACGAATTGTGAAGCTCAATGAGTAACAGGGCCAATTATTTAAGTCTTCACTGAGGAAATGTGTTCTTGGATTGAGACTTTACTTCCATCTCCTCAAAATCAGTCTAAATCCAACTAAGTAAATAGTGACTATACTTCGATTTATTCAAATTAAAAGCATCTTAAATCTTCTAACGTCAAAGTGTAGACAAGTATATTAAAGGTGTTTAAAAGCATTCTGGATTTTAGGTGTCTCCAAAACAAAATATCTTCAAGTCATTTAAATTTTGAGAGAATTTTCCTAAGGAGAGGCTTGATCAAACTGCCTATTATCGAAGTGGTCAGAGCTCCTGACCAGTAAATATGTCATTGAAGACCCTCACCTGCCAGCCCCCATAAATTCTGGGAATAAACTCAAGATTAAAGTTTTGGCTTGGTTTCTAGAATAGGAAAAAAATTAAAAAGAGACGAAACTGAAAAATAGGTATCAAGAGGTGTCCTACTTCATCAAAAAAAAAAAAAAAAAAATGGATGCTTTCTCATCTCTCTGCCCCTCCCCACAAACTTATCACACTCTACTCATCTTTCCCTTCCTGCCTCTCATTTCAGCTGATGCACAGTCTCTCACCTTTCCAAGTGATTTTCTCCTGGATACCATCTCCTCTCCCCTGGATGTTTAAGCTTTTCTTTACGACTTTAACTCTTCACTCCTCTTATAAATATCTTCAAGCTTTCCCGTCTTAAAAAAAAAACTGTATAAAGAAAAAATCTCACTCAATTTCATATAACCTCTAACTTGCAATCTTGCCCATTCCCTTTATAAACATAAGCTTCATTTCTCTCACTTCAAGCCTTCTATGAATCACTGTATATTGAAATCTTGCCAGTTCCTGGGACTTATCATACTCTCCTTGACCGCCATGACTTAACACATGCCAATCTCTCTGCCTAACACATCCACCACCCTCATCCTGAGCACTGATTGATACTTGTTTTATAGCAGGAAATGCCCATATTGTTTCTGCTTCTCATAGCATCCATGCAAGTAAGCATCATTACATTTTACAGATGAGGAAGGGGTAAAATTGCTTACATAAAGGTATGCAAATAGTAAAAAGCAGAACTCCAATTGAGCTCAACTCCAGCTGATTCCATTGCTCCTCAATGTAATATTCAGTTCCTCTAATTAACTATTATTTACCTTTCAAAACTCAGTTCATACACCCTCTTTTATGAAATCTTCCTGCCCTTTCTTTCTATCCCAGGTCCCACTCCCAGGTGACCCTGTTCTTTACTTCCACAACTTCTGAGCTTTCTTCTACTATAGCAATTATCACACCTGACAATAACAGGCTTTCATAGCACCTGAGCTCACCTGCACTGTCTCACTTACACATGTTAAGTGCTCCCTTTGCATCTGAGTTTAACATACTGAATTGTCTATTCTCACACCTGGTCCCCATCACATGGTGAGTCATTTGAGAGCAGGGACTTGCCTTTTTCCCCATCCTTAGTATACTTAGCAAAGTGCATACAGGTAATTACTTAAATTTTATTTATTCATTTAGTTGTCCTTCATTCATCTGTTCATTTATTCTTTGACGGTTGTGACTAAATAAACGGAGGGATGAATGAGTGAATGGTGCTAATTCTGCCACTTGCTTCTTGACTTTGGGCAAATCATTCCACAGCTCTGGGCTTCAGTTTCCTTTTCTCTATATTGAGAGAGATAATCTAGGTACTTTCCAATGTTCCTTCAGATTTTCATATTTTATTAATTTAGGAAAAGTCACTACATTTAATTAAAAGGCATCACTCTAATTGAAGAGAGTTGAAAACAAAATGGCTTTCCAAAATTGAGTTGTAATTACATGAAAAATAGATAAAAATATGATTACCTGTAACTTGAAGACATTTTGATCAATTTATAATATTTTTAATTTTTAATGTTATTAATGCTCTATCAGTGTATCGGTTCAATAGAAATTTACTGAGTATTAATTGGTAACAGTGACATCAGTTTAATTTTGAATTCTAGTAAAGTGTGTTTTAGAATTTATAGCATCAATACTAAAACACTAAAAATAATTCTAAAAATTTTATTCATACAGAAAAAAACGGAGTAGAGCCACAAGCTAGAAATAATATCCTGTTAAAATCAGGCCTGAAACAAGTTAAGCCTTCCCCCTAGCTTGACCCCCAATTATTATAAAGTTCTCACATTGTTCTGGTTACAGTTACCATTTGAAAAAAAATAAAAACTTCACCCTTCAAAAACAATGCATATTTAGGGATCCTGAAATTGGATTTATCAAGTATTTTTGCTCCAAACGAAGTCAAACTGGATTGCTGTGCCTCGCTCCCTAAGGCACCCACTCTTGTTTTTCAACAGAAATTGGATGTGAACTTGTCATCCTCGTTTTTTTTTTCTCTTTGTACCATGTGTTTGGAATTCCACGCTGTTTTTAAAAATACAATTTTTTATAAAGACAAATAAATTCTGCCTTAAAAGCAAGTGACTGGAACCCAACTGACCACCCTTTGTTTGGACTCATTAAGGAAAAGTGATACACACATGACATTTAATTGAAGGGGAGAGCAGGTGGTTCTGAAGTACACAACATGACTTGGTTCTGAGCCACTGCATGTTAAAAGTCCCTCCATTCTGGTCCTGGAGATGTCGTATAACATTGTCTGCTATAAACTTATAAGCCTGGTTTATAGTTCTGCTGGGAAACCCTGAATGTTTTGGTTACAAATTTAGACTATTCATCCCAAGAGAACCTAATAAATCCTACACAAGCAAGATAAATTCAGAGTTGCATTTTGTGACTCCAGGACAGTAATTTAAGACATGTGCAGCTTAGGGTTGGAAGGAAGAGATGCCACTAACCGAACTACAGCCATTTGTTATGTCGGATGGTGTAGAGCACCATGTTTTGTATTTACATTCCTCCAACTTGTCAGAGTTGGTCAACTTAAAAAACAGTATGAAAGAAATCCCAACAGCACTCCAAATTGCAGGATGTTTTTCTGCATTACACATTAATTCACATCAAAAAAATAGAATCAACAAATTTTTGTTATGTGAATCATTTTTCATTGTGTCTTACACTTTAGATAAATTTTAAAAGATAATCTAGCTACCCAATTGGTGGGGCTGGGGGAGGGATATATGTTTTACAACTTTGAAAGAGGAGAACGGAATAGAGTCTGGATTAAAAAGTGGATCATATGTCCAGTATCTTGAAAATATTGATTATATAGTTGAGATTGTCTTAGAGGGTTCCCAGGTAGCCACAGAGTAACCCACTTTCTTTCAGGGATAAATCACTAACATAAGATCCATGATATCTAATGATCAAAGTCTATATCCAGTCTACCCTAACACCTATAGTATCACATGTGATATCACCAATCCCAAAAGATCAGTTTCTGAAATCCTATTTTCTGCCTGCTATCATAGATATTTATCTAGCCTGCTGGAAAGAAATAGTCCAAATTTATTTGCTTGATTTATCATCATGAAGAATAATTCATAAACAAATAAGTTTGTGCTCCCCCTGTGCACAGAGTGACGTGGGTTCTGTCAAAGATGCTAAAAAGTAATACAAGCTGTCACTTGTCCTCAGGGAGCTTCAAATTTTATCATGAAGACAAAAATGCAAAAAGTTAAACAACATTGAATTGATAGATCTGTGAGTCATTGGAGGGGAAGCTTCATGATGGCTGGAGCATTCAGGGAGAGTTTTTTGTTCTCTCCTTGGAGACAGGGCCCATTCCTTATTCATTTTTTGGCCCAAAACCCTGTCTGATACAAAATTGGTATTCAATATAAGTTTTTGGAAAATAACATAACAAAGACATTCATTTTCCTATAAACAACCAGCAGAAAATTTAGCAAAACAGACATTTCATTCATAGTAACATCAAAAAAGTTAAAACATCTAGGCATAAACATAAAAAGAAATGCATAAGATAAAGGACAAAATCTTTTTTAAAAATATGCTAAAGCAGTAAAACAAGACTTGCAAAATAAAAAAGATATGCCATATTCTCAAACAGGAAAATCTATTACAAATTAACAACCAAATTCAAATAATTCTAATAAAATAAAATAAAAATTTCAGATATGAAATAGTTGATTGTGAATTTTATATGGAAGGGGCAGGGCAATATGGTGGAGTGGTGAGGTGTAGGTTTTAGTTACTCCTCCAGGGCAGTAGGTAGAAAGCCAGGAACTGCATGTACCAGACAATGGAGACCAATTTGACTTTGGACATACTTCATACAATACTCATGAATGTGTGGAACAGCTAAGATCAGTGAAATCTGTAAGTTCTCACAGCCAGGGGACCCGTGCCCCTCCCTGCTAGACTCAGTCCCATGGGAGGAGGGGCCATCAGTGCTAGGGACGAGGAGGGAGAACTGCAGTTGTGGCTTTTATTGAAAACTCAGACTGCTGATACAAACTCCAAACATAGATAGACTGAAACCAGACACTGGAGAATCTGGGAGCAGTCAGCCTGGCAGAGAGGAGACAGAGCTAGCAAAAACAGCAAGGAAAACCCAAAAATAAAAGCAGAGACTTTTTGGAGTTCTGGTGAACATAGAACGGGGAAGGGCAGGGCTCAGGCAGAGTTAGTCTCATATGCAGATCCAGAAGGCGAGTTTCCTTGTCTGAAGAGCTAGTTTCTCTGCTTTCTTGATTGTTCCTTAATGGCCCTAATCTCCTTGTCTCTTAGCATTTCAATACCCCATTAGATCTGCAAGGAGGGCCCTTCTTTCCTTCTTTTTTTTTTTTAATCTTTTTCTCTTTTTCTAAAAGAATTACTCTAAGCAGCTCATTACAGAAAACCTCAAGGACTTGCAATTTGGGCCCACACAAGAGCAGAGCTAAGAGAGCTCTGAGACACAAAGCAATAAGTCCAGTGGCTGAGAAAATTTGCTAAACACCACAACTTCCCAAGAAATGGGGGGGCATCCCCTTACAGCCATCTTCCCAGTGGGCAGGGAACACTCCTGCCCAACACCGGCACCACAGCCCAGAGCTGCCCCAAACAACCCAGTGTGATGGGAAGTGTTTCCAACAACACACACACACACTACAATATCTGGCATGGACAATAGCCTGTCCCACACCTTCAGCTAATTGTCCTGGAGCTGGGAAGATGGAGCCATGTGAAAAGGGGGAAATTAACATGCCCCAATCAGCCATCCTTTCAGCAGACTGGGAACACCCCTATGAAGCCCTGCAGCCCAAAACATCCCTTGGGGGATGGCACTCACCTGTGACATAGCACAGTCGTCCCTCAGCAGAGGATCTAGGAGTGAATGGCTTGGAAGAGGGACCCACTCGCAATTCCCAGGGACCATACGCCAATACCAAGGACTTGTGGGTCAGCAGCAGAGACAAACTGTGGCAGGACTGAACTGAAGGATTAGACTACTGCAACAGCTTTAAATCTCCAGGAACACCTGGGAGATTTGATTATTAAAGCCACCCCCCCTCCCTAACCACTCAGACACATGCCCCATATGCAGGGCAGGCAACACCAACTACATATGCAAGCTTCGTGCACCAATTGGACCCCACAAGACTCACACCCCCACTCACCACAAAGACAAAGTGGGGGAGAACTAGCTTGAGGGGAATAGGTGGCTTGCAGATGCCACCTGCTGGTTAGTTAGAGAAAGTGTACTCCACAAAGCTGTTGATCTGCCAAATTAGAGATAAGGGTTTGAATCATCTACATATCCTAAAAGAACCCTATCAAGTTAAGCAAATGCCAAGAGGCCAACAACAAAAGAAAATTTTAAAGCATATGAAAACAATAGATGATATGGATAACCCAAGCCCAAACACCCAAATCAAAAGATCAGAGGAGACACAGTACTTGGAGCAATTAATCAAAGAACTAAAGATGGACAGCAAGTGCATGGCACAGGATATAAAAGACATGAAGAAGACCCTAGAAGAGCATAAAGAAGAAACTGCAAGAGTAAATAAAAAAAGTAGACAATCTTATGGAAATAAAAGAAACTGTTGACCAAATTAAAAAGATTCTGGATACTCATAGTACAAGACTAGAGGAAGATGAACAGCAAATCAGTGACCTGGAGGACAACAGAATGGAAAATGAAAGAACAAAAGAAAGAATGGGCAAAAAAATTAAAAAAATCGAAATGGACCTCAGGGATATGATAGATAATATAAAACATCCAAATATAAGACTCATTGGTGCTCGAGAAGGGTAAAGGTCTAGAAAGAATATTCAAAGAAATTGTTGGGGAAAACTTCCCAAATCTTCTAAACAACATAAATACACAAATCGTAAATGCCCAGTGAACTCCAAATGGAATAAATCCAAATAAACCCACTCTGAGACATATTCTGATAGCACTGTCAAATACAGAAGAGGAGTAAGTTCTGAAAGCAGCAAGAGAAAAGCAATTCACCACATACAAAGGAAACAGTGACTACTCAGCAGCCATCATGGAGGTGAGAAGGCAGTGGCATAACATATTTAAAATTCTGAGAGAAAAAAATTGTCAACCAAGAATTCTTTATCTATCAAAGCTCTCCTTCAAATATGAGAGAGAGCTTAAATTTTTCACAGGCAAACAAATGGTGAGAGAATTTGCTAACAAGAGACCTGCCCTACTTGAGATACTAAAGGGAGACCTACTGACAGAGAAACAAAGTAAGGAAGAGAGATATGGAGAAAGATTCAGTACTAAAGAGATTCAGAATGGGTATGTTAAAGGACATTAAGAGAGAGAGGGAAAAAATATATCTGACAAACATAAACCAAAGGATAAGATGGCTGATTCAAGAAATGCCCTCACAGTAATAACGTTAAATGTAAATGGATTGAACTCCCCAATCAAAAGATATAGATTTGCAGAATGGATCAAAAAAAGTGAACCATCAAAATGTTGCATACAAGAGACTCATCTTAGACACAGGGACACAAAGAAATTGAAATTGGAAGGATGGAAGAAAATATTTCATGCAAGCTACAGCCAAAAGAAAGCAGGGGTAGCAATATTAATCTCAGATAAAATAGACTTCAAATGCAAGGATGTTATGAGAGTCAAAGAAGGCCACTACATACTAATAAAAGGGGCAATTCAACAAGAAGAAATAACAATCATAAATGTTTATGCAACCAATCAAGATGCCACAAAATACATGAGACAACACTGGCAAAACCAAAGGAAGCAATGGATGTTTCCACAATAATTGTGGGAGACTTCAGCACATCACTCTCTCCTATAGATAGATCAACCAGACAGAAGATCAATAAGGAAATTGAAAACCTAAACAATCTGATAAATGAATTGGACTTAACAGACATTTTTGAACATTACATCCCAGATCACCAGGATACACATTCTTCTCTAGTGCTCACAAAACTTTCTCCAGAATAGATCATATGCTGGGACATAAAACAAGCCTCAATAAATTTTTAAAAAATTGAAATTATTCAAAGCACTTTCTCTGACCACAATGGAATACAATTAGAAGTCAATAACCATCAGAGACTTAGAAAATTCACAAATACCTGGAGGTTAAACAACGCAGTCCTAACAATCAGTGGGTTAAAGAAGAAATAGCAAGAGAAATTGACAAATACAGAGAGACAAATGAAAATGAGAACACAACATACCAAAACCTATGGGATGCAGCAAAAGTGACACTGAGGGGTGAATTTATAGCAGTAATTGCATACATTAAAAAGGAAGAAAGAGCCAAAAGCAAAGAACTAATGGATCAACTGAAGGAGCTAGAAAATGAACAGCAAACCAATCCCAAACCAAGTAGAAGAAAAGAAATAACAAGGATTAAATCAGAAATAAATGACATAGAGAACAAAAAAACAAGAGAGCATAAATAACACCAAAAGTTGGTTCTTTGAGAAGATCAACAAGATTGACAAGCCCCTAGCTACACTGACAAAATCAAAAAGAGAGAAGACCCATATAAACAAAATAATGAATGAGAAAGGAGACATTACTGCAGATCCTGAAGAAATTAAAAAAATTATAAGAGGATACTATGAACAACTGTATGCCAACAAACTGGATAATGTAGAGGAAATGGGCAATTTCCTGGAAACATATGAACAACCTAGACTGACCAGAGAAGAAATAGAAGACCTCACCCAACCCATCACAAGCAAAAAGATCCAATCAGTCATCAAAAAACTTTCCACAAATAAATGCCCAGGGCCAGATGGCTTCACTGGGGAATTCTACCAAACTCTCCAAAAACAACTGACACCAACCTTATTTAAAGTCTTTCAAAACACTGAAGAAAATGGAACACTACTTAACACATCTTATGAAGCTAACATCAATCTAATACCAAAACCAGGCAAAGATGCTACAAGAAAGGAAAACTACAGACCTATCTCCCTAATGAATATAGATGCAAAAATTCTCAACAAAATACTTGCAAATTGAATCCAAAGACACATTTAAAAAATCATACACCATGACCAAATGGGGTTTATTCCAGGCATGCAAGGGTGGTTCAACATAAGAAAATCAATGTATTACAACACTTTAACAAATCAAAAGAGAAAAATCAAATGATCATCTCAATAGATGCTGAAAAAGCATTCGACAAAATCCAACATCCCTTTTTGATAAAAACACTTCAAAAGGTAGGAATTGAAGGAAACTTCCTCAATATGATAAAGAGCATATATGAAAAACCCACAGCCACCATAGTACTCAATGGTAAGAGACTGAAAGCCTTCCTTCTAAGATCAGGAACAAGACAAGGATGCCCACTGTCACCACTGTTATTCAACATTGTGCTGGAAGTGCTAGCCAGGGCAATCCAGCAAGACAAAGAAATAAAGGCATCCAAATTGGAAAGGAAGAAGTAAAACTGTCATTGTTTGCAGATGATATGATCTTATATCTGGAAAACCCTGAGAAATCGACAGTACAACTACTAGAGATAATAAACAAATTTAGCAAAGTAGAAGGATACAAGATTAATGCACATAAGTCAGTAATGCTTCTATATACTAGAAGTGAACAAATTGAAGAGACACTCAAGAAAAAGATATCATTTCAATAGCAAGTAAAAAAATCAAGTACCTAGTAATAAACTTAACCAAAGACATAAAAGACCTATACCAAGAAAACTACATAACTCTACTAAAAGAAATAGAAGGGGACCTTAAAAGATGGACAAATATTCCATGTTCATGGATAGGAAGGCTAAATGTCACTAAGATGTCAATTCTACCCAAACTCATCTACAGATTCAATGCAATCCCAATCAAAATTCCAACAACCTACTCTGCACACTTGGAAAAGCTAGTAATCAAATTTATTTGGAAAGGGAAGATGCCTTGAATTGCTAAAGACACTCTAAAAAAGAAAAATGCAGTGGGAGGACTTATACTCCCTGACTTTGAAGCTTATTATAAAGCCACAGTTGTCAAAACAGCATGGTACTGGCACAAAGATAGACATATTGATCAATGTAATCGAATTGAGAATTCGGAGGTAGACCTCCAGATCTATGGCTGACTGTTCTTTGATAAGGCCCCCAAAGCCACTGAACTGGGACATAACAGTCTTTTTAACAAATGGGGCTGGGAGAGCTGGATATCCATATCCAAAAGAATGAAAGAGGACCCCTACTTCACACCCTACACAAAAATTAACTCAAAGTGGATCAAAGATCTCAATATAAAAGACAGTACCATAAAACTAGAAGATAATGGAGGGAAACATCTTCAAGACCTTGTATTAGGCGGCCACTTCCTAGACTTTACACCCAAAGCACAAGCAACAAAAGAAAAAATAGATAAATGGGGACTCCTCAAGCTTAGAAGTTTCTGTACCTCAAAGGAATTGTTAAAAAGGTGAAGATGTAGCCAACTCAATGGGAAAAAAATTTTGGAAACCATGTATCTGACAAAAGACTGATATCTTGCATATACAAAGAAATCGTAACAACTCAATGACAATAGTACAGACAGCCCAATTATAAAATGGGCAAAAGATATGAAAAGACAGTTCTCTGAAGAGGAAATACAAATGGACAAGAAACATATGAAAAAATGTTCAGCTTCACTAGCTATTAGAGAGATGCAAATACCATCTCACACCCATTAGAATGGCTGCCATTAAACAAACAGGAAACTACAAATGCTGGAGAGGATGTGGAGAAACTGGGACTCTTATTCATTGTTGGTGGGACTGTATAATTGTTCAGCCACTCTGGAAGTCAGTCTCGCACTTCCTTAGAAAACTAGATACAGACTTACCCTTTGATCCAGCGATTGCACTTCTCGGTATATACCCGGAAGATCGGAGAGCAATGACATGAGCAGATATCTGCATGCCAATGTTCATGGCAGCATTATTCACAATGGCCAAGACATGGAAACAATCCAAATGTCCTTCAACAGATAAGTGGATAAATAAAATGTGGTATATACACACAATGGAATACTATGTGGCAGTAAGAAGGAACGATGTCGTGAAACATATGACAACATGGATGAACCTTGAAGACATAATGCTGAGCGAAATAAGCCAGGCACAAAAAGAGAAATATTATATACTACCACTAATGTGAACATTGAAAAATGTAAAACAAATGATTTATAATGTAGAATGTAGGGGAACTCGTGATAGAGAGCAATTACGGAAGGGGGAATGATAACCCAATGAGAACAGATAAGCTATTGTGGGTAAATTTAACATTCTGGGAATGTCCAGGAATGACTATGGTCTGTTAATTTCTGATGGGTATAGTAGGAACAAGTTCACAGAAATGTTGCTATATTAGGTTATTTTCTTGTGGTAGAGTAGGAACATGTTGGAAGTAAAGTAGGTATCTTAGGTTAGTTGTCTTTTTCTTACTCCCTTGTTATAGTTTGTTTGAAATTTTTTTTATTGTATGTTTTTAAAAATTTTTTTTTGATATAGTTGATTTAAAAAAAAAAAGTTAATTAAAAAAAAATGAAAAAATATGCAGAGCCCCCTTGAGGAGCTAGTGGAGAATGCAGGGGTGTTGGGCTCCCCCACCTCGATGGTTGCTGATGTGCTCACAGACATAGGGGATTGATGGTTTGATGGGCTGAGCCCTCTACCACAGAACTTGCCCTTGGGAAGACTCTTGCTGCAAAGGAGAGACTAGGCCTCCCTAGCCTCTTTGTTGCTCAGATGTGGCCCTCTGTCTCTAGCTAAGCCAACTTAGCAAGTGAAATCACAGCCCTGCCCCGTAAGTTGGATATGACACCCAGGGGAGTGAATCTCCCTGGCAACGTGGGATATGAGTCCCGGGGAGGAATCTAGACCTGGCATCGTGGGATGGAGAACATCTTCTTAACCAAAAGGGGGATATGAAAGGAAATGAAATAAGCTTCAATGGCAGAAAGATTCCAAAAGGAGCCGAGAGGTCATGCTGGTGGGCACTCTTACGCACAATATAGACAACCCTTTTTAGAGTCTAATGAATTGGAATAGCTAGCAGTAAATACCTGAAACTATCACAACCCAGAACCCATGAATCTTGAAGGCGATTGTATAAAAATGCAGCTCATGAGGGGTGGCAATGTGATTGGGAAAGCCATATAGACCACACTCCCCTTAGTCTAGTTTATGGATGGATGAATAAAAAAATGGGGGAAGGAAAAACAAAACAAAAGAAAACAAAACAAAAAAGGCACCCAATGTTCTTTTTTACTTTAATTTTTATTTTTTATTTTTGTGTGTGTGGTAATGAAAATGTCAAAAATTAATTTTGGTGATGAATGCACAATTGTATAATGGTACTGTAAAGAACTGAATGTATACTTTGTTTTGTATGACTGCATGGTATGTGAATATATCTCAATAAAATGAATAAAAATTAAAAAAAAATTATATGGAAAAATAAATCATGCAGCATTGTTAATTCTTTCCAGGAATACCCTAAGAAAGATAAGGAATAGAAGGAAGTAGCTCTACCAGATAATAAAACAGTTTGGAAGTGATGCCAAATGATCATAGACACAAAATGCATTTTAGAAATATACTCAGATAACATGGAAATTTAATATAAGGTATTGGAAAAAGATGAATTGCCATCTAAGAAAAAAATTACGTTGAATCCCAAGCATACTCATATCACAATAAATCTGATGTATCAAAGATTTATACAAAAAACCCCCACAAAAGTCATTACAAGTAAACATGAATCATGTTTTACAAGCTAAAATGTTCTCTCTTTTCAAGCAAGAGAGAAAATCAAGAAGTTGTAAAGGAAAAGATGAATAAACTTTTGATACATGGGCTAATTCCACTTTTGGCCATAATGGAGTAATAGGGTCTAAATTTATCCTCCAACTTTCAACAAATATAAAGCTAAATAAATTATATCAAACAATGATTTTTAGATGTTGGACAACAGGTTGTTCAAGACAGGGACTCCTGACAGTAGGGAGACAACCTAGTTGTGTCCTGTAATTACCCCCAGCTTATTGACTAGAGAAGGGCCATGACACAGGCAGAAGGAAACCAAACAGAAGCTTATAGTCACACTGAGTTGAGGAGACAGAGATTGAAGTTTGGGAGGCCAAGGAAGCTCAAACTTGGAGGGAATACCAGAAAGGAGAAACTCAGAGACAGAACTCTGGAAAACTACAGAGAATTTCCTAAAGTCTAAAAAATCTTAAAGGAAAGCTTCTAATGAATCGAACTTATTCCACCATCCTTAACTGCATACAAGAACAAACTCCAACACTGTATTTAAAGCTACAACAAAATCTAGTACCCAATAATGCGAAATTTGTAATGTTCAGCATCCACTCAGAAATTACTAGGAATGGAAAGAAATAGGAAAATATGACCCATATGCTGGAAAAAAGTCAATCAATAGAAACAGACCCAGCAATGATAGAGATAGTGGAACTAGCAGGCAAGGACCTTAAAATGCTTAAGGCATAAAGGAAAACAGGAAAATGATAATTAGAAAAATAGAATACATAAAATAAAGACTCAAATAGGACTTCTAGTGATGAAAATTCAACATCTGAATTTGAAGAAAAGGTCAATGACCTTGAAGACATAACAATAAAAGTTTTTAAAATGAAGTAGAGAGGGATAAAATGTAAACAAAAAATTAACAGAACAGGGGTAACATGTAGGACCCATAACACATAGTCAAGCATTCCTATAATAGGAATCCTAGAAGGAGAGAAAGAGGAAGGAAAAAAAAAATTGAATAAATAATGTCTGAAAATTTTCCAAATTTGAAAGAAAAAAACTCAAATAGAAGAAGATATAAGCCTCAAGCAGAATTAACACATAGAAAATGACACCAAAGCAAGTTGCTGAAAAAAAAATGTGGTAAAGAAAATTGCAACATTGGGCGGCATAGGTACATTGTATGGAGAAACAAAAATAAGAAGGATTATAGGCTTCTTATTGAAAACTATGCAATTCAGAGAATAAGGAAGTGAAATATTTAAAATACATAAAGATAAAACACCTGCCAATCTAGAATTCTATACCCATTGAAAGTATCTTTCAAAAATGAAGTTTGTCAGACAAACAAAAGCTAAATACTTTATTTTCGGCAAATCTTCACTGAAAATGTATTAAAATAATAAGATAAGAAAAAATAAGATAGCGTATGGAAATTTGGCTCTACACAAAGAAATGTAAATCTCCAAAGATGGTAAATGGTGAATAAACATAAGAAAATTTTCTCATTTTTTAATCTCTTTAAAACAGAGTTGCCTCTTTAAAGTATTTGTGGGATGTGTAGAATTAAAATAAATGAAAAAAATGGCACAAAGTACAGAATGGAGGAAATGGTAGTATACAGCTGCAGGCTTCTTATATTTTATGCAAAATGGTATAATATTATTTCTAGATAGACTGTGAAAATTAAAGACATATATAGGAAACCATACCACAATAATTTAAGAAAAATGGTTTGACTAACAAGTCAACAGTGGAAATAAAATAGAATCATAAAAAATAAATTATCTAAGGGAGGATTAAAATAAAAAGGGAACCAAGAACAGACAGAATAAATACAAAATAAACATCAAGGTGGTAGATTTAAGCCCAACTATATCAATAATATCCTTAAATAAAAATGGTCTAAACATTCCAATTAAAAGGCAGAAATTGTCCTATTGAATTAAAAAAAAAAAAAAAGCATTATGCAACTACATGCTGTTCACAAAAACCCACAGTAAATATAACAACTCAGATAGTTTAAAAGTATAAGGATGGGGGAGAAGTTACACCATGCAAACCCTAATCAAAAGAAAGCTGGAATTGCTTTATTAATATCAGACAAAATTGATGTCAGAACAAGGCATATTGCTAAGATAAAAGGGCTATTTCATGATAACGGTGTCAATTCATCAAGAAGATAGCATTCCTACATGGGTGTGAATCTAACAACAGCTTCAAAATACATGAAGCAAAAACTGATAGAACTGAAAGAAGAAACAAACAAATCCACAATTATAAAGATGTAAATGATCCTTTTCTCAAGAATTAATAGAAAAAGTTTGCACATTATCTGTAAGTATATAGGTTATCAGCAGGAAGAGGAAGTGCTGATTTACCCAATGGGAGCAGTGAGGACAATGTGTGGAACTCCGGTGATCCATTTGGTGGTTTTTTGCCCCATTGCAATGTTGAAAAGATGCACGCAGCAATCACAGACTGTGATGGTATAATTATCCAGGGTTCAAACCCTTCAGAACGAGCATTTGGGTTATACCACCATGTAAGCCCCCAAGACCTCCCAGGGTGATAGCTGAGAGTGAGAGGAATTTAGAAAGGAAAGTTGAGGCATGAGCAATGGGCACAACTTGTGGCCCCAAGATCAACTGCAGTGATGAAGGCTGTAGTCCATCCCACTAACCTTCATATTCTAGTCTGCTGGGCTGCCCAAAGCACCATACTAGAAATGGGTTGGATTTTACAACTGGAATTTATTATCTTATGGGCTCACACTTTCAAGACTGAGAAAAATGTCCAAATTGAGGCATCATCAGGAGATGCTTTCTCCCCAAAGACCAGCTGCTGGTGATCCTGGACTCCTCTGTCACATGGCAAAGCATATGGCGGCATCTGCTGGTCTCTCCCTTCCCTTCCAGCTTTCCTTGTTTTCCGTTTCTTGCTTCTGTGGCTTTCTCTTTCTTTGTCTGAATTTCATTCTTTTATAAAGGACTCCAGTAAGAGGGTTAAGACCCACCCTGAATGAGGTGGGTCACATCTTAACTTAAAATCCTACTCACCAAAAGATCCTACTTACAATGGATACACACCCACAGGAATGGATTAACTTTAAGAATATCCTTTTCTGGGGTCCTTTCAGCTTCAAACCACCACACTTCATCTTCTGAATTTTCCCTCTGGAAGAAAGATCTACCAGAACCACATAGGAGCTACCCCCTAAACCTGTGCAGAGAAGTGTATGTGCATACTGCATGAGGCAGATGGTGGCAACCATGAGAATGTGTCTTGCCAACTATGGGAAACACAACTGACCAAAGGCCCCATCTCTCGTGCTCCAAATTTCATCCCACAATTGCACTGAGCCTGTGGTTCCCATGAGCTGCTCCCAGCTAATGACTGAGCACAGCAGGGATATAAGGCAGGCCCTTTTCTGACTCCCTGACTGTCAACTTTGGCTCGAGAACTCCCCAACATCCCTGCTGAATATTTCTTAAACTATGCAGCACTCTCAAATGCTTCCACCCAACCTTCCCCTACCCCTTTGCTCACTATGAGAGTTCTATTGTGGTCTGACAGCTCTACCAGCCTTCTCTGGTTCCCTTCTTATTTTCTCAGATACAGGAATTTCCCCTTTAAAAAAAATCCTTGCATATTTAATCCCATCTTGGCATCTGCTTCTTGGCAGACCTCAACTAACAAGCCATCCATAGCCAATGCTGCTGCTATCTGGGAGAAAGTGTGCCTTGGTTCTGCAGGAAGGATCTGAGTGACCACCATGGTCTGTGTCTTTAAGATTCATCCATGTGGTTGTCTATCTTGGTGTATTTATCCTTTTCATTTCTGTGTAGTATCAATTCACCACATTTCTACAGTATGAATTTATCATAATTTATGTATTCTAATGTTAATGGACATTTGTTTGTTCCAGTTTGGAGCTATTACAAACAACACTGCTATGGTCATTTTTGTACATGGTTCCTGATGTGCTTAAGCATACGTTTCTGTGAGACATACACCAGAATTGGAATTACTAGGTTGTAGGATGTGTTTAATTAATTTAGCCATATTCGATACTATTCCAGTTTGCTAATGCTGCCGTTATGCAAAATACCAGAAATGAATTGATTGGCTTTTATAAAGGGAGTTTATTTGGTTACAAAGCTACAGTCAAGGTCATGAAAATGTCCCAATGAAGGTGTCAGCACAAGCAAACTTCACCAGAGGAAGGCCATCAGCATCCAGAAAACCTCTGTTAGCTGGAAAGGCATGTGGCTGGCATCTACTGATCCCAGGTTGTGTTCCAGCTCCACTCTCAGCTCCTGTGCATTCTTCAAAGAGTCTCTCTTGGCTGCAGCACCTCCTTCTATCTGTGAACTTTTTTATAGGACTCCAGTGATTCAATTAAGACCCACCCTGAATGGGTGGGGTAACACCTCCATGAAAATTATCCAATCAAAGTTCTTGCCCACAGTTGACTGAGTCACATCTCCATATAAACACTCAATCAAGGGATTCCAACCTAATCAACACTAATACATCTGCCCCCACAAGATTGCATAAAAGAACATGGCATTTTGGGGGACGTAATACATCCAAACTGGCACAGAGACCCAGGAAAACATGTGCTTAAATTTAATCCATTCCTGTGAGTGTGAACGCATTGTAAGTAGGACCTTTTGATGAGGCTACTTCAGTTAAGTGTGGCCCACCTCATTCAGAATGGGTCTGAATCCCATTATGGAGGTACTTTATAAATGGAATGAAGACAGAGAGAAAACCACAGGAAGCAAGAAGCTGAAACAGACCCCAGAAGAGAAGGAAGAGACCAGAATATGACACCATGTGCCTTGCCGTATCACAAAAGAGGCGAGGATCACTGGCAGTCAGTCTTCAGTAAGAAAGCTTCACCTCAATGAGTTGGACGTTTTTCAGTTACCCAGAGTTTAAGCCAACCCATTTCATAATATTTGCCAGAGCAGCCTAGAAAACTAAAACAGATACTAACAATTATAATAGCTAAAATAAGCTTTGATTTTGAGTACCTGTAGGTTTCATTTTTCTCAACAATGCTAACTATTTTATTTGGCTGAAACTTCTATTTAAAGCAAGGAACTGAGAGGACTCTCCTCTTTAAGTAGCAAAGAGGGTATAATGCCATTCAGATTGTCCAGTCATGGATGTATTGATTTCCTAGCTCTATTATCAAAAATCATACAGGGATTTTCAGTCAAAAAGACTCAGAGATGATCCCCAGTATAGGCCTTGAACATCACCAGAGAGATGTGAATAAAGTGTGGACTTTGGTTAATAATAATGTATCAATATTGGTTCATTGATTATAACAACTGCACCATGATAATGTAAGATATTAAGAATAGGGGAAACTGGGTTGGGGTATATGGGAACTCTCTGCACTAGCTTCACAATTTTTCTGTAAATCTAAACCTGTTCTAAAAAGTAAAGCTTTTTAAAGAAAGTTTTAGGCAAATCCCCAGTTCCTACCCTGGTTTCACTGCCCAAAGAGGCATCCACTCTCCCAAAACATAATCTTTGATCAACTACCTCCTTCATTTAAAAAAATGTCACTGTGTGAACTCACTTGAATGTATTCTCCACGTCTTAGTCGTTTAATTATGATGGTTCAGCTAGACAATCAGCAAAGCCCAGTGGTACCCTAAGAATGCTCCAGGAGGAAGTAGATGACACCTCAGTTCTCCCTCATGTTCTTCTCACCGATATGACTTACAACCAGGCTGATTTATTGAACTCTTAGAACAGTTGGATCAAGTACATCACACAACTTACCCAGACAATAAAATCTAAAATTACATTCAGGAATAAAATATTTTCCTAACTGTAATGTAATTTACAAGTCCTTGCCTGTTCCATAAAGTCAGTAAGTGATATAATGCAGAGTACTGCTTAGTTTCAGTCCTACTTCCAGATTGTCTTCCTTCTCTACAGAGATGACCAGAACAAGAAATGGTGTTCTACTCATTATAGAAAAACTCCGTGAAATACAAAGCTCTTAGTCAAGGGGTGTCCTTGTTCTCAGTTTTCATCTAGGGATTGCTGACAAGGGAGCGTATCTGCTTTTCTGTTACAAGAGTAGTTCGATTTAGATAAGAATACGTCTCTTTTGCAATTTTTACCCATCTTTTCTTCCAGAAAAGAACAAATAAAGCATAACAGGTTTTTCTCCTCAAAGTTTATGATTATCCAGAAAATGATAAGATGGGCTAAGAATGGAAAAAGACGTAAGGGTAGGGATTAGCCCTCTAATTGGTGCTTATGTGGGCAGGAGTAAGAGAACAAATAGCACTGACAAAACACCCCAAAAAGAGTAACAGCTGAGAGCCATCAGCACCCTCTAGACCTAGAGGAGCAAAAGGCAAGAACAGTTACTGGAACCCGTAAGAGCAGAGCTGTAGGTGTAAGAGAGGCCACCCGACAAGAACTATGGTCTTCAGTAGAGAAAGGCAGCCAAACTTAGGTGGGTAAGTACCCCACCTCCCATCTTCCCTCCATCCCTTGGATCTCCTGCTGGTGCCTCCTGCTGACCCAGACTGATCAGGGGCAAGGCCACCACTGATGTAGCCTATAAAGGCCAGTCCCCGGGGGCAGAGAGTAGAGTGGAGAAGGATAGAAGTTGGACATGACCAGGCAGATTTTAAAATGCAGATAAAATGTTTGTCCCCTGAATGTGAAAGGGTTGCTTTGTCTAAATACCATTTTTCCTTCTTCTTCTGTTCCCAGAATTCCCTTCTCTGCACCTCTACACTATAAAGAATTTGGAACATTGATTTCTAGGTTCTGATACATCAAAGAATATTTGGCAGTATCTCAACTAAGTCAGGTGTTGAATCCTCTTTAAATGCAGAATTAGCTGCCTTCATCTTGATCCATTTGTTGTATAACTAACATATAGAGGAACTCTGCAATTGAAGGTTATTGGTAAGTGTTATAATTTTGCAAATTATTCAAAATAGCCACCATTATCAAAAGTTACATTAACTATATAATATTAGAATGAAAAAATACTTTAGACATCATTTAATTCATCTTTCAACCAAAGGTAGAAATATGGAGGATATTATTTTAATAGGCACCCTTCAATAAATTTGTCACTGTTTTATATAAACACATTTATGTGTGTATGTGTTTGTTTTTAAATGCAATTTTATTGAAATATATTCACACACCATATAATCCATCCAAAGTATACAATCAGTGGCTCACAGTATCATCATGTAGTTGTGCATTCATCACCCAATCAATTTTAGAACACTTTCACTACTCCAAAAAAAGAAATAAAAATAAAGAAAACCCAAAACATCCCATACCCCTTATCCCCCTATTATTATTTTTTGTCTTTATTTTATTACTCATCTAACCAAACACTGAATAAAAGGAGGGTCAGTCACAAGGTTTTTATAATCACATGGTCACATGATAAAAGTTATATAGTTATGCAATTATTAACAAAGATCAAGGCTACTGGATTACAGTTCAACAATTTCAGGTATTTCCTCCTAGCTATTCTAATACACTAGAAACTAAAAAGAAATATCTAAATAATGAGTCAGGAGTCATAATAATTTGTTAAATCCTAATTTTCCAGTTACACCTCTTTCTCATTTGATCATTCTCTCAATATTCAGGGATATCTGGGCAATGGCCATTTTAACTTCTTCATGCTGGAAAGGAGTGTTGCTTGGCCTTAGGGGGTAGAGGAATGAAACTGATTGATGTTCTTGGAGAGACTGTGTACCAAACAGTTTTGATTGCAGTAGCTTTGTAATATATCTTGAAATTAGAAATTCTGAGTCCACCAACTTTGTTCTTCCTTTGCAAGATTGTTTTGCCTATACACAGTCTTTTGCAATTCATTATGAATTTTAGGATCAGCTTTTCCATTTCTGCAAAAAAAAGCCGTTGGGATTTTGATAGGGATTGCACTGAATCTATACAACCCTTTGGAGAATACTGACATCGTAACAATACTAAACCTTCAATCCTTGAACGTGGAATGTCTTTCAATTTACTTAGGTCTTCTTTTATTTCTTTCAGCAATGTTTTGTAGTTTTCAGTGTATAAGTGTTCTGCTTCCTTAGTTAAATGTATTCCTATGCACTTTATTCTTTTTGATGCTATTTAAATGGAATTGTTTCCATTTCTCTTAATTTCCTCTTGGGGTTGTTCTTCACTAGTATATAGAACTATAACTGATTTCTACATATTGATCTTGTATCTTGCAACTTCACTGAATTTATTAGCTCTAATAGTTTCTTTTGAGGATTCTTTCTGCATTTCTTTATATAAGATAATGTAATCTGTGAATGCAGGCAGTTGTACTTCTTTTCTGACTTCAATTCCTTTTATCCTTCTTCTTGTCTAACTGCTCTGGCTAGAATTTCCAGTTAAATGCTGAACAGCAGTGCCATTAGCAGGCATCCATGTTTTGTTCTAGATCTTGGGGGAAAAGTTTTCAGTATATCACCATTGAGTATGATGTTAGCTGTGGGTTTTTCATGAATGCCCCTTTTCAGGTTGAGGAGTTCCCTTCTATTCCTAGTTTGCTGCATTCTTTTTTGTTTTGTTTTGTTTTTTATCATGAGGGGTATGGCAATTTGTCAAAGACTTTTTGATGATCATGTGTTTTTTCTATCAATCGTTCTTTTAATGTGGTGTATTTAATAATTGATTTTCATATGTTGAACATTCTATGTTAGTTTTCCAGGCTGCTATGACAAATATCACCCAATGGGCTGTCTTAAACAACAGGAATTTATTGGCTCACAATTTAGTCTAAAATCAGGATATTTGCAAGGTTTGCTTTTTCCTGGAGTCTTACATTCTGGTGCTGGCTTCCAGAATGAATCCTTGGGGTTCCTTGGCTTGCATCCTTGCCTCATATCACATGGTGATGTCCCTTCTCTTCTGGGTTCTGTTGACTTCCAACCTCTGGGAAAGAGCCATCCCTTCTTCCTCTTTCCTCTTCCTCTGGGCTTCTTTCTTAGGCAAGCTCACTTTGAGCATCTCTTCAGCTCCACTTGATGTGCTTCCAGGTCTGCAGGAAACTGCCCATGTGTGTGTTTTAATACGTGTACTTTCTTTATTCTCTGTGCTCTATTTTGTTTATTTGAGGCCTTACTTTTTAATTTCTGGAAGCATCAAGGAAAAAATAGTTTTACATTTTTTTCAAAAAGCAGAGCTGTTGAATTCACATAAAATAGATTCTTAATCATACTCACATATACACAAATACACATGCAGACTGTCACTAAATCCATGAGGGCCCAAATCAGCCACCAAAGTGGGCCTTAATACTGGTCATTGAATCATTGACTCCAGTGCAGGATTTTAAACAGCCATAGAAAGTTTGTGCACACAGAGACATAGTAGCTGCAGATGTTACATTCAGAAATCAAATCCCAGTTTTCATTTACCAAATTCTTTATAAATAGGCAGTTTATGAAAAACTGATTTCCTAAATTCTTCTAAATGTTACACAACTTAGCATGATGGTCTCCACATAATAATAATTACTCTACTTTAAAAAAATGTTTATTGACAGTCTACCAAGATGGCAGTGTAATGCAAAATCTGGCAAAGCCGTCTTCCTCCAAACTCCAGAAAATGGTTAAAGGGTTGCAGTAACTGGGCAAGTGCCAAATCAAGAAAACACAACTTTAAAAACAGTCAGAGAAGCTCATGGCACCTTTGTTGGTCCTTCCCCCAATCCCTCTCCAGCACATTGTGGGGCCATCCTGTGACCCCACTGTGGGTCCTTGGCCCTGTTCTAGAGGGAGCCAAGTAACCCATATGCACACACTGAGATCCCTGTGTATTGGCGGCAGCCTGAAGGACTGAACCAGGAAATTCCTCTCTCGCTCACCCTCCCAGAACTTTCTCTATAGGCCAAATCAACTTGTAGAGAGCTAAAGCAGTGTAAGAAACAATTAAAGCAAAACTCCATGAGGTATAGGATTACTGCTGTAAATCAAATGATAGAGTACCCAGAAGGTGGAGAAAGTCTATTTTATAGGGAGGAGAGGGAGCATTTGAATTCCTATAAACATGGGAATTCCTAACACCACAAGCAAACAAAAGCCAGGACAAGAGGCAGGATCGGAAAAGACAGAGAAGACCCTGCACTTTACATTTGCCTTGTACTGATCTTCTTAATAGAAGAACTAACCTCTGAAGAGCACCAGCCAATGCGGAGCCAATTTGCAGAGGCTGTGAAAGGTGTTTTTGCATTGGTTTATTTGTTTTTGTTGGTTCCTGGCACTCAAAGCAATCTCTCTCATATCACTACCTAGATACAATTTGAAGGAACAGACAGCTCAGGGACTAACCCCAGAGTTAATACTTTAAAATTTAAAAATGTACAGTATGCAAGAACAGATTACAAGATAAACAAAGAAACAAGAAATGATGGTCCATCCAAAGGAACAAGAAAAAATCCAGAAACCATCAAGGAAGACCAGATTTTGAACATACCAGACAAAGATTTTTTTTAAAACCATCTTCAATATGCTCAAGGGGATAAAGGAAAACACAGAGAAAGAACTATAGGATATCAGGGGAAAAATGAATGAGTAATATTAGAATCACAATAAAGCGATAAAAAGTATAAAAAGGAACCAAACACAAATATTGGAATTGAGGACCACAGTAACTGAAGTGAAAAATTTCTAGAGGGTTCTAACAACAAACTGGAGATGGTAGAAGAAAGAATCAGTGAACTCATAGACAAAACAATTAAAGTGATTCCAGCTGAGGAGCAGAAAGAAAAAGAATTTTGAAAGCAAACAGAGTCTAATAAACCTGTGGCGCTCCATTAAATGTACCAATATATGCAATAAGGGAGTGCCAGAAAGAGAAGAGAGAAAGAGGAAGGAGGAATATTCAAATAAGTAACAGGGATATTTTAGGTTGACTATATGTCTATATGTTATTAGACTAAAATTCTTTTTTAAATGGACAAAGGATTTAATCAGACATTTCTCCAAAGAAGATATACAAATTGCCAATCAGCATATGAAAAGATGGTCAACAGCATTAGATCATTAGCTATTAGGGAACTGCAGATCAAAACCACAATGAGATACCACTTCACATCCACTGGAATGCCTATTATTAAAAACATGGTGTGCCAGTTTTATGTATTATGTCCCCCAAAACACCATTATCTTTAATGCAATTTTGTGGGGGCTGATGAATTAGTGTTGATTAGGTTGGAACCTATTGTTTATTTCCATGGAGATGTGACTCAATCAACTGTGGGCAAGACTTTGATTGGATAATTTCCATGGAGGTATTACCTCACCCCATTCAGGTGGGCCTGAATTAAATCACTGAAGCCATATAAAGAGTTCACAGACAGAAGGAGCTCAGAGCAACTGAGAGTGACATTTTGAAGAGCAGCTGCAGCTAAGAGAGGACAAAATGCCCCAAAAGCAACATTTTGGTAACTGCCATTTTGAAACACCACCTGGGAGCAAGCAGACACCAGCCACGTGCCTTCCGCGCTAACAGAGGATTTCCCAGACCCCACTGGTCATCCTTCAGTGAAGGTACCCAATTGTTGTTGCCTTACCTTGGACACTTTATGGCCTTCAGACTGTAACTTTGTAACCAAATAAACTCCCTTTATAAAAGCCAATCCATTTCTGGTGTTTTGCAAATGGCAGAATTAGCAAACTGGAATACATGGAAAATAACAGGTGTTGGTGAGGATGTGGAGAAACAGGAGGCCTCATGCATTGCTAGGGGAAATATGAAATGTTGTAGCCATTATGCAAAACAGTTTGGTGTTTCCTCAAAAAGTTAAACATGGAATTACCACAGCCCAGCAATTCTACTCTTAGGTATATACCCCTAAAAATTGAAAGCAGGGACTTGAACAAATACTTGTATGCCAACTTTCAGGGTGGCATTATCCACAGCAGTCAAAAGGTAACAAACCAAATGTCCCTTCATAGATGAATGGATAAACAAAATGTGGTGGTAATACATGAAATGGAATATTATTCAGCCATAAAAAGAATGAAATACTGATACATGCTATAACATGGATGAACCTTGAAAACATGTTAAGTGAAATAAGCCAGACACAAAAGGACAAATACTACATGATTTCACTTAAATGAAATAACAAGAATAAAAAATTCATGGAGACAGAAAGTAGATTAGAGGTTACCAGGGGCTGGGGGAAGGAGGCAATAGGGAATTATTCTTTAATCGGTACAGAATTTCTGTTTTGGGTAAGCAAAAAGTTTTGGTAATGGATGTTGGTGATGGTAGCACAGCATTGTAAATGTAATTATTGCAACTGAATTGTACACTTAAAATGGCAAATTTTATGTTATATAGATGTTGCCACAATGAAAAAAATTTTAAGAATATTTAGTAAGTGCCTATGTGCTGGAGACTGTGAAGACAGATGAAATCATCTTTTCTCAAGGAGCTTACAATTTAGCCATCTTGGTGAATTTATTCAATTTTGCAACTCTGCAAGGCTGTTTTAACAGGGGTGAAGACTACTCTTCAAAGATGAAATAGGTTACTGCTTAGAAGATGTGATTTGATGGTCCCTTTCTAAAAACCTCTTCTCTACAATTCACTGTTAATCACTCCTCTGGGTTAAATGAAACATAATACTCAAATGGATAAACTACTCAGATTAGCCCTAGCCAAGGAGAAATGGAATTTTAGATCACCTGTTTTGATAAGGGGGAAGGAAGGAGATAGGGAAATACCTGGAGCTCTTGGTAGACTTGGTTGAACTCCAGCTAGGTATCCCGGGTTTGAATTGTATTTAGTAAACAAGGAACAGGCAGAAGGAACTGGATGGAGAAAGAAGTGGAGCCAGGAGCTAAGATCCAGTTCCTCCAGCCTCAAACTGAGCTCACTTCAGCCCTACAAAGAACATTCTCTGAAGCCTAAACTACATCCCAAAAGCCTGCTGAAATTTCAGTTGCAAAATCTGTACATGGGCTTGCAGTGCCACCTTGAGAAGAATTTGAAAATATGTAGAAGAAAAAACAAACCCATAAATATATATAAACTCTATGTATGATTTTAATATTTGATGGCCATTTTCAAATATGTTTTATCCTCTCTGTGATTTCAGAACAGTGTATTCCTCTTTTGTCAAAATACCCAAGTGTCCGTTCAAAAGGAGCAAGCAAACCATCATCAGAGTCACTCTCTGTCGCTCTCCCAGTGACTCGGATTCCATCAACTGTGAGGCAAGGTTTGGACTTTTCTACCCAGCAGAGCTTTTCCTTGACTAAATATCAAGCCTTCACAATGGTTTTCTCCAGAAAGGATTCTTGACATCCAAGGAGGACAACCCAGTCTGTAGAGTATATGAAGTTTTATAGGAGGAAATAGATGGGCTCCATTGAAAGGAATTCAGAACTAAGAATATTAAAGTGGCAGGTGATTACTATTCCCAAACTAGATTTGCATATACTGGGTTTTTTTAAAAAAAAAATGGTCAGAGACCTGGAGCATAGACCATGCTTTTAGGGTCAAAACAAAAGATCCATTACTGAAACATATTTTGATCTAATAATATGCAAGATTTGCCATTGTTTTACAACTAACAGTAATCAAAAGCCTTACTTTAAGGACCTCTGACACTGGAATGATGCAGAGGCAATAATTAAGTTAAGAAAATGCATGTTTTCTCCAAAATACTAGGTCTGCAAAAGTAGACCCTATTACCTAATTATAACATTACTCTCATTATCCAGACTCCAGAGCCTTCTGGTTTTTTATCCACTTATGCCTTTTTGGGGATCCAAGACAAACACATTTCCTCAGACTATGTTCCAAATGTAGTGACTAGTGTTATAATGAGAGTAAAATGTGCTTTTCTGCCTCATATCCACGCGTGTTGAGGAAGCACCTCTCGAGAACCATCATCTCTACCTGTGGGTTGCAGCAATAGCCAGTGAAGTCCTATCTCTACAGCCTTCTCCTACCTGCCCTGACCCCACCTGGAGATTACCTGGAGCAAATGTAAATGAAGGAAGCTAAGAAGTAAACACTGATCATTAAACTAAATTTCCTTGACAGCCCTTTTCGCCCCTGTTATTCACCAATGATTTATTCAGGGGGAAAGATACACTAACAGAAGGCATTGTCAGTAAGGCAGGCAGTGCTATGCAAGTGCTGTAAAGGATAGCATGGAGGAATTTCAGCAGCTAGAAAAGTAAGTTAAAAAGGGACAGACTGTGTGTTACGGATTGAACGGGTAGGAGACGTTCAAGTCCTAATGCCCCGTCCTGTAAATGTGATCCTATTTGGAAATAGGATCTTTGAAGATGTTATTAGTTAAGATGAGGCCAAACTGGATTAGAGTGGCGCCTAACCCGATGTGACTAGTGTCCTCACAAGCAGATGAAACTTGGACACAGTTGACAGATGAGAGACAGAGAGGGAGAGAGATGGCATATGACAGAGGCAGAGACTGAGTGCCGCCATGGACAGCTGGTCAGCCACCGCCAGCCCCTACAGATGTCAGAGTGAGCTCGGCCCTGCCAACACCTCAGTTTTGGACTTCAAGCCTCCAAAATTGTGAAACAATAAATTCCAGTGGTTTGAGCCATCTTGTCAGTGGCACTTTGTTACTGCAGCCATGGCAACCAAGCAATTGAAGGTACTGAGCATGAGCTCTGGCTGCAAAGTAGAGGGAAGGGGAGTCTTCACGAAGGGGGTCTCACATGAAGGTGAGTCCGTGGAGGTGGAAGCCACAGGAGATGCAAGCAGGACTCTGGCAAGAACACCATGCTGTGCTGATTTGCCTTCAGACCTGATCCTGCTGGTGCCTGCACAATTCAGACACATGACATTTTGATAGTCACAACCTTTGAGGGTTTGTTTTCCTCATAAACGGCAGCATGAAAAATGTAAGCAATGCTAAAATGAGTTTAAAGAGAAGCAACTGGAATGATTAACACTTAATATTCATCATAGCTGTGAATTTCCTAAAATAGGAAACCATTACATCTATAATTGCTTTTTTAATGTGTGGTTCAGAGCAGGCATGAAGAAAGGACAAATTAAAAATAAAAATCCTTTTGTCTAAAATTTTCACAATAGGGTAAGAAATACACTAAAAAAAAAAAAAAATGAAAGCACATATTTGGGAAAGACTTATTGACAAGAACCCTGGACTAGGAGACAGGACATCTGGGTGATAGCTCTGGTTCTGTGACTAATAAGTGTCCTAAATAATTTTTACCTAACCCATGCTTATAGGTAAATAAACCCATCTGTTTACCCACAAATATGGTTGGTCGCAGTACGCTAGCCCTGTCCTGATCCTAGCTGCCGAGTTCAATCAGGGGTTAGCAAAAGTATTTTCACTATTCACACACATAGGGATGAAACTTAATTGCAAAAACATGTTTCAAATCACTCATGAATTCAACAAGCTTCTATTGAGCACCTACTATAGGCACGTCTCTCTCTCTCTAATCTAGTACACTCTGTGTTTGCTCCACCCTCAAGCCGGTAGCAATATGGCTAAACCAGTGCTAGTGATCACCCTCCAACATTGCCACATGTAGAGGAAGAAGAGAGGGCATGCTTTCTCGTGGCTCTCTCCATGGAATGAGGATGAAACGTTTCTCAAAAACCCCCCAGTCAGCTCTCATTGGCTGGAATTTGGTCACATACACGTTCTTGAACCAATCACTATAAACGATCATATGGATTGACTGCAACCTGCCTAAATTAATCACTTGGGGTGGAATGATGTTGGGAGCCAGACAATACCTTCCCTACGCGGATCCCCTGTCTTCCTCATATTATTTCCTACTTCTTCCTGACTTCAAAGAATAATAATGATGTTCAATCAGATTTGGCAGACAGTCTCACTACCCTGCTCAACAGAATTTCCATTGCCTTTATTCTTTGGGTCTCAACTTAAATATCACATCCTAAAAAGCCTTCTCTGACATTCTAATATAAATGAAGTTCTTCTCATACTCTCTTCACACCTTTTATTTTCCTTCACAGCACTTAACACAATTATAACTTTGTTTCTTCTTCCCAGCCCATTCCCATCTCCTTCCTCAAAATAGGTATCTTTTCAAATCTATTGAATTGTCCTTAAATATATTTGTAACTTTGTAGACTAGCTTTGTTTACATGTGTTCCTTAACTAACAAATGTTTTTGTGTCACAAATCTTATTGTGTTTCAACTTTCCCCACTCACCACTTTTTAGGGGCTATCCATGTTGTTGTACATTTAGTTCACTGATTCTTATGACTACATAATATATTGTCCATATTATGCATCCTTCACATTTTCCTTACCTACTTTCCTGCTGATGAACAGCTGGGCTGTCTCCAACTACCCAGCAGCAGAAATAACAGAGCAATGAATATCCTTTTACATGTCTCTTTATTGACCTAAGTAAGAATACTTACAAAGGAGGTCACAGGTAAACGGGATAGAAATAGTTAATTTCACTAACTACTGCCAGATTGACTTCCAGAATGGCTATGCCAGTTTACACCTTTTCGGCAGTGCTCAAGTGTTCCCACCTCCCTCCATTTTTGTCACTACTTGGTAAAATCCACTGTTTTTGGATGTGTCTTAAGGGCCTCTTAGGTCCTCTAGTTTCAGTTATCACAATCTATGGAGCTGAAAAGGCCACGATGTACCACCAACAATCCAAATCCGTAAGTCAAGGGAAGCTATGAGTGAGAATTTGTAATAAGGCAGAGAAAAAGTACACCAAACAGAGGGTGAGGCAGCTGATTTCTAAAGATGGGAATGTTAGAGGCTGTTGTATTTTGGGTTCTCTGGTAGCGGATGTTAGGACAGACTTGGGTTACAAAATTTTCATTAGGAATCAGTGAAATTGAAGGAGGGGGGCAAAAGCAGGATTGAGCAGAGGAAGAAGTTGAATTACAATGCAAGCCCAATAAAGCCTCAGCCAACCCAGCAGGGAAACTTCAGGAAGGAACACAGCCTGTCAGAGTTGGCTCACCTTGGGCCAAAATAGCCCAAACTTTGTACCCACCATGCCTGGGCAGGGCAGCTCCCTGCAGCTGAGACAGACCCTGGAAGAGTGGACGACTGTAAGCTACGTGTTGACTGTACTCCCTGCGACTAAGCTGCAAGCCCTTCCTGAAGGAAGGTCTGGGAAGAGCATCTCCACATCCATCACAGAAGCAGAGAAAAGCAGAGGCTGAGCCACTACCACTGTGTGAGAGGACTGAACTACTTTGCTGGTGAAGCAATGACTAAACAACCCAGGCCCAGAGCTGCACTGATTCTTTCCTTTCCCAAACAATGTTCCAGGCTCCAGGAAGTCTGGTAGAATGCAGCCCTTAGGTGCACATGAGATTTTTGTTCCTTCTGTAGCCATCCTCACAACTAAGCCCTTTGGAGTCATGTAAGTGGGTCTCCAAGCCTCCTAACTGAAGGAACCAAATGGATATAATAGATTGTCTAACACAGGGTGATTTGGTCTATGCCTTTCTTTTACATGATACATTTTCCCAAGAAACTGCAGCTTAGCAAAGGTGCTTACTAAAAATGCCTGCATTAAACTGCTAATCACAAACCCAAATATAGCAATGAAAATTGGGAGTTTATTTGAATTTACCAAAGATCATCTTTTGAATGTTGAGAAAAATTCTTTCTTAATGCTTTTTATACACAATTTGTTTTCTAACACAATAATCGTGAACTCTATTAGCCATAAAAGATAATCTCTTTTCTTCAATTATATATTCACTAGGCAAAGTGCCTAGTAAATTTTTTGCCTTTTAAAAAAATATAATTCTTTTTTTATATGTGTGTTGTAAGTAGAACTTCCAAAAGCTGAAGGGCGTCTCTCCTGCTAACACTTCAAGAAAAAAACAAATCATTGAGCTCCTACTCTATGCCAGGAATGTGCTAAGTCCCAGCAATTCAAATATGAATAAGAAGTCCCAACTTTCATGGAATTCAGTCTCTCTTGGGAAACATAAATTCATCAATATACTACATTGAGTAATGAGTAATATAATGGCTATCTGGACCCAGAATTCAAAGAGATTATTTCTACATGGCTAAAACATAACAGTTAGGAAATTTCAAATCCATTGAAATTCACCAATGATTCAACTACTGAATAAACAAGTGATTAAACGAAAGTAGATACATGCTTAGACACTTCCTATTTCTATTGCCCAGACTTGACCTGTATTACATGCACTTCAAACTTAAGGTCCCATGTCATATCATAGGTTGTACATCAACAGCTACTGTAAAGGATTGCATTATGGACCTCAGTTCTCTGCCTCTTCCTGCATCCATTCCTTCACCGTGGCTCATCAAGGGTGAAGTGTACTTATCTTCCTCTTGACTCTGAACTTTGCCCTATGACTAGGTTTGGCCAAGGGCATGACTGCAGATGTGGCATTGTGATGGGTCTGAGCATGGGCCTTAAGGAGCCTCACACATTTCCGTTTGCTCTCTTGCCCCTCTGCCATTGCCCTGGGAAGAACATGCCTTGGCTAACCACTAGTCCAAAGAGAATGAGGGACAAATGGAAAAGAGGCACTCCACTTATCCACAGACCTACAGTAAGATGCAGAGCAAGCCAGGACGAGATCAGTCAAACCCAGCCAACCCATAGATGTATGAGCAATAATAAATGATTATTATTTTAAGTCAGTTAGTTTTAAGTGGTGTTTTACATAGCAACAGTAACTAAAAACACCAATTTTCCAATAGTGGTTAAGTATCTGTCTCAGTAAGTTATTTCTCCAATAGTATAGCATAACAAATGACAACAAAATTCAATTACTTACAACAATAAGCATTTTTTTTTTCTTGCTCATGCCTCCAGAGTCTTGCTGACTTAGTTCAAGCCTGGCTGGGATTGGATCCAAGCTTCAGAATGAATTCAGATCTGTTCTGTTTGTGTCTCATGCTCCTCGGAGTAGCAGATACCCAATGTATGCTCTTCTGACAACAATAAGCAGGAGCATTATAGAACAAGCTCACTGTACAAGCATACTTCTAACTTTTGCACGAGTCCCATCTGCTAACATCTCATTGCCCAAAGCAAGTCACATAGTCAAGCCTAACATCAGTGAAGCATAAAGGGGGGGGAGGGAGTAAATATTTGCTGAAAAATAATTTGATCTACCACTGTATCTAACTACATAGAGATGTACCATGCTAAATTGTTCTTAGTCAGAATACACAGTTATCAACATGATAAGATTTGAGTGACCAAATGTGCAAAAGTAGTTGCCCCTTTGGCCCTGCCTCTGAACCTGAAACTTTCATATGTTCCATTCTCTCGAGTGGAGATATTTTAGGTTGCTGTTAAAATTAAATATACAGTAGGAACCTTCTACATTGTTGGTGGCATTTTTAAATGGTGCAGCCACTGTGGAAATCAGTTTGGTAGTTCCTCAGAAAGTTGAAAATAGAATTACCATATGACTTGGTAATCCCAGTTCTTGGTATATGTCCCAAATAACTGAAAACAGGCACTCAAACAGATATTTATACACCAATGTTTATAGCAGCCTTATTCATAATAGCCAAGTGGAAACGACCCAAGAGCCAATCAACAGAGGAATGGATAAACAAAATTTGGTGTGTGTGTGTGTGTGTGTGTGTATATATATATATATATGTATATTACTCAGAATATTACTCAGCTATAAAAGGGAATGAAATTCTGATGTATGCTACAACATGGATTAACTGTGAAGACTTCATGTTGAGTGAAATAAGCCAAACACAAAAAGATATATATAATCTCATGTATTTGAAACACCTAGAAGAAGAAAATTTCATAGAGACAGATAGTAGGTTATAGGCCAAGGAGGGGGAGGAGACAGAATTATTGCTTACTGGCTACAGAGTTGCTGTTTGAGGGGATGAAAAAGTTGAGGTAATGGATATTAGTGATGATAGCAAAAATTGTGAATGTAATTCTTCTGAATTGTATATTTGAGAGTGGTTAAAATGGGACAGTTTGAATTGTATGTATTTTATTGCAATACAAAGTTTTAAAAAATGAAAATATCTTCTGGGAGGGGTGACACATTATGCTGTTTTCAGCTGTTACTGTCCTAGCTCAGCTCACTTGATCAGAGTAGCCGGCCACTAAGCAGACCCCGAACGAAGGGACAGAGGAGAAGTGGTGTTTGATGGAATGAGTGTCAAGTTCTTCCCAAGAGGGGTACACAGTGGGGGACTAGCTTGTGTCACTCAGGAGGAGGGAAGCACTGATCAGGAGACAGAGCCAAAGGGGCAGATGAAAGCATACGAAGAAGGACAGAGAAGTGCCAACAACAAGCTCTTACCCTGCTGATACCTCAGACAGCTACCCAGTTAATTCAGACACTGATTTCCTGAGAAGTAATTTCTGAAAATATCTGTATCTATTTAGCATAGATTATTTTAATCTTGAAATTATTTTCACCAGTGTTACATCCCATATATGCTAGTGAAATGCAATTACTCAGATAATTACCTGCATTTCCCACTTTAATTTAACTGTGTACTCAGAGTGGAGTTTCCTTGTTTTGTCATTTTTCTTCATTCTATTTTCTTTTCCTTCTCTCTATGCTCTAAGAGTTCCTTTTGGTCTTAATTTTTTTACAACATTCAATAATGAAAATAATGATGATGCCAATAATCTGCCTGCTGTATAAGACAATTCTTGTTCAGAGCATTCCTTTCTCAAACAAGGCAGTTTGGATGTTACAGAAACCCAGGCCCAGGTGGATAACTGCTTGATGGGCTTATAATAAAAATGTTGATTTTATAAATTTATTTGGCCATCTGGTAGTGCATTCCTTTTCAACTAGATTATGTGGCAACCCTCCCACTCTACCACCTGTTTCTCAGCAGCCATGAGGAGCCTATTTGTGAGATGGAGACAGCACCCCATCCAGAGTCAGGAGTCCTCCTGTTAACTGTGTGTGACACATTGGATCATTGTTTAGTAAATATTCACACCCCTCCACCTTAGGGCAGAGAATATTTCCAGCCCTTTTGATGTTGGGGCTCTACAATGTGACTTGTTCAGTCCAAAGGAATGTGGGCAAATTGACAATGTGGCAGTTCTGCATCAAAGCCATCATGAGTTTCTGCTCATCCTCTTATGCTTCTGCCATTTTCCATGAAAAAAAAAAATGCCTCTAGTAGCTGCTGGTCCAAAGAAGAAGGTGAGAGACATGTACAGTAGACTCAAACCCAACCAGTAGCCTAGAGCCTACATTCCAGCATAGCACCCTGGGTTGCAGCCAATCCATATACCATAAACATGAGAATAAATTCTTGATTGTTTTAAACCACAGAGCCTTGGGGTGGTGTATATTCTAGCACTGTTGTGACAATAGTGAATAATACAATATGCATTGTTCTTTCCTGCATCAGACACTGTGTGTCTTGTCCTCTTTAACACCTCTTCCAAATCTGTCTTCTATTTATTCATTTTCCTCCTTATTATTAATGCATCCCTTCCCATCCTCAGTACCCAGTAATCACAAGTGATATGTCCTACCCTGCTCCACGCAAAGAAGTGAAGAATATATACAGATTTAGAGACTTGATATGGACGGGGTGTTTAAAAAGCCCCCACTTTAGTGTTTATATTAGGAGAGGATTCCATGAACCCAGGGTGGTGGTAGACTCATACATACAAGTAAAAAAGAGATTAACTGACTTCCAGGGAGATGACAAAATTAGGAGAGGTGAGCTAACTCATCCACCATGGAATGACTAGAGAAAAGGCAGAAAATGACTAGGACAATGTTTTCAAGGTACAAGCAGCCAGAGAGGGACTTCTCCATTTTATAGGGAGGACCTGGGAGAAAAATTGGAGAAATTATGACTGAAAGGATGGGGTGAGTTTATTTTATTGTAACCACCTCTGGGGCTGGCTGCTACACACCAATCAGAGTGGGTAAGGAAGTGTGTCGGTTTGAATGTATTGTGTCCCCCAAATGCCATTATCTTTGTAGTCTTGTGTGGGGCAGACGTTTTTGGTGCTGGTTAGATTTGCTTGGAATGTGGCCCACTCAGCTGTGGGTAATGATCATTTTGATGAGATGTTCCCATGGAGGCATGGCCCCACCCATTCAGGGTGGGCCTTGATCAGTGGAGCTATATAAATGAGCTGACTCAAAGAGAGGGAACGGAGTGCAGCTGGGAGTGATGTTTTGAAGAGGAGCAAGCTTGCTAGAGAGGAATGTCCTGGGAGAAAGCCGTTTTGAGGCCGGAGCTTTGGAGCAGACGCCAGCTGCCTTCCTAGCTAGCAGAGGTTTTCCGGACGCCATTGGCCATCCTCTGGTGAAGGTACCCGATTGCTGAGGTGTTACCTTGGACGCTTTGTGGCCTTAAGACTGTAACTGTGTAGTGAAATAAACCCCCATTTTATAAAAGCCTATCCATCTCTGGTGTTTTGCATTCTCCAGCATTAGCAGACTAGGACAGGAAGGAACTGCACACTCCCACACTCCCATCTCTGCAACCAGCTCAGGAGAGCACCGTTCCCAGTCATGCAGCCAGGAGCTCCCATATGGTAACTCAGGAACTGACAGACTTGTTTTAACCATACACAGAGACCTTGCTGTGGAGCACAGTGCCTATATCCCAACCCTGAAGCAGACTGATGTGGCTGCCTGGTTTTGAGGAAAGCTGGGGGCCCTCTCCTCAGGAGAAGAGGGGATATAGAGCAGACCAAAGCTGACACAACAATTATCAGGCAAGAGAGATGCTCTCTGTTCCCAGCCTATATCCTTCCCACACATTGGCCCACAGTGCACACAGCATGCATGGTGGAGGGGTGAGAACAAGGGAGAGAGCCACACAGAAGCACCAGGAGCTCCTGCCCCACCCTAGAGGCCCACAGGTACATGGCAGGCAGAGATTTTATGGGCAGACAGTAGCAGGGCACTTTGAGGTTGCTGAGGGCTGGGGAAGGTGAAAACCTCAGTCCCACAGCAAGGTTATTCCATTCAGAAGCCTGAAAAACACAAGACCCATCATCCCCTAAAACAGATTCTCCACTGAGGTGCACAGTGCCCAGCCCCAACCCCTGGTGCTGTCAGTCTCCAGCACACACAGAGACCTGCTGCATTGACTGGATTTTCAACTGGTTTGGATGCCACCCAGTGGGCTGCTGCAGTCAGGGAAAAGTGGACTTGAGGGAAAGAGGTGGCCCAAGAGTGCCATCTGATGAGAAGACAGGGAAAGTATACTCCGGCAAACTGCTGTACTGCCAAATCTTCTACAGATGTCCAAATAGACTTGCATCTCCCATGGGAGGCATTGATCTTAGTCTGGCTGGAAATCACTGATAAACCAAGTGGCAAGGAGATCTTCAATGCAAACCCAGCAACTATAAAATCTTAGGCAAGCAAGGGAAATCAATTTTCAAAATAACCTTATCAAGATAATCAAATGATGAGAAATCAGCAGAAAATCACAAAGTACATGAAGATGCACAAAGATATAGCCAAGCTAAATGACCAAATTAAAAAGCCAGAGAAGACACAGAATTTGGAACAACTAATCAAAGAAGTACATGCAAATCTAAAATATAACTTCAATGGATTGGCTAAAGACATGAGGGGTATCAAGACTTGAGAAGAGCATAAAGAAGAAATTGAAAGAGTAAATAGAAAAATAACAGATCTTATGGAAATGAAAGATACTGTAGACCAAATTTAAAACAGACTAGAGAAACACAACAGCAGATTTGAAGAGGCAGAAGAAAGAATAAGTGAACAAGAGGACAGAGCAATTGAATGTGAATGCAAAAAAGAACAAATAGTGAAAAAGATGGAAAAATTTGAACTGGATCTCAGGGATATGATGGAAAACAAGAAGTGCACAAAGAATCATTGGTATCCCACAAGGAAAATAGAAAAGTAAAGGTCTAGGAAGAGTATTAGAGGAGATAATTGGGGAAAACTTCCCAATCCTTATTAAATACATAAATATGCAAATCAAAAAAGCCCAACAAACTCCAAATAGAATAAATACAAATAGGCCAACTCCAAAACACATACTAATCAGATTGTCAAATGCTGAAGAGAAGGAGAAAGTCCTGAAGTAGCAAAAGAAAAGCAATTCACCACATAAAAGGGAAACCACATAAGACTAAGTACTGACTATGGGCACCATGGAAGTGAAAAGGCAGTTGTATGACATATTTAAGATCCTGAAAGAACCAAGAATTCTATATACAGCAAAGCTGTCCTTCAAAAGTGAGGGAGAGTTTAAAATTTTCACAGACAAGCAAATGCTGAGGTAATTTGTTAACAAGAGACCTACCCTGCAAGAAATAATAAAGGGAGCGCTCCTGCCAGCAAACAAACAACAAAAAAAAAGAGTGGGAGAGACAGAGGTCTGGAGAAGGGCACAGAACTGAGGAGTATTAAGAAGGGTAACTCAAAGGATAAAAAGAGAGGGGAAAATGTAGATATGACAACTAAAAAACAAAGGATAGGTTGGTTGGTTCAAGTACTGCCTTTATAGTAATAGCTTTGAATGTGAATGGACTAAACTCCCCAATTACAAGATAAATATTGGCAGAATGGATTTAAAAGTATGATCCATCTATATGCTGTTTATAGGAGACTTATCTTAGACCCAAGGATACAAATAGATTGAATGTGAAAGAATAGAAACAAATATCCCCTGCAAGCTTTAAACAAAAGAAAGCAGAGGTAACTATACTGATTTTAGACAAAATGGGCTTCAAAGGCAAAGATGTCATAAGAGATAAGGAAGGACATTATATATTAATAGAAGGGACAATTCACAAAGAAAAAATAATGATCACAAATGTTTATGCACCCAATCAAGGAGCTCTAAAGTTCATGAGTCAAACATTGGCAAAACTGAAAGGAGCAATAGACATTTCTACAATAACATGGGAGTTTTCAATACAGCACTCTCTTCTACAGATACAGCAACCATACAGAAGATCCATAATGAAATAGAGAACCTAAACAATGTGATAAATGAATTAAATATAACAAACATGTATAGATTGTTGCATCCCAAAACATCAGGAAATACATTCTCTGGTGCCCATGGAATGTTCTCCAGAATACATTATATGCTGGGGCATAAAACAGGTCTCAATAAATTTTAAAAGATTGAATTATTCAAAGCACATTCTATGACCATAATGGAATGAAGCTGGAAATCAATAACCACCAAAGAACCAGAACATTCACAAATATATGGAGGTTAAACAACACACTCTTAAACAATCAGTGGATCAAAGAAGAAATTGCAAGAGAAATCAGTAAATATCAGGAGATGAAAGAAAATGACAATAAACATATCAGAATTTATGGGATGCAGTGAAAGCAGTGCTGCGAGGGAAATTTATAGCTCTAAATGCACACATTAAAAAGGAAGAAAGAGCTAAAACCAAAGACCTAACTGAACAACTGAAGAAGCTAGAGAAATAATTGCAAACTAACCCTAAAGCAAGTAGAAGAAAAGAAATAACAAAGATTGAAGCAGAAATAAATGAACTGGAGAAAAAAAACAATAGTAAGAATCAATAAAACCAGAAGTTAGTTCTTGGAGAAGATCAACAAGATTGACAAAGCCAAAAAAGAGAGAAGTTGCAAATAAACAGAATCAAAAATGAGAAAGGGGTCATTACCATGGATCCTGAATAAATTTTTAAAAGTCATAAGAGGATACTATGAACAACTGTATGCCAACAAACTAGACAACTTAGAGGAAAATGGACAATTTCCTAGAAACACATGAACTACCTATACTAACTTGAGAAGAAATAGAAGCCCTCAACAAACCAATACCAAGTAAAGATTCAATCAGACATCAAAAACCTTCTTACAAAGAAAAGCCCAGGGCCAGATGTCTTCATAGGGGAATTTTACCAAACATTCTAAAAAGAACTAACACCACTCCTGCTCAAATTTTTCCAAAAAAAAATTGAAGAAAAAGGAACACTACCTAACTCATTTTATGAAGCTATCATCACTCTAATACCAAAACCAGATAAAGATACCACAAGAAAGGAAAACTACAGGCTAATCTCTCTAATGAATATAGATACAAAAATTCTCAACAAAACACTTGCAAATCAAATCCAAAGGCACATTAAAAGAGTTATACACCACGACCAAGAGGGGTTCATTCCAAGTATGCAAGGTTGGTTCAACATAAGAAAATCAATCAATGTAATACAGCACACTAAAAAATTGAAAGGGAAAAATCACACGATCATCTCAATTGACACTGAAAAAGAATTCAACAAAATTCAGCATCCTTTTCTGATAAAAACACTTCAAGTGCACAACTATATGATGGTACTGTGAACAGTGGATTGTATACCATGAATGATTGTATGATATGTGACTATATCTCAATAAAACTGAATTTAAGAAAAACACTTGAAAAGGTAGGAATCAAAGGAAACTTCCTCAATATGATAAAGGGCATATATGAAAAACCCATGGCCAGTATCATATTCAACAGTGAGAGACTGAAAGCCTTCCACCTAAGATTGGGAATGAGACAAGGATGCCCACTATTATTCAACATTGTGCTAGAAGTTCTAGCTAGAGCAATTAGACAAGAAAAAGAAATAAATGACATCCAAATAGGAAAGGACAAAGTAAAACTTTCATTATTTGCAAATGACATGATCCTATATTTAGAAAATCCTGAGAAATCTACAATAAAGCTACCTGAACTAATAAACAAATTCAGCAAAGTCACAAGATACAAGATGAATGCATGGAAATCAGTAATATTTCTATACACTAGTAATGACCTTACTGAGGAGGCAATTAAGAAAAAAATTCCATTCACAATAGCAATTAAGAGAATCAAGTATCTAGGAATAAACTTAACCAAGGATGAAAAGGACCTCTACACAGAAAACAATAAAATTTTACTAAAAGAAATCAAAGAAGACCTAAATAGGTGGAAAGATATTCTATGTTCATGGACAGGAAGGCTAAAAGTCTACACAATTCTACACAAATTGATCTACAGATTCAACACAATACCAACCAAATTCCAACAACCTACTTTTCAGACTTGGAAAAGCTAGTTATCAAATTTATTTGGAAGGGAAAGGGAACTTAAATTTCCAAAAACAATCTAAAAATGAACAAGGTGGGGGGATTTACACTTCTGATCTTAAATTATATTATTAAGCCACAGTGGTCAAAACAGCATAGTATTGGCACAAAGGTAGACATAGTAATCAATGGAGTTGAATTGAGAGTTCAAAAATAGATGCCCAGATCTGTGGTCAACTGATTTTTGAAAAGACCCCCAATCCACTGAACTGGGACAGAATAGTTTCTTCCACAAATGGGGCTGGGAGAACTGGATATCCATATCCAAAAGTATGAAAAAGGACCCCTATCTCACACCCTATACAAAAACTAACTCAAAGTGGATCAAAAAACTAAATATAAGAGGCAGTACCATAAAACTCCTAGAAGAAAATACAGGGAAACATCTTCAAGACCTAGTAATAGGAGGTAGCTTCTTAGACCTTACACCCAAAGCACAAGCAACAAAAGAAAAAATAGATAAAAGGGAACTTCTCAAAATCAAATGCATCTGTGCCTCAAAGAACTTTATCACAAAGGTGAAGAGGCAGCTGACACAATAGGAGAAAATATTTGGAAACCATATACCCAATAAGGGGCTCATATTCAGTATATATAAAGAAATCCTACAACTCAACAACAGAAAACCAAAAAGCCCAATTAAATATGGGCAAAAGATCTGAATAGGCATCTTTCTGAAGAGGAAGTGTGAATGGCTAAAAAGCATCTGAAAATATGTTCTTCTTCATTAGCTATTAGAGGATTGCAAATCAAAACCACGAGATTATCATCTCACACCTTTAAGAATGGCTTCCATTAAACAAACAGGAAACTATAAATGTTGGCGAGGATGTGGAGAAATTGAAACATGGCTGGTGGGAAAGTACAATGCTACAGCTGCTGTAGAAGATGGTTTGGCAGTTCCTCAGAAAACTAAATATCAAGTTGCCCTATGACCAGCAATTCTCCTACTTGATATATAACCAGAAGATCTGAAAAAAGTGACACAAACAGACATTTGCACACCGATGTTCATGGTGGCGTTATTCACAATTGCCAAAAGATGGAAACAATCCAGGTGTCCATCAACAGATGAGTGGATAAACAAAATGTGGTACATATATATACATATATGATGGAATATTATACAGTAGTAAGAAGGAATGAGGTACTGAAGCATGTGACAACATGGATGAAACTTGAGGACATTATGCTGAGTGAAATAAGCTGGGCACAAAAGAATAGATATTGCATGATTTCACTAATATGAACCCCCTAAAAAATGTAAACTCAGAGTTTTAAAATGTAGAATATAGAAGACCTAGAGATAGAGAGAAACTAGAGAAGGGGGAGTGGAGTGGTTATCTAATATGTACAGACATGTTAATGAGGTTGAACTTAAATATATGGGAATGATACAGGTGACGGTAATTTGTTAGCGGGATCATAAGTAACAGTGCTGTGTTGGAGGTGAATATGATTGAAAGGGGTTATTTAAAGTCATGTATGTAACTGATTAGCAATATATATATTAAAATTTCTTGCATGAACTACTTCAAAAGTATGACACTTGTACAAAGAGTTAATAATTGAGTGGTATGTGGGAAAAACTACCTATTGCATGCTGTGGACTACATTTAACAGGAATGCCTCACTAGTACCACACCAATACTAGGAGTAAATAACTGGGGGTGGGGGTGAAAGTTATGAGATGTTCTGGGTTTTCTCTTTGGTTCGAGTTTGTCTGTCATTTATTCTTCTCTTTGGAGCAATGAAAATTATCTAAAATTGAGAGTGATAATGATTGTACCATTAAGTGAGGATACTGTGGGACACTGTTTATTTTGGATAGAATATATGCTGTGATGATATTGCAACAAAATCTGGAGATTCTAAATAAATAAATAAACAGAATGATTCAGATGCTAGAGAATATGTGGAGAGAGAGTTATACCTATTCAATGCTGGTAGGGTAGCAGAACGGTGCAGCCCCTCCAAAGAGTAATGTGGCAGATTCACAGGAGACTAAATATAGCATCACCGTTTGATTAGGCAATCCCATTACTGAGAATATACTCAGAAGAACTGAAAGCAGGGACTCAAATAGACATTTGCACACTGATCTTTAAGGTGGCATTATTCACGATACACAATCGATGGAGGTGGCCAAAGGGTACATAGACCAAGGAGCAGAAGGGCGAACTGTGGGGTATACATATGATGGAATATTGTGTGGCTATGGAAAGAAAAGAAGTCATGAGACTTGCAATGAGGTGAATGAATCTTGAGGACATTACGTTAAGCAAAATAAGCCAGAAACAAAAGAACAAATATTGTATGGTCTCATTTAGAAAATACTTACAAGAAATTAGGGCCTGGATTGTAAAATCTTATAGCAGTCACATTTGTTCCTGAGTTTTAAGTGTTATTTCTAAATTCTGAGAGGCTGTGTACTATATATATATATAACCTAGTATTTCCCTGGAAAATTGGGTATCGGTGTGACACCTAAGACTCAGAGTTAGAGTTCTGCAGCTCTGAAAGTCAGCATTACTCCATACAGCAACTGTTATAAAAAAGCCAAAAAAGATAACAGACTTCAATTAGAGATATGAACGAAGCTGATCTGGTTGGGATGTAGGTAAATCAGAATACAGGGTAAAGGATGATATTGTCTGTATTTTAAAACTTTACCTTTTGTGTGAGACTGAAGGAAGAGATGTTTATTTTGTACAAAATTTAAATTTCCTGTAGCATACAATCTAACTTAACCTGTCTAGTTAGTTCATTTAAACAACCTAAACACATGGAGTCTGGAACAGGGAATGAGATCTTGTAATTCTGTATAGCTTACTGTAATGCCCTGATATATTCCAGATTATGTTGGGCAGACAATAAAAAAGTATTTGCAATGTCCCTTGAGGGATGGGAAAAAAGATATGAAACTATTAGACTTCCCTGCCTGGGAAATTCCTGATACTCTCTCAAGCATTAGGGACTCCCAAATTCAATAAGCCAAGCCCTCAATCTTGATGTTTGCTTTTATGAAATTTATTTCTGTAATGGGAAAGCTAAGCCTATCTATAATTGTGCCAAAGAGTCTCTTCCAGAGAACCTCTTTCATTGCTCAGATGTGGCCTCTCTCTCTAAGTTCAGCTCTGCAGATAAACTCATTATCATCCCCACTAAGTGGAACATGACTTCCAGGGGTATAAGTCTCCCTGGCAACATGGGACATGACTCCCAGGGATAAGCCTAGCCCTAGCATTGTATAATTGAGAATGCCCTCTTGACCAAAAGGGGGAAAAGAAATGTAACAAAATAAGATTCCAATGACTAAGAGATTTCAATTAGAGTTTAGAGGGTATCCTGGAGGTTGCCCTTATGCAAGCTTCAGCTAGATATTGCAAATTGCCACAATATGCCAAACCCCAACCAACAGTATTCCTGAAAACCCTAAAGAATACCAAGGGCTCTACCTGATAACTCTTATAAAAGTTTCACTCACTATGTTTATTTATCAGAAATTTAAAGCCTCCAGTTTGTTCCTCTGCCAGATAAGCCCTGAAATCCAGAGGTTCCAGTCTCTCCAAGAGCATCAACCAGTAGCATTCCCCTACCCTATAATGTCGACATCCCTTTTCAACATGAAGAAGTTAGAATGGCCATTGCCCAAATATCCCTTGAAGATTGAGAGAATGATCAAATGAGAGGGAGGAGTTGTAACAGAGAGAAGGTAGGATTTAACAAATGATTGTGACCACTGACTCATTATGTAGATATTTCTTCTTAGTCTCTAGTGTATTAGAACAGCTAGAAGGAAATACATGAGATTGTGGAATTGTAACACATACAATACTTTGATATTCACTCTGTAACTACTTGTTAAGCTGTATTTGAAATTTAACAAAAAGAGAGATTAACATACAAGTGTTGGAATCAGACAATAGGAGAATTTGTTGGAACCCTGGGGTTGAGGACCTTAGGTAGTTTTGTCCTTGCCCCTTCTGGACCACCCCCAATGCTGAAGTCAGTCTCTGAGCCCTGTCTACCAAAGGGAATCCCAGTCATTCCCCAAGTTTCCTTGTCCTCTGCCTTGTCAAACAGTCATAGTCTTTCACTTTTGTTGTTTGGCATCCCTGGTGACTTTTGACATTTATACCCATTGTATAGTTACCTGTTTGCCAAGAAAATATCTCTGAACTTCCTCATCTGCATTTTTAGTGAATGGCTTCTCAGCCTCTTGTCTTACCATCACAATGTCATCCCTTGGGAGGCAGGGGCTCTCTTAATTGCATCAGGGAATAGAACTGGCAGCTTCCCATGCTATGTGTGAGCATGGTAGGCAATTCATGGCTTTTGTAGGTATATTAAAAAAAAAAACACAGGAGCCCTCTAATCCTCTGTATATAATTAGTTCAAGGTACATTTTATTTTCATGGAATACTGACATGTATGAGCCATGGGACCTCATTTTACTAGTTAGTAAACACAGATTGCACACAAAAAGATGCCTTTACCTTCAAAGAACCGAATCTATATATTGGGTAGGCTGTTGTCAGCTGTCCCCAGCCGAAAACTTCAGGGTTCAAGCAAGGTTTATGAAGGGTGGTGAGAGCTATATTTTTTTTTATTGGGATTGTTCAGATACCATACAATTATCCAAAGATCCAAAGTGTACAGTCAGTTGCCCCTGGTACCCTGTTACAGCTGTGCATCCATCACCACACTTAATTTTTGTTCAATTTTTAGAAACTTTTCATTACTCCAGGCCAGAAATAAAGTGAAAGATGGGGGGAAAAAAATGGAAAAGAAAAGGAAACTCGAATCCTCCCTATCCCTAACCAACCCCCCTCAATTACTGACTTGTAGTGTTGGTATAGTACATTTGTTACTGTTTATGAAAGAATGCTGAAATACTACAAACTGTAGTATATAGTTTGCATTAGGTATATATTTCTTCCCTATATGTCCCTCTATTCTTAACTTCTAGTTGTATTGTCATACATTTGTTCTGGTTCATGGAAGAGTTTTCTAATATTTGTACAGTTAATCATGGATATTGCCCACCATAGGATTCAGTTTTATACATTCCCATCTTTTGACCTCCAACTTTCCTTCTGGTGACATATATGACTCTGAGCTTCCCGTTTCCACCTCATTCACATGCCATTCAGCACTGTCAGTTATTCTCACGTCTTGCTACCTACACCTCTGTTTATTTCCAAACATTTAAGTTAGTCCTAGTTGAACATTCGCTCATACTAAGCAACCACTCCCCATTCTTAAGCCTCGTCCTATATATTGGTACCTTATATTTCATGTCTATGAGTTTACATATTATAATTAGTTCCTTATCAGTGAGACCCTGCAATATTTGTCCATATGTGTCTGGCTTATTTCACTCAGTATATTGCCTTTGAGGTTTTGACATCAACCCATTTTTTTTAAGATTATGTTTTTCACACCCCATACATTCCATCCTAAGTAAACAATTGATGGTTCTCTGTATGGTCACATATTTGTGTGTTCACCACCTTCACCACTATCTATATAAGGACATCTACATTTCTTCCACAAGGCAGGAGGGAGCATCAAAGAAGGTAGAGAGGGAAAAGAAAGAGGAAAAAAATGACAGCTAGGAGGTAGCAAAAGGAAAAGTAATCTTAAATCAAAGTAGGGTAAAGAGTCAGAAAACACCACCAATGTCAAGTGTCTATCAAGCCTCCCCTATACCCCTTTCTTAACTGCATTTACCTTGGTATATCACCTTTGTTACATTAAAGGAAGCATAATACAGTGATTCTGTTAGTTACAGTCTCTAGTTTATGCTGATTGCATCCCTCCCCCAATGCTTCCCCATTTTTAACACCTTGCAAGGTTGACATTTTCTTGTTGCCCTTGTAAAAGAACATATTTGTACATTTTATCACAATTGTTGAACACTAGATTTCACCGAGTTACACAGTCCCATTCTTTATCTTTCCTCCTTTTTTCTGGTGTCTCACATGCTCCCAACCTTCCTCTCTCAACCGTATACATAGCTATCTTTGTTCAGTGTGCTTACATTGCTGTGCTACCATCTCCCAAAATTGTATTCTGAACCATGCACTCCCATCTTCTCCTATCACTCTGCATTGCTCCCTTTAGTAATTCCTGTAGGGCAGGTGTCTTGTTCACAAAGTCTCCCATTGTCTGTCAGAAAATATTTTGAGCTCCCCCTCATATTTGAAAGACAGCTTTGCTGGATATAGGATTCTTTGTTGGAGGTTTTTCTCTTTCAGTGTCTTACATATATCACAACACTTCCTTCTTGCCTCCATGGTTTCTGCTGAGAGATCTGCACATAGTCTTATTAAGCTTCCTTTGTATGTGATGGATCGCTTTTCTCTTGCTGCTTTCAGGACATTTGATAATCTGATTATTAAGTGCCTTGGCGTAGGCCTATTCAGATCTATTCTGTTTGGAGTACGCTGAACTTCTTGGATCTGTAATTTTATGTCTTTCATAAGAGATGGGAAATTTTCATTGATTAGTTCCTCTATTATTGCCTCTACCCCTTTTCCCTTCTCTTCTCCTTCTGGGATACCAATGATACATAGATTCTTGTATTTTGTTTCATCTTTAAGTTCCCAGAGATGTTGCTCGTATTTTTTCATTCTTTTCTCCATCTGCTCCTTTGCGTGTAGGCTTTCAGGTGTTTTGTTCTCCAGTTCTTGAGTGTTTTCTTCTGCCTCTTGATGTCTGCTGTTGTGTGTTTCCATTGTGTCTTTCATTTCTTGTGTTGTGCCTTTCATTTCCTTAGATTCTATTAGTTGTTTTTTTGAACTTTCAATTTCTGCCGTATATATGCTCAGTGTTTTCTTTACAGCCTCTATCTCTTTTGTGAAATATTCTCTAAAGTTTTTGAATTGATTTAGCACTAGTTGTTTAAATTCCTGTATCTCAGTTGAAGCGTATGTTTGTTCCTTTGACTGGGTCATAGCTTCCTTTTTGTTAGTGTAGGTTGTAGGCATCTGACCTCCTAGGCCACCCTGGTCAGGTTTTCCCAGATGAGAACAGGTTCAGGTCACAGAAGGAGGAAATATTCAGTATCTGGTTCCCCTGATGGTTTTTCTTAGAGGATTAATAACACCTGTGCTTTTCTGTTTAGCAGGTGCAGTCTGTCACCACCTTTGTAAGGGGGTGTGGCCTGTGGCTCTCCTCCCCCAGGCTTTGGGGTCTGGTTCCAGAAAGGCGGGCGGTAAAGCTGGGTCCCTCCCTTTCCTTTGGGAAGCTATGCCCCCTCCAAAGAGGTCACTGCCTATCTGGAAGTTCTTTGTTTCTCTGACTCTGCTGATCAAAGTATTTTGATTTTAAAATAGCTGAGTCTGTCTTTACTGCAAAGCACTGTGGGCTGAAAGCGGCTGCAGTTTTCTCCACAGAAAGCAAAAGGGACAGAAAAGCTCCCAGGTTCACCCGTCAGCCTCTGGGCTTCTCGTCCTGAGACAGATATGTCCACCGGCTCTCCCAAGGTCAATTGTCCCCAAAAGCCTCTGTCTGCTTGTTGAGGATTCACTGTCTGTATTTAGCAGTTAACATTAAAATCCCAGATGGAGCTGGGCTGCTGTACGCTAGCTTGTTCCGAGAGTGCTGTTCTCTAGCACCACGTGGCTTCTGTGAGGGAGGGGCTCTCGGCTCTCGGGTCTCAGCGCGGGTCCGCAGTTTTACTTACAGATTTTATGCTGTGATCTCGGGCATTCCTCCCAATTCAGGTTGGTGGATGATGAGTGTGCAATCGCATTTGTCTCCCCGCAGTTATTCCTGGTTTTTACTAGTTTTTTGGTCATTTATGAATTGTTGTCGGGGGGACTAACAGTTTTCCACTTCTCTCTATGCTGCCATGTTTTCTCTCGAGAGCTATATTTTTAAAACAATAAAACACTTTCTTAAAAGAGTTCAAACTGAACAGAATCACAAAATGCTATAATCAAAAGGTAATACTTTTACCAGAAGCTTTTAAAGAAAGTAAACCAATCAAGGTAGAGAATAAAGTCTTTCCTCCTTACATGACTGTCCTAAGGACAGGACTATGTCATTTATGGCTGTGTGCCCTTGGTTCAGAAAGTCACCTGGACTGTAGTAGGTGTGGTGGTTAGGTTCATGTGTCAACTTGGCCTGGGGATGGTACCCAGGTGTCTGGTCAAGCAAGCACTGGCCTAACCATTACTGCAAGGACATTTTAGGCTGGTTAATAAACCAGAAGGCTGGTTTATTAAATCATCAGTCAATTGGCTGCAGCTGTGACTAATTACATCAATGAAGGGTGTGTCTTCCACAATGAGAGAATGCAATCAGCTGGATTTAATCCAATCAATTGAAGACTTTTAAGTGAGACAGATAGAGGACCTTCACTTCTTTGGCTGACCAGTGAAGCATTTCCTGAGGAGTTCATCAAAGTTGCCAGTTCATTGCCTGAGAAGTTCATTGAACATCTTCTTTGGAGTTGCCAGTCTGCTGCCTGCCCTATGGAATTTGGACTCGTGCATATGCACAGTTGCGTGAGACACTTTTATATATCTTATATTTATAGATATCTCATGTTGATTCTGTTTCCCTAGAGAACCCTAACTAATAGAGTAGCCCAGGGGGCTCTCAACTCTGAAATGCTGATTCCTCAGTTCCATCCCAGACCTACTCAATTAGAATACTTAGGCACGGGCCAGACATCTGCTCTTATGAAAGGAAGAATGGCAAAGAAAGTGCAAGGGGAGGAAAAATGTCAGAGAACAGAGGAATCACTTCAGTTCCAAATCAGCTATGCATTAAAAACCCTCTGCAAATGGTTCTTGTCGTCCGCTAGTGTCCTTTCCTGCTTTAGGAAAATTCTTCTCCTTTGACTTCTTCCAATAAATCTGAGAAAATGCTTGAGTTCACCTTACAACTCATCCCACTATTCTCTTGCTGCTTCCCCTAACTCAGAAGAATCTAAAACAACTCTTCCTCCTCCTTTGTCTTATTAACTCTTGGTCCTCCTTCAGATTCTTAGTTGCAACATTTCTCTAGGAGTCCTTCCCTGACCTTCCCAGATAACATTGGGTCCCCTGGTTTTGTGCTTTCCCCTCTTAGAAGGATGTTGTATTAGTCTGTAGCCGATCAGGAAAACAGAAGCCACTCTAAGGTGGCTGTTACTGCCAACCCACGGAATATGTCACTAAAAGCTGGAAGAAGCAGTGGCTCACACATGTACACCTTCCAAGCTCCTAGTAATATCTTATATTGGTAAAATGTAACAGATATCAGCTGGCGAAGGAATCTGGGAAGTGTCCGTTGTAGGCTTCCTACCCCAGCAGTGTGGAGAGAGGTAGAGAAGGAGTGATATAGAAATGAGAGACAACCAGCACTAGCCAGCAACCATGGCATGAGATAAAGTAGACTGAAAGGCCCAATTATATGACTTACATTAAAGGCACAGCATAAAGGACTGGCAAATTTATACCTACCTGCAAGACCAGCTCAAACAACATATCATGTGAATGGTGGGACCCAACCAGAAGGAGAATGTGTTTAAACTATATATTTGATGGGTATAGGCTTTTTGTTTATCTTTCTATACCATTTTATAACATATATATGGTATGTATACTTCTCTTTTGTAAAACGTTATGTGTTTACGCCTACTTACTCTTTTGCAGTTCTTTGTCTTAATGTATGTACCGGTTTGTATATTTTATGTCCCCCAGAAAATGCCATGTTCTTTGATGCAATCTTGTGGGGGCAGACATATTAGTGGGGATTAAGTTGGAACATTTGGATTAGATTGTTTTCATGGAAATGCGCCCCACCCAACTGTGAGCAATAACTCTGGATAATTTCCATGGAGGTGTTACCCTGCCCATTAGGGGTGGGTGTTGATTGGATCACTGGAGTACTTTTAAAAGAGCCACACAGGCCCAGACTCTTGCTACAGCCAAGAGGGGCACTTTGAAGAACACACGGGTTCTGAGAGAGTAGCTGCCGATGAGACAGTTTGAAGATGGCCGTCAAAAGCAGACTTTTGCTCTGGAGAAGCCAAGAGAGGGATAACGCCCCAAGAGCAACTGAGAGGGACATTTTTGAGGAACTGCAGCCTAGAGAGGAACATCCTGGGAGAAAGCCATTTTGAAACCAGAACTCTGGAGCAGACTCCAGCCACGTGGCTTCCCAGCTAACAGAGGTTTTCCAAAAGCCATTGGCCATCCTCCAGTGAAGTTACCCGATTGCTGATGCATTACCTTGGATACTTTATGGCCTTAAGACTGTAACTGTGTAACCAAATAAACCCCCTTTATAAAAAGCCAGTCCATTTCTGGTGTTTTGCATTCTGGCAGCATTAGCAAACTAGAACAACGTATTTTTGTAGTTCTTTGTCTTCCCTGCTGGCCTGTCAGCTCCGTAGAAGCAGAAGCCAGATCTATCTCCTGATCTGCTACTTCACCCACACACAGCGCTGTACCTGGTAGGCCCCTGAGATGATGATGATATTTGTTGGCTGTCTGGCTACCTGATTCAACTTGCTGTCATATGGATATACAAATGAAACTTTAAATAGCCATGAAAATTTTTTAATAAAACACAATTTCTCTGCTGGTCTAACTTCCTAATACAGGAGCCTGCTGAATACCTAATTTTGTTACTTATTTAGCTCAATCTCAGTGAATGGTTATCTGAACAATTGGTATAATTTAAAAGCCTTATGGAAATATGATGCTTTCAAAGTAGAGAAAATTTTTAAGTCTTCTAAATAAGCATTTATTTTTCCCATAGCCTTCTGTATTTGAAATATCACTTGTAACCAGAAAGGTTTTTGAGACTAGTTATAAGAATAATACTGAGGGTTCACTTCATATCCATGGCCTCATTTAACCCTCAAAGCAACCTCGGTGGGATCCACAACCATTATGCCCATTTTATGGATCAAAAAACTGAGGCTCAGAGAAGTTAAATAATTGGCCTATCCAATAAAGTGATGGAGCTGCGGTTCAAATCAAATCTTTCTGACTTTGAAGCCACAGCTCTAAATCACTAACCAGTTGGATATTCCGCTTCAGGCTCTAAGGAAATTTCATGATTGAATTGAGGATGCTGTAGAAGAGTAGCCAATCCATTTACAATGGTACAGGATTATATATTTGATACTAATATATATATCTATATATACACCAAGTATGTGTGTTCATGTGAGTATGCATGTGTATATATGTACTTGTGTATATATGTGTATTTATACATATGCATATGTACACATATATACAGACATATGTATACATATATATACATAAATATATTTAAATTCCTTCCATCTCTGAAAAGGAAACTGACCTTAAATCCATTTCTCCCCTCAAGATTTATATTCAAGAGATTAGCAAGAACACAGCCCAGCCAAGGAACTTAAAACTTTGGTCTGGAGCAGGACCAACCCTCAGCCAAACTCTGAAGTTTGCAGAGTCTGTCTTTGATGCCCTCTTATCTTGGCTTTCTGCTCCCTTCTTCTTCTCCCTCCTTCACCAGGAATACAGTGCCCTCATTCTCCCCTCTCCAGGTTTCATACTGTGGCTCATTCTGGTGGGAGCAAAAAAGGTTCAATATCTGATGTTGCCCTTCTTTAGGAGTATGCAACATAACAAAGAAAAATTCCTTAGAACAAAGAAATTAGATCTAGAATAATGAAGTTCAGCTTCATTGACAGGGAATCTTCCAGAACTCTCCAAATCCACAGAGAAAGAAGAGACACCATGGTCATCAGCTGGGTTTGAATCCTGGCTCTGGTGCTTACTGATTATGTAATCTTGAGCAAGTAACTTCTTCTTATTAAATCTCAGCTTCTTCGTTCATTAAATAGGTACAATAATATCTACCTTGCAGGCATTGTAAATTTTAGAGGTTGTAGTGGTTTGAAAACATGTTTTTAAATTTAATCCATTCCAGTGGGTGTGAACCCATTATAAGTAGGATCTTGTGATGAGGTTACGTCAGTTAAGGTGTGGCCCACCTCAATCAGGATGAGTCTTAATCCTGTTACTGGAGTCCTTTATAAGAGAATGAAATTCAGACAGAGAACACAGGAAGCGAGAAGCTGAAACAGAATCTGGAAGACCAGGAGACACTGCCACATGCCTTGCCGTGTGACAGAGGAGCCATGGATTGCCGGCGGTCAGCCCCAGAATGGTGATCTGCAGGGAAAAAGCATTGCTTAGAAGATGCCCTGATTTGGACTTTCTTTTAGCCTCAAAACTGTGAATGAATAATTTCCTGTTATTTAACCTGATCCATTTCATGGTATTTGCTTAAGCAGCCTAGGAAACTAAAACAGAGGTCATATTTATAAAGTGCATAGTAAATGCTTACACATCATGGGTATCCATAAATCATGGTGACGGCTGACACATGCTTGCTATTTCCATTCAGCCTACACATAAAGTTGACCCTGACCTGCAGTATTAAGCTGTTCAATTTAGGCGCTTTTAGTTTTTGAAACAGAAGCCCCCACAGCTAACATCTAAGCTTCTCCGCGAGATGAAAGCCTCCAGCGTTAATCTCCTGTTTGATCTTATTAGTCACTCCCAAGAGCTAATGTGAAGCGTGCGTACCTCATCTGTGGGCACATGTTCTAACAGACCAGTCCTCTGACATTACTGTGGCTCTTGCTAAACAGAACATGCATAAGACCAACAGCGTCTGGCCTGTTTGTCCCACAACGAAACAATTAGCCTTTGATATGGGGACAATACTGCTACCAAATCAATGCAGTGTGTGTGTGTGTGTGTGTGTGT